>NC_134356.1:452398572-453613572 GCF_048569485.1 Anomaloglossus baeobatrachus
GTATTGGGAGACCCAGACCATGGGTGTTTAGCTTCTGCCTCCGGAGGACACACAAAGTACTACACTAAAAAGTGTAGCTCCTCCCTCTGAGCTTATACACCCCCTGGTAGCCAGTCCTAGCCAGTTTAGTGCAAAAGCTGAAGGAGAATAGCCACCCACAAGTAGAAACCGAGTAAGAACCGGAACAACCGGAGACTCTGTCCACGACAACAGCCGATGATAACACACGGAACAAGAAAATTGCCAACAGGCAACAGGGAGGGAGCTGGGTCTCCCAATACGGAACTATAAGAAAAAGAATTTATGGTAAGTAACAAAATTCTCTTTTTCTTTATCATTCCTTTGGGAGACCCAGACCATGGGACGTTCCAAAGCTGTCCCTGGGTGGGAATAAACAGAAAAAACTAAGAAGTAGGCAGAGCCTAACTTCACAAGTGGGCGACAGCCGCCTGAAGGATGCGTCTGCCCAAGCTCGCATCTGCCAAAGCATGAGCATGCACTTGGTAGTGCTTCGAAAAGGTATGCAGGCTAGTCCAAGTGGCAGTCTGACAGACTTGTTGTGCCGTAGCCTGGTGCCTAAAAGCCCAAGAGGCACCGACCGCTCTGGTCGAGTGTGCTTTGATCCCCGGCGGGGGAGGCACCTGAGTACTCTGGTAGGCGTCCGAAATGGTCGATCTAATCCAACGGGCCAAGGTCGGCTTAGAAGCAGAGAGAGACCCTTGCGCCGCCCTAAGCGCAGCACAAAAAGAGAGGTGCACCGCCTAAGCGCAGCGGTGCGAGACACATAGATCCGGAGAGCACGCACCAGAGCTAGAGTATGCAGCGCTTTCTCAAAGCGATTAACAGGGGCCGGGACAGAAGGAAGGCAAGGAAATATCCTGGTTAAGGTGGAAGGGAGAGACCACCTTAGGAAGAAAGTCCGGGGTCGGACGGAGAACTACCTTGTCTTGGTGAAAAACCAAAAAGGCGACTCCGAGGAGAGAGCAGCCAAATCAGAGACTCTGCTGAGAGAAGTTATGGCAACTAGAAAGGCCACCTTTTGAGAAAGACAATACAAAGAAACCTCCCTAAGGGGCTCGAAAGGGGGTTTCTGCAATACCGTGAAGACCAAGTTAAGGTCCCAGGGATCCAAGGGCCGCCGATAAGGCGGAATGATGTGAGACGCACCTTGCATGAAGGTGCGGACCTGAGCCAGCCGGGCGAGACGCCGCTGGAACAGCACTGATAGAGCTGAGACTTGTCCCTTGAGAGTTGAGGGACAGTCCTAGCTGCAGACCGGACTGTAAAAAAGACAGAAGGGTCGGCAACGAGAATGGCCAAGGAGAATGGCCAGAAGAGCGACACCGGGACAGGAAAATTTTCCAAGTCCTGTGATAGATCTTGACGGAGGAAGACTTACGGGCCCGAGTCATAGTGGAGATGACTTAAGGAGGAATACCAGAAGCCGTCAAAATCCAGAACTCAAGAGCCACGCCGTCAATTTGAGTGCCGCAGAATTTGGGCGGAAAAACGGACCTTGCGAGAGCAGGTCTGGACGGTCCGGAAGATGCCACGGCATCTTCACGGACAGTTGGAGGAGGTCCGGATACCAAGCTCGCCTGGGCCAGTCCGGTGCAATGAGGATGACTCGACGGCCCTCCATTCTGATCTTGCGCAGGACTCTGGGCAAGAGAGCTAGAGGGGGAAACACGTAGGACAGACGAAACTGGGACCAGTCTTGAACCAGAGCGTCCGCGGCGAAGGCCTGAGGATCGTGGGAGCGAGCCACGTAAACCGGAACCTTGTTGTTGTGACGGGATGCCATTAGGTCCACGTCCAGAGTGCCCCACTTGCGGCAGATTGACTGAAACACTGCCGGGTGTAGGGACCACTCGCCACCGTCCACGGATTGACGGCTGAGATAATCTGCCTCCCAGTTTTCTACGCCAGGGATGTGGACTGCGGATATGGTAAACTTGGAGTCCTCCGCCCATTGAAGAATGCGTTGGACCTCCAACATTGCCAGGCGGCTGCGTGTCCCGCCTTGGTGATTGATGTAGGCAACCGCTGTCGCGTTGTCTGACTGGACTCGAATGTGCCTGCCCGCCAACAGGTGGTGAAAGGCTAGGAGAGCTAGAAGCACAGCTCTGGTTTCCAGCACATTGATTGAAAGGGCTGACTCGGACGGAGTCCAAGTGCCCTGTGCTCTGTGGTGGAGATGTACCGCTCCGCAGCCGGATAGGCTGGCATCCGTGGTGAGAATCACCCAGGACGGAGTCAGGAAGGAGCGCCCTTGGGACAGGGAGAGTGGTCGAAGCCACCACTGAAGAGAGCTCCTGGTCCGTGGCGACAGAGCCACTAACCTCTGTAAGGAGGAAGGCCGCTTGTCCCAACAGCGGAGAATGTCCAGCTGCAGAGGACGCAGATGGAACTGGGCAAAGGGAACCGCCTCCATGGAGGCCACCATTTGACCCAGCACCTGCATCAGACGCCTGAGGGTATAACGGCGGGGCCTCAGGAGAGACCGCACCGCCAACCGGAGTGACAGCTGTTTGTCTAAGGGCAACTTCACAAGTGCCGGCAAAAGTCTCGAACTGCATCCTAGGTACGTGAGACTCTGGGTCGGAGTCAGAGTGGATTTGGGAAGATTGACAATCCACCCGAATTGGGCTAGGGTGGCGAGAGTGAGCGAAACACTCCGCTGACAGTCTGCGCTGGATGGACCCTTGACCAGAAGGTCGTCCAGATAAGGAAGCACTGCTAACCCCTGGAGGTGCAGGACCGCAATCACTGCCCCCATGACCTTGGTGAATACCCGAGGGGCCGTGGCTAACCCGAAGGGGAGAGCCACGAATTGGAAATGATCCTCTCCTATCGCAAAACGTAACCAACGCTGATGTGACACTGCGATTGGGCACATGTAGATAGGCATCTCTGATGTCGATGGACGCCAGGAACTCCCCTTGGGTCATAGAGGCAATGACTGATCGCAGAGACTCCATGCGAATATGCACACCCGGACATGCTTGTTGAGAAGCTTGAGATCCAGGATGGGCCGGAAGGTACCGTCCTTTTTTGGAACTAGGAAGAGATTTGAGTAAAAACCTCTGAACCGTTCCTGAGCGGGAACTGGGACAATCACTCAGTTTGCCTGCAAGGACGCCACGGCCTGCGAGAAGGCGGCGGCCTTGGAGCAGGGGGGAGTTGAGAGAAAAAAATCTGTTTGGAGGGCTGGAAGAGAATTCTATCCTGTAGCCGTGAGATATGATGTCTCTCACCCACTGATCGGAGACTTGCTTTAACCAAGCGTCGCCAAAGTGGGAGAGCCTGCCACCAACTAAGGACGTGGCTGGAGCGGGCCAAGAGTCATGAGGAAGCTGCCTTAGTGGCAGAACCTCCTGCGGTCTTCTGCGGATGCGCTTTTGGGCGCCAGTTGGATTTCTGATCCTTGGCTGAGTTAGCGGACGAGGCGGAAGGCTTAGAGGATGACCAGTTGGAGGAACGAAAGGAACGAAACCTCGATTGATTCCTACCCTGGGCGGGTTTCCTGGTCTTGGTTTGTGGCATGGAAGTACTCTTCCCGCCAGTAGCTTCTTTAATGATTTCATCCAGCTGTTCACCAAACAGCCGTGAACCAGCAAAAGGGAGCCCAGCAAGAAACTTCTTGGAAGAAGCATCTGCCTTCCACTCTCGAAGCCACAAAATCCTGCGGATAACAAGAGAATTAGCTGAAGCCACCGCAGTGCGGTGAGCAGCCTCTAGCATGGAAAACATGGCATAGGATGAACAAGCTGAAGCCTGAGCAGTTAAGGTAACCATCTCAGGCATAGAATCCTTGGTGAGGGAATGCATCTCCTCTAGAGAAGCAGAGATGGCTTTGAGAGCCCACACTGCTGCAAAAGTCGGGGAAAACGCGGCCCCCGCAGCTTCATACACAGATTTGGCCAGAAGGTCAATCTGACGGTCAGTGGAATCCTTAAGTGAGGTGCCGTCAGCCACCGACACAACGGTCCGGGCTGAGAGCCTAAACACCGGGGGGGTCTACCTTTGGGGAGTGAGACCACTCCTTGACCACCTCAGGTGGAAATGGAAACCGGTCATCAGAACCACGCTTTGGAAAGCGTTTGTCAGGGCAGGCCCTGGGTTTGGTCACAGCGGTCTGAAAACTGGAGTGGTTAAAGAACACACTCTTCACTCTCTTAGGCGAGGTAAACTGATGTTTTTCTGCCAGAGAGGGTTGCTCCTCTGATACTGGTGGATTGAGATCCAGCACAGAATTAATAGAAGCAATCAAATCACTAAGATCTGAGTCACCCTCAGAGAAATCGATGGGATACATAGCCTCCGAGCCCCCAGTGAGGGCATCCTCCTCATCTTGAGAGTCAGCTCTTGAGACAGAGCCGTGGGATGGGGAGGGGGAGGAAACCCTGCGCCTTCTCTTAGAAGGACGGGGTCTGGGATCAGATGATGAATCCTCCGTGAGCTCCGATGGACGGAGGTCAGAGGATAGGAGTCCTCTGTCAAGAGTATTAGAGGCACCCTGTGAGGGGGGCTGATGCATATTCATCAAAGTCCTGGACAAAAGTCCCATGGACTCAGCAAATGACTGGGATATGGACCTAGAAAAGGACTCTACCCAGGCCGGGTGTTCAGTCACAGGTGCAGCAGCAGCAGCCTGAGAGACCACTGGGGGTGAGACTCCAGGCTGTGGCACCGCCAAGTTAGAGCAGACATCACAATGTGGATAGGTGCTCGGCTCAGGCAGCAGGAGCTTACATGCAGTGCATGCAGAATAAAGCTTTGGAGCCTTGCTCCTTGTGTGAGACATGCTGCTGGAGTGGGGGCTTTGCAGAGAATGAACCCCAGGGAGAATATACAGAGGTCCACAACCGGAGACCGGCTGTGGCTTACCAGACCGCTGAGCGCGGTGTTGTGTGCCCTCCAGATCCCGAAGCCCGGTCCCCCAGTCGCAGCACCTCAGCAGAGATGCAGAATGCAGGATGTCCCAGAGCAGAGTGAACTCTGCCTGAGAAGAGGGCGTTCCTATAAAAGAGCGGGAACTAGAGGGCTATAGAGACCTGCAGGGAAGGAGGGACGCCCCAGCAGTGGGGAGTGTCCCTCCCCTGTGTAGAACGGCCGCCGGGAGGAGCCGAACCTGTCCCTCTGCATGAGTGACATGCGAGGGCAGGAAAATGAAACTAGGCCCCCGGCAAAGCCGGGGCCTAAATTTAAGCGGCGAGGCCGACAAGCAGGCACCCTCGGCGCGGTTCTCAGGCAAAAGCTAGAGAACCCGCTGGAAAAGTTAAAACAATCACATACAGCATACTCTCACCTTACAATAAAGAACCGGGACCCCCAACATAAACGTCTCAGGTACTTAGCTGCTGAGACGCAGGGCCATGTCCCTGGGGATGAGTGCTCCGGTCCAACAGAATCCTCAAGGGGCTGTGGATGGAGACCGGACTCCTGCCAGGCATGGAGACCGTGCTGGCTCCCACTTCAAGCCAGAGCCCAGAAGGGATGGTGAAGGAGCGCAGCATGTAAGGCTGCAGCCTTGTAAATCAACCTTAACAACACCGCCGACACAGTGGGGTGAGAAGGGACATGCCGGGAGTCCAGACATGGACCCGCTTTTCTTCAAACTCTTTCCAAAAGTCAAACAAATCAGATGAGAATGCATGTGTGGATGTATGCCTCCTGACACAAAGCAATAAACTGGCTAGGACTGGCTACCAGGGGGTGTATAAGCTCAGAGGGAGGAGTACTTTTAAGTGTAGTACTTTGTGTGTCCTCCGGAGGCAGAAGCTAAACACCCATGGTCTGGGTCTCCCAAAGGAACGATAAAGAAAGTTAAATTCCAACGTAGGGACTAATTAAAATTAAAAAAGTGGGGGGGGGGGGCAGGCAAAAAAAATTGTAAAGAAAAAAAACAAAAAAAACAAAACAGTATAAAGAAAAAAAATATTCTAACAAAAAATACATTTATCATGTCTTTTTGTTAAAACAAGTAATTTGGTATAGTGGCATCCGGAAAGACCCAATCTTTAAAACTGTCACATTATTTAACCCCTTCAACAGTGTTAAAAAAATAAAAAGTGCCCAGGAAAGGTTAAAAAAAAAAAAAATAAGTTGAATACATGATCAAAAAGTAGAATGTAAATAAAAATCGTATAGCTGAAAATGTCATCTTGTCCTGCAAAAAAACAAACCTCCGTTCAGCTCAGTCACAGGAAAAGTTAAAAAAAAAAAAAAAAAAAAAAAAAAGAAAAAAACAAAATCAAATTATAGCTTTTTTTCCCCCCTTTAACATTGCTTTAAAAGCAAACTGTCAGGGCCCTTATGCCATCAAACACAGCAGTATTTACATTTGCACGTCAAACTTCCCTTCCCAACCAGACCTTTATAACATCACTAGAAGGTGGCCCGATTCTACGCATCGGGTATTCTAGAATTTACGTATTGTGTAGTTCATGTATGATTTTTGTTTATATATATCTATATCTATATCTATATATATGTTGTGTGTAGTTACCAAGTGTTTGTGTAGGGCGCTGTACATGTTCTGGGTGTTGTCTGGGTGTGATGGGGGGTGAGAGCGGTGTTGTTTGTGTGTTGCGTTGTTTGTGGAGCGCTGTGTGTCTGTAGCGTTGTGTGTGTGTTGCGCAGTTTGTGTGTGTGTGGTGTGTTTTGGGGGGGAGGTATGTTTTGTGCAATGTGCGTGTTGTGCGGTATGTGCGTATATTTGTGTGTGCAGCGTTGTCTGTGTGTGTGTGTGGGTGTCTGTGTAGGGCAGTTGTTTGTGGTTCCCAGTGTGTGTGTGTGGTGTGGTGTGGTGTGTTGTGCAGTGCGCGCGTGCGTGCGTGCGTGTTGGGGGGAGGTGTGCACTTCCCATCGTGCTCCATCCCCCATGCAGCGCACTCCCCATCGTGCTCCATCCCGTATGCTGCGCACCCCCCATCGTGCTCCATCTCCCATCCTGCGCACTCCCAAACGTACTCCATCCGCTATGCTGCGCACTCCCAAACGTGCTCCATCCGCCATGCTGCGCACTCCCTATCGTGCTCCATCCCCCATGCTGCGCACTCCCAAACGTGCTCCATCTCCCATGCTGCGCACTCCCAAACGTGCTCCATCCGCCATGCTGCGCACTCCCAAACGTGCTCCATCCGCCATACTCCGCACTCCCCATCGTGCTCCATCCCCATGCAGCGCACTCCCCATCGTGCTCCATCCCCTATGCTGCGCACCCCCCATCGTGCTCCATCTCCCATGCTGCGCACTCCGAAACGTGCTCCATCAGCCATGCTGCGCACTCCCAAACGTGGTCCATCCGCCATGCTGCGCACTCCCCATCGTGCTGCATCCCCCATGCTGCTCACTCCCAAACGTGCTCCATCCGCCATGCTGCGCACTCCCAAACGTGCTCCATCCCCTATGCTGCGCACCCCCCATCGTGCTCCATCTCCCATCCTGCGCACTCCCAAACGTGCTCCATTCGCCATGCTGCACACTCCCAAACGTGCTCCATCCCCCATGCAGCGCACTCCCCATCGTGCTCCATCCCCTATGCTGCGCACCCCCCATCGTGCTCCATCTCCCATGCTGCGCACTCCGAAACGTGCTCCATCAGCCATGCTGCGCACTCCCAAACGTGGTCCATCCGCCATGCTGCGCACTCCCAAACGTGGTCCATCCGCCATGCTGCGCACTCCCAAACGTGCTCCATCCGCCATACTCCGCACTCCCCATCGTGCTGCATCCCCCATACTCCGCACTCCCAAACGTGCTCCATCCGCCATGCTGCGCACTCCCAAACGTGCTCCATCCCCTATGCTGCGCACCCCCCATCGTGCTCCATCTCCCATCCTGCGCACTCCCAAACGTGCTCCATTCGCCATGCTGCGCACTCCCCATCGTGCTCCATCCGCCATACTCCGCACTCCCCATCGTGCTGCATCCCCCATGCTGCGCACTCCCAAACGTGCTCCATCCGCCATACTCTGCACTCCCCATCGTGCTGCATCCCCCATGCTGCGCACTCCCAAACGTGCTCCATCCGCCATACTCCGCACTCCCAAACGTGCTCCATCCCCCATGCTGCGCACTCCCAAACGTGCTCCATCCGCCATACTGCGCATTTCCAAACGTGCTCCATCCGCCATGCTGCGCACTCCCAAACGTGCTCCATACACCATGCTGCGCACTCCCAAACGTGCTCCATCCGCCATGCTGCGCACTCCCAAACGTGCTCCATCCGCCATGCTGCGCACTCCCAAACGTGCTCCATCCGCCATGCTGCGCACTCCCAAACGTGCTCCATCCGCCATGCTGCGCACTCCCAAACGTGCTCCATCCGCCATGCTGCGCACTGCCAAACGTGCTCCATCCGCCATGCTGCGCACTCCCAAAGGTGCTCCATCCGCCATGCTGCGCCAGCATCAGCCTCTCTACCTGCAGCATCAGCCTCTCTCCTCCCAGCATCAGCCTCTCTGTCCCCAGCCTCCATATCCCAGCCTTCCCCAGGATCAGCCTCTCTCCTCTCAGCCTCCTCCAGCACGCCGTGCTCCTCTGCCGACACTCACAGATCCGATCGCATACACTCACACACACCCGATCGCATACACTCACACACACCCGATCGCATAAAGACACACACACTGACGATATTGCACATACGCGCTGATACTCACAACATCCGGGGATATCACATGCTTCTGGCCATGTGATCCCCCAGCAGGTCCTGGAAGCTCACAACAGCACAGTATCGCCGCCGAGAAGCAAGCGATATCCCAGGATGTTGTGAGTATGTGGATGCGATGTGATGTGTGAGGTGTGTGAGTGTGATCTGATTTGTGTGTGTATGTGTGTGTGTGCTGTTATGTGTGTGTATGTTCCGCAGCTGCAGGACCTTGATGTGTGGATGCGATGTGATGTGTGTGTGATGTGTGTGTGAGAGTGAGTGTGAGCCGGTGTACACTGGTAACTATGATACACATCGGGTAACTAAGGGACCTTAGTTACCCGATGTGTATAATGGTTACCAGCGTTCACGGCCTCCGTCAAGATCCCAGCATCGCAAGGTTATGTCTGGCGCTGCCGGGATCCTGACGGAGCCGGTGTAGAAGCAAGCGATATCCAAGGATGTTGTGATGTGTGAGGTGTGTGTGAGAGTGAGTGTGATCTGATGTGTGTGTACTCACCTGGGAATCGGAGCTCCGTGTCAGTTGGGCCAGAGCGAGCGTGCATTGCGTGAGGGGGGCGGGGCCTGCAGAGAGCCGGGGCGAGAGGCCAATCCGTGTGGGGGGGCGGGGCCATGGCGAGTTCAGCGGCCAATCAGCTTTGTGTCACCGTAAGGACACAATTTCGGAGCATGACAGACAGACAGACAGACAGACAGACAGACAGACAGACAGACAGACAGACAGACAGACAGACAGACAGACAGACAGACAGACAGACAGACAGACAGACAGACAGAATAAGGCAATTATATATATAGATTCTCTAAAATCAATATGTAAAAAAAGCATTTACCACCTCCATTTTTGTATGCAAATTAGGGCCTTGACTAGTCAAAGAGGCGTTAGCTCCTCAGACTAGTCAGCCCTCTTTCCATGTTATCATGCCTCTGTGGGTGTGATGACATAATTTTCACCAACGCCTCCTACAGGTTCCCTTAAATTCCTGTGAAGCACCTAAAGGGTTAAACTCCTTAAATGTTGGTTTTGAGCTCTTTGAGGGGTGCAAATTTTAGAATGGTGTCACTTGGGGGCATTTTCTGTAACCCAGGCCCCTCAAAGTCACTTCAAATGTGATGCAGTCCCTAAAGAAAATTGATTTTGTAAATTTTGTTGGAAAAGTTAGAAATTGCTGATAATATGGCAAATGTTATTTATTAACCATTTTGTGGGATACAACTTTCTGACTTAAGGACATTAAAATTAAAAAGTTTGAAAATTGCAAAACTCATTTTTTTGTCAAATTTTGAATATTTTCATAAATAAATGCAAATCAGATCAATCAACCTTTCTCTCTAAAAGTACACAAAAAAAAACCACAACCCCACAATCCACAATCTCAGAATTACAGGAATATATTCAAGCATTCCAAAGTTATTACCACAAAGTGATACTGGTCAGAATTGACAACAAGCTCAGGGATGAAGAAAATATTTTTTACGGCGTTACAATTAGTTTCATTCTGACCCACAAAAGTCAGAAAAAAAGCAGTCAAACATATGCATACATATTTTTCAGCATCTGAGCTTTTTTTTTTTTTTTATACACGGTACTGTACATCTGGCATACCTCCTGGAGCGAGATCTTGCCGGTGATTTCCAGTAAGGAGAACGTCTACGTCGTCCATCTTCGTCGCGTTCCAAACTTCGACTAAGTCGTCGTCTTTTCCTCACTCTGGAGTCTTGACGCGACCACTGCCTCTTCCTCCGATGCATCTAAGATTTTATTAAACAGATATTACAATATTACTATTGGCCATCAATCGTCTCCCGACTCTTAACCAATAATACATTTTAGAAAGTAGCCATTTAGATAAATGGCCATGTAATCACGGACAACTGACTCAGAAGGCTCACTGTGAAGGCCATAGAAAGGAACTCTGACATCTACATTCCCTAATAGACATCTGCAAAGGGGTAGCCTTCATAAGGCAACACAATCAAGTTTTGGGCTCTAAATATACAGCTCAAGAAGACAGCCATAGTATAGCAATGTGCCTAAGGAGTTTATGCTGAATCTTTTTCCCGAAAAAATATACCATCATCAACCCAGTTATTTTATACAACATACTGACTGAAGATAGGACTGCAACTTTTGAGGATAGTTTTTAGCCAAGGGAGAGTATGTTTGTAATGTGCAGTCAATAAAAATATATAGTATACATGTAAACAGTGTTAAGACATTGCTAAATATGCTGGGGAACATGACTGCTAGCATTAAAATATTTGTCCATGCTTGAACTGAAAGGCTGCAGCCGCTGTGACTGCAGAATCCTTACAGTGTGTGCATTGTTTACTGTCAGGAGTCCCCAGTGTCGCTGGCGAGATTGGGTGGTTACGTTAACGCAAGTAAGCAATTTGCATGCGTGCGTTCATATGACGACTAGACATGCTAAGCTTTGTTCAATACTGAGCACGTCTAGTTGGAATGTGGTCAGAAGTATTCACTATTCAAATTGCATGCTTGTAGTCACATAACCTCCTGCTCTAAGCAGCATCACCGGAGAATCCTGACACTGCACGCTGTGCAAACTGTAAGGACTCAGCAATCTGCAGTCATAGACTTTCACCACAAGACTAGACAACAAATTATAAACTGGGCGATTTTTTATTTTTTTCTCCCTCCACTTCTTCCAAGACTTTTTATCGTTTACACATCAGTACAATAATTGATTTCATTTTTTTCAGATCAGTACAATTACAGTAATACCAAACATGCAGTTTTTATTTTATTGAAAGGGCTTATCCAGAAATTTTTACTTTACCATGTGCCTAAAAAGAAATAAAAACAGGATAATTGTGGTGTACTCCACGCTGCTGTACAAAGAATCACTCCAAGTAATAAAGCAATGTGGGTGGTTTAGTCTAAGCATTTCGAAGAGATATATCCTCTTCTTCCTCAGGGGGATTTTTGATTGGTGATTTTTGATTGGTGGATTTTCCTGAGGAAGAAGAGGGGATAGCTCTTCGAAACGCGTAGAATAAACCACCCACATTGCTTTATTACTTGGAGTGATTCTTTGTACAGCAGCGCGGAGTACACCCCAATTATCCTGTTTTTGTTTTGCTTCTGCCTTTGGCACGTGGGATCGGCTGCAGCCGTTATATGTTTCTATACTGGTTGTGAGACACACAACTAATCCAGGTGAGCGGTTGTCCTTTAAAGTCACCATATTATACATCGGTAAGACCCTATTGCGCTCCTTATATCCCCAGCTTGTTCCTGTCTAAACAAATTGGAAGATAGCTGATTAGAGAGACAACTACCTGCCTGTTGTACCTGGCGCTGGCACAGAGCGGTCACTGACTGCTTGTGCCAGCGATTCAGCTTCTCCCGATCAACCGAGCAGCTCTTCTTCTGGGCTGCTCTGTTGATGGGGGCGTGACTGCTAGCATCATTCTGTTAATAGTCGACTACCCGCAGATAGACAGTGGGGAGCCAGATGTCAATCAGCATGACGTTGAAGGTCACGCCCAGGCAACGAAAGCCACTGCTGAATCACTGGCAGGAGTACCCTGTGCAGGTAGAGATCAGCGCCAGGCACAATAGGCAGCTAGTTAGCAATTACCTTAAAAAAAAAAAAAAATAGGCTCGGATAATCCCTTTGTTTAAAAATGTATACAAGAGCAATATTGCAAATATCATGCTTATATTTGAATGTATAAAACACTTACTGTGGCTTCTCTCAGAAAGGAAAAGTCATGCTTCTTAATCTTTTGTAATCACAGGGAAAGTGTTCACAGGACTGAAATAGAACAAGAGTTGTTTTATGCATTTGTATATATAAAATGAACGGTTACGGTCTTCGATGACACATATCCCATACAAGTCTAACACAAACCGTAGTAATGGGATTATGCTCCCTTATATGGAGGTCTGAGCACCGGCCACGCTCAGCGTAAATCACAGCAGCCAGTTACAGCAGAGCCTCCTTGTCTCCATCAGGCATAGCTTTATAGCCATGCAGAACAAGTCCTATTCTGTTAGGAATCATTCCTAGGTAAATATATGAATATATGATTGCGTTTATCTCTTAAGGCTGCTGTCACACTGCGTTTTTACTTACATCCAGTGGTCCCGTTGGAGCTTCCATCTAACCGCTCCCCCCCCCCGCAAAACGGGATTCGGACGCATGCGCTTACAGGACCTTTGACTATAATGGAGCGGACGAAGTAAGCATGTGCTCTGTCTTGGACCATTTTCGGGCATATACGCTTTCTGCAGGCGGACACCCAGATGTTGTAGACTTAAGCCTATTTGATAGGTACAACAGGAAGGGAATATGTGGGTCGGGTCTTGCTATCTATTCCTTATATATAATCTATATCTATATATATCCTATATTAATGATTGCTTTAACTCCAGCAGCTTAACATTGCTTGTAACACGATAGCTACATGAGCAGAGACCTAGTCAGACCACTCCTTCCTTTGATAAGCAGCTCACTGTCTATAGACATGTACATTGAGAAAAAAAAAACAAAAAGCCAGCACTAAATGTGCACTTCAGCACTAAAAATTCCAAACTGTACTTCTAAAAATTTTGAGATTTTTGGCAAAAAAATTGCAATTTCTTGAGCTACCCCGCCACGTCACGGCAAATCTCATTTGGGGCAGTCCTACACTAAAATATTTTTATAAAAATGTGCCATACGGCCTCACCATAGACCAGGTGAGTGCTGCTAAGAGCAGTTCTACTATTCATATGTGAGGCCGTGTGGCACATTTTATAAAAATATTTTAGTGTAGGACTGCCCCAAATGAGATTTGCCGTGATGTGGCGGGGTAGCTCAAGAAATTGCAATTTTTTGCCAAAAATCTCCAAATTTGTATAATAAGTACAGTTTGGAATTTTTAGTGCTGAAGTGCACATTTAGTGCTGGCTTTTTGTTTTTTCTTCAATGTACATTGAGAGCCTGGTGTAGGCGAGGTCACCTTTCTCAGCTCGGATTCATCCTAAATTTAAGAACCCTGAGTGTGTCACAACTACGGCACCCATTAAACAAACGATACATTGTTGGATTCAGGAAAAAAAAAATAAGTGAAAAAAAAAAATACGGAGATGAAGAGGCGCTGTCACAATGTAAATCAAAAAATATATATATATGTAAATATTACATACATATAATGTAATTTTTACATATATATATATGTAAAAAAAATATATATATTTTTTTACACACCTTTGGATCACTGATTTTGAACATTGTTTACTTGTTTATTATAACAAATGTGCACATTCTTTGTTTAAAAAAAAATATCATACATATATATATATATATATATGTATGATATTTTTTTTTATATATGTATGGTATTTTTTTTTAAACAAAGAATGTGCACATTTGTTATAATAAACAAGTAAACAATGTTCAAAATCAGTGATCCAAAGGTGTGTAAAAAAATATATATATTTTTTTTACATATATATATGTAAAAATTACATTAGATATATATATATATATATATATATATATATATATATATCTAATGTAATTTTTACATATATATATGTAAAAAAAATATATATATTTTTTTACACACCTTTGGATCACTGATTTTGAACATTGTTTACTTGTTTATTATAACAAATGTGCACATTCTTTGTTTAAAAAAAAATATCATACATACATATATATATATATATATATATATATATATATATATATATATATATATATATCTATAAAACTTGACGGTAAAAAAAAGTCATGCCTTATTTTGTTTTTTTTGTTTTTTTTATATTTTATCCCTTTCTTGTAACTAATAGTATTACAATTATCACTACATAGAAATTTTGGCCAACATCTTTTAGTAATGTTCCCCATCTTGTTGTAATGTACCCATCCTTGTCCCCTTGTAGTATTGTGCCCCATCCTAGTCCCCATCCTACAGTAATGTGCTTGCTCATCCTTGTCCCCATCCTATAGTAATGTCCCCAGCCTTGTCCCCATCTTATCGTAATGTGCCCATCCTGTAGTAATGTGTCCAGCCTTGTCCCCATCTTATAGTAATGTTCCCCATCTTTGTCCCCAATCTCCTTATCCTGTAGTACTGTCCCCATCATATAGTTGTCCCATCCTATAGTCCATCCTTGTCCCCATCCTACAGTCATGTGCCCGCCTTGTCCCCATCCTATGGTCATGTGCCCGCCTTGTCCCCATCCTATGGTCATGTGCCCACCTTGTCCCTTTTCTATAGTAATGTGATCACCTTGTCCCTATTCTATAGTAATGTCCCCATCCTGTAGTAATGGTGGGGGGGGGGGGGGGGGAGTGGCTATAACTTACCGATCGGAGTGAGCTTCCACAGACGCCGGAGTGAAGCTGAGGGGGCGGTCTCCGGCCCCAGATCCACAGTGATTGGAGAGATCGGTCACAAGGCCGGTCTCTCCAATCAGAGCTGGGGGCGGGTGAAACTGAGGTCACCCAGCTCCAGCCAAATGATCAGTGCTACAGCACTGGCTAACACATTACAGTGGCTGTGATTGGCTGACGAATGCCGCTCAGCCAATCACAGCCTCTGTAGGTCCGGGGAGGAGACACCACCCCTCTTGAGGTCCCCTCCTCCCCGAATCTTAGGTATTTGCAATGCAAAGTGATCGCAGCCACCGGGGCCACGATTTCGCCATGACGTACTGGGTACGTCATGGGTCCTTAAGTACCAGGGAGCCATGACGTACCCAGTAAGTCATAGGTCGCTAAGGGGTTAATGTGCCGACAGACACACACACACACACACACACACACACACTTCTCACCTGTCCCGCGTTCCCTCGGCTTCCTCATCTCTGCTTCGTGCGGCCACCAGGCCCGTGCCCCTGGTGACTATTGCGGCTGGTGCAGGGGCCGCAGCCACTGTCAGTGATTTATGTCAAATGATTGTTTTCCTGGCGCTGCGCGCGCAGAGTCCTTGCCTCAGAGCGCAGCACCGGCAAAACATTCATCTAACAAAGTGCAGACAGTGGCTGCGGCCCCTGCACCAGCCGCGATAGTCACTGGGGGCACGGGCCTGATGGCCGCACGAAGTAGCCTGAGGGGCCGCATGCGGCCCGCGTGTTTGAGTCCCCTGCTCTAATTAGTTAAACAGCATGAAAATAAGCAAGTGTGCAGTTTGCTTTGATCTCTTATACAGTTCATCACCATGGAGCTTGGATTCCAGACTCTGCCCATATGCACTGTAGTTACATTTCAGGGGAGTGGTTAATTCCTAAAGTGAACCTGTCAGATGCAATATGCACCCAGAGCCACGAGCAGTTCTGGGTGCATACTGTTAATCCCTGCCTAACTGTCCCTGTATACACTAGCATAGATAAAGAGAGCTATAGAAAAACTATTTCTAAAGATCCTTTACGATATGCTAATGAGCGCAAGGATTAGTCGCAAGGGCGTTCGATCCTGCACGCATTCTGCCATTTTAGCATGCTCACAGGGGCGTGCTAAAATGGTATTCAATGCCCACTGCCCAGAGTAATCGGTGCTGATGCGAGTACCTGCGTCCGCTGTCACCACCTCTCAGACGCCGGGCTTAGGGTCAGTGCATATAATCAGATGTTACCCGACTTCCGGTCATGTGCACTATGAAACTGGATGTACGCGACCCTGTGTCAGAGCGGTCTAGTGCACATGACTGGAAGTGCCGGGACTTCTGATCACGCGCACTGACCCTAAGCCCGGAGTCTGAGAGGTGGTGACAACGGACATAGGTACGCGTGTCACCACCAATGACACTGGGCATTGAATAGCATGTTACCACGCCCCTGTGGGTTTGCTAATATACTAAAGGCCGCTTTACCCGCTACGATTTATCTGACGATATGTCGTCGGGGTCACGGTTTTCGTGACGCACTTCCGTCATCGTTAGCGACGTCGTTGCGTGTGACACCTACGTGCGACTCTGAACGATCGCAAATAGGGTGAAAATCGTTGACACGTCGTTCAGTTTCAAAATATTGTTCGTCGTTTGGAACGCAGCAGACATATTGCTACGTTTGACACCCTGCCAACAAAGAACAACATCCACATGACTGCCTTGGTCAAACAATATATCGCTGAACGATGTAGCGTGGTTTGTGAGAGGTGTACGTGTGACCACGATGTGTACAGGACCTATGAGCAATCTCGGCAAATCGTAACAACGATCTGGCCGTGTCACAACGCTAACGATGTCGCTGCGTGTAAAGCGGCCTTAAGAGGGCGGAATGAGTGAAGGAACTAATGCCCTTACGACTAGTACCTGCGCTCATTAGTGTGGAGACACGGGGCTCAGTGGGTGATCTCGTCCACTAAAACCCGCCGCCTTTAGAAAGACAGCGTGGCTCAGGGCTCATCCCAACTGAACGCCGGCCTCCTTAACCGTGGGCGTAACACTACTCAGACAACACAGGGTGAGGGAACCACAATAATTAGACTTTATTGGATCCCCAAACAATTAACGGCACATAACACAACCAGCAAAACACACAAATGTAACAGGCAACAGAGTCTCACCCTTCCGCTGGCTCACCAGGGATTAGAATGTCCATGCCTCACAGGTTCCAAGCTGTCTGAGGTCTGCAAAGTCTGTAACAGGTGACTGAACTGTCCCAACCTGCGTGTCCTCCTTAGGTAGTCCTGGTTTGATGATAAAATCCTGGCAGCCGGAGTCGAAATCCCTAGGCTGTGGATATGGTCTCCAACCGGGTCCGGAGTCCCTAGATTGAAGCCATAAGATATCCTGATCCTCTAGTCAGCTCCAAAGAGCTTAGACTGGATCCATCAGCATCCATCAACCTTCATTCACCTGGTGGCTTAAAGAAGTCCCTTTTATAGCCACAGCCTTCCACTTAGGGTACCTTCACACTTTAGCGATGCAGCAGCGATCCGACCAGCGATCTGACCTGGTCAGGATCGCTGCTGCATCGCTACATGGTCGCTGGTGAGCTGTCAAACAGGCAGATCTCACCAGCGACCAGTGAACAGCCCCCAGCCAGCAGTGACGTGCAAGCGACGCTGCGCTTGCACGGAGCCGGCGTCTGGAAGCTGCGGACACTGGTAACTAAGGTAAACATCGGGTATGATTACCCGATGTTTACATTAGTTACCAGCGCACACCGCTTAGCTGTGTGTGCAGGGAGCCGCGCACACTGAGCGCTGGCTCCTTGCTCTCCTAGCTACAGTACACATCGGGTTAATTAGCCCGATGTGTACAGCAGCTACATGTGCAGAGAGCCGGAGCCGGCAGCACAGGCAGCGTGAGAGCTGCGGAGGCTGGTAACTAAGGTAAATATCGGGTAACCACCTTGGTTACCCGATGTTTATCTTAGTTACCAGCCTCCGCAGCTGCCAGACGCCGGCTCCTGCTCCCTGCTCGCTTCATTTGTCGCTCTCTCGCTGTCACACACAGCGATCTGTGTGTCACAGCGGGAGAGCGCCTTTGAAGAAAACGAGCCAGGGCTGTGTGTAACGAGCAGCGATCTCGCAGCAGGGACCAGATCGCTGCTCAGTGTCACACACAGTGAGATCGCTAATGAGGTCACTGCTGCGTCACAAAAAGCGTGACTCAGCAGCGATCTCGGCAGCGAGCTCGCTGTGTGTGAAGCACCCCTTAGATACACTGCGTCCTCATCGATTGGTTGGACAAGATCGCCTCTCCCATTGGATGAATCTCAAGCTGCATAGACAATGTTCATTTAAATGATATGGGTAGAAAGACTGAAGATGTACATGTAATCTGGGAGTCACCGACTAGACAATGGCTACTAAGGTAATCACATTAGCAATACACAACTACAATACAATGGTTACTGGAAAAGTCTGGAGAACAATACCTCTGGCTTTCAATGGCCAACACAATTACATTGAGTCAACAAGAGTCTTGTAAAAACAATGAGGGACTTCTCCCCCGTCTATAGACAATCTATCATGCTGTCTGGCTGGATTTTAAGAAACTTTAACCCATGAGAGTCCATGTCGTCACAATTAGCATATCATAAAGGATCTTTAGAAATACTTTTTCCAAAAATCTCTTTATATATGCTACTAGATGCAGGGATGGTTAGGCAGGGTTTTGAAATATGCACCTAGAACTGCTCATGGTTCCGTGTGCAAATTGCATCTGACAAGTTGCCGTTCACATCCCAGTCACTACAGCCCATTGATTTCTATATTTTAGTTATTTGCTCACCTAACTGCCTCCCTCATCTTCTGAAAAGATGCCATTATAAATCACCAGTGTGCAGCTTTCACAACAGGTCTAATCCTAGAGCTGTGCACGTGTTCAAATTTGTGGTTATCTCCGTGTGTTAATATAAGGATAACAGTGTAGACTCCAGAACAAATCACTGATAGCGGAATGTGTTATCCAGAACTTGTGTTTGGCTTTATAGTTTTACTAATGCTACAGTTCTATTCACGAGAGCTATCACTCAAAGAAGATTGAATTGGTGCCAGAAACCAGAATGTACTGGAAGTGCAAAAGACTGCTGTTCTTCGGCTCCTCTGTGTACATGAGCTGTCTTCTGCACTTCCGATCATGTGCAGTGTTTCTGAAGCCGGGAAACGTACACCCGGCCTCAGAGGCTCAATGATGTGAGTGAACAAAGCCGTGCATGCCCGAGATTCGCATAGCGCTGACGAGGACGCCGACTCTTGTAAATCACGTTTGTCATCACGAACCTTTGAGCGTGATAACATGCTAAGTGAGCCAACTAGTCTGGGGAAACTAAAGCTGGTGTCACACATAACGACGACGACGTCGCTGCTACGTCACCATTTTCTGTGACGTTGCAGCGACGTCCCGTCGCTGTGTGTGACATCCAGCAACGACCTGGCCCCTGCTGTGAGGTCGCCGGTCGTTGCTGAATGTCCAGCTTCATTTTTTGGTCGTCACTCTCCCGCTGTGACACACACATCGCTGTGTGTGACAGCGAGAGAGCGACGAAATGAAGCGATCAGGAGCCGGCACTGGCAGCTGCGGTAAGCTGTAACCAGCGTAAACATCGGGTAACCAAGGGAAGACCTTTCCCTAGTTACCCGATGTTTACGCTGGTTACCAGCCTCCGCTCTTGCTGCCAGTGCCGGCTCCTGCACTGTAACATGTGGCTGCAGTATGCATCGGGTAATTAACCCGATGTATACTGTAGCAAGGAGAGCAAGGAGCCAGCGCTAAGCAGTGCGCGCGGCTCCTTGCTCTCTGCACTGTGACATGTAGCTGCAGCACACATCGGGTTAATTAACCCGATGTGTACTGTACTTAGGAGAGCAAGGAGCCAGCGCTAAGCGCGGCTCCCTGCTCTCTGCACATGTAGCACAGCGACGTTATGATCGCTGCTTCTGCTGTGTTTGACAGCTAAGCAGCGATCATAACAGCGACTTACAAGGTCGCTGTTACGTCACCGAAAATGGTGACGTAACAGCGACGTCGTTGTCGCTGTCGCTTAGTGTGACACCAGCTTAATGCTCCAAGAACTAGCCAAAGGCTTCATTTGCATAGTATAAAAGACTTTAGAAATACTTTTTCTAAAGACCTGTTTGTGTGCAATATAATAAATTGACTGTTAAGCAGGGAGTTAAGATAAGTACTCACAGCTGCAAGTGGCTCTGGGGGCACGGCAGTACCTGTCAGGTTCCCTTTAACATTGCAAAGTACAGGAGAAGTGTTAGGCCTTGTGCCCATGTTGCTTTTTTTTTTCATGCTTTTAATCAACAAAAGCAAGGAAAAAGCATACCAGCAAAGTCTATGAGAATCCCCACTTGCTGTGCCCACGTTGCTTCTTTTTTCCTTGTTTTTGTTACTGAAAAAAGAAGCACGCCAATAATTTCTGCGTTTTTTCACCAATTGACTTCAATGGAGTCAGTGAAAAATGAAGGTGTAATGACGACATTGCTTTTTTTATGGCACTGGGGTTCCCTGCAGCCTAATCTCGCAGTCTTTACGACGGGACCTACTGCAGGGATCTCCTTGACATCAAAAGGTGAATCGAGTTCATGCCGGCAGATCACCGGGGTTTCCTGCAGATCCACCAGCATGAATTCGGTTCAACTCTCCTTGCCTCCAGGGCGCCAATCACTGGAGTTCCCTCCAGCGAGGTTCGATGGTAAAAACTGCAAGGCTTAAGTGCAGGGAACGCAGGTGACGTCACAAGGTGAATCGAGTTCATGCCACCGGATCAACGGGGTATCCTGCAGATCTTCCACCATGAACTCTGTTCACCTTGTGACGTCACCGGGGTTCCCTGCATCTAGGCCTTGCAGTTTTTACCGCGGGACCTTGCTGGAGGGAACTCCAGTGACAGAGGTGCCCTGGTCTGTGAGGCAATCCATACCTCAGTAACCTGGGGTTGTCAAGGTGATGACCCAGGGTTACCGTGGCAGCAATTGGGTCCCTGTGATCACATTACAAGGACCTGATCAACAGGGAGAGGTAAGAGATTCCTCTCCCTACTTCCTAAATGCTGCGATCGCAGTGATCGCATCATTTAGGGGGTTAAACTGCTGGAACCGGAGTGGGTACCACTCTGGACAGTGAGATCCGGGTCCCGGCTGTAAGATCAGCCGGTGACCAAGTGACGGCCACGGGAGTACAGCGCCTCAACCCCCGCGGTTTCCATGACTTAAAAAAATGCACAATAAGAAGCATGGAAAAAAGCGTGTGAAAAAAAAATGCAAACGCAATAAAAAAAAATAAAAAAAAAAAAATGCATTTTTTGGCTGCTTTTTTCCTGCTAAAACATAAAAATGCAATATGGGCACATAGCCTTATTTATTTATTCATCAGGGAAAAACCACTGAAGACACTTATGGTAACAACAGACACATGGCCCATACACCGATGACACTCTTGATGTCACACCCCCCGCAACACCATCAATACGCTTGGTGTGACACCTCCACAATCATGCCGGTATGCTTGGTGCAACACCCCCTTCACACCTCCGGCACGCTTGGCGCAAAACATGCCATGGTGTGTGTGTAACCCCAATCTTACAGACACGCTTGGTGAAACACATCGGTGTCACTACATTGCTATTTATTCACAGCCGCACCTCCCTATTAGACTGGAGTCACACCGGCGTATGACTCACAAGAGTGCAATGTGAGAAAATCTCGCATTGCACTTGGCCCAATGTTAGTAAATAATGCAGCTCAGATCTGTGATTTGTTTCCTCAGCCCTAATTGGACTGAGGGGGAAGGGGGGGGGGGTGTAAATCACAGCATCCCACGATTGTCTGAGTCTTGGCTCACACGCACCCATACAAGTCTATAGGTGTGAGTGAAACATCGGTGACATCACACTCTCCTCCGCACCTGTGAGCTGATCGCAGAATTGGATCACAGTAAATAACACGCGGCACACGCTCTCAGCAGAGCCTGAGCCGAGGTCAGTAGGACACCGTAGCCGGTTCTCTCACACCAGATGCCATACACTGGTGTGACTCCAGCCTTAGGCCGAGGTCACACTGGTGTATATCCTCTCAACCATCGGAGGCGATCCGTTAATGACCCTGGGCCCGGGCTCTGCTGTGAGTGTGAGTCGAGTGTCAGTCACTGAGATCTGATTCTCTCGCATGTGAGTCTGAGCACAGGCGAGGAGGAGACATCACTTTCTCCATTGTCTTCCTCCGCGTATATCGCACTGCACACGGATGACATCAGTGCGGTCCGCTGTTTCGCAAGTACCCATAGACTTGTATTAGTGTGTGAGCTGAGATACACGGACAATCGCAGCATGCAGTGATTTTTCATCAGCACCTAGGCCTCACTCACACTGACGTATAATACAGAGGAGTGCAATGCAAGACAATCTCTCCCAATCATAGTCAATAAAGCAGAGCAGATCTGAGAGTTTCTCCTCAGTTCCAATAGGACTCAATGGCGGCCGTGATTAGCAGCAGTCTGAGCCTAGTCATTACATACATATGGCATTGGCTGGTGTGACCCGGGCCTTACACAGGAAGCTCCTGGACGACACCACCATCAGGGGAGCTCACCGTGTGTTACACCAGAGGCCCCCGCGCTCAATGGTACAGCTCACCTGCAGCAGCTTCGCTCACAGCCCCGCACTGGCATTATCCCGCACCCCGCTATACACGGGCAGAGCCCCGGATCACTGCTCGGGTCAACACTTCTCACAACTCGGCACTTCCCGTTTCCTCAGTCAGACTGCACCGGTAACCTGAAGCAGAACGTGCGCGCAGACCGACAGGAAGAAGTAACCGGGCTCAAGGGAAATATCCGTTACCGACTGTTCAGCGGCCGTTAGCTCAGCTCACCCTGAGCACCGAAGGCCGTACGGGGATTCCGTGACGTCAGAAAACTTAGTCACGCCCACTCCAGGACCGCATCCCGACGGTCTCGCGAGCTAATTGGTTCATCGCTAGCACGTGATGTTGACGGCTGCGCATGTGATGCACTCTGTTTTTAGCCAGGTTGTGAGCCCTTCACATGGCGGGAAGGGGCGTCTGAGTCAATTGTGCCATACGTGGAGAAATGGGCGGAGTCTTGCGGTGCAGGAACTGGAGAAAGCGTCATTCAAACCTCCCTCAGGAGAAACGTATTAACGTACACAATCACATGTATCAGCTTATAGGTGGTACAGGCATGGCGGCACACACCTCAGCCACCTGCCTGTATGGTTGGCGTACAGGTGGTACACAGGCATGGCGGCACACACCTCACCCTCCTGCCTGTATGGTCAGCATATAGGTGGTACACAGGCATGGCGGCACACACCTCACCCTCCTGCCTGTATGGTTGGCGTATAGGTGGTACAGAGGCATGGAGGCACACACCTCACCCTCCTGCCTGTATAGTCGGCGTATAGGTGGTACACACCTCCCCCTCCTGCCTGTATGTATGGTCAGCATATAGGTGGTACACAATGGGGAGATAAGGTATGCACACCAGTGACTATGTAAGGTGAATACATGGAATAGCAGAAACTGCTGTGTGAATACTGACATGAAAAATTCAATAGCTACATGTAAGAATGAAATGTGAAAAATGGAATCTGCATTACTGCCATGAATATATGAATAAAGAGAAATTTAGCTACTGAATTGATTAATGCAATAGAGCCCCAACACTACGCCAAAGTATTTCTCTACGTTGGGGTCCCTAGCTTGTGTGTGTCCTCTCATGCAGTTAAAGGACACACACAAGCTAGGGACCCCCAACGTAGAGAAATACTTTGGCGTAGTGTTGGGGCTCTATTGCATTGATCAATTCAGTAGCTAAATTTCTCTTTATTCATATGTTCATGGCAGTAATGCAGGTTCCATTTTTCACATTTCATCCTTACATATAGCTATTGAATTTTTCATGTCAGTATTCACACAGCAGTTTCTGCTATTCCATGTATTCCCCTTACATAGTCACTGGTGTGCATACCTTATCTCCCCATAGTGATGTTTTTTTAGGTTTTTGCACCCAGTTCAGACATAGAATGGAGTTCCAAACGTTATTTTGTATTTATTTATAGGTGGTACACAGGCATGGCGGCACACACCTCCCCTGCCTGTATGGTTGGGGTATAGGTGGTACACAGGCATGGCGGCACACACTTCCCCCGCCTGTTTGGTCAGCGTACAGGTGGTACACAGGCATGGCGGCACACACCTCACCCTCCTGCCTGTATAGTTGGCGTATAGGTGGTACACAGGCATGGCGGCACACACCTCACCCTCCTGCCTGTATGGTTGGTGTGTCGCCCTGGACAAGCCAGGGGCCACAGAGCACAACACCTACACACCCCACACTCCCTGTAGGCACATCAAGGTCAGATACAAAAATCCTTGTTGCCCTCCCCAGGGGCTGATGTCCACACCAGGGGGTGGAGCCAGGCGGTTGGTCTCCACCCACCAAGGAGTTCACAGTCCTGGAGGAGGGAAAACAGGCAGTTAAGCTAGGGAAGTGAAGGAGAGAGGAGTCAAGATAGAGTTGAGTAGTGAAAGTGGAAAGAGTAAAGTGACAGCTAAAGAGCCTGAAGTTGGTCCGGGTGTGTGGCCCGGATGGAGCAGCAAGGTTGGCAGACGGTGGTGACCGTCTGCAGGAGTGGCCTATCAGAGTTTGCCGTAAGGACCGTGGACAGGCGGTGGCCCGGCGGTACCGGACCGGTACACAAGGAGAAGCCAGCACCATTGGCAGGGGCTTTTCGGACCCCGGCAAAGCTAGGAGTCGCCGTGAAGTTGCCGAATCCGTTAGTGAATTGGACCTCC
Source organism: Anomaloglossus baeobatrachus (assembly GCF_048569485.1). Taxonomy (NCBI): domain Eukaryota; kingdom Metazoa; phylum Chordata; class Amphibia; order Anura; family Aromobatidae; genus Anomaloglossus; species Anomaloglossus baeobatrachus. Next base: position 452,423,485 of record NC_134356.1, read on the forward strand.
GGGTTTCCAAACAGTCAAGTCCCGACAGAAGGCAACCGTCCAACCGTGAAGGGGAGACACCGCCACCGCCAAGGGCAACCGTTTCCCAGGGCCAGCGCCTGCGGGCAAAAGGGGCTCCTCCGGCCCACATCCAGGTCGGGGAGTGGGTTACCGGTGGGAACCCATCGGAATCAACATAGAACATAGGTGCAGGGAGAGACAGTCATCACTAACCTGCAGGGAACAACAACACCGCAGCCGTCCGAGGGACCTGTCCATCCAGCCGCTTGTTTTACCTTGAACTGTGTCATCATCATTGGGCTGAGTGAGTACCTCCGTGCCGTGCGGCACAGCGCTGCCCCTGCGACCCTGCACCTCACCAGGCCCCGCAACCCGCCTGCCACCCACTCCTACCCCATCACCGGGCCCCGGGACAACCAAACCCCTACCCACGGAGGGGAGAAATACCAACAAAGCTGCTCCCTGTCACCGCTCCCGGGATCCCCGTTCAGAGCAGCGGTGGTGTCCACCAGAGTCACCACAACCGTGGGTGGCGTCACGGACAATATCCCTAAAACCAAAACCACCCCTTTTCACTCACGGGCGAGGAGCGCCGCTCGAGTCCCCGGGATCCGGCCCATCGCTTGAGCCACCGAGCAGCAGCGGCCGCAGCAGCAGCGGCAGCCGGACCCGAGCAGTGGGAGAGCGCAGCGTCCTCTCCTCCGCCCGCGACAACTTGGCGTCACGAACAGGATCTTACCGCTCTGCCGTCTGGTAGAGGTGCGCCTTGTTACCGCCGGAGGTGTCCGGCCGAAAAATTTCAGAAGCCGCCATCTTTGGCGCGAAAAGTTCCCGCTCGAGTAGTGGAGGCGCGAAGGCCAAAACTCCGCCCCTGTAGAGGAGGAGCCGGAAAGAGGCTGAAGGGGGACGAAATGGCGACTGGTCGCATGTAGCGCGGCTATAAAAGCAGGGACGCCAGGACCCTGCGGCCATCTTGTTCCTGGGAGAGGCCGCCAGCAACATGTACATGCCGTCCCAAAGCACCGTAGCCCCCGCGCCTGGAACCGCGGCGTGGGTGGAGATCCGGACCGCGCATCTCTACCAAAGGCTGCAGGTCAAGATGCAGCTCCTCATGGAGGAATGGGAGACCGACATGGCAGAAGTCATAGCGACCGTGCGGAGACGCGAGGAGGAAGTAGCGGCAGGGAGGGTGAGTGATCCACGCCCCGGTACCCCTAGTGGGTCGGTCATCGAGGCTGCGGGGCCCGGTCCAAGCCTGCTCGCCCTGCTACCTCTCTCGCTACCCGTCTCGGCTGCCGTGACCCCGCCACTAGGCCCGCTACCACCGCAACCGGTAGTGATACCCAGCATGTCCGCCCAGGCGGACCGATCTGTAGCCGGAGCCCGTAGTCGACCGGAGGTGCTGCCGTGGAAAGCTCCGAAGCCTAAACCGGAGGCATCTGCAGAGAATTCCCCCGAGCCGGAGCTGACGGCCCGCTCCGTGCCGAAGGCCCAGCAGAGGAAAGCCCCTGTGCCCATCCCCACACCTCGGCTGAGGTTGCGCCGGGTTGCCGCTGCAAGGCGGCGTCCAAGGCCAAGTCACCGCGGGACCTTCAGCCCAGATCACCAGCAGTGGGCAGTGTCCAGAAGGTCTCGCGGGGCCCGACCCATGCGCTGGAGCTTGCAGCAGAGCTATATTGGGATAGGGAGCCGGTACCGTTGGGCCTGGAAATCGAGGAGAGGGAAAGGAAAAAGGCGGAGTTGGTGGCCCGTGCAATCCGGGAGAAAGAGAACCTCCGTCAAGCAACTTTCCGAGTCCGGGGCCCGCTGTATGAAGGGCAGGTGAGGCGGTTTGATGTCCGCCGGGCTATGGTTTCATATATGAATCGGGCCTGGAGGCCGAAGTTTTCATAGCCCGGCGGGATGTTAATGCTCACCTGCCAGAAGAGTACCCTGGCCGCAACCTGATGCCAGGGGACTTAGTGCAGTACACCCGGCACTGCGGGGAGAGGGGGTGGTTCGCGCTGGATGCGAAGCTGAGGGGCAGCCAGGAGGCCCGTGTGAGCACCGCGCCCCTTCCCCAAAGTGATGCCGAGGACTCTGAGTAGGACAGCGGAGCACCGTTGTCACCGTCCCCGTTGGGACCACCAGTGTGTGTTAAAAGTTGTGAAAGTTTTGAAAAAGAATGATAAGTAAATGATTAAACCGAAGATTTACCTGATTGACAAGCCTTGATTTGGAACCGGTCGTAGCCGGCAGCTGGTCCCCGTTGGGACCCCCTTAACCTTGCATAGAAACTTCTATGAACATGCCTGAGAACTTGCAGGGCAACCACAAACTAGTGGCTTGTAAATAAAAATGTTGTTTATGGCTTAACCGTTACCGCCTCCGGAGAGGCAGATTGGAGGAAGGGCCCGCAGTGGAGTAGGCTGAGGCCCAGCCACCACCGGAACCGGTGGCGATCCTCTGGAGGGAAAGGACAGATCCCGCTCGGGTGACTTGTGCTGTACTGGGGTCAAGGGGTGCTGCCTGTTTTCTTAGGGGCAGCATCAGGGCCAGGTTGCTTGGGTGGGTGAGAGCGGAAGACGTACCGTTTGCAGCAACGTTTAAGTAAGAGTACCTCCCGATGTGGGAAGATGTTATTTTAATTGTAAGTGTGTTACCGTTTTTACCTTTTCATATTTTCCAGTTGGTGAAAATAAAACCGGTGATGGACGGGCAGCCCGAGGACGGTCTGCATTTTGCTAAGGGGGAATGTGTCGCCCTGGACAAGCCAGGAGCCACAGAGCACAACACCTACACACCCCACACTCCCTGTAGGCACATCAAGGTCAGACACAAAAATCCTTGTTGCCCTCCCCAGGGGCTGATGTCCACACCAGGGGGTGGAGCCAGGCGGTTGGTCTCCACCCACCAAGGAGTTCACAGTCCTGGAGGAGGGAAAACAGGCAGTTAAGCTAGGGAAGTGAAGGAGAGAGGAGTCAAGATAGAGTTGAGTAGTGAAAGTGGAAAGAGTAAAGTGACAGCTAAAGAGCCTGAAGTTGGTCCGGGTGTGTGGCCCGGACGGAGCAGCAAGGTTGGCAGACGGTGGTGACCGTCTGCAGGAGTGGCCTATCGGAGTTTGCCGTAAGGACCGTGGACGGGCGGTGGCCCGGCGGTACCGGACCGGTACACAAGGAGAAGCCAGCACCATTGGCAGGGGCTTTTCGGACCCCGGCAAGGCTAGGAGTCGCCGTGAAGTTGCCGAATCCGTTAGTGAAGGGGACCTCCGGGTTTCCAAACAGTCAAGTCCCGACAGAAGGCAACCGTCCAACCGTGAAGGGGAGACACCGCCACCCGCCAAGGGCAACCGTTTCCCAGGGCCAGCGCCTGCGGGCAAAAGGGGCTCCTCCGGCCCACATCCAGGTCGGGGAGCGGGTTACCAGTTGGAACCTATCAGAATCAACATAGAACATAGGTGCAGGGAGAGACAGTCATCACTAACCTGCAGGGAACAACAACACCGCAGCCATCCGAGGGACCCGTCCATCCAGCCGCTTGTTTTACCGTGAACTGTGTCATCATCATTGGGCTGAGTGAGTACCTCCGTGCCGTGCGGCACAGCGCTGCCCCTGCGACCCTGCACCTCACCAGGCCCCGCAACCCGCCTGCCATCCACTCCTACCCCATCACCGGGCCCCGGGACAACCAACCCCCTACCCACGGAGGGGAGAAATAACAACAAAGCTGCTCCCTGTCACCGCTCCCGGGATACCCGTCCAGAGCAGCGGTGGTGTCCACCAGAGTCACCACAACCGTGGGTGGCGTCACGGACAATATCCCTAAAACCAAAACCACCCCTTTTCACTCACGGGCGAGGAGCACCGCTCGAGTCCCCAGGATCCGGCCCATCGCTCGAGCCACCGAGCAGCAGCGGCCGCAGCAGCAGCGGCAGCCGGACCCGAGCAGTGGGAGAGCGCAGCGTCCCCTCCTCTGCCCGTGACAACTTGGCGTCACGAACAGGATCCTACCGCTCTGCCGTTTGGTAGAGGTGCGCCTTGTTACCGCCGGAGGTGTCCGGCCGAAAGTTTTGCAAAGCCGCCATCTTGGGCTCGAAAAATTTCCTGCTCGAGCGTCTTCCCGAGCAGGAAAGGCGCGAAAGTGGAGCCCCGCCCCCTGAAGAAGGAAGTGCTAAAAAGAGGCTAAGGGGGACAGGATGGCGTCCGGCCGCATGTGAACCGCGGCTGTGGAAGCAGGGATGCCAGGACTCTGCCAGTGTTTGGTTCCTGGAACACCGCTGCACGAGATGTCCCGTCCGTCCGGCACTGCTGAAACCTCGGTGCCCGTGCCCGCGGCCAACGCCCCGACCGACCCGTTACCCCTGTCACCGGTAGCGGAGCTCGCAGCGTCTGCGAGGGAGGGCCCAGACCTGGGGTCCCCAGGTCTTACCTTTGTCACCCGCCCTGCCACCGGTCCCGGCTTCCATCCCAGCGGCACCGCCAATGACGACGGCCCCAGCAGTCCGCCCGGTCGCAACGGCAGCGAAGCACCCATCCCGTTAACTATCTGGGCAGCCTGGTTCTGGACTGGGGTCAAGGGGTGCTGCCCATTTCTTATGGAACAAGCGGCTGGATGGACGGGTCCCTCGGACGGCTGCGGTGTTGTTGTTCCCTGCAGGTTAGTGATGACTGTCTCTCCCTGCACCTATGTTCTATGTTGATTCCGATGGGTTCCCACCGGTAACCCGCTCCCCGACCTGGATGTGGGCCGGAGGAGCCCCTTTTGCCCGCAGGCGCTGGCCCTGGGAAACGGTTGCCCTTGGCGGTGGCGGTGTCTCCCCTTCACGGTTGGACGGTTGCCTTCTGTCGGGACTTGACTGTTTGGAAACCCGGAGGTCCCCTTCACTAACGGATTCGGCAACTTCACAGCAACTCCTAGCCTTGCCGGGGTCCGAAAAGCCCCTGCCAATGGTGCTGGCTTCTCCTTGTATACCGGTCCGGTACCGCCGGGCCACCGCCCGTCCACGGTCCTTACGGCAAACTCCGATAGGCCACTCCTGCAGACGGTCACCACCATCTGCCAACCTTGCTGCTCCGTCCGGGCCACACACCCGGACCAACTTCAGGCTCTTTAGCTGTCACTTTACTCTTTCCACTTTCACTACTCAACTCTATCTTGACTCCTCTCTCCTTCACTTCCCTAGCTTAACTGCCTGTTTTCCCTCCTCCAGGACTGTGAACTCCTTGGTGGGTGGAGACCAACTGCCTGGCTCCACCCACTGGTGTGGACATCAGCCCCTGGGGAGGGCAACAAGGATTTTTGTGTCTGACCTTGATGTGCCTACAGGGAGTGTGGGGTGTGTAGGTGTTGTGCTCTGTGGCCCCTGGCTTGTCCAGGGCGACACATTGGCGTATAGGTGGTACACAGGCATGGCGGCACACACCTTCCCCGCCTGTATGGTTGGTGTATAGGTGGTACATAGGCATGGCAGCACACACCTCACCCTCCTGCCTGTATGGTTGACATATAGGTGGTACACAGGCATGGCGGCACACACCTCACCCTCCTGCCTGTATGGTTGACATATAGGTGGTACACAGGCATGGCGGCACACACCTCATCCTCCTGCCTGTATGGTTGGCGTATAGGTGTTATTAATAATAATAATAATAATAAAGTTTATTTATATAGCGCCAACATATTCCGCAGCACTATACAATCAGGTGGGGCTTGTACAGACAAAAACAAAAAATAGCACATAATTCAGCAGCTACAGTAGGAATGAGGACCCTGCTCGAAAGATTACAATCTATGGGGAAAGAGGGGGACACAAAAGGTGAAGCGCACTTGTAGTATCTGGTCCGGCCATCGTTATGCTAGTTTATTGGTTACATATAAAGATGAATGATCTGGTCTTTAGACGATGAATGATCTGGTCTTTAGACAGTACCCTTTTGGGTGCCCCTTACGTGCTATTGGTTGTATGTAGGATGTGAAGACAAATAGGAGAGAGAAAGTTATGAATAGCATTTAGAAGGTCGGACAGGGGGAGTGTTAGGTTAGTAAGTTACGATGATAAGCTTGTCTGAAGAGATGTGTTTTTAACCCCTTCAGCCCCCGGGCACTTTCCGTTTATGCGTTTTTGTTTTTTGCTCCCCTTCTTCCGAGAGGCGTAACTTTTTTATTTTTCCATCAATCTTGCCACATGAGGGCTTGTTTTTTGCGGGACGAGTTGTACTTTTAAATGAACCCATAAGTTTTACCATATAGTGTACTGGAAAACGGCAAAAAAATTCCAAGTGCGGAAAAATTGCAAAAAAAGTGTGATCGTACAATAGTTTTTGGGATATTTTATTCACTGTTCACTATATCGTAAAACTGAGGTATGTATGTGATGCCTCAGGTCAATGCGAGTTTGTAGACACCAAACATGTATAGGTTTACTTGTATCTAAGGGGTTACAAGCTTGTCCAAAAAAAGTGGCGCACGTTTTTGCGCCATTTTCCAAAACCCGTAGCGTTCTCATTTTTCGGGATCTGAGGCTCAGTGATGGTTTTTTTTTTTGCGTCTTGACCTGACGTTTTTAACGCTACCATTTTTGCGCAGATGCTACATTTTGATCGCCTGTTATTGTATTTTGCGCAAAATTTGCGGCGACCAAAAAACGTAATTTTAGCGTTTGGAATTTTTTTGCCGCTACGCCGTTTACTGATCAGATTCATTGATTTTATATTTTGATAGATCGGGCATTTCTGAACGCGGCGATACCAAATATGTGTGTATTTTTTATTTTTTTAACCCTTTAATTTTCAATGGGGTGAAAGGGGGGTGATTTGAACTTTTAGGTTTTTTTTATTTTTTTTTAATTTTTTAAAACTTTTTTTTTTTATTTTACTAGTCCCCCTAGGGGGCTATAGCGATCAGCAATCCGATCGCTCTGCACTATCTGCAGATCTCAGCTACAGAGCTGAGAACTGCAGATTTGCTGCTTTACTTTCAATGCCGGCTGTATTCCGGCATTGAGAGGAAGTGAGTCATGTTAGCTACAGGCGTCATGACATGACCCTGTGCTACCATGGCAACCACCGAAAGTCACGTGGTCATGTCACGTGACTTCTGGTGGGGTGGGGTAAGTGACTGTCATGGCGGCGCCCATGTACATATCGCTGCCAGATTTTGGCAGCGAAATGTAAGGGGTTAATGACCGCGGGGTGGAATCGCTTCCACCCGCGGCTAGCAGGCACACATGTCAGCTGTTGAAAACAGCTGATATGCGCGCGGATCGCGGCAGGGGGTGGGGCTTACCGGCACACGATCCATGACGTACCCAGTACGTCATGGGTCGTTAAGGGGTTAATACTCGCTTAAAAACTTGGGGGCTGGATATTAGTCGCATTCTTTGGGGTAGTGCATTCCAGAAAACTGACGCAGCACAAGAAAGTCCTGGAGACGGAGGTGTGAGGTTCGTATTATGGAGGATGTTAGTCTAAGATCATTTGCGGAACGGAGGGTGGGGTAGGATGATAGACAGAGATGAGAGATGAGATATATATATACAATAGCCCACAGTCCAGTAGACCACTGCGCAACCAACTCTGTCCTCACCTATTGTACCATCACCCATTTCCTGTAGACTCCTGTAGTCCTCTCTCCTCCTATACCAGTCTGTTTTGTACTGTTAATGATTGTTGTACGTATACCCTCTTTCACTTGTAAAGCGCCATGGAATAAATGGCGCTATAATAATAAATAATAATAATATATAGTGGTGCAGAGCTCTGGAGAGCTTGGTGGGTGAGGGATATGAGTTTATATTGTATTCTGTAGCTGATAGGTAGCCAGTGTAGTGACTGGCACAAGGTGGAGGCATCAGTGAAGCGGCTGGACAGGAACATGACCTTGGCTGCTGCATTCAAGATGGATTGGAGAAGAGAAAGTTTGGTCCGAGGGAGACTAATCAGTAAAGAGTTGCAGTAATCCAGGCGGGAATGAATAAGACCGACAGTAAAGGTTTTTGCAGTTTCAAAAGTGAGAAATGGTCGGATTCTGGAGATGTTTTTACGGTGCAGGTGACATGTGCGATTGAGGGATTGTATATGGGGAATGAAGGAGAGTTCTGAGTCAAATATAACCCCAAGACAACAAGCGTGCCACTTGGGTGTAATGATTAAATCATCGAAGGTAATTGAGATGTTGGATGTAGGTTGGTTAGAGGGAGGAAACACAAGAAACTCAGTTTTGGAGAGATTCAGTTCCAGATAGAGGGAGGACATGCTTTGAAAGACAGCAGACAGACAATCCCATGTATTTTGTAACAAAACAGGGGTGATGATTGGAGATGAAGTGTATAATTAGGTGTAATCAGCGTAGAAATGGTATTGGAAACCGAATCTGCTGATGGTTTGTCCAATAGGGGCGGTGTATAGAGAGAAGAGGAGAGGGCCCATGACTGAGCCTTGAGGAACCCCGAAGGTGAGGGGGAGAGGAGCAGAGTAAGAGCCGGTAAAGGAAACAGTGAAGGAGTGGTCAGACAGATAGGAGGATAACCAGGCGAGGCGAGAGCAGTGTCCTTGAGGCCAATAGAGCGGACCATGGTGAGGAAAAGTTGGTGATCCACAGTGTCAAAAGCAGCTGAGAGATCCATGATAAACAATAGGGAATAGTGGCTGTTAGATTTTGCTGTTAATAGATCATTTGAGACTTTGGTGAGGGCTGTTTCGGTGGAGTGTAAAGAGCGGAAACCAGATTGAGAGGATCGAGAAGTGAGTTTTCAGAGAAATAGCGGATTAGCCGAGAGTGGACCAAGCGTTCCAGGAGTTTAGAGATAAAGGGGAGATTAGAGACTGGTGTGTAGTTAGCAGCACAGTTCTGATTGAGGGAAGGTTTTTTTAAGTAGAAGGGTTATGATGGCATGTTTAAATGATGAAGGAAAGATACCTGATGAAAGAGAGAGGACAAACATTTTGGTTAGCTAGGTAGTGACGGCTGGGGAGAGAGCCCGAAGGAGATGTGAGGGAATAGGGTCACTGGTGCAGGTTGTCGGGCAAAAAGAAGCGAGGAGCCGGGTCACTTCTCTTCTCTGACAGGCTCAAAAATTGAAAGTGAGCTTGAGGAGCAGGAGAGGAGTGGATCCAGGCTCTGAGGGGATTTTTCAAAAATTTCCTGGCGAATGTGATCTTAGATTGATCTTTTATAAGAAGAAAGTGGCCAGAGGTGTTACATAGGCATGGCGGCACACACTTCAACCTCCTGCCTGTATGGTTGGCATATAGGTGTTACACAGGCATGGCGGCACACACCTCACTCTCCTTCCTGTATGGGTCGTACTTGTTAGTTGATGTGAAGTTTCATGATGAGGCTGATCAGATGGTTTGGCACACCCCTATCCTTAAAGAAGTTGTCCAGTTACCAAAACTGTTTTTTTTTTCTGATAAATCTTGCTAATATGTGCCCCTCAACACATCTATTATGTTTTTTCAGCAAAATTACCTTTTATTGTGTACTAGCAGCACACGGTCATTGCTGGCTCCAGCTCTGATGGGGTTAATCTCTCCTCTGACTTCCTGTGTTCAGTTCCTACAAGTCCCAGAATTCTTTGGGGCTCTAGGGCGGTGTCTGGCTTATCTAACACACCCATTGTGTCTAATACACCCACTCTGCTCCCACCCAAACCCTCCTCCCTGCCTCTTCCCTGTGGATGCACTGAGATCAATCATACAGAGACAGCAGCAGCTCTACACAGCCAGGGGAAGAAAGTGTGTGCGTATATACAGTGTATGTGTATATACAGTGTGTGTGTGTATATACAGTGTATGTGTGTATATACAGTGTGTGTACGTATATGCAGCGTGTGTGTATATACAGTGTATGTGTGTATATACAGTGTGTGTGCGTATATACAGTGTGTGTGTGTATATACAGTGTGTGTGTGTATATATACAGTGTGTATGTGTGTGTGTATGTCATACTCACCTGTCTGCAGGGTCCCGGTGCCATGCCTGCATCCAGCCCCTGTCTCGGTACCGCCGCTTCGGCTGTGTGCAGTCTCCCCGGGGCACGTACGAAGCTTGCAGGACCTGGCGGTGGATCACCTGATGCAGTCACCTGACACATCAGCTGATCGATTCTCGTGGTGTCTCCGGCTTTTTCGCGCTCGGCCGGCTATCAGCTGATCCTGCCGTCAGGGGACTTCATCAGCTGATTACCGGCAGCTCCTGCAGTGATGGGCCAGGATCAGACTCCCCTGCAGGAGCTGCCGGTAATCAGCACAGACGTGAGTATTTTTTTTTTTTTTGCACTGATGCTTCAGCTGATTGTATAATTGACTTTTATACAATCAGCTGATGTGTCATGTGATTCACGTAGTTTAACCTGACACATCATCTGATCGCTTTGCCTTCCAGCAAACCGATCAGATGATATTGGATCCGGATTGGACGGCGCGGGACCCTAACCCAGGATTACTGCGGAGGGGGGTTTATTTCAATAAAGATGGAGTCACTAATTGTGTTGTGTTTTATTTCTAATAAAAATATTTTTCTGTGTGTTGTGTTTTTTTTTATATCATTACTAGAAATTCATGGTGGCCATGTCTAATATTGGCGTGACACCATGAATTTCGGGCTTAGGGCTAGCTGATAATATACAGCTAGCCCTAACTCCATTATTACCTAGCTAGCCACCCGGCATCAGGGCAGCTGGAAGAGTTGGATACAGCTCCAGAAGATGGCGTTTCTATGAAAGCGCCATTTTCTGGGGTGGCTGCGGACTGCAATTCGCAGTGGGGGTGCCCAGAAAGCTTGGGCACCCTTCACTGTGGATTCCAATCCCCAGCTGCCTAGTTGTACCCGGCTGGACACTAAAATTAGGCGAAGCTCGCGTCATTTTTTTTTTAAATTATTTCATGAAATTCATGAAATAATTAAAAAAAAAAGGGCTTCTCTATATTTTTGGTTCCCAGCTGGGTACAAATAGGCAGCTGGGGGTTGGGGGCAGCCCGTACCTGCCTGCTGTACCCGGCTAGCATACAAAAATATGGCGAAGCCCATGTCATTTTTTTTTTCTTTTTGGGTAAAAAACTGCATACAGTCCTGGATGGAGGATGCTGAGCCTTGTAGTTCTGCAGCTGCTGTCTGCTCTCCTGCATACACTAGTGAATGGAGGATGCTGAGCCTTGTAGTTCTGCAGCTGCTGTCTGCTCTCCTGCATACACTAGTGAATGGAGGATGCTGAGCCTTGTAGTTCTGCAGCTGCTGTCTGCTCTCCTGCATACAATGAACATTTTGAATAAGGAAATGACATCAGACCTTTTTTTTTTTCATCAACAATCTTTAATGGCATTGTGCACTGATTAAAAACGCCGTGAGCAAAAACGCAGCAAAAAAGGCACCAAATCGCGGCAAAAACGTGACATGCAGCACCGCAGGTGACAGAGCAGAGCAAGTTGGTGGCATGCTCTGCTCTGACACATAGTGTGCTGCATGTCACTGTATCCACTCTGGGACTTGTTGTGCAGGTGACCGGATGATACATGTCACTAACTGCCCCACTCTGTGATTTCTGCTGCATAGTACCAACTGTATACACTCTCACCTGCACAACAAGTCCCATAGTGGAGACAGTTAGTGACATGTAGCATCCGGTCACCTGCACAACAAGTACCAGAGTGGAGAAAGATAGTTACATACAGCACACTATGTGTCAGAGGAGAGCATGTCACTGTCTCCACTCCGCTGACCTCACAGCCCGTACACGCTGCGATGGATGCAGGGGGACACAGAACAAGTAATCGGCCGACACTGGAGTCATCTGATTACTTGGGATGAATTGAGCAGTAAAATGCTCTGGTGCTCGATGGGCGAAGCCCATGCCGATTTTTTTAAAAAAAAATTCATTAAAAATAAAAAAACAAAAAAATCACATTGTTTGTGGGCTCCCGCTGCATTTTCTATTGCTAAGGGTAACCAAAGCAGCTACTGGCTGCTAGCCCCCGCTGCTTGGTGTTACTTTCACTGGCAATAGAAATGCAGGGAAGCATTTTTTTTTTTTTATAAAGGTTTTTCACTGAAAACGTTTTTAAGAAAATGACGTGGGCTTCGCCATATTTTTGTATGCTAGCCAGGTACAGCAGGCAGCTACGGGCTGCCCCCAACCCCCAGCTGCCTAGTTGTACCCGGCTGGGAACCAAAAATATAGAGAAGCCCTTTTTTTTCATGAATTTCATGAAATAATTAAAAAAAAAAAAAAATGATGTGGGCTTCACCAAATTTTTGAGTCCAGCCAGGTACAACTAGGCAGCTGGGGATTGGAATCCACAGTGCAGGGTGCCCAAACTTTCTGGGCCCCCCACTGCGAATTGCAGTCCACAACTGCCCCAGAAAATGGCGCTTTCATAGAAGCGACATCTTCAGGCGCTGTATCCAACTCTTCTAGTGGCCCTGGTGGCAGGTGGCACGCTGGGTAATAAGGGGTTAATACCAGCTATGTTTTACCAGCTGGTATAAAGCCCGAGATTCTTAATGTCAGGCCAAGTTTAACCTGGCCATTAAGAATCTCCAACAAAGGGTTTTAAAAAAAAAAAAAGACATCACACAGAGAAAAATACTTTATTAGAAATAAATACACAGACACAGTAGGGAATCCATGTTTATTACTCCCTCTCACCCCTCCACGATGAAGAGATTTCTGTACTGACCATGTCAAGAGAGAGCGAGGAAAAGAGAGAGCGAGCGTGGGGGGGAGAAGAGAGCGAGCGGGGGGGAGAGCGAGCGGGGGGAGAAGAGAGCGAGCGGGGGGAGAAGAGAGCGAGCGGGGGGGAGATGAGAGCGAGCGGGGGGAGAAGAGAGAGAGAGGGGGGAGAAGAGAGAGAGAGGGGGGAGAGAAGAGAGAGAGCGAGAGGGGGGGAGAGAGAGAGAGAGAGGGGGGGGGAGAAGAGAGAGAGAGGGGGGGGAGAGAAGAGAGAGAGGGGGGAGAGAGGAAGAGAGGAGAGGGGGGGGAGAAGAGAGCGAGGGGGGGAGAAGAGAGCGAGAGGGGGGAGAAGAGAGAGCGAGGGGGGGAGAAGAGAGCGAGGGGGGAGAAGAGAGAGAGGGGGGGAAGAAGAGAGCGAGGGGGGGAGAGAAGAGAGAGCGAGGGGGGGAGAGAAGAGAGAGAGGGGGGGAGAAGAGAGCGAGAGGGGGGAGAGAGAGAGAGGGGGGAGAAGAGAGAGAGGGGGGAGAAGAGAGAGAGGGGGGGAGAAGAGAGCGAGGGGGGAGAGAAGAGAGAGGGGAGGGGAAGAAGAGAGAGAGGGGGGAGAAGAGAGAGAGGGGGGGGAGAAGAGAGAGGGGGGGAGAAGAGAGAGAGGGGGGGAGAGAGAGCGAGGGGGGAGGGGAGAAGAGAGAGAGGGGGGAGAAGAGAGAGAGGGGGGGAGAGAAGAGAGAGGGGGGGAGAGAAGAGAGAGAGGGGGGAAGAGAAGAGAGGGGGAGAAGAGAGAGGGGGGGAGAAGAGAGAGGGGGGGAGAAGAGAGGGGGGGGAGAAGAGAGAGAGAGGGGGAGAGAGGGGGGGAAGAGAGAGAGGGGGGGAAGAGAGAGAGGGGGGGGAAGAGAGAGAGGGGGGGAGAAGAGAGAGAGAGGGGGGAGAAGAGAGAGGGGGGGAGAAGAGGGTGAGGGGGGGGAGAAGAGAGAGAGGGGGGGAGAAGAGAGCGAGGGGAGAAGAGAGCGAGGGGGGAAGAAGAGAGAGAGGGGGGGAGAAGAGAGCGGGGGGGAGAAGAGAGAGAGGGGGGAGAAGAGAGAGAGGGGGGAGAAGAGAGAGAGGGGGGAGAAGAGAGCGAGGGGGGGAGAAGAGAGAGAGGGGGGAGAAGAGAGAGGGGGGAGAAGAGAGCGAGGGGGGGAGAAGAGAGAGAGGGGGGAGAAGAGAGGGGGGGGAGAAGAGAGGAGGGGGAGAAGAGAGCGAGGGGGGGAGGAGAGAGAGAGGGGGGGAGAGAGAGAGGGGGGAGAAGAGAGAGAGGGGGGGAGAAGAGAGCGAGGGGGGGAGAAGAGAGAGGGGGGGGAGAAGAGAGACGGGGGGAGAAGAGAGACGGGGGGGAGAAGAGAGGGGGGAGAAGAGAGAGAGGGGGGGGGAGAAGAGAGAGAGGGGGGGGAGAAGAGAGAGAGAGGGGGGAGAAGAGAGAGAGGGGGGGAGAAGAGAGAGAGGGGGGGAGAAGAGAGAGAGGGGGGGGAGAAGAGAGTGGGAAAAGAAGAGGGGGGGGGCAGAGGTGCTCTGTCACCAACTGTCTCCACTCTGTGACTTGTGGTGCAGGTGACAGAGTGCAGACAGTTGGTCCCATGCAGCAGGACAGATGGCAGAGCACAGCCGGTGACATGCCTGTCAGTGTCTTGCTGCTGGGAGGAGCACACGATCACACTGCCCGACACCGGCCGCTCTCCTGACATCGCAGCAGAGCGGGCGGGTGGACAGTGTGATCACATACTTACGTGCAGGGGGGGATTCAGCTGAAGAACCCCCCCCTGTACTGCACACTGGCGCCCCGTGCCTCACCATCTGCAGGACGCTTCCGGCTCCACACTGACGTCCTCCGGATCCTCCCCTCGATGCTGAGCTGTGACGTGCGGTAGTCACCGCCCACAGCCCTGTCACTCAGTGTGAGTGGAGCCGGCATCCTGTGACGCACCCGTCTTGTTTGAGAGCCCGGAAATGCCGGGACGTCAGAGGATGCCGGCGGCCACAGCTCCAGGGGGTCATGTGAAAGGCACTGAGCGTGCAGCATAGCGCCGCTCAGTGCTAGAAATGGAAATACAAGCCAATGGAGAAAATACCTAGAATTGTAAGTAGAACTTCGACAGAAAATAAAAAAAATGGGTGAACCACCCCTTTAATGGCATTCCAAAGTTTCTGGTGCTCAACGCAGGCAAAGGCTTTGCTATAATCGATGAAGCAAAAATAAAGGTCTTTGTTATATTTTTTGGCCTTTTCCAGTATCCATCTAATGTTAGGCATGTCTAATATTATATGACAATGTTATAGCATATTTAAAGTGAAAAAGAAAATAGGGGAATAGCCTCACTGTGCAATAATGTTGGATTGATTATCTTTCAGTGCAGAGATCCCAACTGTTCACAAACGGTAATAAAGTCCAGAAAAGAAAAATACAGTATCAGCACCTCCTTAAAAATCTTCAAGCTTTATTCCATAGTGTTAAAAACTACATATACATGTACTGTATGTGTGTGTGTGTATATATATATATATATATATATATATATATATATATCCATAAATAGGTAAAAAATATAACTCTCTGATGCGTTTCTGACCTATTACCCTAAGGATATGTTCACATGTGGCTTTTTTTACCACAAAGATGCAGCGTTTCTGTCCCAAAATACGCACCGTGGCAAAAGCGCATCAAAAAACAAAATGCATTTTTGATGCGTTTGATGCATTTTTACCGCGTTTTGCCCAATGTGTTTTTTAAGTCAAATCTACTGACTGGAAGGGCTCAAAAACGCAAAAGGAATTGACATACTGCATCTTGGGTGCATCTTCAAAAACGCAGCCAACAAAAGATGCCCAGTGTGGACAGCAAAATCAAAATCTCATAGACTTTGCTGGAAGAAGGAAACGCAAGCATTTTGGTGCATCTTTGTACCTCAAAAATGCAGCAAAAGATGTTCTATGTGAACCTAGCCTTAGTCATAGAGTAGAATTATAGAGTACTCTATGACTAAGGGCAATCTGCCAGAAATGCATCAGTTTTACCATGTTTTTTTACCTAATTCTGGATATATATATTTCTTAACAATAACTTTATTTAGATTGATGTAATTATATAAGACAATCTATACTTGGTAAGATTTCAAGAGGAATTTTTTTTTACCTGTAATAAATAGTACTTGATACTATAAGTAAAAAAACGAAGAAGATAATATGAACATAAACCCTGCTGTAACTAAATAGAAGCATAATGCATATAAATAAACATAGGGTACTTAGTAAACACTATTTTTGATCAAAAAAGCGTAATGTCATCCCACCGCGACAAGGTATACCCAATTGGGACAGTACCTATACTCTCTAATATTAAAACCTCACCATGTGTCCACAGACATCAATCTGAATAAGGGCAGAGAGTGGTTGGGTCCCAACTGGACACACAACTATGGGAAGCATTAGATGAAATGCCCAGCTCACTGAGAAGGGGGCTACACCCTATTTGTACTGAGTACAAGAGACTACAAAAAAAAACAACAAAAAAGTGAGCCGGATTATGAGTGTGTGTACATGTAGCTTGTAAGCTCATGTTCACACTGGCCATAAGACGTAAAAAAAAAAAACAGACCAAAGAAGAAAATAATATGAACATATACCCTGCTGTAACTAAGGCTACATTCACACGACCGTCTCGTTTTTGCGGTCAACAAAGATTGGTCCCGTCTCTTCACGGATGCATCTGTGTGGCATCTGTTCCATATACGGACCGTGTGTCATCCGTGTGCCTTCAGTTTTATTTTTTGCGGACCGCAAAAAACGGAAGCAGCTAGATAGATAAATAAATGCATAGATATAGATGGATAGAGGGCTTGATAGATAGATAGATAGATAGAGGGATAGATAGAGGGATAAATAGAGATAGAGGGATGGGTGAAAGAATCAATGAATGAATGAATAGAGGGATAGCTAGATAATAGATGAGAAAGACATATATAATGTCCCACTCCCCAGCATTTTGTAATCTTGCACCCTTTAGTGCCTTTCATGCTTGTATTTAGCCAAAAAAGATGTGGGGTCCCCGCTATCTTTTGTAGCCAGCTCGGGTAAAGCATACGGCTGCATCCTGCTGACCACAGCTGGCAGCTTCACCTTGGCTGGTAATCCAAACAGAGCGCACCCCACGCTGTTATTTTAAATTAAATAAATAATTTAAAACAAAAAACATGGGGTCCCCCGCCAAATTGGATCACCAGCTAAAGTAAAGCGGACAGCTATGGTCTGATATTCTCAGACTAGGGAGGTCCGCGGTTCTTGGACCCTCCCCAGCCTAAAATTAGCAAGCCGCAGCCACTCCATAAGTGCCGCATCCATTAGATGCATTAATCCTGGTGCTTTTCCCTAGCTCATTCTGATGCCCTGGTGGGGGCTCGAAAAAACTGGGTTGTGACCAGCTGTTTCCCCTGGTCGTGGTGGCTAACGGGGTAATATATGGGATGTTACCTTGGGGTCCGCCCCAAACCAAGGACTGTCGGTCTACTGAGCTGCACGGCGTCTATCAGATTTATAACCTGGGTCCGCCCCAAACCCAGAATGGACTACAATGGCACCTCCCGGAGCCAATAGAAGAGTGCCATGTCATCAGTGACATCACCAGCGGCCTATCCGGTACCGCCACATTACTGATGACCTCATGGCAGCCACGCCCCAAACACTTCACCAGTCATCGTCTGACGACCAATGGTGAGGTGCCAGATCATAGGGGCGGGCCTCTGTGAGCCAGTCCGGAGTGGCCACGTCATCAGGACACCTGACACCCTCTGCCCTATCAGGACTTGCCACCTCACGGACATGCTCAGTGATGTCCTTACCGGACCCAGCCTCTAATGCACCAAGTGCCTGAGCATGCTCAGTAGCCTGAACAACAGACTCAGCAATCAGACTATCTGCCTCAGCATGCTCAGTAGGCACATCCCAGAACTTAGGGCAGCTTTGCACGTTGCGACATTGCACGTGCGATGTCGATGGGGTCAAATCGAAAGTGACGCACATCCGGCGTCGCAGTCGATATCGCAACGTGCAAATCCTTTTTGATACGATGAATGAGCACAAAAGCGTCGTTATCGTATCATCGCTGCAGCCTCCGACATTTCCATAATGCCGGTGCAGCGACAGGTACGATGTTGTTCCTCGCTCCTGCGGCAGCACACATCGCTGTGTGTAAAGCCGCAGGAGCGAGGAACTTCACCTTACCTGCCGCCGGCTGCAATGAGAAGGACGGAGGTGGGCGGGATGTTTACATCCTGCTCATCTCCGCCCCTCCACTTCAATTGGCCGCCTGCCGTGTGACGTCGCTGTGACGCCGCACGACCCGCCCCCTTAGGAAGGAGGCGGGTCGCCGGCCAGAGGGACGTCGCACGGCAGGTATGTGCGTGTGAAACTGCCGTAGCGATAATAATCGCTACGGCAGCTTTCACTAGATATTGCACGTGCGACGGGGGCGGGACTATCGCTGCAGCATCGGTAACACATTGTTACCGATGTCGCAGCGTGCAAAGCCCGCCTTAGACACAACACGAAGTCCAAGTACCTGTGCAAATAGGCTGTTAGGATTAATTGTGGGAGCATGCTCAGTAGCCCGAACTGAGGACTTAGTCCCAGAAATGACATAATAAGGCTGAGCATACTCACTAGGCAAAACACCGGACGTAAGGCCCCGTCACACACAGAGATAAATCTTTGGCAGATCTCTGGTTGCAGTGAAACCATGGACATATTGTTCCATTTGTACACAGCCACAAACCTGGCATTCATTGTCCACAATTTCACTGCAACCACAGATCTGCCGCAGATTTACCTCTGTGTGTGACAGGGCCTTTAAGCTCTGGCTGGGGTGAATCGGCGTGCGCATGTGCACTAGCCGCCTCTCCACACTTAGACATGGTGGAAGGAGCAGCCAGCTGGATGACCCGAGGCACGGCGAAGAACGGCAGCCGGCACCTGGGTGCAACAGGAACCGAAGCAGGCTGCTTGCGGCTATGACGGCGCCGGTTCGTAACAGGATTGCCCATAGCAATGCTGAATAAGCCAATGTAGTGTTCTGCCCCTGCTCCCTGCCTGACACATGGCAGTATACATTATTAGAGATGAGCGAACCGGTCGTGGTTCGGCTCGAGTTCGGTTCATCGAACGTTCGACGAACCGAGCTCGAACCGCATAGGAAACAATGGCAGGCATTCACAAACACATAAAAACACCTAGAAAACACCCTCAAAGGTGTCCAAAAGGTGACAAACAACTCACAACACAAACACATGGGAAAGTGACAAGGACATATACTCATGCGAAAACAAAAGAGCTGGACAAGGAAAAAGAGGAGGACACACAGATATATGAGTATATGCAAGGAAACGTCGATGCCATTATTGTGCAACTTGAGCCCTGCTCATTTTAGGCTTCCAATCTGGATAAATTGCCTGAGCTTGCCACGTACGCCTTGGGGATCTTGTCGTGTCCTGCAGCCAGCGTTCTCTCGGAACCTGTCTTCAGTGCTGCTGGGGGTCTGCTGGCAGATAAGCACACGTGTCTGTCCACTGACAATGTGGACATGGCTCTCAGAGGACTTTTCTTCCCCTGGGTCAGCCAGGGGAGGCGAAAGGCACGCGTATTTTTGAGAGTGCTTCATGCAAAGCATCTGTTTCATTTTGAAAAGGGGGATCAAGTGATGCCAGTCAAGTGGGGTGTGTGTGGCCCAATTAGTGGAAACGAGGGAGACTGTGGTTGGAGTCCCCTCGCTTTTGAAAAAAGAACCAAGATGAACAAGTCATGGCTCTCAGAGGACTTTTCTTCCCCTGGGTCAGCCAGGGGAGGCGAAAGGCACGCGTATTTTTGAGAGTGCTTCATGCAAAGCATCTGTTTCATTTTGAAAAGGGGGATCAAGTGATGCCAGTCAAGTGGGGTGTGTGTGGCCCAATTAGTGGAAACGAGGGAGACTGTGGTTGGAGTCCCCTCGCTTTTGAAAAAAGAACCAAGATGAACAAGTCATGGCTCTCAGAGGACTTTTCTTCCCCTGGGTCAGCCAGGGGAGGCGAAAGGCACGCGTATTTTTGAGAGTGCTTCATGCAAAGCATCTGTTTCATTTTGAAAAGGGGATCAAGTGATGCCAGTCAAGTGGGGTGTGTGTGGCCCAATTAGTGGAAACGAGGGAGACTGTGGTTGGAGTCCCCTCGCTGTGTTTCTAAAAGAACCAAAATGAACAAATCATGGCTCTCAGAGGACTTTTCTTCCCCTGGGTCATCCAGGGGAGGCGAAAGGCACGCGTATTTTTGAGAGTGCTTCATGCAAAGCATCTGTTTCATTTTGAAAAGGGGGATCAAGTGATGCCAGTCAAGTGGGGTGTGTGTGGCCCTATTAGTGGAAACGAGGGAGACTGTGGTTGGAGTCCCCTCGCTGTGTTTTACATGATTTTCGAAGGGCATGACATGCCTAAGAGGTTGAGTTTCATCATCTGCAACTTGTTGGCAACAGAAAGGCTGCCTTTACACCCTTTTGAGACCGAGGATTTTCGAGACCTTATGCCCATTGCAGTGCCCCAAGAGCCGATGGCCAGTCGTCACTTCTTCTCCAAGAAAGGCGTGCCGGCGCTACCACAGCAGGTCGCACACAACCTCACCGATTCCTTGAGAAACTCTGTGTGTGACAGGGTGCATTTCACCACCGATACTTGGACCAGTAAGCATGGACAGGGGAGTTACATGTTGCTGACTGGGCACTGGGTAACTATGGTGAGAGATGGAGAAGGGTTTGCTGTACAAGTCTTGCCGTCCCCACGACTTGTGTGTCAATCCTTCCTCTGTATGTACAAGTTCCTCCACTGCTTCTGCCTCCTCAACCTCGTGTGGGTCCTCCACCTCGGCCCAAACCCTGTGTGGTCAGTCCACCCTTCCTTGTAACTGCGCCCAAGGAATCCCACACACCTCCTTACTATGCTGGCAGCAGAGCTCAAGGCCATCAGGCGGTCAAATGCTTACTTAGAAATGTAGGGGAAATGTGAGACACTGCTGAGGAATTGTGGACGGTTAGCTCTGGAGAGTGAGACCGAGTTTCATCAATGGTTGTTTCCACTCAACCAGCAGCCAGGGAAGGTCGGGTGCGACAATGATGCAAACCAGTCTGCGACCCTTCTTCAGGGCAATGTGACACACGTGCCTTGTATGGCTCACGTGTTGAACCTGGTTGTCCAGCAATTTTTAAAACACAATCCCGGCCTACATGGCCTTCTGACCAGGGCACGGTGTAACGCCTGCCTGGATCGACACACTCAGATGGGCTGTAAAGGATAGGCTAGAGGGAAGCCACTCACCAAGCTGGACACCCAGAACCCTGAAACCCTTTAACCCCTATACAGTGATTTGGAATTACACAGGACCCAAGTTGATCAATACCTGTGGAAGGCTGCAGTTCCAGAGAATAGTAGTCATGCAGGGTCAAAACATTAATTGAGGAAGAGGAACAGAATGGGATGGCCAGGACTTAATCAGAAAACAAGCAGAGGTGAAATGCGGATCGGCCAACGAGGTACATAAACAGCAAGCAGGAAAAGTAGTCACAGGTAACAAGCACACAAAATCATAAAACTGAACTGGGGGTAAGAGTAACAAGAGGTTCATAGCTTTGTCTGGCAGTGGTCTGCAGACAGGAGGGGCCTAAAAAAGGGTGCGGTGTATTCCCATTGGTTGTAGCTGAATGATGGTACTTCATCTGTGAGATACCCACCACCTACATTCAGCCTGTGGTTCTGCATCTGTCAAGGTAACGCAGCCCAGTGGGTGAGCATAACCTGCGTCCACCTGCGCCACTGGCATCGACTCCTTTCCCATCATCAGCACTATGCACGAAAGGAACACGTTGTCACCTGGCGACCGGAGTACAAATTGATTGAGTGGACTACGTTGGTGACTTAACAGCCGTGTGCGGCAATGATGCAAACCTGTCTGCGGCCCTTCATCAGGGCAATGTGACACACGTGCCTTGTATGGCTCACGTGTTGAATCTGATTCTCCAGCAATTTTTAAAATACCATCCCGGTCTACATGGCCTTGTGCAGCGGGCACGCTGCTTTGTGCTCACTTTCATCCTTCGCACCCAGCAGCTCAACAACTTTCATCGCTCCTGAAGTCTTAGGGTCTGGCGGTTAAACGCCTGAAATGCGATGTTCCGACACGCAGGAATTTGAATCTGCACATGTTTCAGCGTCTGTGGCAGCACCGCAGAGCCCTGCTGAAATACGGTATGACGTATACCCTGGGCTAACTTGATCCAGAGGTGGTGCAGATCACGCTGCTGGAGTGGTGTCAGATCAAGGACCTATGCACCCTTCTACACAGTTTACAAATATCGACGAAGATCTTTAGCACTGGCGATGCCATTCTCAGCGCGACAATTCTGGTCATCTACAAGATGGAGCACACTGTATGCATTATTCGGAGTCAGGTGTTGGTCCAAGAGGAAGGGGAGGAAGTACAGGAGGAGTCATATGCAGAAGGGATAATAAGATCTACAAGGTCCAGACGGTGAGCGGCACCTAGGCGGAAGTCAAGGGACGGTGGGGGAGAGGGATTAACAAGGGCGCATAGTATCTGCAAAAATTGTTGAGGAAGGTGCAGGAGCCCATGAAGAAATGGAGGACGAACTGCGATGGGCATGGAAGACTCAGAAGATGAGTGAGAGCTTGCTCACATTTAGGTTGTGCGAGGTTGGGGGGAGAGGGCAGAGGAAGGAGGCACGATTCTCACCTCTCTGCCACCAACACACCAAGGACTTGGTCCTCCTGGATGCACAAGACACATGAGCGCCTTCTTGCTGCACTACCTACAACATGACCCTCGGATTGTACGAATTCGAAGTAATGCTAACTACTGGGTTGCCACACTGTTAGATCCCCGGTACAAGACAAAATTTGGCGAAATAATTCCTGCCATAGAAAGGGACGCACGTATACAGGAGTATCTGCAGAAGGTGGTACGGATTCTTAGATCTGCTTTTCCAGTAAACACCAGTGCTGCACAGAGTGAATCTCAATGCTTTGTCATGGATAGGAGGAAATGGTCTTTTACTTGTCCACATCTGAGGGACCGAGGGCTGGCTGCTGTGCTGAGATGGCATTGAGTATGGTGTCCCTGCAGAGTTGCACTTTTGGTCATATACCAAATGAGTTCAAAAAGGACAGATGCTGGTGGAAAGGGGAACAGGTGTGTTGGAAAGGGGAAAAAAGTTTTTGTCCGTGGGTTTGTTGGTTAAGCAAAAGTAACATTTGATGAAGAAACACCATCTGTTACGGTGGGACTGGCAGATTTGGATAAGGTGATATATACTATGTTACCGCTATATAACGAAAATTAATAAGAAAAGAAAGAGAAAGGTATATATCCCCATCAGCAGTCAATGTCCACCGTGCTCCCAGATGGAAAAGGAGAGGTTGGCAACTGGAAGGTTAGATGGAGGATACAGATCTGTGTGGCTATGAAACTAATACTTGCCTGAACCGATTTAGACGGCACTCGGATCTGGAGACTGGGAGCCCTGTTAGCGTCACAGGGTCCACACGCCCACCCAGCCCAGGAACTCCCTGTTAACATCACAGGGGCCATTCAGTACGCTGACCGTGTGCATTGGGGCCACACCTGTGGACAGCAGGCGCATCAGCAGCAGCAGGCCTGTTAATGCCACTGGGCTGCACAAGCAGGACTTGTAGGACAGGAGCTGGTCTTAACCGTTCTGCGTTACCAACTGTGGTGGCGGCCTGCATCGACGCCCTATCCCTGCCTACCTCTGGCCTAAAACCGCAATGGGTTCAACACATGGAGGTGTGCTCTTTCGGAGCATAATAGAAGACTGCGCACCTCCTTGTTGGCTCCAGCCCGTTTTATAACCTTGGTCCGCCCCAAACCAGGGTGGACCACAATGCACCTCCTGGAGACAAAAGCAGAGTGACACGTCATGAGTGGCATAACTAGCGTCCTATTTGGAACCGAAACTTCAATAATGACCTCATGGCTGCCACGACACAAACACCTCACCAGTTATCGTCTGACCATCAATAATGAGGTGACAAGTCATAGGGGCGGGCCTCTGCAAGCCATTTGGGAGTGGCCTAGCCACATCGTCAGGACACCTGATGCCCTGTGGTCTATATGGGCCCCCCACATCAGGGGCAGGGCCAAAGAGTTCATTACCGGACCTAGTCTCTGATGCACTAAGTGCCTGAGCATGCTCAGTTGCATGAAATACAGTCTCTGAAAAAAGACTATCAGCTTTAGCATGGTGTCTAGGCACAAAATAGGACTTAGACCCGGCACGGAATGCAAGTACCTGTGCAAAGAGGCTTTTCGCACTAAGTGTGGGAGCATGCGCTGTATCCCGAAATGAAGACTTAGCCTCAGGAATGGCACAGTCAGGCTGAGCATACTCACTAGGCGAAACACTGTAGTTAGGCTGCAGCTGGGGTAAATCGGCACACGCATGCGCACTAGCTGCCTCTCCACACTTAAACGTGGAGGAGAAATTGCTCTTCAGGTGTGCACTTGGAGATGCTGTCTATGAACAGAAGGAAAAGCTAAAGGAAGCATCACTTTCTATCCCTCCGAATTATCAAATGCAGCAATGAATTCCCTGAGTTTGCTATAAAATTAGCGTAGCAAAATGTGCATGAGGGTGTCATGCAGAGGTGCTGCAAATAGATTTGCACCAGTGGGACACTAATGGAATCCAACAGGCAGTTCTATGATGCCACTAAATGGCAGTATTTTTTGCTATCATTATAGCTTATTAAAAACAGAGCAGGAGGGTGTCCTGCACAGGTGCTAGAAATAGCTTGGCACCAGTGGGACAATAATGAAATACAACAGCCTGTTCTATGATGCCACTAAATGGCAGTATTTTTTGCTATCATTATAGTTTATTAAAAACAGGGCAGGTGGGTGTCATGCAGAGGTGCTGCACATAGATTTGCACCAGTGGGGCACTAATGGAGTACAACAGCCACTTCTTGTATGCCACTAAGTTTACTCAATTTTTGGTATTATAATGTCTTAGTAAGTAACAATGAGTTTGAGTGTGCAATGCAGGCAGAGGTGCTGCAAATATCTTTGCACTAGTGGGACAATACAGAAGTCCAACAGCCACTTTTTGTATGCCACTAAGTTGCAGCAGTTTTTGCTATTATTATAGCTTTTAAAAACAGAGCAGGAGGGTGTCATGCAGAGGTGCTGTAAATAGCTTGGCACCTGTGGGGCACAAATGGAGTCCAACAGCCACTTTTTGTATGCCACTAAGTTGCAGCAGTTTTTGCTATTATTATAGCTTTTAAAAACAGAGCAGGAGGGTGTCATGCAGAGGTGCTGTAAATAGCTTGGCACCTGTGGGGCACAAATGGAGTCCAACAGCCACTTTTTGTATGCCACTAAGTTGCAGCAGTTTTTGCTATTATTATAGCTTTTAAAAACAGAGCAGGAGGATGTCATGCAGAGGTGCTGTAAATAGCTTGGCACCTGTGGGGCACAAATGGAGTACAACAGCCACTTTTTGTATGCCACTAAGTTGCAGCAGTTTTTGCTAGTATAATGGCTTACTTACAATGAGTTTGAGTGTGCAGTGCAGGCAGACGTGCTGCAAATATCTTTGCACTACTAGGAATATACAGAAGTACAATAGCCACGTTTAGGATGCCACTAAGTTCACTCAGTGTTTGCTAGTATAATGGCTTAGTAACAATGAGTTTGAGTGTGCAATGCAGGCAGACGTGCTGCAAATATCTTTGCACTTGTGGGACGATACAGAAGTCCAACAGCCACGTTTAGGATGCCACTAAGTTCACTCAGTGTTTGCTAGTATAATGGCTTAGTAACAATGAGTTTGAGTGTGCAATGCAGGCAGAGGTGCTGCAAATATCTTTGCACTTGTGGGACAATACAGAAGTCCAACAGCCACGTTTAGGATGCCACTAAGTTCACTCAGTGTTTGCTAGTATAATGGCTTAGTAACAATGAGTTTGAGTGTGCAAAGGGCAGGAGGGTACAGTGGCAGGGTTGTGGGTCTCTGGGTAGAGGAAAGGAAGCCTGCCTTTCTATCCCTCCTAATGGGGAAATGCAGCGAGGAAATCCCTGACCTTAGCTACACAGACGCTGTCATCTTGTGTAGCTGTTAAACTCTGTTTTCACGGACCTGTCACCTATGGCTCTGACCCTGCCGGTATGAGCCCTTAAAAGGACTGATAGAAAGTGCGATCCCTATGCTGTACAGCGCTGTGTATGGAGCGTATACAGCAGTATCGGCGATAGGAGCTGCGCCAGTGATGTCTGACACCAAGGATGCAGAAGGCAGATAATGGCGTGCTGGAGGAAAATGTCCGGTTTTATAATGGAGGGACATGTGACATGGACATCCTATCACACATGCCGTTGCTTCTCTGGCTAAAAGTCCACTTAGCTGTGTGTGTGTCTGGGATTGGCTGACATGCTGGCCCTCCCCACTACACGTGTGCGCTTAGGGAAGGAAGACAAGGAAAAAAAAAAAAAATGGCGATCACCATTATACATACAGCAGTGATCTGAATGCGTTGTTCCCGCACACTATACACTGAAATTTCATAATAGTGTGAGTCACAGAGTGACTTACACTATTACAGCGGAAAGCCAGCTAGGAATTAGCTGGTCTTTTTGCTGCTAGAACCGTTTTCGAACGTATCTAGAACTATCGAGCTTTAGCAAAAAGCTCGAGTTCTAGTTCTATCTAGAACAACCCCCAAAATCACTCGAGCCGCGAATTGGAGAACCTCGCACCGCGAACCGCGCTCAACTCTATACATTATGCACTGTCATGGGTCATACAGCAGAAGATCACAACACGTATTTGCATCTTCTTGTTGACCTGACTGCTACCGTATAAGAACGGAGTGCGCCCCCATTCTTTTAGGCACTCATATTAGTATCTGCATGTCTAGTTCTGTAACAAGTAACCACTATGCTATAGGCTGGTACATAGTTAAATAGTTAAATTGAGTTTCATTTTACAATTGAATATAATCAGATGTACGTAAAAATATCCAATTCAAAAAGGAATCTTATGAATGGTAAGAAGTGAAACCCTGCCATGTTCTGTTCAGTGTTGTTATTCAGGGTGAGGATTGTGTCCACAGTCAGTAGTGACAGTTGCCTGGTTTCACAATCTGAACTGGTTAATCAAAAAAAGGGAGCAGCTCAACTTGTTGCTTTCTGTAACCATAGAAGCAAGTTCAAGCTTTCTCTTCTTTTCACTGTTTTTCGAATCTATATAGGCTGAGAGAAGTGTATGAAAATGTCCAGTGAAAATGTCCAGTGATACCTGCACTGCAGGTAAGTCTGTGTGATCACATATTTAATATGTTAATCGAGGTATTTGTGTGCAACCCATATGTGTGTAAGCTTCTATATTCTATTCATGCTAAATCTTCAGTGTACTGTTTATTAACCTGTTCCCAACTGCCCACTATAGATGAGCGTTGGTGCTTGCTGGGCTCTGTGTAGCGCCAACATTTCTCTATTGTCGGCGGTCAGGCTGGGATAATGACCCCCAGAGTCCCGCAGGCTCCGGGATTCTGGTGCAGAACAGGTCCCGATGATGTTAACTCTTTGCTATCTTCCATATGTCGCGATCAATAGCAGTTTGTGATAGGGAGTGGGCGCCTTCTCTCAGCCCTCAGACAGGGTCTAATATACGATCTGTTAGTGCAGCACGGACAGGTGTAAGGTATCTCACTCCAGCCCTCAGACTAATAAAAGTTAAAGTCCCATAGGGAAACTAAGTATTTAACACCTTCAGTGAACACTAAGGCTAAGTTCACACAGGGCATATTTTGCTGCGTTTTTGGTGCGTTTTTGTTGTCACAAAGATGCATCAAAATGCATACATTTCCTTCTCCCAGCAAAGTCTATTAGATTTTGAGTTTGCTGTCCACACTGGGCATCTTTTTTTGGCTGTATCTTGGCTGCATTTTTGAAGATGCACCCAAGATGCAGCATGTCAATTCTTTTTGCGTTTTTCCAGCGTTTTGAGCCCTTCTAGTCAATAGATTTCAAACGCATTGGGAAAAACGCGGCAAAAACGAACATCGCACAGGCCAGGCCTTGCATATTAGAGTTCCTGTCCCTTTATGGTTTCTGGCCACAATAACAACTAAAACCTCATATTTTTTTGTACAGGATGCAGCCAGGTCCCTTTCTGTTAGGCCTTGCATATCAGAGTTCCTGTCCCTGTATGGTGCACAGATGGAGTACGACTTGGCAGCCCACCTGATCTAGTAGTATGGGCGTCACCTAATACGCTGCGGGCTTGTGAATGTGCATCTGCATGTGTGAACAGCACTCTATGCAAGCCATGTGCAGTCTTATCATCCAGCAATCGCCCTCTCCATTTTTTGAAAGTGTGTGTGATTTGCTCCTCCTGCATCTGTGATGCCCCACTTAGTGGGGGATTAGCTGCATCCTGCTAGAGTACTAGTTTTTGTCTTGGTGATAAAATTGCACACAAAATAGACTTGTATGGGGTGCCGTTTAGACATGTAGGTGCACAGTGTCTGGCTAACAGCCTATTAGTTACACCCATAGGCCCTGTGCACACAAGAAAATGTACCTGCGGAATTTTCTGCAGGTATTTCCGCAGGGTCACCCAGCAGCCGACATGGAATCCGCAGCTATCCATTATTGCGGATTTCATGCAGAATTGTTGAGGTAAACATACGGAAAATGTGCAGAATTCGTGCGTTTGTACTGCGGATTCCTCCCCTGTGTCTCCATAGTAGAAAGGCAGGAAATCTGCAGGACAATCCGCAGGAATAATTGACATGCAGTTCTTTTCCGCAGTTGCAAAATCCGCAGCATAGAAACAGCACACCCCAAATCATATAGGATAACACGGGGAGTCTCTGTACTTGTGCAAACCTGCGGATTTTTCTGAAAAATCTAGAAAATTCGCAGGTATTTTCTCCCGTGGGCACAGGGCCATACTATTAGACAAGGTGGCCAGCCCAGGACTATATAAGTGCACTAAACAGGAATGGAGACCCCAGTTTACAAGGCCAGTTTCAGTGAACAGCGTAAGGAAAAAAAATTGTGGCAAAAAAACAATGCTTTGTCACCATGCCACAAAAAAAGGGAATAAAATGCCATCAAAATGTTGAAATAAAAATGACATAGTTGAAAACGTCAATAGCGATCGTGGCATATAGAAGTTTGTGATAAGGAGTGAGCTCCTACTCACACCCCTCTGGCACCACTGTGACATAATCACAGGGGTGCCAAGGGTTGTCATGGTAGCTGGAAATCAAATGATAAACTCTGGGTCTGTCATGTTTGGTGGGCTCTTAGACCCAGCCAGAAGCAGGGTCTAACACACAATCTGTTAGTGCACCACTGACAGGTGTAATGTCTTGCCATGTACAAGCATTACATTAAATTACACTAGCCCTCAGACAAAAAAAAGTTAAAGACCCATAGGAAGACTAAGGCTGTGTGCGCACTTTGAGTTGAGTTAGTTGCAGTTCTAAACGCATCCTCTGGCAGAAATTGTCTTTGTCAAATTTGGTTTTGACCACAAAAACGCTAAAAATAAGCTTGCGTATTTACTGCGTTTTGACCGCGTTTTTACCGCATTTTACATGCTTTTTCCTTGCTTAAAGTCAGATGCGTTTTGAATACAAATACACTACTAAATAAAGTTAAAACATACAAACACTGAAAAAAAGGAAAGAAAAGATAATAAATATCATGATTAAAATCATACACAAAATAGCAATTTTTTAAAAAAATTTTTAAAATTATAACTGTTCTAATATTTATGCATAAAATAACGTTAAATTATGGATATTCATTAATTTAATTGTTGGACTATGTGTGTGTAAAGGGACATATCATGCCCTTAATGCATTGCATTATTTTGTCAAAAAAGCATGTTTTCTGCATCAAAAAAGCATGTAAAACGCTAAGATTTTGCTTTAAGATGCGCTTTGAAAGTTCTCATTGACTCTAATGTTAGCAAAACGCTGCCAAAATGGCAAAAACAATTGACATGTTGCTTCTTTAAAAGCAAGTATCTTGATAAAATTTCTGCATAAAAAGTGCAGCATTTTAAACAGCATAGTGCGCACAAGAAATCTCTATTTCCCATAGACTTTGCTTGAAAATCAAAACGCATGCTTTTTTGCATTAAAACGCTGCAGTTGAAAACGCTGCGGAAACGCATGAAAAAACGCAAAGTGCGCACATGGCTTAAGTAAAAAAAAAATAAAGGAAAAATTGCGAAAGTTTTTTTTTAAAAAAAATCACAAAATAAAAAACAAAAAAAAATGAAAAAAAACAAAACATTATACCAATACATACAGTATGTTTATTTATGTAAAAGCAAAAATACAAAAGCACACATATCTGGTATTGCGGCATCTGGGATGACCCAGTCTATGAAACTGTCACGCTATTTAACTTCTTCAGTGAACAGCATAAAAAACAAAGGTGGCAAAAAACAATGCTTTTTCATCATATTGCCAAAAAAAGAATATAAAATGTCATCAAAATGTTGAAATAAAAATTATATACCGTAGTTGAAAACGTCATCTTGTCTCTCAAAAAACAAGCTGCTATACGCTCCGTCAGCAAATAAGAAATACAAAAACTATAGATCTCAACATTTAGAAATGCATAACAATTATTCTTTTTATAAAATTGTTTTCATTGTGTAAAAGCAGCAAAACATAAAAATCGCTTAAATCTGATATCGCGGTAATCATACTGTTCTGAAAAAAAAAAGCTGGCTTATTACGGTACTTATACCAAACAGTGATTAGTGTAATAAAACAATTCCTGAATTGCTGTTTCATGTTCACTCTGCCTCCCAAAAATCAAAATAAAAAACAATCCAAAAATGTAATGTGCCCTAAAATGGTACCAATAACAACTCATCCTGCAAAAAAACAAGCCATCACTTGACTCTGTTGGCAGAAATCTAGAAAAATTATAGTTTTCAAAATATGGTGATGCAAAACCATTTTTTGTAAAAAAAAAAAAACAACAACAAAAACCACATTTTTAGTGTGTGACAGTGGCCCACCATAAAAAAAAATAATATGAATCTGGTATCACTGTAATCACAATGACCCAAAGAATAAAGCTGTCTAATCACTTATACCTCACAGTGAACAGTTTAATAAATAAATAAAAGTAATTCTTAACCTGCTGTTGATTTATTTCTTCCTCCCAAAGATTGCTCTAAGGATTGGTCCACATTTATTCTGCACTCTACGCCGAGTGCTTACATCAGGGTTTACGTGTAAATCTCTGAAATATGTGATTCAGGTGAAACCATCAACAGAACATTTTCTATAATGAGGTCGAAGGAGTCATTGTGGACTGTGTCTACCTATGATCCGACAGTGTCAATCTTTTCAGTGGTGCATAAAAGTGTGTTTGGCCACAGTTTTGTGCATTCCTGAAAAGGGCATCGTTGAACAGAGGCCAGATGGCGTTCAGAGTAAAGGCTACTTTACACACTGCGATATCGGTCCCGATATCGCTAGTGTGCGCACCCGCCCCCATCTGTTGTGCGACAGGGGCAAATCGCTGTCCGTGCCGCACAACATCGCCCAGAGCCGTCACACATACTTACCTGTCCGGCGACGTCGCTGTGACCGGCGAACTGCCTCCTTTCTAAGGGGGCGGTCCGTGCAGCGTCACAGCGGCGTCACTGAAGCGTCACTGAACCGCCGCCCAATAGCAGCGGAGGGGCGGAGATGAGCGGGACGTAACATCCCGCCCACCTCCTTCCTTCTGCATAGCAGCCGGGAGGCAGGTAAGGGGAGCTTCCTCGTTCCTGCGGCGTCACACGCAGCGATGTGTGCTGCCGCAGGAACAAGGAACAACTTCGTTACTGCTGCAGTAACGATTTTTAAGAATAGACCCCCATGTCGCCGATTAGAGATTTTGCACGTTTTTGCAACGATGCAAAATCTCTTATCGGTGTCACACGCAACGGCATCGCTAATGCGGCCGGATGTGAGTCACGAATTCCGTGACCCCAACGACTCCGCATTAACTCTGCTGTCTCATTTTAGTGACTGGATCTCTTGTGGGTGTCATCTGAATCCTGTCATTCCAAAATATAGATGAAAACTATGATGTAAATGCTCAGTGTAGAGTACAGGATAATTGTGATCTTATGTAAAATGTTCCCAATAAAAGCTTCAACTCAGTCCACAAAACAAAAAAAACAATGAATCACCACTCCGATCCATCATCTGTCAATAGAAATACAGTGGAACCTTGGATTAAGAGTAACTTGGTTTGAGAGCATTTTGCAAGACAAGCAAAGCTTTCTAAAAATGTGCAACTTGGTTTAAGAGCAATGATTTGCAATAAGAGCAAATACTCACCGTGCACACTTCCGGTTCTGTCCTTTCACTGAACTATGACCCGCTCTGGAGGTAAATTTCTGTACATATGTACTGTATACTGTATAGAATATACTTGTACAGTATATACTATATAGCATATCTATCAATTTGCATTTATGGTTACAGTATTGTACTTTCTTATTGATAACCAGTACAGCACATTGCTTGTATTGTACCTATCACACACCACAATTCTATTGTAAGCTAACGAGCAGTTTAATTTGTTTTATATGGTTGTTACTATACAGTGCAGTATTTTGTATTAGTGTACTGTAATAATTTTATATGAAAACAGGACATTATTTTGTATTACTGTAATACATTTGTATAAATACAGTAAATATTTTGGGTTAGGGAGAGAATACTCAAAAGTACCATAGCAGATAAAGGGTGGGTCCAGAATCTGCTGGAACCCTACCCGTTTAGCACAAACTCATTAACATAATATAGAGAAGAGGACAAGAGTTTTTCAGGTGCAAAAAAGGTTACAATTTTTATTAGACACAGTGGGGATAAACATCCAAAAAGTCATTAAAAACAGGTTAAAAAAGTAAATGACGGGTTACCACCACACTTAACAGTAACATAGGCTGTGGTGTGCACGTACACAATATATAGATATAGCACTGTCACATATACAGGGAGAACACGTGGGTATTATGTATCAACATGCTGTCACTCTCAGAGTCATGCAACCAGAACAAATAATGGTGCAGTACTGAGCACAGCTCATATTAAGTAAATGGGCCCACTGAGAACCCTGCGCAGACATGTAATGACAATACCTATGGCACCATACAACAGCCCAGCTGGGTGAAGGAGGAGGGGGACTCCGTCAGGAAAAGAGCCTCAGAAAGATCACCTACGTACGTTTCGATATTAATGATTAACAATCTTCATCAGCGAGGAGGCGTCCCCCTCCTCCTTCACCCAGCTGGGCTGTTGTATGGTGCCATAGGTATTGTCATTACCTGTCTGCGCAGGGTTCTCAGTGGGACCATTTACTTAATATGAGCTGTGCTCAGTACTGCACCATAATTTGTTCTGGTTGCATGACTCTGAGAGTGACAGCATGTTGATACATAATACCCACATGTTCTCCATGTATATGTGACAGTGCTATATCTATATATTGTGCACGTGCACACCACAGCCTGTGTTACTGTTAAGTGTGGTGGTAACCCGTCATTTACTTTTTTAACCTGTTTTTAATGACTTTTTGGATGTTTATCCCCACTGTGTCTAATAAAAATTGTAACCTTTTTTGCACCTGAAAAACTCTTGTCATCTTCTCTATAAAATATTTTGGGTTGTGGAACGAATTGTCTGTGTTTCAATTATTTCCTATAGGAAAATTCGCTTTGACATAAGAGTAACTTGGTTTAAGAGCACACTCCCGGAACCAATTATGCTTGTAATCCAAGGTTCCACTGTATAGGGTTTTTTTATGTTACTGGTAGCACAAAGGCTCTCCCCTAAAAGAAATCCAGCAAAACCTGTGGTCCCAAGTCAAAATGCCACCCTCCTAAGCCCCACAGTTGGCCTAAACCATATTTAGTGTCAACTTTTGGCATTACTGTAATGAGGAGAGCCCGCTTAATTTACAGGGTGTATGTCTCCAGAAGCACAAGCTGGGCACAATGTAGGGGCACTACAATGTACTAGGAAATACAGTGGCGGATTTGCGATTTTCACACAGCAACATACATTGCTGCTTGTTTCTGGAAAAAACTCATGTAATAAAAATTCTCCCTACACCAGTACATAAATTCCCAGAAGAGTGTAATTTCCAAAATAGGTCTCACTTGAGGGGGTTTCTACTTTTCTGGCATTTAGAGGCTCTGTATATGGACTCTGAAAACTATTGGAAAATCTGTGCTCCAAGAGTCAAATAGTGCTCCTTTCCTCCCCAGTTTCGCCGTGTAACTACACAGCATTGTACAGCCACATATATAGTATTGCCACATTTAGGAGAATTGTGTGACAAAAATGTTGGTGCTATATTTACACATTTCCCCATGTGAAAATATAAACTCTGAGGCTAAAACCATATTTTTTATGATAAAAGTTAAATTTTTTCTTCACGGCCCAATGGTATATAATTCTGTGAAGCACTTGTGGTGTTAAATTGCTCACTACACATCAAGATGAATTCATTGAGGGGTGTAGTTTGTAAAATGGCATGAATTATGGAAGGTCTGCTGATCTGGCACCTCTCGAGCTCTGCTAATGGGACATGATATCAGCAAACTATTCCAACAACTTCTGCAGCGCAGTGGTTGTCATGGTTCAGCCTCCCCATCCACATGACTAGGGGGCGGAGCCTTCTCCCGAGCCTCACTTCCGGAGCTTGGATGCTTTAAAAACTGACATCTCCAGTGAACCAGCACCGGCTATAAGCTTAGCGCTGCTTTGCCTGTGATTGCTGGTCCTGTAAGTGTTATCCTAATCCGTCTGTGCCTGTGCCCCCATGCCCTGTCTGTGTTCCGTCCCCTAGTCGTTCCCCCATTTCTCTGTCCCCTCTCCTACCTCCCCACTCAGTTGCTTCCTCTGGTACTGACCTCGGCCTGACCTCAACTCCGCTTCTGCTCTTTCCTCCGGTCCTCCTTCTGCCTGTACTGTGTTTGACCCAGCCTGCCTGACAATCCCTTGCACGCCCCGCAGCTCTGCTCCCCAGCTGTGCTGTGAGGCAGTGTACGAGCACATACTGTGTATCTACTTCCTGGTTCTTGTTGCTCTGTGTAGTGTCTTCTGCTGCAGAGCTCCGGCTCCCCCTGGTGGCAGCTTGACAGTGGTGCTCCTTCCTTTCTTAGCTTCGCACTTTGCCTCAAACGTAGTTTTCAACCATATATGGAGTAGTGACATACTCAGGAGAAATTCCATAACAAATTGTACCATTCATTTAATTCTATTACCCCTTTTAAAAATTAAAAACTTGGGGCCAGAGCAACATTTTATTGAATAAAATGATAATTTTACATTTCCTCAGCTCAGTTATACAATTCTGTGAATCACCTGAGGGTTCAAAATGTTCATTACTCTTCCAAATTCATTTTAGACATACTGTATCTGCAACATACTTTTACATTCTTTGCATGATAAATATCTCTAAAAGTACAGATGTGTTAATGATTACATAAAGGTTGTAGGTAAAAACTATCCTGTTGTATACTGTTTTATTTCTTTATTCTAATGTAAAAAATCTACCCCAGGCCTCAGCTTTTCTCCTGCTGTTGTTACCTACTGTTTTTAACTTCTTTGCTCACAACTCAGCTTGTCAAATGTGTATCAGTCATGTTGGAGCCACAGGTTATCACTTATCTATATATATAATTGCCTTATTCTGTCTGTCTGTCTGTCTGTCTGTCTATCTGTCTGTCTGTCATGCTCCAAAATTGTGTCCTTACGGTGACACAAAGCTGATTGGCCGCTGGGCTCGCCATGGCCCCGCCCCCCGCACGGATTGGCCGCTCGCCTCGCCTCGGCTCCTCCCCCGCACGGATTGGCCGCTCGCCTCGCCTCGGGTCCGCCCCCCCCGCACGGATTGGCCGCCACTCATACTCAGACTCACACGCACACTCACACTCAGACTCACACTCAGACTCACATGCACATTCACACTCAGACTCACACGCACAATCAGACTCAGATGTACACTCACACTCAGACTCACACTCACACAGACTCACACGCACACTCAGACTCACACGCACACTCACACTCAGACTCACACTCAGACTCACATGCACATTCACACTCAGACTCACACGCACAATCAGACTCAGATGTACACTCACACTCAGACTCACACTCACACAGACTCACACGCACACTCAGACTCACACTCAGACTCACACTCACACTCACACGCATACGCACACTCACACGCACACTCACACGCACACTCACACGCACACTCACACGCACACACACGCACACTCACACAGACTCACACAGACTCACACTCACACGCACACTCAGACTCACACGCACACTCAGACTCAGATGTACACTCACACTCAGACTCACACTCACACAGACTCACACTCAGACTCACACTCAGACTCACACTCAGACTCACACTCAGACTCACACTCACACGCACACTCACACGCACACTCACACGCACACTCACACGCACACTCACACGCACACACACGCACACTCACACAGACTCACACAGACTCACACAGACTCACACTCACACGCACACTCAGACTCACACGCACACTCAGACTCACACGCACACTCAGACTCACACGCACACTCAGACTCACACGCACACTCAGACTCACACGCACACTCAGACTCACACGCACACTCACATGCACACTCACACACACACACACTCAGACTCACACACACACGCACACTCACATGCACACTCACACGCACATGCACACTCACACGCACACTCACACGCACACTCACACGCACACGCACACACACGCACACTCACACAGACTCACACTCACACTCACACGCACACTCAGACTCACACGCACACTCAGACTCACACGCACACTCAGACTCACACGCACACTCACATGCACACTCACACACACACACACTCAGACTCACACACACACACACTCACACGCACACTCACACTCACACTCACACGCACACTCACACGCACACTCACACGCACACTCACACGCAGACTCACACGCAGACTCACACTCACACACACACGCACACTCACACGCACACTCACACGCACACTCACACGCAGACTCACACGCAGACTCACACTCAGACTCACACTCAGACTCACACTCAGACTCACACTCAGACTCACACTCAGACTCACACGCACACTCACACGCAGACTCACACTCACACGCACAAACACACGCACACACACACTCAGACTCACACTCACACGCAGACTCACACGCAGACTCACACTCACACACACACTCAGACTCACACGCAGACTCACACGCAGACACACACTCAGACTCACGCTCAGACTCACGCTCAGACTCACACTCAGACTCACACTCAGACTCACACTCAGACTCACACTCAGACTCACACTCAGACTCACACACACACGCACACACACACTCAGACTCACACTCAGACTCACACTCACACGCAGACTCACACGCAGACTCACACTCACACACACACTCAGACTCACACGCAGACTCACACGCAGACTCACACTCACACACACACACACTCACACTCAGACTCACGCTCAGACTCACACTCAGACTCACACTCAGACTCACACGCAGACTCACACTCAGACTCACACTCAGACTCACACTCAGACTCACACGCACACTCACACGCAGACTCACACTCACACGCACACACACGCACACACACACGCACACACACACGCACACACACACTCACACTCAGACTCACACTCAGACTCACACTCAGACTCACACTCACACTTCGACTCACACGCACACTCACACTCACACTCAGACTCACACTCAGACTCAGACTCACACACACACGCACACTCACACGCACACTCACACGCAGACTCACACGCAGACTCACACTCACACTCACACTCAGACTCACTCAGACTCACACTCAGACTCACACTCAGACTCACACTCAGACTCACACTCACACTCACACTCAGACTCACACTCAGACTCACACTCACACGCAGACTCACACGCAGACTCACACTCACACACACACACACTCACACTCAGACTCACACTCAGACTCACACACACACACACTCACACTCACACTCACACTCACACGCACACTCACACTCACACGCACACTCAGACTCACACACACACTCACACTCACACGCACACTCAGACTCACACACACACACACACTCAGACTCACACTCAGACTCACACTCAGACTCACACTCAGACTCACACGCACACACACACGCACACTCAGACTCACACTCAGACTCACACTCAGACTCACACTCAGACTCACACTCAGACTCACACGCACACTTACACACGCACACTCACACGCACACTCACACGCACACTCACACTCAGACTCACACTCAGACTCACACTCAGACTCACACGCACACGCACACTCACACGCACACTCACACGCACACTCACACGCAGACTCACACTCACACGCACACACGCACACACACGCGCACACACACGCACACACACACTCACACTCAGACTCACACTCAGACTCACACTCAGACTCACACTCACACGCACACTCAGAATCACACGCACACTCAGACTCACACTCAGACTCACACTCAGACTCACACGCACACTCACACACGCACACTCACACACACACTCAGACTCACACTCAGACTCACACGCACACTCAGAATCACACTCAGAATCACACTCAGAATCACACGCACACTCAGACTCACACGCACACTCACACTCAGACTCACACGCACACTCACACGCACACTCAGACTCACACTCACACTCACACTCACACTCAGACTCAGACCCAGACTCAGACCGCATCCACGTCCTGCAGCGGCGGAACACACACACCTCACACACACATCAGATCGCATCCACGTCCTGCAGCGGCGGAACACACACACCTCACACACACATAAGAATAGACACACACACACACATCAGATCACACTCACTCTCACACACACCTCACACACACATCAGATCACATACTCACAACATCCCGTGATATCGCTTGCTTCTCGGCGGCGATACTGTGCTATGAGCTTCCAGGACCTGCTGGAGGATCACATGGCCGGAAGCATGTGGTATCTCCGGATGTTGTGAGTGTGTCAGCGCGTATGTGCGATATCGTCAGTGTGTGTATGCGATCGGATGTGTGTGAGTGTGTGTGTGTGAGTGTATGTGATCGGATGTGTGTGAGTGTATGTGAGTGTATGCGATCGGATGTGTGTGAGTGTGTGTGTGTGTGAGTGTATGCGATCGGATCTGTGAGTGTCGGCAGAGGAGCATGGCGTGCAGCACAGCTGCTGGGGCCGTCCACCGGTGGGCATAGGGAGAAGTGGGGTGTGTGTGAGTGTATGCGATCATATGTGTGCGTGTTTACTGTCTGATGTGTGACTGTGGAGCACGATGGGGGGTGCACAGCATGGGGCATGGAGCACGATGGGGGGTGCACAGCATGGGGGATGGAGCATGATGGGGAGTGCGCAGCATGGGGGATGGAGCACGATGGGGAGTGTGCAGCATGGGGGATGGAGCACGATGGGGGGTGCGCAGCATGGGGGATGGAGCACGATGGGGGGTGCGCAGCATGGGGGATGGAGCACGATGGGGGATGCGCAGCATGGGGGATGGAGCACGATGGGGAGTGCGCAGCATGGGTGATGGAGCACGTTTGGGAGTGCGCAACATGGGGGATGGAGCACGATGGGGAGTGCGCAGCATGGGGGATGGAGCACGATGGGGGGTGCGCAGCATGGGGCATGGAGCACGATGGGGGGTGCACAGCATGGGGGATGGAGCACGATGGGGAATGCGCAGCATGGGGGATGGAGCACGATGGGGAGTGTGCAGCATGGGGGATGGAGCACGATGGGGGGTGCGCAGCATGGGGGATGGAGCATGATGGGGAGTGCGCAGCATGGGTGATGGAGCACGTTTGGGAGTGCGCAGCATGGGGGATGGAGCACGATGGGGAGTGCGCAGCATGGGGGATGGAGCACGATGGGGAGTGCGCAGCATGGGGGATGGAGCACGATGGGGAGTGCGCAGCATGGGGGATGGAGCACGATGGGGAATGCGCAGCATGGGGGATGGAGCACGATGGGGAATGCGCAGCATAGGGGATGGAGCACGATGGGGAGTGTGCAGCATGGGGGATGGAGCACGATGGGGAGTGTGCAGCATGGGGGATGGAGCACGATGTGGAGTGCGCAGCATGGGGGATGGAGCACGATGGGGAATGCGCAGCATGGGGGATGGAGCACGATGGGGAGTGTGCAGCATGGGGGATGGAGCACGATGGGGAGTGCGCAGCATGGGGGATGGAGCACGTTTGGGAGTGCGCAGCATGGGGGATGGAGCACGATGGGGAATGCGCAGCATGGGGGATGGAGCACGATGGGGAATGCGCAGCATAGGGGATGGAGCACGACGGGGAATGCACAGCATGGAGGATGGAGCACAATGGGGAGTGGGGATGGAGCACGATGGGGGGTGCGCAGCATGGGGGATGGAGCACGATGGGGGGTGGACCACGATGGGGGGTGCACACCTCCCCCCAAAACACACACACACACTGCCACACACGCACTGCACAACACACCACACACACACTGGGAACCACAAACACCGCCCTACACAGACACCCACACACACAACGCTGCACACACACAACACCCAACACACAAACACCGCGGCACAGACAAATATACGCACATACCGCACAACACACACATTGCACAAAACATACCTCCCCCCAAAACACACACACACACCCACACAAACCGCGCAACACACACACACAACGCTACAGACACACAGCGCTCCACAAATAACGACCCCCCCGCTACACCCAGACAACACCCAGAACATGTACAGCCCCTACACAAACACTTGGTAACTACACACAACAACATTTATATATATATATATATATATATATATATATATATATATATATATATATATATATAACAAAAATCATACATGAACTACACAATACGTAAATTCTAGAATACCCGATGCGTAGAATCGGGCCACCTTCTAGTTTATGAAATAAGCACATACTTGATACCTGTAAAGTACAATTGGTCTGAGCCGTAGCAAATGCGGATCTATTAACTACAATATTCTATCTGATGAGCTTTTCCATCCATATTTGTAGGACTTCAAGTATTTAATATAAGACACATTTCTGATTTTAGACATTGAAAAACATAACGTATTGCTGCATTAGCACATCCACACAAATTTATTGGGCTGTTTAATTTTTGATACATTTAATATAAATTACTTACATTTTTTTGATGAAGAGACCTGAGGCGTCTTGAAAGCTTGCTATTATTAGCATCTTTTCAGTTAGCCAGTAAAAGGTATCAACCACTGAGAACTTCAGTTCTTTTAAACATTATTTTACATTTTTTAGAACCCTTTTGGTGCACTCCATGCATTCAATTAAATCTTTAAAGGATATGTACCAAGATTATAAACTACTCCCTATCTATTGGGTAGGGAAAAACTTATTAATTACTAAGGTCTGGCCCCAATTATCATCAGAATAGACATGTGCACATCTGCTCCGTTTACTTTCAATAGGACTGCCGGAGATAGCTGAGTGTTGCACTGGGCTGTCCTTAGCACTCCCATTAGGAATGAATGGAGCAGGGGTGTACATGCTCAACCTCTGCTTCCTTCAGATCCCTATTCTTGGGATAAGTGGGAGTCACAACAGTCGCGCCCTAGCAATCATAATAGTTATGCCATCTCCTTTGGATAGGGGGTAACATAGTGCCTTGGTATCTTTAAATGTTACTTTTACATGAATTCAAATTATATGTGTAGTTGTAGATCTAATAAGTGCCTCTCAAAATAAGCAATTCATGATGGATATATGTTTTGTTTTACAGCCTGAAGATTTTATATAATAATCCAAAAGACTGCAATGTATATAACAAAAGCAGCTTAAAGGCTTCACCTTTTTTTTATATATATATTTTTCCAACCATTTTCCAATATGTCTTACCGAATATCTAATGGATATCTCTATCTGCCTTCCCGTTATGGTCTTGGTGACGGCTATCAGCACCATGTGGATGGAGGTAGGAGGTCTCCACGCCAGAACTCTAAAGACTTAGGGAGTAATAGACATGGATTGGAATCTCCCAGGATTTATGGTTTATCTGAGCTGGAGAGGAACATTGAGGTAAAGCCTTTCTATATTAGCATATTCTAATTCATCTTTTTATGCAAATATTTTATTTAGGTGCATTTTTTCAATAAATATAGTGAAACAACAATACACTATATATAATACTATCAATAGTTTGCAGAAGGTAATAAAAATGCCTTAAAACATTTTCTCTCAATATTCTGGCATTTTTCAAATATACATAATTTTGGTAAACCTAATTGACCTAAAATGGGAAAGGTTTACTCTGATTTTATGTCAGATAGAGAGAAAAACCTGAATATGTGTCTTCATAGATATTGTTTGTAAACTTCTAGTTTCAACTGTATTGTTACAGTGACGGAAATAATTATTTGATCCCTTACTGGTTTTGTAAGTTTGCCCACTGACAAAAACATGAACAGTCAATAATTTTAAGGGTAGTTTAATTTTAACAGTGAGAGATAGAATATCCAAAATAAAATCCCGAAAATCATATTGTATAACTTATTTAATTTTATTTGCATTTTGCAAAAAGAAATAAGTAGTTGATCCCCTACCAACCATTAAGGGGTGCTTCACACACAGCGAGCTCACTGCCGAGATCGCTGCTGAGTCACGCTTTTTGTGACGCAGCAGTGACCTCATTAGCGATCTCGCTGTGTGTGACAATGAGCAGCGATCTGGCCCCTGCTGCGAGATCGCTGCTCGTTACACACAGCCCTGGTTCGTTTTCTTCAAAGGCGCTCTCCCGCTGTGACACACAGATCGCTGTGTGTGACAGCGAGAGAGCGACAAATGAAGCGAGCAGGGAGCAGGAGCCGGCGTCTGACAGCTGAGGTAAGCTTGTAACCAAGATAAACATCGGGTAACCAAGGTGGTTACCCGATATTTACCTTAGTTACCAGCCTCTGCAGCTCTCACGCTGCCTGTGCTGCCGGCTCCGGCTCTCTGCACATGTAGCTGCTGTACACATCGGGTTAATTAACCCGATGTGTACAGCAGCTAGGAGAGCAAGGAGCCAGTGCTAAGCAGTGTGCACGGCTCCCTGCTCTCTGTACATGTAGCTGCATTACACATCGGGTTAATTAACCCGATGTGTACTGTAGCTAGGAGAGCAAGGAGCCAGCGCTCAGTGTGCGCGGCTCCCTGCTCCCTGCACACACAGCTAAGCGGTGTGCGCTGGTAACTAATGTAAACATCGGGTAACCATACCCGATGTTTACCTCAGATACCAGTCTCCGCAGCTTCCAGACGGCGGCTCCGTGCAAGCGCAGCGTCGCTTGCACGTCGCTGCTGGCTGGGGGCTGTTCACTGGTCGGTGGTGAGATCTGCCTGTTTGACAGCTCACCAGCTACCATGTAGCGATGCAGCAGCGATCCTGACCAGGTCAGATCGCTGGTGGGATCGCTGCTGCATCGCTAAGTGTGAAGGAACCCTAAGAGTTCTGGTTCCCACAGACCACTTAGACGCTCCTAATCAACTTGTTACCTGCATTATAGACAGCTGTTTTAAATTGTCACCTGTATAAATGACTCCTGTCCACAGACTTAATCAGTCAGACTCTAACCTCTAAAACATGGGCAATACCAAAGTGCTTTCTAAAGATGCCAGGGACAAGATCATAGACTGCACAAGGCTGGAATGGGCTACAAAACCATAAGTAAGACACTGGGTGAGAAGGAGACAACTATTGGTGCAATAGTAAAAAAATGGAAGAAGTACAAAATGAGTGTCAATCAACATCGATCAGGGGCTCCATGCAAAATCTCATCCCATGGGATATCCAGAATCATGATAAAGGTGAGAGATCAGCCTAAAACTACACAGGGGGAACTTGTTAATGATCTCAAGGCAGCTGGGACCGCTGTCACTAAGAAAACAATTGGTAACACATTACGCTGTAATGGATTAAAATCCTGCAGTGCTTGCAAAGTCCCACTGCTGAAGAAGGCACATGTGCCGGCCCATCTGAAGATTGCCAGTGGAGACCTGGATGATTCTGAGAGTGATTGGGAGAAGGTGATGTGGTCAGATGAGACAAAAATTGAGCTCTTTGACCTTAACTCAACTCGCCATGTTTGAAGGAACAGAAATGCTGCCTATGACCCAAAGAACACCGTCCCCACTGTCAAGCATGGAGGTGGAAATATATATATTAGGGGCGTTTCTCTGTTAAGGGCACAGGACTACTTCACCGCATCAATGGGACAATGGATGGAGCCATGTACTGTAAAATCCTGATAACAACCTCCTTCCCTCTGCCAGGACATTAAAAATGGGTTGTAGCTAGGTCTTCCAGCACGACACTGACCCAAAACATACAGCCAAGGCAACAGAGGAGTGGCTCAAAAGGAAGCACATAAAGGTTATGGAGTGACCTAGCCAGTCACCAGAACTTAATCCCACAGAAAACTTATGGAGGGGGCTGAAACTCTGAGTTGCCAAGCGACAGCCTCAAAATCTTAATGACTCAGAGATGATCTGCAAAGAGGAGTGGGCCAAAATTCCTCCTGACATGTGCGCAAACCTCAGCATCAACTACAAAAAATATCTGACTGCTGTGCTTGCCAACATGAGTTTTGCCACCAGGTATTAAGTCTTGTTTGTCAGAGAGATCAAATACTTATTTCTCTCTGAAAAATGCAAATAAATGTATATAATTTTTACAATGTGATTGTCTAGAATTTATTTTGGATATCCTATCTCTCACTGTTAAAAGTAACCTACTCTTAAAGGGAACCAAACATCAGGATTTTGGTATACAGTATAAGGTAAAGCCAGTGCAGTACGGGCACTATCAGGCACCGGCTGTACATACCATTAGTGGGCAGCTCGGATGTTTAGGCTGTGAAATCCAAGTTTATGAAGTTTGAAAATTCATCCACTTTTTGATTGACATGTGCACTTCTCCAGATAGTATCTGGTCGGGTTATGCACATGATTCCCACCCCCCCGCCGCCTGTTCCTCCCTCTCTCTGGCTGTATGCAAAT
This sequence comes from Anomaloglossus baeobatrachus, assembly GCF_048569485.1. Lineage (NCBI taxonomy): Eukaryota > Metazoa > Chordata > Amphibia > Anura > Aromobatidae > Anomaloglossus > Anomaloglossus baeobatrachus. Next base: position 452,468,411 of record NC_134356.1, read on the forward strand.
TTCTCTATTCAGTTCCATGGCGTCGGAGTTGGCGCCAGCGCATAGCGCTTATCTCCGGCGCCATGTTTTTGAAGCCCGCATTACCCAGTTTTGTGTCTGAGAGTGCGGCGCATGCGCCCTCGCTTCTTCAGATCTCATTGTGACAGCGGGAGCTCGCGCGGTGTCACAACTGGACTGGAGAACAGCTGATCTTACCGATTAGCTGCAGCAGACGTCTGCTACGATATCTTAAGCCAGCTTTACACGCTGCAATGTATCTTACAATGTGTCAGCGGGGTCACGTCGTAAGTGACGCACATCCGGCATCGTAAGGTACATTGCAGTGTGTAACAGCTACATGCGATTGCGATTGAACGTTAAAACGTTCATCGCACGAACGTCGTTCATTCCTCATGATTGAACGTCAGATTGTTCATCGTACCTGGGGTAGCACACATTGCAGTGTGTGACACCCCGGGAACGATGAACAGATCTTACCTGCGTCCAGCGGCTCCCGGCCGGTAATGCGGAAGGAAGGAGGTGGGCGGGATGTTTACGTCCTGCTCAGCTCCGCCCCTCCGCATCTATTGGCCGGCTGCTGCGTGACGTTGATGTGATGCCGAACTACCCTCCCACTCCAGGAAGTGGACGTTCGCCGCCCACATCGAGGTCGTATGGAAGGTAAGTACGTGTGACAGGGGTTAATCGTTTGTGCGGCACGTTCAACAAAATTGAACGTGCCACACATACGATGGGGGCGTTGCAATCGCATACGATATCGTATGCGAAATTGCAATGTGTAAAGCTGGCTTTAAATACAAAAAAATGGCCATAATATGTAGCACCTGAGGGAACAACTCAGTAGTGTCTCCCAGGAAAGAAGCCAACTCCAAAGAGCATATAACACAGAAGGAGAAAAGGAGACAAGGCAGTAATTGTGTTTGAAAAATACATTTTATTAATTAAAAACACATGGCAATTAGATATCATAAAATATATGTTATTCGGAATAGGTCTGTCAGTTTTGTGAAGAACAAGAGTGGTTAATATTGGAGCAAAACTTGCCACACAGAACCAGCCGGGTATTGTATATAATGGTTGAAATTTAATATGCCACCATATCAAAGAGCAAAAGTGTATTATCACAGGGTGGTAATCCAGAGAGGGCACTTCTGGGTATAAATGTAATTATATGCCTGAAATCAGGTTTGAAAAATAATAGAGTATCCCCATTGGACCCCACCGTGAAGTAGAACAAGGAGCTTACTTCGCCGCTGCAAAGGTCAAACAGACTATAGGGCATTTAATATCACAGCATAAATGTGCATTGTAGTTGCCCAAGTGTGGAGAAGCCGTGCAGACAGAGAGAGCTTACATGTGAAGGGGCAGAATTAAATTACAGTACCTGATGATATGTGAAAAGGCTGGTTCTGGTGGCAAGGGTAACCTCCTGACAGCTGTTTCGCAGCACGCTTTTTCAAAAGGAAGTATATATTGTCTGCTGCAGCTAATCGGTAAGATCAGCTGTTTTCCAGTCCTGTTGTGACACCGCGAACGCTCCCGCTGTCACAACGAGATCTGAAGAAGCGAGGGCGCATGCGCAGCCCTCTCAGACACAAAACTGGGTAATGCGGGCTTCAAAAACATGGCACCGGAGATATGAGCTATGTGCAGGCGCCAACTACGACACTGTGTAACTGAATAGAGAAATTTGCATACAGCCAGAGAGAGGGAGGAACAGGCGGCGGGGGGGGCGGGAATCATGTGCATAACCCGCCCAGATATTATCTGGAGAAGTGCACACGTCAATCAAAAAGTGGATGAATTTTCAAACTTCATAAACTTGGATTTCACAGCCTAAACATCCGAGCTGCCCACTAATGGTATGTACAGCCTGTGCCTGATAGTGGCCGTACTGCACTGGCTTTACCTTATATACCAAAATCCTGATGTTTGGTTCCCTTTAAAATTATAGACAGTTCATATCTTTGTCAGTGGGCAAACTTACAAAATCAGCAAGTGATCAAATTATTTCTTTCACTGTATATGTAAGAGAGCCTGATAATTCAAAATTCAGGTTCTTCTCTTATGGGAGAGTCTCTCCATGTACTCTGTGCTCTCTGTGCAGTTTTTGATGCTTTTTCAGTACAGTTTATCATGCAGTTTGTTGCCTAAATCTTCATGTCTATCCTTATTCCAGCAAAGTCTATGAAAAATCATATATGCTGTGCTCATGTTGCTTCTTATTTTTCCTTGCAGTTTTTGGTGCAGAAAAAAAGAAGCAGCATATCAATTGTTGGTCCGCTTTTTCCTGCTTTTTTTTTTTTTAGCCATTCCAGCAATTAAATTAATTAAAAAAAGTACAAAAAATGCACTAAAATAACCGACAAAAAAATGCGCCAAAAACGCATTCGTGTCTGGTGCATTTTCTGGCCACAAGGTGCATTTTTTGCAGAAAAAATGTGCAGCGTACACACATACCCTATGCTGGACATGTGCTTTGTGCATACATAGATTATTGTTGTCTAAATTTGCTTATATGCCAGCACAGCTTCTATCCAGCATCTATTTTCTCTTCATGTTCTTTCCTCCTTTTTTTCTTTAGCTTTTTTCTTTGACCTTGAGACTGTACATGCTTTATGCCCCACGCTGTGCTGTAGATTTCTGTGTACAACCCCCTCTGTGCTCCTATCTCTAAGGCCCCCTTCACACGTCCGTGAAAAACACGCACGTGTGTTACGGGCCGTTTTTCGGGTCCGTGTCCCGTTTTTGTGTCCGTTTTTATGGTCCATGTGGCACCTGTGTGAATTGCGTATGCTAGCCGTGTTTGTGTGTAGAACGTCCGTGTGTGCGTGTGGAATTAACGTGTATGTGTACGTGTAATGTCCGTGTGTAATGTCCGTGTGTGTGATGCACAATGTCGTTTATAAATGTCGGCTGACAGCAGACAGAGTTGCTTGATGAGAATGAACTCGGGTGAACTTCACCCGACTTCATCCTCATATCGCGGCTCTGCCTGTGTCGAGTACTGATTAGCGGTCACCTGTGAAGGATTCACCGGTGACCGCTAATCCCCCGAGTGACTGAAGTTTCCCCCCCTCTCTCATACTCACCGTTCCTCGATCCCCGGCGCGGCGCTGCGCGGCATTCACACTGCTGCGGCGGCTTTTACTATTTTGAAAAAGCCGGCCGCTCATTAAACAATCTCCTATTCCCTGCTTTCCCCGCCCACCGGCGCCTATGATTGGTTGCAGTGAGACACGCCCCCACACTGAGTGACAGGTGCCTCACTGCACCCAATCACAGCAGCCGGTGGGCGTGTCTATACTGTGCAATAAAATAAATAAATAAATAATTAAAAAAAAACGGCGTGCGGTCCCTGTCATGTAGAACTGTTGGAGGGTCTTCATCCCCCTCTTCTTCACCAGCCACAGGTCGTCATGGCGATTATCTGATTGGCCTGGAAGCTTAAGGTATTTATGACTTTGGGTGATGGTAGAACTAAAGCCAAAAGCTGCAGAGAAAGACAATTCTTTGTAATATTGGCAGGAAAACTCCCAAAGCGATCGTCAGAATCACGACCAATTAGTATTGGCCAGTAAAATTGTACTAGAGGCGTTGTGTTTGGTATCAATGTAACTGTAAAATCGAGATATTAAATATGACGCTAATATCTTTCACCTGTGTGACCCAGGAGCAAAGATATGAAAAACCCTAGAATTATGGAACTCTGTGAACATCAGAGCACAGCCCACCAGAGACCATAAAATGATGTCACAGGGAAAGGGGGGCTACCTAATGTATAATAGGAACAGCTTCGTTCTGGGGGTCAGTCAGTACTTAGGAGGGCATCATGAAGGGTGATGCTGGCCGATTATAACATCTTCTCTTGGAGTCCCTCCCTCCCTAAGCTTGGACGTCACTTCTATGGCACGAGTTTAGTAAGTTTCACGTTTATACCTTTTATTTTATGTAACTGTCTATGCCGTAATGTGTATTGTTCCCTTTTGTAAATTCTTGTATATTCTTTAAACACTGCCTATTTTCGGATTAAATATATAAAAATTTAAGAGTTTCTTTCCTTATGCTTTATATACGAATCCAAAACCCCGAAGGGCCTTATGCTATCTGAAACGGGTTCCCAGCTACCTGTAGAAAGTCTGGGTGGTGGCAGCGTAATTGTTATTGCATAGAATTATTGGAGTGCTATCATTAAGGGAACCGAGGTATATAAATATTCCATTAGCAGGAATCACAGATATACATTTACCCTTGCTGTGAGACCTCCAATATTTGGCATTATCAGCTCAGCAGCCTCATCTTATGCATTGTCCTGCAGTACCAAAAGTGGCCTGCAGACAAGGGGGGGCGCTAGAGAGTAGTCGTGTGTAACAAATCAGTGAACAGCTGCGGATTTCTGAGGGACTTCCCCGGCTGTTCGTGACAAATTGGTGGCAAGCGGTGGGATATATAAAGCATTAGTGATCTGGTTTGAGCAATCATCCCTGTCACTAAAAACTTGCAAAAGTTTTGAGGATTGAACTCAGTGTTTAAATATACCTGGAACAATACTGTACGTGTAGCAGTTACCCCCTCCCCTTCTCTCTTGTTTTCTATCCTATCTTTTATTTGGCAATGATGGATGATGTGTCAGAAGCCTGGTACAATCAGCAGAAGAAGGAGGTTCTTGCTGCACTCTGCAGATCCAAGTTGATTGATGGCCATGGAAAAACGAGGCAGGACCTCATTAAAGAACTTTTACAATGGGACGCAGAGCATGTCCGTTCCCCCAGTGCTGAAGAAGGGGAGGCAAGCCAAGCCCAGGACGGGGCTGCTGCAGAATCCCCACCATCAACTGCGAGCCAGAGCAGTGACCGGGGAAACATGGACTCCTACCTGCAAATGGCCCTACAACAGTTCTCTACAGATGACCGGCAGGGACGGCTGAACCTCATTCAGCAATATCGAGAGGCTGAGAGAGCCGAGCGAGAGGCTGAGCGAGCCGAGCGAGAGCGCCAAGCCCAGAGAGACCATGAATTGAATATCCTCAAAGCCCGGCAGCAGACATCTTCCTCACTAAACGGTGAGTCCAATAATGCCAGCAGCTTTAAGCCCCGACCGGAGCACTTTCCTGTGATGGAAAAGGACGGGAATTTGGACACCTTTCTGAGGGGATTTGAAAAGACTTGCTTGCAGTACCAGTTGCCCTCAGCACAATGGGCACGATACTTAACCCCAGGGCTGCGAGGCAAGGCCCTGGACGCGTTTGCCAGTCTCCCTCAAGAGCAGAGTGGAGACTATGGGGCCATAAAGCAGGCCCTAGTACGGAAGTATCAGCTGACTCCAGAGGTGTACCGAAAAAAATTCCGGACCCTCCAGCTCGGACCTCATGACAGCTACAGCGATTTGGAGGGTGGGCTCCAGCGCACCTTTGACCAGTGGATCCAAGGACTGTCCGTTACAACCTTTGAGGAGTTAAAGGACCTCATGGTGAAGGACCAACTCCTACATGTCTGTCCTGTGGAGGTTCGACAGTTTGTTATGGACCAAGAGCCCAAGGAGGCCTCAAAAGCAGCCCAGATTGCCGACGCCTATGTGGCCAACCGTGCATCGGAGGTGCGGAAGCCGTCCACCACTAGCTGGAAAGGGGGTAAGATGACAACTACAACCACCCCTGCCCCTACCAGCCGACCTCCCGTAGGTCCTGTTTCATCCACCAGTGCCCGGCCCACCTCTGACACTCGCAGGTGTTTTTCCTGCAACCAGCCTGGACACCTCAGCTCTGGTTGCCCAGAGAGGCAGAAGAGGAACCCCACATCCAAGGCCCAAGGGCCTACTGGAACTGTCCTTTTGGCAAGGAAGGCGGGTGGTAGGGTCTGCGAAAACCTACACCCCGTCACCGTAGGCGGAACCCCCACTGTGGGGCTCAAGGACACTGGGGCCGACAGAACACTGGTCCGCCCTGAGCTGGTACCCCCTGAAAACTTTATCCCGGGAAAACTCCTGACTGTCGCCTTGGCGGGGGGTGTCCACCAATCCTTCCCAATGGCCCTTATTCCCCTCGACTGGGGTGCTGGGAGAGGGTGGAGGGAAGTGGGGGTGGATGAACATCTACCAACCAATGTTTTATTGGGGACTGATCTGGGGCGATTAGTTGCACAATTTCTCCCTGATGATCCTCCCGAATCCAAAAAGTCAGGTGATACAAATGTTGTTGATCAGTCATGTGATGCAAATGTTGTTAAATCATGTGATGCAAATGTTGTTGATAAGTCATGCGACCCGAATGCGGATACCCAGAACGTAATTACAAATGTTGTGCATGGTAATAAAGTGGAGATTTGTACAGGGGAACTCAGCCATGCCACGCGGCAGGGTGACGTGGCTGAGGACAACCCCAAGGTAGCAAGTGTCTGTGCTGACAGAGATGGAGGCAGACATGAGAACCACGAGGACAGTGGTCAAATGCAGCTGAGCAGTGTCACAGCGGACAGTAACACAGCCAGTAGTACCTGTCAGGCTGATGGGGAAGAGTGGTTATTCCCCGGGGAGACAGCCTTCATCGGTGCTGTCACCCGCAGTCAGAGTGCCCAGAACGCAAATGAAACCTTGCCTTCTGACACCTCTTCACCCAGAGGGATAACGGAACTGGTTACGGACCCAGAGCAGGTCCCAGAGGGTCCCGGTGAGGTTGGAACCTTAACGTCACTTTTGGCTGCCTCTAGCCAAGAGTTTCAGGTGGCTCTACGAACTGATGCCAGTCTAGAGACGTTAAGGGACATCGCAGAGAAGCCCTCTTCCGAGACCGATAAGGAGAGGGTATTCTGGGACCAGGGAAAGTTGTACCGGGAGACAATTCCCTGTAACCCCGAACAAGAGTGGCTGAAGGAAAAACAGCTGGTGGTGCCTCACCGCTTTAGGAGTGAGTTGCTGCGGATTGCCCATGAGATCCCACTCGCCGGACACTTGGGGGTTAGCAAAACCAAGGCCCGGCTGTCTCACCACTTCTATTGGCCCAAAATGGGGACAGATGTTGCCAACTACTGCCGCTCCTGTATCACATGTCAAAGAGTGGGAAAGTCAGGGCCTGCTCCCAAAGCTCCCCTGATCTCTTTGCCGGTGATAGAAGAGCCTTTCCAGAGGGTCGCTGTGGACATTGTCGGGCCTCTGGCCGTCCCCAGCATCTCTGGAAAACGGTTTGTCCTTACTGTGGTAGACTATGCTACCCGGTATCCGGAGGCAGTGGCTCTGTCCTCAGTTAGAGCCGATAAGGTGGCAGATGCCCTCTTGACCATATTCTCCCGAGTAGGATTTCCCAGGGAGATGCTTACCGACCAGGGGACTCAGTTCATGTCTCGTCTAATGGAGGCTCTCTGTAAGAAAATGCAGGTGCGGCATCTGATATCAAGCGCTTATCACCCACAGACCAATGGTTTGTGTGAGCGATTTAATGGTACCCTTAAGCAGATGCTTAAGATGCTGGTTGAGTCACATGGACGCGACTGGGAGCGGTATCTCTCACACCTGCTGTTTGCCTACAGAGAGGTACCACAGGCCTCAACGGGATTTTCCCCCTTCGAGCTCCTGTATGGCAGACGAGTCCGGGGGCCTCTTGGTCTGGTAAGGGAATCCTGGGAAGAGGAACTGAATTCCCCAGAAGTGTCCGTTGTGGAGTATGTCATTCGGCTCCGTGACAAAATGCAGTCAATGACGCAGATGGTGCATGAGAATATGGCGCAAGCCCAGGCCAGCCAGAAGCGATGGTACGACCAACACACTCGAGAGCGGGTGTACGAAGTGGGTCAGAAGGTGTGGGTCCTAGTCCCAATGACCCAGAACAAGCTTCAGGCGGCCTGGGAGGGTCCATACCTGGTGCATCAGCGCCTCAATGACGTAAACTATGTGGTCACCATCGACCATGCCAGGAAGAGGCAAAAGGTCTTCCATGTCAACATGATGAAAGCTCATCATGACAGGGAAGCCTTTGCTCTTCCTGTGTGTAGTCTTCCCGAGGAAGGCGAAAGTGAAGTCTTGGTGGACTTGCTCGCCTCGGCCCGGGATGGAGGGTCTATCGAGGAGGCGGCATTCAACCCACAGCTATCCTTGGACCAAAAGTCCCAGCTGCGGGAGGTATTCCGGCCCTACCTGATGACCTTCACGAATGTCCCAGGGAAGACATCCCTAGCCACCCACCAGGTGGACACAGGGAGTCATTCCCCAGTTCGTCAACCCCCATACCGTGTCTCCCTAGAGGTACAAAAGGACATAAAAAGGGAGATCGATGAAATGCTAGTCCTGGGAGTGATCCAGAGGTCCAAAAGTGCATGGGCCTCGCCTGTAGTCTTGGTTCCAAAAAAGGACCGGACAACCCGGTTTTGTGTGGACTACAGGAGGCTGAATGCAATCACAGCACCCGATGCGTACCCAATGCCACGCATCGATGAGTTACTGGATTGCTTAGCCGGGGCCCGGTACCTGACTATCATGGACCTGAGTCGAGGGTACTGGCAGATTCCTATGTCCAAGGAAGCACAGGAAAGGTCCGCCTTCATCACCCCATTCGGGCTGTATGAATCCCTCGTCATGCCCTTTGGCATGAGAAATGCTCCTGCCACTTTCCAGCGATTGGTCGACCAGCTGCTCGAGGGACTAGGAGGGTTTGCAGTAGCTTACCTGGATGACATTGCCATCTTTAGTCCCACTTGGGAGGAACACCTGGGGCACCTGGAGCAGGTGCTCAGGCGGATCCAAAGCGCTGGTCTGACTATAAAGCCAGGGAAGTGTCAGATCGGCATGACGGAGGTACAGTACCTTGGACACAGAGTGGGTGGCGGGACCCTGAAACCAGAGCCAGGGAAGGTTGATGCCATCACCTCCTGGCCTACCCCCAAGTCAAAGAAGCAGGTGATGTCCTTCTTGGGTACGGCAGGGTACTATAGGAAGTTCGTTCCTAACTATAGTGCTCTTGCTAAGCCGTTGACGGACCTCACCAAAAAGAAGCTACCGCAAGTAGTCACCTGGACAGATGACTGTGAACGGTCTTTCAGGGCACTAAAAGCTGCCCTCGCCAGTTCCCCAATCCTACAAGCCCCAGACTTCCCCCGACGGTTCATAGTTCAGACAGATACCAGTGCGTTTGGCCTTGGTGCAGTACTCAGCCAGGTAAATGGGAAGGGAGAAGAGCATCCGGTGATGTTTCTCAGCCTCAAGCTCTTATCCCGGGAAGTGGCCTACGCCACTGTGGAGAAGGAGTGCCTCTCTATAGTGTGGGCCCTGCGGAAACTACAGCCCTACCTATATGGACGCAACTTCACCATAGTGACAGACCACAACCCTCTCAGCTGGCTACATCGGGTGGCCGGCGACAATGGTAAGCTACTGCGGTGGAGCTTGGCACTACAGCAGTATGACTTTACCATTCAACACAGGAAGGGTGTTGAGCATGGCAACGCTGATGGGCTGTCCCGGCAGGGGGATGCCAGCGAGGTAGGCTTAGGAGACGATTGGCAAATCAATCTCCCATGCTACCTCAAAAAGGGGGAGGTGTCATGTAGAACTGTTGGAGGGTCTTCATCCCCCTCTTCTTCACCAGCCACAGGTCGTCATGGCGATTATCTGATTGGCCTGGAAGCTTAAGGTATTTATGACTTTGGGTGATGGTAGAACTAAAGCCAAAAGCTGCAGAGAAAGACAATTCTTTGTAATATTGGCGGGAAAACTCCTAAAGCAGGTTTTGAAGTGCAACTTTAATGCTAGAAAGATGAAAAACACATTGCCAGAATCCCTGCGTCGTGCGGAACCCAGCGCACTGTCTCACCCGACGGGGAGATCGTCAGAATCACGACCAATTAGTATTGGCCAGTAAAATTGTACTAGAGGCGTTGTGTTTGGTATCAATGTAACTGTAAAATCGAGATATTAAATATGACGCTAATATCTTTCACCTGTGTGACCCAGGAGCAAAGATATGAAAAACCCTAGAATTATGGAACTCTGTGAACATCAGAGCACAGCCCACCAGAGACCATAAAATGATGTCACAGGGAAAGGGGGGCTACCTAATGTATAATAGGAACAGCTTCGTTCTGGGGGTCAGTCAGTACTTAGGAGGGCATCATGAAGGGTGATGCTGGCCGATTATAACATCTTCTTCTCTTGGAGTCCCTCCCTCCCTAAGCTTGGACGTCACTTCTATGGCACGAGTTTAGTAAGTTTCACGTTTATACCTTTTATTTTATGTAACTGTCTATGCCGTAATGTGTATTGTTCCCTTTTGTAAATTCTTGTATATTCTTTAAACACTGCCTATTTTCGGATTAAATATATAAAAATTTAAGAGTTTCTTTCCTTATGCTTTATATACGAATCCAAAACCCCGAAGGGCCTTATGCTATCTGAAACGGGTTCCCAGCTACCTGTAGAAAGTCTGGGTGGTGGCAGCGTAATTGTTATTGCATAGAATTATTGGAGTGCTATCATTAAGGGAACCGAGGTATATAAATATTCCATTAGCAGGAATCACAGATATACATTTACCCTTGCTGTGAGACCTCCAATATTTGGCATTATCAGCTCAGCAGCCTCATCTTATGCATTGTCCTGCAGTACCAAAAGTGGCCTGCAGACAAGGGGGGGCGCTAGAGAGTAGTCGTGTGTAACAAATCAGTGAACAGCTGCGGATTTCTGAGGGACTTCCCCGGCTGTTCGTGACAGTCCCCCCCAATTTTAATGCCAGCCAGGTAAAGCCATACGGCTGAAGGCTGGTATTCTCAGGATGGGGAGCTCCACGTTATGGGGAGCCCCCCACCCTAACAATATCAGTCAGCAGCCGCCCAGAATTGCCGCATACATTATATGCGACAGTTCTGGGACTGTACCCAGCTCTTCCCGATTTGCCCTGGTGCTTTGGCAAATCGGGGTGATAAGGAGTTAATGGCAGCCCATAGCTGCCACTAAATCCTAGATTAATCATGTCAGGCGTCTCCACGAGATGCCCTCCATGATTAATCTGTAAATTACATTAAATAAACACACACACACCAGAAAAAATCCTTTATTAGAAATAAAAAACACACACATATACCCTGGTTCAACAATTTAATCAGCCCGAAAAAGCCCTTCATGTCCGGCGTCATCCAGGATGGTCCAGCGTCGCATCCAGCTCTGCTGCAAGGAGGTGACAGGAGCTGCAGAAGACACCGCCGCTCCGGTCACCTCCACGCGGCAAATGAAGACAGCCGCGCGATCAGCTGAGCTGTCACTGAGGTTACCCGCTGTTACTGGATCCAGTGACAGCGGGTAACCTCAGTGACAGCTCAGCTGATCGCGCTTCTCACCTCAGTTGCTGCGTGGAGGTGACCGGAGCGGCTGTGTCTTCTGCAGCTCCTGTCACCTCCATGCAGCAGAGCTGGATGCGACGCTGGACCATCCTGGATGACGCCGGACATGGAGGGCTTTTTCGGGCTGATTAAATTGTTGAACCAGGGTATGTATATGTGTGTGTTTTTTATTTCTAATAAAGGATTTTTCGTGTGTGTGTGTGTTTATTTACTGTAATTTACAGATTAATCATGAAAGGAATCTCGAGGAGACGCCTGACATGATTAATCTAGGATTTAGTGGCAGCTATGGGCTGCCATTAACGCCTTATCACCCCGATTTGCCAAAGCACCAGGGCAAATCGGGAAGAGCCGGGTACAGCCCCAGAACTGTCGCATATAATGTATGCGGCAATTCTGGGCGGCTGCTGACTGATATTGTTAGGGTGGGGGGCTCCCCATAACGTGGAGCTCCCCATCCTGAGAATACCAGCCTTCAGGCGTATGGCTTTATCTCGCTGGCATTAAAATTGGGGGGGACCGCACGCCTTTTTTTTAAATTATTTATTTATTTATTTATTTTACTGCACAGTATAGACACGCCCACCGGCTGCTGTGATTGGGTGCATTGAGGCACCTGTCACTCAGTGTGGGGGCGTGTCTCACTGCAACCAATCATAGGCGCCGGTGGGCGGGAAAAGCAGGGAATAGGAGATTGTTTAATGAGCGGCCGGCTTTTTCAAAATAGTAAAAGCCGCCGCAGCAGTGTGAATGCAGTGCAGCGCCGCGACGGTGATCGGGGAACGGTGAGTATGAGAGAGGGGGGGAAACTGACCGACAGACTGTGAGAGAGGGACAGAGAGACCGACAGAGAGACCGACCGACGGACTCAGGGAGATTGACCGACATACACAGAAATAGAAAGAATAGCCGACATCACTAGAAATAAAAACACCAAACGGACACGGACTATAGGTAGATGCATACGTGTTTACTAACGTGTGTGCACATACCCATAGACTTTCATTGTGTCCACGTGTGCGTGCTCCGTGCAGATAACGGACATGCATCCGTGCAAAACGCAAACACATACGGATCACGGACACGCACACGCGGACATAATGAAATAACGCACGTGTGACCACAATCATAGATTAACATTGGTGCACGTTTGGCCGTGTCTCCAGTATATACGGAAACGGACCAAACACGCACGTGTATCACGGACGTGTGAAGGGGGCATAACGAATAGAGAAAAGAGGTGGGGGGAGCAGAGAAACTTGTCAGGAGTAGAGCTGGTTGAACTCGCAGAAAACTGGGACCAACGGGTCCCTGCTGAATTTTAAAAAAAAAAAAAACAGGATCCGGTCTGGAATCTGTTACCCATATAAGTCTATGGGAATCAGAATCCGGAGATTAAAAATGTTGGTCGAAGGGATGGGGGAATAGGAGCGCGCGGTGTACTCACCGAACCTTTGTCATGGCAGCACACTCCTTCCGGGTCACACTTTCCCTTCCGGAGACGACAATTAAACCTGATTGAATATTCACTGCTTTCCTCGCCCACCGGCGCGTGTATTGGTTGCAGTTATACACGCCCCCACCCTGAGTGTTAGCGTGTCAGCTGACTGCAACTAATCACAGGCGCTAGGATGGCCGGTGGGGAGGGAAAACAGTGCAACTGTCTGCAGATAAGTATCATGGTATAAAAATGAATGAATAAATGAAATAATTGGTGCAGGGTCCTCGTATTTTGATACCAGCGCAGATGAAGCCCATGGCTACAGCCCCCAGATGTCGGGCTTTATCATGGCTGTGTATCAAAATAAGTCCGGAGTCACACACTTGCGCGAGTCTCGCATTGCATCATCCGGCAGCCGCACATCGTGCATCTGCATGTATTTCTATGCAGCTGCACGCTCGTGTCCGGAGAGTGTGTGCGACTGCTGGGTGATGCGATGCGAAACTCGTGCGAGCGCACCATAAGGCCGGAGTTACACACTTGCGCGATTCTCACACCGCATCACCCGGCAGCCGGACACTGTCCTGACAGAAGCGTGCTGTGCCGACATGGACATTGTCAGTGCCTAGCATGGATTAAGTTTCTTAAAATTCAGCCAGACATGATGATAGTTTGTTTATAGATGGGGGATAAGCCCCTCATTGTTTCTACAAGACTCTTAGGGGTGCTTCACACACAGCGAGCTCGCTGCCGAGATCGCTGCTGAGTCACGCTTTTTGTGACGCAGCAGTGACCTCATTAGCGATCTCGCTGTGTGTGACACTGAGCAGCGATCTGGCCCCTGCTGCGAGATCGCTGCTCGTTACACACAGCCCTGGTTCGTTTTCTTCAAAGGCGCTCTCCCGCTGTGACACACAGATCGCTGTGTGTGACAGCGAGAGAGCGACAAATGAAGCGAGCAGGGAGCAGGAGCCGGCGTCTGGCAGCTGCGGAGGCTGGTAACTAAGATAAACATCGGGTAACCAAGGTGGTTATCCGATATTTACCTTAGTTACCAGCCTCCGCAGCTCTCACGCTGCCTGTGCTGCCGGATCCGGCTCTCTGCACATGTAGCTGCTGTACACATCGGGTTAATTAACCCGATGTGTACTGTAGCTAGGAGAGCAAGGAGCCAGCGCTCAGTGTGCGCGGCTCCCTGCTCCCTGCACACACAGCTAAGCGATGTGCGCTGGTAACTAATGTAAACATCGGGTAACCATACCCAATGTTTACCTTAGTTACCAGTGTCCGCAGCTTCCAGACGCCGGCTCCGTGCAAGCGCAGCATCGCTTGCACGTCGCTGCTGGCTGGGGGCTGTTCACTGGTCGCTGGTGAGATCTGCCTGTTTGACAGCTCACCAGCGACCATGTAGCGATGCAGCAGCGATCCTGACCAGGTCAGATCGCTGGTCGGATCGCTGCTGCATCGCTAAAGTGTGAAGGTACCCTTAGCAGTCTAGTGATACAGTTCTTGTTGACTCATGTAATTGCTTTGGTCAGTGAAGGTCAGATACCCAGACAAATCAATTATGCGAACCTCCCATTGTATACGGCTTGAAATCTAGTCAATAAGAGCCCAGTCTTATCCACCAATCGTGAAGACCCCAATGGTCTGAATGGAGAGCTCATTGGTATAAGAAGGAGGTCTGTCCATTGCCCGGCTAGACACTTGCTACATGATACCAATCTAGGATCTGCGGTTCCGATTGGCAAGCCATAACCGAACCTGGATTATAATACTACATGGACTTCAGCATAAAATGCAAGGATTCGGCTGAGATATCAAAGACTACCTAAGGAAGGAATTCAGGTTAGGACAAGCCAGTCACCTGACTACAGGCTTTGCGGTCCTCAGCCAGCTTCCTAACTCTGGCGTTATTCCATTCTTGGTGGGTGCCCGCCGAAAGCAGGGTGCTGCTGGTTTGGAGTAAGTAACCCTGGAAGCTTTGAGGCACGGACATTCTAATCCCTGGTGAGCCAGCGGAAGGGTGAGAATCTGTTGCCGGTTACATTCTGTGGTTTTGCTGGTTATGTGCCATATGCTTTTAATTGTTTGGGTATCCAATAAAGTCTTAATATTGTGATTTCCTCATCCTGTGTTGTCTGAGTAGTGTTCCGCCCACTGTTAAGGAGGTCGGGCGTTCAGTTAGGATGAGCCCTGGGCCATGTGGTCTTTCTAAAGGCGGCCGGGCCAGCGGCCGAGAGCACCTACTGACCCCCGTGTCTCCACAATTGGTGGCAGCAGTGGGATACTACTCAGCCTGGTTTATCCAGGGGAGCTGCAGAGGACTGGTGTTCGCGGACACCGTCCAGGGGCTTAAAAACGAGGGAGGCACAGGAGCATACCCAGCAGGCCATAGGGGAGGCATTCAGGTTTCGGACGCTGCCATGTCAAACCCCACCAGCTAAGCCATGGGACAAAGACCGGAGAGGAGTTACGACCGCAGCAGTAAATGGATGCTACAGGATCTGTGCCAGATGCGAAAGATTGAATACAGGAACACTGACACTTGCATACCTCCCAACCGTCCCGGATTCTGCGGGACTTGCACGATTTATCAGGGCTGTCCCGCACTCCCGCGGCTCACAGCTGATGTCCCGGCTCCTCCCCTCAGTGGAGTGAATAAATTAAATTAAATTATCATCGGCTCTGGATTTTCAGGGCGGCCGGGACTCGAACTCGTGGAGCTGTGAATCATTGTTTCAAAGGCAGCAGCTCTAACCACTGAGCTACTACCTCTATTGAAAGCAGTAGGAAGATTTTGTTATCTTGACCTCTATACTGCAGGGGAGACACCAGAAGCAGGTTATTCAGCTGCAAAGATGGAGGGATGAATGGAGGGATAGAGGGAGGGATGGATGAATGGAGGGATAGAGGGATGAAAGGAGGGATAGAGGGAGGGATGGATGGATGATAGAGGGATGAATGGAGGGATGAATGGAGGGATAGAGGGATGAAAAGAGGGATAGAGGGAGGGATGGATGGATGATAGAGGGATGAATGGAGGGATAGAGGGATGAAAGGAGGGATAGAGAGAGGGATGGATGAATGATAGAGGGATGAATAGAGGGATGAATGGAGGGATAGAAGGAGGGATGAATGGAGGGATAGAGGGATGGATGGATGGATGATAGAGGGATGGCTAGAGGGATGGATGGATGGATGATAGAGGGATGAATGGAGGGATAGAGGGAGGGAGGGATGGATGGATGATAGAGGGATGAATGGAGGGATAGAGGGATGAAAGGAGGGATAGAGGGAGGGATGGGTGGATGATAGAGGGATGAATGGAGGGATAAAGGGAGGGAGGGATGGATGATAGAGGGATGAATGGAGGGATGAATGGAGGGATAGAAGGAGGGATGAATGGAGGGATAGAAGGAGGGATGAATGGAGGGATAGAGGGATGAAAGGAGGGATAGAGGGAGGGATGGATGCATGGATGATAGAGGGATGAATGGAGGGATGAATGGAGGGATAGAGGGAGGGATGGATGCATGGATGATAGAGGGATGAATGGAGGGATAGAGGGATGAATGGAGGGATAGAGGGAGGGATAGAGGGAGGGATGGATGGATGATAGAGGGATGAATGAAGGGATAGAGGGAGGGATGAATGGAGGGATAGAGGGAGGGATGGATGGATGATAGAGGGATGAATGGAGGGATAGAGGGAGGGATAGAGGGAGGGATGGGTGGATGAATGGAGGGATGAATGGAGGGATAGAGGGAGGGTTAGAGGGATGAATGGAGGGATGAATGGAGGGATGAATGGAGGGATGAATGGAGGGATGAATGGAGAGATGAATGGAGAGATAGAGGGAGGGATGGATGATAGAGGGATGGATGATAGAGGGATATATAGATACACGACAGATAATAGATAGAGATAGAATCATAGATAGATAGAATCATAGATAGATAGAATCATAGATAGATAGATAGAATCATAGATAGATAGAGGGATAGAGATAGATAGATAGATAGATACTGTATCTCAATGTTGGTGAAAGAGTCAGATTCATTTGTTCCCATAAAACTACTATAAAGAAATGAGGAAAAAAATACAAATACAATTTATTTTTTTTTTTTTTTTATCTTCACCACCTTGGATTCAAACCAGCAACGTTCAAAACTTGTGTCCAGCAACCTCCTGGCTTTCCTGTTGAGCCACTAGGATTGATGATGTCAGAGGGAGGATTTCACATAAATGAACCTACAATGCAGCCATCTCTATGTCCTGTATTCTAGAGGGAGAGGAAAAGAGGATTTTTTTTTCTTCTAATAAAGTTACTAAAATAATAAAAAAAAATAGAATAATGTAATTTTATTGCACTTTTTTATAAAATAATAAACATCACAAATCAGCAAATAAAAGGGACATATTTGGTGTCCCTGTAATCGTAATGACCTGAAGAACACAGCGATCAGGATTATTTATGGGGATCGGTAAATGGCGGGGAAAAAAAGGCGCAATTTATTATTTTTCTTTATTAAAACCCATAAAAAAATGTAATAAAAATGGATCACTGAGGCCGTGTTCACACATAGCGTAAATGCTGCATTTTTTTCTGCAGGTGTCCGCGCCACGAGTGCAATAACAATGTTCTCTGATTATTGCGTGTTTGCGGTATTTTTTATACATTGTCCCCCTTATTTGATACATATTTGTTGCTGATGTGAATCCTGAAGCTTATAAAGAAAGAAACACCAAATCCGCACAGTTCAGCGGCGTCTTTCCACGCACCAGGAGCGGAGATTTCAGGACGTCTCATCCACTTTGCTTGGACAATTAGTCCATATTCACATGTAGTGTAAATGCTGCATTTTTTTCTGCTGTTTCTTTGCACATTTATTCTGCTGTGTTTAATTGTCCAAGTAAAGTGTATGTGGTTCCATGAAAAGACGCCGCTGAATTCTGCGGTTTTCGGGGGGGGGGGGGGGGGGGGTTTCTCTGGAGGTTTCTATGTGGAGCTTAAAAAATGCAGGAAAAAGCTTCTCTGTACAATAAAAACACTTAAAAACGCAGATTCACATCTGAACCAAAAACACATTAAATAATGGAGAAAAGGCAGAAAAAATGCAGCAAAAATGGAAAAAACAGAGAAGATTGTTATTGTGTAGTTTGGTGCAGACAGAAACAAAAAGAAACAGAATTTATGCAACGTGTGAACACAGATTGATGGGCACAAATAAGCAACATGTCATATAGTGACACAGAAATATAAAAAAATTCTGACTGCTATGAATATGAATGAACAGTCCGGGGCATCTGCTGAATGACCCTTACTTCCAAATGGGTGTGGCTAGGGGTGTGGCTAGGGGCGTGGTCAAAATTTGCTGCGCGCGCCGCATGGTTTGTCCCTCTTTCCTTTCTTGAAAAGTTGGGAGGTATGCACTTGGTTGGACTTGATCCGTAAATTGGTTCATTGGGAGACCCAGAATGATGCAGAGGATGATGAGGACACTGCCGATATGGTATCAGAGGATGTAAACTGTGTGTCTCATCCTAGATCCAGTGACAGTCTGAAAATAAACCAAGCCCAAGCGGACTGAGTTAAGGAATTGTTGACTGCATTGGGGCCTGAAGCTTCAAGGGAAGAGAGGGCTAGTGTTCTGCAATTAGTGTTGGGAGTTTCAAATTCCTTACCACCAGCACCTACCTCCAGCATAAACCACTACCAAGGAAGTCATCTTCGTTACAGGGACGTGCCAGTGTTTAATGATTCCAGCACTGAGATAGATGAACACTTGCAAAACTTTGAAGTGCTAATGCGTATGCACCAGGTGCCCACAGCTGAGTGGTTCAGATACCTGTGGACAAGCTTGCCTGTCCGGACACAGGAGGCTGTCCGATCACTTGCGCCTCAGGACTGCCTGGACTAAGGAATTATTAAAGACACTTTTTTGGCCCTTTTTACCATAACCCCCGAGAGACATCGCACTAAGTTCCAGACTATGTCTTGCCATGGTGTCTCGTACGTCGAATTTGGCAGTCAACTCCGATGACACTGTAACCGCTGGCTCGATAGTCAGGCTTCCCACTCCGCTGCTGTCCTCCAGGATGTGATGGTGCTCGAACAGCTGCTGGAGAAGATGGACCCCGAAATCCGAGAATGGGTAGCTGACAGGAAGCCCGATACCACAGAGCAAGCAGCGCGATTGGCTGACGAATTTACAGCCAACTGACCCAGCTGGAGGCCCGATAGGCCCACCGATCCCAGGAGGTCCCTCCACCATGCATCCAAACGACCTCCAGACTCCCGTGCTGGACTACCTCATTACACCACAGAAGCCACAACAAGACAAAGGTTTCCCAACAGGGCCGGTGACTTGTCTAACCCACAGCGCTGTTATACGTGTGGGCACCTTGGACACATGGCCAAAGAGTGTCTTCAAAGTCGGGGCCCCATGCCTGGAGCCCGTCTGCCAGTCCAGCCAGTCAACATATGCCGAGATGAACCAACGAGACATGAGGAATGCTACTCCCGAGAAACACGAATAGCTGAGGAAGTGGTTTACCCAGTCTACACCCTACGGCAGGCCGGACACCGTACACCAGCCAACCTCCATCGCCACATCCAGATGGTCAAGGTCGGTGATATACAGGCTCAGTGACTTCGAGACACTGGATCTTCCATCACCTTGGTCAGCCCAGATATTGTTCCCACAGAACATCATTTACCTGGCCGCCAAGTGACCATCTCTCTCGCTGGGGGCCAGCGCTCGAACATCCCTCTGGCACGAGTGCAGTTGGACTGGGGAACTGACAAAGGAGAGGTTGAAGTGGGGCTCATGGACGGCCTCCCCACCCCGTTATTTTGGGAAATTACCTAGAACAAGGACTATCCAGCCAGTTTGTCACCGCCATCACCCGCAGCCAAGCCAATCACCATCCTGGTGCAGGTCTTTCTACCAACCCATCCTAGAAGAACCCTCCTCCTCAATCTTCAGCCTCCTTATCGGAGCCAACAAATGTGAGTACATCCGACCCAACTGTGGCCATTGACTGGGGGGAGATAGATTGTAAGAGCTTATCCGTAGTGCGGCCGCCCAACCTGGGGGAGGAAATCAGGGGGAGGATATATAGATGGGAAAAGGGCCTCTTATATCGGGAAAAGCCTGCATCCTGCCCAGAAAAACCCTGGACCCGTGTACATCAGCTTGTGGTACACCAGCAATACCGAACCCAACTATTGCGTTTAGCTCATGATGTTCCTGCGGCTGGGCACCTGGGGGCCAAAAAGACCCGGACCCGCCTGTTGCGCAGTTTTTTCTGGCCAAAGGTCACTCAAGAAGTGCAAAAATACCGAGCCTCTTGCCCAGTGTGTCAACGTATGGGGAGAGCCCCATGTCGTGCCCCACTCCATCCTATGCCCTTGATAGGACAACCGTTCCAGAGAGTTGCCATTGATGTAGTAGGCCCCTTAGCCATCCCCAGCCGCAGTGGAAAAAGATTCATCCTCACCCTGGTAGACTTTGCCACCCGCTACCCAGAAGACGTTGCCTTATCCTCCATAGATGCAGAGCACGTGGCTCAAGCTCTACTGGACATCTTTAGCCGGGTAGATTTCCACAGGAAGTATTGACTGACCAGGGGCACAGTCCCAGAGTGAACTGATTCAGACCCTGTGGGAAAAACATGGAGTCCACCGCATGCGCACCACCCCCTACCATCCTGAAAAAAAATGGATTGAGTGAGCACTTCAACTGAACGCTTAGGGTATGTGCACACGTTGCTTTTTACCTGCTTTTTACCTGCTTTTTTGCTGCTTTTTCTTCTGCGCTGTTTAATGCCAAAATGGATGTGTTCTTCTATTCAAGCAAAGTCTATGGGAATTTGGGTTTCTTGTTCACACTATGTTGTTCAAAATGCTGCCTTTTTGTGGCAGAACTTTGGTCAAAAACTCAGCTTTGCAGTGCAAAACCCAAATGGCAAAAACAATTGACATGTTGCTTCTTTGAAAAGCTGAGTTTTTGACCAAAGTTCTGCCACAAAAAGGCAGCATTTTGAACAACATAGTGTGAACAAGAAACCCAAATTCCCATAGACTTTGCTTGAATAGAAGAACACATCCATTTTGGCATTAAACAGCGCAGAAGAAAAAGCAGCAAAAAAGCAGGTAAAAAGCAGGTAAAAAGCAACGTGCGCACATACCCTTAAGCAGCTCATTAGCTGTTATGTGGAGTTTGAGGGGGGACTGGGAGAAAAACCTGCAGCAGCTCCTTTTTGCTTACCGGGAGATGCCGCAGGACTCCACTGGGTTCTCCCCCTTCGATTTTCTGTACTGCCGAAAGATACGAGGGCCCCTAGAGCTGGTACAAGAGAGTTGTGAGGGCACCTTCCTCACAGAAGAGGTTCCCATACTGGACTATGTTCAAATGTTTAGGGAAAGGATGAGGCACCTCATGGCGTTAGCCCATGGGAATTTAGAAGTGGCTCAGGAAAGGCAAAAACTATGTTACGACTGCACTGCCCGACCCCGAGAATTTGTGGACAGAAGGTCCTAGTACTAGTACCAGTACAGAAAAACAAGCTGCAAGCCATGTGGGCGGTTCCACAAGCCATGTGGGCGGGTCCATTCACCATTACCAAGAAATGTGGCAATATTGACTACACAGTGGCCCTGGATCGAGCAGGTGTTCGTGAGCGTACCTACCACATCAACAGGCTAAAAGCTTATGAGGAACGAGAGGTCACCAATTTAGCAGTTTGTTGTCCAGAGTTAGATGACCCAGAATTGGACCAGATCCCAGCCCTCCTTATCCAGACATCATGCTATCCTGATAACGATTGGCAGGTTACAGTTAGGTCCAGAAATATTTGGACAGTGACACAAGTTTTGTTATTTTAGCTGTTTACAAAAACATGTTCAGAAATACAATTATATATATAATATGGGCTGAAAGTGCACACTCCCAGCTGCAATATGAGAGTTTTCACATCCAAATCGGAGAAAGGGTTTAGGAATCATAGCTCTGTAATGCATAGCCTCCTCTTTTTCAAGGGACCAAAAGTAATTGGACAAGGGACTCTAAGGGCTGCAATTAACTCTGAAGGCGTCTCCCTCGTTAACCTGTAATCAATGAAGTAGTTAAAAGGTCTGGGGTTGATTACAGGTGTGTGGTTTTGCATTTGGAAGCTGTTGCTGTGACCAGACAACATGCAGTCTAAGGAACTCTCCATTGAGGTGAAGCAGAACATCCTGAGGCTGAAAAAAAAAGAAAAAATCCATCAGAGAGATAGCAGACATGCTTGGAGTAGCAAAATCAACAGTCGGGTACATTCTGAGAAAAAAGGAATTGACTGGTGAGCTTGGGAACTCAAAAAGGCCTGGGCGTCCACGGATGACAACAGTGGTGGATGATCGCCGCATACTTTCTTTGGTGAAGAAGAACCCGTTCACAACATCAACTGAAGTCCAGAACACTCTCAGTGAAGTAGGTGTATCTGTCTCTAAGTCAACAGTAAAGAGAAGACTCCATGAAAGTAAATACAAAGGGTTCACATCTAGATGCAAACCATTCATCAATTCCAAAAATAGACAGGCCAGAGTTAAATTTGCTGAAAAACACCTCATGAAGCCAGCTCAGTTCTGGAAAAGTATTCTATGGACAGATGAGACAAAGATCAACCTGTACCAGAATGATGGGAAGAAAAAAGTTTGGAGAAGAAAGGGAACGGCACATGATCCAAGGCACACCACATCCTCTGTAAAACATGGTGGAGGCAACGTAATGGCATGGGCATGCATGGCTTTCAATGGCACTGGGTCACTTGTGTTTATTGATGACATAACAGCAGACAAGAGTAGCCGGATGAATTCTGAAGTGTACCTGGATATACTTTCAGCCCAGATTCAGCCAAATGCCGCAAAGTTGATCGGACGGCGCTTCATAGTACAGATGGACAATGACCCAAAGCATACAGCCAAAGCTACCCAGGAGTTTATGAGTGCAAAAAAGTGGAACATTCTGCAATGGCCAAGTCAATCACCAGATCTTAACCCAATTGAGCATGCATTTCACTTGCTCAAATCCAGACTTAAGACGGAAAGACCCACAAACAAGCAAGACCTGAAGGCTGTGGCTGTAAAGGCCTGGCAAAGCATTAAGAAGGAGGAAACCCAGCGTTTGGTGATGTCCATGGGTTCCAGACTTAAGGCAGTGATTGCCTCCAAAGGATTCGCAACAAAATATTGAAAATAAAAATATTTTGTTGGGGTTTGGTTTATTTGTCCAATTACTTTTGACCTCCTAAAATGTGGAGTGTTTGTAAAGAAATGTGTACAATTCCTACAATTTCTATCAGATATTTTTGTTCAAACCTTCAAATTAAACGTTACAATCTGCACTTGAATTCTGTTGTCGAGGTTTCATTTCAAATCCAATGTGGTGGCATGCAGAGCCCAACTCGCGAAAATTGTGTCACTGTCCAAATATTTCTGGACCTAACTGTATATATCAAGCCTCCTGATGATCCGCTGCTGGAGAAACGTGTTGAGGCAATTCTGGGGCATCTCTGGGATGCGCATGTGACCCCTTGCACGATAAGTGTTTGACTACCTCCTCTTTATTAATTTGATTGACCCTACCCGGTTGCTCTTTATTACGCATTTGCACTTTGTTATGCATTGACACTTTATCATTAGACTGTCTTCCTAAAGCATGTGAGCTGTCTGACCAATTGCACTTTATTTGCTCTTGAAGCCGGGCTTTCATTATACTTTTTGCACATCATATTGCATTATGCACTTTAACTTGATGACTGTTTTCACTTTATCAAATATGCGTATTAAGTTGCCATCTGAGCATTAACTTTATGCATCTATTTACATTTGATACCCCTGATCTATAATCATTCCAGGGTGCATCAGGGCTATTTGAGGTTAGTCTGAGTCTGGTGGTCACGTGCGTCTGTCCCAATTTTCCTGTCCACTAGTTTGAATGTGCCCTACCCTTTACTCTTTACTCTATCTTTCATGACTGCTTTGAGGGCCTACTAGGGAATTCATAGGGACAGCCACCGTTGATTGGGGGCGCCATTTTCGTAAATATCAGGGTGCCAATCCCCGCGGTAGGTAGTGGACAGGAGGGAGGTATATCGGATAGGGTGAGAATTTTACCCTCCTCCCTTTCTTTTCTTCTATAATTGCACAGGGTTTGTGGATATTTTTAATCAGAAACTAATAAATTTGTATTTTAAAGGGTTATATGATTTTTAATATTGACTACACAGTGGCCCTGGATCGAGCAGGTGTTCGTGAACGTACCTACCACATCAACAGGCTAAAAGCTTATGAGGAACGAGAGGTCACCAATTTAGCAGTTTGTTGTCCAGAGTTAGATGACCCAGAATTGGACCAGATCCCAGACCTATTAGTGGACTCCAAAAGGGAAATGGGGGTAAAAGATGTATCACTGGGGGCACAGCTTTGTCCATCACAGAAGCGATAGATATCAGACATACGCGGAACATATGAATCCCTGTTCACGAGTCAGCCTGGTAAAACCCCCCTGGTCCAGCATCATGTCAACACAGGGGCAGCCACTCCACTAAGACAACCCGCCTACCGGGTGACCACTCCTGTGTTGGCAATGATGAAGGCCAAGGTGGATGACATGTTAAATATGGGACTCATAGTTCCCTCCCATAGCCCATGGGCTGCCATTGTTGTGTTGGTGCCAAAAAATGACAAGAGTACTCGTTTCTTTGTGGACTATAGACGGCTCAATGAGGTCACGATTACAGATGCCTACCCCATGCCCCGGGTGGATGAACTACTAGATAGGTTAGGGGGATCTCGGTTTATATCTACCCTAGATTTGAGCAAGGGATACTGGCAGATCCCACTCACGAAAGAGGCTCAAGAGAAATCGGCCTTCATAACCCCTTTTGGCTTATTTGAGTTTACCAGCATGCCTTTTGGGATGAAGAACGCCCCGGCTACCTTCCAGAGGATGGTAGACTATTTACTGGAGGGATGTCAGGGGTATGTCCAGGTCTATTTGGATGACATCACTATCTTCAGCGACACTTGGGAAGAGCATCTTCAGCACGTGTCCCAGGTGCTGCAGAGGTTAGCCAAAGCCCAGCTTACCATCCAACCTGACAAATGCCAAATGGCGATGGCCGAAGTGCCATACATGTGACATCGGGTGGGAAGTGGGTGCATTCGTCCCGACCCTGCAAAAGTACAAGCCATTACCCAGTGGCCATGCCCGGTCAACCATAAACAGGTCCGCGCGTTCCTAGGAACCGTAAACTATTATCGAAAGTTTATCCCCAATTACAGGACCATAGCAAAACTGCTCACTGACCTCATAACCAACAGATATGCCCATAATCTTATCTGGACCCCAGAATGCGAAACTACGTTCCTCTAGTTGAAAGACTGGCTGGCCCAGAGCCCAGTCCTAACGGCTCCTGACTTCCATCGCAGGTTCATCGTTCAAACAGACGCATCGGACACAGGACTAGGAGCTGTACTTAGCCAAGTGGGGGATAACGGTGAGGAACTTCCGATAGCTTACCTCTCCCGGAAACTGTTGGACCGAGAGAGGGCTTACGCCACCATAGAAAAAGAATGCCTGGCCATAGTCTGGGCCCTGAAAAAAATTGCAGGCCTGCCTCTATGGCAATGAGTTCACAGGTCTCACTGACCACAATCCATTGAGTTGGCTAAATTGCACTGCCGGGGACAATGAACGCTTGCTCAGGTGGAGTCTGGCGTTACAATCTTACAATTTTTCCATCTCCCATAAACAGGGCAAGAACTATGGAAATACAGATGGGCTTTCTCAACAGGTGGAGAAGGATGATCGGAAGCCTATCATGTCTGGCTAATATTAACAAGGGGGAGGAATGTTACTCTGTCAGTGCCTAGCATAGGTTAAGTTTCTTAAAATTCTGCCAGACATGATGATAGTTTGTTTATAGACGGGGGATAAGCCCCTCATTGTTTCTAAAGGATTTTAGGAGTCTAGTGTTATAGTTCTTGTTGACTCATGTAATTGTTTTGGCCAGTGAAGGTCAGATACCCAGACAAATCAATTATGCGAACCTATCATTGTATACGGCTTGAAATCTAGCCAATAAGAGCCCAGTCTTATCCACCAATTGTGAAGACCCCAATGGTCTGAATGGAGAGCTCAGGGGTATAAGAAGGAGGTCTGTCCATTGCCCGGCTAGACTCTTGCTACATGATACCAATCTAGGATCTGCGGGTCCGATTGGCAAGCCATAAGTGAACCTGGATTATAATACTACATGGACTTAAGTTTTAAATGCAAGGATTCGGCTGAGATATCAAAGACTACCTAAGGCCTAAAACACACTTCCGCATAAAAAAACGTACGTGTGACACATTCCGTTTTTCAGGTCCGTGTTACGTTTTTTATGGGTGTTTTTCCGGTACGTATGACATCCGTGTGATGGCGTATGCTTGCCGTGTGTGCGTGTGGAATGGCTGTTTATGCGTACGTGTAATGTCCGTGTGAAATGATCCGTGTGTGGTGCTAAATGTCGTTCATACATGTCAGCTGACAGCAGACAGAGTTGCGTGATGAGAATGAACTCGGGTGAACTTCACCCGACTTCATTGTCATACCGCGGCTCTGTCTGGGTGTCGCGTACTGATTAGCGGTCACCCGTGAAGGACTCGCCGGTGACCACTAATCCCCAAAGTGACTGAAGAGAGCAGCGCGATTAGTGCTGCCGTCACTCAGGTTACCCGCGGCCAGCTGGAGACCGCAACTCACCTGTGACTTCATTGCTGTCACTCGGGAAACCTGCTGTCACAGTTGGAGGATCCAGCGGTGGCCGCGAGTTACCTGAGTGATGTCATCGCTGATCGCGCTACTCCCCTCAGTTGCTGCGTGGAGCTGACAGGAGCGTTGGTGTTCTTCTGCAGCTCCTGTCACCTTCATGTAGCAGAGCTGGCAGCGACGCGGGACCTCCGTGGATTACGCCGGACATGGATGGGTTTTTGGGGCTTAATAAAGTGGTGACCTAGGGTATTTGTTTGTGTTTTTTATTGCAAATAAAGGCTTTTTCGTTGTGTGTGTTTATTAACTTTAAATTACAGTTTAATCATTAGGGGTGTCTCATAGACGCCTGCAATGATTAATCTTGGACTTAGTGGCAGCTATGGGTTGCTGCCATTAACTCCTTATTACCCCGATTGCCAACGCACCAGGGCAAATCAGGAAGAGCCGGGTAGAATCCCAGAACTGTCGCATCTAATGGATGCGGCTATTCTGGGCGGCTGCTGGCTGATATTTTTAGGCTGGGGGCTCCCCATAACGTGGAGCTCCCCATCCTGAGAATACCAGCCTTCAGCCGTATGGCTTTACCCTGGCTGGTATCAAAATTGGAGGGGACCACACGTCGTTTTTTTTTTAATTAATTATTTATTTAACTACACAGTATATAACTGCCCACCGGCGGCTGTGATTGGTTACAGTGAGACAGCTGTCACTCAGCGTGTGGGCGTGTCTAACTGCAACCAATCATAGGCGCCTGTGGGGGGGGAAACAGGGAATACGAGATTGAATAATGAGCGGCCGGCATTTTCAAATTAATTGAAGCCGCGTATCTTTGGCACAGCTGTTCCTCGCCGTGCTGATGATCGGGGATCGGTGAGTATGTGACAGGGGAAGATACAGACAGAGCGCCAAAGGGATGATGACTGAGAACAGCAGAAAAAAAGGTAAGTAGACTGACATTAAAAAAATATAAAAATCCGACATCGTTCGTTTAAAAACGCACAGGGACGAAACGTGCTGAACACGGGCATGCTATGTGTGCCATTCGTGCAGGCACGGACCCATTGACTATAGCGGGTCCGTGCCTGCGTGTTGACGGCCAAAATGTCGTCCGTGCAGAAAAACGCACACACGTACTAAGCACACGGACACACGTTCCGTGTGATTTTACGTGTGTGTGCCATCTACCATAGGGTAACATTGGTCAACGTGTCTCCGTGTCTCCGTTACGTGCAAAAACGTACCAAACACGTACCGGAGGCACGGATGTGTGTTGCGGGCCTAAGGAAGGACTCCAGCTTAGGACAATCCAGTCATCTGACTACAGACTTTGCGGTCCTCAGCCAGCTTCCTAAATCTGGCGTTAATCCATTCTCGGTGAGTGCCCGCTGAAAGCAGGGTGCTGCTGGTTTGGAGTAAGTAACACTGGAAGCTCTGAGGCACGGACATTCTAATCCCTGCCAGCGGAAGGGTGAGAAACTGTTGCCGGTTACATTCTGTGGTTTTGCTGGTTATGTGCCATATGCCGTTAATTGTTTGGGGATCCAATGAAGTCTTAATATTGTGATTCCCTCATCCTGTGTTGTCTGAGTAGTGTTACACCCACAGTTAAGGAGGTCGGGCATTCAGTTGAGATGAGCCCTGGGCTATGCGGCCTTTCTAAAGGTGGCCGGGTCATCGGACGAGAGCACCCACTGACCCCCATGTCTCCACACGTGCATCTGCATGAATTTCTATGCAGCTGCACGCTCGTGTACAGAAAGTGTGCAGCGGTGCCGGGTGATGCGATCCGATACTCCTGTGAGTCATCCGGTTCTTGTGATGCACCGCAAGGTCAGAGTCACACTTGCGCAAGTATAGCATCGCATCACCCAACACGGCCTGAAGCTTTCCAGACACGAGCGTGCAGCTGCATAGTTCTACATGCAGCCGACCCGCTCCTGTCAGGAGAGTGTGCAGCTGTGCTGGGTGATGCAATGCAATACTCATGCAAGTCCCTCGCAAGTGTGACTTGACACTGGCCTGAGAGGAACCGCATGCGGCTTTTTTTGTTATTATTATTATTATTATTTAAATAAATTAAAAACTAACATGCGGTCCCCCCAATTCTCATACACAGCCAAGATAAAGTTGACAGTTGGGGCTGTATTCTCAGGCTGGGAGGTCCAGCCTAAAAATATCAGCCTCCAGCCACCCGGTATTGCCGCATCCATTAGATGTGACAAGTCCGGCGCTTTACTGGCTTTTCCCGAATGCCCTGGTGGGCGGGGCAATCATCGTAATGAGGGATTAATAACAGCGCAAAGCTGCTACTAAGCCCCAGATTAGTGATGGCATAGGCGTCTATGAGACAC
The DNA here is from genome assembly GCF_048569485.1 of Anomaloglossus baeobatrachus. Taxonomy (NCBI): domain Eukaryota; kingdom Metazoa; phylum Chordata; class Amphibia; order Anura; family Aromobatidae; genus Anomaloglossus; species Anomaloglossus baeobatrachus. The sequence goes on from NC_134356.1 coordinate 452,497,329, forward strand.
CCCGCATCACTAATCTTTAAATGAAAGTAAATAAACACAGACACTGAAAGAATCCTTTATTTAGAATAAAATACAAAAAAACCACCCTCTTTTACCACTTTATTCACCCCAACACACCCCTGCAGGTTGACGTAATCCACATTAGGTCCCACGACGATTCAGCTCTGCTACATCTGAATATGACAGCGAGCGGCTATAGAGCACGACAGCTTGCTGTGCACTCCAGAGAATGAATGAGCTGTGCAATGAGCGGTGATGTCACTCAGGTCATTTGCGGTGACAGCTGGAGGTTCCCACGGTCCTTCACCTGTGACCGCAGGTGGAGGTCACTGAATTCACAGGCCTGCATCTCCTAGCGGAAAACTGCACTTTTTTTGCCAAGAGATGCAGATTTGGTTCTGATATTTTTACACCATATTCCTGCACCTAATTTATAACCTCCTGGCAAAACCCCCCACTTTTTTATGCATTTTTTTCTCGCTGTTTTTGCTGCATTTATTTCCCCACAGCATTTTTCTGCGGTTTTCTTAGGAGGTGCACATTCTGCAACAGATTTCAGCACCAAATTTTCACTTCCTGGCAGAAAAAAAAGTTTTTTGTTTTTTTTATTTTTAGCCAAGGGATGCAAATTTGGTGATAACATTTTTACACCATATTACTGTACGCAATCTACACCTCCAGGCAAAAAAAGTGGGTTCTTTTATGCATTTTTTGCTGCGTCTTTTTGCCGCAGCTATTTTCCTCGATTTTTGGCCAGGACATGCAGATTTGGTGCTGAAATCGTCTGCACCAGATTTCAGCACCAAATTTGCACCTCCTGGCTTTTTTTAATTTTTAGGCCAAGGGATGCAAATTTGGTGCTGAAATTTTTACACCATATCCTTGCACCCAATCAGCACCTCCTGGCAAAAAACACAGTTATTTACGCTGCTTTTTGCCGCGACGTTTGCTGTATTTTTCTGCCAGAAGTTGTAGATTGGGTACAGGAATATGGTGTAAATCGTCAGGGTTTTTTTTCTCCTGCCAGGAGGTGCAAATTTGTTGCTGAAATCTGGTACAGAGAACTTCAGCACCAAATTTGCACCTCATAGCAGAATATCGCGGTAAAAACTCATGGCAAAAAAAGCGGGAAAAAAATGCGTAAAAACCCCGCACATTTTTGCCAGGAGGTTTAGATTGGGTGCTGGAATATGATGTAAAATTTTCAGCACCAAATCTACATCTCTTGGCAAAACAAACCCTGCGGTTTTCTGTCAGAAGATGCAGGTCTCACCTGAGGTGAGGTCACTGACTTTACTGAGGTCACCTGAGGTTAGGTTACCTGCTGTTACAGGTGGAGGACAGTGGTAATCTCCAGCTGTGACAGCAAATAACCTGAGTGACGTCATTGGTCATCGCGGCTCATTCATTCTCTGGAGCTCACAGCAGGCAGTGTTGTTTTATGGCGCTCGCTGTGAGATTCAGATGTAGCAGAGCTGAATCGTCGTGAGATCTTATTTGGATTACGTCGGACCTGGAGGGGTGTTTTGGAGGATTTAATAAAGGGGTGAAAGTGGGTGTTTTTTGTCTTTTATTCCAAATAAAGAATTTTTCAGTGTTTTGTATTTATTTACTGTCACTGGCAGATTAGTGATGGGTGTATCTCATAGACGCCTGTGCCATCAGAAATCTGGAATTTAGTAGCAGCTGTGCACTGTTATTAACCCCTTATTACCCTGATTGCCAGCACATCAGAGCATTCGGAAAGAGCCAGTAAAGCACTGGGCTTGTCGCATCTAGTGGATGCAACAATTCTGGGCGGCTGGAGGCAATTTTTAGGCTGAGTCTCACCAGCCTGAGAATACCAGCCCCCCCAGATGGCTTAATCATGGCTGGGTATAAAAATTTGCGGGAACCGCAAGTTGTTTTTATTTTTCTATTTATTTATTTAAATTGAAGAAAAAAAAAAGATACATAGCCAAGATTGGGGGGACTGTATCCATGGGCTTTATCTGTGCTGGGTATCAGAATACCGGGGGGGGGATCCTGCACCAATTGCTTTATTTATTTAGTATTTTTATACCTTGGTACTGATCCGCACAGGGTCTGTCAGTGATTGCAGTCAGACACTGTCACACAGGCTGGGGGCACGTCTGTCTGCAACCAATCACAGACGACAGGACGGCCGGCGGGCAGGGAAAGCAGGGAAAACCGAGTGTATGCAATTGTGGCACAGGAAGTGAATGTGTGACCCGGAAGTAGTGTGCCGCCATGACACCGAGCCTCTGTGAGTATGAAGTGCTCGCTTCATTTTTGTTTACTTTATTTATTTATTTTTTTTTAATTTCTCGAGTGTCGAATCCGGTACTCTGGCATCTTTGAAACCACGCAGATCCAGACTTTAAGGCTACATGCGCACGCTGCATCTTTTTGTGTTTACAAACTACAGCCAAAACTGCAGCCAAAACTGCAGCCAAAACTGCACCTTGTCAGAGAGAGCCTGGAAATGTCACAAAAAGGCTGTCCAGGTCACAGCAGGAAGCAAACACGATAGTCAGCCTCCTACCCTATCTCTTATGCACAGGGACTGTCGTATTTGAGGTGAGTGACTGTTGTTACACACAGAAAATCCAAGATGGCAGCCCCCAATGTTTTAGTAAAAATAGAATTAAAAAAAACCTAAATAAACAATTAAAGTTTGTATTAAAAATAATTGATTCCATAATCACTTTTATTAATACAAAAATTTAAAAACGTGGCACCCTCTCTTTAAGGAAAATTATTTAGGCATATAGGAATGAAATGAGCAATTTAACAAAATTCTATGCAACATATGTATATATTTTGAAGTATCATCATTCATTTGCATTATGTCCCCATACAGGCTACTGGTCACCTGGAATCAGATAACTGGATGAGGCGCAGCAGAGATTTCACCAAACGTCCTCCCAGTCCACGACAGACAGACAGGGCTAGATCTGTGAGTCCTCTGCGAGGGATCCATACACTAGAGTGCTATAGGTACAGAATGATGTGAACTCTCAGTGCCCTGTTAAACAAAGAAAAGGTTTATAAATAGGGAGATTATACTAGTGCAGATTGAAAAAGCTGTTAGTTAATCTCCTTATTTTCCTGTAGTGTATTTCTGAAAGGTGAAGAATGATGGTTTAGAAAAGTTTGTAAGTAATAGTGACAGTCATTTCTAAGGACTCGAACAATTTTTTTTTAATAACACAGAGTTAAATAACTCAAACCAGTCTTATCAGTCTACAAATAGTGTGACAGTGCAATACTTATATTAACATATTGGTCTTTTAAAGTGAATGTGAAGATGAATAGACGGCTGCAATATTTTTAGACTGAAACTGTGCCGCCCCCATGCCAGCAGCCGGGCTGCTCAGATCCTTAGGGTGGCTCAAGGGATCTTCTGGACCCGAGGGATCTTCGCGGACACTTCGAATAAAAGGGGACGTATTTGTGCGGGATTTACCGTAATCACTCTGTGACGCCACCCACGGTGTGTGGTGAGATGTGGCACCACCGCTGCTGTTATGGGGTACCCCGGAGGCGATGGGATGGCAGCTGGATATTAACCCCTCCGTGGGTAGGGATGGATGCCCCAGGGCCCAGTGTCTCTGTGCTGAGGATGGTGATTGCAGGGGCCGGCGCGCCCGGTGAGACCGGGGAATATTGGTGCACTCACAGTCAATGAATCACACAAGTCCAATCGGTAAACCAAGGTGTCGGTGGCCGGCCGCCACGGCCGGGTGTATTCTGGTCCCTCGCCCTGGGTGATGATCTGTGTCATTTTCCTCTGCACTGTTTTGGAGTTTGTGGACTTCCCGGTATGGAACACGGGAGTCCGCTCCCGGTACTTTTGTTGGGAGCCTTGCCCGCTGACGCTGGCCCTTGAGATCTACCGGGCCCTGGCGGATGCCCTATCCCCGCGGTGGGCTGTTGTCTGCTTTTGGGACTTTGGTTGGGACAGGACCTATAATCCTGCCCTCAATTGGTTAATTAGCGAGGCCGTTGGTTCCGGTCCTGGCTTCAGGGTCCAAGTACCCCCTCTGTGCATGGTTTCCGAGTTGGTTCTCCGGTGTTGGTACCGGCGGGCTCCTACCCTGTCCCGGTCCACCTCGGATCTCCGGCTGCCGTCTTCCCATCTCCTGACAGACACGGACCACCGTCTGCCACCTAGCCAGTACGCCGGGGCTCCTACCCCGACGCCTTTCCTTTCTGTCTTTGCACTTGAGCTTCACCTTCTCCTCTCCTCCTGCTCTACTCCACTCTCTAAAGTGGACTCCACTCGACTCAACACAACTCAACACTTTTCCCGCCCCGGGTTCTCCAGACCCCTAGGTGGGCGTTCTCCATCTGCCTGGTTCCGCCCACTGGTGTGCCTTTCCTTCCCTGGGGGGTGACTAGGGTTTTTTTTGGCATGATGTAACCTGATGAGGGATGGTATTATGCGGGGGGCCTATTCTATGTGTGACCACCTGGCGGTGCCAGGGCATCACAAAACCACAACACAAAGTTGAACTTTGATTTGATCATGTCATCTGCACACAGTTAGTAGTCACCTGGCAGCTCCAAAATGGCTAACACAAACAGGCTTGGCGCAAGCTAATCTGTTTCCCAGAAACCAGTTGCCCTGGCCTTCACCCTTTAACCCCTGTACAGGGATCTGGACTCAGAGATCCCTGAATAAAGACCACAGAGTCATTTGCTGTTTGGTGGCATAAAGAGGCAAGAAGGATATTAAGGAAGCCGGGTATGATCCAGAAGGTCACATCAAGAACAGAATCTAACAACAAGCGGGTAGCCCAATTAAAGCCAAGGTCACTAAACTGGAAAATCAGGTCAATATACAGGAGCTCAGGACAGAGGAACAAACCATGCTAGAATCTCTATTGACTAGTAGTGGGAGCTGGCTCTGTAGTTATATAGAACAGTCCCACCCAGTGCTGACAGCAGAAGGAAATCAAAACTAGATTAACCCTGTAGGTTCCACACTGGACGGCTACACAAGTCCCAAGAATAAAATAGGATTGTTATATCAAGTATCACCCTCAACAACAGTGTGGTGGGCTGAAGCAGAAGTCAGCATAAATAGTACAGATCATAAATCAACTTAGAAAATCATTCAGGAGATATATGGGTTGTGTCTTCAGAGTGAACTCACTGTCAGACTTTATTGTTAAAAGGGGGATCCCCATTCAGGAAACTTTAGTCCATATGTTCAGTTACTTGTCAAAAAACAAACTGAGCCCAGGGTCTAGCTCCGTGTCTTCGCCACTACCCTGGTCCCAATTATTAGGCTACAGCAGTAAGTTCACATCAACTGCTCTGCAGCCAGTTACTGAGCTCAGTGGTCTGTGTCCGATATAGACACCACAACCTGCAGACCTCAGTGACTGGTTGCAGAGCTTTCAATGTGATTTCACTACTGCATCCAAACAGATTAAAGCACTTTTTTGTCAATACAGAAACATATAAAAAACACCTGAAAAAAATCACTAATAAACATAATATGTTATAGGGTGTATATATGCTGGACAAAATAATATCATAACAACACCAAACAAACAAAAAAAAAAAAAAACAAAGACGAAATGTGGTTCAAAATATGATTTTATTACCAAATATTTGATATTCTAAGGAACGGTATAAGGGAAAATGACAACAACAAAAAGTAATCCATAAAGGGCATGCGTGAAGAAATAGAATGCTCACAAGAAATCAAGCTGCAAAATTTGTGCAAAAAATAATAACAAAAAAATCAATTATAAAGAAAACACTAAGTGCAATAAAGTGCATATGGAATTCAATATTGACAGAATGCAATATAATAGATAGAAATAAATTCATGCAAAAATATTTTTTATAAATAAATTCCAATTATTGCTCTAATACATTGATGTAAAAATATTGCACCAAAATGTTTTTTTTATATTGCACTAATTAATCTCTAATGCAGCAAATAGAGGGCCTTTTACATATATAAATATAGCACAAATAAGAATAAATAACAGCAAAGTTTATGGCAAATTACACATAAAAAAAATCTCAATATTGCACCACTGGAGTGTATTGCACTAATTCAAATCCTATTGCACATATAAGATAAATATTGCACAGAAGGAAGTATATAGCAGCAAGATCAGGGCCTATTGCACATAAAAGAATCAATATTGCACTAGAGGAGATATATTGCACAGTCAAGGGGCCTATAACCTATAACGTCTCAGTGACCCAATATAATACAGGGTAATACACCATGAAGCCACCATACGTGCATGTATCTGATCCCTATGCAAGAAAAATAAAAAAAGGCCATAAATATAACAATTAGTGAGCAAAAAAGTATACCTGAAAATAGAATCACATATGTTCACCACGCTGAACTCCAACCCCTACGTACGTTTCAGTCTTCCTTCGTCAGACAATGGTGGAGACAGAGCACTGAATCTGGGGGAGTGAATAAAGCTTAGTTCACTTTTTTTGGTTTGTTTTTTTACAAGTAGTAGCAAAAAGTGAAAAGTTTCTTGAATGAAGACAACCCCTATAACTCTTTCTGCAGTCAGTTCTATGCTGTGATACGTTAAGGCTGCAGAAACCATTTGGTCCAACATTTTTTCATGAAACCCTCTTGAAAAAAAATGCTTTACAACCAAAAATACATGCATTTTAGCAAAATAAAAAATGCACCCAAGGTATTCATTTGCTTTAAGAACTAAGTTATTTTGCCATGTTGTCAGGAATTTCGGAAAGTAATGTTGAGGTTTGCATGCATCAACTGTGACTTCAAAGGACTTGCTGTTTCCGCCCAGGTCACAGAGCAAAGCAAACATCAACCACGGCATTTTTGGCAATTTTTCAATGTATTGAGTTTGTAAACAACAACCTTTTAAGAAGAACTGTAAATGACAAGTCATTCGCTATGCTGCCAGCCATGCTAGTTTATGCCTAGCTTTAATTTGTAGTAAACGATCACACTTCAGTTTTCTGAGGAAATGCCAGAGTAAAGGGGGCTTTATATGCTGCGACATCGCTAATGCAAAGTTGTTGGGATCACGGAATTGGTGACGCACATCCGGCCGCATTAGCGATGCCATTGCGTGTGACACCTATGAGCGATTTTGCATCGTCGCAAAAACGTGCAAAATCGCTCATCGGTGACATGGGGGTCCATTCTCAAATATCGTTACTGCAGCAGTAACGAAGTTGTTCCTCGTTCCTGCGGCAGCACACATCGCTCCGTGTGATGCCGCAGGAACGAGGAAGCTCACCTTACCTGCCTCCCGGCCGCTATGCAGAAGGAAGGAGGTGGGCGGGATGTTACGTCCCGCTCAGCTCCGCCCCTCCACTGTTATTGGACGGCGGTTCAGTGACGCTGCTGTGACGTCGCTGTGATGCTGAACGAACCGCCCCCTTAGAAAGGAGGCGGTCCGCCGGTCACAGCGATGTCGCTAGGCAGGTAAGTATGTGTGACGGCTCTGGGCGATGTTGTGCGCCTCGGGCAGCTATTTGCCCATGTCGCACAACAGAGGGGGGCGGGTACCCACACTAGCGATATCGGTACCAATATCGCAGTGTGTAAAGCCTTTAGGCTAGGTCCACACACTGCGTTTTTTTTGATGCTGCGTTTTTGTGCGGTTTTTGCGGCAAAAACGCACCCGCGTAAAAAAAAACTCGGCAAAAACGCACACGTTTTTGCCGCGATTTGGTGCGTTTTTTGCTGCGTTTTTGCTCACTGCGTCTTTATGCGTTTTTTATCAGTGAACAAAAAAAAAAGGTCTGATGTCATTTCCTTCTTCAATATGTTCTTCATTCTCCGCTCAGCATACTCCATCCAATAGTGTATGCAGGAGAGCAGACAGCAGCTGCAGAACTACAAGGCTCAGAATCCTCCTTCCAGGACTGTATGCAGGAGTTTTTTGCCCCCCAAAAAAATGACGTGGGCTTCGCCCAATTTTTGAGTCCAGCCAGGTACAACTAGGCAGCTGGGGATTGGAATCCACAGTGCAGAGTGCCCATGCTTTCTGGGCACCCCCGCTGCGAATTGCAGTCCGCAGCCAGCCCAGAAAATGGCGCTTTCATAGAAGCTCCATCTTCTGGCACTGTATCCAACTCTTCCAGCTGCCCTGTTGACAGGTGGCTCGCTGGGTAATAATGGGGTTAGGGCTAGCTGTGTATTATCAGCTGGCCCTACGCCCGAAATTCATGGTGTCACGCCAATATTAGACATGGCCACCATGAATTTCTAGTAAAGATAAAAAAAAACACAACACACAGAAAAATATTTTTATTAGAAATTACAACACAATTAGTGACTCCATCTTTATTGAAATAAAGAACTCCCCTCCGCAGTAATCCTGGGTCAAGGGTCCCGCGACGTCCAATCCGGAGCCAATATCATCTGATCGGTTTGCTGGAAGGCAAAGCGATCAGATGATGTGTCAGGTTCCAGGATGTGAATCACATGACACAGCAGCTGATTGTATAAAAGCCGTTTATACAATCAGATGATGCATCAGTGCAAAAAAAAAAACAAACAAAAAAACCCTCACTTATGTGCTGATTACTGGCAGCTCCTGGAGCGAGTCTGATCCCGTCCGATCGCTGCAGGAGCTGCCGGTAATCAGGGATGAAGTCTCCTGATGGCATCCACTGACAGGTTAAGCTGGCCGGGCGCCGGCGTCAGCGTCACCGCGAGACTTACGATCAGCTGATGCGTCAGGTGACTGCATCAGGTGATTGTGAGGCAAATCCTGGGATATGAAGAGGAATTATGATTTCCAGTCATAATCGCTCTCATCACTCCATGGCCGTGCCCCCTCCCTTCTTGTTCTCAATGTCCAACATCTTGGAAGGTGTCACATCCTAGCAACACATCCCATGGCCATCTCCTGTGATATGGAGATTAGATGATGTGGGAACAGTGGAGACAGGATGACTCCCTGCCGTGACCCTGTAACAAGAGTTTGTATCTCATTATAAGGCTATGGAAGTATCCAGACAGGACGACTCCAGTAAAATATGGTTCATATCTCGCAAGCCATATTTCCGATAAATATGGCAACCATAAAAATGGTGTTTGCGCATGCGGACGATGCTGGCACACCTTTTTTATGGAAGTGGGAGCTTGGGAAGTACCCCAGGCGTGATATCAGCCAATGGGGAACTAGTAGACAAGTCATGAGTCCTCTCGTTCTGTAGCTAAATTCATAACTGTCCCAATGAGAGCGTTGGCGTCCGTCTACGACGCTCCCAGGCAAAGTTATGGCCAATATCCCCTTTCTGGATAATTCTGACTCAAAGCGGGGGGAGTGGCAGTGCTTCCCTGTGAGGTCACTAAGGTAGGAGGGGACCTGGATTTGCCCAGGTTGATAACCCTACTTCGGCCATTTTCCAGTGTTCTTTCGCCGGGGGTCACGTGTAGGAAACATCTGTGGGAAAGATCCTGGAAACCTGGTCCACGGCGCCCCCCTGTGGCCAGACGCACAAGGTAACTGCTGGAACTGTGTATGCCTGTTTGTAAACCATGCTTTATCTGTAACTGTACTCTGACATATGTATATTCTGTAGATCTCCTATTGTATATATTGTATTTTCTAGTGTGCTTTAGGCTGATTAAATTATATAATTAATCTTGGGCTGTTCTGTTATCTCGATCTTGAATCCCACGTCTGTGTGTTCGGCTAATAGTTACCGTGAAGCGGTTGGTGGCAGCGAGTTGTGCCAAGGATTATTGTGGGGAGGCCAGTGAGATTCGGGGAGGTTTTATATATTCCGCCCGCGGAGGTCGGGGGAATATATACCCTACTCTCACCGGGGACCCTTCAATAATCGGCATAAGTAGTATAGCGGCCTCCTTGCTTATTGTCGGGCAATTCCATAATTGGCCTGACTATAAGAGGGGCGCTAGAGAGCGCGTCACGTGCTCTGTCTGTCGGTCGGGAGGTATAAAGGAGGGGTGACCCACACTTGTTACCCCCCGATTGTGACGTACTGGTAGCCAGCGCGGGGGATTTCTGAGTGACCCCCCCGGTGGTTCGTGACATATTGGTGGCAGCGGTGGGATCGAGATAATAGTGTGTGTGAGTGTGAGACCCATACTCCCAGACACTAAAGACTGCCTGCAGCAGCTGTGGCTGCTGGGGTCTTCAGACTAGCTCAACACTAGAGTGTCAGAGTGCAGATACTGTAAGGTGTGTGGAGGCATCAGGTGGCAGTTCTGTGTCAGTGACCAAAAGTCTGCAAGAATGGCTGATGGCACCAGGAGCAGAGCTATGCAACTGGCCAATGCTAAGGCAGGAGCCGAAGAGAGGGAGGACGGTGCTGTGGACAGCAATGAGGAGGTTGACCACGAGTCCTCCAGGAGCCCGACGCCAGAGAACCGTTCTGCAGAGGACAGCGCACAACCTGGCAATTATGGACCAGATGAGGAGGAGCTCGCCCAAGGGTCCTCAACGAGCCAGATGCCAGTCCTCCGCTCTGAAAGGGACAGTGAATCGCCTAGCTCTGCAGCGTGCCGCAGATCACCACGGGCCATTCCACCGAGCCTGGGAGGCTCGGATAGCCTTCTTCAAATGGCTATGGCCCTACTCCAGGCTGGAGACCGGGAGGGCTACAAGGAACTCATGGCAGAGCACAGGGCAGCGTGTGAGGCTGAGGCTGCGGAGCGGCAGGCAGAGCGTGAGGCTGCGGAGCGAGAGCGGCAGGCAGCGCGTGAAGAGCGAGAGCGACAGGCAGACCGTGACCACCAGCTGCATCTAGCCAAGCTCCAGCCCTCATCAGCCACACGTGACCTTCAAGACACCAAACTTCCAAAGGTCCGTGATGAGGACTTCCCAGTGCTGGAGAAGGATGGAGACTTGGACTCTTTCCTGACTGCTTTTGAACGGACTTGCCTGCAGCACCATCTGGACAAGGATCAGTGGGCCAAATACCTGACCCCCCGTCTAAGGGGTAAGGCCCTGGATATCCTTGGGGACTTGCCTGCTGAGGCAGATCAGGGCTACGACACCATCAAGCGGGCCCTGATCCAACAGTACAACCTCACTCCGGAGTCCTACCGCAAGAGGTTCCGGACCCTGCAAAAGGGACCAAAGGACTCCTGGGCTGACCACCGGCGGGCACTTGCCCGAGCTGCCGACCACTGGACCCAAGGCCTGCAGCTTTCCACCGGACCGGAGATCCTGGACTTGTTCATCACGGAGCAACTCTTGTGGAACTGCCCTGAGGATCTCCGCCAGTTCATCCGAGACCAGAAGCCAAAGGGGTCCACGGCTACAGCTGCCCTGGCCGATGACTACACCAACAATCGGGCTCCTGAGGCCAGGAGAGCAGCCACCAGCAGCACCTGGAGAGGGGGTAAGATGAACTCTGCGACTGCCCCACCTGCCCCTAGACTGCAGGGGGTGTCCCCCTCAACTCCCCTCTCCAGGCCCGTGGCAGAACCAAGACCCTCAGCGTCCCAAGGCCCCGGCTCCGTCCCCGTCCCAAGGGCCGCCCAAGGTGTATTGTGTGGGTGGGGGTGGTGGTAGGTCCCTGGACAGCTTCCAACCTGTCACCGTCGGCCGGTCTGTGACCATAGGACTGCGAGACAGCGCCTCAGAGGTGACTCTGGTGCGGCCTGAGATGGTGTCCCCCCAAGAGTTGATCCCTGGAAAAACCCTCGCTGTCTCCGGGATTGGAGGCATTGACCCGGCGCTGCCTGTTGCTGGCATTTATGTGGACTGGGGCGCAGGGCGAGGGGTGAGAGAGGTGGGGGTAACTGATCGGATCCCTGCAAACGTGCTACTTGGGACAGATTTGGGGCAGATAACCTCCCAGTTTGGGCCCCCCCCAAGGGCTGAACCTTCAGCCAGTACTGACAGGCCTCCGGACAATGTTAATGTGTTATCTATGAATGATGTAAGGGAGGAGGGAGTGAACTCTGATACTTCTGCTTGCATAGACACCATAGACACACACACAGCTGCAGCTGTGACAGGGGAGGGGGTCAGAGAAAGGTGTGACCATGCCTCTACAAGTGATCAGCCAGTGAGCTGGGATCTGCTGCCCTCTGCAGGGATAAGCAGAGAGCAGGGTGCTGCAGGGGGAGGACCAGTGTGTGGGGTGGGGGCTACCACAGCCAATGTGGGGTCCCCAGAGATTTCACAGCGGGGTTCTGTTGCTGCAGGGGGGGAACAGGCAGGTGAGATTGGGGCCGGTCCAGGAGCGGAAGTGCTCCCAGGTAAGATCTCGGTGCAGGGTTCCCCCACAACCGGGGTGTCAGGAAGCCAGGTAGGTCTGCCTGAACCGGCGACTTGGTCAGGAACGGAGGAGGAGCAGGCACGACCCACGGTCGCAGCGGCTGTGGCCGCTGTCACCCGCAGTGGGAGTGCTGGAAGCCAAGGGGCCTCCCGGAGGTCCGATAGCTCTTCCCCTTCTGACCAAGTGGCAGCCGAGTCAGGTGGAGGCCAGGACACAGGTCCCGGGGTACTGACCGAAGATGTGACAGTCTCGTCGATTCTGGCCACATCTAGTCAGGGGTTTCAGGCAGCGTTAGAAGCTGACGACAGCCTGAAAGCTCTAAAGGTGCAGGCGGCACAGCCTCCCTCGGACTCGGACCCGGAGCGAGTGGTCTGGGACCAAGGACGGCTGTACCGGGTCACGGTCCAGCAGGGTTCACCGGAGGCGTGGCCCAGGGACCGACAGTTAGTGGTACCCTATCCGTTCCGGACGGAGTTGTTGCGGATCGCACATGAGATTCCGATGGCCGGACACCTAGGGATCGCTAAGACCAAGGCCAGGTTAAACCAGCATTTCTACTGGCCAAAAATGGGGGCCGATGTGGCTGCCTACTGCCGTTCGTGTGAAACCTGTCAGAGAGTGGGGAAGGCGGGGCCACACCCCAAAGCCCCACTGGTATCTCTGCCCATCATCGATGAGCCTTTCAGGAGGGTGGCTGTCGATCTGGTCGGCCCGCTGGCCATCCCCAGCAGCTCCGGGAAACGCTTCATACTGACGGTAGTGGACTATGCCACCCGGTACCCAGAAGCAGTGGCCTTGTCGTCCATTCGGGCTGACAAGGTGGCCACCACATTGCTGGAGATTTTCTCCCGAGTGGGTTTTCCCCAGGAAATGCTCACTGACCGGGGGACCCAATTCATGTCCCAGCTGATGGAGGCCCTCTGTAAGCAAGTCCAGGTGCGACATCTGGTGGCCAGCCCGTACCATCCACAGACTAATGGCCTGTGCGAGCGGTTTAATGGCACCTTAAAGCAGATGCTTAAGATGTTGGTCGACTCCCATGGGCGTGACTGGGAGCGGTATCTCCCACACCTGTTATTTGCTTACCGGGAGGTTCCACAGGCCTCAACAGGGTTCTCACCGTTTGAGCTCCTGTACGGGCGACGTGTGCGGGGCCCCCTGGCTCTGGTGAAAGAGGCTTGGGAAGGGGATTTGGCCACCCCTGGAGTGTCGGTTATCAAGTATGTCATGCGCTTCCGGGACAAAATGCAGGCCTTGACGCAACTGGTACACGACAATATGGCTCAAGCCCAGGCCGATCAGAAGCGTTGGTACGACCAGAACGCTTGTGAGAGGACCTACCAAGTGGGTCAAAAGGTGTGGGTACTGGTCCCCGTACCACAGGACAAGCTTCAGGCAGCCTGGGAAGGCCCATACCTCGTGTACCAGCAGCTCAACCCGGTGACGTACCTGGTCACCCTGGACCCTGCCCGTGGAAGGCGGAAGCCCTTCCATGTGAACATGATGAAGACACATCATGAGCGGGAGGCATGTGCGCTCCCCGTGTGCAACCTGCCTGAGGAGGGAGAAGCGGAAACCCTCTTGGATATGCTAGCCCAGGTTAGGGCAGGCGGATCCATTGAGGATGTGGAGGTTGGCCACCAGCTCTTGGAGGACCAACGGTCCCAGCTGTGGGCCACCCTACACCCCTTCCGGGGGTTGTTTACCAACCAGCCCGGAAGGACTGACTTGGCTGTCCATCACGTGGACACTGGGGATCATCCCCCGATCCGGCGTTCAGCATATCGGGTCTCCCTGGAGGTGCAGCAACACATGCGCCAGGAGATTGACGAGATGCTGAAGCTGGGGGTGATCCAGGCATCCAACAGCGCTTGGGCCTCGCCTGTAGTCCTTGTCCCTAAGAAGGACCGAACCACTCGGTTCTGCGTGGACTACAGGGGGCTCAATGCTGTCACGGTCGCCGATGCGTACCCAATGCCACGCATCGATGACCTGCTCGATCAGTTGGCCGGGGCTCAGTACCTGACCATCATGGATCTGAGCCGGGGATATTGGCAGATCCCCCTGACTCGCAAGGCCAGGGAACGCTCTGCCTTTATTACCCCATTTGGACTGTACGAGTCCACGGTGATGCCATTCGGGATGAGGAATGCCCCTGCCACTTTCCAGCGGATGGTCAACACCCTGCTCAAGGGACTTGAAGGGTACGCGGCCGCGTACCTGGATGACATTGCCGTCTTCAGTCCCACCTGGGAAGATCACCTAGAGCATCTAGCACAGGTGCTCAGGCGGGTCCACCAGGCAGGTTTGACCATCAAGCCGGGAAAGTGTCAGCTGGCCATGAGCGAGGTCCAGTACCTCGGTCACCGGGTAGGCGGGAGAACACTGAAGCCCGAGCCTGAGAAAGTGGAGGCCATCGCATCCTGGCCCACCCCCAGGACCAAGAAGCAGGTGATGTCCTTCTTGGGGACCGCTGGGTACTATAGGAGGTTTGTTCCATGCTATAGTAGCCTGGCAAAGCCCTTGACGGACCTCACCAAGAAGAAGCTGCCCTCTGCAGTCGATTGGACAATGGACTGCGAGACAGCCTTCCGGGCCCTAAAGGACGCCCTGTCCAGCCCGCCCGTGCTACAGGCAGCCGACTTCACGCGGCCGTTTGTAGTACAGACCGACGCCAGTGACTTCGGCCTCGGTGCGGTGCTCAGCCAGGTGGACTCTGCGAGCCAAGAGCACCCAGTCTTGTACCTGAGCAGGAAGCTGTTACCGAGGGAAGTGGCCTATTCCACGATGGAAAAGGAATGCCTGGCCATAGTGTGGGCCCTGCAGCGTCTGCAACCCTATCTATACGGGCGCCACTTCATCGTGGAGACGGACCACAATCCCCTCAGCTGGTTGCACACCGTCTCTGGGACGAATGGACGGTTGTTGCGATGGAGCCTTGCGCTCCAGCAATACAACTTCACCATTCGCCACAAAAGGGGCCGGGACCACAGTAACGCAGACGGGCTGTCCCGACAAGGAGAGGTCGCGGACGGGCGCACGGGGGAACACCGGAGTGTGCTGCCCCCTAGCGCCCTCAAAAGGGGGGAGGTGTGAGGCAAATCCTGGGATATGAAGAGGAATTATGATTTCCAGTCATAATCGCTCTCATCACTCCATGGCCGTGCCCCCTCCCTTCTTGTTCTCAATGTCCAACATCTTGGAAGGTGTCACATCCTAGCAACACATCCCATGGCCATCTCCTGTGATATGGAGATTAGATGATGTGGGAACAGTGGAGACAGGATGACTCCCTGCCGTGACCCTGTAACAAGAGTTTGTATCTCATTATAAGGCTATGGAAGTATCCAGACAGGACGACTCCAGTAAAATATGGTTCATATCTCGCAAGCCATATTTCCGATAAATATGGCAACCATAAAAATGGTGTTTGCGCATGCGGACGATGCTGGCACACCTTTTTTATGGAAGTGGGAGCTTGGGAAGTACCCCAGGCGTGATATCAGCCAATGGGGAACTAGTAGACAAGTCATGAGTCCTCTCGTTCTGTAGCTAAATTCATAACTGTCACAATGAGAGCGTTGGCGTCCGTCTACGACGCTCCCAGGCAAAGTTATGGCCAATATCCCCTTTCTGGATAATTCTGACTCAAAGCGGGGGGAGTGGCAGTGCTTCTCTGTGAGGTCACTAAGGTAGGAGGGGACCTGGATTTGCCCAGGTTGATAACCCTACTTCGGCCATTTTCCAGTGTTCTTTCGCCGGGGGTCACGTGTAGGAAACATCTGTGGGAAAGATCCTGGAAACCTGGTCCACGGCGCCCCCCTGTGGCCAGACGCACAAGGTAACTGCTGGAACTGTGTATGCCTGTTTGTAAACCATGCTTTATCTGTAACTGTACTCTGACATATGTATATTCTGTAGATCTCCTATTGTATATATTGTATTTTCTAGTGTGCTTTAGGCTGATTAAATTATATAATTAATCTTGGGCTGTTCTGTTATCTCGATCTTGAATCCCACGTCTGTGTGTTCGGCTAATAGTTACCGTGAAGCGGTTGGTGGCAGCGAGTTGTGCCAAGGATTATTGTGGGGAGGCCAGTGAGATTCGGGGAGGTTTTATATATTCCGCCCGTGGAGGTCGGGGGAATATATACCCTACTCTCACCGGGGACCCTTCAATAATCGGCATAAGTAGTATAGCGGCCTCCTTGCTTATTGTCGGGCAATTCCATAATTGGCCTGACTATAAGAGGGGCGCTAGAGAGCGCGTCACGTGCTCTGTCTGTCGGTCGGGAGGTATAAAGGAGGGGTGACCCCCACTTATTACCCCCCGATTGTGACGTACTGGTAGCCAGCGCGGGGGATTTCCGAGTGACCCCCCCCGGTGGTTCGTGACAGTGATCCATCGCCAGGTCCTGCAGCTATCGGAGGTTTCCCGGCCGTCTGCACACAGCCGGAGCAGCGGTACCGGGAGAGGAGCTGGGAGCGGGCATGGCACCAGGAGTCTGCAGACAGGTGAGCATGACATTTTTTTGTTTTCGCAGCTGCTTCCACCTTCTGCCCAGACATGGCGCCGCACGGGAGCAGACATGCACATGACGGGAGGTGGACGCAGAGGTGACGGTACCGGGAGGATTCACGCTTCTGTATTTACTGACAGAAGGAATCCTCTTCCTGTACATGTCACTTTACTGCCCACCCCTTGTGTTTATAGCTGCGTTTTTAGTCATAGAAACGCACTAAAACGCAGCTGTATTTGCAATTTGCGTTTCTCATTGCGTCTTTCAACTCAATGGATGAAAAACGTCATGAAAAATGCGGGAATAATTGACATGCTGCGTTTTTGTGGTCACCACAAAACCGCAGCTGAAAAAAAACGCTGTGTGCAGACAGCAAAAATGAAAACTCATAGACTTTGCTGGGGGAAGCAAAGTCATGCAGTTTTCTGGGCAAACCGAAAAACGCGCAAAAACGCCGCGAAAAACGCACTGTGTGAACTTACCTTTAGACCTGTGAGGTTCTTTTAGATACCATACAGTGCCTTGAAAAACTATTCACCAGCCATGAACTACTTTTCCACATTTTTTCATGTTACATCCACAATGTATTTTATTGGGATTTTTTTTGATTTTCTAACACTAGGTAGTAAGTATTTGTGAAGTGTAAAGGAAATGATTCATGGATTTCTAAATATTTTAAAAATATAAATCTCAAAATTGCAACATGCATTTATATTGAGCCCCCTGTAGTCTGACACCTCTAAATAAACTCCTGAGTGACGAATTGCTTCCAGAAGTCACCTAATTGATACATTGAGTCCAACTGTGTGTAATTTATTCTCAGTAAAACTACAGTTGTGAAGGCCTCAGCTGTCTGTTTGAGAACATTAGGGATGAAAAAGCATCATGAAAACCAAGGAACACACCAGACAGGTCAGTGATAAAGTTGTAGATAAGAGTAAAGCAGGGTTAGGTTATTAAAATAATAGCCCAAGCTCTGAAAATCTTCCAGAGCACTGTTCAATCCATTATCCAAAAATGGAAGGAGTATGGCTCAACTGCAGACCTACCAAGACGTGGCCTTCCACCTAAACTGACATCCCAACCAAAGAGCACTAATTGGAGAAGCAGCCAAGAGGCTCATGGTCACTCTGGAGGATCTGCAGATATTCACAGCTTAGGTGGGAGAATCTGTCCACAGGACAACTATTAGTGATATACTCCACAAATATGGCCATTTTAAGCAAACCATAAGAAGTATTATTTGCAGTTTTCAAAAAGCCATCCAGCAGACACAGCTAGCATGTGTGAGAAGAGGCTCTGGTCAGATGAAATCAAAGTAAAACGTTTTGAGCAAAATGCAAAATTTATGTGTAGCTGAAAACAAACACTGCACATAACCCTGAAACCATTTTTTCCACCATCAAAAATGATGGTGGCAGCATCATGCTTTTGGCAGTTTTTCTTCAGTAGGGACAAGGAAGCTGGTCAGAGTTGATAGGAAAGTAAATGGAGCTAAATATAGGCAATCCTGGAGGAAAAACTTAGAGGCTGCAAAAGACTCAAGACTGGGGTGTAGGTTCATCTTCCAACAGAACAACCCTAAACATACTGCCAGAGCTACAATGGAATGATTTAGATCAAAGCATATTAATATGTGTGAACGGCCCAGTCACAGTCCAGACCTAAATACATTGAGAATCTGTGAGAAGACTTGAAAACTGCTGATCACAGCCTCCGTCTAATCTCACTGAACTAAACTATTTTGCAAAGAAGAATGGGCAAATAATTCAGCCTTTAGATGTGCAAAGCTGTTAGAGACATATCCCAAAAGACTTGCCGCAGTAATTGCACCGAAAGATCCTACAAAGTATTGACTAGAGTTGAACGATGTTCGAGGTTCGCCAATTTCATGTTCGAGTGATTTTGGGGGGTGCTCGAGATCGAACCCGAACTTTTTGCTAAAAGCTCGACAGTTCGAGTTACGTTCGAAAACGGTTCGATCACCAAAAGCATGGCTTTTTACAGCTACAGTTTGCAGGGAGCCATTGCTGGCAGCCTGCGGTAAGCTGGTAACCAAGGTAAATATCGGGTATCCAAGCAAAGCGCTTTGCTTAGTAACCCGATATTTACCCTGGCTACGTGTGCAGGGAGCCGACACTTCCCCGCTCTGCTCCGCCCCCTCCTGCACTCGGCATGTACACACACACACTCACACTCACCTGTCCCCAGCCATGCAGTCCCCGGCACTGACGTCCTCAGCGCCACATGGCCCCGCTCGGCTCCACCCACATTGCACTCCGCAACAAGCACACATGGCCCCGCTCGGCTCCACCCACCTCGCACTCCGCCGCCCGCACACAAGGTCCTGCTGGGCTCCATCCACCTCGCACTCCGCCGCCCGCACACATGGCCCTGCTCGGCTCCACCAACCTCACACTCGCCGTCCGCACACATTCTCAGCGGCCGACAGCTGTGAGCGATCAGTTGATCAGCAACGCATGTGACTGATGAAAAACAACGGAAATCTGAACCTAGCCTTACCTGCGGTGATGAAGTCCTGCCCTCCCAACGTCAGCGCTGTCACTGTCCTCCATGACCGCCGCTTGTCACATCTCCTCTCGCTGCCGACCCAAGACTGTCACTAGCGGTGACGTCACAGGCTCCCGCGATACTTGGCTGTGAAGGCGGCAGTTATTGAACTCAGTGACAGCTCTGCTATCAGGAGTGCAGCGATCACCGCAGGTAATGTACCTCGCTAAGCTCCTGACAGCAGCACTTGTCATGCCCTACAGTGACAGCTCTGCTATCAGGAGTTCAGCGATCATCGCAGGTAATGTACCTCGCTATCCTCCTGACAGCAACACTTGTCATCCCCTGCAGTGACCTGGGCTGACCTATTGATGTTCACTCAGGTGACTGCATTGCTCTCCCAGCCAATATGGAACATTCTGTTCTTCATTGACTGGGACATTGACAATGGTATGGATTGTCATGGGAACCCCTTGGATTACACCAGACCTGGATTTGTTTTTCTTTCTAATAAATTGGTGAAAGAGGGAATGTTTTGGGGAGTGTTTTTTCAAATAAAAATGTGTTTGTCGTCTAATTTATTATTATTACTGACTGGGTTAGTAATCTGGGTCAGGTATCTGATAGACGCCTGACATCACAAACCCCAGGGTTTGATGCCAGGTGACATTACACATCTGGTATTAACCCCATATATTACTCCTTTTGCCACCGCACCAGGACGACGGGATGAGCTGGAGCGAAGCACCAGGATTGGCCATCTAATGGATGCGGCCTGCTATTTTTAGGCTGGGGAGAGTCCAATAACCATGGACCTCCCTAGTCTGAGAATATCAGACCCCAGCTGTCTGCTTTACCTTGGTTGGTGATCCAATTTTGGGGGGACCCCCACGTGTTTTTTTTTTTAAATTGTTTATTTCATTTAAAATAACAGAGTGGAGTGCCCTCAGTTTTGGATTACCAGCCAAGGTGAAGCTGCCAGCTGTGGTCTGCAGGCTGCAGCCGTCTGCTTTACCCTAGCTGGCTATCAAAAATAGGGGGAACCCCCACGTCATTTTTTTTTTTTAAATTTATTTATTTTTTTTGGCTAAATACAAGGCTAAGCACCCCTTAGTGCCACATGAAAGGCACCAAAGGGTGCAAAATTACAAAATGCAGGAGAGTGGGACATTATGTGTCTTTCTGCCATTATAATGACAGAAAAGACTGATATGAAGTGTACAAGCAAAAGAAAATCACCAGAGTGCTCTACGCTGTGAAAAGCAGTAGAAAATGGCACTGGAGTGAACATGTAACTGCCTCATGTAGGTTGAAGCTATGGATCCTGGGTAAATTTATGTATTTTCCCTCCTTCAGTTTTTTTGCAGTACGCAAAAAAACGGAAGGCACACGGATGACATACGGATGACATACGGACCGTATTTGGAACGGAAACGGATGCCACACGGATTCATCCGTGAAAAAAACGGACCGGTCGTGTGAATGTAGCCTTATTCTGATCTGCCATTTATAAACAGCAGACAGAAATAAGTGAATAGCACCCCCCAGCGTCAGAAAATCTCCGGGGTTTCAGGGGGTAGCTGAGACCCTGGAAATCATGATTCAGGATGTTTTTTCCAGTCCCCGCTCACGTGATCACCAGTATACACCGTATACCGATGATCACGTTACAGTAAATGACAGCGCCGGTAAAAAATTATTTATCTCCCATCTGGCATGAAGAAACAAGTCAGATGGGAGATAAATCTCCTCCCCAGTCCCCTGGTGTCGCCAAAGTGCCCCCCTCCCCCCTCCCGGAAATCCAAGATGGCCGCGCGCACAGCAGCGCGCCGGCCGCATTCACCCTACTCCTCTGATTTCTGTTGCATGTGCCATGACACATGTGACAGAAAACTCCTCCCCAGGCCCTGCCAGGTCACCCCCTATAACCCCACCGGTGTTCCCCGGTGTCCCACGGTACCTGTGCAGCGTTGATCCCCCGCGGCCCCTCCTTCACAATAGACGCTGCCGCATGCACAGCGCGGCTGTCAGCTCAGCTTCCTGTGTTCAGACACAGTGAGTGGTGGTAACCATGCATCTGTAAGCTACTGCAATGCCCTGGTCATGAGGTAAGAAACATAGTTGATCAGGAGAACTATACTACATTTCCAAATGGAGGTATTTGATTTTATAGGTGCCCTGCTGAACGACTACCAAACATCTAAATAGCGAGCTCTGTTGTTTAGTATTCATTCAGCTGGATAACTGGACTTAAAGGGGTATTCCATCTCCAAGATCCTATCCCCAATATATAGTAGGTGGAATAGCAATAATATCAGCAAATACCAATATTTGGAAATGTAAAACAGTTCTCCTGATTAGGCATGTCCTAACCTCATGAGCAGGGCATTGCAGCTTTGGTAGCAACAGTTACGACATGGACTCTGCTGCTGTGGAGCCGGGGAGAGTGGGTGCAGATTCGTTCCCTGAGCATGTCCCTCCATATTCTAGACGGTCCAGAGTCGTCATGTGACCCCCCCCTTATTTTTTTTTTCCTTACAATAAATTGGTGAAAGAGGGAATGTTTTGGGGAATGTTTTTTCAAATACATTTTTTTTTTGTCTATTTGTTTTGTTAGTACTGACAGTTTGTGATGTCTGGTATCTGATAGACGCCATGACATCACAAACTGCTGGGCTTGATGTCAGGTGACCTTACAGCCAGTATCAACCCCATTTATTACCCCGTTTGCCACTGCACCAGGGCACGGGATGAGCTGGGGTGAAGCGCCAGGATTGGCGCATCTAGTGGATGCGCCACTTCTGGGGTGCCTGCGGCCTGCTATTTTTAGGCTGTGAATGGCCAATAACTATGGACCTTCCCACCCTGGGAATACCAGACCACAGCTGTCCGCTTTACCTTGGCTGGTGATCCAATTTGGGGGGGACCCTATTTTTTTTTGTAATTATTAATATTTATAAAATAATTATAAAAAGAGAGCCTGGGGTGACCTCCACATTGGATCACCAACCACGGTAAAGCTGCCAGCTGTGGTTTTCAGGCTACAGCCGTCTGCTTTACCCTAACTGGCTATCAAAAATGGGGGGACCCCACAGCATTTTTTTTTAACTATTTTTTTAATAAAAAAAATTAATGGGCTTCCCTGTATTTTGATTGCCAGCCAAGGTAACGCCAGGCAGATGGGGGTGGCAACCCGTAGCTGTCTGCTTTATCTGCCCTGAGAATCAAAAATACCGTGGAGCGCTACGTCATTTTTTTAATGATTTATTTTTACAGCACTGTGATGTCAGGCAATCAAAATCCAGGGAAGCCCATTTTTTTTAGTTATTTAAATAAATAATTAAAAAAAATATATATAAGCTCCCGCTGCATTTTTTGTATTGCTAGCTAAGGGTAATCGAAGCAGCTACTGGCTGCTAACGCCCACTGCTTGGTGTTACCTTCACTGGCAATGGAAAATCCAGGGAAGCATTTTTTATTTTTTTTTGCCAAAAAACTACAAAAAAAATTACGTGAGCTTCGCCATATTTTTGTATGCTAGCCAGGTACAGCAGACAGGTACGGCTGCCCCCAACCCCCAGCTGCCTATATGTACCGATCTGGGAACAAAAAAAATAGGGAAGCTTTTTTTTTAATTTTTTCATGAATTTCATGAAATAACTAAAAAAAAAATCAACATGAGCTTCGCCCCATTTTTGTGTCCAGCCAAGTACAACTAGGCAGCTGGGGATTGGAATCCGCAACACAGGCTAGCCCGAGCTTTTTGGGCCCCTCTGCTGCGAATTGCAGTCTGCAGCCGCCCCAGAAAATGGCGCTTTCATAGAAGAGCCATCATCTGGCGCTGTATCCAACTCTTCCACCTGCCCTGGTGACGGTGGCTCGCTGGGTAATAATGAGTTAATACTAGCTTTGTTTTACTAGCTAATATTAAGCCAGAGATTCTTAATGTCAGGCAAGTTTGACCCGGCCATTAAGAATCTCCAATAAAGGGTTAAAAAAAAGACACCACACAGAGAAAAAATACTTTAATAGAAATAAATACACAGACACACTTAGAGACTCCATGTTTATTACTCCCTGTCAGCCCTCCATGATCCTGCTCTTCTGTCTTCTTTCTCCTTCAACCCATGCAGCTCTGCTACATCAGGCAGCACAGCATGGGAGAAAGACGCTGCTGCTCCCCGTGCAGTCTTTTCACTCTGTGAGTGATCAGAGGCTGCTGGCTGTAAGCGGTGACGTCACCGCTGACAGACGGGTTACTATAGCAACGGTGCTCCGATCACGTGATTCCCGGTGCCGCTGCGTGCTGTAAGCGGTGACGTCACCGCTGACAGACGGGTTACTATAGCAACGGTGCTCCGATCACGTGATTCCTGATGCCGCTGTTTACCGGCTGTGACAGCTAGTCCCTGCATGTGGCTGACTCTGTAAAGAGCGTCCACATGCAGGAATGGGGAGTCGACCATGTACCAGAGCATTTCACCGGTACACGGACATGCTCAAACGAGCACCGCGTACCGGAGAGATGCACTGACAGGACCTAGCATGACGTCATAGCCATGTGACCAGTCTGTAGCCAATGAGATAATAGACATGTGACTGGTCACATGCTATTTTGACGTCACAATAGGTCCTATCATCAGTGCTGGTTACCGGGAGGATGCAGCGATTATCGGAAGGAAAAGCGGCGGGGACCTGTAAGTGTTATGGCAATGTTTATTAACTGTATGTGTACATTTATAATGTGTTTTTATGTGTTTGTGATTGCCTCCCATTGTTTTCAATGGGGTTCGAGAGGTTCGTCGAACGGCTCGCCGAACTGAACTCGAACGCGTCCTCCGTTCGACGAACTGAACCGAACTCGAGCCTCTAGAGGCTCGCTCATCTCTAGTATTGACTCAATGGGGATGAATACAAATGCACATCACAATTTTCAGATTTAGATATTTAAAGTACCGTATTTAGAAAACCATGACTCATTTCTTTTACAATTCAAAAATGCTTGTTACCTAGTGTTGATATACCGTATCACATAAAATCACAATAAAATCCATTTAAGTTTGTGGGTGTAAAGTGAAAAAATTTCACAAGGTATGAATATTTTTTAAAGGCACTGTATGTATTGAGTTCCATGAATATGGCACCCAATTGAGCGTTGTATAGTGGAGGATTTTTGTACAGTTCATTGTCATGGAGCCCTTATACAAACTGGTTATAGGAGCCATATAAGCTATTAATGTTGTTGATTTCTATGCTATAGCTACGATAATGAGTTTGAATAGTGTAATAGGAAATCGTTTTATAATAATGTATTATTATATATTTTAAGGAGATTTATTGCACAAAACATTACAATTTTAAAGCAGCTAAAAAAATGCATCTTTTATCTTTAATTTTAGTAAACTTCCAGTTAGCTCAGAGTACACTAGGAACCTGTCCAGTCCAACACTGCCAAGAAGAAGTTCCCTATCTCGTCTTTCCAGCCGGTCCCCTGAGGAGTGTGGCATGGAACCACGATTGAGCCGCAAGGGCTGGAGCGGATCAGAAATTGACCTCAGAGCATCTCTGTCAGAAAGTGCCCAGAAGCGTTCAGATCTTGTTCAGCTCCTAAGGGAGGCTCAAGAAAAACTAGAGGAGCAATCAGAGGACCTCAAAAAACGAGACAAAGAGCTAGAGAAGAGCAGAGCCAAAACTGAGCTTCTGGCAGTAAAGCAAAAAGTAAGATGCTGTGCATGTTTTTACCAGCAGTTACACAAACTTTTTCAATTAGAAATGAGTGTTTTTTTTCTTGTATTTATCTGATCTTGGACTAACAGGTTGATTATTCAGCCCTGTCACTGATACAGTTAAAGGAAAAACAAAATGTAAAAAAAAATGTTATGATCCTGTAAGTTATAACTCACATGAATGTGTAATTGTTAATGGGATGTCAGTAACCAAAAATGAATTTCATTCTAAATATCTATTTAGTAATCTAATCCCTTTTCTAATATAATTCAATTAAAAATTGTGTACCATCACTTCCCTAAAAGGGGACATCATCCTTGAGATCTGTTTTGGGGACTGGGCTAGTCTCTGACCTACCTGTTTGCCATGTTTTCTCCTTTTGAATGCGCAGTTGCACATTAACTGTGCACTCCTGTCAGTTCATAACTTGCCATTAGACCCAAAGAGTAAGCGCACTGTTGTAACAGAGTGGCAGTGAGGCGCTGTAGTCGTGGTCCATGTCATGTCTAGGTGCACCCCATGGTCCTGCTACCGGCAGATTGTGGGGCCTGTGAACATATGGGGTGCGTTCATTTACTTGCTGCAGGGGATACTTCAGTTCCTTCAGGTCTCCAGGTCCCATTCCAAGAAAGGAGATGACAAAATAGGGTTTCTTTAACACCGCAACTTTTACTTTACTTCACACAGGTTACAATAACTTCAAATCCGTAAAACTTTCATTCTTCCTTTCTTTCTGTGCACTCCTGCACTGCACTGATACTTCTATCGGCTTCATTTCTTAAAGGGAACCTGTCATCAGATTTTTCCCTATTAAACTAAAAGAATCACCTTCTGCAGCTCCTGGGCTGCATTTTATGAAGATGCACCTTGACCCTGACTCCCCTTCCAGACCCCAAAAATAACTTTATAAAACTTGACCGCTAGGTATGCTAATTACCTTTGTGGGCCAGATGGGAGGGCTCATTTTCTGCTCCTGTATCCCCTCCTGTCACTGATCGCCGTCCTCCTTCTCTTGATTGATGTGATGACGCCTGCGTCATCATCCTCATCACATTTTCAAATCTCGCGCCTGTGCAGTTAGTTCGGCTCGCGCAGGCACAGTTCGCTCTGCCATATCGCAGCCAGAGCAGAAAACATAGCTGCCCTCGCTCGCACCGGTGAGATAAATGCGCAGGCGCGAGATTATGGTCGGCGCTGTGCATGACCTCACCAGTGCCATGCTCGTACCCGCCCATTACTCACCTCAAATACGGCAGCTCCTGTGTATAGAAGACAGTTGTCGTTCTCCGACCCTATCTCCTGCACTGTCTGCTTTCTGTTGTGACGTGGACACACCCCTTGGCCGCTGCTGCCCTCCCGCCTCTCCCCCCGCCGCTGCTGCTCCCCCTGCTCTTGGGTGCTCACCTCGTACTGCCACTTCTCAGCTCAGCAGAGGTTGGTATACTGAGGAACGGTATACACAGGCGTGTTTGCGGCAGAGCATTGGGGGGCGTGCAGCAGAGGATTGGGGGGCGTACATGCGGCAGAGCATTTGGGGGCATGCATGCGGCAGAGCATTGGGGGCGTGCATTCGGCAGAGCATTGGCGGGCATACGTACGGCAGATCATTTGGGGCGTGCGTGCAGCAGGGTATTTCGGCCGTGTGTGCAGCAGAGCATTGTGGCAGAGCATTGCGGGCGTGCGGCAGAGCATTGCATGCATGTGGCAGAGTCCTACTAGGCCTCAGCGCTAGGTGACAGCGGCCGCACACTTCTAAAGCTCTGCTACATTACAAGCAGCTGCAGCACTTACAACATGCCCAACATTAAATACAATAAACATTATGGTCAGTGGGAAACTTTTCACACACTGACCAGCTTCTTACACTGTCATTGCACATTCAATGGATTGTAACACAGTGAGCAGAGCGTTGCATACTGAGCATGTGTCAGAATTGACAATTGACACATGCTTAGTATAGCAGGGACTAGTTCAGCTTCTTAAATGGATGTCATCATTAACGCTTTGCTTTAGGGGTGGAAGGCAGCTGCTGCACCTTGATGTCATCCGGTTTGAGTATTCCAGCATGCACTGGGAATTGTCAATAAAACATCATCGGAACGTCATTAAAAGAAAAAGCAGGAAGATAAAGTTGAGAGAGAAAAATTAAAGTACATTTAAAAAAAAAGGAGATTTGATTAGACATTTAGGATGAAATTCATCTTGGATTTGGGACTATACAGTTAATGTTTTTTAAAAGAGAAAAATGGCTCAATTGTTCATCTTTCTGTCTGCTAGAATAACTACGGTATATGTATTTTTGTGATAAACTGCCCAGCCTAGAAAAATGCATAAATTCGTCCAATTAATATTTATTTCTACAACTTATAGTGTTTTTTGTTTCTTTTCAGTTTTATTATAATGATTTGCAATTTATATGAAAATGTTCGAATATAACTGTGAATAACTATGGCAGTTCATCCCATTTAATGTAATATTAAGAGTTCATGCATACAGTGGGGAAAATAAGTATGTGATACACTGACGATTTTGCGAGTTTTCCCACCGATAAAGAATGGAAAGGTCTGTCATTTTTATCGTAGGTACACTTCAACTGACACACAGAATAAAACTAACAGAAAATCACATTGTATTATTTTTAAATAATTACTGTTCATTTTAATGCATGAAATAAGTATTTTATGTAATAGAAAAACAGAATTTAATATTTGGTACAGAAACCTTTGTTTCCAATAACAGAGGTCAGACGTTTCCTGTAGTTCATGACCACGTTTGCACATACTGCAGCAGACATTTTGGCCCACTCCTCCCTATAGATCTTCTCCAGATCTTTCAGATTTCAGGGCTGTCACTGGGGAACAAAAGATTTTCTATTGAGTTCAGTCAGGTCTGGAGACTGGCTAAGCCACTCCAGGACTTTGAAATATTAATATATTACGGAGCCACTCCTTAGTTGCCCTGGCTGTGTGTTATGGGTTATTGTCATACCGGAAGCCCCAGCCATGACTCATCTTCAATGCTCTTGCTCAAGAAAGGAGGTTGTTGGCCAAAATCTCACGATATATGACCCCGTCCACCCTTCCTTTATTATAATGCAGCTGTCCTGTCCCATTTGCATAAAAGTACCTTCGAAGAATGTTTCCACCTCATGGTTCACGGTTGGGATGGTGTTCTTGAAGTTGTACTCATCCTTCTTCTTTCTCCAAACATGGCGAGTGAAGTTGATACCAAAAAGTTCTACTTTGGTCTCATCTGTCCAGATAACCTTCTCTCATGCCTCCTTTCGATCATCTAGATTGTTATTGGTGAGCTTCAAATGGCCTTGGACATATACTGGCATGAGCAGGGGGACCCTGCGTGTCCTGCAAGATTTCAATCCATGACAGCGTAGTGTGTTACTAATGGTAGTCTTTGAGACTGTGGTCCCAGCTCTTTTCTGGTCATTGAGCAGGTCCTCCCATGTAGTTCTTGGATGATTCCCTGACCTTTCTTAGAATCATCCTTACCCCATGAGACAAGATCTTACATGGAGCCCCAGACCGAGTAAGATTGACAGTCATCCTGTGTTTCTTCCATTTTCTAATAATTGCGTCAACAGTTGTTGCCTTCTCACCAAACTGCTTGCCTATTGTCCTGTAGTCCATCCCAGCCTTGTGCAGGTCTACAATTTTGTCCCTTGTGTAGGTCTACAATTTTGTCCCTTGTGTAGGTCTACAATTTTGTCCCTTGTGTCCTTAGACAGCTCTTTGGTCTTGGCCATGTTGGAGAGTTTGGAGTGTGTGAACAAGTGTTTTATACAGGTAACGAGTTCAAACAAGTGCAATTAATATAAGTCATGAATGCAGAGTAGGAGGGCTTTTAAAAGAAAAAAATAAAAGGTCTGTGAGAGCAAGAATTCTTGCTGGTTGGTAGGTGATCAAATACTTATTTCAAGAAATAAAATGCAAATTATTTCTTTAAAAATCATACAATTTGATTTTCTGGATTTTTTTTAATTTTGTTTGTCACAATTGAAGTGTACCTACGATAAAAATTACAGACCTCTCCATTCTTTGTAGGTGATAAAACTTGCAAAATTGGCAGTGTATCAAATACATATTTTCTCTACTGTATGACTGTATTATGGCTGTACTTTGTATGGCGCCATGAAGGGGCTTGCATACAGATGTATGACACCTGTATTGTACCTCTGTATGCATCAGATTTTATACTCTTCCAGCAAAATATAAACAAGGCACTCCGAGATCCAGTGAAAAAATATTTTTAACCTACCTGAGCACCCTAACAATTATTTTTGAGTAGAAGTTCCTTATCCTATTGAACTGATTTATACTCTTCGACACTGAAATTGCAACACCAAGAAGGAAATGTCATGGAGTAATAGAAATCACTGGATCAATATACATGTTAATAATATGCACATGATGAATAAGTGGAAGCAACATTTTTAAAACATCTTTATTTATCAGTATCAAGTATGGGTGCCATGCACAGATATACACGCACTTACACAGCTTGGCATGCTATGAATTAGGTTGTCAATGTTTGTCTGAGGAATGTTTTGCCATGCTGAATGCAGTTGGGCGTACTAATCAACAAGATCCACTGCTGGCAGCTCTTTTTGCAATTTCCAACCAATAATGTCTTAGATGTGCTCGATGTGAGACAAATCAAGAGATGCTGCAAACCTTGGTAGTACATGCAAGCTGCTCTGAGTATTACAAGCAACACATGGCATGGCATTGTTGTATTGAAAAATGAATTCTGGCACACTTTCATGTACCTTGGAAAAAGCTCATCATTACATTGCCCGTGTGATCTCCAGACCAGTCTCCAGTTATCTATGCATCCAAGACAAACGCAAGACTCATCATTGAAAAGGATAAACTTCAATTCCAGCTTTCACTGTTGTCTTGATCTGCATCATGATAACCTTTGAGTGCAGTGTTGTGAGGTCAATGGAACACCTGTAACTGCACATCTGGCTCGTAGCCCACTGGCGTCAAACACCTTCTCATGGTTTATGTTGATATTGTCTGATGCCTTAGACTCGGTATGCGATGTTTAATTTCAATTGCAGTACAGAATGGATCACTATACGCCATTCATTGTTGAATCTTCAAGAAGGAATGTCACACTGATTCCACTAGTGAGATTATGGTGTGGAGTGGCATAATGTTTGGTAGCTAGATGCCTCAGTTATTTATTCCAAGTACACTAACACCTTGGACTGCATTGATTTGGTTGTGGAACCAGTAGTATGGCAAGTTCTTCAAAGTGTCCAGGAGCCTTTATCAACACAGCATCAAGCTTCATGTTATTCATGCTGCTGCAAGCAAACTGCATAGCCCATATGTGCTACCATGGCCTTCAGTGTCTCTGGACTTTTCTCCCATCTAACACATCTGGGACATCATTGGTCAACAATTGCAAGGGGAGCTGCCAGCAAGGAATTTTGATTTGTTCGCTCAAGTCCGTTCAGCATTGCAAAACATTCCTCAGACAACTATTAATAGCCTAACTTATATGTATTTCTGAACGTAACACTCGTAACACTCTTGCTTAGTACTAAATAAATCAAATTGTCTCTTCAGGGAGGAAGGAAACGAACTCTAGTGCCACCTATTGGAAGTAGCAATCCTAAAAGTCAAAGTGAGTCTCCAACGAGTCTTGTCATATGACTTAGGAGTTATGCCAGATAAGAACCTCAATTTGCATACATGGTGTTTTGGGGTGATTGCCCCTTGTCAGTGCAAAGTATGAGATCTGATGTAGCTGTATGAGAAGCTATAATGGGTTCTAAGGGGAAAACTTTCCTCTTTGCGGAGACTAACCCACCAATCTGGCTGTCAGTGAGGAGTCTTATAGCTGCAATGCTTCTCTGGGAATCATGGAAATTGTCTCTTCTGGGAGGAAGGAGATGAACTCTAAATCCTAAGTCATATGACACGGCTCGTTGGAGAGTTCATCTCCTATCACCCTGAAGAGAGAATTTGCATATTTCCCAGAGCAGCTTTACAGCTATAAGGCTCCTCACTTCCCCTTAAATAAATCAATACTCTCAAAATGTTTTGAATTTGTAGTTTTGATTTTTCATAATTTACATTACATTAACTTGTGTATTAATCCTGTGATTTCCATGCTGGAATTATTTATCACCAAATTGCTCCTGGATCATTGGGAAAAGTTGCACTTGAGGATGTTTAAATATCATTCTTTATGCATGCCAGTACTTTTAGGCAAAATTTTGAGTGAACCCACTCCTATGAATGAAAAGCAACCTTACACTGAATGGTGTGAGGATGCTTTACTGTTGGTGTGATACTGGACTCATGCTAGTCCTTTCACCTTTTATTCTCTGGACAATCGTTCTTCCAGATGTCCCAAACAGTCTGAAGGGGGCTTCATCAGAGAAAATGGGCATGATAGCTGGAGATTTGTCTGGAGACCACATGGGCAAGAGTCCTGCACTAGGGAATATGAGAGTGGCAAGGGAGCCATTTTTCCAATGCTAGGTCGCATGTTGCTAGTGCTACTTTGAGCATCATGCGTGGCCTAAATGTCACTGGTTTGCTATTGCAAGCGGAGCTACCATTAGTGGATGTTGCTGATTTATGTGCCCAAATGCATTTAGCATGGCAGAATATTTCTCAAACAGTTAATATCCTCATTGATAGCATGTCACGGGGTATAAATGTGGGGATTTCTGTCTTTGTCTCTCATACGCAAGATGTTATTTTTTATATAATTCCATAGTCATACCGTTTGAAAACGACACATGTCCATCAAGATCAACTTTTCTCCATCAGTTATACATTCTCTATCGCTAGATTATGTATAACTCACAATGTTGTTTGTTGTGAGAAAAGCATCCAGCCCTTTTATAAATGCTGTTATGGGATCTGCCATTACTACATGCATTTCCCAGTCCGACTGCTTTAGCTGTCAGAATCGTCATTCCTCCAAATATAATGAATTTTCCTCTGGTTCTTTGTGAGGTCCTTGGAAGGAATATGTCATGTGCCATTTCTTTTTATTGACCACACATGTATTTATACTTATAAATGAGATTTGCATCTATATATTTTGAAAATGTTGTTCCAATCCTTACATTATCTTCATATCAATGACATGTCTATCGATCTTATGATTTCCATAAATCCTTAACTTCTCCTTTTTTGATGTTGCAATTGCAATGTTGAGGAGCACACATGAAGGTTTTGTCGGATTCTGAATCATCCATGCTTCGTGCTGTAAGTATGGAGGCAAAGAGAGGTGGTGGTGCTCTGTACACTGTTCAGGAGCTCTGACTTTACTATTGTTCAGCTTTGCATTCATAGCATATTTTTTATGTATTGCTTGTGATAATTTAGGAATGCAGCCTATTGTTCAACCTTTACATGCACTAAATAGCACATTGTCTGTATAACTGACTTTATGGTATGAGGAAAAAGCTGCACAATAATGCGTATAGTGTGTCAAAATAGGAGAATGTGATTACACTATAGTCAGTACTTTTGTGCATTTTCATTTTTATCCTTTAGCAACTAGAGTCTTCAATATCCGAGTTAGAGAAAGAGAAAGGCTGGTTGGAAGTGTCCCGTTTCGAGGACAAGATACAAAGGGGAGAACTACAAGACAGGCAAGGTTTTTTTTAACTCTATGTTAGTGTTTGGTTTTTAGAGTGGTAATAATCAAAATCGACTCTACCAATCATTGAACAAATAATTGAGAATGTACAGAATTATGGAAAATGAATGCACAACTTTTTCCCAAAGCGGAGTGGAGAATTGCAGATTAAGTTATGAAAGTATACTAATATCTGTGCATGAAAAACTTCACTTTGCTCCTTTAACAGTGGAAGAAATAAACAAGTAGAAAAGCATATAAACGACTCAAGCAGGCTTGTTACCAAAATAAACCCTTGAGTATAATGTGTTAGAAGCATTAAAAAATTGTTGATATTAATACATTGAAAGGAACAACTGACAAAGTACAATATCAGATATCTAAACCAGGAGAAAGGAAATGTAAAGCCAGGAAAAGTGGATGGGGATGCCATTTTATAACACTGAGGGTGATGCTCAGGTAGATACTGTCAGCAACAAAGAGGCAATATTTGACTAATTATGTCTTATGTCCTCCATAAGCCAATATTACATCTTCAGTGTCTCCTCCATGCTGTCACCTCTCCATAATGTCCACTCTTTATACTGCCACCTTTCCATACTGTCCCCCCATACTCCCATCTTTCCATGCTATTAGCAGACTCTCCCACTTTCCATAATATGCCCCCTTAATCCCACCTTTATATACTGTCTGCCCATGCTCTCAACTTTTCATACTATCCCCCTGCAGTCCCTCTCCATACTGTCCCCCCACACTGCTACTTCTCGATTCTGTCTGCAATGCTGCCTCTCTCCATACTGTCCACTACACGCTCCCAAGCTCACTATACTGTCCCCCATACTGCACCCCGCCATACTGTCCACACACGTTCCCACTTTTCCATACTGTCCCACCACGTTCCCACCTTTCCATGCTGTCCACCTATGCTCCCATCTTTTCATACTGTTCCCCATACAGCTCCTCTCCATACTGTGCTCTCTTGCTGCTGCCTCTCTATATACGTTCCCCCTGCTGCCATGTCTTCATACTGCCCCCCCAAATTCCCACATCCCCTTACTTTGCCCCATGTTCCCACTTCTCTGTACTGTCACATCCCCTACTCCTAACTTTCCAAATTTTCCAACCATGCCGCCATCTTTCCATACTGTCCCATCACATTTACCCTTTCCATACTTCCCCCCACTCTGCCTCCTCTTCATACTGTCCCCCACATTCCCAACTTCCCATACTGTCCCCCATGTTAGCCCTGTCCCCCATATTGCCACTTCTCCATACTGTATAACTACATTACACCTTTTCATACCGTCCCCCTCAAATGACTTAAATAAATCAGGGCCTGTAAAAGATTTAATTAGGCCTAACATAGGGACCCTCATGTTACATTATGAAGTTTTAGCAGGTAAATCTCTTTTTTTCAATTATTGTATTTAATTTGCAAGCTAAGTGAGTTATATATTTATTTTTGAGCTACTGTACCTTGTTTGCTATGAAGGAAAGAAGTGCAAAATCTTTTCTTACTGCTATAGTGCCAGTGGAGATATGTGGAAAAATAAAATATTCTAAATCTATACATTACAAATATTAAGCATAGAAATACCTCTGTCACTGTCTTCTTTACAGGATTATAAATCTGGAGATGGAAGTGATGCTGGCAAAATCCAATTTAGAAAATTTTAACTACACAAATGAATTTATCAACCAGAAAATATCTATGGTAAAATCCATTAGTGCATAGTTTTTTTTTTATGCTAAGTAATTTGTTATTTTATTCAGATCATATATGACAAAAAAAAGAGCCCTTATTCTGTGTTTGTGATAAGAAAGAATAAAGCTTATACCGATAAAAGCTGCAGGCTGACGTAATACAGAATATTAACCACAGTGCTGCCATATTGTGAGGTCTAAACTGTAAGGCGTTAGTCATTTATTCACTCTTGTTGAGCCTGTAGAGACACATCCGCCATCATTGAATGAAGGTATATAACAAATAGATCACCTACATATGTTTGTTAAATGGTGTTTGGAATTTTTTAAAGGGTAATGACGATGTGAATCGGGAATTGAAGACAGCCAGAGAAAATCTTATTTACTTTCGAAATCGTGTGAAAAATCTTGAGGCAGAAAAGAACCAAGCTGTGGAGGAACTCAGAAAATTACAAGAGGTAATTGGGGAAGACCAAGACCATGATGTAGAAGAGAATCTGTTACCAGATTTTAAAATACGAAGCCCCTAATTTTTTCAAGGTGCTTATGCCAGAAGTCTGGTGTACACACCTTAATAAATTGCAATATTTTTGTGCAACTTGGCACTTGCTGTGTATCAAACGTGCCTGATTCATTAAGTGGCACGCAGAACTTGCAAGTACATGCTCCTTGCCTAAGAAACCAGCCGCCTCTGATAGACTGCAGAGGTGACAGGTACTTCACCTTTTAACCCTTGTTTAACTGACAAATTTGCAGCTAATATATTACATTTTTAGCAGTAAAATCTTATATTTTCATGTCCCAACATTATAAAATTCTGTGAAGCACCTGTGAGGTTAAAATATTCACTACACCCCATATGAATTCCTTAAGCAGTGAATTTCTGAATATGGGGTCACTTGTGGAGCTTATGCTTATCTGGCGACTCAGGGGCTCAGCTAATGGAGCTCACAATCTATAACGGAATCTGCATTCTAAAAGCCAAGTCGCGCTCCTCCCATTTGATCCCCGCCGTGTTCTCAAACGGTACTGTGCATCCACATATGGGGTGTTACCATGTACTGTAAAAATTGCATAACAAATTCTCCCGTACATTTTCTTCTGTTACCCCTTCTGCAAATAAAAATTTTGAGGCTAATATAAAATTTTAATCGAAAACCCCTATGTTTTTCATTTTCACTGCCCAATCTTATAACATTTTGTGTAGTTGTGAGATAAAAATCCTGTATACCAATAGATGTATTCATTATGGGATTTAGTTTACCTAATGGGGTCACATGTAGGTGTTTCTGCACTTTTGGCACCTCATGAGCCTTGCAAATGCAATCACGCGTCAAAATTTGCATTCCACAAATGAAATAGCACCTTCCAACCTTTTCCATGTGGCCAAACATTTGTCACTGTGTTCGAGAGTTATGGGGTCCTTTTTCTTCTATTATCCCTTATGAAAATTACAATTTTGGGGTTAAAAAAGCCGCACGTAATTTTTGTTTTCACATCCACATTTTAAAAAGTTCTGTGAACTACCTATGGGTTTAATATGCTCAACACACATGTGCATGAATTCCTTGATGGGTCTACTTTCCAAAACTTGTGGGGGTTTCTGATGTTTTTGCATTTCAGGGGCTCTGCAAATGTGACATGGTGCACATAATCTATTTCAGCCAAATTTGTGTTCCAAAATTCAAATATTGCTCCTTCCATTCCGAGTCCTGCCAT
This sequence comes from Anomaloglossus baeobatrachus, assembly GCF_048569485.1. Taxonomy (NCBI): domain Eukaryota; kingdom Metazoa; phylum Chordata; class Amphibia; order Anura; family Aromobatidae; genus Anomaloglossus; species Anomaloglossus baeobatrachus. The sequence goes on from NC_134356.1 coordinate 452,533,379, forward strand.
TTGTCCAAACAGAACTCTTTGACTACATGTGGGGTATCGCGATGGGCGGAAGAAAGTGGATAATAAGCTGTTAATCCACTTTTTCATGTTACCTTTTGAAAAAAGGAAAAATTGGGGACTAAAACAACATTTTTGTGAAAAAAATGAAAATTTTCAATATGACGGCCTAATGTTAACAAATTCTCTGTAGTACCTGTGAGATCAAAATGCTCACTATACCCCTCAATAAAATCCTTGAGGTGTGTAGTTTCTAAAATGGAGTAAATTGTGTGGGTTTTCTGCTATTTAGGCACTTTAGGGGCCCTGCAAATGCAACATGGAGCCCGCAATCTATTTCAGACAAATTTCTGTTCCAAAATTCTAAGTCACTTCTTCCTTTCTGACCCCAGCCGTTTGTCCAGACAGAAGTTTCTGACCACATGTGTGGTATCAGCGCACGCAGAAGAAACTGGATAACAAATTGTGGGGTCCATTTTTGGTTATGCTATGTCTTGTAAAATTGAGAAATTAGGGCTAATGCAACAATTTAGAGTAAAATGTAAAAAAAATGTATTCCACTTTGTATTAATTCCTGTGTAGCACCTGAAAGGTTAAAAGTTTTCCTGACAGCAGTTTTGACGTATTTGAGGGGTGCAGTTCTTAAAATCGTATAATTTTTGAGGAGTTTCATATATATAGGTCCATCAAAGTCCATTTAAATCTGAATAGGTCCCTAAAGAAATAGGTTTTGCAATTAGAAATTGCTGCTAAATGTTTAACCCTTTTAACATTCTAACAAAAATAAAAAGACGTTTGAAAAATCATGCAGATGTAAAGTAGACCTATAGTAAATGTTATTTATTGATTATTTTGCACAGCACGACTTGTTTAAAGGGAACCTGTCAGGTGCAATATGCACCCAGAATCACAAGCAGTTCTGGATGCATATTAGTGATTCCTGCCTAACAGACCCTGTATACACTGACATAGATAAACAGATCTTTAGAAAAAATATTTCCAAAGAACGTTTATTATATGCTAATGAGATCAGGGACTAGTCCCAAGGGCATTACTTCCCTTGGCTGGTCGGACCACATAGCATGTTAGCACGCCTCTGTGGACGTATTAACTTGCTAATGAATGCACAGCGGCTCCTCAAATACCTCACTCTTAATGGTGGTGGGCGGAGGATGGATGCGCCCTGCACATGATCCGGAGTCCCCAGCACTTCCATTCATGCACATTATACCTCACTGAAGTCGGGGAGCTTACACCCAGCATCCGATTATGCGCACTAAACTGATGTCCTGGGGCTCCAGATCATGCACAGGGCACTTCCATCCTCCGCCAGCCGCCATTAAGAGTGAGGTATGTGCGGCGAAACTGCGCATTCATTAGCATGTTAGTGAGCCCACAGGGGCGTGCTACCATGCTATGTGGGCCCAATAGGCAAGGGAACTAACGCCCTTGCGACTAGTTGCTGGCCTCACTAGCATATAATAAACAATCTTTAGAAATACTTTTTCTAAAGATCTCTTTATCTATGCTAGTTAGTGTATACAGGGACAGTTAGGCAGGGATTAGCAATATGCACTGTGAGGTAGCACGGTCGGCTGCGCAGCAGAAGACACGGGATCCAGGCATTAAGGTTCACAGCACACGGTTTTAATGTCCAAACAAAAGTCCACAACAATATACATGTACCTCTCCAGCAGAGAACTCAGGGAGTTCTGTTCACTCCCCCACACCCGGCACACCTGCCCTTGTTCCTGTTTCCATTTAACCCTTCCTTCAGCCTGTAGGGAAACAGCATTAACCCTAGAGTGGATTTACTTTCTATCATGGAGTGAGCACAACCGGGGCGAGACATACCGGCCGTCATAGATAACCCCGGTCACAGTCTCACATACCCCCCCCCTCAGTTCAAGCGTGCGGGGTTGAACTCCCGCCATCAAACACGGGCCGCGGGACAAGGCATCGGCGTTGCCCTGCAACCCACCGGCCCTATGTTCAACCGTAAACCGGAAGTTCTGCAGAGAAAGGAACCACTGGGTAACCCGGGCATTCCGTTCCTTGGCGGACCTCATCCAGACCAGTGGAGAGTGATCCGTCACCAAGCGAAACTGCCGTCCCAGCAGGTAATAGCGTAGGGACTCCAAGGCCCACTTGATCGCCAGGCACTCCTTCTCCACTATGCTATAATTCCGCTCAGGAGGGGTGAGCTTCCTACTTAAGAAGGTGACGGGGTGTTCCTCCCCCTGAACCACCTGAGACAGCACGGCCCCCAGGCCGACCTCTGAGGCGTCAGTCTGTACTATGAACTCCTTCCGGAAATCAGGGTGTACAAGAACGGGCTGTCCGCACAGGACCTCCTTCAGGGCCCGGAAGGAGTCCTCGGCCTGCGGAGTCCAGCGCACCATGACGGACTTCTTGCCTTTGAGAAGGTCCGTCAAGGGGGCTGATAGTCCCGCAAAATCCTTTACAAACCTCCTGTAGTACCCCACGATACCCAGGAAGGCCCTAACCTGCTTCGTGGTCAGGGGTCTAGGCCACTTCTGGATCGCCTCAACCTTGTTAATTTGGGGCTTAATCACTCCTTGGCCTATCACGTAGCCCAAGTAGCGGGCTTCCGTGAGTCCCAATGCACATTTCTTGGGATTGGCTGTCAATCCGGCTGTTCGAAGCGCGTCCACCACCGCTTGTACCTGTTCCAAGTGGGTCTGCCAATCGGAGCTGTAAATAATGATGTCATCCAGGTACGCTGATGCATACGCCTGGTGGGGTTCCAGCACTAAGTCCATCAACCTCTGGAACGTGGCCGGAGCGCCATGTAACCCAAAAGGCAAGACAACATAGTGGAAGAGACCCTCCGGCGTAACAAAAGCGGTTTTCTCCTTGGCGGACTCCGTCAGTGGCACCTGCCAGTACCCCTTGGTCAGGTCGAGCGTGGTAAAATATCGCGCCTGTCCCAGCCTATCAATCAGCTCATCCACCCGGGGCATGGGGTAGAGATCGAACTTGGATATTTCGTTCAATCTCCTAAAGTCATTGCAGAACCTTAAGGAGCCATCGGGTTTTGGTATTAGGACAATCGGACTAGCCCATTCACTCCGGGATTTTTCGATGACCCCCAGGCGTAACATTGTCTTTACTTCCTCCGATATGGCTTGTCGTCGAGCCTCCGGTACCCGGTATGACTTCAGGTGTACCTTCAGGTGGGGCTCGGTGACAATATCATGTCGTATCAGACTGGTCCTACCGGGCTGCAATACTTTATAGTTAACCACCCCTACTCTTTCCTTTATCTCGTAGGGGCCTTGCCACTGAGCCAGGAATTTACTCTCCGCCGTGGGGATTAATACCAACACCCGATCCCCGGGTTCAAAGGTCCGCACGGTGGCTTGTCTATTGTAGCGGCCGCTTTGCGCGGCCTGAGCCTCCTGTAAATGCTCCTTCACAATTGGCATGACCGCGCTTATGCGGTTCTGCATACCCAAAATGTGTTCAATCACACTTTTATGGGGGGTGGGCTCTTGCTCCCATGTTTCCTTTGCCAGGTCCAACAATCCCCGGGGATGTCGCCCGTATAACAATTCAAAAGGCGAAAACCCCGTGGATGCCTGTGGCACCTTTCGTATGGCAAACATCAAATAGGGAAGCATCATATCCCAGTCTTTCCCGTCTTTTGAAATCACCCTTTTTAGCATGGTTTTCAGGGTTTTATTGAAACGCTCGACTAAACCGTCCGTTTGAGGATGATACACAGACGTACGCAACTGCTTGATCTGGAGTAGCCGGCATAGCTCTTTGGTCACTTTAGACATGAATGGGGTCCCCTGATCCGTAAGGATCTCCTTGGGCAACCCCACCCGGCAGAACACAGCAAACAACTCCCGAGCTATAAGCTTTGCTGCAGTATGTCTGAGAGGTATCGCCTCGGGATACCGGGTGGCATAGTCAACGATCACTAGGATGTGTTGGTGCCCTCGAGCGGACTTTACGAGGGGCCCCACCAGATCCATCCCTATCCGTTCAAAAGGGACTTCTATAATGGGTAACGGTACCAACGGACTGCGAAAATGGGTCAGGGGTGCGGTAAGCTGACACTCCGGGCAGGTTTCGCAGAACCGCTTTACCTCCCCAAAGACCCCGGGCCAATAGAACCTTTGCAATATTCGCTCCTGCGTTTTCTTGACCCCTAGGTGGCCACTCATCAGGTGTTTATGAGCCAAGTCGAGGACCCGCCGGCGATACGGCTGGGGCACCACCAACTGTTCTACCCCCACGCCCCGTATTTCATCTACCCGGTAGAGTAAATCTTGCTTAAGAGCGAAATGGGGGTACCTTACCTGGGCACCGGGCAGCTGTGCCACCCCGTCAACTACTGTCACCCGACTCCGGGCATGTATTAACGTAGGGTCCTGGAGTTGGGCTGTCCCAAACGTATCCGGGAACGCCTCCAACTCCGGGATGGGCTCGACCATCTCAGCCTCTCCTGCCAATACCTCTAGGGGTGACCTATCGGGTTCACACTCTGTCCCTATCATGGGGACCCCTACGGCAGGCGTCCCGGATTCAGGATTGTAGGGTTCAGGTCCCGGACTGACCAATATCTGAGGGGACTTAGGGGGTCCCCTCCATAAAGTCCAAAAATAGGGCAGATCCCTTCCTAGGATCACGTCATAAGGAAGAGTGTTAAGAAGTCCCACCTCATGTTGCACCTGACCGCAAGGTGCTGTGATGGTGACAATCCCCGTGGGATAGTCTCGGCGGTCCCCATGTATGCAAACCACCCCCACGGTACGTCCTGTGGCCTTTACTTTAGCCCTCAAGGTGGATCGCACAAGGGTCACTAAGCTTCCGGAATCCAACAATCCTGTAACCGGACATCCATTCACCTGTATTTGGCACAAGTGGGGCTCCGTCTCTGGGGAGACCAGGTCAGCGGTACACACCACCTGAGCATACATTGAACCCCGCCGGGTAACCCCACAATCCATGGGCTCCGTGGTGAGTGGACACTGGGCTTCCATATGTCCCACCCGCTGGCACCGCCAACATCTAATGGGGACGGAAACCCCCTTGACGGGTTGTCGTTTAGGGTACAGAACCTTCCGGTCCTCAGGAATGGCGGCCGCTGCCTCAGACGGGACGGTACGGGACTCCTGCACCGTTGTCAGTGGTGGGTCCTTGGCCCTAGGCTTGGAGGGGCCGGACCGACGGGCGGTACGCAAAGTCTCAGTGTCCCGTATCAAGTCCTGCGTAGCCACATGCCGCTCTACCAGGGACACTAATTGGTCCAGGGTACTCGGGTCACCCTGTCCTACCCACCGTTGAACGGTGACGGGTAAAGTGCGCACAAAACGATCCACTACTACCCTTTCCACCATTTGCGCCGGGCTCAGAGTGTCAGGCTGCAACCACTTTTTTACAAGATGCAACAAGTCATAGGCCTGGGAGCGTACGGGTTTGGCTTCCTCATAGAACCACTGATTTACCCGCTGAGCCCGTACATAGGTATTCACCCCCAACCGAGCCAGTATTTCAGCTTTCAGGGTCACATAGTCAATGGCGTCCTCGGTACAGAGGTCCAGGTACGCTTTTTGGGGTTCCCCCGTCAGATAGGGTGACAATACCTCAGCCCACTGGGGGGTCTGCAGCTTTTCCCGCTCGGCCACCCGCTCAAACACCGCCAGGAACGCTTCCACATCATCCCCCGGGGTCATCTTTTGCAACGCTTGTCTCACCGCTTTCCGGACGCTGCCGTCGTCACCCGGTCTCGGGGTTGTTGCTGCCGGTCCGGCACGGATCGACTTGGCCAGGAGAACCATCTGTTCTTGGTGCCTTTTTTCCTGCATTTCCAAGGATTGCTGCTGACGTTCCAACGCCCGGAGCAGGTGTGCATTGGTCTGTTGCTGCTGTGCATTAGCCTCTTGTAGCTGTGCATTAGTCTGTTGCTGCTGCCTTAGTATGTCCTCCATGGCGTCGCCGGGTTTGGGCTGTAGTATAGCCCCTCGAATCCAGGACATGTGCTACTGGGTCACCAGGGATGGATGCTACACCTCACCGGCTGTCATGCCTGCATTCTCCACCATATGTGAGGTAGCACGGTCGGCTGCGCAGCAGAAGACACGGGATCCAGGCATTAAGGTTCACAGCACATGGTTTTAATGTCCAAACAAAAGTCCACAACAATATACATGTGCCTCTCCAGCAGAGAACTCAGGGAGTTCTGTTCACTCCCCCACACCCGGCACACCTGCCCTTGTTCCTGTTTCCATTTAACCCTTCCTTCAGCCTGTAGGGAAACAGCATTAACCCTAGAGTGGATTTACTTTCTATCATGGAGTGAGCACAACCGGGGCGAGACATACCGGCCGTCATAGATAACCCCGGTCACAGTCTCACAGCACCTAGAACTGCTCGTAGTTCTGGGTGCATATTGGACCTGGCAGGTTCCCTTTAAGGATATAAAACTTGAAAGGTTGAACATTGCAAAACATTGCAAAACATTCTAAAAGCCAAGTCGCGCTCCTCCCATTTGATCCCCGCCGTGTTCTCTAACGGTAGTGTGCATCCACATATGGGGTGTTACCATGTACTGTAAAAATTGCATAACAAATTCTCCCGTACATTTTCTTCTGTTACCCCTTGTGCAAATAAAAATTTTGAGGCTAATATAAAATTTTAATCGAAAACCCCTATGTTTTTCATTTTCACTGCCCAATCTTATAACATTTTGTGTAGTTGTGAGATAAAAATCCTGTATACCAATAGATGTATTCATTATGGGATTTAGTTTACCTAATGGGGTCACATGTAGGTGTTTCTGCACTTTTGGCACCTCATGAGCCTTGCAAATGCAACCACGCGTCAAAATTTGCATTCCCCAAATGAAATAGCACCTTCCAACCTTTGCCATGTGGCCAAACATTTGTCACTGTGTTCGGGAGAAATTGCGTAACAAGTTATGGGGTCCTTTTTCTTCTATTATCCCTTATGAAAATTACAATTTTGAGGTTAAAAAAGCCGCACGTAATTTTTGTTTTCACATCCACATTTTAAAAAGTTCTGTGAACTACCTATAGGTTTAATATGCTCAACACACATGTGCATGAATTCCTTGATGCGTCTACTTTCCAAAACTTGTGGGGGTTTCTAAAGCTGGTGTCACACATAACGACGACGACAACGACGTCGCTGCTACGTCACCATTTTCTGTGACGTTGCAGCGACGTCCCGTCGCTGTCGCTGTGTGTGACATCCAGCAACGACCTGGCCCCTGCTGTGAGGTCGCCGGTCGTTGCTGAATGTCCAGCTTCATTTTTTGGTCGTCACTCTCCCGCTGTGACACACACATCGCTGTGTGTGACAGCGAGAGAGCGACGAAATGAAGCGATCAGGAGCCGGCACTGGCAGCTGCGGTAAGCTGTAACCAGCGTAAACATCGGGTAACCAAGGGAAGACCTTTCCCTGGTTACCCGATGTTTACGCTGGTTACCAGCCTCCGCTCTTGCTGCCAGTGCCGGCTCCTGCACTGTGACATGTGGCTGCAGTACGCATCGGGTAATTAACCCGATGTATACTGTAGCAAGGAGAGCAAGGAGCCAGCGCTAAGCAGTGCGCGCGGCTCCCTGCTCTCTGCACTGTGACATGTAGCTGCAGCACACATCGGGTTAATTAACCCGATGTGTGCTGCAGGAGAGCAAGGAGCCAGCGCTAAGCGCGGCTCCCTGCTCTCTGAACTGTGACATGTAGCTGCAGCACACATCGGGTTAATTAACCCGATGTGTGCTGCAGGAGAGCAAGGAGCCAGCGCTAAGCGCGGCTCCCTGCTCTCTGAACATGTAGCACAGCGACCTTATGATCGCTGCTTCTGCTGTGTTTGACAGCTAAGCAGCGATCATAACAGCGACTTACAAGGTCGCTGTTACGTCACCGAAAATGGTGACGTAACAGCGACGTCGTTGTCGCTGTCGTTTAGTGTGACACCAGCTTTACCCTAACCCTAAATTTACCAATACCATAAAGTACAATGTGTCATGAAAAAAACTATCTCAGATTCACTGGGTTCCGTTGAAGTGTTTTTGAGGTATTATAACCAGTGCTTTTTTTGCGGTGGTATGCGCCGGTACGGTGTACTGGAAAATCTGAAGAGCGCTGAGGATAAGCACCTCTGGCTCTGTCCACATGGCTAATTTGTAAATTTGCTATATCATCAGCCATTGGCTGGAGCAGGGTGACCTCTGTGTCTCCCCCCTTCTGATCTGATTGGAGCTAGCATCCATGTGACGCTATCCCTCCAATCAAATGTGGAGGGGTGGTGGCTGCCCGCCCTCTTCAAAATGTTCGTGGATGCTGAAGATCGATGTCACGGCCGGTCACCCCGATCTGCTGCCATCCGGTAAGGTATTTGCTCCCCTCTGCTGTCTTCCGCTCCCTCCCCCGACCTCCGTTGCCCCCCATCGTCCGATTCAAACCCCCCCACTGACCTCTGCTCCCTCCCACCTGCCCTGTAATCACTATGCTGCTCCTGCCACCGGTGATCGGGTCCCCCAGTGCTCACCCCCCCGTCCCCCAGTGCTCCCCCCCCCCACTTCCCCCTGCTACCACCGGCGCCAAGTCCGCTCCCAGCTGCTAAGCGGGAACACTAGAAAAAAAAATCTCACACTTACCGGTCTACAGCCTCCCAGGACACGTGTGATTGGCTTCAGTACCTGCCGGTAATCAGCTGGTGCAGTCACACTACGGCAGCAGCTGACAGTCTACGTCCAGCGGTGGGGCCGGCTTTTTACCGCCCAGCTGGTTTAAGCGATCAGGTGATGCTCTGAGGTGACTGCAGCAGCTGATTACCAGCGGCTCCTGGAGCGATCAGTTGTGTCCCGGGATTTTGCAGAGAGGTGAGTAGTTTTTTTTGCACTGATGCATCAGCTGATTGTATAACAGCCGCTTATACAATCAGCTGCTGTGTCATGTGATTCATGTCCTTTAACCTGACATCATCTGATCACTTTGCCTTCTAGCAAACCGATCAGATGATATTGGATCCGGATTGGACGGCGCGGGACCCTTGACCCAGGATTACTGCGGAGGGGGGTTCTTTATTTCAATAAAGATGGAGTCACTAATTGTGTTGTGTTTTATTTCTAATAAAAATATTTTCTCTGTCTTTGTGTTTTTTTTTTTATCTTTACAAGAAATTCATGGTGGCCATGTCTAATATTGGCGTGACACCATAAATTTCGGGCGTAGGGCCAGCTGATAATATACAGCTGGCCCTAACCCCTTATTAACCAGCGAGCCACCCGTCACCAGGGCCGCTGGAAGAGTTGGATACAGCACCAGAATATGGCGCTTCTATGAAAGCGCCATTTTCTGGGGAGGCTGCGGACTGCAATTCGCAGCAGAGGTGCCCAGAAAGCTTGGGCACTCTGCGCTGCGGATTCCAATCCCCAGCTACCTAGTTGTACCTGGCTGGACACAAAATTTGTGCGAAGCCCACGTCATTTTCTTTTTCTTAAATTATTTCATGAAATTCATGAAATAATTAAAAAAAGAGCTTCCCTATATTTTTGGTTCTCAGCAGGGTACAAACAGGCAGCTGGGGGTTGGGGGCAGCCCGTACCTGCCTGCTGTACCTGGCTAGCATACAAAAACATGACAAAGCCCACGTCATTTTTTTTTTTTTTTACATTTTACGTTTTTGGGCAAAAAACTCCTTCATACAGTCTTGGCTGAAGGATGCTGAGCCTTGTAGTTTGGCAGCTGCTGTCTCCTCCCCTGCATACACTAGTGGATGGAATGAAGGTTTTACCCAGCTCACCTGCTTGATAGGAGACCAAAACCTGTGGACCGTGCAAGGAAAAAGTCGGCAATTCTTTGGTAATGATGAAGGAAGATATTCCAGCAACTTGAGTCCAAACAGGAAATTCTTTAAAACGTTAGTTCTTTATTATTTACATATTAAAAAGTCCATGTTGGGGTGAAACAAACCCAAGACAGAGAGGACGCATTTCAAACACTTGGTCCTTAGTCAATCTCTAAAGCATGTGTTCACAGGACTTGTTTAAAAAGGAGGGAGTAAAGACCCAAACATGTGTTTAATCAAATGGAAAGAGCTTTTCACTAAAGCATTAACCCTGTGAGGGGAACATTTTTATGCAGGTATTCACACACGGTAACATAGGAGTGAATGTCAAAAAAAAAATAAATAAACAGCATTAGTAAGCAAACAGTATTTCATTTCTTTTGTTCAAACCTGGTTTGAACAAAAGAAATGAAATACTGTTTGCTTACTAATGCTGTTTTGTTTTGTTTTTTTGACATTCACTCCTATATTACCGTGTGTGAATACCTGCATAAAAAATGTTCCCCTCACAGGGTTAATGCTTTAGTGAAAAGCTCTTTCCATTTGATTAAACACATGTTTGGGTCTTTACTCCCTCCTTTTTAAACAAGTCCTGTGAACACATGCTTTAGAGATTGACTAAGAACCAAGTGTTTGAAACGCGTCCTCTCTGTCTTGGGTTTGTTTCACCCCAAGATGGACTTTTTAATATGTAGATAATAAAGAACTAACGTTTTAAAGAATTTCCTGTTTGGACTCAAGTTGCTGGAATATCTTCCTTCATCACTAGTGGATGGAATATGCTGAGCCTTGCAGTTCTGCTCCCCCTGCCTCTCCTGCATACACTAGTGGATGGAGTATGCTGAGCCTTGTAGTTCTGCACCCCCTGCCTCTCTCTCCAGCATACAGTACCGTATGTAGTATGTAGTAAACCGTGCACAGGATCTCCTGGCAGCATGACAATGACAGCACTCCCTCCCACTCCTCAAACTCAGCCGCCGGCTGACAGATCCTCCCCGCCCCCCCTCCTCAATCTTGGCCGCCGGCGCCTAACAGCACCCCCCCCCTGCTCCTTGTCTCAGAGATGCGTACCAGCAAATATTTTTTTACAAAAAAAGCACTGATTATAACAAAGTGACACATGTCAGATTTAAAAAATATGGCCTGATCAGGAAGGTCAAAATTGTCTCTGTCACTAAAGGCCCCTTTACACAATGAGACTTTGTAGCGATCCCACCAGCGATCCCAACCTGGTCGGGATCGCTACAAAGTCTCTGGTGAGTCGCTGGTGAGCTGTCAAACAGGCAGACCTGGCCAACGGCGCAACAGCGATCCAGACCTGCAGAACGTCCTAACTGGTCATTGGGGACGTGTCAAAGCAGCTATTTGAAAGGGAAGTCGCTAACGAAGTCGTTGTAACGGTGTCAAACACACCAATACATGCTGCACAGCGGGAAACAACGGACCAAAAAATGGTCCTGAAAGATTTGTAGCGATCAGCGACCTCACAGTGGGGGCCAGGTCGCTGATGCGTTTCACACACTGCAATGTCGCTGGGGAGGTCGCTATTACGTCACAAAACCGGTGATGTTACAGCAATGTCGTTAGCGATGTTGCAGTGTGTAAAGGGGCCTTAAGTGGTTAAGGTTCTTACTATGTACTAAATGTGTTTACATTCGTTCCTGGACATGAAAACTTGTTAATTTGCTGTATGCACAATGTATCTGATCCTTTATAGCTCAATAAACTTTATTTGGTTTTAAAAAACAATGGAAGTGTCTCAGACTAAACATTGACAGATCACCTTTTACAGGGAAGTCAGCTGGCTCTTAGCCAAACAAATGATGCAAACCAGAGAGCAACGGACACACTTCGAACTCATCAAAATCTTCAAGATCAGCTTGCTGACCTCCAGCTAAACTTCAACAACATTAATCTGGTATGAGCTTAGAAAGCCGAAAAACTGTTTCCAAACATGCTGATTCTTAGCTTTTAAATAAAGATATTGCTTCCAACAGGAGAAAGAACTTCTGTCCTCCAAAGTATTACGATTGGACGAGAAAGTGTCAGATTTGACATTAAGACTAAAGGTTACTCAAACCGACAGAGAGCGATTTTTGAAGGTAGATATAGTAGCAGAATGATTATCTGTTACTTAGATTGTATATTAGTATTGACTCAAGCTGATATAAATTACTAGGAAAAGCTTGATCTGCATCGACAATCACAGGAGCTTTCTCTAGAGCTGGAAAGGGCCCAGAGAGGACGGGAAGGGTTTAACGACCAAGTCAGTGACCTCCATATTGAACTAGTTGGGGCCAAAGCACAAGCAAATCGACAGGACCAAGAGAAGGTGCAAATGAAAGAAGAATTAATTGTGCTGAAACAAGTAAGGATTTATAAAGTATTGTGAAAGTGTATGATATTACGTACATAAGTATCATAAAATCTAAAAAGCTCATTCACTTTCATCCATCCACTGAAAATGACACCTACTGTGTATTCTCACTGTTTTGCCTTTCAAATAACTTTAATATGGGTACATCTAACGTAATATGTAACATGTAATATTAGAGGCAAACTTTATAATTTTTTTTCAGCAAAGGAAAAATATTCTGCAGTCGCAATCACACTATATTTAAATGGAATCTGTCACCAGGTTTTTGTTACCTCATCTGAGATCTAAGAGCAGCATAATGTAGAGACAGAGATCCTGATTCCAGTGATGTGTCACATACTGGGCTGCTTGCTATAATTTGGTAAATGCATGTTTTATCATCTTCAGATTTAGCAGTTCTCTAAATGTTGAGCTCTGTATAAACCCGCACACAACACTTATTGGCAGTTTTTTCTCCATGTACACTGTACACAGAAAACTGCCAAATCAGTAGAGGAATATATTAGTCCTCTACTGATAATCTCCTGCTGAGAAAATTGTAATTTTATCAAAACTACAATAAGCACCTGTCATGGGTGTGTCAAAGTTGACAGACAACCTTGTGGTGTCCGGCTACAGAAGGTCGCTGCATTTGGCTGCACAAACTGCTCTTTCATATTCCATCCTTTCCTCTTTGGTGTGAATAGAGTTTTTGTGTGTCTTCTCTGTTAGGGTTTACTCTTTCCCCTCTAGGACCCTGCGGAGATCTTTTCCTTTCAGCTACTAATCATTATCTCTCCCCCTCTGTGGCTTTATATAACTGTATTTCCCCTTGGTATGCTGCTGGTGATAGAGTATAGCGGGCTTTACACACTGCAACATCGCTAATGCAAAGTCGTTGGAGTCACGGAATTTGTGACGCACATCTGGTCGCATTAGCGATGCCGTTGCGTGTGACACCTATGAGCGATTTTGCATCGTCGCAAAAACGTGCAAAATCGCTCATCAGTGACATGGGGGTCCATTCTCAAATATCGTTACTGCAGCAGTAACGAAGTTGTTCCTCGTTCCTGTGGCAGCACACATCGCTCCGTGTGACACCACAGGAACGAGGAACCTCTCCTTACCTGCCTCCCGGCCACAATGCGGAAGGAAGGAGGTGGGCGGGATGTTCGTCCCGCTCATCTCCGCCCCTTCACTTTGATTGGGCGGCAGTTCAGTGACGCTGCTGTGACGTCGCTGTGACGCTGAACGAACTTCCCTCTTAGAAAGGAGGCGGTTCGCCGGTCACAGCGACGTCGCAGGGAAGGTAAGTCCATGTGACGGGTCCAGGCGATGTTGTGCAACACGGGCAGCGATTTGCCCGTGTCGCACAACCGATGGGGGCGGGTACCCACGCTGGCGATATCAGTACCGATATCGCAGTGTGTAAAGTAGCCTTTAGTTTCCTTACAGTCCCGATTGTAAGCAGTTGGCTTATAATCATCCGGAGAAACGTCGTATGTTGCTGTTCCTCTTCCTTTGTCATCTTGGAGATAAGTTGTTTGTTTGCTTTCCCCTGTTTGTTTTCCCTGTGTGTTCTTCAGAACTTAGTGGGTTTGATTAGCATTCATCCCTCCTATTCTTTATCTAGGGATGTCAGGGGCGCCAGGGGCCAGTGGAAGGTTTTATCAGGGGTCACGATCTCCCCTTCCCCTAGACACATGGTTTTTCTCTTCCCTCCCCTCCCTTTTCACCATTCGCTCAGTATTACCCCATACCTAGTGTAGTGGGTGGGCCTACCCCCTACTAGTTTAGCATAGTTACCCGGCATTGTGATTATTAAAAGTGTTGATTTTTATTATTGTATATGATGTGTTAGGGCACCCCCCTAGTGGCCGGGTGGGACGGCTGTTGCCACCGGGGAGGAGGAGTCGGCCGGATATCTAGGCAAGGTCTGAATGTGTGTGGAGGGAGAGGATCCGGGGCAGCGGAGAGTGCACATCTGCAACGGCAAGTGTGATTGTGTGAGCGGACCATCAAGGGACACCGGAGATAAGGAGGTGAACGCAACCTCAAAGCCTATTCTGCCGGTGTGGGTCCGGTGTATGCTTGGCTGAAGAGTGGACGCCCGTAGGAAGTGGAGTACTTTGGGCATATTCCCACCAGAGGGTGCGTTCGGGCAGGGTGTCCCCAGCTCCACTAATATTGCCGGAATCTGCTGCCCGGAGTGTTTTATCTTTGAGAATAAATGTCGTTTTTATTGCATCTGGACTTTTGCCTACAGCCTTTTTGTGCATCGGCCGATGAAGACACCGACATACACTCTCTCAACATTAAAGAAGTGATGAAGCCAGGGATTTGCCTTGAATACAGTGCTGCCACGACTACACAGCCAGAGGCCTCCCTGTCCTGTCACTTCACCTAGCGTGACAGCAGCTCAGTAAGTCACACATTACTGGTTTTAGGGCCTCTGTCTCTACATTATGCTGATCTAAGATTATGTGGCAAAAACTTGGAAAAATATTTCCTTTTACTTTTCTAATTTCTGTAAATGATATTACATAGTACAAAATAAAAACGCTTTCTAATTCAAAGCCTATGAGCCTTAATTTATTATAGAATCCACATTTTATTTTGTGTGTACCTATGTGACAAGCTATTGTCTGGCTATTGTGTTTAATAAGTGATGTATGACAATATTACTGTTGTTTTTCTATCAGGTGAAGGAGAAGTTAACCACAGAGTTGGGTCAAATACAGCAAAGTCTTCAAAATGCATTAGAAGAGCTTCACCAGACTCAAGCAGAGCACAAGATCTCCAGTAACCTTGCATCTGCTCTTGAGGTTGAGCGCAAGCAACTCTTAGAGGAGAAGCAAACACTGATAGCTGTCATGGAGAATGATGATAATAGCCAGTGTGTCCAAGAGCTCAGGTAACTGGATGCAGAATCAATCAAAACACGCTATAGATATATTGTACCAAAACCAAGCACTAAATATCTTGACTGAGCGCTAAGTTTTGTCACCAGATGATATAATTAATTCTAAACTGCATTTAGATGCCTTTGATACGCCAGTTTCCTGAAGAATTTTCTATTTACAAATAATTTAATCTAATCCATCCATCCAATCCATTAGCTCTTCATGGGCCTCTGGTCTGATGCATAGGTTTTTACATGGCATGGCACGGTGGCTCAGGTGGCACTCCAGTCTTGCAGTGCTGGGGGTCCTGGGTTCAAATCCCACTAAGCACAACATCTGCAAGGAGTTTGTATGTTCTCCCCGTGTTTGTGTGGAGTTCCTCCGGGTACTCCTGTTTCCTCCCACACTACAAAGACAAACTGATAGGGACTTTAGATTGTGAGCCCCAATGGGGACAGTGTTGCCAATATATGTAAAGCGCTATGCAATTAATAGAGCTATATTAGTGAATGAATAAATATTATTATTATTACATAATTATTGTTTTTTCACGTATAGAACATTTACCCTGGTCCCTTTATGATGCTGTTTACATGTTGGTTTTTTTGGGACCCATGAGTCATGAACAGCACATGAATGCAATCCATGTGCTGCACGTTTTAAACATTGTTAAGGGTAGGAGACATTGCAAATTTTTGTTGAGCATGCAAGAAAATAATTAAAGGGGTTGTCCACTACTCGGACAACCGCTTGTCAATCCAAGGTTTTTCCCCCCTTAAATAAACAGCACACCTCACCTACGGTGCCAGGACCGATCCAGCAGTGTCAGCACTCGCTCTCCCTGTGCTCACATGAAGTTACTACTTACATCAAGCAAGTCCTGCACCAAGCAGCGCTGGCCTCACCCCACTTTCAGACAAATTGAACATCAAGAAGGAAGCTCATTTCCTCTTGATGTGTGATATGTCTGAAGGCGAGAAAAGTGAACTGCGCTGATGAACGCAAGTCTCACGAGATGTGATAAGCAACTTCATGGAAGCCCAGGGAGAGCGAGTGCTGACACTGCTGGAACGGCTCTGGCACCATAGATGAGGTGTAAAAAACACTCAGATTGATAAGGGGTTGTCCAAGTAGTGGACAATCCCTTTAACCCCTTTACACCATGGCCATTTTCCATTTTTTCATTTTTCTCTCCCAAGAGCCATAACTTTTTTATTTTTCCGTCAATGCAGCTGTGTGAGAGCATGTTTTTTGCGGGACGAAATGTAATTTGGAATTACGTCATTCATTCTACCACATACTGTAGCGGAAAACAGGAAAAAAATTCCAAGTGTGTTGAAATTGCAAAAAAAAAGTGCAATTCCACAATCGTATTTTTTTTCTATGTTTACTCTATGGTTAAATTGATCTGACAATATGATTATCCAAGTCAGTATGAGTACGCACATGCCAAAAAAATGTATAATTCTTTTTATTTAGGTGGTGAAAAAAAAAATCTGAAATTTGTAAAAAAAAAAATAATATATATATATATATATATATATATATATATATATATATATAATTGCCTTATTCTGTCTGTCTGTCTGTCTTGCTCCAAAATTGTGTCCTTACGGTGGCACAAAGCTGATTGGCCGCTGGGCTCGCCATGGCCCCGCCCCCCCCGCACGGATTGGCCGCTCGCCCAGGCTCCGCCCACACGGATTGGCCGGCCGCTCGCCTAGGCTCCGCCCCCACACGGATTGGCCTCTCGCCCCGGCACCCTGCAGGCATTGGCAACTCGCCCACGCCCCGCCCCCCTCACGCAATGCACGCTCGCTCTGGCCCCGCCCCCCGCACGCATTCCCCGAACCGACCGACACGGAGCCACGACTCCCAGGTGAGTACTGTACCCCGGGAGCCCACATCAGCATACGCCGCCAACCCAGCCGACACATACCCTCGCATTGCTGGGGTTGCCGCTGTATGCTGGTGTGGGCTCCCGTGCGAGCGGGGGACAGGATACGCTGGTAACCATGGTAGCATAGTTACCAGCACATCAAGGTCCTGCAGCGGTGGAAATTAAACACACGCACGCACACACACACACACATCAGATCACACTCACTCTCACACACACCTCACACACACATCACATCGCATCCACACACTCACAACATCCTGGGATATCGCTTGCTTCTCGGCGGCGATACTGTGCAGTGAACTTCCAGGACCTGCCGGAGGATCACATGGCCAGAAGCATGTGGTATCTCCGGATGTTGTGAGTGTGAGCGCGTATGTGCAATATCGTCAATGTGTGTGTGCGTGAGTGTATGCGATCGGGTGTGTGTGAGTGTATGTGATCGGGTGTGTGTGAGTGTATGCGATCGGGTGTGTGTGAGTGTATGCGATCGGGTGAGAAAGCCATGGAACCCATAGGGTGTAGGGGCGACATGACAGCCCGGAGGGTAGGGAGTTGATGGGGTTAAACAGTGTTGGTTCGTTTAGCAATGAGGAAAAGAAGGTGATTGGTTAGGGGGTGGAGTGTGGTGGAAGGAAAGGAGGGAGCTTTATGGTGTATATAATAGGAGGTGGGAGTCCATTACCTCCTCTTGCATTTCCTGGATGACAGCTTGGACGGGCTGGGGAACCTCCATCATGACATCCAGCATGATGGATCCGGACATCGCAGATCTGCAGCTTGGACGGGCTGGGGAACCTCCATCATGATGTCTTGAGGAATCCTCGGATCTGGTCAGCATGGCGGTGCAGGGCGCCCAGGTAGTGCAGTCCTACACCCAGGCTGCCTGGGTGTCTCCTCGGCACCTTCCCCCCCCCCCTCTTTGCTGTAGTGCTGGCAGTTTCAGGACTCGCCGGGGTCTTTTGGGGAAGGTGGGGGTGAGGAGGACAACGTGAGAGCCCCCACTCCCGTGGGGACCCTCCGCAGCTGGGTGGGCAGCAGTAGCTTGCAGCGCCCGCTCTGGCTGTCGGGAGGAATCTCCTGCAGGGCCGCGACGGCCGAATAGGGGGCGTGTCCAGCCCGGGGGCCTACTTCCGGTGTGAGGCCTCAGGCTGGATTTTTTGAGCGATGCGGCCGCTCCCGGCAGGGAGCGCGCCCAGCGGCGGTGGATGGACAACACCCCCCCCCCCTCCCTCCGCGGGAGGGCGGAGGACGGCTGCCTACAGGGTCACCTCACCTGTGTGGCTGGATTATCGGGACCGGAGGACTGGGCGCAGTAGGCGGCGGCGAGGAGGAGACAGCAGGCGCCTGCAGGGTCACCTCACCTGTGTGGCTGGATCATCGGGACCGGAGGACTGGGCGCAGCAGGTGGCGACGAGGAGGAGACAGGAGGCCTGCTGTCTATCCTGGAGCAGGCATTGGGACAAGGGTGCAGCTCTCATCAGTAGCGGCTTCCCCCAGGAGGGGAGCACCCAGCATTGTGGAGGCGACAATCGGCCCAAACAGGGCATGTGGACACGGTGCTCCTGGCGTCAGGGGGCGAACCCGGAGGGCATTCGGTGCCTGCAGCTTGAGGGACTGTCCCGGGATCAGCGACGGACGACTGGCGAAAAGGACGGTGACGGCTGATCTGAGGGCGTCCTCTGGAGGCAGCCTGGCGCGGTAATCAATTTAAGTTTCAGCCTTTTTGTAGTGGTGGGGGGACAGTCGCTGTAGTGGAGTAGTGTCTGGAGATATGGGTAGCAGCTGGAGGGGTTTGGAGCATGTGGTTAGTTCATAGGTCGGTTGGTTGTTCTGGAGGCCAGGGGCAGAGTTACGGACGGGGTGGTCTCATGGCAGCGGGGCCGTGAGGGTGCAGGTGGCGTCAGGTCCGGTGGTTACAGTTGCAGGTTGGGGATGGCGAGGTTCGGCGTTTACCGCAGTTTAGGTCTTGTGAGACTTGGTTAGGGGGGGCTGATGATTGCGGCACATGTGAGCGGGTGAGACGGCGCAGTTATTGAAGGTTTGCTGGGGTGTTTCATTATTAATCTTCTGATGCATGGTGGTTCTTATTGGATGAATTATGGTGGGTAAGGTAAAGGGGCGAGGGGTCCCGCGGTATGGTGTGTTCGAGGAGTTTTCAGGGGGTTTTTGTGAGTGATGTGTAGGTGCGGGGCCCCGGTATGGCGCGAGGGTTGCTGTGGATAAGTGAATAAAGGAGAGCGGAAATGTAGGAGAAGGTGAAGTGTTGGTTGCTGTAATGGGTTTGTAGGTTTGCAACCGCATCAATGGTAACATGGGGTTAATTTGTGGCTAGTCAGCATGTTATCCCATTGTGGAGGTTGGTGCTGGGAGGAATGTTGAGTCCAGCGTGACTGAATTGGTGTTAATGTAGGTGCTGGGCAGCTTTGGGCTGCTGTGGGTGAACTCGGTTAATCAGCAATGGTGGGCTGCGGACGGAATAATGGAGTTCTTCGGACAGCCGTGATTACGGGTGGGGACTATGCGAGTTATGGTTTGGACTAGAGGATTGGGTACTTGTGGTGCATAGAGTGTAAGTCGGATAGCTTAGGGCCATCTGGTATTATTGGGTGTTTTGCATGGGTGGACTCCTGGCATCTGTGGGCTGGTGGAGTCTATTTAATATTCATATACAATTTAAAAAAAAAAAAAAAAAGGAATGCTTGGCCCGGTGGTAGGTATGGGCATCTGGGTAAGGGTTTGCTTAGGGAGTCGTGGTGCTCCGGTCTCACGGCACAAAGGTATTTGGTTTGAAGGTGCAGTTGTGCGTTACGGGAAAATGGTGGTACGCCCCACGGTGGTCGGCTTTGAGCGGATACTATGGTGTGGCCAAGGTTTTAATTTATCTTGGGGTGTAATATGAGAGCTCAAAGGGGGTTGCGTGTCACAAGGTTTTCCTTGAGATCGAAAGGCCCGGACATGGTGTTTGGTAAAGTTGTGTCTCCTGATGCCCATAGTTGCATATGGAGTCAATCGGGCCAGTGGTGTGGCTGCAATTTTCCGGTGGGCATTGTAGTACAGGGAGCTTGTCGTGGTCCAGTTTGCAGAGGCAAGCGGACTATGCATTATGGTTGGAGGTGTTGTTGGGGACCTTGGGATCGAAGGTAATGCTTCAATATCTTCGACTCAGTAAGGGGTACAGGGCGATGGTTGCGGTTGTTTTGTTTTTTGAGGCCGTGTTAATTTTGGGGTGGAGCATGGTTCCGTTAGGCCATGTGGGCCTCGTTGAAATTAAGTGGGCCTGATTTCGGATGAAGAAGGTCCATTAGTGTGGTAGTTGAGTATGTGGGAAGATTTTGGGATTTTCTGGGGAAGACAGCTCGAGCCTCTGTTGTTGTCAGAGGGTGTTATGGCGGAATAAATCGGTCAGGGGAGACCAGTAGTGATATTTGGCTCTGGGGAAGCTGCAAGGTCAGCTGTAGGGGAAATTTCAAGGCTATGGATTGCAGTCGTTTTACAGCGGGGTTTCACTTTAGCGGTTTCCTGGGAGAACTAGGTTTGGGGTGCGAAGTGACCCAGTAGCATAAGCAGTGTGAGTGTCATCCTGTTTTCGTATCTCAACCCCAGTGGTGGTTTAATTCAGCTGGAGAATGGAGGAGGAGGACTGACTGTACAGGGTGACTGTACAGTGGTTCTTTGGTCGGTACTGGGGAGGACGATGGTACAGTCGGTACTGCATTTAATTGGTTATAATAAGGCCAGCGGGGCATGGTGTGGATTCCGGTATAGTTTGGGAGCTTGTGGCATGGTGGGCCTGAGTGGCCGTCAGAGGGACCCGGTGGCTCCTGCCACCAAGGATCAGGGGAGTGCGGTGCAGTAAGGTGGACTGGGTACGCTGGATGGTGCATATATGGGATGCTCAGAGTTTAAGTGATAGATGGAAAGGTTTTAATGGTTGGTTTGGCTTGCAAGTTGGGGGAGCAAGCGTTGGGTGTGTGGGGGTCCAGGCCACGCAAGGTGTCACGTGGCCTGTTCTGTGGCGGGGGTAGGTCTGGTCCAGAGGCGGTTTAACGGATAATGTTATTTGATTGGAGAGTCACTTGTAGGATATAGTGGCTCCGGTTACAAGGATCTTGCAGGCATGGGTCCTGCAAGGTGGGGGGTATTGATCCGTAGGTGATTCATACCTCATCTCCGGCCCGGTGTGTGTTGCGGCCAGGGATCATGTTTTGGTGGTGGAAGGTGGTTTCTGGACCGGGCCTACCCAGGGTTACGTATTGTATTACGTACTGTATTATTATTATTATGGTATTACCTATTGTTAAATGTTGGGGACGCCCGTTGGACGGCGCCCCCTTGTGTTAGTGTGTAAACAATAGGCAATAAAGGGCTGCTGTGGCCATTTTTTACCAAGTCGCAAGCAGTGTCCGTGTATTATTGATACCGGGTAAGGGTAATTGGAAATAATATAGGAATCAACGACCGGAAAATCCCTCCTGGAAATGTCAAGAAAGCCATGGAACCCATAGGGTGTAGGGGCGACATGACAGCCCGGAGGGTAGGGAGTTGATGGGGTTAAACAGTGTTGGTTCGTTTAGCAATGAGGAAAAGAAGGTGATTGGTTAGGGGGTGGAGTGTGGTGGAAGGAAAGGAGGGAGCTTTATGGTATATATAATAGGAGGTGGGAGTCCATTACCTCCTCTTGCATTTCCTGGATGACAGCTTCCCACCCACCCTCCCTTCTATTGTGTATTGTTATTATTGGTGTGTTTATATGCATGTATAGTTATTCAATTTTTAGAGCCATTACAACAAAAAAAAAAAAAAAAAATGAGAAAAGAAAGGATTGGAGGAAGTGTCGTGTATAAAATAATAATAATAATAAAAAAAAAATCGAAACAAAAGAGATTTCTATGTGGATTGTGATATATATTGTCATTTGGGATTCTTGGAAGTGGGTGAATAAGATGGGGGTAATGTGGGAATATATGTATATGTATATGATGTGTATGATGTATATGTGTATGGTCAGCATAAATAATGGGGATTATGTCCTTTGTCACAGCAGCGGGGGTAGGTCTGGTCCAGAGGAGCTCTAATTGTTACTGGTGTTTGGATGGAGAGCCACTGGGGAAGGTACAGTGGCTCCGGTTACTGGTGACCTGCAGGTACAAGGTTGTCTGCAGGGAGGAGGTATTGCTCCGTTGGTGATCAATGCCTTATATATGGGTCAGGGTTGTTGCCAAGGATTATATATTAAGGAGTTGATGGTTGCCAGGGAGTCACAGGTGGCTATAGTGCCCCAGGTGATAGGTAATTGAAAGTACGGGTGTTTTTGGTTTGGGTAAGGGTATTACTCCTTTGGTGACTTTTACCTCATTTATATATGGGACCATTGTTATGGTCAGTGATCCATTTTGGTGAAATGGTAATCGCAGGAGGAGTCACTGGTTGGGGTCATGGTTCTGGATCCAAGTGTAGTGCAAGCACGTGGTTCTGCAAGGCATAGGGGTTTTGATCCGTAGGTGATTAATACCTCTTATCTCTGGGCTAGTTGCAGCCGGGGATGTTGTTGGATTAAAGTCGCTAACGGGCTTTAAGGTTTTGAGGTCACAGTTACTGTTATGCACATGGGGGATTGATCCATAGGTGATTGATGCCTCATATCTCTGGGCTGGAGGTTGCAGCCGGGGATAATATTGAGTTGGAGGTAAAGAGGAATGTAAGGTTTTGAGACACGGTTGATACTTGATGCTACTTGGGGGGGTTTTAATCCGTAGGTGATTAATGCCCCCATCTCTGGGTCGGTGTGTTGCGGCCAGGGATCATGTTTCTGACGGTTGTGTGATTTGAAGGGTCACTTGTAGGATATAGTGGCTTTGGTTACAGGGATCTTGCAGGCATGGGGTCCTGCAAGGTTGGGGTATTGATCCGTAGGTGATTAATGCCTCGTATCTCTGGGTCGGTGTGTTGCGGCCAGGGATCGTGTTTTTTCTGACGGTTTGTGTGATTGAAGAGTCACTTGCGGAATACAGTGGCTTTGGTTACAGGGATCTTGCAGGCATGGGGTCCTGCAAGGTTGGGGTATTGATCCGTAGGTGATTAATGCCTCGTATCTCTGGGTCGGTGTGTTGCGGCCAGGGATTGTGTTCTGGTGGTGGAGTATGGCTTCTGGACCGGACTTATGGCGGGGGTAGGTCTGGTCCAGAGGCGGTTTAACGGATAATGTTATTTGATTGGAGAGTCACTTGTAGGATATAGTGGCTCCGGTTACAAGGATCTTGCAGGCATGGGTCCTGCAAGGTGGGGGGTATTGATCCGTAGGTGATTCATACCTCATCTCCGGCCCGGTGTGTGTTGCGGCCAGGGATCATGTTTTGGTGGTGGAAGGTGGTTTCTGGACCGGGCCTACCCAGGGTTACGTATTGTATTACGTACTGTATTATTATTATTATGGTATTACCTATTGTTAAATGTTGGGGACGCCCGTTGGACGGCGCCCCCTTGTCTTAGTGTGTAAACAATAGGCAATAAAGGGCTGCTGTGGCCATTTTTTACCAAGTCGCAAGCAGTGTCCGTGTATTATTGATACCGGGTAAGGGTAATTGGGAATAATATAGGAATCAACGACCGGAAAATCCCTCCTGGAAATGTCATGTGTGTGTGTGTGTGTGTGTGTGTATGCGATCGGATCTGTGAGTGTCGGCAGAGGAACACAGCGTGCTGGAGGAGGCTGGGAGGAGAGAGGCTGATCCTGGGGAAAGCTGGGAGGGGGAGGCTGAGAGAAGAGAGGCTGATGCTGGGGGAGGCTGAGGCTGGGGTAGGCTGGGAGGAGAGAGGCTGATGCTGGGGACAGAAAAGGCTGATGCTGGGAGGAGAGAGGCTGATGCTGGGAGGAGAGAGGCTGATGCTGGGAGGAGAGAGGCTGATGCTGGGAGGAGAGAGGCTGATGCTGCGGGCAGAGAGGCTGATGCTGCGGGCAGAGAGGCTGATGCTGCGGGCAGAGAGGCTGATGCTGGTGCAGCATGGGGGATGGAGCACGATGGGGGGTGCGCAGCATGGGGGATGGAGCACGATGGGGAGTGCGCAGCATGGCAGATGGACCACGTTTGGGAGTGCGCAGCATGGGGGATGGAGCACGTTTGGGAGTGCGCAGCATGGCGGATGGACCACGTTTAGGAGTGCGCAGCATGGTGGATGGAGCACGTTTGGGAGTGCGCAGTATGGCGGATGGAGCACGTTTGGGAGTGTGCAGCATGGCGGATGGAGCACGTTTGGGAGTGTGCAGCATGGCGGATGGAGCACGTTTGGGAGTGCGCAGCATGGCGGATGGACCACGTTTGGGAGTGCGCATCATAGCAGATGGACCATGTTTGGGAGTGCGCAGCATGGCGGATGGAGCACGTTTGGGAGTGCGCAGCATGGCGGATGGTGCACGATGGGGAGTGCGCAGTATGGCGGATGGAGCACGTTTGGGAGTGCGCAGTATGGCGGATGGAGCACGTTGGGGAGTGCGCAGCATGGCGGATGGAGCACGTTTGGGAGTGCGCAGCATGGCGGATGGACCACGTTTGGGAGTGCCAGCATGGCGGATGGAGCACGTTTGGGAGTGCGCAGCATGGCGGATGGAGCACGTTTGGGAGGGCGCAGCATGGCGGATGGAGCACGTTTGGGAGTGCGCAGCATGGCGGATGGAGCACGTTTGGGAGTACGCAGCATGGCGGACGGAGCACGATGGGGGGTGCGCAGCATGGCGAATGGAGCACGTTTGGGAGTGCGCAGCATGGCGGATGGAGCACGTTTGGGAGTGCGCAGCATGGCGGATGGAGCACGATGGGGAGTGCGCAGCATGGCGGATGGAGCACGTTTGGGAGTGCGCAGCATGGCGGATGGAGCACGTTTCGGAGTGCGCAGCATGGGGGATGCAGCACGATGGGGAGTGCGCAGTATGGCGGATGGAGCACGTTTGGGAGTGCGCAGCATGGCGGATGGACCATGTTTGGGAGTGCGCAGCATGGCGGATGGAGCACGTTTGGGAGTGCGCAGCATGGCGGATGGAGCACGATGGGGAGTGCGCAGCATGGGGGATAGAGCACGATGGGGGGTGCGCAGCATGGGGGATGGAGCACGATGGGAGGTGCACACCTCCCCCCAACACACACACACACTGGGAACCACAAATACTGCCCTACACAGACACCCAAACACACAGACAACGCTGCACACACACAACACCCAACACACAAACACCGCGGCATACATAAATATACGCACATACTGCACAACACACACATTGCACAAAACATACCTCCCCCCAAAACACACCACACACACACAAACCGCACAACACACACACACAACGCTACAGACACACAGCGCTCCACAAACAACGCAACACACGCAACACACATACAACACCGCTCTCACCCCCCGCCACACCCAGACAACACCCAGAACATGTACAGCGCCCTACACAAACACTTGGTAAGTACACACAACAACATCTATATATATAACAAAAATCATACATGAACTACACAATACGTAAATTCTAGAATACCCGATGCGTAGAATCGGGCCACCTTCTAGTATATATATATATATATATATATATATATATATATATATATATATATATATATTTTGCTTGTGTCGCTATCTTCTGAGAACCATAATGTTTTAATTTTTCAGGATCTGGGGCTGTTTGAGGGCTTATGTTTTGTGTGCTGAGATGATAGATGCGATGTTTTGATGGCCTTTTATCGCATTTTATTGCAATGTTGCAGAGGCCAAAAAAATGCACCGTAATTCTGTAGTTTCAACTTTTTTCTCGTTACACCGCTAACCGATCAGATTAATTTATTTTATATTTTGATACATTGGACTTTTACGAATGCAGTGATACCAAATATGTGTATCTATTATTGTTTTATTATTAATGTCGCAAAAGCGAGGTGATTTAAACTTTTTTTTTCATAATTTTAAACTTTTTTTTTTTTCAGTTGTAACTGTATTTAAGGCCTCCTTCACATGTCAGTGTTTCCGGTACTTGGGGCATCTGTCTTCACACGTACTGGAGACACGTATATATGTGTATTGATTAATCTATGGTGCTGCTTATATGTCTGTGTTTTCACACAGACTGTGTGTCCACATGAATGACACAGAGACATATTCGCTTTTTACTGGCAGCATGGAAGACAAGGGCCAATACAAGTTTATGGGTCCTTGACAAACATGTACCGCACACAGATGACATCCATGTGCCGTTCTTGTGACACATACCAGAATTAAATGCATTCGATAAATTATTGATTTTTATGTGTTAAAGATGTGCAAAGATGATACATAGATAAATAATGCAATCATAGTCTATCATTCGCACCCTTTAAATTGTTCCAGAAAATGAAGTATTTCTCCCAGAATATTATTGGCATTACACTTGTTTTGTTATACATAGGGTTACTTCCTTTGTATTGGAATAACAGAATAAAAAACACAGAAATAAAGGCAATTTCGACATAATTTCACACAAAGCTCCAAAAATGGGTCAGGCAAAATTGTTGGCACGCTCATCTTAATATTTGGTTGCACACCCTTTGGAATAAATGACTGCAATAAATCTCTTTCTTTTTTTTTCCAAACAGTTTTTATTGATTTTACAAATTCTACACAATATCGTATCATACGAAGTATTATCAGGTTACAATGACATAAAATAAGTCAAAATTATTGAATCCAAACATAACTTACATGAAACAAACCCTTAAGTCCCTGTGCCACTCTTTAATATTTCTACTATTGATGCCGTGCCTTGATCATGTCATACCATCTTACCCTTATCCTTCACCTTAGTCCCCGCTAAGTAATCCTCAATTTTCCCAAGCTGCCCTGGATTTCATTCAGAAGGTACCACTCCGTATGCCTAAAAGGTGCCACTAAATGCTCTATTTCTTCCTGTTTAAAATAAACTTCAATAAAAGCTTTCCACCTACTAAAAAACTTGGTAGTCTTATTTTCTTTGTCCCTTTCTGCTTCTAGTTTCTCCATCCTCAAAAGATTATGTAATTCCCCGATGACTTCCCCTGTGGATGGAGCCTCCTCCTGTATCCAGTGCTTTAGGATGCACCTTTTAGCTATCATAGCTATGTCATGTATGATTGCAAATGTCTTTTTGTCCCGAGAATTCAGTCCCCCTCTCACTCCGCCCTCAAAGAAGTGAAAAATCCACACCATTAGCTCTGGTTTGCAGGAAATTTTCCATGTTGTCTGGGCTAGTGTTCCGACTTGATTCCAGAACCTCTTTATCACCCTGCATTCCCACAGGCCATGTAACATGTCTGTTTTTTCTTTATGGCACTTAGGACACCGTGCCTCCCTGCCCGGTATGTTGAAACCCAAAACTGCCCTGTGTAATATCCTAAATTGGGTGTCTCTCCAGCTCTCATTGGTGACTTGTTTCCGCATCTGAACCCATCCTTTCAATATGACCTCCACCACTTCTTGCCCTTTCAGTTGTTTTTTCCAAGCTAAAAGTGTACGACTATCTTCCCGTGATATTAGCACACCTCTAAATGTTCGGTATATTCGAGAGACATTCAGGTTTGTTACATTGCCTTCCATAAGCTCGTCAATCATACTCTTGTTCAGTTCCCTTCCAATCTCACCAAGCTCTCTCATTATTCCATGTTTCAATTGTTCGTACTGAATAATGTGGAAGCCATTGAGGTTGTATTTATCAAGCACTTCCCGACCTGTCATCCACCTTCTCTCTTCCACATTCATTACATCTATCATTCTCCTAACGCCCTTCTCTTTCCATTTGAGGAATAGTCTATTCTCTCTCCCCTGGGGGAAGTTTGGTGATGCCCAAGGATTTAGGTATTTTGATACCTTCCATAAAAGTCCCAATTTCCGTCTTACCGATCTCCAGGCCAACATGGTGTCTCGGAATATAACGGAGTTTCTTATGTGACCTTCAACCTTGGACAATGGAGAGTGAAGAATAGACGTCAGATCCCATGGCTCAACGTACTTGAGTTCCATACCATAATCCGAGTGCCTACTCGTTCCTCTCAGCCAATCGATCACGTGTCTCATGATGCACACTACGTTATACCCTCTGATGTCCGGAAAATTTATCCCTCCCTCCTCCACAGACTTCATCAGCGTGCGCAGCTTTATTCTGGGTTTCCTTCCCCTCCAAATAAAATCTGCATACGCTGAGTTGAGTCTGTTGACATCCTTTAGTGTTAACAATAATGGAATCGTTTGGAAGGGGTACAGCAGCCTAGGGAAGCTCATCATTTTTATGAGGTGACATCTTGCCAATAATGGCAGGGGTAGTCCCTTCCAGCCCTTCAATTGATTTATGATTTTTCTGATCAGTGGGCCATAGTTCATTTTATAAATTGATTGCACCGTCCTTCCTACATGCACTCCCAGGTATTTGACTGATGTTTGTGCTACCGGAATTCCATTCACATGCCCTTCGCTTAAGATACCCCCAGCTGGCCCTTGATCCCCGCTCAGGAATAGCAGCTCACATTTCTTTTTATTTAATTTAAAACCTGAAAAGGTGCCAAATTTTTCTATCATGCTAAGTGTCCGGGGCAGGTCCGCACCAGGATCCCCCATAAATAGAATCACATCATCAGCAAAAAGCGCTATCTTCATTTCTGTACCCCTTATGTTGATCCCTTTAAAACTATTATGACCCTGCAGCACTCTTGATAAGGGTTCAATTGCCAGGTTAAATAACAATGGGGATAGCGGGCATCCTTGTCTCCTCCCTTTCTTCAGGGGGAACACGTCGGACAAAAAACCCGGGGTGTGGATCCTTGCTCCTGAGTTGGCATATAGGCTGTTAATATAAAGTCTCAACTTACCCAATATCCCCGCGGCCTCCATCACCTTGTCTAACCAGGTCCAGTTAACATTGTCGAACGCTTTCTCGGCGTCGAGTGTGACTAATGCAGGACTTGCCCCCCCCTTCGTGCGCCCCAATCTCACTGCGTCTACCACTAGAATCGTCTTCCTAATGTTGGTCACCGCATTTCTCCCTTTTATGAACCCTACCTGATGTTCTGAAATTAACCTAGGTAAGACCGTGGCCAATCTGTCCGCCATGATTTTAGACATTATTTTTAAGTCCTGGTTGATGAGCGAGATGGGCCGATAACTCGAAGGGTCGTCCAGGTCCTTGGATCCCTTGGGTATTAATTTAATGTATGCTATATTGGCATTTTTAGGGATTTCTGTTCCCCCCAGAATTGCGTTAAAGACTGAAGTTAGGTCCGGAGAAATCAGATCCTTGAGGACTTTATAAAATTCGCTGTTGAAACCATCGGGCCCTGGAGCCTTATCAGTACTAAGTTCCCCAATTGTTTTTGAAACCTCCTCCTCTGTGATATCTGCGTTTAAGACTTCCAGTTCCTCCTCCGTTAAGCTAGGTAGTTGGGCTTGCCTTAGCCACTCCGCCTCCTCAGTCATGTCGTTATGTCCTGGCCCGTACAACTTTCTGTAATATTCTCCCAGGACCTTATTAATTTCCTTGGGATCCGATGTCACCCCTCCACCCTTTGTTTTCATTTTAGTGATTACCGTCATCTTTCTGTTGCCCCTTGCTAAATTTGCCAACATCCTCCCCGCCTTATTCCCAAATCTATGAAGATCCGCCTCTTTATATGACCAGAATAATTGTTCCTTTTTTTTTGCCCACTCGTCAAAGTCTCTCTTGGCCGCCATCCACCTATCTTTTGCCGTGATAGACCTGTCTGTCAGATAATTAGTATACGCTAGCCGCACTGCCTCGCTGTGAAAATTGTATTTCACGTTCGTCTTACGTTTAACCATAGCCGCATACCCCACCAAGCGTCCTCTCAAGACCGCTTTCGCCGTTTCCCAGAATAATACTGGCGTCGCCCTATGTTCCTTATTATTTTCTGAGAACTCTTCCCACCATTCCTTTATTATCTTGTGAAAATTGTCCTGTCTTAGGAGAAACGACGGGAATCTCCATATAATGTCTGATCCCCTCTTGAATTTCTCTCTAAGACCCACTCTCACCGGACTGTGGTCTGAGATCACCATACTCTCAATCATGCAGTTCTGCACACCGTTTGCCAGTTCCAAAGACAACCAAATCTGATCTATACGAGACCAACTGTTATGTGGATGAGAGAAGTGCGTATACTCTCTGTCATGTGGGTGAGTTAATCTCCAAATGTCTTTTAGTCCTACATCCTCCAAAGAAACCTCACTGTGGGCTGAGCCCTTGTCCCCGTGTCCCACCACACCCCCTCCCTTGCTTCTGTCCTCCGCTGAGTCTGGCACTGCATTAAAGTCCCCCGCCACTATGATGTTAGGTTCCCTATCTGAGAGAATTATGGATTTTATGGTGTCATGGAACTGATTCTGTTTCGAGTTTGGGCCATACACATTATATATACTGAGTGTTCCCGCTGGACTGGTAATTGTTAAATGCTGCCATCTTCCTTGATCATCCTCCTCCTGAGCCACCACTTCATGGCTAAGCTGTTTGTTTATCAAAATCATTGTGCCCGCCTTCCTTCCCTGTGCCGCTGCCCCATATACTGAACCCACCCAGTATTTTTTCATGCGGAGAAAATCTTCCCTCCCTAAGTGGGTTTCTTGTAGAAGTGCAATATCAGTTTTTAGTCTTTTCAAGTGTCTTAGTATCATTGCTCGCTTGTTAGGTGATCTAAGGCCCTTAACATTCCACGTTATTAGTTGCACCATGTTTGTCTGAACGGTTTGCTCTTGGTGATACTGCCCTTCAAGACCTCGACTTTAAGAGAGACACGACTGTCAACAATGCACTCACAAGTGGTTCCTACAGAATGGCATTTCTTTTCCCCAACTCGTAAATAAACCCCTATACAACATATGAAAAATATAACTCCTATAACGACCAAACAGGTTTTCCCTTTAAAGGGACTTTCGGCTCTTTTTGCCATGTTAGTGACTTCCCTTCTTCCTGGCCAAAATATGAGTCTCCCTAATCACCCCCCTGATAAACAAATTCTATGTTTTTTCCCCCGAGTAACACACAACAACCTTAAGTATTATGCAAAGATTTAAACAATATGTCGTATATAGTAGAACTTTAGCGAGAGTTCTTCTGCTGGCTTAGTCCTGATTTTGTGGGACCTTCCTTTCAACCCGTTCGGATCCACTGTATTGAGATCTGAAAGACAATCCAGAGAGAGAGAAGCAGAGCATAGAAAAGAGAGAAAAAGAAGCGAGTGAAGAGGAAAAAGAGAGAGGCGAGGAAGAAAAGCGAGAAGAAGAAGAAGAGGAGGGCAAAAGAGGGGAAAGAGCAGAAGAAAAAGAGAGGAGAAGAAGAAGAGAGAGGAGAAAAGGGAGGAGAGAGAGAGAAAAGAGGAAGAGGGGAGAAAAAGAAGGAGAAAGAGAAGAAGAAGAAGAAGAGAGAGGAGAAGAAGAAGAGGAGAGAAGAAAAGAAGAAGAAGAAGAAAGAGAGGGGAGAAGAAGCAGAGAAAGGAGAAGAAGAAGAGAGAAGGGAAGAAAAAGAGAGAGGAGAAGAAGAAGAGAGAGAAAAAGAGGAAGAGAAAGGGGAGGAAAAAGAGAGAAGAGGAGGAAAAAAAGGGGGGGAGGAGAAGAAGTAGAAGGAGAAAGAAAGGCAGAAGGAGAGGAAGAAGGTAAAAGAAGAAGGAAAATAAAAAGGAGGAGAGGAAGGAGAAGAGAGAGAGGAAGCAGAGAAAGGACCTCTCATCTTCTCCTCTCCCCTGCCACCGAAGGTAGGAAAAACGATTGGTTCCCTCTCCTTCCCCCTCACACCGACCCCCCCCCTCTCGGCCCGCTCCCCCTCTTTGGTCAAGGGGATCAGAGAAAAACCAGTAAAAGTCAGTTCAAGAGTCATCACGTGTCTTGGTGGCTCTCAAGAGTGCTGCTCCCTGAAGTCCGGTCTGGGGCTGGGTTGCTGAGCTGGACTCCGATTCCCCTCTCCGTTGGTCTCAGGTTGTGTTTGCCTGCTGTGTTGTCCGTCCCCTCTTCCTGAACCTGTAGAGGAGCCTTTTCTGTAATTTCCTCCTTCATTAGATCTCCTCTCCAGAGCCTCTGCCCGACTTCTGTCGTGATCTGACATAAGGATGTTTTCCGCTTCCTTGTGGTCTTTATAATATGAGAATGTTCCATTGGAGTTCCTGACCTTTAGTATGGCTGGGTAAAGTAGTTGGCATTTTACTCTTTTGTTGTACAGAAATGTGCACAGCTTGCTGAAATCCTTCCTCCGCTTGGATACATCAACCGAATAGTCCCCAAAGATCAGCAGTCTATTTCCTTGGTATTGTAGGGGCCGTTTACGTTCTCTAAAGGCCTTCAATATTTCTTCTTTGTGCTTGTAGTCGAGGTATTTGACTATCACTTGTCTGGCTCTTGGCGGGGATTTACTGCTTGGGCTTTGTCCTTCTCCTTTGTTCATCTCTTGTTGCCTCAATGTTCCCACTCTGTGGGCCCTTTCCACTCTGAATTTCGCTTTTATACCCAATGCCTGTGGTAGTTCCACCTCACAGATGCTGTCTAGCTGACCCAATGATACCGATTCTGGCAACCCCACAATACGTAGATTGTTTCGTCTCGATCTGTTTTCTAGGTCCTCTGCCTTGTCTTTCAGGTATTCATTAGATTTTATTAAAGTTGCTATTTGATCTTGCATGGTCGAGATTGCCTCCTCAGAATTAGAGATTCTCTGCTCTGTTTCTGTCAGTCTATTTGAGTGATCAGTCAATTGCTTCTGCATGACGGCTAGTGAGGATTGTATGGCTGCCTCTATGGCTATTTTTATTTCCTTAGATAGATGAGATGTCACTTCTATTGCCAATTTTTTATAGTCCACATGTATCTCTTGTACTTGCTTATTGTGACCAGCAGGTGGTGCTGTTTTCATAGACCTTCTTGTTAGTGTGGAGCCTCTGCCTCCCTCTGTCGCCTTATAGGGCTGAGATGGTAGTGTGTCTTGCTGTTTTTTACTTCCTTTACCAGGAATGGCAGAGGATGATCTCCTCCTGTAATGAGATTGCCCCCATTTGCCTCCTCTCTCCCTCCTCTGCTGGCATGCATCTTCCTCCGGCCCTCCTGATCCTCCACTGCCCCCCTCCATATCGCCGGCCTCCTCCTCTCTCAGCTCACCCTCCATGTCTCCCTCATCCTCCCACTGTGAGCTGCCCTCCTCTGGCCCCTGCATCCACCTCTCTCCAGCTCCAGATTCCTCTGCCTCCTCAGCCGTGTCCTCCATTACTCTGCCTTTCCAGCATGTATCCGTCTCGTCTCTCCCCTGCACCTCTGGCTCCGCCCCCGACAGGCTTGCCGGCGCCATGATCAGTGCATCCACATCTCTCCCAGCCGCAGCGTCGCCGTTCCTCCCGGGTCTTTCACTGCAGCCAGCGCTTCTCAGCAGGTAGCGATCCATCGCTGCTGGCCTCCGCTTTCCTGCTGGGTGATTTTTGTCTTGTTCCCGGAGGCGGGGGGCTTCTTTCAGACTGGTTTTTCCAGGGGGTGGCAGGAGCTTCTCCCTCAAGCCTCCACCGCAGCCAGGACCGGAACCGGAAGTCAAAATCTCTTTCTATAACCATCAACAAGTTTCTTAGAGCTCTAAACTGGAATTTTGGACCATTCTTCTTTTGTAAACTGCTCCAGGTCTCTCATATCTGAAGGTGCCTTCTCCCAACAGCAATTTTAAGATCTCTCCACAGGTGTTCAATGCGATTTAGATCTGGACTCATTGCTGCCACTTCAGAATTCTACAGTGATTTGTTTCCATCCATTTCTCAGGGCTTTTTGAAGTATGTTTGGGGTCATTCTCCTGCTGGAAAACCCATGACCTAGGGCGCAAACCCAGCTATCTGACACTGGGCACTACAGTACAACCCAAAATCCTTTGGTGATCTTCAGATTTCATGATGCTTTGCACACAGTGAAGACACCTAGTACCAGAGGCAGCAAAATAACCCATTTCATTTGTAGGTCTCATTCCCTTTTCTTTAAACAGTAAAATGATGTGCTTTACCAGAAAGCTCTATCTTGGTCTCATCTGTCAACAAGACGCTCTCCCAGAAGCTTACTCATGTAAATTATGGCAAACTGCAGTCTAGCTTTTTATGACTCTGTGTCAGCAATGTGGTCTTCCTGGGTCTCCTGCCATAGTGTTTATTATCATTCAAATGTCGATGGATAGTTCACGCTCACAATGATGCACCCTGAGCCTGTAAGACAAGTTGAATTTCTTTGGAACTTGATTGGGGCTGCTTATGCACCATCTGGACTATCCTGCATTGCAACCTCTCATCTGCTGAACAACGTCCAGGGAGATTAGTTACAGTGCTAAGGGTTGTAAACTTCTTGATTAAGTTGCGCATTGTGGACAAAGGAACATTAAGATGTCTGGAGATGGACTGTTGTGACCTTGAGATTGTTGATATTATTCAACAATTTTGGGTCTCATGTCCTCAGACAGTTCTCTTTTCCTGTTGTGTTCTCCATGCTTCGTGTGGCACACACAAACATAATGCAATGATTGAGTCAACTTCTCCACTTATTTTTTGTTTTCAGGTGTGATTTTCATATTGCCCACACATGGTACTTGCCACAGGTGAGTTTGAACTAACAGGGAATACTTGAAACAAAGTTGTTTGAAAAGCAACTTTATAATTTTTTCAATAAAGACTTAAAATTTGAAAAGCTACATTATATGGTAAAATGGGAGAAGAACTTAAGTATAGAAATTCCTGAGTAGAAATGGATTTTCTCTTTAAAAGCGACATATTCTTCTAACATTTGCTCCTTACTTCACAAATCATTTTATAAGCTACTGACTCGCTGGTTTTACACGCCGGCAAGACTCAATAAAATTAATAATAAAATTTCCCCCCTTTGTTGGAGAGGATGTAAAGACAAAGGCACGCTCATACACATATTCTGGGAATGCCCAAAAATACGAAACATTTGGACAGAAGCTGCTAACTTGATAAATAAAATTACACATTCTAAAATTAAAATAACACCTCAAATGGCTCTACTCTCAATGGACCTAGAATCCATTAACCCTTGTCATATTCCGATTATTATTCATATTCTCC
Organism: Anomaloglossus baeobatrachus; assembly: GCF_048569485.1. Lineage (NCBI taxonomy): Eukaryota > Metazoa > Chordata > Amphibia > Anura > Aromobatidae > Anomaloglossus > Anomaloglossus baeobatrachus. The sequence continues at coordinate 452,568,480 of NC_134356.1, forward strand.
TCCTAATAAAAAATTCCATTGCAGCTAATTGGAATAGTGACAATATAGCAAATATAATGGAAAATAACAACAAGCTCATATTACACCATAAATTTGAAAGGAAACATGCTATATTTAATAATTCATTCGGCTCTTACCATAAAAGATGGGGAGTTTGGTTAAACAATTTAATAGATATTGGATGACTATTGAATCCTACACTATATAGGGCAACATCTGCTACTCTTTGACAATCTTAATAAATTTATAGATTTCTCAAAGACACTCTACTCCAAAGATACAAAACCCCCCCAAAAAAAACGGCTCTGTCTCACTTACCCAAGCTTTTCCCTCTTTTTCTATCTCTTCTTCATTTCATTCTTTCTTTCTTTTTTTTACTTTTATAATCTTTTTTTATTAAGGTTAAGTCTCCCTTTACCACTTACCCTTCCATTCTTTTCCTTAATCCTTCCAAGTTTGCCCCCAATAAAGTTCTTCTTCCCTAATTTACCCTCCCCAACCTCTCATTCCTTACCCCATAAAAATACTAAATGCTAAATGTATGTGTACTTATTAAGAATGTATTTAAACAAATTTATAAATGAAGTTCATTATGTAATATATGTTTAAATTTAAAGTACAATAAAAAAATATTGAAACTCAAAGTTGTTTGAAAAGGTGCCAACTGTAACGCTGTACAAAGGCTAGTAAGACGCAGTACAGCGTAATCCCCACTAGGTGGCAGCAGAGTAGTGAAGGAGAGACAAAGATACACTGTAACGGAAAGGCAACTGAAGTATAGCAGAGTAAGTTCAGCAATGTTAACAGGTGAATCACCAGGGGGCAAAAGAGTAGTAAACAGTCAGGGTCTAGCCAGGAAAATTGAGTCACTGTGACTCGCCCACCCCAGGGCTATGGGACACCCGGTGCCGGGCCGGACTAGTCCGGGGGTCGTCAGTGGTGGCAGGGCCCGACTCCGTGGCCCTGGTGGGTGTCAGTTAAATATGGCTGGTGACTTGGGGTTTGTGTTCGTGACGCCACCTGTGGTATGCGGCTATTAAGCCGCCGCTGCTGTGTAAGGCCTCTGGGGTGATGATATGGCAGCAATGGTGGTACTGCTCCCCACAGGTGGAGCGGTGCCCCGGGGACACTGTTGGTGCTCGTGAGAGTCTATGGTGTGTGGATAACACGGTGCAGGGCCGACAGGCAATGAAAGAAACAGGCACAAACAACAGTCACTTTACCTTCTCCTCTTTTACTTCACAAACGGTTAGTCCTGGGAGACCGTTACAGGTGGTAGAGGGCTCCGGCCAACCAGGAAGTAACGGAGATGTTGTTTTGGCCAGCTGAGTATGAGGCCTACTCCTGTTCTTTTCCTTACTGTGCTAGGACCCTGCTCTCTGGATTTAGCAATGGCCCGCTTGCTGCTGGGACCAGTGGTACGTCCCTTTCCCTCTCTGGTAGGCTGCACAGACCCTCTCTGGTGCTTCTCTGCTGGAGTCCACACCGGGCCCTGATGATGCAGCTGTACCTTCGGGCTGTTTATGGGCCAGGTGCTTGCAGCTCTCCTGCCCTTCGGATTCGGCTACCAGGGAGTATTTTAGGCCCTGGTGGCCACAGACTCTGATGTCCGAGTCTCTTCTGTGCCTCTCTGCTCCTCCTGTTTCACTGGGCCAAGCTGCTCCAGCTCTAGGCCCCAGTTCCACAGGACAGCACACTCTGCGTCTGCACTCTTTGCTTTCTCCTACAGACTGAACACTAACTCCTCCCTCAGGCCAGACTTAAGGAATGCTCCCTGGAACTCCAGGTTCAGAGCTCCCCCTGCTGGCCTGAGCGTGAACTGCGTTGGATGTTAAACTTACTGGCCAATAGACCTCCCAATTACCTCCAGGCTCAGCATTAACCCTTTGGAGGGGCAATGCTGTTGTGGCTACCAGGTCCTGGGGCGCCACTCTCCCCCCTAGTTAAACTCAGTACTCCCGGACTGAAGAAAACAAAACAAGACATAACATGTTACAACCTTAAACAACTATAAGAATCCAGTGTGGCTCCCTGCCGGGTGTCCATTACACTGCTCCATGGGGGACCCGCCGCGATAAAACCCCCAACGTAGGCTCTGGGCGTGCGTCAGAGCATTGCTGACCCCACTCTATGCACACCGGACGGGTTTTTCTTCAGGGGTGTTGAGCACACTGGTGCTAACTATGTACAATTAGAGTGTTGGCCACCCATAGTCCAGTGGCCCAATTGTCCATTTACTTAATCACCTAAAACAAAACATTACATACAAGATATTTTCACATAACTATATACAGTGCCTACAAGTAGTATTCAACCCCCTGCAGATTTAGCAGGTTTACACATACAGAATTAACTTGGCATTGTGACATTTGGACTGTAGATCAGCCTGGAAGTGTGAAATGCACTGCAGCAAAAAAGAATGTTATTTCTTTTTTTATTTTTTTTTTAAATTGTGAAAAGTTTATTCAGAGGGTCATTTATTATTCAACCCCTCAAACCACCAGAATTCTGTTTGGTTCCCCTAAAGTATTAAGAAGTATTTCAGGCACAAAGAACAATGAGCTTCACATGTTTGGATTAATTATCTCTTTTTCCAGCCTTTTCTGACTAATTAAGACCCTCCCCAAACTTGTGAACAGCACTCATACTTGGTCAACATGGGAAAGACAAAGGAGCATTCCAAGGCCATCAGAGACAAGATCGTGGAGGGTCACAAGGCTGGCAAGGGGTACAAAACCCTTTCCAAGGAGTTGGGCCTACCTGTCTCCACTGTTGGGAGCATCATCCGGAAGTGGAAGGCTTATGGAACTACTATTAGCCTTCCACGGCCTGGACAGCCTTTGAAAGTTTCCACCCGTGTCGAGGCCAGGCTTGTCCGAAGAGTCAAGGCTAACCCAAGGACAACAAGGAAGGAGCTCCGGGAAGATCTCATGGCAGTGGGGACATTGGTTTCAGTCAATACCATAAGTAACGTACTCCACCGCAATGGTCTCCGTTCCAGACGAGCCGGTAAGGTACCTTTACTTTCAAAGCGTCATGTCAAGGCTCGTCTACAGTTTGCTCATGATCACTTGGAGGACTCTGAGAAAGACTGGTTCAAGGTTCTCTGGTCTGATGAGACCAAGATCGAGATCTTTGGTGCCAACCACACACGTGACGTTTGGAGACTGGATGGCACTGCATACGACCCCAAGAATACCATCCCTACAGTCAAGCATGGTGGTGGCAGCATCATGCTGTGGGGCTGTTTCTCAGCCAAGGGGCCTGGCCATCTGGTCCGCATCCATGGGAAGATGGATAGCACGGCCTACCTGGAGATTTTGGCCAAGAACCTCCGCTCCTCCGTCAAGGATCTTAAGATGGGTCGTCATTTCATCTTCCAACAAGACAACGACCCAAAGCACACAGCCAAGAAAACCAAGGCCTGGTTCAAGAGGGAAAAAATCAAGGTGTTGCAGTGGCCTAGTCAGTCTCCTGACCTTAACCCAATTGAAAACTTGTGGAATGAGCTCAAGATTAAAGTCCACATGAGACACCCAAGGAACCTAGATAACTTGGAGAAGATCTGTATGGAGGAGTGGGCCAAGATAACTCCAGAGACCTGTGCCGGCCTGATCAGGTCTTATAAAAGACGATTATTAGCTGTAATTGCAAACAAGGGTTATTCCACAAAATATTAAACCAAGGGGTTGAATAATAATTGACCCACACTTTTATGTTGAAAATTTATTAAAATTTAACTGAGCAACATAACTTGTTGGTTTGTAAGATTTATGCATCTGTTAATAAATCCTGCTCTTGTTTGAAGTTTGCAGGCTCTAACTTATTTGCATCTTATCAAACCTGCTAAATCTGCAGGGGGTTGAATACTACTTGTAGGCACTGTACATTCTAATGGGTACTTTTTCTTTTTACTCTCTATACCTCGGAGGGGGCTGTCCCCGAGTGCTGCGTTGGGACCTGCGTAACTCTGGTGTTTGTCCCTGACTATTAGGAGTGTCTGCCCCCTCCGTGTTACTGGTAGGCCTAACCCTGACAGGTATGCGTGTTGGTTGCCTACGGGGTCTCAGATTCGCCAAGGGTACGACAGGTTCACCACTGGCAGGGGGTTGATTCTCCTGTTCTACTGCTGGCGTGTCATCTTGTGTTGGGGCGGACAGTTCCTTAGATGGATCTGGAACCTCTTCTGTCTCTGGCTCGACCAACTGCGGGAACGTCTAGACTGATACCACTATGGCATTATTTATTCGGGTCCAAGTTTTGGGGAATTTGCCAAGGATTGTTTGTATCATCTCTTCCTCTTTTTCTTGAATTTCTTCCACTTCTTTTTGGATTTTGCACCGCTCAGGGCACGCTTTCAGGCGGTCTCTGGAAACTGTTTGATAGGTCTTGCCTTCATCCTTGCTTATGAGGCATACCTTACTATTGTCAAAGTTGGAGGGAATAATGGTGCAGGGTTCATTCTCCCACTGATCATCTAATTTATGCGCCCTCCGCTTTTTCTTAAGGACCTATTCTCCAGGTGCTAAGGGAGTTGCTGGGGCCGTTTGATTGTAGTTCTGTTCTTGTCTCGTTCTTGCTTGGGACAGGCTCCTTTCTACGCACTCCTGAACTCTGCGGTACTGCTGTTGTCGCTCTGTATCCCAATCTTCTATCTCTTGAACTGCTTCAGGTGACACAGTTCCCATCTCCAAGTCTACAGGTAACTTGCCAGGTCTTGCTCGCATCAGGTAAGCAGGGCTGCAGTTGGTCGAATTTACTGGGATATGGTTATACAGGTCTACCACATCTGGTAACTTCTCTGGCCATTGGTTTCTTTCTTCCAGCGGTAGAGTCTTGAGCATATCAATAACCACATGGTTCATCTTCTCGCACAATCCATTGGTTTGGGGGTGGTACGGTGTTCTGATTTTCTTACAACCGTACATGTTACAGAACTCTTGGAACACTTCTGCCTCGAATGCAGGACCTTGATCAGTCAGTAGCCTTTCAGGGTAACCGTGAGGTCGACAAAAGTATGCCTGAAACGCTCTAGCTGCTGTTCTGGCTGTCTGGTCTTTCACAGGCACTACTACCAGGAAACGAGAGTAATGGTCCATAATGGTGAGGGCGTAAACATAGCCTGACCGGCTCGGTGTTAACTTCACGTGGTCCAGGGCCACCAACTCTAGGGGCTGCTTCGTGACAATTTGCTGTAGGGGAGACCTCTGGCTGGCACCATCTTTCCGCCTCAGGTTACACGGACCACAGTCTCGGCACCACTTCTCGACTGTCTTTCTCATGTGCACCCAGTAGAACCATTCACGGAGTAGGGTCTCCAACTTCTTCCACCCGAAGTGTCCTGCTTTATCATGGTAAGCTGCTAGGACTATTGGAGCATCCCTCTGTGGGACCACTATCTGCCAGACGAGTTCATTCGTTCGCCAGTTGACATATCTCTTGCATAGCTTGCCTTGGTAGGTGAACAGTCGTCCCCTCTCCTTCCACAGCTGCTGGGCTTCTGCTGGAGCATCTGGGCCAAGATGGGTCTCAGCTTGTGCTAGCTTTTCTTTGACCAATCGCACGGCCGGGTCACCGTTCTGTGTCTCTTCCCAATTATGGTGGAGTAATGGGTTGACCGAGACCTAGTGCTGGCTCGAGCGCTTCTCTCCTACAGCATGCTCACACTGGGAAACACCTTGGTGATGGAAAGCCGGTAACTCTATCACTTCGAGTTCATCCAGGTCTTCTCCAGACTTGGGTAAGTGAGACATTCTGGACAGCGCATCAGCATTGTTATTCTTCTTGCCAGCCCGGTACTTGATGGTAAAGTCAAAGTTAGACAGCCGGGCCATCCATCGCTGCTCCAACGCACCTAGCTTGGCTGTTGCCAGATGTGTCAATGGATTGTTGTCCGTGAAGATGGTGAACTTGGCTGACGCCAGATAGTGCTTGGAGCGTTAAGTCACTGACCAAACAATAGCGAGGAACTCCAGCTTGAAGGAACTGTAGTTTTCTGGATTCCTTTCTGTGGGACGAAGCTTCCTGCTGGCGTAAGTTATCACCTTCTCTCTGCCTCCCTGCACCTGGGACAGAACTGCTCCCAGGCCCACGTTGCTGGCGTCTGTGTACAGTACAAACGGCTGGCTGTAGTCAGGGTAGGCCAGAATTTCTTCTCCCGTGAGAGCCCCTTTCAGCCGGACAAAAGACGTTTCTATTTGGCTGTTCCATTCAAATGGAGGGCTTTGCTTCTTAGCCTTCTTTGGCTGGCCCACCAGGAGATCTTGAAGAGGCGCCGCTATCTTGGTGAAACCATCAATGAACCTTCGGTAGTAGCCCACCAGCCCAAGGAACTGCCGCACCTCCTTTACCGTTGTGGGTCTCGGCCAGTCCTTGATTACTGTGACTTTCTCTGGATCAGGTGCCAAACCTTCTGCGCTGACCACATGACCCAAGTACTGTACCTTTGGCTTCAAGAGGTAACATTTGGACGGCTTTATCTTCAGGCCATACTCCGACAGGGACTCGAACACTTCTGCCAAGTGCCTCAGGTGGTCTTCATAAGTCTTGGAGTAGACTATGACGTCATCCAGGTACAACAGCACGGTTTCAAAGTTGTGATGGCCCAAGCAGCACTCCATCAACCTTTGGAATGTCCCTGGGGCGTTGCAGAGCCCGAATGGCATACAGTTGAACTCGCAGAGGCCCATTGGTGTCGTGAATGCAGTCTTCTCCTTGTCCGCCTCTGCCACGGGAACCTGCCAATACCCACTGTTGAGATCCAAGGTGGAGAAATAGTTAGCTGACTTTAAGGCTATTAGTGACTCCTCTATTCTGGGTAGTGGATAAGCATCTTTATGTGTAATGCGGTTAATTTGTCTGTAATCTACGCACATTCTCATTGTACCATCTTTTTTCTTTACGAGCACTAGTGGAGCTTCCCAGGGGCTACAACTATCTCTGATAACCCCAGCCTCCTTCATTTTCCGTAACATTTCTTTGGCACGCTGATACTGTGCTGGGGGTACAGGGCGGTATCTCTCTTTAATGGGATGATGATCACCCGTGGGGATTTGATGTTTAACCCCTTTTACCTGCCCAAAATCTAGGGGGTGTTTGCTGAAGACCCGCTCGTACTCCTGTACCACCCGGTTAACCCCATGCTTTTGGTGTGAGGGGGTGGAGTCGGTGCCCACATGTAATTTTTGGCACCAGTCTTCCAGCTGTCCCTTGGAGCCATTGTCTTCCGCCTGGTCGGACGGGATCAAGGGTTCCACTGCTTTGATGGTATTGTTACTGACAGTGTACAGTTTTGCTACAGTGGCGTACCGGGGTAATTTGGCTTCCTCCTCCCCACAATTCAGGACGCGGACGGGCACACTTCCCTTGCGGACGTCTGCTACCCCTCTGGCTATCAGGACTCCAGGCCTACTTTCTGAATACACAGGTTCCACCAGGGCCTGGTAATATTGACCCTTGAGGCCTATTGCTGCCCGACACCATATCAACATTTCACTTTTGGGGGGAATTGCAATGGGGAGAGGGTCACTTACCCTTACACTGCCAATTTCTCCTCCGGCCAGCTCTACCTGCTGCCTCCTCATCAGGGCTCTGATGTCCCTCTGTAGGGCACGCTGCTGCCCGGAGCTGGCACCTTCAGACGCCTGCTGCAACAAAACTATCACTTCGGCAAGACAATTTTCCATCACATTTGTACCAATGGTTAGCAGTGGGTTAGATTCTTTGCGATCAATATCTACAATTATCATCCCCTGACATGGCAATTCTACCCGCCCCACTTTAATGGTTACTTCCTTATACCCAATTTGAGGCAAGGGCTGACCATTACTGGCCACAATTGTTAAATCATCATCTGGGCCATGGTCAATGTCTGAATCAGCCCAATATCTTTTGTACAATTTATAAGGGATGGTTGTTACCTGGGACCCCGTATCGAGGAGGGCATTCAACGGGATCCCATCCAGCACAATAGGAAGGACCGGTCGTCCTCCCACATACTTGCTGCGGCTGGGGGTTGAGCCGGGCTTCCTTACACCTGGGGGTTGGCTCCTGGCCCCAGGCTCGGCCCATTTAAAGGACAGTGTCTTGCAATGTGGCCCACCTGGCTGCAGCGGCGGCAGATCGGTTGTCCAGTTGAATCTTACCGGTCTGTGTCTTTTCCTCAGGTCGGCGGTATCCTCCTCTATCGCATCCATGGGACATCATCTGGGCTGGAGGCCAACTCGATTCTTGCAGGCGATGGGGTCACTTGTAGAGACTGCACGGTCTTGGCAAGGGCAGCTACAGTCTTGGTCAGCTCCTGGACCGGCTGTCTGAGCTCTGCAGCGGGATCCTTATCCAGGGACTGCGCCTCAGCCCCTGCAGCGGCTCGTGTTGCAGGCACCACCCCTGGGTACGTGATAGCAAGAGGCCGGAGGGGTACTGGGTCATTCGGTGTAGATTCTCTCAGTACCCGGATGGCCTGGTCCTTAAACTTTGCAAAGTCCAGAGCAGGGTTCTGCAGGACCATGATACGCAGCTGGGTCCTGTGGGCATCTGACAGGAGCCCCTCTATGAATTGCTCAGTTAAGAGCTTGTCTTCTTCACGTACACTCTCTGGGTCCACCTGTTTAATTGCTCTCAGGGCCTCCTGCAAGTTTAAGGCATAGTCCCGTATGCTGTCTGTGGCCCGTTGTTTGCACCCAAAGAATCTCATCTTTATTTCTGCTGTAGTGCGGGTGTCAAAAGTACTCTTTAACTTGGCCAGTATCTGGGTTGCTGTCCCTTTATCTGTATCAGGTCAGGACTTCACTTCACGCTGGGCCGCGCCGGCTAGCTGCCCCATTAATATGCCCACCTTTTGGCTCTCAGTCAGCGGATACACTATGAACAAGCTGTGCAGCCTTTCTCTGAAGTCGCTCAGGGTATGTGACTCCCCGGAGTACTGCGGCAGCCATTCTGCTCCCAGGATGTACGGCATTGTGATCGGCATTACCGGCGCTACAGCGGGGGCTGGGGCGACGGCGACTGGGATTACATCGGCCGGTGCTGCTGCGTCTTGAGCTACCACAGCCACCTGCTCTCCCTCTGTGTCGGACATCTTCCTCCCCCTTAGTGAACCTCACCAGGCTCCGTTCACTTTTCAAAATCTCTTCCGGGTAGCGCGGGGTTAACGACCCTCCGCTCTGATGGCGCGCTCCCTTCGCGCTCTTTTTCGGGCACGCCCCCCTTCTTCCTGCGCTCAGCGAGGCTAATGGCGGCGGCAGTTTTCAAACAGTAACACAGTCTTTTAGGCACAGTTTCTGCAGGCGCACAGTACCCGGTGGGACCGGGCACGAAATCCTGTTCACAGCGCCAAAGTTGACTCGTCCACCCCAGGGCTATGGGACACCCGGTGCCGGGCCGGACTAGTCCGGGGGTCGTCAGTGGTGGCGGGGACCGACTCCGTGGCCCTGGTGGGTGTCAGTTACATATGTCTGGTGACTTGGGGTTTGTGTTCGTGACGCCACCTGTGGTATGCGGCTATTAAGCCGCCGCTGCGGTGTAAGGCCTCCGGGGTGATGATATGGCAGCAATGGTGGTACTGCTCCCCACAGGTGGAGCGGTGCCCCGGGGACACTGTTGGTGCTTGTGAGTCTATGGTGTGTGGATAACATGGTGCAGGGCCGACAGGCAATGAAAGAAACAGGCACAAACAACAGTCACTTTACCTTCCCCTCTTTTACTTCACAAACGGTTAGTCCTGGGAGACCGTCACAGGTGGTAGAGGGCTCCGGCCGGCCTGGAAGTAACGGAGATGTCGTTTTGGCCAGCTGAGTATGAGGCCTACTCCTGTTCTTTTCCTTACTGTGCTAGGACCCTGCTCTCTGGATTTAGCAATGGCCCTCTTGCTGCTGGGACCGGTGGTACGTCCCTTTCCCTCTGTGGTAGGCTGCACAGACCCTCTCTGGTGCTTCTCTGCTGGAGTCCACACCGGGCCCTGATGATGCAGCTGTACCTTCGAGCTGTTTATGGGCCAGGTGCTTGCAGCTCTCCTGCCCTTCGGATTCGGCTACCAGGGAGTATTTTAGGCCCTGGTGGCCACAGACTCTGATGTCCGAGTCTCTTCTGTGCCTCTCTGATCCTCCTGTTTCACTGGGCCAAGCTGCTCCAGCTCTAGGCCCCAGTTCCACAGGACAGCACACTCTGCGTCTGCACTCTTTGCTTTCTCCTACAGACTGAACACTAACTCCTCCCTCAGGCCAGACTTAAGGAATGCTCCCTGGAACTCCAGGTTCAGAGCTCCCCCTGCTGGCCTGAGGGAGAACTGCGTTGGATGTTAAACTTACTGGCCAATAGACCTCCCAATTACCTCCATTCTCAGCATTAACCCTTTGGAGGGGCAATGCTGTTGTGGCGACCAGGTCCTGGGGCGCCACAACTGCAAAGGGAGGATCAATATTAAAGTCAGAAAGCAGAACCGAGTCAGAAGGCGGAAGATAAGGTATGCAGAGGGAAACAAACAACAGACAGGAGAGGGAAATCAGGGGCTGGGACAGGCAGACAAACGGGGTAGGGTCAAAGTCAGGACACAGTAGCAGGGAGGCAGAACAGATCAGGAACACTCACCAGAGCCAGTATACAAGCTGCAAGGCAGAAATATCACTGGCACTGAGCCATAGGTAGAGAGGCAATATATAGCATCCAGGAATCCAGAAGGAGGCAAGGGAAGTTAACCCATGACATGACCAGGCCAGAGCTGGGTGTAGCCAGCAGCAGGGAAAAGCCGGCCTGGATCATGACACCAACAATTTTGTCTGGCCTATTTTTTGGGTTTTGCGTGAAATTATGTCCAATTTGACTTTTTTTCTGTTTTTTTGTTTGTTTGTTTGTTTTTTTTTGTGTGTGTGTTGTTCCAATACACACAAAGGAAATAAATGTGTGAAACAAGACATGAGTAATTGCAATCATTTTCTGGGAGAAATATTTCATTTTCTGGAACAATTTCAAGAGTGGTAACACTTTTAGCCAATACTGTAGATAAATAGTTTGCGAGATAGATTTCTAGATCGATTAATACCATGTTTTTCCAAAAATGAGACTGTGCCGCACCAGCAGCGGATCGAACCGCTCGGATCCGGGGGTAGTGTCCATTCATGGCTCGAGGGTCTCCAGACCCAGGGGCTTAGGGGGTCACACGCTAAAGTAAAAGGGGGAATATTTACAGTGGAGTTATAGTTTGTAACGCCACCAGTGGTGTGCGGTAACTGGGAGTACCGCCGCTGGTGTTGGGAGTACCCGGGGTGATGGAGTGGGGCAGCAAGGTGTCGTTGCCCTCCACGGGTAGTGGTTGGCCCCGGGACTCTGAATGGTGCTACTGGGTGCCGTGAAGGGGGATTCACTCAGGTGCTCACTCAGCCAATAAGCAGACGCTGACATCTGGGTAAACCAAGTCTCTGGGTGCCGCTGCCTCTCAAGGGGAGCTCGTCCGGGTCCCGTCCCCTGCAGTGCTGCCTGGTGATCCGTGACCAGCCTTCTGGCACAAAGTTTAAATTCACCATAGTGGCCCAGTAGTCTGAAATTTGCCAGGCCCCGCTCCCCACTGTGGCTAAGTGTGGGAGCCGGCTCTCAGGGCTCATGCTTGGAATTTCTCTGGGCTGCTTGTATGGAAGGCCCTATCCCCCTTGTTGCGCTAGTGCCCCGATTCTGGAGTGAGTGGGAACAGTCCATAAAGGCTCCGTTCTCCGCAGGTTAATTGCCGGGTTGCCTGAAGCTTCTCCCTGACCTAGGGACTGTTTACCCCGCCGTGCCTTCGGTCCCGGTCCGGTGATAGGACCAGGCTGCTGACCATTCTCTCTAACAGGTCCAAGGCACCTAGCCTCAATCCCCTGCGACCAGGGGCCGACTCCTCTAGGACCAGACCACCGTCTGCCACCTAGATAGCTTCTCTTGGGAGCCACTACTTCCAGCCTCCTCCACTTCACTACCCCTCTTTACTACTCCTCTTTACTACTGCTCACTTCACTCCTCACCTCCCCTTCCTGACCCCTAGGTGGGCGACCCTATTCCGCTCAAGCCGCTCACTGTTGTGTCTGGTGGGTGTGGTGTAGGGTGTAGCTAGGATTTGATTTGCTGTTGGAGGCAGCACTGTAAGATGGGGACCCAGAACCATGAGGGATTTGAATACTGCACATAAAAGAAAGTCGCAGTATCCTGTGACGACCTGATAGTCCAGGGACGTCACAAGATCTCCCCCAAAAATAAGCCCTAGCAGGAATTTTCGGCGTAAGGCTTAAATATAAGCCTTACCCTGAAAATAAGTCCTAGTAGTGGTTCAATAATGAAGTGTCCATGCAGCTAAAAAGTTAAAGAATACTGCAGGACACTTCATTATAGAAAGCAGATACCCCTAAAAGAGAGAAAAGACCCCACAATCATACTCACCAGTTGCCGAACGGGAGGACCTGCAGTGGAACGCACACCTTCACACATCAAATTGCGCACCCACACACATCAGATCGCGCACACACACACTCACCACATCTCGTGATACTGATTGCTTCTTTCCAGAAAAGAATCCTGGAACGCAGTGCTGTGGAACGCATAAAGGACTTGCGGTAGAACGCATCGATGCATTCCACCACCAAACCCTCAATGCGTTCCACTGCACTGTGTCCCATCTTCCCCTGCTGGTGGCCGAAAGCAATTGCTATTGCCAGATGTGATAAGTGAGTGTGTACGATCTGATGTGTATGTGTGATCTGATGTGAGTGTGTGTATGTATGTGTGTGTGTGTGATCTGATGTGTGTGTGTCGGCTAGAAGCAGGGGAGGACCGCATGGACTATACCTGTTGGGAGACACGCAGACGCATGAGGTCTGGTAAGTATGAGTCTCCTGGGAGGGTATCTGCTTTTCTAGGGGGGTAAACTTACCCCCAACTATATTTCCTCAAAAATAAGACCTAAGCGAAAATAGGCCCTAGCACTTTTTTCGGTGCAAAAAAAGTATAAGATAGTGTTTTATTTTTGGAGAAACATGGTAGATAGATTGAACAGCTTTCTATTAACCAAATAAATAAATGAAGAAACACTTTGTGGCATCCCCCCATTTTTGGTAACAATAAAGCAGACAGCTTTGATCTGTTATTTTCAGGCAAGGATGGTCCATAGTTATTGGGACCTTCCTAGCCTAAGAATACCAGCCTGTAGCTTCCCCAGAAGTAGAGTATCACATGAGATGCTGCAATTCTGGCACTTCGCCTTGGCTCTTCCCGATGCCCTGATGTATTGGCAATCGGGGTAATGGTGCTTGGGGTCAATGTTGAGTTGTGTAGTATACTGACATCAAGCCCTAATGCTAGTAATGGAGAGGTGTCTATCAGACTCCCCCATTACTAGCCTAGTAATAAAAAGGGAAGAGACACACGTATAAAAAAATAAATAAACAGTCCCTTATACTTGCACCACTTTATTTTTTTTAAAATCCGACGCAGTTCCAACATAGTCCACCGAATCCGATGAAGTCCAGCAAATCCATCGTAGTCCACAAATGAAAACATGAAAAAAAAAATAGAAATAAAACAATGACACTATCCCTCGTTGACCACTTTATTAAAAAAAAGGAAAAAAAGCCAGCAACGCTGAAGAGCGGTGACATCGTTAACGTTACTGCTCTTCAGAGTCAAGCAAAGTGCAGTGTAACCCTTAAGTGGCTGTTGGTAAAGTCTATGCAGCATCAGAACAAGACTTTATAGGCTATGTTTGTCGGATTTGGCTCATCTATCTGTCATTATCTTTGCGCATCTTTAACACAGACAAATCAGTAATTTTTAAATTTTATACATAACTGTGCTACAGCATTACTATGTATAGCAGAAATCACGATCTCCTACGAATGCCGACCAATTGCCGGAGTTTACAGAAGGATCATAATGACAGGCATGGGGGTCATTAGCACACCTCTAGCTGTCCTGTCAACACGATCAATTTGCAGGTGTGCTGATGGCCACATGGAATGGCGCGCTATGTGTGTGCTGTGGTAGCCATGCTGAATAAATGTGCAATGAATTTTAAATAAATCGTCCCTCCACCATAATACCTCATCCTTTGTTCACCAGTGGGCACCAGATGTAGAAACCATCCAATAACCTTTTCTGGATCTCACAAAAACTTAAAATCTAATTAATTGGACTCTTTAGGAGGGCGTGACCGGACGTCAAGGGAGCCAGTCGCACTGGTGTGAGTTTGGACCCATCCACTCTATTCCTGCTTAATCTAGAGGTTCTCAGGGCCATCCATGCACCAGCTCATCTGCCCCTGCTTTGCGCAGCCCCCCAGACCACTCATGCCCACTCCTGTGGGCCGGCAATGCCTCTAAAATCGCAGGCTACGTGAGAGCCTGAAGCCGCGACCTTTCCTGCGACTGCCCTCTCTGCCTGCCTGGTCCCTGCAGTGGTTTCCTCCAATTCACCCCCCCAGAAGTGAGGCAGTCCCTACATCCGACAGATTTTGGCTGGTGAGCTGGACAAGCCAATGTGCCTGCTACAAGGGGATTCCTATGGCCTTGCCTTCCAGCGGGACAGAGGCCGGCGCTGAAAAGCACTGAGACTCTGGCGACCTGCACCTATAATGCTTTTAACGGGCCCACCTATACTAAATCACTAAATTGAATAAATACCGGGGAAGGATACCCTCACCTTGGTAAAACCCTCCGTTGGCTCTAACCTTTACTCTGCTGGGCCCCTGGCTGCCCTCACCCACTTTTCTCTTGCTATAAAATGCCTTGTGCTAATAGGGAATTATAAGAGACTTTTCACAGCCTCCTATCTAGCAACACCCAAATTGAAGTTTTGGGAGTCTTTGCTACACTGGTAAAACTAAAGACAGTAGAGCAGTGCATGAGTTAACAGTACATAGTTGGAATCTCATTATGGGGATTTGCTGACATCTACGGGTCACCTGTTATAATTGCACCACTAATCACAAAAGCCACTATCTGCACTATATATTTCTATATACTGCTCAAAAAACTTAACTCCATTTTGTAACCTCACTGCCTGGTTATACCTCTAATGGGAAATCAAAATGGCCCATTATCACTAATCATAGTAGGTAGGCAGAAGCTGGGACTTCCGCGATGACTAGACTCTTTCATTTTTGTCTAGTAAAGCACACAGTATGCTTTCCCTTTGACTCTAGTCTAATGCTGGGTTACAGCTACTTGAATCTCTAATACCTGCCCTCATGCTAAAACCGTGCAGAACAATCCCTCAATGAACCCTAACCTCGGGAATCAACCTTTAACAGTCTGCAGTGATAATATGTCTTCTATACCACACTCTCTGGCTGATTCATCCTGCTCCTCTATACCTGACTGCACTGACCAAGAACTGATCCCAGCATTCAAAACCAGTATCCAATGTACTCCCATCTCAGAACATGCCACTTTACTCACTGAGTTTAAACCCATACTGCACGCTGAGCTATCCAAAATGTTAGATAAACCAAACTAATTCTCCAAGGAAATCAGAGAACTTCGTTCTCAAAGCTCTGATCTCGAAGACAAGATGAATTCTACAACCGCAACCCTTGTCACAAATAAAAAGGAGATGAAAATGCTTCACGAAGAAATCTACTCCCTCACCAACAAGTTGGAAGACTTTGAGAACCGTGCTCACAGGAGCAATATAGGGATCAGAAGTTTGCCCAAAACAATCACAGACCTCCAATCCACTGCAACAGACCTATTCCAGGAATTTATACCCTGGATTCCCATCAAACCCCTGGAGATGGACCAAATCCATAGAGCACTAAGTAAATGCAAGCCTGATAGACCACCTCGTGATATTATCCTTAGACTTCACTTTTACAAAAGAAAAGAAAAACTACTACTAATGGATTGGAATTCCTCATCTCTGAAGTTTCAAGGTCACTCTCACAAACTTTTCCCTTATTTGGCTACCATAGCCAGAGATGGGCCATGAAGCCATATCTGGAAATCCTCTATATCAAAAACATCAAATACCGTTGGGGATTTCTGTTCAAACTGATCTTCGCCCACCTGGATGTAGTCCACACTGTCCTGTCTGCAGAGGGTGCCAATTGCTTCTTCAACAAACTACAGCTTCTGAAGCCATCCTCGTCATCCTCATCTTCATCTCCTCCACAACAGCCCAAAGGTGGTCTTTCCAGACCATGAGATTCTCCCATTCCTCCTTGAAATAGAGACTGCTTACTCAAGACCTACTCTATTTCCAGGATAGAAAAATGACTAAATAATGAAAATTAATTTTCTATTTTTTCTCCTCATCCTGCAAACTTTAGTCCAACTGAACAATGGTCTCCTACAAAAATCCCTAAATCCTCTGAAACAAACTGTTCCACCAATATTACCGTATTGCCATATTTACAGTCATATGAAAAAGTTTGGGCACCCCTATTAATGTTAACCTTTTTTCTTTATAACAATTTGGTCTTTTGCAACAGCTATTTCAGTTTCATATATCTAATAACTGATGGACTCAGTAATATTTCTGGATTGAAATGAGGTTTATTGTACTAACAGAAAATGTGCAATCCGCATTTAAACAAAATTTGACCAGTGCAAAAGTATGGGCACCTCAACATAAAAGTGACATTAATATTTCGTAGATCCTCCTTTTGCAAAAATAACAGCCTCTAGTCGCTTACTGTAGCTTTTAATGAGTTCCTGGGTCCTGTATGAAGGTATATTTGACCATTCCTGTTTACAAAACAATTCCAGTTCAGTTAAGTTTGATGGTCGCCGAGCATGGACAGCACGCTTCAAATCATCCCACAGATTTTCAATGATATTCAGGTCTGGGGACTGGGATGGCCATTCCAGAACATTGTAATTGTTCCTCTGCATGAATGCCTGAGTAGATTTGGAGCGGTGTTTTGGATCATTGTCTTGCTAAAATATCCATCCCCTGCGTAACTTCAACTTTGTCACTGATTCTTGCACATTATTGTCAAGAATCTGCTGATACTGAGTTGAATCCATGCAACCCTCAACTTTAACAAGATTCCCGGTGCCGGCATTGGCCACACAGCCCCAAAGCATGATGGAACCTCCACCAAATTTTACTGTGGGTAGCAAGTGCTTTTCTTGGAATGCCGTGGTTTTTTGCCTCCATGCATAATGCCTTTTTGTATGACCAAACAACTCAATCTTTGTTTCATCAGTCCACAGGACCTTCTTCCAAAATGTAACTGGGTTGTCCAAATGTGCTTTTTTATACCTCAGGCGACTCTGTTTGTGGCGTGCTTGCAGAAACGGCTTCTTTCGCATCACTCTCCCATACAGCTTCTCCTTGTGCAACGTGCGCTGTATTGTTGACCGATGCACAGTGACACCATCTGCAGCAAGATGATGCTGCAGGTCTTTGGAGGTGGTCTGTGGATTGTCCTTCACTGTTCTCACCATTCTTCTTCTCTGCCTTTCTGATATTTTTCTTGGCCTGCCACTTCTGGGCTTAACAAGAACTATACATGTGTACTTCCATTTCCTTACTATGTTCCTCACAGTGGAAACTGACAGTTTAAATCTCTGAGACAATTTTTTGTATCCTTCCCCTGAACAACTATGTTGAATAATCTTTGTTTTCAGATCATTTGAGAGTTGTTTTGAGGAGCCCATGATGCCACTCTTCATCGGAGATTCAAATAGGAGAACAACTTGCAAGTGGCCACCTTAAATACCTTTTCTCATGATTGGATACACCTGCCTATGAAGTTCAAAGCTCAATGAGGTTACAAAACCAATTTAGTGGTTTAGTAAGTCAGTAAAAAGTAGTTAGGAGTGTTCAAATCAAGAAATTGATAAGGATGACCATACTTTTGCACCGGTCAAATTTTGTTTAAATGCGGATTGCACATTTTCTGTTAGTACAATATACCTCATTTCAATCCAGAAATATTACTCAGTCCATCAGTTATTAGATATATGAAACTGAAATAGTTGTTGCAAAAACCCAAATTGTTATAAAGATAAAAGGTTAACATTAATAGGGGTGCCCAAACTTTTTCATATGACTGTATCTCAGGTTACCATACATTGTATTTCAAATTTCTTTTGTTTTAGGCACTGACTCATCTACTGGATACATAATCCAGGTGGATTCAAATCGTTGCAGGCCACCCCGAACTTTAGGCCCCTTGCGACTAACTTGCTGCTCCCTCAGGACGGATAAGTGCACCCCCTGTTTACACTTGCTAGTCAATATGTTTACTTATTGTAGTCTACAAGAGACTTATTGTGGTTACTAGTATTATTATAAGGTTGTCTATTGTTTCCAATTATGATAATTCCTTATTACCATTGCTTTCCATTAAGACGGATGTTAGTTTTTGACCTCACACCTTAAACCTAAGGGCATTGTCTGGTCCTCATCCTGGTCAAGCTACCCCTGTTATGCCTATAGTTTATAACTTCTAAGGCTATGTTCACACAGGGCTTTTTTGGTAAGTTTTTTTCTTGACCAAAACCTGATCTTGTGGCAGGAAATCTACTTTGAGTCTTCTGCGTTTTTGGTGCGTGTTTTAGTGGCGTTTTTGGTGCGTATTTACTACAAAATGGGTTGTAGCAATGAAAAAATGTTGCAAAAATGCTGCAAAGAATTGACATGCTCATTCTTTGAAATCTGCAGCAAAAACGCAGGTATTTGACAAAACAGTCAGGAAAAAATCTGCAGGTGTTTGTGTGTGTGCATGAGATTTCAGAAATCTCATAGACTTTGCTGGTACTGTAAAAAGCAGCTTTTTATTAGCATGGATTTGCATAAAACCAAGGCAAATCTGCAGCTAAAAAACGCAACAAAAACTTACCAAAAAAGCCTTGTGTGAACATACCCTTACTTGGACACCAAGGTTTTTTTTCCTATTGATCAGTTTCATTGCTAACTTGGCATGTACTGTTTACTTAGCTAATCTGATTTACCTTACAAGTGATGGCAGGCCCATCAACTACTAAATAACCCAGTCCAACCGAACCCCTCCCAAAATCCTGCTATAACCTTTAAATAGTTACTTACGTTGTGCCTTACAAATCCGCATGACCCTCCAGTGTCACTCCTGCTTTGCACACTGTGCTCAGCCATCCACGTTACTTGTCTTGATCAACATGCCACATCCATTTCCAAATGTAATGGAAAGCCAATTTGGGACTTTATTTAATGAACCATGGAGGCGTACCTTCACTTTAACACATAAATCATCTATTTGCTCTCGTTTTCATGCTGCCAGTTATAAATTGCTGTCTCGATGGTATAAAGCCCTAACCTGCCTACATGCTATATTCCCTGAAGTCAGTCCCATCTGTTGGAAATGTTAGATGAGGAAGGTGATCTGATACATATTTTTCTGCAGCCTGCACCTCAAGAACATCTCTACTATCCGCCCCTTTCTCACCATGGAAACTACAAAAACCCTCACCGTGGCCCTGATCCACTCCCGCCTTGACTACTGTAACTATTAATTGCTCTCCCCTTAACTAGACTCTCTCCTTTACAGTCCATCCTTAATGCAGCAGCCAGGGTCACCTATCTGGCTAACCGTTATTCGGATGCTTCCACTCTGTGCCAGTTACTGCACTGGCTGCCCATATATCACAGGATCCAATTCAAATTACTGGTTCTCACCCACAAAGCTCTCCACAATGTGGCACCCCCCTACATCTCGACCCTCATATCTGTCTATCACCCTATCTCTTCTCTATGCTCTACAAACGACGTCCGACTAACATCTACACTAATTCGAACCTCCCACTCCCGGATCCAAGACTTCTCCCGAGCAGCACCAATCCTCTGGAATGCTCTACCCCAAGAAGTTAGGACGAATCACAATTTACTCAGCTTCATACGTTCCCTAAAAACACATCTTTTTAGGGTGGCCTCCCTAGCTGAATTAAAATCAAATAATCCCTCCACGACTTCTCAGAACATAACTCCCTGTCAAACTGCACCGCACCCAAAAGCATCTCAAAGTTTTGGCTGACTGGTTCAGGCAACCTTTATCTATCCCCCATTTCTATGAAATGGCTGGATTATCATTGGAAATAAGCACTTGTGCCCTGCCCCCCACCCACCTCATTGTAGAGTGTAAACTCTCACAAGCAGGGTTGTCTTTTTTGCTCTAATTATTGTATTTTCTATAACTGTCACTTATGTTTGTATATGAATCTCCTGAATTGTAAAGCGCTGCGGAATATGTTGGTGCAATATAAATATGTTTTTATTATTATTATTATTATTATTATTATTAATAATAATAATAATAATAATAATAATAATATTATTATTATTTTGGTCCTGTAGGCTGTTTACTCCTTTTTGGGGAAAGATGCAACTAGTGTTGCATAGATTCACAGACCTTACAATTGACCTAAACTCAGTTACACAGTTCTTCTACTTCTCCATCATTGCAACATTCTTATAAAAACATGTAGGCACTCTATATTAGTGCATTTAATTGTGGCTACTCAAGCCACATTCCTTTGCTGTGGAAAAAAAGACTCAATTTCATTTTCTAAAATGAATGAAGTGATGTTAGTGGAGGAACTCACCTCTACTGTCAATAATTCCTACGATTGTTTTAGCAAAACCTGGTTTTATTGGCTAGAATTCATATCCTCTGCGGAATACAGGGCCCTCATTGGGGAAAATTGAATTGATAATCACAGGACCTCATGCCTGCTCACCTCTCCTCTTTCCTCAACTCTGCTCTCCTTCGTGCTTTTTCTGCCTTTTTCTTTTCTCTGCTTTTTCTCTTTTTTCATGTTAACCTTATTATGGCTACGACTTCTTGCTCAATTTGTATTGTCATGTTAGTTTAAATCCTGTTCATTTAGTGCGGAACTTGTGATTCTGTCTTTGATTACCCTAATGGTTTTACTGTTAAGACATTATTTCCTGTTCTTTATGGTAGTTTTTATTGATACTACAAAATATATTTAATTTTTCAGTTGTTTTGTTATCTTGGCACATTCAGTGCCTTCTGATTGTATTACTTCTTTCTTAAAATTCAAAAAATAAAAATACATAAATTGTGATAGATCTTTGCTACATGTATAATGAGAGTAACTGCTTATCTGCTAAAATCCAGAATCCTCTTAGTGTGGATTATATTCCTTGGTTTTCTAGGCCAAGAGAATGTAGCATGTTTTTCAGACAAGTATTGTTTTTGATTTCCAGAGCTTCCCTTACCAAGCTACAAGTAGAAAGAGACAAGTTACAAGCCCGGGGCCATGACTTAGAAGTGGCTTTGGAGCAAGCACATGAACAAATGGGTTCCCAAATCCAGGAGCAGCAGCAAATTACATTGTATTGGAAGGAAAGATGGCAACAGACAGCTGTTAGCTTGAAAACTATGGAGGAGCTACTAGAACAAGAGCGAGCTCAGTGTCAGAAAGCATCTGAGAAGGTGAGGAAATGGTAAAGACAAAATGAAGTCATTTATAGTGTCACCAAAGTGGGAATGTTTGTACATTGCATAACAGACTGAACAAAGGAAAAAAGAACTGTCGCTACAGCTGTTTATGAGGATCTATGGTAGCTGCCACTGCTATGGTCCTCATGGCAGTATTGTACTTTCTACTCTGGGCTGTCAGTTCACTGTCATTGACAAAGTTTACTTTATTATTTTAGGTTCAATTTTACAAACTAATATCCTTTTTCTAGAACACAGAATTACTGCAAGACTGTGAAATGTTAGAAACAGAAAATGAGGAGCTTTGTGAACTTAAATCAACTATAAGCAGGTTGGTTATAGATGATAAAATGATCACACTTATTTAGGTCTTCCAATATCAGCAGATCACATAAAAGAGCTGTGCCTTACCAAAATAGCAGTTACGATGGGTCTTGTGCTGTATACATGATAATGTCCTGTGCCATTAAAGAATCATAGACTGACTCAATGAGCATGTCGCGGGCGGGGAGAGGGTGTCAGCACACTACGCTCACCCCTTCTGCTCGGGTCCGGCGGCTGCTGCTCAGTGGTGGCTCGAGCCGTGGGCCGGATCCCGGGGGCTCTCGAGCGGCGCTCCTCGCCCGTGAGTGAAAGGGGGATGTTGGGTGTGGGAATAGTTTATTGTCCGTGACGCCACCCACGGTTGTGGTGATTTCACCACCGCTGCTCAATATGGGGATCCCGGGGATGGTGATGCGGAGCAGCCAGGTGTTGTGTTGCCCCTCCGTGGGTAGGGGTTGGTGATCCCGGGACCCGGTGATGAGATGGGAGATGCAGGGCCTGGTGGGCGCAGGGACGCGGGGGCAGCGCAGTGCCTTGTGGCACTGTGGTACTCACTCAGCCTGAGACATTGACACAGTTTTACGGTAAACCACACGGCTGGAAAGACGGTTCCCACGGACGGCTGCACTTGCTCTCCCAGTAGGTGACGGTGATGTCCCTTTTCCTTGCACCTTTGTTTCTGTGTTGGTAGCGATGGGTTCCCACCGGTAACCCGCTCCCCGGCTTCAAGCTGGACCGGAGGAGCTCTACTCTTTGCCTGCAGGCGCTGGCCCTGAGAAACTGGTGCCTTGGCAGTGGCGGTGTCTCTCCTACTCTGGTTGGGCTGTTGCCTTCAATCGGGACTTGGTTGTTGGGGGATCTACGTCCCCTTCACTGATGGATTTGGCAAATTATGGCGACTCCTAGCCTTGCCGGGGTCCGAGAGGCCCCTGCCCTGGTGCTGACTGTCCTTCGGTACACTGCTCCAGACCGCTGGGCCACTACCCGTCCGCGGTCCTTCCAGGAACTTCCAAACGGTCCCCCTCCAGACAGTCACCGCCGTTGCTGACCTTGCTGACCTGTCCTGCACACAGCTGGACTACTTCAGGCTTTCTTTCTGTCACCACTCTTGCTGTCCTCCTTTACCACTTCACTTCACTTCTACTTTCACTTCCTTAACTCATCTTAGCTGTTTACTCAAGCTCTCCCTGAGCTAATCTGCCTGGTACTTCCCGCCTCCAGAGCTGTGAACTCCTCGGTGGGCCGAGCCAACCGCTTGGCCCACCCCCTGGTGTGAACATCAGCCTCTGGAGGAAGGCAACAAGGATTTTTGGTTAGCTTTGGTGTTCCTAACTGGGATATAGGGTGTGGTGGTGTGATGACCTGTGACCCCTGGCTTGCCCAGGGCGTCACATTCCCCTTTAGCAAAATGCAGACCGTCCGCGGGCTGCCCATCCAACACCGGTTTTATTTTTCTGAAAAATATAACATGATAAACGGTAACATATATACATTTTAATAAATCTTCCCATAACGGGAGGCACATTTCTTAAACGTTTCAAACGGTTTACGGTTACGGTTTCCGCTCTCTCCCACCCAAGCAACCTGGCCCTGATGCTGCCCCTAAAGCCCAGGCAGCACCCCTTGACCCACAGTCCAGCACACGGTACCCGAGCGGGATCTGTCCTTTCCCTCCAGAGGGTAGCCACCGGTTCCTTTGGTGGCTGGGCCCCAGCCTGCTCTGCTGAGGGCCCTCCCTCCAACCTGCCTCTCCGGAGGCGGCATTACGGAAAACGGTAACGGTAAACAACTTATTTACAAGCCACTAACGTTTGTGGTTGCCCTGCAAGTTTACGGGCTTGTCCATGAGCAGTTCCTCATGCAAAATAACTTTTTAAACGGTCCCCACGGGGACAACGGTGCCGGCTCCGGCCGGTTTCCAATCACACAGATAATCAGATAAAGTACTCGGTATCATCATTTTTCATCATTTTCTGCAACTTTTTCAAACTTTTAAACAACAGTTCACACAAACTTTCTGTGGTGGTCCCAACGGGGACTGGACAACGGTGCTCCGCTGCCCTACTCCAGGCCTTCAACTTCATCCGAGGGAGGGGGTGCCGGACCCACTCGGCTTTCCTGGCTGCCCCGTAGCTTCACATCCAGGGCAAACCACCCCCTCTCTCCGCAGTGTCGGGTATACTGAACGAGGTCTCCCGGCATGAGGTTGCGGCCGGGATGCTCCTCAGGCAGGTGGGCATTCACATCCCGCCGGGCTACAAACACTTCGGCCTCCAGGCCCGGCTCGTAGATGAACCCGTAGCCCCGGCGGACATCAAACCGCCTCACCTGCCCCTCGTACAGCGGTCCCCGGACACGGAATGTCGCTTGCCGGAGGTTTTCTTTTTCTTTAATAGCTCGGGCTACCAGCTCGGCCTTCTTTCGTTCCCTCTCAGAGATCTCCAGGCCCAGCGGTACCAGCTCCCTATCCCAATACGGCGCTGCTGCCAGCGCCGGCGCACGGGTCGGGCCCCGCGGGACATTCTGGACGTTGCCCACTGTCAGGAATCTGGGCGGCGTGTCCCGCGGTGTCTTGGCCTTGGGCGCTGCCTTGCAGCAACAACCCGGCGCTACCTTAGCCGAGGTGTGGGGGATGGGCATAGGGGCTTTCCGCTGCTGGGCCTTCGGCTCGGAGCGGGTCATCGGCTCCGGCTCGGGGGATTTTTCAGGGGATGCCTCCGGTTCATCCTTCGGAATCTTCCACGGTAACACCTCCGGTTTACTGCGGGCTCCGGCTACAGGTCGGTCCGCCTGGGCGGGGACGCCGGGTATTGCTACCGGTTGCGGTGGTAGCAGGCCTAGTGGCGGGGTCACGGCCTCCGAGACGGGTGGCGAGGGAGGCAACGGGGGGAGAGGGCTTGGACCGGGCCCCGCAGCCGCAATGACCGGCCCTTCCAGGGCATCGGGACGTGGGTCACTCACCCTCCCTTTCTCCGCTTCCTCCTCGCGTCTCCGCACGGTGGCTATAACGTCCGCCATGTCGGTCTCCCACTCCTCCATGAGGAGCTGCATCCTGACCTGCAGCCGTTGGTAGAGCTGCGCGGTCCGGATTTCCACCCACGCCGCGGTTCCAGGCGCGGGGGCTACGGTGTCGCGGGATGGCATCCACATGATGGCTTCTTCTTCCAGGAACGGTATGTCTGCAGAGTCCTGGCGTCCCTGCTTTTATAGCTGCAGCTACATGCAGCCAGCCGCCATCGCGTCCCCCTTAGCTCTTTCCGGCCCTTCCTCTCTCGGGGCGGGGTTTTGGCCTTCGCGCCTCTGCTACTCGAGAAGACGCTCG
The DNA here is from genome assembly GCF_048569485.1 of Anomaloglossus baeobatrachus. Lineage (NCBI taxonomy): Eukaryota > Metazoa > Chordata > Amphibia > Anura > Aromobatidae > Anomaloglossus > Anomaloglossus baeobatrachus. Next base: position 452,593,529 of record NC_134356.1, read on the forward strand.
AGCGGGAACTTTTCGCGCCAAAGATGGTGGCTTCTGAAATTTTTCAGCCGGATACCTCCGGCGGTAACAAGGCGCACCTCTACCAAACGGCAGAGCGGTAAGATCCTGTTCGTGACGCCAAGTTGTCGCGGGCGGGGAGGAGGGTGTCAGCACACTACGCTCACCCCTTCTGCTCGGGTCCGGCGGCTGCTGCTCAGTGGTGGCTCGAGCCGTGGGCCGGATCCCGGGGGTTCTCGAGCGGCGCTCCTCGCCCGTGAGTGAAAGGGGGGTGTTGGGTGTGGGAATAGTTTATTGTCCGTGACGCCACCCACGGTTGTGGTGATTTCACCACCGCTGCTCAATATGGGGATCCCGGGGATGGTGATGCGGAGCAGCCAGGTGTTGTGTTGCCCCTCCGTGGGTAGGGGTTGGTGATCCCGGGACCCGGTGATGAGATGGGAGATGCAGGGCCTGGTGGGCGCAGGGACACGGGGGCAGCGCTGTGCCTTGCGGCACTGTGGTACTCACTCAGCCTGAGACGTTGACACAGTTTTACGGTAAACCACACGGCTGGAAAGACGGTTCCCACGGACGGCTGCACTTGCTCTCCCAGTAGGTGACGGTGATGTCCCTTTTCCTTGCACCTTTGTTTCTGTGTTGGTAGCGATGGGTTCCCACCGGTAACCCGCTCCCCGGCTTCAAGCTGGACCGGAGGAGCTCTACTCTTTGCCCGCAGGCGCTGGCCCTGAGAAACTGGTGCCTTGGCGGTGGCGGTGTCTCTCCTACTCTGGTTGGGCTGTTGCCTTCAATCGGGACTTGGTTGTTGGGGGATCTACGTCCCCTTCACTGACGGATTTGGCAAATTATGGCGACGCCTAGCCTTGCCGGGGTCCGAGAGGCCCCTGCCCTGGTGCTGACTGTCCTTCGGTACACTGCTCCAGACCGCCGGGCCACTACCCGTCCGCGGTCCTTCCAGGAACTTCCAAACGGTCCCCCTCCAGACAGTCACCGCCGTTGCTGACCTTGCTGACCTGTCCTGCACACAGCTGGACTACTTCAGGCTTTCTTTCTGTCACCACTCTTGCTGTCCTCCTTTTACCACTTCACTTCACTTCTACTTTCACTTCCTTAACTCATCTTAGCTGTTTACTCAAGCTCTCCCTGAGCTAATCTGCCTGGTACTTCCCGCCTCCAGAGCTGTGAACTCCTCGGTGGGCGGAGCCAACCGCCTGGCCCACCCCCTGGTGTGAACATCAGCCTCTGGAGGAAGGCAACAAGGATTTTTGGTTAGCTTTGGTGTTCCTAACTGGGATGTAGGGTGTGGTGGTGTGATAACCTGTGACCCCTGGCTTGCCCAGGGCGTCACAAGCATACTGTATTTTTAGCACTATTGGAACATTCTCCTCAGATGTAATCCCATAGATTTGGGATCCAAATGCAGGTCGAAGGTTCATGTTTCAGGTTGTTGGACCTTTAGGGCTCGTGGTTTCTCCTTCAATAATGACAGCTGAAGTGCCCTAAGTGACCAAGCACCCCTAAAGCCGGCTTTGTTATTTGGAGTAGAAATAGTGTGGTAGAATAAGGACAGAAGCATGTGTTCAATATTTATAAAGGATGCAGACACAATTTTTTGCATGTTCTCATTGTGGTCAACTGCTTTTAATTTGGTTGTGTAATCCAACTTATTGCAAATAGGAACTAAATTCATAAAAAGTGTGCAACATTTTAAAATGTGAGAAACAATTGCCAGCCTACCGTAGATTGAAATATAAGTTGGTGCAATATTTTGTAAACTTTACTCAAGCCACATGCAAATTACCCCATCTTTCTTCATCAAAAACTGTTGGAAACTTACAATTGTTATAAATTTTGCCTATTGTAAACTGAAATAATAAATATGTATCTTTTTTTGTCTGTAAATGGTTATTTTCTATGGAACTGCTTGAGGTCTGTACTCGGCTATCTCTGGCAGTCCCAAAGAGAATGAAAGGATGTGATGTGGAAGTCCAGCCACTCATCCATTCAGCCAGAGTTCTGCAGTTTCCTGGAGGGCATCCAGTTATCGGAACCCCACCGATCAGCAAGGTATCATCTATCCCAGGGATTGCTGATATCCTCTAAAGATGGAAATAATCCTTTATAGGGGTATTCCCATCTCCAAGATCCTATCCCAATATGTAATAGGTGTAATAATAATATTAGCAAATATTTCCAGTTAGAAATGTAGTATAGTTCTGCTGATTAGTTATGTTGCTTGGCTTACCTCATGTTCAAGGCATTGCAGGGACCTTAAGTATCCATGGTTATGACCACGAGCAACTATAGTGATTATATGCATGGTCATAACCATGGATACCTAAGGTCCTGCAATGCCTTGAACATGAGGTTAGTGACATAGTGAATCAGAAAAACTATACTACTTTTCTAATTGGAGGTATTTACTAATATTCTTATTATTACACCTAGTACATATTAGGATACGATCTTGAGATGGGAATACCCCTTTTAAGGTTTCTGTGTATTAAAGTATTTTTATTAGAAAACAGATAGTCCTTGGAAGGGTGACTGATCAGCCATGATCCATATTGATAATGATGGCCAGCAAAATAATTACAAAGTATCTGTAACACATGTTTATATAGTACTTTTTCTATTAGAAATCCACCTGGGGAATCAACAATTGAAAATGTCATACCTATGTTTTTCTCAGATTAAAAAGTGAGAATAACCAATTAACAAAAAAAGTAAAAGAACTGGAGCAAAGTAATCACCTTGAACATCTCCACAGATCCCTGGTAAAATTATTCTATAGATATTCAGATATATATACATTGCTTTGATGCTTTCCATTGACGTGATGAAGTCTGTATGATTAGCATCTTTCACCGAGACAAGGTTCAATCAATCACCTTTATTATTTTAATTAAAACCAGATGTGATAAATATTCCTTTTTTCTAATGTTTTTCTTTTCTTCATTATAAATTCTATTTTGTTCTCTGTACATTATTATGAAGGCAACCATAATTTCTGAGATACCGTTAACATTCAAAGCACCAATAATAATGATAATTTTATGTATATAATCCAATATATTCCTCAGCTTTTTATAATTAAGCGAGGACATGCACAGACCATAAAGACATCACCGAGTAACACACAATGTAAGCTCGCAAGCTTACAATCTTAAAGAAAATGAGAAAGACTAGACAAAGACAAGAGATGTTCATTGATTCCTATAGGACAGTTTTCTAGTCGTGCTCTCATCTGTGTGGAGGTCATTGTGCAGGGGAGGGGGAGGAGACGCTGTGACCATCACTTATTGAAATGTATGATTTATTATATATAGGGTTGTGACTGGGAATCTGTCAGCAGGTTTTTGCTATTTATTATGAGAACAGTGTAATATTGGGCTCAAGAACTTGATTACAGGGATGTGTCACTTATTAGGCTGTGTTCTGTAGTTTCAATACAATCAGTATTTTATCAGCAGGAGATTATCACTGCCTGACTACTAAAGCCCCCGTCACACATATCAATGTCGTTAGCGAGATCACTGAACGTCACAGGTTTTGTGACACAACAGCGATCTTGCTGGCGATCTCGCTACGTGTGACACATAGCATCGACCGGCCCCCTGCTGCGATATCGCCGATCGTACCTGAACGTCCTGGTTCATTTTTTGATCGTTGATGTCCCACTGGGAAGCATGCCTCAGTATGTTTGACGCCATAACAACGACAAGCGACCTTGCTGGTGGCTCAGAACTCAGCGTTCAATCGAGGTCTGTGTCGTCAGAATAGCTGCTGTGTGACAGGGCCCCAACGACCGCCGAGATCGTTATACGGATCACCGTATCGTTGCTGCGTCGCTAATTAGATCTGCCTGTTTGACAGCTCACTAGCGACCACGTAGCGACGTACCAGCGATCCTGACCAGGTCGTATCGTTGTCAGGATCGCTGGAACGTCGCTACATGTAACGGGACCCTAAGTCTCATGCCCAGAGCAGTCAGGCTAATCTGTGTAACCACACACCCACCACTAATTGGCAGCTTGCTGACAATTCTCAGTGTATACAGGAAGCTACCAATCAGGGGTGTGTGCAGGGTTATACACAGACGGGAAGGCAGCTCTGCTACATCTACATTAGACAAACAAGGTTTCTATCATAACTACACTAAGCAGGCCAGTAAGTGACACATCACTGGAATCAGGCTTTTTTGACCTATATCATGCTGGTCTCAGATTATATAGAAAAAAACTTGCTGACAGATTCCATTTAACTGTCCTTGATTTGATGCTTATTATCAGACCTAATGTCCTATAAATACAGTCTACTCCATTGACTGTACAGCACTCTGGTCCTCAAAATGGCCTTTAATGAAGGAGTTTGTGACTAGAATTGTCCATAAACAGCCTCCACCTACTAACTCTACATTGCACTGCGCAGGCGCTGGTTTCCCATGTTGTGAGCTTAAATGGAGCCTATGGTTTTTAATGTAGGTACATTTAGTTCTTCTCATGTTTTTTATTATTATTATTATTATTATTTATTATTATTTATTATTATAGCGCCATTTATTCCATGGCGCTTTACAGTGAAAGAGGTTATGCATACAACAATCATTAACAGTACAAAACAGACTGGTATAGGAGAGAGGACCCTGCCCGCGAGGGCTCACAGTCTATAGGGAATGGGTGATGGTACAATAGGTAAGGACAGAGCTGGTTGCACAGTGGTCTACTGGACTGAGGGTTAATGTAGATTGTAGGCTTGTTGGAAGAGATGGGTCTTGAGGTTCCTCTTGAAGCTTTCCACGGTAGGGGAGAGTCTGATATGCTGAGGTAGAGCGTTCCAGACTATGGGGGAGGCACGGGAGAAATCTTGTACGCGATTGTGGGAAGAGGAGATAAGAGAGGAGTAGAGAAGGAGATCTTGTGAGGATCTGAGGTTGCGTGCGGGTAGGTACCGGGAGACTAGGTCACAGATGTAAGGAGGAGACAGGATTTGGATGGCTTTGTATGTCATGGTTAATGTTTTGAACTGGATTTTTATATAATTTCTCCACAGAAAGAAGATACAGAAGAGACTGGTCAAATGGAGGAATTATATAGAGAGCTACACAAATCTCAGTAAGTTGTACATTAACGCGAATTGACATTTTCCCATACTACAATGTTACAAACACATACTGGAAAGTAATTGCTAGCTTCCTATAGCCTCACGCCAGCATTTTGATTTTTTTCAACACTGCAGTGATGTTTTTAATCTATGTCCCCTGCTCCCGGTCTTATACCAACCCTCCGGCTCCAGTTTCATCGTACTATCTTGTGACTCCAACGTCTGACTGGCCGGAATTCAGATGTTATGTTCCAAGCTCTCAGTGCAAGTCTGTGACAGCCAGAATAAGGCTCTCATAGACTAGTAGTGAAGAGTGCCCTCCAGATTGCTTCAGGAAACACTGGAGCAGCCTGCAGATCACAAACTGCCAGAGACCGGCCGAGCGGTGACAATAGAAGGTGGAAACGATGGAGGGTCAGTACAAGGCAAGGGGCAGGGGACTTAAATTATAAGCACCAGTCCAGTTGTAAAATTTAAGCTGGAGTGGTGCTTTAAAGGGGTTGTCCCTGACCCTGACTGTGGTCTTCTGTCTTGAAGAGAAAGGATTGGTTATTGGAGGCCTTTTATCTGTTTGAGAGGGCTACCATTAACCACACCCTAGTGCACTTTTTTGTGGCATTTTGTATTCACTTTTTAGCGCACTGAGGTACAGAGCACAGTTCTCGGGCTCTTACAAAAATAATAAAATAAGGGGTTGTCCCCTGACACAAAACTTTCATTCTTGGGCTGTGGTAGCTAAAATTACAAACCGAGTATAACTTATTCTGCCCCCATGGTTTTCTGCCACGGCTACGGTGCCTGTTATTTGACTGCAGCACTGACATCACAGAGCTGCAACTAATTAAGGAGCTCAGTATGTGTCTTCTACATGGCAGAGCCGCTGAACTGACAGATTGGCTACAGTGAAGTTGACATGACATCAGTGCTGCAGACAATCAACATAGACAGCTCTTGTGGCAGACAGCTGGTGTTGGACCAAGGGAGGTTAAGGAATACTCGGTTTATTTTTTTTATAGTTACCACTGCCTATACAATAAAGTTTTCTGAAAGGGGACAACACATTTAAGCTAAAAAATATGACTCTCCACTGCCATCAGTGAAAGGAGAACCTGCTGCCAGATTGCCGTGCATCCACGTCCCGCAATCCGACAGTCCGTCAATCCGCCACAGGTTCCACTTTCACTGAAGGCAGCGAGAAGTCCCCAGTGTGAACTCCAATGACCTGTCGAATTGTGGGACGTGGCGCCACAGCAGTCTGGCAGTCAGGCCATTGGAGTTCACACTTGTTTGTGTTTATTCTTTTTTACTTACAGGGTTAGTAATGGAGGAGTTTTATAGGGTGCTACAGGTTGCTATTTTTAGGCTGGGGAGGGCCGAATAACCATGAGTCTCCCCAGCCAGAGAGTATCAGACCCCAGCTGTCCGCTTTATCTTCGCTGGGTATCAAAATTGGGGGGATTGCACGCCACTTTTTCATTCATTCATTCATTTATTATTTAAATAACTTAAAAAAAGCCACATGGGGTCCCTTGCATTTTGATACACAGCTAAGATCACGCTCAAAGCTGGGTGCTGCAGCTTGTAGCTGTCGGCTGTATCTGTGCTGGGTATGTATTTTTACACTCCTCCAATCACAGACGCTGGTAGAGAGGGTGGGCGGGGGAAGCAGGACTTCAACCAATCGCAGACACCGGCACAGAAGGTGGGCGGGAGAAGCAGTGCATATTCATAAGGGTTAATGAGCGGACCAAGAAGTTGTGTGACAGGGAAAATTGGTAAGTAAATTCTCCTGCTTTAATGACCAGAAGTCTTTTTTGTATTTTTCACTGTGCCTCATAATCAAAGTAATGCCAGTCGCAAACATGGCTACAGCATTACTGTGATTAGAAAGTAATCCCAGCATGTTTCGTGGCTGAAAATGGGGTGGCAAACATGCTGGGAGGAGTTGTGCAGCCCCGCATTACTTTCTGGTGCCGGTCGCCACAGGGTCTCCACGGGCTTGGAAATCTTCTGGTCACAGGTAGGTTAACTTCAATGGGGGATTCGTGACGTCACTGTCGGTATTTGCGGTCAGAGGGTGACCGCCACTGCAGTTAGGGGGTCGCCTGGGGTTGATGTTAGATGCAGTCAGATGTTGTAGCCTCCCGAGAGTGAGGCTGGCCCCAAGGCCCAGTGTAAGTGTGTAGTACCACAGGTCGCAGAAGAACTCACACACAAAACAGCAATGTCTTTCAGGGTTTTTACTCACTTTCAGGTGGCAGGGGTGAGTTAACTCGGACGATGCTATGGTGGACCAGGTGGAACCAGATATCCCTTCGGCTGATGTAGTGGTGCTGCTGACTAGCCTTCCTAGCCCTTCTTGTTTTGAGGTGACTCCGACCTGCAGTCTTGCTGGGATCACCCAGGGAAGTCGCATACGCCGTTCTCCCCTTTCTGGCCCGTTTGCGGGCAGCGTGAACCAAGTAATTCTGGCTGCTTGCTGTCAGTCACTTATGGGCTCCTCGCTGCTGTAGCTGCGGACTCTGTGTAAGTTTGGTGAGGCGCATAAAGTGCCTTCACCGGCAGGTTGGGCAGGCCAACTGAATGGGCCCCTGCTCTGGGGACCTGTACCCCGTGCGGGCTGGGTGTACTGACAGTCCCCTTTTTCAGCCACCTCTACGCCAGGTGGATTTCAGGCAGCATTGAACAGTAGCCCTTCTCCCCCGCCAGCAGCCACGAACAGTGCAGTGTCTGGAAGGGCCCTGCTCCACTGCTCTGCCCTCCAGACGCAACTCCTCTGCTTCCTTCTCCTTCGGCTGCCTCTGCACAACTCCCTTGTTCCCAGTGACACCACCCACTACTAGCTGAGAGGCGAGGGCCAAGCCTCCTCCCTGAGTCTGCTTAGGGGTCCCCTCTAGCTGTGTGTGCTCCTGGTTACTAAGTGTTCTGTGTGTCCACACCCTAGTCAGCCTCTGGGATTACCTGTGTTGTACTGACCCAGCATGGGTGCAGTACTCAGTTGTGCCTCACCAGGTCAGGGGCGCCACATTCCCCCTTAGTTACCAACAGCACGTCCTCGGGCTGTAAAGACAAACATTTTAAAATGCAAGACATGTACAAACATTTAAAACAGTAAAACATCATAAAAGCATCATAAAACATTGTAAACACACCAGGTACCATACATCACCACCCTCCACCCACAAATCCGTTACCCACCCAAAAACCTCTCAGGAGGCAGGTCACCGGTGCTTTTAGCAACCAGGTCTGGGCCATCTGTTTCCCCAATCCTTTCCTCCAATCTTCCTCTCCTGGGGCTGGTGGTTGAAGACAAGCCCCTCTTCCGTCGAGCCGCGTCTTCAGCCACTTCTGGCAGGATGTAGAGGCGGCTTCCTTGGTCTGGTGGTTAACGGGGTATGCCTCCCTTGTGGATCCGCGCCTTCGGCAGCTTCTGGCAGGAATGTAGAGACGGCATCCACAGTCAGTCCAGGCAGGGTACCCACTTTGTGGTGGAGAGCCAAGCCCCATAAACAGGCGTGCTCTCTGGTCACAGATGAGCCAGGCCCCTAAACAGGCATGCTCTGGTGGTCGTACCTCTTAAGGTAACTATCAACTCTGCGAGAGTTTGTGGCTATAGCCAGTTCATAGCCTAATGGTCCTTTAGAAATTGCACGAACCAGGTGCAAAGATTTTGTAAACGAGTTCTCACATCAGTTCATGTGGGCACATCATCTTGAACTTTCCAAACGTTGCAAACACTTCAAAACTGGTCAACTTAAACTTTCTTTATTCTTCTCATTCTGACTTCCTCCTTTCACTGGCGCTTGACGCTGTCTTTGCGCTGTCATCCCAGGCTTCATCTGGATCCGTATTATCTGTGGTATCTGTAGCCTTGTCTTCTTCTTTTTCTTTATCTTGCTCTTTTTCTTTATCTGTTTCTGTTCCTTTGTCTTGTGGTGTTGACCTTGGGGGCTGGTAGAGACTAAAGGGTTGCAGTAAGGATTCCTGGGGCATGGCACTGTAGGGGGTGGGCAGACCCCCTACAAAGGGAGCATAGTTAACCCGGAAATGTTATTAATAAAAATGTTTTATTTGTATGTGCATGTGTATTGTGTTAGGGTACCCCTAGTGGCCGGGTGGGACGGCTGTCACCACAGTGGGGAGGAGGAGCCGGCAGAAACAAGGGGAGGAGAGAGCAAGGGTGGTGAAGGAAAGGAAAAGATCAGGAGGGCAGTTGTCTCGGGGACGGGAGCGGAGCAGCAGAGCCGGGGCAGAGTGTGGGAGCTGAAGGACAAGAAAGCCGGAGAGAACAGGAGCGGGTGGAACCTCATAGGGTGAAGCAGTCCGGTGTGGGTCCGGGCTGTGGGTAGCCAGAAGTGGGAGCCGGGCGAAGAGGAGTAGTCAGGCACATCCCCACTGGAGGGGACGCAGGGACAGGCTTTCCCCAGCTAAAGAAAGCGTAACATCACCCTATTGCCTCGTGTGGAGCTTTGTGAAGAATAAAGATGTTTGTTACTTGCATTGAACCATGCCTGAAGAGTGTTTGTGCGCCGGACAACACCTGCACCACCACCACACTCTGCCCCACCAAGGCATCTCCTGTCCCCCCAGTGACGGTGGCGCCAGGGGTAAGCCTGACAGCAAGGGCCACGACTACAAGCCCCGAGGCACCCCTGGCACCCCGTTACATGTGGCGTAGTCGGCAGGATGCGAATTACATGCCGGGGACCCAAGAAGCCGGAGATCAAGTGGTGCCTAGGGCACAGGATCCGGACTATTGGAGAAGATTCCCAGTCCCATGGTGGGAAGAAGAAGCAGTGCCTGCAGCGTTGGACCGGGCACAAGATGGCCATCGTCTGTGAAGATGAAGAAAGCGCGCGAAAAGTTGGCGCCAAAAGAAGAGCCTGGGGCTGGCCGGTGCCGAAGAAGAAGTTCGGAGTACTCCGCCCAAAGAGGGGAGGTGCCGGTCCCAGGGCACGTACGAAGATATGTGAAGTGGGCGGTGTTGTAAGAAGAAAAAAGTACCGCCGCGGAGGGGTCGACCTGAAGTGTGAGACTGGGGGTGTAGTATGCTCAAGAGCGGAAAAAGCAAGCCCGCCTCCATTTCCTCCAGCTTCTCCACCGACCCTGACGCCTTTACCTGAGACTCATTCCCCGAGCAAGATGGAAAATGCCGAGGGACTACACCCTGCGCCTGGCCTGGAGAAGGGTTACCCGAAGCAGAGTGTGGCTACGCCTGCGGAAGGTTTCCCTGCTCATCTGCCGGCTGTACCCGGAGGACCGGGAAGAGCCACGAAAGTGACTTGGGTGACCACATGGGATGCCCTGACCGGAGCGACCACCACAGAGGTCCGGGCGACCTATACCGCCCAACTACCGTCGGGGAGTCGGATGCTGGGAGCCCCATACCCCTGCCCAGAGATACCCCCGCCAGCCGCGGTGGGATCTGCGACACCCGGTCGAGCTCTGGCTCCGGAGGAAATATACGCCCGGACACTGGAGAAAGACGAGTGGGGCTTCTACTGGGACCCAGTCCCGCCTGCAACACTACCGACACGAAGGTCCCCGTCACCTGAGCCGGACCCAGTACAGGAGCGGCTGCTCGCCGAGACCGTCGCCCGGGAGATGATGGCGGGTCCCGGGGGCGAGGAGTTTGAGCGCCAGTACACCACCGGAGTGGTGGTGAAATTCAACCAGAAGGAGGGGTACGGCTTCATCCGGGACGGCGAGACCGGTGATGACTACTTCTACAACCGGGTCCATCTAGACACGGAAGGCCTCCCGCGGCGACTTCATACCCTGTACCAAGGAGAAAAGGTACGGTTCCTGAGGGAAGTGGGTTGCCGGGGCCTGTTTGCGGTCGGGGTAACCCGAACGCCCACCGCACAAGAAGCTGCTCGGTGGCAACAAGAAGTGGAATGGGAGGAATATCAGAACCAACGAGCCCAGCGACGACTGGTATTGGCCGAGACCTCCCACCTGCAACGTACCTTGGCTGTAGCTCCGGCAGTCATGCCCGGGCAGAGTATTGATCCGGAGAAGGGAACCCCGCCGGTGCTGACGATCAACCAGAACATCACGACCCATCCGGTCATTGTTATGGGCAGCCCGCAGTTGTCCCGCGCAGCGACCCCATCACCCCCGTCGGGGACTGAGGAGCCCAAGCCGGAGACCGGAACCACGGAGCAGCCCATCAGCTACGAGCCTTTCCGGAGGCTGCGCCGGTTGCCCGGGCAGTCTTTGTCCGAGTACGTACAGGCCCAGAGAGCGGAATGGCAACGGGCCTACCATCCGGAGTAAGCACCAAGACCGGAAGATGGCGGCCTGTTTTGTGTTAGACACCGGCGTTGTTCCGAGCCGGAAGAAGGTGTGTTGGTTAAAAAACCGTTAAAGTTGTTGAGTCCGGAGAGGGCCTGCTGCTGAACTGAGCCAGGGGCTCCTCCGCGCCACAGAAAAGAAGAAGTTTTATTTGCGTTCCTGCTGTTAACAACCAAGACCGGGAGTGCTGCCAAGCCTCCGGGCACAACTAAGACCGGGAGCTTCCAGAAGGAACTCCGGGCGCTGGACTGGTACCCCTCTTTCGGGCACCCTCCTGTGGACAGGTTCGCAGTTTCATTGGACATGTTTTTGCCTAGTTTTAAAAAAATGTGATTTTTAGATGGGAGCCTTGCCAGGAGGCTCAGGCTTTACGAGGGGAGGTATGTAGGGGGTGGGCAGACCCCCTACAAAGGGAGCATAGTTAACCCGGAAATGTTATTAATAAAAATGTTTTATTTGTATGTGCATGTGTATTGTGTTAGGGTACCCCTAGTGGCCGGGTGGGACGGCTGTCACCACAGTGGGGAGGAGGAGCCGGCAGAAACAAGGGGAGGAGAGAGCAAGGGTGGTGAAGGAAAGGAAAAGATCAGGAGGGCAGTTGTCTCGGGGACGGGAGCGGAGCAGCAGAGCCGGGGCAGAGTGTGGGAGCTGAAGGACAAGAAAGCCGGAGAGAACAGGAGCGGGTGGAACCTCATAGGGTGAAGCAGTCCGGTGTGGGTCCGGGCTGTGGGTAGCCAGAAGTGGGAGCCGGGCGAAGAGGAGTAGTCAGGCACATCCCCACTGGAGGGGACGCAGGGACAGGCTTTCCCCAGCTAAAGAAAGCGTAACATCACCCTATTGCCTCGTGTGGAGCTTTGTGAAGAATAAAGATGTTTGTTACTTGCATTGAACCATGCCTGAAGAGTGTTTGTGCGCCGGACAACACCTGCACCACCACCACACTCTGCCCCACCAAGGCATCTCCTGTCCCCTCAGTGACGGTGGCGCCAGGGGTAAGCCTGACAGCAAGGGCCACGACTACAAGCCCCGAGGCACCCCTGGCACCCCGTTACAGCACCACGTCCAGCGCATACCAGCTGCGCTCACCTTGGTGCTTGGTAAACTCGACCAGGTCTCCCATATGCAAATCCCGGCCAGGGTGTCCTCGGGGCAGGTGGGAACGGACATCTCTCCTGCTGCCAAAAATGCCCTCATTTACGCCGGGCGCTACAATAAAGTCGTAACCAGTCTTTAGGCTGAACTCCTCCACTACTCTACGGTAGAGTGGACCTCTAACCTGGTGGCGGGCTTTCCTGAGCATCTGCTTCTCCTCCAAATTCCGGGCTTTCACGTCTTCCTTCTGTCGGTCTGGGGAATGCTGCACAGGGGGTGGTCTCGCTCTGGCGTGGCGCCCTGCTCTGCTGGCTGGACTCCTCTTTACTGCCACCTCACTGCCTGCGGGCTCCCAGGTGACGTATATGCTGGGTATCATGATGGCCAGCGCTTCTTCCTCAGCAGGGGGTGTCAGGCTCTCTTCATCCCAGCGGGAGTAAGGCAACATCTCGGCCTCCGGACCTCCCTCAACTCTGCAGGGTGCTGCATTCTCCTCTGTCTGTTCAGGAGCCTGCTCTTCAGCCTCCAGGCCTCTCCTCCCCCTTAGTGCTCTTGAGCACTCCTCCAGCAGCAGCTCTGGGTATGGACGTTGTATAGCAGGCCAGAGTGGTGGGCTCTCAGCTGCAGAAGTTACTGGTGCCCCTCCGGGTGAGCGCCTGGGGACTATGTACTGGTCCACCAGGTCCAGCTCTGCTTTGAATTTCAGGAACGCAGGGTCTTCTACCGGCGGGGACGCAGGACCCGGTTCTCCGGTCGGCGGCTGGGGTGCGGTGGCTGTCTCTGCTGTGCAGGCCGGGGCAGACAGTGTTGCGGCCTGGTCTGGTCTGGCCGGATGTGGCGTGGCTGCGGCCTGGTCTGGTCTGGCCGGACGTGGCGTGGCTGCGGCCTGGTCTTGGTGGGTCGGGCCTGGCGTGGCTGCGGCCTGGTCTTGGCGGGCCAGGCCTGGCGTGGCTGCGGCCTGGTCTTGGCGGGCTGGACGGGACACTTTGGCACCAGACGTCGCAGCAGGGACTTCAGTCGGAGTCGCAGCTGGGGTCTTCTCGGGTGTCGCCTCCGGTATTGCAGCAGGGATCACAGCGGGTGTGGCAGCATGGCACACCGCAGGCATCGCAGCGGCCTCCGGTTGTAGCAGCACCGGCGAGGTCGGTGCACTCGAGCGGGCAGGCGCAACGTGGGACTCACCCACAGGCATCAGCATCGGGGTCTGGGTGGTCGCCACCCGGTGTGATACTTGCCTCGCAGTCCACTCTCATAGGACCGAACTGCTGCAGCCATCTCCCGGAGCTTGTTCACTCGAAAGTGACGCACATCTGGCGTCGCTGTCGACATCGAAGTGTGTAAATCGTTTTTGATACGATTAACGAGTGCAAAAGCGTTGAAATCGTATTATCAGTGTAGCGTCGGTCATTTCCAAAATTTCGGAAGGACCGATGTTACGATGTTGTTCCTCGTTCCTGCGGCAGCACACACCGCTGTGTGTGAATCTACAGGAGCGAGGAACATCACCTTACCTGCGTCACGGCTGCCATGAGTAAGGAAGGAGGTGGGTGGGATGTTTACGTCCCGCTCATCTCCGCCCCTCTGCTTCTATTGGCCCCCTGCTGTGTGACGTCGCTGTGACGCCGCATGACCCGTCCCCTTAGGAAGGAGGCGGTTCGCCGGCCAGAGCGACGTCGCAGGGCAGGTAAGTGCATGTGAAGCTGCCGTAGCGATAATGTTTGCTACGGCAGCTATCACAAGATATCACAGCTGCGACGGGGGCGGGGACTATTGCACTCGGCATCGCTACCATCGGCTTGCGATGTCGTAGTGTGCAAAGTACCCCTAAGTGTGTAGTACCACAGGTTGCAGAAGAACTCACACACAAAACAGCAATGTCTTTCAGGGTTTTTACTCACTTTCAGGTGGCAGGGGTGAGTTAACCCGAGCGATGCTATGGTGGACCAAGTGGAACCAGATATCACTTCGGCTGATGTAGGGGTGACTGCTGATTCGCCTTCCTAGCCCTCCTTGTTTTGAGGTGACCCCAACCGGAAGTCTTGCTGGGATCACCCAGGGAAGTCGCATACGCCGTTCTCCCCTTTCTGGCCCGTTTGCGGGCAGCGTGGACCAAGTAGTTCTGACTGCTTGCCGTCAGTCACTTATGGGCCTCTCATTGCTGCTGTTACTGCGGACTCTGTGTAAGTTTGGTGAGGCGCATAAAGTGCCCTCACCGGCAGGTTGGGCAGGCCAACTGAATGGGCCCCTGCTCTGGGGACCTGTACCCCGTGCGGGCTGGGTGTGCTGACAGTCACCTTACTCAGCCACCTCTACACCAGGTGGATTTCAGGCAGCACTGAACAGTAGCCCTTCTCCCCCGCCAGCAGCCACGAACGGTGCAGTGTCTGGAAGGGCTCTGCTCTACCCTCCAGATGTGACTCCTCCGCTTCCTTCTCCTTCGGCTGCCTCTGCACAACTCTTTTGTTCCCAGTGACACCACCCACCACTAGCTGAGAGGCGAGGGCCACGCCCCCACCCTGAGTCTGCTCAGGGGTCCCCTCTAGCTGTGTGTGTGCTCCTGGTTACTAAGTGTTCCGTGTGTCCACACCCTAGTCAGCCTCTGGGATTACCTGTGTTGTACTGACCCAGCATGGGTGCAGTACTCAGTGGTGCCTGACCAGGTCAGGGGCGCCATAGAGTCTCAAAACTCACGTGGTGAATACGAAAATACTTGACAAGTAATGAATATCGCGAATATCTTAATATTCGTGCAAGTAACAAATCGTGCCAAATATATTCGCTCAGTATTAGAGTTCACATCACAATATATTGTTAAAGCTGTGGAAACATTCTGACATGTTTAGCGTAGTAGTTTTGTTGAACGTCTCTGGACTCTGCTTTCCTTTTATATCCTTACTTTGTTATCTGTCTGTAGATATATTGACAGGCCCTTCTTATTTACAGGAGTTGGCACGACAAATTAATTGTATTGTGCTGGCACTCCCATATGGGCCTTACATAATTGTCTGTTGGAATGTAGCATATATTTGTGTAGATTGGGGTTGAGGATGACTGGATGTGACTTATTTCTACAGTGTGAAGATAAAGGAGCTGGAAAATGAATGTTCAGACAAGGAATTAGAGATGAGAAAGCTTAAGGTGAGACTGTCTCTATTTTAGCTTTTATACACTTATCATCCATCTTGATTTTATGACTTTTGTGTTTAGTGCTTAGTTATTACTACAAGGATTTCAAACTGTACATATTATTTGTCACCCACCACACTCATCCATGTTTTCGTATTCCGACAAACAATATTTTTATATTGCAGTGCTGATGATTATAATTTATTATTATAATTACACTTTGCTGGAATTTTCTCTTTTGTTTCCAGATTTCTTCTGCTAGTACTAGCTTGTTTTACAGGATGAATGTTCCTGTTGTCAATTGCCATTTACAAAATGGGGAAATGTAAAATTGACACATTGTTTTATACACCACTTTACTATTATGCTGCCCTTTTTTTCATTAAATATTATATCTTTTTTTTAGAGGTGAGTAAAAGCTCCCATACGCATTAGATGAAAGTTGGATAAATGCAACAATTTCCAACAAACTCATGTGTATGGGGGTCTCCTTATTAAGAGGGATCAGGCAGTTTGAACAGTAGACCCTTTTGTGTGTTAAGGGGAGAAAACATGTGAGCACTGAGTGCTTATGTGTATGAGGGAGTCAAGAGATACCTGTTGGTTCATCTGATAGCTATTTCATGTGTATGACCACATTAAAAGAGTTCTTGGGTTCTTCTGATTAAAGTCTGCAGACTGTATGTGACTACAGATTTCTGAATCCTGACAGCATGCAATACCGCTATTGACAGTGTGATATGTGGAGCCCAATGTACCCAGGACACTGGGCATGGGTCGGATCCTCTAGCATGTGTCATGGGTGTGGTGGCCATGTCCATATCCTGGTGCTCCGGTGACAGTGAAAAGCAGTGAAAAGCACGTGGCTGTGGGCATGCGGGAGTTTACTCCGGTGTTACTGGTTTCCCTGTCAGCTAGGTGGTCAATGGTGTGCCCACTAGGGTATTCTCCCCGGTAACAAGGCCTGTGGGGAGATTAAATCTTAATCTACCAGTGTATGCTGCATATTTCATGTAAACAATGTAAAATACTGTTAAGACTATAAAACACTTTGATAGTATCCAACTCTGGGGTACCACACCAGTAAGGGCTCATGTGCACGCTGCTGAATTTCATGCATTTACGCTGCGTATTGCACCACAGCGTAAATGCATGCGACCTGCGTCCCCAGCACAGTCTATGAAGATTGTACATAATCCATGTGCACGTTGCGTTTGAGAGTGCAGCGATTTGGATGCCAAAATTTTGTTCCAAATCGCTGCGTTCTAAAAAAGCAACATTTCACTTATTCTGTGCGCTTTGGATGCAGGTCCCGCTCTGTCTATGGGAGAGGCTGAATCCAGAGCGCATGAAATCGGCTTTTTTTCTGTAGAAACACTGCATTCATTATGCAGTGTTTCTGCAGCGATTTGACGTGCAAATGTGCTGTCAAATCCCTGCATAAATTTCTGCAGGGAAACGACGCAACGTGCGCACACAGCCTTATGCGGGCATCACACGAGACGATCTATCGTGCGATCGCACCCGCCCCCATCGTTTGTGCGTCACGGGCAATTAGTTGCCCGTGGCGCACAAAGTCGTTAAACCCCCGTCACACACACTTACCTGCTGAGCGACGTCGCTGTGGGTGGCGAACATCCACTTCCTGAAGGGGGTGGGACGTTCGGCGTCACAGCGACGTCACACAGCAGCCGGCCAATAGAAGCGGAGGGGCGGAGATGAGCGGGACGTAAACATCCCGCCCACCTCCTTCTTTCCGCATAGCCGGCAGGACGCAGGTAAGCTGTGTTCATTGTTCCCGGAGTGTCACACGGAGAAATGTTTGCTACCCCTGGTACGATGAACAACCGGAGCAAAGAAGAAGAAACGACATTTTGAAAATGAGCGACGTGTCAACGAGCAACGATAAGGTGAGTATTTTTGCTCGTTCACCGTCGCTCGTAGTTGTCACACGCTACGATATATCAAACGATGCCGGATGTGCGTCACTTACGACGTGACCCCGTCGACATATCGCATGATGTATCGTCTCATGTGACACCCGCATAAGAGTGAGCGGTCACGTGACCACAAGAATGTGATTTGCAGACATGCGGTCACATGTCAACTAGATGTGCCCAATTCATTTGTATTAATAGAAGCCACGCATGACTAGTCTGAGGGGTACTTTGCACGCTACGACATCGCTAGCATCGGCGAGTACCCGACCCCGTTGCACATGCGTTATCTTGTGATAGCTGCCGTAGCGAACATTATCGCTACGGCAGCTTCACACGCACTTACCTGCCCTGCGACGTCGCTCTAGCGGGCGATCCGCCTCCTTCCTAAGGATGCGGGTCGTGCGGCGTCACAGCGACGTCACACAGCAGGCGGCCAATAGAAGCGGAGGGGCGGAGATGAGCGGGACGTAAACATCCCGCCCACCTCCTTCCTTCCGCATAGCCGGTGGAGGCAGGTAAGGAGATGTTCCTCGCTCCTGCGGCTTCACACACAGAGATGTGTGCTGCCGCAGGAACGAGTAACAACATCGTATCTCCTATTGGTGCGACATTATGAAAATGACTGACGCTACACAGATCACCAATTTTCGGCGCTTTTGCGTTTGTTTATCGGCGCATCTAGGCTTTACACGTTGCGACGTCATTACCGGCGCCGGATGTGCGTCACTTTCGATTTGACCCCAACGATGTCGCAGCGTGCAAAGTACCCCTTAGAGTATGTGCCCACGATCAGGACTCACTGCGTCATGGACACAGCGGGTCCTGACCTGCGGGGCCCCGCGTCTCCTCCACAGGTGAATGAATGAGATCGCAGCTGCTTGTACCCATGATCAGGGTTCAGTGCGCTGCGGTCTCTCGCTTGTGATCTCCCTACAGAGGACGCATGCGAATCCACAGCAAACAACTGACATGCTGCGGTCTGGAACGCACCGCAGGTCAGTGTTTGCTGTGGAGAAAACAAGTACAGTGGGCACGGGATTTCTAAAAATCCCATCCACTATGCTTGTACTGTACAACACAGCATTTTGGACGCAGCTGAAGGATGCTGCGTCCAAACGCAGCAAACACTGATCGTGGGCACACACCCGTAATGTGGCTGTCAGGATTCAGAAGTCTGCAGTCATACAACGTGACTGCAGACTTTTATCAGAAGACCAATTGACCCCTTTAAGACTGGCAATAGATAATGTATGTTACTATGCACATACCACCCCTTATAAATTGGTGAAATTGGTAACACTATATAAAGGTTTGCTATATGTACTGTGTGTTAAAGTGAGATTAGATGATATCCTTATCATATGTAAAGATTGTATCATATTGACTAACAATTATAAATGCAACAATAACAGTGATTTGTTACACAGAGTGAAAATGGATCTGTTCTTCGCATTGAGCTGGATGCTTGCCGGCAGCAGCTGGAATTGGAACAAAGTCGCCGGGAAGTGCTACAGTGCAGGGTGGGAGAACTGGAAACTAAACTTGCTGCAGAGAGAAGCCAGGTCAGTGTTATTATGAGCAAACATTCACAACATAGTCAATTAGTCCAACAGATGTATGCAGGACATAATCTCATTGAAAGCACTGATAACATAATATTATGCACTTCACTTATCACAACAGCACTTGACATTTGGAGAGATACATTTGGCAGCAAGTGAATAGTCAGATTTTAGAAGATGATATGTTGGAATCAGGAAAAAAGCATAGCATAGGGATAAACTACTTTTGAGCCAAATTGTGAAGCTAAACAGATCTCATTGTTGGGTCTTCCTAGTTTGATGTTGTTAGGATCTACCAGACGTGGTCCTAAGAAGGACAACTGGTGAACTAGCTACAGAATCATTGGCACCCCAGACTTATTGATCTGCATGGACATTAAAGACTAGCCAGTCTGTTCCAATCTCACAGACGAACTGCTACATCATAAATTATCTAAAATGTTTTGGAATACTTTAAAACCCTATTTTAATGCAATTGTTTAATACTGATTAAAAATAAGCATTTTTGATACATGTTTATTATATGTCTTTCAGGATTCTATCAGTAATGTGGAAATCCAGAGCTCTATAGCCTTATCACAAAGGTTTGTTTCTTGGTAGATCCCATTTCTAAACATGAGAAATGTTTGAATCTTTTGATTGTGACTTCTAAAGGCCCAGTCACACACAACGGCTTACCAGCGATCCCAAAAACGATGCGACCTGATAGGGATCGCAGGTAAGTCGCTGGGAGGTCGCTGGTGAGATGTCACACAGTCAGATCTTACCAGCGATGCAGGAACAATACAGGTCGCAGTAGCGACCTGTATAACGATCTCAGCAGTCACTGTGACCCTGTCACACAGTGTCAAACACAGCGATGTGTCCTGCCCAGCAGGACATCGCCTTTGAAGAAAATGGCCTGGACCATTCTGCAACGACTAGAGATCTCACAGCAGGGGCCTGATCGCTGGTAGGTGTCAAACATAACAAGATCGCTAACGGGATCGCTACTGCGTCACGAAAACCGTGACTCAGCTGCAAATCTCGCTAGCGATCTCGTTATGTGTGACGGTACCTTAATTCAGCTGACCAAAATGGAAAGGGCAGTCTGTCCTTAACAGTGTAGTATAGTTCTCTGAGCTGGTGATAAAATAAATTACTTTGTATTACTCCAGGACTGTCAGCTTGATCAATAGAGTTACAAGTGCATTAGTGTGAATAAGAAACGTTGCATATTGTATTAAATTTGCATGAGTTTCAAGTTGGTATTTAAACCAATCAACTCTGTGTGACTACAGACTTCTGATTCCTGACAGCATGCAGTGCACACGCTGTCAGGATTCTCCGGCACTGGGAGCTGGTGGGCATGTGACCGCAAGCACAAGATTTGCATACATGCAGTCATGTGCCAACTAGACATGTAGAACCTTGCTTAAGGCTATGTGCACACTTACCGGATTTTGCCACGGATTTTCCGCGGATTTGCTGCATGTTTCGCTGCAGAAAATGTTCATAACATCTCTGCAGTGAATCACCAGCAAATCCTATGGAGAAAAAAAATCCTGTGCGCACTGGGCGGAATTTGACAGCTGCATGTTTTGCTGCGGGAATCCCGCAGCAAAAACAAGTGCATGTCAATTCTTTTCCGCACGTCGCTGCGGGATTTCACTCCATTGACTCCAATGTTAATCATGAAATTCCGCAGGGAATAACGCAGGCAGCAAATTCTGTGCGGTTCACTGCGTTTTGCTGCGTTATTCCCTGCGGTATTTCGCGGTTTACCTCCGCAATGTACATCGCCTGTCTGCGGTTTGGAGGGAAGTGATGTCATTACAGGAAGAGGAAGCCGTGCAGAGAGTAAACACAAACACAGATCACACACACACAGACATCACAGACACATAGAACACAGACACAGACACATAGAACACACATAGAAAGAAAACGGAAATATAGAAAACAAAGAACGTGGGCTCCGCTGCATATTTACCGTCCATTTGAGGTAAGCACACAGCGGCGGCCCGGTATTCTCAGGCTGGGGAGGGAGAGGGGCAGGGATAATGTCCCCCGCCTCACTCCCCCTCCCGCAGCCGAGAATATCAGCCGCAGCTGCCCCGGCACTGTCGCATGCATTATGCGGCAGCACCGGCGTGTCCTCGGCTCTTCTTGCCGCCGTGTAGCAGTGGCAGCAAGGTAATACAAGGGGTTAATGATGGTGGGGGACCACCGCCATTAACTCCAGGCTTGATCATGGCAGCGTCTATGTGACAGCTGACATGATCAACCCATAAGTAAAGTGAATAAAACACAGACACCGAAAAATCCTTTATTTTAAATAAAACAAACAAGCCTCGTTCACCATTTTATTAACCCCTCCCGCACCAAAGCTCCGGCGTAATCCACCGCTCCGGCGTAATCCACAGCTCCGGTGTAATCCACAGCTCCGGCGTAATCCACAGGTCCTGCGCTGCTTCCATCCAGCCGCGACTGTCACAGACACAGCGCTGAATGAAAGCAGCAACAGCAGAGGTAATTACCGGTCATTTCCCACGGCCGGTAATGTGAACTCACTGCCGACCGTGGGAAATGCAGCGATCTGTCCTCTATCTATCCCTCTATCTATCCCTCTATCTGTCTGTCTATCCCTCTATCTATTCTTCTGTCTATCTACTATCTCAGAATTAAATGACTTTTTTTTTTTTTTTCTTCAATGTGCTTTATTGCATTGAATGCAATAAAGCACATCCCAACCCGCACACGGCAAAACCGCGGCAATACCGCGAACAATACCGCGGTAAAACCGCAGCAAACCGCATGCGGTTTTCGGGTGCGGTTTCCCGCGGTTTTTTACCGCGGGTGCGGTAATCTTTGAGAGCATGCGGAATTTTCTCAAGAAAATTCCATTTCCCAGTGCGCACATAGCCTTATACTTTCGGCCACGCTCTGAGTCTAGTCAGAAATTATGCATGACTACCTGCTCCTGGCACTGGAATATCCTGACAGCAGGCGCAATTTGCTTTGTGAAGGTTCACAAGTCTGCAGTGGCATAGAGTGAGGCCGGACCAACCACTTTAATGCGTAGCAAATAGTTAAACTGTTTGTGTTTTTTTTATATTTTCTCTATCAAATTCTTAAGTTTTTCAAGATCTCTTCTTGTAGTCATTCAATAATGACATTCAGTTCCTACTTCCAGTATAATAAGCACCCAGCAGCAGGGGGGACATACCATTGGTACAACCTGTGCAACCACACAAGGGCACAAAAAGTAAGGTTCCCCATGCAGGAACACTATATGCGCCCTTTGCAGCACAATATTGTATCACAGATACAATATTGGGCTACAAAGGACGCATATACTGTTCCTGCATGGGGGAACCTCTTCTGTCTGTGTCGGCCTTTAAACAGCTGTACTGTCTACCTTTACAGTATATTTACAAACCTCTAAAAAACTGTGAGGATCTTACTGTTTTCAAAGAGTATAGTGGGAAATTGTATACATTTTTATAATCCAAAAAATAAAATTTATCTTAAACTAGAATACCCCTTCATATAGTCGCTTTCAGTATATTTGAATATCAATTGACTTCCAAAGTGGGTTTCTTTCTTTTCTGCATGTGTCTTAATTGTCAGTATCATTTTGTATCATTTCAGATTTGAAATATCCAGTTTACAGCAGCAGCTGGAAAAAGAAAGAGAAGAAAAGGAGCAGAATGATGAGCTTTTATTTACTCTAAAAGAGGTGAGAAATTGGAAAGCTGACAATAGGCATAAGATCATTTTTATCGGTAGACCCTGTCAATATTTACAGGAATTTTACAGGGTTTGTCCAGGACTAAAATATTTATGTTGAGCAAGTAAATGGGAGATATAATAACGGTACTCGGCAGCATCCATTAATCTATATAAGGAGCTACTATGTACATCACTTATATATGGCCTCTGCCAGAGAGAATTTCAGCTGATCAATGGGGGTGCCAGTGTGGGAACCACCAATGTCATACTGATGACCGATTCGGATGGGTCATCAATATGTCAGTCTCAGCCAATACCTTTAATTATTTAGAGGGTAATAATTATCCTATAGGTTGTATTTTAACCAGTATTATCCTTTTGTTTTCCCTGACATACGCAATGGTGCATATAATACTCAGTTACCTATGTCACTAGAAATAAGATGCACATTTGGGAAGTTTTATAGCACCTTGATAAACCTTACATAATTGAGCTAAAATGTTGCAAAGCTGAAAGAAGGGATGTTTTTCATTAAGTGATACCTTCATCTCCTTTTTGTTATATAATGCTGTCTCATTACATTGTATTAAGCCTTTGATCTGCCTCTAAAATAGGAACTGGATGAGCTAAGACATAAGAAATCTGGTGATTTCAAGGTGAGCATCAAATAATATATACATTTTATGTTGTATCCTGTCATGAAAATAGAATAACAATAATAAGGTAATTTCCAGGAGCATAATTTTAAAGGGGGTCTCCAGGATTTCTTCTAAATTGATGACCTACCCTTGTAGTCCAGTCAAAATAAGGTTTGACCCGGAACAAATTCTAAGAAAGCGTTTTATGATTTTTTTTATTACTATTCTATGTGGTGAACAACATATTAAAAGTTTTCCAAAAATTGATCACCACAAAGGTCCTAACTATGACACCATAAGACGATGATAGCCATCGCACTAAAAATAACGAATATTTCCCTATTTCAAAGCTGTAGGTTACAGAAGTGTTTGCATTTTTTATACTATATATTTTCATATAACAATTTTTATACAAAGTTTTATACTAGCTACATGGACAGGCGAGGTCATGACATCATCAATGACGTAATGACATACATGTACATTTCTAGAAATTATAGAATTAATACACAGTGCTTTTCAAGACCTACTTCATCACTGAATAACCGTGTCAGGTCAATAGTCACTATTTTCATCATCAGACACTTTTTTCCTCACTCATATTGTCACAATGCCCTTCTTGACATGGTCCGCGGAAGTGGTATCGCAACCCGTGAATGCATACAGGAACAGAAGACTGCTGCAGACATGGTTTCCCAGGAACTTCTTCATAACCTTAATGTCGTATACTGTTGCAGGACTCCCTTTATCCGACTAGAAATAAAGCTTGTTGCCATCGCTGGTTGACGCGTTATGAAGTAACAACACCAAAACATCTGTATCTTCGCCAATGAGACTAGTAATTTTGTTGCATGACATTGACACTGCTGCCTTAACAATCTCCACATCTGCATCCCCCTCTGATTGTATTACGTGGCAACCTCTGTCATTCATGCGCTGTGAAACGAGATTGATAAGAGACTGTTTGTTCTCCACATTCAAAAGAAATTCTTCCTTTTTCCCGACAAATTTCGTTCCTTCAGCAATGTTCACTTGGTTACTTGTTTGATTTTTGCGGTAATGTCTTTAGTGTTTGGTACTCCAATGTAACCATCAAATACTTTCGTAGCCTTACCATAGTGCTTTACTGTGAAAGATGCATAGTCTTCAGCAATTTTACAATATGTCTTTCCTTCTGACCACTTCAGTCGATGGAGAAGAGAACCTCCATTAAGAACATAATGTTCCACTTCTGGTACATCCTTGAGTACTGCATCATCTGAACTCTGTTCTTTTATAGCAGCCATCAGTTGTGCTTTGTTTGGTTTGTGTAAGAGATGTTTTGCCTAAAAGAGGGATGGTGGGTATGGTGAAAGTTCATAGGCCATCACCTCATCAAGAGAAAGATCAGCAGTTTGAGACACCACAAGAAACCTTTGGAACAAAAGAGCGGGGTCTATTGTTTTGTCCTTAGCAACATCAATTACCTCACTGGATGCCAGGGTCTTGGCTTTCATTGACCGCTTGTACTTAACTGAAAACAGTGATTGACCCTCCATTGTTGCCACTATTTCTCTGCCAATGGTGAACAGGTTATGGACATTCACATCCTTATTTGCATCGACACTGGCGATAATGTTACGAAGAGACACTTCATCAGAGAAAGGTGAAAAGGTCTCGAGTTTATCTGCAATTTTCTCCAGGTCTTCACGATCTTTTCTCGTCCTTGACATTCTTGCCTCCTTGTGTTGTTCACTGGTGACAAAGCTCTGGTGAGTGAAACCCTGCATTGCATCACTGTAGGAAGAGGACACTGGCACAGACAGAGTCCACAAGGCCCTCTGATGTTAGGACATTCCACTTCCTCAGGTAAAAGAAATATGATTGTAAAAGAAATATGATAGGCACTGAAAGGCGAGTTGCCTTTAACATTTTACAGCTTTGGCGGCCATATTCTTTGACATCACATTTGGACCCTTTGTGGTAACCCTATCTTGGTAAACTTATAGTATGTTTTTCCCTACATGTAATACTACCAAAAAAAACAATAAAACGCTTTCTTGGAATTTGTTCAGGGTAAAGGGTTTTTTTTTTCGTATTTTGACTGGACTATTGGGGTAAGTCATCACTATCCAATTTTGGGAATCCAACATCCAGTACCCCCCTACAATCACTGTTTATTGGCCGTTCTTGGGTACTGCAACCCAATTCCTATTCAATTCAATGAGAGCTGAGCTGCAGCACCTAATAACAGCAACTACATAGTGTATGGAGGTGTGCTGTCCCTGCTCCATACACTGTTTATATCTGACCTCTGCTAAAGCTGATAATGATTGGTGGGGATACTGGATATCAGACCCCTCAGTCTCATATAAACTGAGAGGGCACCAATGTAGAAAACTTGGAAGCCCCTTTAAATGTAATTCCTGGTCTTTCATTGGTATCCGATCTGGATGTTTCTTAATCAGGCTTCCTTAGAAGAAGTGGACTCTGAGTTAATACTGGTCCGGAAAGAATTACAGAAGGTCTGGAACATGTTGAAGACAAAAGACACAGAACTGGAAGAGCAGTACCATGAACTGGAGTCTGCGCGAGATCAGGTTTGTAATGACCACTTAGGTTATATTCATTCTCTGACAACAACGTTATCTCCATAAAACATGTGCCCTGAACTACTGCTGAAGGCTAAATAATCCAGGGGTTCTCAAATTTTGAGGCTGATGTCACCAGTGAGGCGACCCCTAGTTGTCGATGAGACGCAGCTGGGGAGGCAGTTTTCATACACATGTTTATATTCTGAACAGTCCTCCTATGACTGTGCAATCTCTAGTTTAGCTGCATAATTGACTCATTGTGTACTTCTATTTTAATATTATACTGGGTTTAGAAGACAAATTATTTAAAATGTTATTTTTGTAGTTCCATTCCAGATGGTGATGCCTCTGCTGAAAATATTTGAGACGCTCTGATATAAACCAATAGCCCTTCTATGCTAAACTGCAAAAAGTCACCAATTTCTCTACAAAAGTTGAAAACATGGGTGTGGGGTACCATGAGAGGGCAAGGCCAAAAAACAAGTTTGTTAAAGGGAACCTGTCATGTCACCAAACAATAGGGTTAATCTACAGGTTAGTAGTGTTCTTAAGCTGTGTGAGTTTTGCAGTGAAAACCCTGGCTAGCGGCAGGAAATGACCTTTATTCATATTGAAATTTCCAGATTTCAGTCATAGGGGCACGGCTTCAGTCACCATTCCTGTTCATAGTGAGCGGTGGCAAGAACCACTCCCCGCCACTGACTGACAGCTGGCTAAGCACTCAAACACTGTTAGTGTCAGGGCTATCGTTCACTATACGCTGGAGAGGTGACTGAAGCCGTTCTAACTAGAGGTCAGAAAACCTGAGGCTCGAGTTCCGGGTTCAAAAACCGACTTCCAAAAAACAAGGTTTGGGTTCGAGCGAGTGACAAGTACAAACCTCTCAAGCGAGCAGCGCTGTGCTTGGGTATGAGTGATGCACAGCCCTGTGCAAGCCGCATGCAGTGTTTGATTGGCTTACATTTATGGTTAAATCAGTGTAATCAGATGTAGTGTACACACACATATATACCCCACCCCACCCCAAAAAAAAACCCCACCCACCCTGTCCCGGAAGTGTTTTGCTTATGGGCCATTGTAAAACACTTCCGGGCACGGTGGGTGAGATTAATAAAAATGTATTTATTTTTTTTGTTTTTGTGTGTGTACACTACATCTAGTCATGCTAATTTAACCCCTAATGTTAGCTGCTGAAACACTGCACGCGACTCGCACAGGGCTGAGCATCACTCATACCCAAGTACGGCCCTGATTTCTGGAAAGGTTCTTACTCGTCACTCGCTCTAACTTCAAACCTGAACCTTGTTTCTTTTTGGAAATTGGTTTACGAACCTCGAGCCTCAGGTTCGCTCATCTCTAGTTCTGACACGCTTCTATGACTGAAAGCCGAAGGCTGCTGGGAGGAATAAAGTCGATTTCCTCCCTGTAGCCGGGCTCTCAGTGCCGTGGCCACAAAGCTTTAGAATGCTATTATCCTGCAGATTAAACCCATAACTGCCGGTTAATGGAGTTTTTGGCATGACAGGTTCCTTTTAAGTGCTATACCAGAAAAATGTCTTACATTTTGATGTAAATCTGCACTTGCTTATGGGAAATGCAGATTTTATTTTCTAAATTTAGTATAGTCTAAAAATATGCAAAATTTATTTTATTTTTAAATATTTATTTTATTTTTAAATCTATATTTTTATTTTTATTTTTTTTATTATTTTTAATATTTTTAAAAAGGTGGTGTGTGCCTTTTTAAACAAATAGTGCAATTGCTTCCAATGATTTTCTTTAGAGTAAAAAGGCAAGTAATGTTAAAGGGGTTGTGCAGGATTATTAAACCAATAACACCCCACCCCACCTTGCCACTCCAGCGCCTCTGCTATTGTCATCCTGGATTGATGATATTGCATACATGACCTCTGCAAACTTCTAGAATAACTGAGCTTTTACTCCCCAGGTCCAACATTACTTCTCTGCCGCTGCATCAATCTTCGTTGATAAGCTACACCTCTGCTGTCAATAGCTACAGCGCTGCAGTTAATCACTGGGCTTATCAGATCTGCCAATGTAGATGCCATGAGCCTGAACCCAATGATTGAATGACATCACTACTGCAGCTTATCAACAAAGACTGGAGAGGCAGCACTGGACCCAGAGAGGGTGGTCAAAATCTCAGTTTGATATTTTAGAAGTCTGCAAGCATACGGGTTCATAATATTTGAATTGGAAAAACCCCTTTAACAAGTAAGTAACATATATATTTTTATTTTATCATATTCTCTGCTGTTAGGAAATTTGTTTAACTTTTTCGACACCCATTTGACAACAGAATTTATTTTATATGGATGTATATTTTATACACTTTATAGTATACAGAATGCAGTACAGAAAAAGTCCGGTTGGAAGAACTAGTCAACTCTCTACAGAAACAGATGGAAGAAAAGTAAGTTTTTTTATCTCCAGACTAGTGTATTCGGAAAACTTCACATTACACCTACAGGAGCTTTTATGACCTCCCATTCTATGTCTCTATGGGTTAATATGCAGTGGGTCCATTTTCTAGAATAACTTCCACTCCTCTCCGAAGGCTTTCTGCAAGATTTTGTAGTCTGTGGGAATTTTTCATGTTTTTTGTACACGAACCTTCTGAATTGTTAAGTGCTGCGGAGTAGGTTGGCACGATAAAAATAAAAGTTATTATTATTTGCCTATTTATCCAGAAGAGTATTTGTGAGATCAGACACTGATATTGGCTGAGACCTAATTCACCATCTCTGTTCTGGTTCGACCCAATGGTGTTAGATAGGATTGTGGTCAGAGCTGTGTGGGACAGTCAAGTTCTTCCATGCCAAAGATTTTCCATATTTCAATTGCCTTAGAGGTGGTCCACTCATATGCTGTAACCCAAATGGTTCACAACCACTCCTGTCAACTGTTGATGACTTCTCTAGCATCCAAACCTAAAACAGAGCTAGGGGTTGGAGAGCGTTTATGTAGATAACCTGGAAATCGGCACATGAGGATACTGTCAATGCTTGGCCACTGTAGCACTGAATCTGGCAGGGATCAGGAATTAACAATGGGGGCCAGTCATCTAGGCAACAAGCTAAACAATGGAAATATAAAGCTGGGTTTACACACTGCAACATCGCAAAGGACATCGCTGTAACGTCACCGGTTTGGTGACGCAATAGCGACCTCCCTAAGTCTCTGCTAAGTCTCTGGTGAGCGTTCAAACAGGCAAACCTGGCCAACAACTCAACAGCGATCCGGACCTGCAGAGCGACCTAGCTGGTTGTTGGGGACGTTGATAAGCAGCCTTTTGAAAGGGAAGTTGCTAACAAAGTCGCTGCAAAGTCTTCACACACTGAAACTTCATGCTGCACAGCGGGAAACAAAGGACCTAGGAATGGTCCTGAACGATTTGTAACGATTAGAACTTCACAGCAGGGGCCGGGTCGCTGATAGGTTTCACACACTGCAACATCGCAAACAACATCGCTATTGCGTCACAAAACCGGTGACGTTACAGCGATGTCGTTTGAGATGTTGCAGTGTGTAAACCCAGCTTAAGACTGTAATTATCATGAGACGCGGTAGGAATATGGAAAGTATTCACAAGCAATATCCAATTATCATCAAATCTGCAAATGGGAATAACCCTGAAAGAACATATAATATTTAATTGTACTACGGCTACAATGCTCTTTCACTACAATATTTTCAATTTCTAATAGCCACATCACAGTGACAGGCTGACATTTTTTCTTTTTATTAATTTCTTTTTTTACAACTTGCATAGAGAACGGTCATTGAAACATCTCCAGCACATTAGGGAGATGGAGAAGACTGAGATGAACATAGAAAAGTCATCACTGGCGTTAAAGGTACAAAGTAACTTCTAAGACATGTAAAGGGAATGTATCACCATTTTTATCAATATTTATTGATTATATAAACATTTATTTTTTAAACAAAATGAAATTTGCTACATTAACATTTCTTTTTTTATATTCTTTCCTGTAGCCATTGAAGACTATTATTTTTATTTGCTGGTGTGAAACCACAAATACAGCAGTCCCAGGCCATAGGAGACTGCAGTTTGGGTTCAACCGCATCTGCTATGCTGTGGCTGCTTACGCTATGACTTGTTCACTAGTCCTGGACTGTCCAGTTCACTGCCATCAGTGGAGCCAGACTCCATCTTAATATAGCCCTGTGGGCTCAGCTACAATTTCCTTCGGTCACTGCTACTTACAGTGGTGATACGAGGTCCTGGCACGCGGGCCGTGGTGGTGAGAACACATTGACAGTCTGGTGTTGTACCACTAATGCCAGGCAACTGATGTGTTCTCACTGTTGGAGAAAGTTAGAGTAAAGCTGGAGGGTAGTGGTGCATCGGTGACTTCTTCCAAGGGTTAAAACAAGTTAGTAGTCTGGTATTAGTACTATATCAGGCTGCTGATGTGTTCTCTATATTAGGGAAAAATGTCTTTGAGACTTTACATACAGCAATCAGACTAGTTCTCTGGATTAACCTCCATTTTCTGTCTCCATAACTAACCTGCAAGTGTAGGATGCTTCAGACAACATTCTGTAGGTGCTCCTATCAGGGCCGCCAACAGGGCATTATAACCCTTTATAACCCATTATAACCCTGGGGCGCAGTCAAGAGGGGAGCTTGGACCCACCCGGTGTAATTACTTAGCTTTATTAAGGCCTGGGCCTCAGTCATAGCTGCAGCAAAGGGGGCCGGCCCAACTGTGAAACACGGGGGTGGCAGTATTATATTGTGGGGTTGTTTTGCTGCAAGTGTCGCGGGCGGAGGAGGGGACGCTGCGCTCTCCCACTGCTCGGGTCCGGCCGCTGCTGCTGCTGCTGCGGCTGCCGCTGCTCGGTGGTGGCTTGAGCGGTGGGCCGGATCCCGGGGACTCGAGCGGCGCTCCTCGCCCGTGAGTGAAAAGGGGATTGATTGTGGGGATTTATGGTTATTGTCCGTGACGCCACCCACGGTTGTGGTGATTTTGGTGACACCACCGCTGCTCTGTACGGGGATCCCGGGAGCGATGACAGGGAGCAGATTTGTTGTTAATTCCTCCCTCCGTGGGTAGGGGGCTGGTTGTCCCGGGGCCCGGTGATGGGGTAGGGGTGGATGGCAGGCGGGTTACGGGGCCTGGTGAGGTGCAGGGTCGCGGGGGCAGCGCTGTGCCGCACGGCACGGTGGTACTCACTCAGCCCAATGATGAAGACACAGTTCTCGGTAAAACACTCGGCTGGATGGAGGGGTCCCACAGACGGCTGCGGTGTTGTTACTCCCGGCAGGTTGATGGTGACTGCCTTTCCCTGCACCTGTGTACAGTTGTTGGTTCCGATGGGTCCCCACCGGTAACCCGCTCCCCAGCTTGGATGTGGGCTGGAGGAACCCCTTTCTTGCCCGCAGGCTCTGGCCCTGAGAAACGGTTGCCTTGGCGGTGGCGGTGTCTCCCTCTTTTGGTTGGACTGTTGCCTTCTGTCGGGACTTAGCTGTTTGGAAACCCAGGAGGTCCCCTTTACTAACGGATTCGGCACATTCACGGCGACTCCCAGCCTTGCCGGGGTCCGAAAGCCCCTGCCAGATGGTGCTGACTTCTCTTCGTGTACCGGTTCGGTACCGCCGGGCCACCGCCCGTCCACGGTCCTTACGGTAACTCGGTTAGGCCACTCCTGCAGACGGTCACCACCGTCTGCCAACCTTGCTGTCTCGCCCGGGCCACACACCCGGACGCGGTCAGTCAGTTGCTCCACTACTACACTTTCCTCTTTCCACTTTCACTGCCCAAACTGGACTGTCTGTTTTTCCCGCCTCCAGGACTGTGAACTCCTCGGTGGGCGGGACCAACCGCCTGGCCCACCCCCTGGTGTGATCATCAGCCCCTGGAGGAAGGCAACAAGGGTTTTTGTCTGACTTCGGTGTGCCTGCTGGGAGTGTGGGGTGTGTAGGTGTTGTGCTCTGTGGCCCCTGGCTTGTCCAGGGCACCACACAAGCGGGGCTGGTGCACTTCACAAAATAGATGGCATCAGGAGGATCATGTGACAATACAGAAGCAAGATCTTAAGACATCAGCCAGAAACTTAAAGTTTGGGTAGAAATTGGTCTTCTAAATGGACAATGACCCGAACCATACTACCAAATCGGTTACAAAGAAGCTTAAAGATAACAAAGTCAATGTTTTAGAGTGGACATCACAAAACCCCGATCTTAATCCTATTGAAAATTTATGGGCAAAGCTGAAAAGGCAGGTGTGAGCAAGGTGACCTACAAACATCTCCCTCTCCCATTATTCTGGCATTTGGCAAATATACATATTTTGGTAATACTAACTAAGGAAAAGGTTTATTCTGATTTCATGTCAGATAGTGAGAAAAACCTGCATATATGTCTTTTTAGATGTATGTTTTAGGTGTATGTAAACTTCTAATTTCAATTATATATCCCAGAAAAAGCACAGGAGGGGGACATATATCCACCAAGAGGAGACCAGGAGGGGGGATTGTGGAAATGTGGATTTCCTTCCTGACGGCAGCTGAAAGGGATTTTATGGTATAACAATGTGGGACTTGGAGATGCTCTAAGACCTTCAGAGACTTCTTACATGTCCCTTTGTTGTTTCTGAGGCGGTACTGGAGTGTCAAAATCTGTGCTCTCTGTGTGTTCTCACAGTAAACTGTCTTAAATGGTGATGGGTGTTACAAACTCAAAAGGGTCGTAGACCTGGGGAATAATACTGCCATGTCAATTTTACCATATTCTGAACATAGTCAATTAAAAATTCTATTGGAATTGCACTTTTTTGCAATTTCACTGCACTTGGAATTTTTTCCTCTTTTTCAGTGCAATATGTGACAGTATTAATGGTGTCATCCAAAAATACAACTTGTCCTGCAAAAAAGCAAGCCAGCTATATTGACGGTAAAATAAAAAAGTTAAGGATCTTGAAAGAGAGGGAAAAAAAGGAAAAACGGAAAATGGCTTGGTGGTGAATAAAAAAAAGTTAAATTTAAACTAATATTTAAATTTTTTCAATTGTTGAAAATAAACATTTAATGACACATTCCCTTTAAGTCATGTCTGTTCTAGTAATTTACCTGTAGTATTACTGATGATATTATATTTCAACTGTTGTGTCTGGCTGGGCACAATCAGCAATGAGGCAGAATCTAAATTCTGTAATAATCTGACTTTCTTATGTTGGTATGTGGTAATTATTACATTGATTTTTGTCTTGCATTTGTTCTTCCGGATTTTTTAGATGGCTGAAATGCAAAAGCCAAATGGGAAAGTGACCTCCTCATTCAATACTGGCAACGCTTCCCACACTGAACTAAAGAGTAGGAGTCAAACAGTGTTCCAAAATGAAGAGAGCCAAAATAATTGTTCACGTTGTGAAGTCTTCCTGCAGCAGCTAGACAACGCAATTAAAGGTTTGTAATTTCTCATGTACATTTGGGGGGCAAAAGTTGCTTTGTTTCATTTAAAATAACAGCCTATCGCTAGCATATGCTATTACTTTATAATCATTGGGAGTGCAAACTGATCCAGAGAATGAAACTTATACAAAACTGTTAAACTGCATTATTTTTTGTCACTGATGCCGTGTGGTGTCATAAGAAGGACCTTTCACCAATTTTAGGTAGTTAAACTGGCCACATCATGAAGTATTAGTTGTAGAGCTCAATAAGATGTAGTTTTTATTTATCTCTGTTGTGAATATATTAGCTGTTAAAGATTAGCCTCTAATTTAAGGCCCCGTCACACTAAGCAACATCGCTAGCAACATCGCTGCTAACGAACAACTTTTGTGACGTTGCTAGCGATGTTGCTGTGTGTGACATCCAGCAACAACCTGGCCCCTGCTGTGAGGTCATTGGTTGTTGCTGAATGTCCTGGGCCATTTTTTAGTTGTTGCTGTCCCGCTGTGAAGCACAGATCGCTGTGTGTGACAGCGAGACAGCAACAACTAAATGTGCAGGCAGCAGGAGCCGGCTTCTGCGGAGGCTGGTAACCACAGTAAACATCGGGTAACCAAGAAGCCCTGTCCTTGGTTACCCGATATTTACCTTTGTTACCAGCCTCCGCCGCTCTCACTGTCAGTGCCGGCTCCTGCTCTGTGCACATGTAGCTGCAGGACACATCGGGTTAATTAACCCGATGTGTGCTGTAGCTAGGAGAGCAAGGAGCCAGCGCTCAGTGTGCGCTGCTCTGTGCACATTTAGCTGCAGCACACATCGGGTAATTAACTCGATGTGTGCTGTACTAGGAGAGCAGGGAGCCAGCGCTAAGCAGTGTGCGCTGCTCCCTGCTCTGTGCACATTTAGCTGCAGCACACATCGGGTAATTAACCCGATGTGTGCTGTACTAGGAGAGCAGGGAGCCAGCGCTCAGTGTGCGCTGCTCCCTGCTCTCTGCACGTGTAGCTGCGTGAGCTGGTAACCAAGGTAAATATCGGGTTGGTTACCCGATATTTACCTTAGTTACCAAGCGCAGCATCTTCCATGCAGCGCTGGGGGCTGGTCACTGGTTGCTGGTGAGCTCACCAGCAACTCGTGTAGCCACGCTCCAGCGATCCCTGCCAGGTCAGGTTGCTGGTGGGATCGCTGGAGCGTCGCAGTGTGACATCTCACCAGCAACCTCCTAGCAACTTACCAGCGATCCCTATCGTTGTTGGGATCGCTGGTAAGTTGTTTAGTGTGACTGGACCTTTACTCTATAACCAAGGGAGCATTAGCAAAGATTTGTCTTTGGAGACGTGTACTTTTTACACTGCATCACTTTGACCAATCATTAGGAAGAGGTATCATGCAGGGGGAAAAAACAAGCTTAAAGCCAGCTTTCTCTATGTCAGTCATGTAAGAAGACAGCGCTACACACTAGTATCTATTGTGATTGCATGTTGGGGGAGGAGAGTAGAGCAGAGCTGTGTGGCATTACACACACCTCTGCAGAGCTGCAAGAGATGTTTGTAATTACACACAGCTCTGCACTTCTCCCCCTCCTCCATTTTAATCTCTGTAGATGCCAGCAGTTAGATCAGTGAGGAGAGCAGGGTGTCATTGCATGACTCAAATCGAGACAACCAGATCTATGCTTCTATGGGTTCGTGTTCTTTTTTTCACCCGGTATGATGCCTCCTTTGCCGACAAGGCAATTTGAGGCAATCTGAGGATCGTATCTATGGCTCTATTAGTGATGAGTACCTTTTGACTGTCCCATTTTTATGCACCTTAATGGAACAAGCACTTTATTGATTATAATGCTGCTATATTATATCTATGCATATCAATACGTTATCTGCTATGTAAACTGATCTATATACTATTATGCACTTTACTATTTAAGCATGAGTACTTTATGTATGTATTGCTGCTAGGATGTGTGGCGCCCTGGACAAGCCAGGTCGTCACAGGTACTACACCAACACACCCCACACCTCGGTTAGGCACACCGAAGCCAAACACAAAATCCTTGTTGCCTTCCTCCAGGGGCTGATGTCCACACCAGGGGGTGGGCCAGGTGGTTGGTCCCGCCCACCGAGGAGTACACAGTCCTGGAGGTGGGAAAAGGAGTCAGATTAGCTTTGGAGAGGAGTTGAAGTTAGTGTTGGAGTGGAGGGGAAGTGAAGTGGTAGAGGAGCAGTCTGAAGGTGGTCCGGGTGTGTGGCCCGGACGGAACAGCAAGGTTGGCAGACAGTGGTGACCGTCTGCAGGAGAGGCCGATTAGAGTGAGCCGTAAGGACCGTGGACGGGCGGTGGCCCAGCGGTACCGGACCGGTGAACAAAGAGAAGCCAGCACCATCCGGCAGGGCTTACGGACCCCGACCAGGCTAGGAGTTGCCGTAAAACTGGTCAAATCCATTAGCGAAGGGAACCTCCGGGGTTTCCCAGCAGTCAAGACCCATTGAAGGCGACAGCTCAAACCGTAAAGGGAAACACAGTCACCGCCAAGGCTACAGTTCCCAGGGCCAGAGCCTGCGGGCAAAAGGGGCTCCTTCAGCACCCATCCAAGCTGGGGAGCGGGTTACCGATGGGAACCCATTGGAACCATACACACTACACAGGTGCAGGGAAAGGCAGTCACCATCAACCTGCCGGGAGGAGAAACACCGCAGCCGTCTGTGGGACCCGTCCATCCAGCCGTTTGTTTTACCGGAGACTTTGCATTCATCATTGGCTGAGTGAGTACCACCGTGCCGTGCGGCACCGCGCTGCCCCCGTGACCTTGAACCTCACCAGGTCCCGTAACCCGCCTGCCCTGCATCCATACCCCTCACCGGGCCCCGGGACAACCAACCCCCCTACCCACAGAGGCAAGAACTAACATCCAAGCTGCTCCCAGTCATCGCTCCCGGGATCCCCGTACAGAGCAGCGGTGGTGTCACAACCTCACCACAACCGTGGGTGGCGTCACGGACAATATCCCTAAACCAAACCCCCCACTTTTCACTCACGGGCGAGGAACGCCGCTCGAGTCCCCGGGATCCGGCCCACCGCTCGAGCCACCACCGAGCAGCAGCAGTACCCGGACCCGAGCAGTGGGTGAGCGCAGCGTCCCCTCCTCCGCCCGCAACAGATGCATTAGGGCTAATTTTAGGGACAGTCTTCGTGGAGTGCGGGCACCACATTATATCGTATATCATTAGGGTGCCGACCCCTGCGTGAGGTAGGGGATAGGAGGGAGGTTTAACATTAGGGTATGTGCTATAATTAGACAACCCACCTCCCACTTATACCTTTGAAATTCACTCGGTCCTGACCTCACTAATGACCAATGTGGGGCAACTAGGGCATATACACGATCTCTCATAACGTATCTCACTAGCTATCCTTCTGATCATCTTTATTGAGCACGTTTTGCACTTAGATTTGAGCACCTTTCATACCTGCCTTTAGGTCAAACTAGGGAAGGTTAAGGATAGCCATCGACGAGTGGGGGCGGCATATCGTCTATTTTTAGGGTGCCAACCCCCGCGTGAGGTAGGAGGTAGTGGACAGGAGGGAGGCTTATCTGTAGGGTTTTTTACTCTCTAACCCTCCTCCCTTCTCCATCTGTGCACTTTAGGTAATTATTTAATCATTGTGTGTTTTTTTGATTTTTTAAGAGATTGAATTAAAATTGATGTTTTTAATTAAAATTGATGTTTTTATATATTATTTGTTTTCCAAAACTTTCCCTTTATTTGATTTATCGACCAGACATGTATTAATCCATATACAAATTACCTGAGTTTGACAAGACCAGAGAAATTGCTTGTTAGAATAGAGTCCTAACAAAGCAGATGGACCAGGATTTTAATGAGAAATCCCTTTTCATAGCAGACATTGTCATAATTGATATTGTTACATATTGTAAAACTAACCACATCTGTATTTTAATCAGGGTGCCAGGAACGTAATGTGGAATTACAGGAACAAAAAGACCAAACACTGTCGTCTCTGCACCAACTGAAAGATATTCTAAAGGTATTTATTAATACTGTAGCTCCTCTGTCACTCTGCACAAGCCATTATCAAAATGATGTAAATGTTACTGTAGGAATTGTGATTTTACATGCAAAAGAAGAAGAAATAAAAGAAAAAATAACACAGTAACGTAAACAGTTTCCATTTTGAAATTTCTCACAAGACACTTGATGCATGTATCAGTCATCTTATCGCACGTTGTCATTATCTTTCAGGTCAGGAGTTCTTACAAGATTAAGATTATAAATGTGATATAACTACATAATGTTAGCCTGGTTGGGATCTCAATGTCTCTAGTGATATTGCTGGAATAATCTAACATATAAATGTAAATAAAAAAGTAAGGAATAATCTTGTAGGAGTCATAGTTGTAAGCATGTACGGATTTCTCACATGCAGTACACAGAAAGGGTACGCTTCCACGATCAGGATCAGTTGCCTTTTTGACACTGCATAATTTCTATACCATCCCCGCACCTTAGTTTACTTGCAGTTTTGACACTGCATTTTTATTGCATTTTTGACTGCGTTTTTTTTGTCTGTTTGGTTTGTCATCCTTTAAATAAAGCTGTTTTGTTTCTTGAAACTTTCTATTATTGACATCATTGGGTGCAGATTACATGTGTTTTTGGTGCATTTCTGCCACGTAAATGCACTATGTGCGTCTTTTACCTGCGGATTTTCCGCATCTAATGCAAGTCTATAGCGAGAATTTGTACAGAAAGCTGAATGTTGCTGCCAGAGAAATTCACATGCTGTGACTTGGAAAAATGCACCACAGGTGAGTTTACGTAGCGTTAAAAAGAAGCACAGTGGACATGATATTTCTTTTAATCCCATCCACTTTGCTTGTACTGAAAAATGCCAGTGTTTCAACAGACCAAAAATATGCAGCCTCCAGAACGTGAGTAAAGGCCGCTTTACATGCTACGACATCACTCAAGCGATCTCGTTGGGGTCACGGAATTTGTGACGCACATCCGGCCGCTTTAGCGATGCCGTTGCGTGTGACACCTATGAGCGATTTTGCATTGTCGCAAAAACGTTCAAAATCGCTAATCGGTGACATGCCCCCCTATTCCCAATTATCGTTGCTGCTGCATGTACAATGTAGTTCGTCGTTCCTGCGGCAGCACACATCGCTATGTGTGACACCGCAGGAACAAAGAACTTCACCTTACCTGCGACCGCCGGCAATGCGGAAGGAAGGAAGTGAGCGGGATGTTACGTCCCGCTCATCTTTTCCCCTCCGCTTCTATTGGGCGGCCGCTTAGTGACGTCGCTGTGACGCCGAACGAACCGCCCCCTTAGAAAGGAGGTGGTTCGCTGGTCACAGCGACGTCGCTAGGCAGGTAAGTAGTGTGACGGGTCAGAGCGATGTTGTGCAACACGGGCAGTGATTTGCCCGTGTCGCACAACCGATGGGGGCAGGTACGCACGCTAGCGATATCGGTAATGATATTGCAGCGTGTAAAGCGGCCGTAACA
This sequence comes from Anomaloglossus baeobatrachus, assembly GCF_048569485.1. Lineage (NCBI taxonomy): Eukaryota > Metazoa > Chordata > Amphibia > Anura > Aromobatidae > Anomaloglossus > Anomaloglossus baeobatrachus. The sequence goes on from NC_134356.1 coordinate 452,632,545, forward strand.
CTAATCGTGGGAATGAAAAGATACAAAAAATAAAACTAAAAGATATATAACCTAAAATTTGGAGATATCGAGTGTGGAAGACAGCCATGTTCCATTGCCTTTACAATAATCCTAGTTAGTTTGGGACTATGGCAAAGAGGAAAACCAGCATCCTGATGGCTTGATACTATCAAGATAACAGCAGCAAAGACCCTGGTGGATCTATCTAGGCTTGCACAAGGGTGATTTTCCTACAGAGCGTTCATCCATCAAATCGCCATGGCTCAAGATCGAGATGAAGGCCGTTAAATGAAGAAGAAAGTTTATGCACAGCTTAGATATAAGAAAGAAGCTGAGGGAAATTACAATTATGAATCTGATGGTATTGAAGAGCCTCATACACATTGAACAAATCTCAACAACCAAACCTGCCAGTATTGACTGAGTTTAATACGTGGCCTCCAGACCCCTAGAGAGAAAGATCCGGTCTGTTGGATTTTTAATTGCGGGCGAAAAGCCTCAACATGGGACACTTTCTAGTGCTGTAAAAGCAAATATGCTAGTGTATGTGTTGGATCCAGTCCTAAATATCTCCATATCTAGATTGTCTTATAAAAGACAGCCCCTTTGGTATGAGATAAAGGGGTCTGATTCCTAACACCTGGCCAGCCATACATTTTCTTCTGAAATCTAGTAATATATTGCAGTTATTCGGATGAATAGTTTTCATCCATGTAATACATCGTTGGCCTAAAGGGGGCTTTACACGCTACGACATCGCTAATGCAAACTCGTTGGGGTCACGGAATTGGTGACGCACATCCGGCCGCATTAGCGATGCCGTTGCGTGTGACACCTATGAGCGATTTTGCATCGTTACAAAAACTGCAGCAGTAACGAAGTTGTTCCTCGTTCCTGCGGCAGCACACATCGCTCCGTGTGACACCGCAGGAACGAGGAAGCTCTCCTTACCTGCCTCCCGGCCACAATGCGGAAGGAAGGAGGTGGGCAGGATGTTCGTCCCGCTCATCTCCGCCCCTCCACTTCTATTGGGCAGCGGTTCAGTGATGCAGCTGTGACGTCGCTGTGATGCTGAACGAACCGCCCCCTTAGAAAGGAGGCGGTTCGCAGGTCACAGCGACGTCGCCGGGCAGGTAACTATGTGTGACATGTCTGGGCGATGTTGTGCGGCACGGGCAGCGATGTCGCACAACTGATGGGGGCGGGTACCCACGCTAGCGATATCGGTACCGATATCGCAGTGTGTAAAGTAGCCTTTAGTCTTCCACAGGAACAGCCATTGCTCCCAACTATAAGGTCCATAAACCTTTATAGTGTGTATAGACAGGGATTGCCCCATTTATTATTGTTTTTTCTACAATTGAAAATGATCCCCTCTCCATAGGATAGACAATAACTTACTGATCTATGGAGATCGTGCTTTGCAACTTATACAACTTAAGGCTATGTGCCCACGTGTGTGCGCTCTGCACAGCAGCGTAACGTCACTGTATATCCGCTTCAGAGCGCAGCTGAAAAGCTCCGTTCTGAAGCTTCGGTGACTGCCGATTTCATGCACTCTGGATGCAGCCTCTGCCATAGACAGAGCGGGGGCTGCATGCAAAGCGCATGAAAGAAGTGACATGTCACTTCTAAGAACGCAGCGATTTGGCAGCAGCCGAATCGCTGCGTTCTAATACGCTACGTGGGCATGGATTAGGCTCAATCTTCATAGATTGTGCTAGGGACGCAGGACGCATGCAGTTACGCTACGGTGCAGATCGCAGCGTAACTGCATGAAAATACGCCACGTGGGCACATAGCCTAAAAAAGCTGCTGATAATGTCTTGGTATCAAATAATACAGGGTGACCTTTTAGAGTTATTACAGGATGCATGCATTGACAAGTTGGATCCTACACAATATTAGGTGTGTGGTGTTAGTATTATGATTTATAGGTATTTATTCCTTTTATGTCCTCAGAATATTGTTATTTACCTCCACAGACCCTTTCGAAGCAGACTGAAGTAAATGAGCAAGTGACCCAGGCTCTAAAGATAGACAATGAGACCCTGAAAAACCAACACAAACTGGTAACAGAACAGGTAAGAAAATCTACTCTCAGACACCCTTTGTATTAAAATAAAAACTGCTAAAGATCCTTTCATTCTATTTTCTTCCACTAAGAATACATTTTATGCACAACATACATTGTGCAGCTCAATATCACAGTATCTCCATTTAAAGGGAAATCTGTCACCACTTTGACCTTTTGAATCTATTAATGAAAGCATACAGGTTATAGAATGCTGAAAAAAGCCATAGCTTTATGTCTCATATCAGATGCCTTGTTGTGGAAACATCATCTTTCATCACTGTATGTTAATGAGCTGCTCCAGGCTATGGGGCGGATGCTGCCTGCAAGATAACTCCACCTTCAGAGATTATGTTAAATAAAAGGGGCGTTACCAGTGTGATGTGTGATGGCCGCTCTCTGCTCTCACTGCTGAGCTGAGCTGACACTTCTGCAGGTTCCTCTCCGCTTAAAAGGGTGGTTCACTCATATTTTTTATTGTCTAGTTCGATATTATATTGAGAAACAATGTTTCTCTCAAATACCTTGTGTTGGCAATAGTGCCTGTGAGAGGCGCTATTGCAGACCGCTGTTCCCGCTCCAGTGACGTCACCGTCAAGTGCCGCACACGTCACATCCGTGCATTCTTCCAGACTCACTGAGCTTGGGTGGTGTTTCACCGCTGTCACAGCAGAGCGCGTCTCCTGCTCCCCCCTCCCTCCTCCCTCACAGCAGAACGCTGCAAGCAAGAGACTCGATGCTCTGTGCTGTGAGGGAGGAGGGAGGGGGGCTGAGGGAGCAGGGAGCAGATGAGCGGTGACAAGCAGTGAAACACCGCCTACAGCTCAGTGAGCCAGGAACATTGCAGCCGGCTGCACGGATGTGACGTGTGCAGCACTTAACGGTGACGTCACTGGAGCGGAAACAGCGGTCTGCAATAGCGCCTCTGACATGCACTATTGCCAACACAAGGTATTTGAGAGAAACATTGTTTCTCAATATAATATCGAACTAGACAATAAAAAATATGGGTGAACCACCCCTTTAAGTCTACTTTCACACTTGTGTTGAACGGCATCCATTGCATTGCGTTGTGTGATGCATGTGACGGATGCCTTGCAAATACTGTGATAATAAAGGCAACGTATTCCTGGGAAATAACGTGTTGCGTTAAGTTTTCTAGCCGCGCGCGAGAGAAAGCCCATCATCACCGCACATGCAGGCACTACCGCACTCATCATCATCACACACATCCCGGCATTACCGCCCCCATCATCATCACACACACCCCGGCACTACCGCCCCCATCATCATCACCGCACACGCAGGCACTACCGCACTCATCATCATCACACACATCCCGGCACTACCGCCCCCATCATCATCACACACACCCCAGCACTAATGCACTCATCATCATCACACACACCACTGGGCACTACCGCACCCATCATCACCGCACGCGCAGGCATTACCGCACTCATCATCATCACACACATCCCGGCACTACCAGCCCCATCATCATCACACACACCCCGGCACTACAGCACTCATCATCATCACATACATACCGGCACTACCGCCCCCATCATCATCACCGCACACGCAGGCACTACCGCACTCATCATCACCGCACACACACAGTCATTACCTCAGTGACGTTCCCGCTGACAGCGCAACTCCCTTCAGTTTCTGCGTGGAGCTCACAGGAGCGGCGGTGTTCTACTGCCGCTGCTGTCAGCTTCATGTAGCAGAGCTGGATGCGTCGCGGGACCTCGTGGATTACGCCGGACCTGGAGGGGTATTTGGGGATTTTAATAAAACAGTGAAAGAGGGTTTTTTTGTCTTTTATTCCAAATAAAGTATTTTTTCGGGTGTATGCATTTATTTACTTTCACTTACAGGTTAATCATAGAATGTGTCTCATAGATGCCATGCCATGATTAACCTAGGACTTCGTGGCAGTGTAGCCCCCCCGGGCCCTCGGCTGCGGCCGCCGAGTCACTCGGATCCGTGCTCGCGTTCTACAGCTGGTGGCTCGAGCCTCTCACGGACCCGGGGGTCACGTCGCTCTGCAAGGGGGTTGGCGTTACACACGGGGGATGCGGGTATTTGGTTTTGGGATGATTGTTCGTGACGCCACCCACGGGTTGTGGTGATGGTGGACACCACCGCTGCGGTGAAGGTACAGGGACTCCCGGGAGCGGTGTAGTGGCGCAGCTAGGAGTTGACCCCTCCGTGGGTAGGGGATGTTGGTCCCGGGGCCCGGTCGGGCTGTGGGCAGAGGTGCAGGGAGCAGTGTTGCGGTGCAGCGCGGTGCGGTGCCTGATGGCACTGTTGTACTCACGATTAAACCACACAGAGTCACTGGTAAACCAAACGCAGGAATGAACGAGGCCCGCAGCCGGCTGCAGCTTCCTAGTCGGGTTGGCAATGTCCGCCTTTCTCTTGCACCTGTGTTTGTAGTGTGACCACTGTGCCTGGGCACTGGTAGTCCGCTCCCCGGCGTGTATGCGTCATTTGAGCCCCTGTTGCCCGCAGACGCTGGCCCTTGGATCTCTGGCCTCTGGCGGTGGCTACTATCCGGACGGGTTGGGCTGTTGCCTTCAATCGGGACTTTGGTGGGAATGAACCCCTGAGGTCCAGACCGCAATCAGTTAATCTGACTATGGTGGTGGCATATAGCCTAGTCGGGGTCTGAGTACCCTGCCTGGTGCTCCGGTATCTAGTTAGCTCCCCGGTTCAGTTCCGGCGGGTTACTACCCTATCCCGGTCCCTTACGGTTCCGCTGGTCGTATTCCCGGTCTCCTGCAGGCGGCCACTGCCGTCTGCCTGCCTGACTGTTTGAACCGTCTGTCTGCACTCGACTTCTGTACTGACTATTTTCTATTTTTCCTGCATCAGGCCAGCAGACTCCTCGGGGGGGTGTCTTTCCGCCTGACTCCGCCCACCTGGTGTGCCTGTCTAACACTGAGGGAGGCAATCAGGTCTTTGTGGTTGACTGATGGTACCTTTCTAGTGTGGGGGTGTTTGTGGTGAGTGTTGTGACCTGTGACCCGTGACTCCTGGGGTCCAGGGCATCACATTCCCCCTTGGTTTAATGCAGACCGTCCGCGGGCTGCCCGTCCACACCGGTTTTTATTTTTCTGAAAGATAAATAACAGGTAAAACATTCAAAAGCATCTTTTTCATTTCTTCCCTTGTGGGAGGCACATTCTTGAACCGTTGCAAATGGGAAAACATTTTTAATAACATTACGGGAGTGGGTCCCTCCGCTTTCCCACCCAAGCAACCTGAACCTTGATGCTGCCCCTAAGAAACAGGCAGCACCCCTTTTCCCCAGTCTGGAAAACGGGAACTGGCCCAGGCCACCCAAGCGGGAACGGGTACGGTGCTACGCAGCCGGCAGTCCTTCAGAGGCCCCACGTCCAAGGGGACCCCTGACCCGGAGGATGGTCACCGGTCCGGATGGTGACCGGACCCCAGCCTGTTCTGCTGCGGGTCCTTCCTCCAACCAACCTCTCCAGGGACTGGCAATTGCGGGAAGGGGCAGTTGGGCACTATTTACAGGCCCAATAGTTTTTGGGTGGCTTGCAAGTTCTCAGCCTTGTCTTTGAGGGAGAAAGGGGACAACATCAGTCCCAACTGGGACGGGCACTTCAGCAGCCAACGGGCTACAACAAAATCAACTGTTGGACCCAATGGGGACTGTCACTGTTGACAACTGGAGTCCGCTGCCTTACTTTAGGTCTCCTTCTTCATATTCCTCCTCCAGCTCCACATCGGGGATGTGCAGCGGGGGAGGGGACTGAGGCCGCCCGGGAACGCCGCGGCTCGCCCTCCTTCTGACATCAAGGGCGAACCAGCCCCTCTCCCCGCAGTGGCGGGTGTAGGTGACCAGCTCACCGACTTTCAGGTCACGATCTGGGTGACCCAGGGGAAGATGGTGGTACACATCCCTTCTGGAGAAAAAGATTTTGGCCTCCAGGCCCGGTTGGTATATAAACCCCCATCCACGCCGGGGGCAAAACCGCCGGACCTGGCCCTCATAGGTCTGGCCCCGCACCCAGTATGTTGCATTCCGGAGGTTCTCTTTTTCCCGGATGGTGCGAGCCAGTACTGCGGCCTTCTCCTTTTCAAAAGTCTCAATCTCCCGGCCCATCTGGTTCAGCTGCCGCTCCCAGTATGGGGTTTCCGCATGCTCCTTCTGCGCGGGGGTCGGGCCCAGTCGGCGCTCCCCGATGCTGGCTACAACCGGCACCATCGGTGTTGGGGAGTCCCGCTGTGTCGCAGCCTGTCTTCCTGCCTTGCAGCGACATCCCTCCGCTGCCTCAGCCGAGGCCTGGAGCTTGGGAGCGGCCAGCCTTACCTTCCGGGCCTCTTTCCGGTCAGCGTCCATCATTCCTCGGGCCGGGCGGACTGCCGGAGCTTCTTCGGGCGTGGTCACTTCCGGGACCTGCGGTTCCTCACAGGGAACGGGCACCTCCCAGGGCAATGGGATCGGTGCCGAACGGGCAAGCGGCCGTCCGCGGGCCGCGTCTACAGGCCTGCCCTCGCGGGCAGTTACGGTGGAACCCGCCGGTGTCGGGGGCAACGGACCGATCGGTGGAGCAACAGCGACCGGTAGGGGCGGTGGGGGACGCAGGAGAGTGAGCTGAAGCAGACCGGGCCCCTCAGCAGCAGTAGCCGTTCCCTCTGGGACATAGGGACGTGGGTCACTTACCCGCTCCTCCAACACTGCCTCCACCTCACATGTCTCCACGGCTGCAGCTACCTCCTCCATCTCGGCCACCCATCCTTTCACGAGGAGCTGGACTTGGGCCTGCAGACAGCGCCTCATCTGCGCTATCCAGGCTTCCACCCATGCTGCTATTCCGGGCGCGGGCTCTGGGGCTTCAGGCTTGCTGGCCGGGGCGGACATGTTTCTTGCTCGGGATCCAGGAACAAGACAAGTGCAGAGTCCTGGCGTCCCTGCTCCTTATCCCTGGGATCACATGAGGCCAGCTCCTCGCCCGCCCCCCCTTGGTTTTTCTACAGCACTTCTCTCTTTGGGGGCGGGGCCTCACTTTCGCACCTCCACTGCTCGGGGAAGACGACTCGAGCGGGAAACCTTCGCACCCAAGATGGCGGATCTTCAGATTTTTCAGCGGGACGCCGCTGACGGGGATCACAAGGCGCACTTCTACCGGTAAGTAGACTGGTTCTATCCTGTTCGTGACGCCAGAAGAGTCGATGTGTACCGCCCCGCGGCCTCGGCTGCGGCTGCCGAGCCGCTCGGATCCGTGCTCGCATTCTATGGGTGGTGGCTCGAGCCTCTCATGGACCCGGGGGTCACGTTGCTCTGCAAGGGGGTTGGCGTTACACACGGGGGATGCGGGTATTTGGTTTTGGGATGATTGTTCGTGACGCCACCCACGGGTTGTGGTGATGGTGGACACCACCGCTGCGGTGAAGGTACGGGGACTCCCGGCAGCGGTGTAGTGGCGCAGCTAGGTGTTGACCCCTCCGTGGGTAGGGGATGTTGGTCCCGGGGTCCGGTCGGGCTGTGGGCAGAGGTGCAGGGCGCAGTGTTGCCCAGACCGCAATTAGTTAATCTGACTATGGTGGTGGCATATAGCCTACTCGGGGTCTGAATACCCTGCCTGGTGCTCCAGTATCCAGTTAGCTCCCCGGTTCGGTTCCGGCAGGCCACTACCCTGTCCCGGTCCCTTATGGTTCCGCTGGTCGTAATCCCGGTCTCCTGCAGGCGTCCACTGCCGTCTGCCTGCCTGACCGTTTGAACCATCTGTCTGCACTCGACTTCTGTACTGACTGTTTTCTGTTTTTCCTGCCTCAGGCCAGCAGACTCCTCGGGGGGCATGTCTTTCCGCCTGATTCCGCCCACCTGGTGTGCCTGTCTAACACTGAGGGAGGCAATCAGGTCTTTGTGGTTGACTGATGGTACCTTTCTAGTGTGGGGGTGTATGTGGTGAGTGTTGTGACCTGTGCCCCCATGGGTCCAGGGTGTCACATTAGCTATGGGCTGCCAACTCCTTAATACCTCGATTGCCACTGCACCAGGGCAAGTCGGGATGAGCCGGGTAGAGTCCCGGGAATGTCGCATATAAGGGATGCAGCAATTCCGGGATGCTGCTGACTGATATTTTTAGGCTGGGGGGCTCCCCATAATGTGGGGCTCCCCATCCTGAGAATATCAGCCTTCAGCCGTGTGTCTTTACCTTGGCTGGTATCAAAATTGGGGGGGACCGCACGTCGTTTTTTTTTTTAAATTATTTATTTATTTACTGTACTGCTTGATATAGACCCGCCCACCGGCGGCTGTGATTGGTTGCAGTGAGACAGCTGTTACTCAGCGTGGGGGTGTGTCTGACTGCAACCAATCATAGGCGCTGGTGGGCGGGGAAAGCAGTGAATACTAGATGGAATAATGAGTGGCCGGTATTTTCAAAAGCAGGAGAAGCCGCCAGAGGAGTGTGACAGCCGTGCAGCGCCGCGCCGGTGATCGGTGAATATGAAAGAGGGGGTGAGAGGGGGGAGAGAGACCAGGAGGGATTTTAAACTATTTAGATCGTTCTGCTGGACATGCTGAGCATGCGCAGTAGTACGTGATGGAATAAGTCAGCGGATTCCGCCGCTTAGTGAATTGCGGCGTAATCCGCCCCCATAGACAATCAGACACCTTGGCAGATTCTAATGGAATCCGTCAAAGTGCGTTATTTTAACGAACCAAAAAACGCTACATGCAGTGGTCCCTCCGCCCGACGCTGCATCAAAATAACGACGCAGCGTCGTCCAGCGGATGTAACGCAGACACTTGCGTTACGGTGCGTCGTCAATACAAGTCTATGGAGAATAGCGCAGTGCGTTAACGGACTGCGCTATTCTCCATAGCGGCGGATTGCGCTGAATGCAAGTGTGAAAGCAGCCTAAGGCTATGTGCGCACGTTGCGTAAATACATGCAGTTACGCTGCGCTTTGTAGCGCAGCGTAACTGCATGCGTCCTGCGTCCCCTGCACAGTCTATGGAAATTGTGCAGGGGCCGTGCGCACGTGGAGTCTTAGAGCACAGCACTTCGGCTGCTGCCTGAAGCGCTGCGTTCAAGAAGTGACATGTCACTTCTTCCGTGCACTTTGCCGGCAGCTCCTGCTCTGTCTATGGCAGGGGCTGCAGGCAGAGCGCATGGAATCGGCTTTTTTTTTTTTCTCTACGGACATTTTCTGCAGCGATTTGAAGCGCACGTGTGCTCTTCAGATCGCTGCAGAAATTTCTGCAGGGCTAGTACGCAACGTGCGCACATAGCCTAAGCCTCCAGCTTGCAGGCAGACAGGGTTGCAACATTGTTGCAATAAAGCAGAGCACAGGGAGCTGCAAAAAATGTTAGAACACAAGAAATTAAATTTGACTTATTTCAGTGTCAGTTACTAGTGTCACACTGGTAACACCTCTTTTATTTAAAATAATCGGTGGAGGCGGAGTTATCTTCCAGGCAGCATCCGCTCCATAGCTTGGAACAGCTCATTTACATAAAGTGATAAAAGACGATGTTTCCACAACGAGGCTTCTGATATGAGACATAAAGGACTACTGTCAGCATTCTATAACCTGTATGCCCATATTAACAGTGTAAAAAGGTAAGAGTGGTGACAGATTCCTTTTAATTGGTAAATGTGGTAACAGTGCACACAAGTGTCAATAATCCAAATAATTTAGATTCCTTTCATCTTGTGTGTCACTGTGTCACTGTTATGGTAACTTGCTGGCCAATAACAACCAGACTCACATTATGATGCTCTATCTACGGCAGTGGCATGCTGCAATTTTTGGGTCACGGCCAATATTTTCATGTAGTCCCAGACCCAAAGAGTTCTTCAGGACTTCAACAATAACTGCCAATCCTTACATAGTCTGATTTCATTTCATATGGATAAGCTGCAGTACCAGAACTGTACAGAAAAGGCACTATGGTTTGGTTTCCTGGTGATTAAGTAGGGAAATACCATTACCGGGACACAGTGCTAAACCATAGATTGGGGTAATTGGTGTTTTTATTATAGCTGTGGAGTCGGGGCCAATGCTGATAGAGGTGTTATATACAGTGGATGAAATAAGTATTGAACACATCACCAATTTTCTAAGTAAATATATTTCTAAGGCTATGTGCACACGTGTGCGCTCTGCACCGCACACAAAAGGTCCGCTTCAGAGCGCAGCTGAAAAGCTCCGTTCTGAAGCGCCTGGTGCCTGCAGAATTCGTGCGCTCTGCATGCTGCCTCTCCCTATAGACAGCATGCAAAGCGCACGAAAGAAGTGACATGTCACTTCTTAGAACGCACGCTTCGGGCAGTAGCCAAATTGCTGCGTTCTAATACGCCACATGCGCATGTCTCATGCACAATCTTCATAGATTGTGCTGGGGACGCAGGACGCATGCAGTTACGCTGCGGTGGAAAACGCAGCGTAACTGCATGCAATACGCACACGTGTGCACATAGCCTAAAGGTGCCGTTCGAGTGAGTAGCTGGGTAATATAAAATTTAACTTTTAATAATTCATTAAAATACGGGGGAACAGACAAAACAAAACACAAAAAGCCGTCACACTGATATAGTGAGGCAATGTAGTATTGATCCCAGATAGCCAATCAGGCAACAATGGTGCCTCTAGGGTGCAAGCAAATATCAGGATGAAATGGTAACAGCAAGTCCAGAAGGTGAATAAATGTGACGCCCTGGCCTATCAGGTCATCACAGGGTTTTGTGCAATCTGCCCTTCTGCATGATATCCACCTCATCCTTGGTTACGGGTCCCTGACCTTTGGTGTTGCTAAGAACAAGCTAATCAAAATCCTAGGAACACTCTGCACCACACCCACCACACACACCAATGGGTAGCCTGAAGGGAATAGGGCCGCCCAATTGGGGGGTTGGATAGGGGAGGTCAGGAGTGTTTGGAGACAGTTAGTTGAGTGGTGACTCTCATGTGGGGAGGTCAGGAGCTGGGCTCCTCGTTTACTAGGTGGCAGAAGTTGGTCTGGACCTGGTAGGAGCTGGACCCCGGTCGCAGCGGATCCTGACAAGGGACACGGACTGTCGAGGAGGACAGCCGGTGGCTTTGCGCCATTACCGGGCAGGGGCCAGGGCATGACTGGGTACGTGGAAGTATCCTCAGGTTTCCTGGTAATTCACCCGACGAGAACGGAGCCTTCAAGATCCGTTCTCCACCCGCTCCAAAATCGGAGTACTAGCGCAACGAGGGGGATAGGACTTTCCCACTGCCTAGTCCAGAAAATCCCAAGCGTGAACCCTGAGAGCAAGGGTTCAGCTCACCCGTTAGCCATACGGGTGAGCGGGACCCGTTTTAGTTTCAAGCTGAATGGGACCAACTGTAGAAAGAGGTGCCAAGGTCAATGTCACAGGCTAACAAGCAACACCAACGGGCACTGGATCCAGGCGTGCTCCCTCCCTGCTGCAGTGGCATCAAGAACTTTGGTTTACCACGGTTATCAGCGTCAGCGTTATTGGACTGAGTGAGTACGCAATTAACCCTTACCGGCCCGACGGCACCTCCCCGACACCATCATCGAATCCCGGGGCATCCCCCCTACCCGTGGAGGGGGTTAAACACCTGGCTGCCCACACCATCGCCACCGGGTACTCCCAGCCGCAGTGGTGGTACTTCACCCTTACCACATACCACGGGTGGCGTCATGAACTTTCCACACCATCCCCTGTACATAGCCCCCTTCAATTCGAGTGGCCGCATGACCCCCGGGTCCGGACGTCCCTCGAGCCACCGCGGATCCGGATCCAAGTAGCCCGGCTGCTGACGCAGGGGCGGCACATAAACACCAGGATGTCAGGACTAAATTATTAACCAATAAATATGTTACCTCTATGTAAAATCAAAAGGGGTGTAATATACGTAAATCACTAACACCCATTACATGAGACGTCTAAATAATATTAAAACAATCTCACCGGTGCTGCATAATGGTTCGGCGAGGATGTTCATATCACAATTGCTGGATCTCCAAGGGAGAGCTATCATGCATAGCTACACGATACCCCTTAATTGCTGATCTGCAGATGGCGTGCTCGAGTTTCCCTACGCGTTCCATTATACACTCATCAGGGGAGCTGCACTGGAACAGAGCACAAATCACACCTCTAAACAGAGGTAGACGCCTCTTGTTCTTAAAGGTGCAGTTGACATGAATTACTCACCAGATGTCGGTAACAACTCATCCAATCAACAAATGCAAAAAAAAAAATCAAACCATAGATGTCCATAAATTTAATGATGTGTAATAATGAGTAATGACATGGAAACAATATTGAACCTGCTTACTGAAATGTATTTAATATTTTGTAAAAGTCTTTGTTGGTGATGACAGCTTCAAGATACCTCCTGGATGGCAAGAGTAGTCACATGCATTGCTTAGGTGTGATTGGCCCAATTCTTACACACAAACTTTTTTCAAATCCTGAAGGTTTCGTAGGTTCTTTCTATTTTCTCTGAGCTTTTGTTCCATTCATAAATTTTCTGTTGGATTCAGGCCAGGTGATTGGCTTGGCCATGTTTGCAGCTTTATTTTCTTTCCCTGAAATCAATTAAGTTTCCTTAACCGTATGTTTGGGATCATTGTCTTGCTGAAATGTCCACCTTTGTTTAATTATCATCATTCTGGTAGTTGGCAGCATATTTTTACCAAGAATGCGTGGGTACATTTGTCCATTGAGTGCATTACTTATTGTTCTCTTTGAAGCAATTGTACGTGCTGATCCCAGGTTTTTCTGTAGCTCTCCACAGGTAGTTCTTGGCTCTTGGACAAGTCTTCTGATAATTCTTTTCACTCCTCTGTTGGAAATCTTGCGGGGAGCACCTGGTCATGGCAGGTTTTATCGTGTAATGATGTTATTTCCACTTCTGGATTATGGCCCCAACAGTGCTGGAGCTTTCAGTAGTTTACAAATTCTTCCATAACCAAAGCCATCAGTATGTTTTGCAACAATACGATTGTGAAGGTCTTGAGCCAACGCACATCATGAGATGTTTCTTGTGTGACACCTGGTAATGAGACACTTTTTTATAGGCCATCCAGTTGAACCAGCTGATATTATTTTTCACTGAGTGGCAGGATTGCTTTCTAATTATTGTTAGATTCAAGCTGGTGTCATGACTTTCAATGCCTTTTTGCATATTCTTCTTCATGTGTTTAATACTTTTTCCCTGTGTAATTACTCATTATTACACTTAGCTTAACTTTTGGACATCTATGGTTTGACTTTTTTGCCTGTGTGGATTGGATAGGTTATTATCGTCATCTGGTGAGAAATTCATGTCAATAGCACCTTTAGAAATATATTTATATTAGACATGTTCAATACTTTTTTCACCCGTTGTAGATACAAATAACAGAACATAGCCTACTGAGACTACATTTTATATACTTTTGATAAATGTGAAGGTTTTGAACAAATTTAAAAAAAATGGTTGTCCAGGTAGTGGGTAGTGGAAAACCCCTTTAATTCAAGTAATTCCACTTTTAAAAGTAAAAAAAATCCAAAAACCTATACTCATTTCCTACACCAGTGGCATTTCAGGAATGTCTGTGCGGAATCTCTCAGGGCTAGTATAGGTAAAATATATCTTTGTACCGTGTTAGCCAGTAGAGATAAAAAATTGTTTAAAAGAACTGAAGTCCTCATGGTTGATACCTTTTAATGGCTAACTGAAAAGATGGTAATAATAGCAAGCTTTTGAGACTACTCAGGTCTCTTCATCAGGCTCAGTATAACACAAAATCTGAAGAATCACATATTTATACACAACAGGACATAGAATGGAGCAGTAAATAAAACAAGTTATGTGAAGCAGAACTATCAGGTAAAATATATCTTTGTACCGTGTTAGCCAGTAGAGATAAAAAAAAGTTTGTTTAAAAGAACTGAGAGTCCTCAGTAGTTGATACCTTTTAATGGCTAACTGAAAAGATGGTAATAATAGCAAGCTTTCGAGACTACTCAGGTCTCTTCATCAGGCATGCCTGATGAAGAGACCTGAGTAGTCTCGAAAGCTTGCTATTATTACAGTCTTTTCAGTTAGCCATTAAAAGGTATCAACTACGCAGAACTATTAGTATGGCAAGAGGACAAACAGTTGTGGCCATAAATATTGCGTGTGAAAGTTTTATTATCCTCTGATTGGGGTCTGGTCCAGAGCTAGGATGCCCCCAGATGGTCTGAGGAGCACATTTCTTAATTGATGTGTCGCGGGCAGAGGAGGGGACGCCGCGCTCTCCCACCGCTCGGGTCTGGCCGCTGCTCTGTGGTGGCTCGAGCGGTGGGCCAGATCCCGGGGCCTCGAGCGGCGCTCCTCGCCCGTGAGTGAAAGGGGTTGATTGTTGGTGGGGGATTTGGTTATTGTCCGTGACGCCACCCACGATTGTGGTGATAATGGTGACACCACCGCTGCTCTGGACGCGGATCCCGGGAGCGGTGACAGGGAGCAGCTGAGTTGGTAATTCTCCCCTCCGTGGGTAGGGGGTTGGTTGTCCCGGGGCCCAGTGATGGGGTAGGGATTGACAGTAGCAGGCGGGTTGCGGGGCCTGGCGAGGTGCAGGGACACGGGGGCAGCGCTGTGCCGCACGGCACGGGTGTACTCACTCAGCCTGAGACGATGACACAGTTCACGGTAAAACACTCGGCTGGAAAGACGGGTCCCCCGGACGGCTGCTGATGCTTTTCCCCGGTAGGTTAACGGTGACTGTCCTCTCCCTGCACCTAGGTACTGCTGTTGGTTCCAATGGGTTCCCACCGGTAACCCGCTCCCCGGCTTGGATATGGGCCGGAGGAGCCCCTCTTTGCCCGCAGGCGCTGGCCCTGAGGAACTGATGCCTTGGCGGTGTCCCTCTCACATGGTTGGACGGTTGCCTTCAATCGGGACTTAGTTGTTTGGAAACCCAGGAGGTCCCCTTCACTGACGGATTTGGCAAATTCAAGGCGACTCCAAGCCTTGCCGGGGTCCGAAAAGCCCCTGCCAATGGTGCTGGCTTCTCCTTGTGTACCGGTCCGGTACCGCTGGGCCACCGCCCGTCCACGGTCCTTACGACAACTCCGATGGGCCACTCCTGCAGACGGTCACCACCGTCTGCTAACCTTGCTGTCTCGCCCGGGACACACACCCGGATGCAGTCAGTTAGTCGCTCTTTTACCACTCTCCTTCCTACCACTTTCAGCTCACAAAACTAATCTGCTCTCTTTTCCCGCCTCCAGGACTGTGAACTCCTCGGTGGGCGGGACCCACCGCCTGGCCCACCCCCTGGTGTGAACATCAGCCCCTGGAGGAAGGCAACAAGGATTTTTGGGTCTAGCTTAGGTGTACCTAACCGGGCTGTAGGGTGTGGTGATGTAATTACCTGTGACCCCTGGCTTGCCCAGGGCGTCACATTCCCCCTTAGCAAAATGCAGACCGTCCGCGGGTTGCCCGTCCAACACCGGTTTTCTTTTTCTTTTTCTTTTTTTTTAACTGTAGAAAAATAGAAAAACGGTAACACACAATACAATTAAAATAACTTCTTCCCATATCGGGAGGTACTCTTACTTAAACGGTTTCAACGGTTACGGCTTCCGCTCTCTCCCACCCAAGCAACCTGGCCCTGATGCTGCCCTAAGAAACAGGCAGCACCCCTTGACC
This sequence comes from Anomaloglossus baeobatrachus, assembly GCF_048569485.1. NCBI lineage: Eukaryota > Metazoa > Chordata > Amphibia > Anura > Aromobatidae > Anomaloglossus > Anomaloglossus baeobatrachus. Next base: position 452,648,294 of record NC_134356.1, read on the forward strand.
CCAGTCCTGCACAAGCTGCCCGAGCGGGTTCTGTCCTTTCAGGGGACCCACGTCCATGGGGAGCCCCTGAAAACCCCAGAGGAATGCCACCGGTTCCGGTGGTGGCTGGGCCCCAGCCTGCTCCACTGCGGGCCCTTCCTCCAATCTGCCTCTCCGGAGGCGGCAACGGTGGAAGCTGTAACAGCAACATATTTACATTCCACTAAGTTTATGGTTGCCCTGCAAGTTCTCAGGCTTGTCCATAAGAAGTTCCTTATGCAAAAACTGTAGACGGTCCCCACGGGGACAACGGTGCCGGCAACAACCGGTTTCAATCAACTGTAGGCAATCAGGTAAATCTTCGGTTTCATTTCACTTATCATTCATTTTTCCATAAACTTTCAAAACTTTCAACACAGACGGTCCCAACGGGGACTGGGACAACGGGGCTCCGCTGCCCTTACTCCGACTCTTCAAAAGGGGCGGCCCCCTCCTCCGCCACCAGCATATCAAACATGCAGTGGCAGGCCTGCTGCGAAGGGGGTGCCCGGTATCCGTTTCCACCATTCCACGGGGTGTAATAAACCACCGGCTCTCCCACGTAGCGGGGGCGCCCATTTGCCGCCGTGCTTCCAGGGGTGGGTTCAGCACCGGAGCTAGAGTCACTGGAGTCATCATCGCTTGTCTCTGCGTCAGGCTGGTTGCCGCCAGCTGTCGCAGCCTCCTGGCCTCCAACACCCAGCACATCAGGTTCCTCTGCAGTAGTGTGGGGTAGTAGATCAGGTTGATCAACGCTGAGGCGCCCCAAGAATAGTGGTAGGGATGATACGAGGGCCGTGACAGGGCCGGGCCCCCCAGCCGCAGCGACCGGTCCTGGTAGAACATGGGGACGTGGGCTACCCCTTGGATCCATCACATCTACTCCCTTCCCATACATTGGGACGGTTGCAACCAGCGCTTCTACTTCGTTGGTCCACTGCTCCATCATAAGGAATATCTGACTTTGCTAGCATCGGTGGAATTCCATTACTTGGGCCTTCATCCATGCTACGGTCCCGGGCTCGGGATCCGGCGCAATCACTGCCGGAGCTTCTGGCATATCTTCATTAAGGGGCCACGGTTCCAGCGGCTCCCACGGGAGTGATTCAGGGGGGTCCTGAGCGTCTGCAGCCGGCTGATCCGCCGGGGCGGGTTGGCAGGGTATCGCTACCGGTTGGATAGGTAGCGGGCCTAGTGGCGGGGCGGCAGCAGCTAACGCGGGTAGCGGGGAGGGAGGCAGAATGAGCGGGCGCAGGCCGGGCTCCTCAGCCGCAGTGGCCGATCCCTCGGGAATACAGGGGCGTGGGTCCCTTACCCGCTCCTCCGAATCCTCTTCCACCTCGCGTCTCCGCATAGCAGCCACCACGTCCGCCATGTCGGTCTCCCACTCCTCTAGGAGGAGCTGCATGTGGGCCTGCAGACGGTTACTCAGCGGGACTGTCCGGTCCCTCAACCACGTCGCCGTGCCAGGCGCAGGGGCTTCCTCGTTGGGAGTTGGGTTATGCATCTTGGTAATGAGGTCTTCCAGGAACCCAATATCGCTGCAGAGTCCTGGCGTCTCTGCTTTTATAGCCACGCTCACATGCGACCAGCCGGCATTTCGTCCCCCTTAGCCTCCTTCCGGCTCCTCCTCTATCGGGGCGGAGTTTTGGCCTTCGCGCCTCCACTACTCGAGGAGACGCTCGAGCGGGAACTTTCCGCGCCAAAGATGGCGGCTTCTGAAATTTTTCGGCCAGACACCTCCGGCGGTAACAAGGCGCACCTCTACCAAACGGCAGAGCGGTAGGATCCTGTTCGTGACACCAAGTTGTCGCGGGCGGAGGAGGGGACGCCGCGCTCTCCCACCGCTCGGGTCTGGCCGCTGCTCTGTGGTGGCTCGAGCGGTGGGCCAGATCCCGGGGCCTCGAGCGGCGCTCTTCGCCCGTGAGTGAAAGGGGTTGATTGTTGGTGGGGGATTTGGTTATTGTCCGTGACGCCACCCACGGTTGTGGTGATAATGGTGACACCATCGCTGCTCTGGACGCGGATCCCGGGAGCGGTGACAGGGAGCAGCTGAGTTGGTAGTTCTCCCCTCCGTGGGTAGGGGGTTGGTTGTCCCGGGGCCCGGTGATGAGGTAGGGATTGACAGTAGCAGGCGGGTTGCGGGGCCTGGCGAGGTGCAGGGACACGGGGGCAGCGCTGTGCCGCACGGCACGGGTGTACTCACTCAGCCTGAGACGATGACACAGTTCACGGTAAAACACTTGGCTGGAAAGACGGGTCCCCCGGACGGCTGCTGATGCTTTTCCCCGGTAGGTTAACGGTGACTGTCCTCTCCCTGCACCTAGGTACTGCTGTTGGTTCCAATGGGTTCCCACCGGTAACCCGCTCCCCGGCTTGGATATGGGCCGGAGGAGCCCCTCTTTGCCCGCAGGTGCTGGCCCTGAGGAACTGATGCCTTGGCGGTGTCCCTCTCACACGGTTGGACGGTTGCCTTCAATCGGGACTTAGTTGTTTGGAAACCCAGGAGGTCCCCTTCACTGACGGATTTGGCAAATTCAAGGCGACTCCAAGCCTTGCCGGGGTCCGAAAAGCCCCTGCCAATGGTGCTGGCTTCTCCTTGTGTACCGGTCCGGTATCGCCGGGCCACCGCCCGTCCATGGTCCTTACGGCAACTCCGATGGGCCACTCCTGCAGACGGTCACCGCCGTCTGCTAACCTTGCTGTCTCGCCCGGGGCACACACCTGGACGCAGTCAGTTAGTCGCTCTTTTACCACTCTCCTTCCTACCACTTTCACCTCACAAAACTAATCTGCTCTCTTTTCCCGCCTCCAGGACTGTGAACTCCTCGGTGGGCGGGACCAACCGCCTGGCCCACCCCCTGGTGTGAACATCAGCCCCTGGAGGAAGGCAACAAGGATTTTTGGGTCTAGCTTAGGTGTACCTAACCGGGGTGTAGGGTGTGGTGGTGTAATTACCTGTGATCCCTGGCTTGCCCAGGGCGTCACAGATGTAAAAAGACATAAATCCATGTGACACATTCATTCCTGCTCTGAATGTGTCAAAGGTCATCATAAGTTTGTATTCCCAAAGTCTCCTGTTTCGCTGGGACTTGAAATTTCCTTTCAATAACAACAATTTCATGTCCATGATGCTGTGGTCTGGTTACAAAAATGTTTGGCCACAGGTAGATCTATCCTTTTTTTCTCTAATTGTATGGCAGTGAGAATTCATCCTTGTCCTGAGCTGTTGTCCTGTCTCCCCTACATACAGACCCCCAGTTGGACATTTGGTACATATAATTAAGTACACCACATTGGTTGTGGTACACCTGAAGGTACCTGGGATCTTGTAGTCCTGATGTGATCTGGGAATCTTTATCTTGTCCATTGTCAGTATAAATGGACAGCTCTTACATTTTATCTGGTTGCAGGGAAGTGTTCCTGTTGTTGTTGGAGAGGATAGAGAGCTTCTGACAATGATACTTCTTAGATTTGGGGGCTGCCTAAAACACAGAAGTGGAGGGTCTGGAAAAATAGATTTTAATCGGGCATGTTTCTGGTTGTAGTTTCCGTGGAGCTCCTCTTAACACCTCCAGATTTGGATTGTAGGTGATTACAAGAGGGACCCGGTTGTTTTCTTCTTTAGTTTTATAATGTAGGAGATGGTTTCTTTATATTCTAGTGGCTCTTGTAATCTTGTTTTCAATTGTTCTTGGGTGGTAGCCTTGATTCAGAAAGGTCTTTCTGAGGCCCTCAAGGTGATTGTCTCTATCTGTAGTATTGGAACATATCCGATTGTACCTGATGGCCTGACTGTACACTATAGAGTTTTTATGTGTTTTGGATGAAAACTGTCCCATTTCAGGTATATTGGACAGCCAATTGGCTTCTTGTACAGGGATGTCTCTATTTCATTGTTCCGTAGTTTAATGATGATGTCCAAAAAGTTGATTTCAGTGCAGGAGTAGTTGAGTGTTAGGTTGATGGTGGGATGAAACTGATTAAAGTGTTCATGGAAGGTCTTCAGCTGCTTCTCAGACTCTGTCCAAATGATTAAAATATTGTCAATGTAACGGCAGTAGGACAGAGGCCTGATAGGACAAGAGGCTGAAAAGTCACTCTCCAGCTTGACCATGAAAAGGTTTGCATATTGTGGAGCCATTTTGCTTCCCATTGCAGTCCCAGTCTCCTGTAGATACAGTTAGGTCCAGAAATATTTGGACAGTGACACAAGTTTTGTTATTTTAGCTGTTTACAAAAACATGTTCAGAAATACAATTATATATATAATATGGGCTTAAAGTGCACACTCCCAGCTGCAATATGAGAGTTTTCACATCCAAATCGGAGAAAGGGTTTAGGAATCATAGTTCTGTAATGCATAGCCTCCTCTTTTTCAAGGGACCAAAAGTAATTGGACAAGGGACTCTAAGGGCTGCAATTAACTCTGAAGGCGTCTCCCTCGTTAACCTCTAATCAATGAAGTAGTTAAAAGGTCTGGGGTTGATTACAGGTGTGTGGTTTTGCATTTGGAAGCTGTTGCTGTGACCAGACAACATGCGGTCTAAGGAACTCTCAATTGAGGTGAAGCAGAACATCCTGAGGCTGAAAAAAAAGAAAAAATCCATCAGAGAGATAGCAGACATGCTTGGAGTAGCAAAATCAACAGTCGGGTACATTCTGAGGAAAAAGGAATTGACTGGTGAGCTTGGGAACTCAAAAAGGCCTGGGCATCCACGGATGACAACAGTGGTGGATGATCGCCGCATACTTTCTTTGGTGAAGAAGAACCCGTTCACAACATCAACTGAAGTCCAGAACACTCTCAGTGAAGTAGGTGTATCTGTCTCTAAGTCAACAGTAAAGAGAAGACTCCATGAAAGTAAATACAAAGGGTTCACATCTAGATGCAAACCATTCATCAATTCCAAAAATAGACAGGCCAGAGTTAAATTTGCTGAAAAACACCTCATGAAGCCAGCTCAGTTCTGGAAAAGTATTCTATGGACAGATGAGACCAAGATCAACCTGTACCAGAATGATGGGAAGAAAAAAGTTTGGAGAAGAAAGGGAACGGCACATGATCCAAGGCACACCACATCCTCTGTAAAACATGGTGGAGGCAACGTGATGGCATGGGCATGCATGGCTTTCAATGGCACTGGGTCACTTGTGTTTATTGATGACATAACAGCAGACAAGAGTAGCCGGATGAATTCTGAAGTGTACCGGGATATACTTTCAGCCCAGATTCAGCCAAATGCCGCAAAGTTGATCGGACGGCGCTTCATAGTACAGATGGATAATGACCCCAAGCATACAGCCAAAGCTACCCAGGAGTTCATGAGTGCAAAAAAGTGGAACATTCTGCAATGGCCAAGTCAATCACCAGATCTTAACCCAATTGAGCATGCATTTCACTTGCTCAAATCCAGACTTAAGACGGAAAGACCCACAAACAAGCAAGACCTGAAGGCTGCAGCTGTAAAGGCCTGGAAAAGCATTAAGAAGGAGGAAACCCAGCATTTGGTGATGTCCATGGGTTCCAGACTTAAGGCAGTGATTGCCTCCAAAGGATTTGCAACAAAATATTGAAACTAAAAAATTTTTTTGGGGTTTGGTTTATTTGTCCAATTACTTTTGACCTCCTAAAATGTGGAGTGTTTGTAAAGAAATGTGTACAATTCCTACAATTTCTATCAGATATTTTTGTTCAAACCTTGAAATTAAACGTTACAATCTGCACTTGAATTCTGTTGTAGAGGTTTCATTTCAAATCCAATGTGTTGGCATGCAGAGCCCAACGCGCGAAAATTGTGTCACTGTCCAAATATTTCTGGACCTAACTGTATGTTATTATCAAATGCAAAGTAATTATGGGTGAGGATGAATTTTGTAAGCTTCACTACAGAATCTGCATCAATTCCTGTATTTTCCAGGAAAACTTTGCAGGCATTCAATCCATCCTGGTGTGGAATATTCGAGTACAAGGATTCCACATCCATGGTGGCAAGGATGGTTCCCTCTGGGAGAGGACCTATTGCTGATAGTTTTTTCAATAGGTCAGTAGTGTCCTGGATGTAGCTGGTTGTATCCTCTACCAAGGGTTTTAGGATACCCTCTACCCATCCTGAGACTTGTTCAGTGAGGGTGCCCACACATGAAATGATGGGTCTTCCTGGATATCCAGATTTGTGAATTTTAGGAAGCATGTAGAATGTGCCCATTCTTGGACTCACCGGTATCAGTTCATCAGCTGTTGTGGATATGTTAGGCAGACAAGAGACCGACTTGTTAAGTTCCTTGTAATAGTCCTGTGTAGGGTCAGACTCCAATTTTTTATAGTAGCGTGTGTCCATCAGTTGTCTGTGTGCTTCCTTCATGTAGTCTGATTTGTTCATCATGACTATTGCACCCCATTGTCTGTAGGTTTAATGATGATTTCTTTGTTGGTTTTCAAAGATTGTATGGCCCTTCTCTCCTGAGTACTGATGTTGGATGGTTGCCTCCTCATGGTGTCTAGGATAGTGTATTTTACCAAATGTCTGAAAGTGTCTATATAGTTATCCAAATGAGGGTTGCGTCCAGGTGCAGGTGTCCAATCTGACCTTTTCTTGGTTGTTAAGATCCATTTTCCTACAGTGTAGGTGGATTCTGAATCATCTGCATCATTAAAGTATTCCCTCAGGCGTAGTCTCCTGAAGTAATCTTCCCTGTCGCCTCAGAGTTCAGTTTTGTCTAGAGCTTTAGTAGGACAAAATGAGAGTCCCCTAAAAAGCACAGCAAGTTCCACTTTGTTGGGTTTATAATCCGAGAGATTGATAACACAGTTAGATGCTTTTGTTTCATGAATGGAGTGGTTGTCCAAGTTGTCGGGTTTTGGCTTTGCTCTCAACCTGTTTGTATTAAGTCTTGAATTGAGGCGCAGTCAATGTAGCTTTTTTTCCTTGTGGATCAGAAGGGTTCGTAGTTTATAATAGTATAGTTGTAATTTTTGTTCTGTGCTTTCTGGAAGAGTCTTCCTTTGTGTTTCAAATTCCCTCTGGATTTTACTCTTGATGCTGTAGAAGAAATGCAGGGCTAGTATGGCATTGTTATGCCTCATGAGTAGAGTTGAGCAATGTTCGAGTCGAACGGTTCGCCAATTTCAAATTCGAGTGATTTTGGGCGACATTCGAGTCGTTCGACGAACTCGAACGATTTGCTTCAAGTTCTTAAGTTCCAGTTACCGTTCGATAACGGTTCAATCACCAAAGGGTGGCTTTTCACAGTAAGGCTAAGAGCGCACGTTGTGTATTTGCATGCGTCCTGCGTCCCCAGCACAATCCCTCTCTCTTTCCTACTCACCGATCACGGACGCCTCGCTGCACGGCTGTCACAAATCTCCGGCGGCTTTTCCTCTTTTGAAAATGGCTGCTTCATTATTCAATCAGGTATTCCCTGCTTTCCCCGCCCACCGGCACCCATGATTGGTTGCAGTCAGACACGCCCCCACGATGAGTGACAGCTGTCTCACAGCCGCCAATCACAGCCGCCGGCGGGTGGGTCTATATCGTGCAGTAAAATAAATAAATAATTAAAAAAAAAAACCCTGCGGTTCCCCCCAATTTTGATACCAGCCAGGATAAAGCCACACTGCTGGATTCTGGTATTGTCAGGATGGGGAGCGCCACGTTATGGGGAGCCCACCACCCTAACAATATCACCCAGCAGCCGCCTGGAATTGCCGCATCCATTAGATGCGACAGTCACGGGACTCTACCCAGCTCATTCCGAATTGCCCTGGTGCGGTGGCAATCGGGGTAATAACGGGGTTAATCATGGCAGGCATCTCCCCGAGATACCTTCCATGATTAACCTGTAAGTGAAAGTAAATAAACACACACAACGAAAAATCCTTCATTTGGAATAAAAGACAAAAAAATCCCTCATTTACCTCTTTATTAATCCCCAAACAACAATCCAGGTCCGAAGTAATCCACACGACACTGTCAGCTCTGCTACATGAAGATGACAGGGAGCGCCGTAGAACACGAGCGCTCTGTGTCCTCTCCACGCAGCACCTGAAGTGAGCCGCGCTGTCACCGGAGACCTCACTCTGCAATGCAGAGGTCAAGATTACCAAATATTCGTATGCTTCTCATTAGAGGCAGTGGCTCAATGGTTAGAGCTGCTGCCTAAGGAACATTAGTTCAACACGAGTTCAAGTCCCGGCTGCCCCGGTAAAGAATTTAATTTAATTTATTTTTAGTTTTAAATTATAATTATTTATTTATAATTATAATTTAATTTAATTTAATTATGCACTGAGGGGAGGAGCCGGACATCAGCTGTGAGCCGCGGGACACGCCTCTAAAATCGGAGCAGTTCACGGAATGAGGCTGCATTGCTCTCTCCTCTCTCTCTTCTCTCTCTCTTTTCTCTCTTTCTTCTCCTCTCTCTCTCATCTCTCTCTCTCATATCTCTCTTTTTCACTCTCTTTTTCTCTCTTTCTCTCTCCTTCTCTCTTTTTCTCTGTTTTTCTCTCTCTTTCTCTCTTTTTCTCTCTTTCTCCCTAACTCTCTTTCTCTCTCTCTCTTTTTCTCTGTCTCTTTTTCTCTCTTTCTCCCCCTCTCTCTCTATTTCTTTTTCTCTCTCTTTTTCTCTCTTTTTCCCTCTCTCTCTCCTCCTTGTAGCTGAATAATCCACTTCTGGTTCTCAAGTGCAAAACAGAGGTCAAGATTACCAAATTTTCCTATGCTTTTCATTAGAGGCAGTGGCTCAATGGTTAGAGCTACTGCCTAAGGAGAATTAGTGCACAAGTTTGAGTCCCGGCTGTCCCGGTAAAGAATTTAATTTATTTTTCATTTATAATTATTATTTATTTATAATTATAATTTAATTTAATTATGCACTGAGGGGAGGAGCCGGACATCAGGTGTGAGCCGCGGGACACACCTCTAAAATCGGAGCAGTTCACAGAATGAGGCTGCATTGCTCTCTCCTCTCTCTTCTCTCTCTCTCTCCCTCTCTCTTCTCTCTTCTCTTTCTCTCCTCTCTCTCTCCTCTCTCTTTTCTCTCTCTCCTCTCTCTCTCTTCTCTCCTCTCTCTCTTCTCTTATCTCTCTCTTCTGTCCTCTTCTCTCTCTCTCTTCTCTTTTCTCTCTCCCTCCCTTCTCTTTTCTCTTTTCTCTCTCTCTCTTCTCTTTTCTCTCTCTCTTCTCTCTCTCAGACCTGGCGATGATCAGCTGATGCGGTCACCTGACAGAATCAGCTGACACTATAAGTCGAGTGGTGAGGCCGGCTTTTTACCGCCCGGCCGGCTAAACTATCAACTGCTGCTGTCGGACAGGAGTCTGCACAGAAGTGTGTAGTTTTTGGGTTTTTTTTGCACTGATGCATCAGCTGATTGTATAAAAGCCGTTTATACAATCAGCTGCTGTGTCATGTGATTCAAGCCCTTGAACCTGACACATCATCTGATCGCTTTGCCTTCCAGCAAACCGATCAGATGATATTGGATCCAGATTGGACGGCGTGGGACCCTTGACACAGGATTACTTCTTTATTTCAATAAAGATGGAGTCACTAATTGTGTTGTGTTTTATTTCTAATAAAAATATTTTTCTGTGTGTTGTGTTTTTGTTTATCTGTACAAGAAATTCATGGTGGCCATGTCTAATATTGGCGTCACACCATGAATTTCGGGCTTAGGGCCAGTTAATAATATACAGGCACCCATGATTGGTTGCAGTCAGACACGCCCCCACGATGAGTGACAGCTGTCTCACAGCCGCCAATCACAGCCGCCGGCGGGTGGGTCTATATCGTGCAGTAAAATAAATAAATAATTAAAAAAAAAAAAAACCTGCGGTTCCCCCCAATTTTGATACCAGCCAGGATAAAGCCACACGGCTGGATTCTGGTATTGTCAGGATGGGGAGCGTCACGTTATGGGGAGCCCACCACCCTAACAATATCACCCAGCAGCCGCCCGGAATTGCCGCATCCATTAGATGCAACAGTCCTGGGACTCTACCCAGCTCATTCCGAATTGCCCTGGTGCGGTGGCAATCGGGATAATAACGGGGTTAATCATGGCAGGCATCTCCCCGAGATACCTTCCATGATTAACCTGTAAGTGAAAGTAAATAAACACACACAACGAAAAATCCTTCATTTGGAATAAAAGACAAAAAAATCCCTCATTTACCTCTTTATTAATCCCCAAACAACAATCCAGGTCCGAAGTAATCCACACGACACTGTCAGCTCTGCTACATGAAGATGACAGGGAGTGCCGTAGAACACGAGCGCTCTGTGTCCTCTCCACGCAGCACCTGAAGTGAGCCGCGCTGTCACCGGAGACTTCACTCTGCAATGCAGAGGTCAAGATTACCAAATATTCGTATGCTTCTCATTAGAGGCAGTGGCTCAATGGTTAGAGCTGCTGCCTAAGGAACATTAGTTCAACACGAGTTCAAGTCCCGGCTGCCCCGGTAAAGAATTTAATTTAAGTTATTTTTAGTTTTAAATTATAATTATTTATTTATAATTATAATTTAATTTAATTTAATTATGCACTGAGGGGAGGAGCCGGACATCAGCTGTGAGCCGCGGGACATGCCTCTAAAATCGGAGCAGTTCACGGAATGAGGCTGCATTGCTCTCTCCTCTCTCTTCTCTCTCTCTTTTCTCTCTTTCTTCTCCTCTCTCTCTCATCTCTCTCTCTCATATCTCTCTTTTTCACTCTCTTTTTCTCTCTTTCTCTCTCCTTCTCTCTTTTTCTCTGTTTTTCTCTCTCTTTCTCTCTTTTTCTCTCTTTCTCCCTAACTCTCTTTCTCTCTCTCTCTTTTTCTCTGTCTCTTTTTCTCTCTTTCTCCCCCTCTCTCTCTCTTTCTTTTTCTCTCTCTTTTTCTCTCTTTTCCTCTCTCTCTCTTTTTCTCTCTTTTTCCCCTCTCTCTCTCCTCCTTGTAGCTGAATAATCCACTTCTGGTTCTCAAGTGCAAAACAGAGGTCAAGATTACCAAATTTTCCTATGCTTTTCATTAGAGGCAGTGGCTCAATGGTTAGAGCTACTGCCTAAGGAGAATTAGTGCACAAGTTTGAGTCCCGGCTGTCCCGGTAAAGAATGTAATTTATTTTTCATTTATAATTATTATTTATTTATAATTATAATTTAATTTAATTATGCACTGAGGGGAGGAGCCGGACATTAGGTGTGAGCCGCGGGACACACCTCTAAAATCGGAGCAGTTCACGGAATGAGGCTGCATTGCTCTCTCCTCTCTCTTCTCTCTCTCTCCCTCTCTCTTCTCTCTTCTCTTTCTCTCCTCTCTCTCTCCTCTCTCTTTTCTCTCTCTCCTCTCTCTCTCTCTTCTCTCCTCTCTCTCTTCTCTTCTCTCTCTCTTCTGTCCTCTTCTCTCTCTCTTCTCTTTTCTCTCTCCCTCCATTCTCTTTTCTCTCTCTCTCTCTTCTCTTTTCTCTCTCTCTTCTCTCTCTCAGACCTGGCGATGATCAGCTGATGCGGTCACCTGACGGAATCAGCTGACACTATAAGTCGAGTGGTGAGGCCGGCTTTTTACCGCCCGGCCGGCTAAACTATCAACTGCTGCTGTCGGACAGGAGTCTGCACAGAAGTGTGTAGTTTTTTGTTTTTTTTGTTTTTTTTTTTGCACTGATGCATCAGCTTATTGTATAAAAGCCGTTTATACAATCAGCTGCTGTGTCATGTGATTCAGGCCCTTGAACCTGACACATCATCTGATCGCTTTGCCTTCCAGCAAACCGATCAGATGATATTGGATCCAGATTGGACGGTGTGGGACCCTTGACACAGGATTACTTCTTTATTTCAATAAAGATGGAGTCACTAATTGTGTTGTGTTTTATTTCTAATAAAAATATTTTTCTGTGTGTTGTGTTTTTGTTTATCTGTACAAGAAATTCATGGTGGCCATGTCTAATATTGGCGTCACACCATGAATTTCGGGCTTAGGGCCAGTTAATAATATACAGCTAGCCCTAACCCCTTTATTACCCAGCAGCCACCCATCACCAGGGCAGCTGGAAGAGTTGGGTACAGCGCCAGAAGATGGCACTTTGTATGAAAGTGCCATTTTCTGGGGCGGCTGCAGACTGCAATTTGCAGCAGGGGTGCCCAGAAAGCTTGGGCATTCTGCGCTGCGGATTCCAATCCCGAGCTGCCTAGTTGTACCTGCCTGGACACAAAAATTGGGCAAAGCCCACGTCATTTTTTATTTTTTTTTAATTATTTCATGAAATTCATGAAATAATTAAAAAAAAAAAAGGGCTTCCCTATATTTTTGGTTCCCAGCCAGGTACAAATAGGCAGCTGGGGGTTGGGGCAGCTCGTAGCTGCCTGCTGTACCTGGCTAGCATACAAAAACATGGCGAAGCCCACGTAATTTTTGGGGGGGGCAAAAAACTCCTACATACAGTCCTGGATGGAGTATGCTGAGCCTTGTAGTTCTGCAGCTACTGTCTGTCTGTATGGAGGAGAGCAGACAGCAGCTGCAGAACTACAAGGCTCAGCATGCTCCATTCACTAGTGTATGCAGGAGAGCAGACACTTTATACACCTGTAGGTGTAATGGCAATGTTTATTAACTGTATGTGTACATGTATAATGTGTTTGTATGTGTTTTTCTTTGCCTGCCATTGTTTTCAATGGGGTTCGAAGGAGTTCGTCAAACATTTGGCCGGACCGTCATTCAACGAACCGAACCGAACTCGAACACTAGGCGGGTGGCTCAGCACTACTCATGAGCCCTGCAGCCAGTCAGTGGCCATTACTGGGCTGCTGCACTCAAACTTCCCTTGGTCAAATGTTGTCCAGGTAGTGATCATCCCCTTTCATAATTATGATTTTTAGTCCTATTATGCCCAAAAAAGACAAAAGTATTCTAGAAGTGATATCTTTATTTCCCATGCAGGAAAATTCTATGCGTAAGCTTTCAGAGCTAAGAGGCTCCTTCAACAGACAAGTTTACTAATGAAAGCAGTGTTATTATTTTAGTAGAATGTGTGAAGTATAGTCTTTATTATATATCTATAATACACTGTTGCTAGTGACTGAAGTCACCTTTCAGCATTAATTGTGGTGGCTGAAACGGAGGACCATTACAATGCTCCTTAGATGTTCTCCCTAGGCAGTGACATTTCTCCACCATTTCCTTCCTGGTTGTGTCTAAAGCTTGTACAGTTCACATGACTGCATGATATAAAGTGTTTTGATATATTGTTTATATCATTAATTCTCTGTATAATTTATATGATATTTGCCTAGTTATGATGCCAATCGTGGTAACATTGCTGTCAGAAATATATTACTTTTTCCTGCAGTTTATGATATGTCTTTTGTGCAGCTCAAGGTGTTGTTTAAAGAGAAACAAAGCCTGGGAAATGCCTACAAGAAAGTGTTCCAGGAGGAGAAGCCAGCAGATGACTGGACAGAGAAATCTACATTAGTAAAGGTAATTTTTGTACAAACTTTAATTCACCTCATGTAACCTGCAATAGTGGAGACCTACACCCAATTGTCGGTGACGTAATGATCAGTTCCAGGAATAAAAAAAAAAAAGATTTGCAGGCACAAAGCAATATAGGACTTTGTATAAACTTGTATGGGAAGCAGTATAAACACAAAGCCTCCTTGAAAGTGTCTTGTCAATCTGATAAAACACATGACTAGGGTATTGTAAAAAGTGTAAGGCATAAAAAAAATAAACTAAAAACGCTGAGTGACAGTCGGAAATTTATAACCACAACAGCCTTTATTGATTACAAAATATAAACCATAACACCAACCTTCTCTGAGGAGATCCTGGATGGCCTCAAAATCATTGAACAACACCAGAATAAATACTTCTCTATCACACCACTCTGAATCACAGTTGACAAAAGTCAACTTTTATAACCTGTTCCAGCAGTCACTAACCATAACTTGATAATGAATGGTCAACATACCTCCGATGTGACCCTACCCCATTAACCATCCTATTGTGTGGCTGCGCACTGCGTAAGCACCACAGGAGGGCCAGACAAAAGATAAAGATGCCTTCCTGAGTGAAGAGGCAAGAGGTAGAATCTCCGTCACCCTTCTGCACTCTCTGCACAGCCTAGTCTGACTTCGGGCACTCTTGTTTGTGTTGTCCCTCATTATGTCCCACAACACCGTAAAGGTCACAGATAGGCTCCAAATCATCCTACATCAATGGGGAACATCCGGACATCTGACGGGTGGGTATACTGGATCCCCGCACTGGCCTAACACCGAGTTCAGTTGCTCCTGCAGCCACTCACGCCCATGTTCTGCTGCAGCTTTCAAGGTGGATGTCAACGCAGAGTCCAGGATCTCATTTGCTGGCCCTAGATGCAAGGGAAAACAGTGCTCCAATGGCTTCTCCTCTTTTTTTAAAAGTAGCCCTTGCCCTTAAAAAACCCCTTCCTATAAACTTCCTATCCAATCCTAATCTGAATCCTAAACCATGTGACCTAGCCTCTAACCCAAATGCTCCCTCAACTTTATTTTGTGGACGTGCCAAAATCCTATATAAAACCCTTCCTAATCAGTCTACCTATTAACCCTTCCTTGGCCTTCCTCTTCTAAACCCCTGTCATGTCTGGGCCTCTACTCTAGCTATGCTCGTTGCAGTCATTATCTTTTTCAGCAGTTTTCCTAGACCAGGGATTATACTAGTGTAGTCAAATAAAATTAATCATTGTGGCCAATCACTAACAATGTCCTTGTATAATGGAGGTCTCCCTTTCTCCCACATTTGCAAAGAACTTAACTGTTCCATTTAATTAATAAATTTTGAGCAAATCTGAAAATTGTTTTTTTTCTGTCTATAACTGGTTTTCAACTTTTTAGCAGGAAAAGTCATGTTTCATCAAATGTCGCAAAAAAATGTTCCATATTGGCACCCTGTGCAGACCTAGCTTTACACATTTGTTTTTCTCATGATAGAAAAAGCAAAAAGCTTTGCCATGATATAGTACTTAGCAATTAATTTGAGATGTTAATCACAGAAACAGAAAAGTTTTCCAAAGCGGCATCTGATTGATGGTCATTATAGCAATCATTTTACTAAAAACCTCTGTTGTGACTGAGGCCTAAAAATAATGTGTTTTCATATTTGACAAAATGCAAAATGTGCTGCGACCATCATCATGAGAATGTCTGAATGAAAGTCACCCAGGGACGGACATCCAAACTTCATACAGGTGTGACCCAGATTCACCCCTGCGTTCTGTATATGGCTCATTGTTTAGGATATACAAAGGTCATACAACGTTTTAAGATTGCAAAAAAACATAGATTTTAGAGAAGGGAAAATATGTGCATAGGTCATGTTAATATTTAAATTATTAGTCATTCCCTTTCTATGTAGAGGATTGGTAGTTAGAATAAACTCCTTCAATAGAATTTCACAAAAATGTGTAAAGAACACACAGGGAGTACCATGTTCACAACAATTAAATCATTTATTGAGTACAAAACATATATACAACAAAAGGCACTTAAAATGTCAGCATGGTGAAATATAGTCAGTAGGGGACTCCTGGAAGGGAGGGAGTCTCCAAGTGTCGAATGGCAGCATGTAAAAATGGTTAGTTTAAAGGTATATAACCAAATTGAATAAAGGCATCTATTGTATATGGGTAAATAATTAAATTTGCATCATCCCATAAGGTTATGTCCAGATTGGAATTAGAGAAAGGAGGCACATGATAGTACTATACCAGGAAAAGCCATTACATATATAATATATATAGATTAGAAAATACAAGGTCAAATATTGTATGAATATAGCTTACCCATGGAAATAGACTGCCTGGTTTGCTGCCACTGGACACTTTAGGAGAACGTAAAACTCCCCACACCCGTCCTGAACGCGCATTTCGCGTTGGCTTCTTCAGCAGGGGGGTGCTATGCGACACATGGAGACTCCCTCCTTTCCAGGAGTCCACTACTGATTATATTTCACCTTGATGACATCTTAAGTCCCTTTTGTTGTATATATGTTTTGTACTCAATAAATGATATAATTGTTGTGAATATGGTACTCCCTGTGTGTTCTTCACACATTTTTGTGAAACTTTTTAAGATTCTATGGCTGCACATGTCATGTGCTTGTGATGTTCAGGTAAGTTAGAAGCCAATAATGGGGTTGACTTTTTTAATGTGCCCTCTCTTCTAGAATGTGTTGAGATCTGTCAAGACCAACAAGGATCTATCAAAGGACAATATAGACCCTCAAGATTATCTCCAGAACCCATCAAGAGAGATGGATGAAAAACACATCAGCAAATTGCAAAGGCAGCTTGAGGAAAAATCTGAAAAAGTACAGTATCACAAGTTTTCATTACATTACTTCTTTAATTTATAAAACGCCCCAGCTGGTTAGACACCATCTTTAAACATGGATGAAACTGTAGACACCTTTTAATTGAAATATAGTATGTTATGGTTATGAGTTCAATGTACAGGAGCTACAAGTAACAGCCACTCTCTTCTCTGGTTATTACAGACAGGTTCTCAAGGTGGAGAAACTATCTGATGCCCAAATACCCAAATAAAATGTGGGCAACAAAGAAATGTTTATCCATATTTCACATGTGTGATGTTTGTCGCCCAGTAACTTATTGGCACATTTCAAGTGTATAGTTAGAATCCACAGCTTATCTGCTCTTTTCATTTTGTGACCCTTCTTGCTGCAAAAACACAGGATCATTATATTGCAATGTAACAGAATTAGGACACAATGAGTTATCCAATTTGCCTGTACTCATTAGGAGCAGATGACCTTGCGGTTATATACCGTACATATTTAGTTCACACTTTACATTTTTATGTAATTTAATCATGTGATATTTTACCAGAAAAATTTGTTAGGGACTGCTTGCTGCACTATTTTATTCGGCAACCAAATGTTCACATTGTCGTGAATGGGATTCGTAGAAATCCTGATCTCGAAAAAGAGAAAAAACTGCAGTCTTCAGAGCATGATGTGTGTTTTATACAAATTGAAGCATATTATATCTGCCACAGATTTGACACAGGATTCACCTTCTAACTGAATAGGAAGAAACCGTGAACTTAAAGGGAACCTGTCAGCAGAAATTTCGCCCAAAACCTAAAAGATTCCCCCTCTGCAGCTCCTGGGCTGCATTCTAGAAAGGTCCCTGTTATTATTGTGCCCCCTGTGAGACCAAAATAAAGACTTTATAAAGTGGTACCTTTTTGTATTCAGATTCTGTAAATGTGACACGGGGCGGGCTGCCTGATGGCCGTTAGTCTGCCTCCTGCCGCTTTAGGCCGTCCCCCATCGCTGATTTTCATAGCTGTGGACGCCGCCTAGTGCTCCACAGGTCCCCGCGCATGCCCAGTGCTCATCTCTCGTGGATGAGCACTGTGCCCAGTGTCACCGCTGGTGACGTGCGTGCAGGCTTTAGATTATGGGCGGTGCTGTGATGTTTATTACTAAGCAACCGCCCATAATCGCGGGACCGCGCTTTCCCCCTTGGCGTCCTTCGTTCTGCGCAAGCGCGGTGCTGCTGACCCCACGTCACCTCCTTCCCATCTTGCCCTGAGGCAGGAAATAGATAGAAGGAGGTGACGTGAGGTCAGCAGCACCGTGCTTGCGCAGAACGAAGGACGCCGAGGGGGAAAGCGCGGTCCCGCGATTATGGGCGGTTGCTTGGTAATAAACATCACAGCACCGCCCATAATCTAAAGCCTGCGCGCACGTCACCAGCGGTGACACTGGGCACAGTGCTCATCCACGAGAGATGAGCACTGGGCATGCGCGGGGACCTGTGGAGCACTGGGCGGCGTCCACAGCTATGGAAATCAGCGATGGGGGACGGCCTAAAGCGGCAGGAGGCAGACTAACGGCCATCAGGCAGCCCACCCCCGTGTCACATTTACAGAATCTGAATACAAAAAGGTACCACTTTATAAAGTCTTTATTTTGGTCTCACAGGGGGCACAATAATAACAGGGACCTTTCTAGAATGCAGCCCAGGAGCTGCAGAGGGGGAATCTTTTAGGTTTTGGGCGAAATTTCTGCTGACAGGTTCCCTTTAAAAACCACATGTTAAAAATATTGCAATTTGCTCTGCAATCTTGTGCCTAGGAGAGAATCTTTAGCAGAGTCATATCAAGAAACTACATATATTTTCAGTGAACGTAGTAGAGGATAGACTTATAATTGATAGGTATAAGGTTAGTGCTCTTGGCAAAGATTTTGGTCAACATGTGCTTCCATATGATTCCTCTGTGAAGCGCTGTCTTCAAGTCTAAAAGCAATATTTTAGCATCTCAAAGTAATAGTTTGCAATGAAGCATGGCATAATTGATTTTCTCAAATTGAATTTCTCACAGATTCATGAGAATAAAATCCAAATGCTCCCATAAAGCCTGTGAAGATACTGTATGGATACACTGCAGGCTATTTTCCACATATTACTGATATGTAGAACACAAAACAACAACCATATCCACTAATACATCTACATTTTAAACCATTCTTAGTTTTGTCTCAAATATATTGCATGAGAAAAACTGCAGTGACATCCAAAGTTTTCAAAATTTTAGTGAATGTCCAAAAGTTAAAGGGACTTTGTCAGCAGGTTTCTGCTATGTAATTTGAAGACAGCATCCTGTAAAAGTTAAAACAGAGAATGCAAACCTGTGTCTCTTATCTCAAAGTCTGTTTTTGTCTATCTGCAATGTTAGTTTAAAACTCTTAGCTTTATTATTAGTGGGTCAGAGAAGCAAAATCTAAAATCTTAGCTTCTGTCAAAACGGCCTCACCAAGTAACCTAAGTGATACATTATTGAACTAAGGGCCTCTTTGCCTACATCATGCTCCTCTCAGATGACGTAGCAAAAACCTGCTGACAGATTCCCTTTAAAGCTCAAGCAAGGATGAGTAAGAAAATGTAATACTGAGAAAATGAAAAATGACTTGATGTACAGGATATATTTTCACTTTATTATTTTCAGATAACCATGTTGGCCTCAGAAATTAAAATGTTAAAAGAGAAAAATGAATCTCTAATGAAAGGTTGGTACAAGTAATTTATTTTACTAAATATATGAAAATTAATGTGTGCTGATCAAGCTTTATCTGTCCTGTATAGCTAGATTAAAGTACCTTATTATTGTACAAGAAATTCTGTCCAGCGCTTTCCTCAGGTATTAAAAATGGATTATTATCTCATTTTGTTTTCTGTACAGTGCTCTATTTTGATGATTCATGTCAAAATGTCTGTATACTCCTGAAAATTAGATGAGCATTTTATGGGTCCAGCTACAGAATGAAATAGCTTTTAAGTCCCTGTATATTAAAGGGGTTTTCCCACAGAGAAAGTTAACTTTAAAGTTCATTTTGATCAATAGATCTTGGAATAAGAATAAGTTCCACAATTGGAACTATTTTTAAAAAAAAAAAAAAAAAATGTCCCTGTCCTGAGATAATCTTAAAAAAGTACACATGCAATGTACTGCGTAATGGCTGTTTCAGACCATACAGGAACTTGGTCTGATCACACTACAGCTCCTAAGTAGGGGAAGATGCAAAAGAGTATAAAGAAATTACAGCACGGGATAATAGAGGATTCTTTTTGTCAGGTAAAACATTTCCCTGCTTGTTTTTAAAACCTGTTTTACCTCAAATAAATAATTATTTACAATCCCGTGCTGTAATGTTTGTATACTTTTTTACTTCCACCTCGGCCCAGGAGATGTGATATGATCAGACCATATACCTGTATGGCCAGACACAGCCATTACACAGTCCATAGCAGGGACACATATGTAAGATTATGTAGCACCCTGGAAAACCAGGTAGTGGCACATATAGGCTCCCGCAGAACATCAATCCCACAAAGGGTTACAGCAGCCGACCTGAAACCCTAGTCACCCCCCTTATGGAAGGACAGACACACCAGTGGGCGGGACCAGGCGGATAGGGAATGCCCACCTAGGGGTCTGGAGAGCCGGGGCGGGGAAACAGTCAGTTTCAGATAGTTGGAAGTGAGTGGAGGTGCCAAGCTGACAGGTGCCAGGGTCGGAGCCCTGACACCTTGGTTAGGTAGCAGACAGTAGCCAGGGTCTGCAGGAGATGGGAAGACGGCTGCTGGAGATCCGAGGTGGACCGGGGCAGGGTTGGAGCCCGCCGGTACGGACACCGGACAACCAACCCGGAAACTGTGTCCACAGAGGGGGTACTTGGACCCTGAATCCTGGACCGTCACCAACGGCCTAGCTAATTAACCAATTGAGGGCAGAATTATAGGTCCTGTCCCAACCTAAGTCCCGAAAAGTAGACAACCACCCACCGAGAGGGATAGGGCAACCAACAGGGCCCGTAGATCCCAAGGGTCAGCATCAGACGGGCACGGCTCCCAACCAGAGGACCGGGAGCGGACTCCTGTGTTTCACACCCGGAAGTCCTATCTACAAAACAGTACAGAGGAGAGAGACTTTGATTACCAAACCCGGGTGTGGGACCTAATACACCCATCTGCGGCAGCCGGCCACCATCATCTTGATTTACCACAGGACTTGTGTGCTTTATTCCACCGTGAGTAACATCCCCGGCCTGACTGGGTACGCCAGCCCCTTCAATCACAATCCTCAGCATAGAGACACCGGGCCCCGGGGCATCCATCCCTACCCACGGAGGGGTTAACATCCAGCTGCTATCACATCTCCCAGGGTCTCCCATAACAGCAGCGGTGGTGCCATACCTCACCACACACCGTGGGTGGCGTCACAGACAATTTGCAACCAATCCCGTACAAAAACGTCACATTTTTTCGGAGTGTCCGCGCGACCACCGGGTCCGGAGAACCCCTCAAGCCATACCGTAGATCCGGATCCGAGCAGCAGCGGCTGCTGGCGTGGGGGCGGCACAATTATCTCCGCACAGGAACATTTTTTTTAAAACACATTCAATTGTGGAAATTATTAGTATTCCAAGATCTGCTGTTTAAAATTAACTTTGTTTGTTGGAAAACCCCTTCAAGTCTCAGCCCAGCAAGCTGTAGCTTTATAAGGCAAAGTCGTATGTGGAAATCTGGGAGCTCTTAACAAGGTTTCCACAGACAGACATTGAGCAAGCCACTCCGCTTAGCAAATCCCAGAAGGACTATGGCCTTCACACTTCACAAGTCAGTCCAGGGTCAACAATTGTATTCTAGAAAGCAGTAACAGAGTTCAATGAATCAACAAGTGTCAGTAATAACATAACTGACAACACCCAGCAGACTGCTGGGAGTTTAAATAGGTTGTGGCCCAACCCTAAACTTGCAGCATGGAGAAAATAACATTGCCTGACTAGTTGTGCTGCAGAAAAGCACACTTCCTTGGGTGGTATGGCACCACAAGTCGTACCTGCATCGCCCAGTAATTCTAGCAGTCTCCCTCCTTCAATTGTCAATGCAGTGTAAGTTTAGCACCGCCTGGTGACAGGGGCTAAGATTGTTGTAGTAGGTTGAGACAAGCAATGTGGGGAAGAAAGGGAGTTTACACTTTCAAAAATGATTATACCCTGTGTGCAGAATTATTAGGCAAATGAGCATTTTGATCACCTGGTACTTTTTATACATGTTGTCCTACTCCAAGCTGTATAGGTTTGAGAGCCAACTAGAGGCTAACAATTCAAATAGTTTCAGGATAGTCAAAAGTACATATAAAGTGAAAAAACAATCCCTTTAAAAATTCTATTTTATTAAATACGTCTTAAAATTACCCAAGTGATTCACCTGTACAGAAATTATCCAGGGTAGTAGATAAAAACTGGCTAACACGGTACAAAGATATATTTTACTTGTATCAAAACCAGGGTAGTATAAATATACACCAGGGATGCCACCCCTATTTAAAAAAAAATTCAAACAAGAGCAACAAATAGGAGTGTGGGGTCCCAGATGGGATTAAATTGACCCTATTATGGACCTACCACCTCACTCCTTCCTACCGACGGAGGTAATACCGCCTTAACTTAACTGGGCACCCCCGTTCCTCGGTGGCTATCCCTCACTTACCCTAATAATTTCCCTACCATATAAGGAAAAAATGAGAGTGCCTATGCAAAATACTAATAATTATTGGTTGGCCTTATTAGCCCTCAATGGATCTCAAAGAGAGGGCAATGGTTAAGATATTATATTATACCCGGTTTTAATATGCTCCAATTCAACTGGTCATTAATTAATATACAGGGATAACAGATATTACACTACCCTGTTACTCATAACCATTTAATATGCTCCAATTCAACTGGTCATTAATTTATATACAGGGATAACAAATCCATAAACCAAACCAATATGCTCCAATTCAACTGGTCATTGATTTAAATACAGGGATAACAGATACTACAACACCCTGTTACTCATGTCCATTTAATATGCTCCAATTCAACTGGTCATTGATTTATATACAGGGATAACAGATCCATTAACCAGACCAACCTAACAGATATATTTAACTTGCATTCAACAAATCCCAACCTCTGGAATAATACCAGTATACACACTCATTATAAATGACTAAATATCATTTTATAAAGTAAAGATATTAACTTCCCTTTTTAGGTGCATCTGCACTGCCTCGACGCGTTTCTCCACCCTCTAATCCGGTTCACCAGGAGGCCCAGGGAGAAAGGGAACCATTCAAAAGTGATACATGTCTCCTTATGGCAGCAGCTGCCGCCATTAAACCGGCAGTTTAAATAGACCATATCATATAACCATGAACACAAATGTCCAAGGTACAAGCCAGCAGGCTTCTGTCTCATCTAGGCATAATGCGCATGTCAGATTCAAATTCAATCGCTAGAGCGTGTGAGATAGACATTGCGCATGACCTGACGTCATAGCTCATTAATTCATGACTCATTACTGTTGTTTCAGATAACCGCGCCCACTCGAACCATATTTGGGCGCCGAACACGCCCATCGATTCCAGACGCGGCGCCCTAGCAACCTGACAAACACGTCTTATCATGACGTACTGCCCCACATTGCGCACGCGCCCGACACACCACGAGAGGGTATCACCTCATATTGTGCGTTAAAACCGCGCGTGCGCAGCGATTTAAGTGAAAAAGCTCCGTATTATTTAACACCACATATACATAGATAATACCGGAGGAAGGATTTACCTACACCTAATGCGTCACTCCCTTATTAGCAGGGTCTGAGGACCTCAGAAAGAGAAAGTTGCCATATCACCACTTTCATTAATGTCATTAATCACCATGGCAACCAAACTCACTAATAAAATCCATAAATCGGTCCTTTGTGCCAGCACTGGTCGTGAGTACTTCCTGAGAGATTTCGCAAATTGTAAAAGTGAAGGCCTGGTCTATCTAGCAATATGTGATTGTCCCCTTGACTATGTAGGGAAAACTAGGAGGGAACTGAGGAGACGTATAGGGGAACATGTCGGTGACATCAGGCATAAAAGAGAGACCCCTATAGCGAGACATGTGACATTCCTTCCTCAAAATCCTGTTATCCCAGTCACCTCCTCTGGGATTCCGTCTAATCATTTCCAGGACTCTGAAGCAGACCGATTTTATATTGCCCTGGTGGAAGTCCCACACATGTCTCGCTATAGGGGTCTCTCTCTTTGGAAATTGGCAAACCATGACTTCTTGGGGGTGCTGTGAGGACTGAATTTGGGAAACACTGGTCTAAGAGATCTATGTACCACTATACCATATGCATAAACAGTACCAATAAGATATACACAGAAATAGCAGTGCTATAATATATGTAAATATATGCGGATACATACATATTATGTATATATACAGTCATGGCCAAATGTGTGGCACCCTTGAAATTGTTCCAGAAAATGAAGTATTTCTCCCTGAAAATTATTGCAATTAAACATGTTATCCACATTTCCTCTTCGTATTTTGGAAAAAAACAAGGGAAAAACAGGCAAATTAGACATAATTTCACACAAAACCTTTCCAAAATTGTGGGTAAACAACTATTTCAAGCATGTGATGCCCGGTCAAACTCACCTGTGTAACAGGTGTGAGCAATATGAAAATCACACCTGAAACCAAATAAAAAGGGTAGAAGTTAACTCAATCTTTGCATTGTGTGTCTCTGTGTGGCACAATAAGCATGGAGAAAGAGGAGAAGAGAACGGATTGTGAATATGAGAACCAAAATTGTTGAAAAATATCATCAATCTTAAACTTACAAGTCCATCTCTAGAGCTCTTGATAATCAAGACTGCAAAGAAAAATTAATTTAAGATTGCAACGCATGATAGTCTGAATGGTGGATAAGTAGACATAATAAAGTTCCAAAGAAATTTAAGCTGTCCTGCAGTCTCAGGGTGCATCAGTGTCAGTGCAAACTATCCGTCCATATTTGAATGAAATGAAAAGCTATGGCAGGACACCCTGGAGGCCACACTGAAGACACGTAGACATAAAAAAGATAGACTGTGGTTTGCCAAAATGTATGCTAGTAAGCCAAAATCCTTCTGGAAAGCATCTTGTGGACAGATGAGCCCAAGATAGAGCTTTTGGTAAAGCTCATCATTCTACTGTTTACCGAAAAGGGAATGTGGCCTACAAAGAAAAGAACACAGTATCTATAGTCAAATATGGTGGAGGTTCAAAGATGTATTGGGTTGTTTTGCTGCCTCTGGTACTGGGTGCCTTGACTGTGTGCAAGACACCATGAAATCTGAAGATCACTAAAGGATTTTGGGTTGCAATGTAGTGCCTAGTGTCAAAGAGCTGAGTTTGCGTCCTAGAGCATGGGTCTTCCAGCAGGATAATGTCCCCAAACATACTTCAAGAAGCCCACAGAAATGGATGGAAACAAAGTTCTGAAGTGGCAGCAATGAGTCCGGACCTAAATCTCATTGAACAACTGTGGAGAGCTCTTAAAATTGCTGGAGAAAGAGGCACCCTTCAAATATGAGAGACCTAGAGCAAAAGAAAAGTGGTCTAAAATTCCAGCTGAGAGGTGTTCAAAGCTTTTTGAAGCTATTATTCCAAAGGATGTGCAACCAAATATTAAGTTTTGGGTGCCAACAATTTTGTCAGGCCCATTTTGGGGGTTTTGTGTGAAATTATGTCCAGTTTGCCTTTTTTTCTCAGGTTTTGTTTTGTGTTGTTTCAAAACACACAAAGGAAATAAATGTGTGTATAATAAAACATTTCTAATTATCTGGAGAAATTCTTCATTTTCTGGAACAATTTCAATGGTGTCAATACTTTTGACTATGATTGTATGCATGTACAGTACAGACCAAAAGTTTGGACACACCTTCTCATTCAAAGAGTTTTCTTTATTTTCAGGACTCTGAAAATTTAGATTCACATTGAAGGCATCAAAACTATGAATTAACACATGTGGAATGAAATACTTAACAAAAAATTGTGAAACTGAAAATATGTCTTATATTCTAGATTCTTCAAAGTAGCCACCTTTTGCTTTGATTACTGCTTTGCACACTCTTGGGAACACTATTCTCCTTATGGAGACTTTGCAAGCCAGTCTGGCTGCTTTCAAGTAAGGGGACTTATAGCTGCCACGCCCCTCTGCAAAATTCAAATTGTCTCTCCAGGACAATATCTAATCTAATATCTATATATCCTAAG
Organism: Anomaloglossus baeobatrachus; assembly: GCF_048569485.1. Classification (NCBI taxonomy): domain Eukaryota; kingdom Metazoa; phylum Chordata; class Amphibia; order Anura; family Aromobatidae; genus Anomaloglossus; species Anomaloglossus baeobatrachus. The sequence continues at coordinate 452,673,951 of NC_134356.1, forward strand.
TTATATGTAAAGGGTTGTTAAAAATCCACATTTAACTTTTTGGATCGCTACTTCCAATAGGTGGCGCTGCGCTAGAGTTTGTCTCCAGTCCTGGAGAGACAATTTGCACACTCTTGGCATTCTCTTGATGAGCTTCAAGAGGTAGTTACCGGAAATGGTTTTCACTTCACAGGTGTGCCCTGTCAGGTTTAATAAGTGGGATTTCTTGTCTTATAAATGGGGTTGGGACTGTCAGATGTGTTGTGCAGAAGTCTGGTGGATACACAGCTGATAGTCCTACTGAATAGACTGTTAGAATTTTTATTATGGCAAGAAAAAAGCAGCTGAGTAAAGAAAAAGGAGTGGCCATCATTACTTTAAGAAATGAAGGTCAGTCAGTTCGAAAAATTGGGAAAACTTTGAAAGTGTCCCCAAGTGCAGTGTCAAAAACCATCAAAAGCTACAAAGAAACTGGCTCACATGAGGACTGCCCCGGGAAAGGAAAACCAAGAGTAACCTCTGCTGGGGAGGATAAGTTTATCTGAGATTAGATCAGATTAGAGACCAGGTCAAATGCAGCAGACACATCTCTAGAACAACTTTTAAGAGGAGACTTTGTGGAGCAGGCCTTTATGGTAAAATAGCTGCTAGGAAACCACTGCTAAGGACAGGCAACAAGCAAAAGAGACTTCTTTGGGCTAAAGAACACAAGGAATGACATTAGACCAGTGGAAATCTGTGCTTTGGTCTCATGAGTCCAAATTTGAGATCTTTGGACCCAACCGCCATATGTTTGTGCGACGCAGAAAAGGTGAACGGATGGACTCTACATGCCTGGTTCCCACCGTGAAGCATGGAGGAGGAGGTTTGATGATGTGGGGGTGCTTTTCTGGTGACACTATTGGGGATGTATTCAAAATTGAAGGCATACTGAAGCAGCATGGCTACCACAGCATCTTGCAGCAGTATGGTATTCCATCCGGTTTGCGTTTAGTTGGACCATCATTTATTTTTCAACAGGACAATGACCCCAAACACACCTCCAGGCTGTGTAAGGGCTATTTGACTAAGAAGAAGAATGATGGGGTTCTACGCCAGATCACCTGGCCTGCACAGTCACCAGACCTGAACCCAATCAAGATGGTTTGGGGTGAGTTGGACCACAGAGTGAAGGCAAAAGATCCAACAAGTGCTAAGCATCTCTGGGAACTCCTTCAAGACTGTTGGAAGACCATTTCCGGTGACTACCTCTTGAAGCTCATCAAGAGAATGCCAAGAGTTTTCAAAGCAGTAATCAAAGCAAAAGATGGCTACTTTGAAGAACCATAGAATATAAAACATATTTTCAGTTGTTTCACACTTTTTTAAGTTTTTCATTCCACATGTTTTCATTCATAATTTTGATGTCTTCAATGTGAATCTACAATTTTTAGAGTCATGAAAATAAAGAAAACTCTTTGAATGAGAAGGTGTGTCCAAACCTTTGGTCTGTACTGTATATTGAACCATTGTTTGATAGATTAATGTATGGAATTAATAGTAACTTCTATATTACATAAGACAAAAAAGTGTAATTACCCCTTAACACTAATCGGAAGCAAATATATGAAAAGCCGCAAATAAGTTACAGAGTATTACCCATAAAAGACAATAATTGCATTTAGAAATGGCTAGAAAAATTCATCCAAAAAGTCATGATTAAAGGTATTGCTGCAAAACACATACGGTATATAATGACCATATAAACTCCCAGTAAGAGGTCACTTAATCGACATATTAAAAAATATCAATATTTGTTACTCCAAAAGATATATACCGTATGTCATGCATGTGTAATAATACCTAAAAAAGAGAGGCAGAGTCCCAGAAAAATCACTCAATAATATGTTATGAGGTCCTGTCTCTTATTCAGACCATCAGGCATGCGGCTGCCCAAGGTAAAAATCCAATAGCTCTCCCTATTCAGGAGTTTGCGTTTATAGTTGCATCCTCTCAAAGCGTGAAAGACTTTCTCAATACCCGCGAAAGTAGATGTATCTCTGTTGTGCTCCACTATAAAATGCCTAGAGGCCGAGGAGATGCTGAGCGCAGTAGTACTACTGATATCCGATAGGTGCTTACAGACAGGGCCGGTCTTAACCTGAATGGCACCCTGTGCAAAACTGCCCTTTGGTGCCCCCTACTAATTTTTTACCCAGTTTCCCAGGAAACAAACAAGGACCAGAGGCCATTTTTTTTTATATCCTAAGAAAATTGATCTCTTCAAATGTACAATAAATTACAAATTTGTACTGGAGAATCTGCACCTCAAATCCACCACATCTGATCTCGTTTTTTTAGAGGTCTTCCGATTTCAACCATTTATGCCGTATCCATGGATATTACACCCCACTCCAACTCCGACTCCACCCCTCAAGCCCTCCACACTCACCACCATTCTTGGAAAACGTATGTGTGTGTGTGTGTATATATATGTATATATATGTATATATATATATATATATATATGTGTATATATATATATATATATATATACACACACACACACAGTCATGGCCAAAAGTGTTAGCACCTTTGAAGTTGTTCCAGAAAATAAAGCATTTCCCTTAGAAAATTAATAATACACCCCCTACACCTCCCCTCTCCATAATATACTCTACACCGCCCCTTTCCATAATCTCTCTCCCACACTGCCCCTATTTATAATATTCCCCCACACGAAAGCCCATGTGTATCATATCCCCACACACTGCCCCTCTGTAAAATATCACACACACACACACACACACACACACACACACACACACACACGCACACTGCTCCTCTGTATAATATCTCTCTCACACATACTGCCCCATGTATAATATCCCCCACAAACACTGCCCCTCAGTAGAATATATCCACACAATGCCCCTGTGTATAATATTCACACACACACACACACACACACACACACACACACACCACACACTGCTCCTCTGTATAATATCCCCCCAAACACACTGCTCCTCAGTGTAATATACCCCACACACTGCACCTCTATATAATATCCCCCACACTGCTCCTCTGTATAATATCCCCCCACACACTGCACCTCAGTACACTATCCCCCCACACACACTGCACCTCAGTATACTATCCCCCCACACACACAGCTCCTCAGTATAATATCCCCCCACACACTGCTCCTCAGTATAATATCCCCCCACACACTGCTTCTCTGTATAATATCCCCTACACACAATGCCCCTCTGCATAATACCACCCGACACACTGGTCTTCTGTATAATATCCCCACATACACACTGTTCCTCTGTATAATATCCTCCCACACTTCTCCTCTGTTTACTATCCCACACACACTGTTTATCAATATAACATCCTCCCACACCTACTACTCCTCTGTATAATATCATCCCACACCTAGTGCTCCTCTGTATAATATCCTCCCACACCTACTGCTCCTCTGTATAATATCCTCCCACACTCTACTCCTCTGTATAATATCTCCCCACTGGCTCTGCTCCTCAATATATCCCCCTCCACACACTGCTCCTCTGTATAATGTCCGCACACGTAAACTGCTCCTCTGTAAATACCATCGCACACTATAATATCCCACACACTGCTCCTCTGTGTAGCATCCTCCACACACACACACTGCCCCTTTATATATCCCCCACACACTGCAACTCTGTATAATATACACACACACAATGACCCTCTGTGTAATATAACTCATGTATACTGCTCCTTTGTACACTATCCCCCATGCAAGCTGCCCCTCTTTATATATATCCTCACACACACACAATGCTCCTCTGTATATCACCCCACCCACACTACCCCTCTGTATACTATCCACCTACACACATTGTCTCTCTGTATATTATCCTCCTGGTATATATGTCCAAATGCTGGTATATATGTCTGCATCCTGGGCCCTTCCTGGTATGCATGTCCCCATCCTGGTTTATTGTTCCCTTCCGAGCATAAATGTCCTCTTTCAGGTATACATGTCCCCATCCAGGGACCCTCCTGGTATGCATGTCCCCATCCCAGTTTATTTGTCCCTATCCTGGTATATATGTCCAATCCTGGGCACCTCTTGGTATGTATATCCGTCTCTTGGGCACATTCTGGTATATATGACCCCATCCTGGTTTCTGTCCCCTTCTTGGTATATATGTCCTCCTCCTGGTATATACGTTCCTATCCTGGTTTATTTGTCCCTTTCCCAGCATATATATCCCCATCCTAGGCTCCTCCTGATTTATATATGTCCCCATCCTGTTTTTTGTCCCCTGCCTGGTATATAATCTCCTCCTTCTTGTGTATATGTGCCTTTCCTAGGTCTCTCCTCGTATATTTGTCTACTGCAAAAAGAAAAAAAAAACAAACATTTTACTCACGCTCCCCGACTCCCACGTCCTGCAGCGTCCTCTCTGAGCATCGATGCATTTCAGCTGGATGTGTGCCCCCACACATCCAGCTAAAGCAAGGCAGGGGCTGCAGTCAGCGCCCAGGACCTGGGGCTGGAGTCAGTGGCCCCCCACCACCCGCGGCTGGAGTCAGAACCCGCCCCCCTGCGGCTGAAGTCAGCGGTCCCCTCCTGCCCCTGCGGCTGGAGTCAGCACCCCCCTGCGGCTGGAGTCAGCGGGTCCCCTATCACCCCCGGCAATCTTCAGCTCAGAGCGCCTACCTCTCCCTTCCGGATACTGCGCGCTCGCCAGCTTCGCATTTCCCACAGCACTGTGATGAGGTGCAGAGTGATGACCTCATCACATTGGGCTGCGGGATGACGCGCCACCTTTCTACTTTGCTCCATTCACAGTACCTCCTCACCACATGGCTAATTTGCTTGCAATGCCCTAGAAGGACTTCGCACGCACCTTAGTCATGTGCAGACTGCAGTTGTTGCTGAAGCGACACCACCGGGCCCCTCTGCTGCAGCTGTGAATGGGGCTCGGTGAAGATGGTGGGCCTGGCTAGCCAGGGGCTACATAAAGCTGAGTAATTCACCGGCGGTGGTTACAGTAAAAACGCAGTGCTGGGACCAGAGGAGCCAAAAAAATTATGACTTCTTACCTCTCTGTTGCGTCCCCTCTGAAGCATGGCCGTCGGCTCCCTGTGCGACCGCACAAGTCGCACATGCCTAAAGCCGGCCATGCTTACGGATGCGTTTTTTTATGAGATATGTGTTTTGCAGCAGTACCTTTAATCATGACTTTTGGGATGAATTTTTCTAGCCATTTCTAAATGCATTTATTGTCTTTTATGGGTAGTACTCTGCAACTTATTTGCGGCTTTTCATATATTTGCTTCCGATTAGTGTTAAGGGGTTATTACACTTTTTTGTCTTACGTAATATAGAAGTTACTATTAATTCCGTACATTAATATATCAAACAATGGTTCAATATATCTCTCTTTAGAGGGGTATGTCAATATAGGGTTAATATGGGAGTTTCATGTTTGCTTTTATTATCCCACCCCCTCATTTCCCTTTTTAACGTTTAGCAGAAAGTTTTTAGTTTAGGGACCATGTAGAAGGCGCACATACGCCGAAACGCGTAGTCTGAGAGACTACTACTCCTATTTGATATGAAATTTTGCCCCCTGCGTGGATCTATTTTTAATGGAATTATTTAATAAAATTTGCATCGCAAAATTTTTTTTTAAGAGTATCAACTGAGTCTTGGAATTTGTCTGCTGCAGTTTTGGATGATTTTTTTCTACATTAATTTGAATGGGTGAAAAGTGCTGTAAAATCATAGAAAAAATTGACATGCTGAGTGTTGTAAAAAAAACATTTCAGGGCTCAAAATATGTGCTTGGGAAAAAGCCACAGCGTGTGCATGAGATTTTAGAAAACTCATTGATTATGCTGGTACTGTGAAACACTGTATTTTTTGCACCAAATATATTGTGTAATATATATAACAAAAGTTTCTATGTGCGAACATACCCTAAGTACACCTTTCGGTCACAAGTCTATGAGATTGTTGAAGATCCAATTACAAAATCGTGGCTAAATTATTTGTATGCCAATGGCTTGCTTAGGAACGTGATTCGCATTCTTGTTGTTTGTAGACAACAACCAAATTTATTTTTGTGCCTCTATTATTTGTAGAATGGTTGTGTGTGTTTTGGTGTAAAGGTGGCTTTACACGCTGCGACATCGCTAGCCGATGCTAGCGATGGCGAGCGTGATAGCACCCGCCCCTATCGTTATGCCGATATGTGAAGATTGCTGCCGTAGCGAACATTATCGCTACGGCAGCGTCACACGTACTTACCTGCTTGGCGACGTCGCTATGACCGGTGAACCGCCTCCTTTCTAAGGGGGCGGTTCGCTCGGCGTCACAGCGACTACACTAAGTGGCCGCCCAATCAAAGCGGAGCGGCGGAAATGAGCGGGACGAACATCCCGCCCACCTTCTTCCTTCCTCATTGCTGGCGTGTGGCAGGTAAGGAGAGGTTCCTCGTTCCTGCGGCGTCACACGTAGCGATCTGTGCTGTCGAAGGGACGAGGATCAACTTCGCCCAAGCGACAGCAGCGATAATTGGGAGAGGACCCCATGTCAACGAGGAGCGATTTTGGACGTTTTTGCAACGATCCAAAATCGCTCCTAGAAGTCACACACAACGAGATTGCTACAGCGGCCGGATGTGCGTCACAAAATCCGTGACCCCAACGAGATCGCTGTAGCGATCTCGTAGCGTGTAAAGCCCGCTTAAGTTGTTACTTTGACCCTACTTTTCCTTAATTTTCTTACAAAAAATTATATTTCTTTCTGTATATAGCTAAGTTACGTTTCCAGCAGCAGGTCCAACAGATAAGAAGTGTTTCCCAAACCGGTCAAAAAAAACAACATACAGATCCGATTGTGCCCCGTTTATCTGGAGGCTCCAGAAATCTTCAGGAAGCTGAGTCAGGCAGCCAAGGATCATTAACACCTGTGACTGGAAACCAAACTCCAGAAGAATACTGGTCAGACTCTGTTCAAAGCTCCAGATCTCCAACACCTATAAACACAAGTGCTACACATTCGCCAACGAGGCTTAGTATTCCTGGAACCATGAGTAAGAGCTGGAGGAATCACACAGAGGGATCTTCGCTAAGTCCACAAAGCCAGGGTGACATGGAGGGATCAGTTGATGCCCTGGGTCCCTTCTCACCTAGGGCTTCAGCTCTTCTGTCCCCTAGACCCTATCAACCTCGAAAATCAACGTAGATAGAAAGATTTAGTAAGGAGATCGCATATTCAGAATAAGTCATGGATGTATTATACCAAGACAAATATTAATTGATTTTACCTTTGCACATTTATTTCAATGGCATGCATTTTTTAATATGCATATAATATTTTAGACATCTGCTTATTAATGTATCACCTTAATAATTTTATCAAATGATTTTCATGAATAACACCCTTAATCAGGGCTATTATATGCAGATCCAGCCCTGAAAGATGATGTTATGTATGTTATTTATAGCTGCCAAGACCAATTTGTGAGCCGTAAATATAGTATATACATTGCAAATTAACTTATTCTGTATATTTATTATTTTTCATACCCAAGGGTATTGTACTGGGGTGGAAATCACACACTTTAGCTATATAGTTGTATTTTTAGCTTTGACTTGATGATGAAAGTGAATCTGTCGGTAGGATCAACCCTCCTAAAGCCTGCTTTACACCAGGCAATCTATCGGGCGATAGATCGTCGGGGTCACGGTTTTTGTGACGCACATCCGGCATCGCTGGCGATGCCGGCCTGTGTGACACCTCCTAGCGACGCAGTATCACTCACAAATCGTGAGTCGGGTACTGCTCGTTAGGTTCCATAATATCGGTTACTTTAGTCGCCCATCGTTTCCGTGGTAGCACACGTCGCTCCGTGTGACACCACGGGAACGATGAGCAGCTCACCTGCCTCCCGCGGCCGCCGCCGGCTCTATGTGGAAGGAAGGAGGTGGGCGGGATGTTTACATCCTGCTCATCTCCGCCCCTCCGCTCTGATTGGCCGGCGGCCGTGTGACGTCACTGTGACGCCGAACGTCCCTCCCACTCCAGGAAGTGGACGTTCGCCGCCCACAGCGAGGTCGCACGAGAGGTAAGTATGTGTGACGGGGTTTAGTAACTTTGTGCGACACGGGCAGCGATTGCCCGTGACGCAAAAAGGACGGGGGCGGGTACGATCGATTGTGAAATCGCACAATCGGTCGTACCGTGTAAAGCAGGCTTAAGGCATCTATATGGGCGTGTAGGTCATAGAAAGCTGCATAAAATGATGACTTTATATTTTCCATACGTTGTCTTATGTTAGAGATATCCATGTTTTTATTATATGTAACACAGCTGTTCCAGGCTGGCAGGACACTGATGTCACTAGGAATCTGCCTACAGATCTTCTTTTAAATAAAAGGTGGAGTTACCAGTGTGAGACATGTAACTAACGCCAAACAGAAGATCTTTGCCTTCTTACAAACATGTTTACTGTAGGTCTCACAGCTCTGCTGTATTGGAACAATATTGCAGCATTGGCCGCCTGTGAGATGGAAGATGAATCTAAGAAGAACCTGCAGAAGTGTTAGGGCTCGTGCACACATTGCGTAATTGCATGCATTTACGCTGCGTATTGCACTGCAGCGTAAATGCATGCGTCCTGCGTCCCCTGCACAATCTATGTGCACACGATACTTTTATGAATGCAGCGATTTGGGTGCTAAAATTTTGACCGAAATCCATGTGTTCATAAAATGAGCATGTCAATTAATTTGTGCGCTGTGGATGCAGCTCCCACTCTGTCTATGGTGGGGGCAGCAGCCATAGCTCATGAAATCGGCTTTTTTTGTACAGAAAAACTGCATCCATTATGCAGTGTTTCTGCAGCTATTTGACGCGCACATGTGCTGTCAAATCGCTGCAGAATATTCAGCAGTTACGTGTGCATGAGCCCTTACAATTGTTACGCCCTGGCCAGGCAAGGTAGTCACAGATAGGGGACTGGTGTAGTGCGGGGCCCTAACAAGGTGACAGCAGCCAAACAATTAAAACCCTAGTCACCCCCCTCAGTGCTTGATGGACACACCAGGGGGCGGAGCCAGGCGGTTGGACATGCCCACCGAGGAGTTCGGATGGCCTGGGGCGGGAAAAGTAGTCAGATGAGTTTAGGAGGTGAAGTAAAGTGGAAGCAGGCCTGTGTGTCAGGTCTGCAACTAACTGACAGGTGCCAGGGTTGGAGCCTGGGCACCTTTGGATAGGAGGCATACGGAGGCCTCAGTCTGTAGGAGTGGGGAAGACGGCTTGGTGGAACCGTGGTGGACTGGAACAGGGTAGTGGCCCGCCGGTACCGACCTGGGGAACCGACTCGGAAACCGGAGCACAAAGGGGGGTACTCAGACCCTGAAGCTAGGTTCAGAAGCTACTGGGGGCTAGCTAATTAACTGATTGCAGCCAGGACTATAGGTTCTGTCCCACCCAAAGTCCCGACTGAAGACAACAGCCCAACGAGGGGGATAGAAAGCCACCGCCACGGCAAAGAGATCCCACAGGCCAGCGTCTACGGGCAAAGGGCTCCTTAGGCGACCACAAGCTGGGGAGCGGACTCCTGACGCTGCAAGCGTAGGTAGTCCACCATCATACAAACGGTGCAGGAGAAAGGCAGAGACCACCAACCGGGTGGGGGACCAGACTGCAGCTGGCTGCGGGCACTGACCACCATCACCTTGGTTTACCAGAGACTTGTGTGTTATTACTAATCGTGACTACATCAGTGCCCTCTGGCCGCCCATCTCCCTGCACCGCCCAACTCTCCCCAATGGGTCCCGGGGCCACCATCCCTACCCACAGAGGGGTTAACAACTTGCTGCGCAACATCTCCCCCGGGTGTCCGGTAACTGCAGTGGTGGTGTCCACCTGCACCACAACCCGTGGGTGGCGTCACAAACTCAAACACGGCTCCGGCCGTTCAACTACGTCCCCCCCAAACCGCCAACCCCTTTTAAATCGGAGTGACCGCGGACCCCCGGTACCGGAGACCCTCGAGCCACCCACTGAAGGTCCGGACCCGAGCGGCTCGGCTGCCGCTGAGCACGGGGCGGCACACAATTATATCACACACAGCTCCACAGTGAGATTAGGAGAACAGAGAGCGGCCATCATACATCACACTGGTAAGACCCCTTCTGTTTAAAATAAGCTATGAAGGCAGATTCTCATACAGATCAGTGTCCAGCCCATAGCCTGGAACAGCTCATTTATATATAAGAAAAATGTTGATTTCTCTGGAATAAGACATTGGATCGCAGATGTTAAATTATGATTTTATTAAACTTCCTATGACCTACATAACCATGGCCTAGGGTTGGATAATACTGACAGATTCACCTAAAGCAGACTATCATGAGAGATCATAAAGGATTGTGCATCCTGCTCTATTCTATTATTGACCTTTTTTTACTGTAGATTTGAGCCGTTGACAAATGCATCTCACTATGGGATACTTGACATTTTATATTTATGCAAAATAAGAATTTATATATTTAGCTGAATAATAGAAGACGCAAATGTTGAAATGAATCAGCCATGTGGAGTATAACCTTCTATTATATATCTTGTTTCTCATGAACATGACAATTTTATACCTTTTAAACATTATTAAATGCTTGATTTACTTTTTTGTTTTTCTGTTGTCTTACTTGTATTGGAAATATTGTCTCTTTGTTTTTCCATTGCACAGTGCTACAAGCTATACACATGCAAAACTATAGCAATAATACTGTCCATCCTCTACGGTCTAATTAGTTAAAGTAAACCTGTCATTTCCCCTGTGCACCCAGAACCACGAGCAGTTCTGGGTGCATATCTAGAATCCCTGCCTAACTGTCCTGTAGCTAAAAGCATACATAAAGAGATCTTTAGAAAAAGAATTTCTAAAGATCAATTATGACATGCAAATGAGGGCTGTGAATAGATGCAGGGGCATTATTTCCCTGGCTAGTTGGCCCATTTAGCATGTTATCAAGCCCCTGTGGGTGTGATAACCTGCTTACAACAGCCAGTGTCAGTGCAGACGACTTATGATCATGGGCAGTGAGCTTCTTTGAAGCCAGAACCTATACACCCGGAGTCAAAGAAGCTGAAAGCTGACGGGTACAAAGCTATGCGCATCGTGGCTTTGTATATTGCACTGCCATGACACTGGCTGTTGTAAAGCATGTTATCACACCCACAGGGACGTGATAACATGCTAAGTGGGCCAACTAACCAGGGAAATAATGCCCAGCCCTCATTAGAATGTCATAAAGGATCTTTAGAAATACCTTTTGTAAAGATCTCTTTATGTGTGCTCCTGTATGCTGGAACAGTTAGGGAGGCATTATAGATATGCACCCAGAACTGCTAGTGGTTCTAGGTGCACAGGGGACCTGACAGGTTCCCATTACGTAACATTGGGGTTTTATATAAAATAGAATTATTTTTTTAGACCATAAGATACAAGAAAAAACATATTGATATCACATTTGTTCTTAAACATTACTATCCATTTAATAATAAACGCTAAAAGTTATGACCATGGTTCAGGCCATAAATAGCACCTCTCTACCCCTATATACTGTATACAGAATAGCTCATCATTGAGCAACTAATAGTCATTTGCCATGCTTGTACACTGTCGCTGTGGCAGTGGTTGGCGTGGAGCACCGCACCTCTAAGGCTTCAAAAAGTTACGGACCCGCTGAGGTTCGCCATGACGTGGCAGTGGGCTTCATACAGTCTGATCAGAATATTAAACCAAGAACCTCATGTTCAGGTGCATATAAATTTTTGCCTAGCGACTTTAAATCAAAGTATGAATTTTGGATGTGCGGTCCATGTCTTTCTCTATGTTGCATTGCATGGTCTGTTCCTTCTTTTTTTTTTCCAATTAAAGTTTTATTGATTTTAAGAAGGGAAAAAAAACACAGAAAAGTTAACAACTTATCAGAGGGATGCTTTATAAAGAGCCCTTACGACACATCAAAGCAGCGGGCTCAGCAACAGTGCATGTATAATTACATAAATACATGGTTAACATGTTAAACCAAGAATAATAGAACATAAAGGAGAAGACAGAGAAGAGAAGCAAGGACATGATTCAGAGAAGAGAAAGAAAGTGTCAGTGAAAAGAAAGGAGGGGAAAGGGACCTGCTGGCCGGGTCTGGTATGTCGTCCGTTGGACTGTAAACTAAAAGAAGGGAATATATGGCTTCTGTAGATAATACATGCCAAGGGTTCAGTTATCCAGGAGATTATTGTAGTGCAAGGAACTTTGGACCAGAGAGGAATGATTCCCAATGGAACCACTTAGTGGCTATCTATGCAGTCTGTCCTCGTGACTGGGCCATCACTATCTCCATGCGGTGTATCACGTTCACCTCCAGCACCCACTCTTCTAGGGTTGGGGTTGGAAGGTACTTTCCATCGCCGCAGAATTACTGTATTGGCAGCCTGAAGGAGAGGTCCCAAATTGATTTCTTATAGGTCTATTTCGATACTTTGAACATTTACAATAAGGTTGCCTAAGACACTTAGAGACTGTAATCCCCATTTCCTCCTGTATAGCCACCAATACCTTCTCCCAGAAAGCCGCCAAGCGTGGGCAATACCACCAAATATGGGACATGGTGCCCCCTTGTGCTCCACAGCGCCAACAGGTGTCAGGTACCATGTTTTTCCAAAAATAAGACCTCCCCCAAAAATAAGCCCTAGCAGGGATTTTCAGCATTTTCGGAGAAAGGCTTAAATATAAGCCCTCCCCCGAAAATAAGCCCTAGTCGCGGATCAATAATGAAGTGTCCGTGTAGCTAAAAAAGATACAGATACTGCAGGACACTTCATTATAGACAGCGGCACCCGGCAATTACACTCACCCGACACTGAGCGGCAGGACCTGCAGTGATCACACACCCGCACACATCAGCTCTCACACACACACACACACACAATCAGATCTCACACAGACCAGATCTCCCACACAAACATCGGATCGCACACATAGTCAGATTGCACACATAATCAGATCGCACACACAAACATCGGATCACACACAAACATCAAATCACACACACAAACATCGGATCGCACACACATCGGATCGCATACACACTTACCTCATCCAGCGACACCGAGCTCTTCTCGCCGGGAGAATCCTGAGAGGCAGTGTAGTGCAGCGCGACGAACAGGACCTGCGGCCGGACACGTGACTTGCTTCATTCCCTGCTGCCGTAAGTGCTGGATGTGATGTGTTTGTGTGTGATCTGCTGTGTGTGTCTGCAATCGGCTGTGTGTGTCTGCGATCGGCTGTGTTTTTCTGCGATCGGCTGTGTGTGTCTGCGATCAGCTGTGTGTGTCTGCGATCAGCTGTGTGTGTCTGCGATCAGCTGTGTGTGTCTGCGATCAGCTGTGTGTGTCTGCGATCGGCTGTGTGTATCTGTGATCGGCTGTGTGTATCTATGATCGGCTGTGTGTATCTGTGATTGGCTGTGTATCTGTGATCGGCTGTGTGTATCTGTGATCGGCTGTGTATGCCTGTGATCGGATGTGTGTATCTGTGATGGACTGTGTGTATCTGTGATCGGCTGTGTGTGCCTGCGATCTGCTGTGTGTGCCTGCGATCTGCTGTGTATATCTGCGATCTGGTGTGTGTTTGTGTGTGTGTGTGTGTGTGTGTGTGTGTGTGTGAGAGAGTGTGAGTGATCTGCTGTGTGTGTGATCTGCTGTGTGTGCCTGCGATCTGCTGTGTGTGTCAGCGTGTCAGCTAGCAGCAGGGTAGGACGGCGTGCTGCACCGACCGGAGATCACAGGAGGACCTTGGAACTACGCAGACGTCCTGGTCTGGTGAGTATGAGTCTCCTGGGAAGTAGGGGGGTCTGCTTTTTTGGGGGGTAAACTTACCCCCAACCGTGTTTCTCCAAGGATAAGACCTCCTCCAAAAATAAGCCCTAGTGCTTTTTTGAGGGGCAAAAAAAATATAAGACAGTGTCTTATTTTTGGAAAAACACGGTATCTCAGGACACCATGCATGAAGAGATGCCGGAACCCTATACCACCTTGAAAGTATTTTCTAACTGATCTCCTGCATTCTTGTGGTGACCACGGATTTGTGAGTCAGGCGGAAACAGTGCTCCCATTGATTTCCAGGAAACACCTGATTAAGCTCTGCCTCCCATGCCGCGCAGAAGTGGGGGGAGACACCGCCGCCGCACAGGTCATAATCCCGTAAATCTTTGAGCTGTTCCTTCTTTTTTTTGTTTCACTTGGATGAGCATTCCTCCCATTTGGCACAGGTGTTTTTAATTAGCAGTAGACTGCAATAAGGGTCCTGCCTTTTTTGCTCTGTTCACAGTCTGGGAGCTTGTGGAAGGTGAGTTGTCCAGCTCCCTTCACAGGGTGTTTCTACTGTGTGCCGGCCAGTGTGCTCTAGTGTCATGGGGACTGAGCCTTGCAGCATGGGTGTTGTGTTGCCCTGCTTGTGCACTGTCGCTGCAGCGGTTGTTTGCATGCAGCACCACACCTTTAAGGCTTCAAAAACTTAGGGAACCACTCAGAGGTTCTCCGTGACGTGGCAGTGAGCTTCATACAGTCTGATCAGAATGTTAAACCAAGAACCTTACGTTCAGGCATATACATATTTGTCTACCAGCGTTAGATCAAAGTATTATTTTTGGATGTGCAGTCCATGTCTTTGTCTACATGTCGAATAGTCATTTGACCACTGTACATGTGAATATGGTCTAAAATATCTATAAAGCTTGTGATTTAGGACTATGAACATTAAATGAGCAATTGGTTGTAAATCTCTTAAGCCTGCTTTACCCTTTTAATTAAGCATACGATATCATATGCGATGTGACACGCCCCCATCGTATGTGCGGCACGTTCAATTTGTTGACCGTGTCGCACAATAGATTAAAAGCTGTCACACGTACTTACCCTTCTATACGACCTCGATGTGGGCGGCGAACATCCACTTCCTGGAGTGGGAGGGACGTTTGGCGTCACAGCGACGTCACGCGGCAGCCGGCCAATAGAAGCAGAGGGACGGAGATGAGCGGGACGTAAACATCCCGCCCACCTCCTTCCTTCCGCGTTGCCGGCGGGACGCAGGTAAGATCTGTTCATCGTTCCCGGGGTGTCACAAACTGCGATGTGTGCTGCCTCAGGAACATTGAACAACCCGACGTGCAATTTTTAGGAAATGAACGACGTGTCTGCAATGAATGGTTTTACGTTCAATCGCAGTCGCACGTTGCTGTCACACGCTACAACACCACTAACGATGCCGGATGTGCCTCACTTACGATGTGACCCCGCCGACACATCGTTAGATATGTTGTAGCGTGTAAAGCGGCTTTATACAAGATAAAAATAGGAAATAAAGATTTAGAAAATTAATTTTAATGTTTTACTATGTTGTATATCAAAAAAGAGAAACAAAAGGTTAATGTGAAATATAAAATTTAATAGATTGTCTGTGAAGCAACTCGCATTGGCAGTGATTGATAGGTCACAGTGAAATAGACAGAAAACCCATATGTGGATACATTACATGCATTGTTCTCGTTACTTTTATTCACACATATTCACATAAGATTCTTTCTTACTTCTTCATTTCAAAGGTTAGATTACTTACAAGACATACAATAACTAATGTCTATGATAATACTAGAATTGCTAAGTTCATGAATGTGAATTGCACAATCAAATGCTGACAACCTTGTATACAGCTTCAATAAATAAGTCCATTATTATATTTTAATCATATTATTTCATAGATATCACACATATGTGCCCCATATGTACTGGAAAGTAATAGTATAAGTAGGTCCAGAGCCCTCTATTGTATTACTTGCGTCCTGGACTGTGCAAACTTCCTAACTTAGGTAAAGAATAGGCTTCTGCAAATTATGCACTAGCACGGACTTGCTGCATGTGTATCTAGATTAATAATGTTGACTTTTAGAAGTAAAATAGCTATGTTTTCAATGAGCTCACCTTTTGTGGCAGCTGCAGACAGGGGGAAATATGTATTTTAGGCTGGGCCCACACAGGGATCTACTGCGATCCCCTCCCATGACACTCGGCTCAGCTGGCAGTAGTGCAGAACCGAGTGTCATGCGAGTGTCCCTGCGACTGAGGTCCGTTCCTGCGAGCAGACCTCAGCTGCTCGGGGTGGGTTGGCTCTGCGGAGGGGCGGGCCAGCACGGAGGAGGGGAGGGATTTTTCTCCCTCTCTCCTCTGTTGCTGGCTATTGCCATTCTCGCCCTGCACTCGCGGTATACCAGTGTACCGCGAGTGCAGTGCAATTTTTCTCTCGCCCCATTGACTTGAATAGGTGCGAGAGAAACAATGAACGCATTACAATCGCAGGATGCTGCGATTGTTTTCTCGGCACGATTGGGGCTGAGAAAATAATCGCTCATGGGTGCTGAGACACAGGCTAATACTGATCTGAGTGGAATGCGATTTTTTATCGCACTCCACTCACACCGTTTTTCTCGCCGTGTAGCTTAGGCCTAACTCTGTGGCTGTGTCAAGGTACGTCCACATTGTTAATTTGTGGCAGGATGAAATCTGTATAATCCAGAGGGCAAAAGTCATAGAGGCGAAATCTGCACTAGATGATGCAGATTTTGTTGCAGAAATACATAATATAAATTTACAGGTTTGGGCAGTCATCTGCAGTGCTGCTCAGTTTACCCTACAGATTTCATTCACCGCATGTAGATGAGAATTTGGAAAATCTGTTAAAAATGTAACCCGGAAATTCATTACATAACGAATCTGCATAAACATATCTTAAAGGAAAACTGAGGATTTTGCCATCAGATAAAATATATTAAAGGGAGTTTGTCAGCCCCAAGATGCATTTTAAATGATCTATGCCATGACATAATGGACTTAGCCACTATAAAAATCATACTTGCACTGGTTCAGTACCTGAGAAAAATAATTTTTCATTTGTATGCAAATGAGGGGGCTTCGATGTACCCTTGGATTAGTCAAGAGTTTGGTGTACCTTTATGCCCGTAATTTTGTATGTTGGGGGCTACTCCCGCTTCTTTATATCAGCTCTCACTTCCCAGAGCATACTGTGCCTAAAGTAAGCAGGCATGTGTGCTCCTGGTCACTGATACAGGTTATGCCCGGCCGTGCATGCACAAGTGGCCAGGCATATTATCCTCTCTAGCAACTTTCTGCTGATAGTACTCCCTGCACTAATACACCCAAGAGTATAAAAAGTGGCATCAGCAAAGAGAAGCCATGAAGAAGAACACTCCTGGATATTGTATGAGCGTCAGCAGACTCTGTGCACGTGGCAGGGTACAGGCAGTGTGAGTGCGCATGCACACACACACACACACACACACACACACACACACACACACACACACACAATCCAGCTGACTTTAGACAGCATCAGCTCTGGAAAACAAGTGCTGTAAACCAGAAATGGTTGAAATCTACAACATGTTAGTTAAATGAGGTGGGTGCATAAAGGGGCACTGAGCTTTTGGCCATGCCAATAGTACACTGAAGCCCCCTAATTTGCATATGAATTAAAAGATTTTCTCAGGCACACAAATACATACATTGCTAGTATGATTTTTATAGAGCCTAAGTCCTCTATATCACACTATAGCTCGTATAAAATGCATTTTGGGGTGACAGACTCTCTTTAAGAAGAACATTATTGACTTGTACATTTTAAAATCTTTTAAACTCAGTTTACTTCATATTTACCCAAGGAAGATATTACTTTGGTAGTACTGAACATTCAGATTATATTATTGTATCACACTACAAAGTGCCTTGATGCAGAGGGTGAAATAAGTATTGAACATGTCATCAATTTTCTAAGTAAATATATTTCTTAAGGATCTATTGAGAAGAATTTCTCACCAGATGTCAGTAACAACCCATCCATTGGCATTGCATTGATTACAGAAGAATTTTTAAACTACTGAAGTTTCCAGTGAGCACTGTTGCGGCTATAATCCGGAAGAGGAAAGAATAACATTTCCCCAACCACAGCCAGGTGCTCCCCGCAATATTTCCGACAGAGGAGTTAAAAAAGTATCAGAAGAGTTGTCTAAAAGACAAGGATTACTTGTGGAGAACTATAGAAAGACCTGGAATCAGCAGGTACAATTGTTTTAAAGAAAGCAATAAGTAATGCAGTCAACCTCCATGGCCTATATGCACACTCCCCATGCAAGACTCCATTGCTGAACAAAAACTATGTTCAACAACATTTAAAGTTTGCTCAACAATATTTAGAGAAGCCTGTGAGATACTGTGAGAATATAGTCTGGTCACATGAGACCAAAATTCAACTCTTTGGATACCATAATACACCTATGCATATCGCCCCCAAAATACCATTTTAACAGTTAATTTTGAAGGTGGGAACATCATAGTATAGGGCACTTTTTCATCATATGGCACAGGCAATCTTCTTGTGTAGAGACATTCTTGATAAAAATATGCTGCTATCTACCAGGATGATGAAGATAAAAGGAGGGTGGACATTTCAGCAAGACAATGATCCCAAACACACAGCCAATGAAACTCTCAATTGGTTTCACAGAAAGAAAATGAAGCTGCTAGAATGGCTCAGCCCATCACCTTACGTGAGTCCAATAGGAAATTTATGGAAGGAACAAAAATTCAGGAGCCCACTGAACCTTCAGAATTTGTTTTTGTAGAAGAATGAGAGAAAATCACACCTGAGCAATGAATGTGACTAGTTTCTTCATACGGGAGGCATCTTGAAGCTGTCATCAGCAACACATCTTCTGTATAAAGTATTAAATAAATTTCAGTAAGTGCATTCAATACTTTTTTCCTGTGTAATTTC
Organism: Anomaloglossus baeobatrachus; assembly: GCF_048569485.1. Lineage (NCBI taxonomy): Eukaryota > Metazoa > Chordata > Amphibia > Anura > Aromobatidae > Anomaloglossus > Anomaloglossus baeobatrachus. The sequence goes on from NC_134356.1 coordinate 452,692,841, forward strand.
TCATTATTACACATCACTACATTTATGGATATCTATGGTTTGATTTCTTTGCCTGTGTGGATTAAATGGGTTATTACTGACATCTGGTGAGAAATTCATGTCAATAGCACCTTTAGAAATATATTTAATAAGAAAATTGTTGACATTTTTAATACTTATTTCATCCGCTATACATTTCTTTATATTTACGTATGAGGAAATAATAAAAAAAAAAAATCTGGTCTTCAAATTAAGTAAATACAACACCAGATGAGCAATAACAAGACCTATTTTACCGTGTCATTATTTATTTACAAAACTAGGCCAAAATGCAAAAGCTTCACGACATCCGCTGTACATGTACGGCTCCAAGGGAAGTGCTTTCCCCCAAACCGTCTTACAGTAGTGTTCAAAATAATAACAGTCCAATATGACTAACCAGATTATTCATCGTTTTTGGTATAAATTATATCACCACATGTCAAAATTTACCAGTTGGTACAGTAGAGTCTTAGAAAACCCACAGACTTCGCATTCGTGACCAGCAGGTTTTTTAATCTGTGTATTTGAAAAATTAGACGACCCCTGTATGAAGCTAATCTGTTAGCATGAAATTCCCGCAAAGTCCCACTGTTAAAAAAAAAGACATGTACTGAAGCGGAAAACAATTTGCCAAAGAATACATCAATTGGCCTAAAGAGAAATGGAGAAACATTTTTGGACTGATGAAAGTAAAATTGTTCTTTTTGGGACCAAGACAGTTCTTCTGATTCAAGCCACAGGACACTCTGAAGACAGTGAAGCATGGTGGTGCAGGCATCATGATATGGACATGTTTCTCTTACTATAGTGCCAGACCTATTTACTGCAAACCAGGGATCATGGACCAGTTTGCATATATCCAAAAATCTGAAGAGGTCATGTCGCCTTACGCTGAAGAGGAAATGCCCTTGAAATGAGTGTTACAACAAGACAACAAGCCTAAACACACCGGTAAACAAGCAAAATCTTGGTTCTAGTCCAACAAAATTGAGGTTACGGAATGGCCAACCCAATCCCCAGATCTTAATACAATACAACACTTGTGAGGTGACATCAAAAATGCCTTTTCTGAGGCAAAGCCACAAAATACAAATAAATTGTTGATGTAGTCAAAGCATCCTGGGCTGGAATAAGAGTTGTCAGGTGCCAGAAGTTAATTGACTCTTTGCAACATAGATGTGAAGCACTTCTGACAAACTGTGGTTATACAACTACTAAATATTAGGTTAGTGATTCACAGGAATGCTAAATCCTAAATAAAAAGGACAGATTTTGAGTATGTAAAGACAAATACAGATACTGCTATTTTGTTGCACAGCCCAATGTTCATTTATTTATATTTTCTGTAAAGTAGTTAAACATACTATACATTTATCTGCATGTTTTGATTTAGAAAACAGTGTGCAATGTTCCCAATGCATGGAAATAAAAACTATTATAAACATTTTGAGCTTAACTCATGTTTTTGAACACACTGCTATTATTTTGATCAGAACTGTACGTGCACAGCCGTACGATCGCGCCGGCTCATGTGCGGCACTTGCAAAACATTCAGCTGGTGTCAGCTATGCAATCGCGTTGTGCCGACCAAAGCCGAATAATCGTCATGAGGTCCTGCCTTGAACAAAATTTGACACGCCTCCTGCATGTGTGCTAGTCACTGATCTAATGCCCTGCAATGTAAAAGCATTGCAGAGCATGAGATCAGGGAAGGAAAAGCTGGTGTCCCAGGGACTAGGTAAAAATCTAAAAAAAGATTTTAAAAAATTGTAAAAGTATTAAAAAAAAATCAATAAATAAAAACATTTTATTTATATGTCTGTGTGTGTATATATATATATATATATATATATATATATATATATATATTTATTATGCCAATAAATACATCTGTTTATGTAAAAACAAAAAAAATTACACATATTAGATTCAGAATGACACGCTCTATAAAACTGCCACATTATTTAGCCCCTTCAGTGACCACTGTAAAAGAAAAAGCGTGGCAAAAAATGATGCTTTTTCATCACATCGCTGTAAAACAATATAATAAAATGCAATAAAAAATTGCATGTAAATAAAAATGGTATTGCTGGAAATATCATCTTGTCCTGCAAAAATTACCGTAAGTCCCCACTCGGCTCTGTCTGCAGAAAAATAAAAAAGTTACAGCTCTCACAATATAGCGATGTAAGAGCAATTATTTTTTTCTATGAAATTGTTTTTATTGTGTAAAAGCGGCAAATCATAAAAAAAGACATACAAGTGGTATTGATGTAATCCTAGACTTTGCTGTTTTATCTTCATTGAGCCTCCAAAAACCATACAAAGCAATTGAAAAAACTGTTAACCCTTACAAACAAGCTATAGTTATTCAGTCTTTTTTTAATTGTACTAACATGAACTTGAGCATCTATCATGTAGAGGCCTTTGGAGTCTGAACTGTAGCTCTTGATATTTTTGCAATTTTTCTGAACATTGTAAAGTCTGACATTGGGGTGAATTTGCTGTGATGTTCAGTCTTGGGAACATTGTCTTGAATGTTTTTCACTTGTGAATAATCTTTCTTACTGCAGAAATTATGGCCAACAAATTGTTTGGAAATGGTATTATAATTCTTTCAAGATTGATGAGAAGAAACAATTGCTTCTCTAGGATCAATGTTGATATGTTTCCTCCTTGACAATGTTAATACATGCTGAAATAGTACTGCTTTTATAGAAGTGGTCACTAGAGATGGGTGAGCACTAAAATGCTCGATCCTCAAGTGGAGCAGGTCAGGCGTTCTGAAAATGCTCATCTCGAGTAAAGAGTACAATACAAGTCAATGATTTGGCAGTTTGGCGAACATCGGCGCACCCGCGATACTGGGTTGAGGTTCGTGAGTAACCAAGTACCCCATTGCTCGATGGAGTAACAAAAAGTGCCGAGCACGCTTGCTCATCACTAGTGGTCATACTTGCTTATTAACAATTTAATCAAGGACGTTTGATTACCAACTCTTGGTTACTTCTTTCCCTCTTAATTTCTACAGATGCCATAAGGTTCTACTTAGTTTTTCACACACTACTATTGCATGTTGACCTAGTTTTAGTTAAATATTGTGTATAATGACACGGTGTAATTTTTCATGTATTGTTGTTCAGCTGGGGTTGCATTTACCAAATTTTAGATCTTCAAAGGAACAGAAGTTTTTTTTATTGTTTACTGGTATGTAAAACCATATAATTCAAACAGGGTGCACTTAGTTTTCTTCATGACTGTATATAAGTGTGTATGCACTATTTCTGGAGTTATTCATATGAATTTTTTATACCTATAGGAGTGTTACATTGAGATTTTCAAATCCCACCAATGACAACATCTGCAAGGAGTTTGTATGTTCTCCCCGTGTTTGCATGGGTTTCATCCGGGTACTCCGGTTTCCTCCCCCACTCGAAAGACATACAGATAGGGACTCTAGATTGTGAGCCCCAATGGGGACAGTGTTGCCAATGTATGTAAAGCGCTGTGGAATTAATAGCACTATATAAAAGGAATAAAATTATTATTATTATTATTATTATTATTTTACGTAACATCTTGTTACCCCATAATAAAAAATAACTATTGTAAAACATGCCGTGATATATAAGATTGTGATTTTTCAATTTTGTTTTGTTTTTGTATACTGAGACTCCTATATAATCTACTGACTTCACTTTCTTCACAATATTGCACATAATCGGAATGGTAGTTGATTCCAGATGTCATAGGGTGGCAACAATCATGTTAAAACACATCTGACTGTAGTGTATGCCAATGGGAACACTCCACTGGTGCTTTGTTACACATCTTCTGCCAGTGAGAGATGCCAGCTTCGGAGGTACCAGCACCAATTACCACACGCCCAAGAATACGAGCTCGATTGTAAATTCTGCCCTGGAAAGGAAGCACAGAATTCATTATTTATTGAAGGTAAACCCAGTTTTAGAGGTTTTTTATATTTAGGATAAAGTAGTAAAAACACAGTTTCAGTTTTTAGAGGTCAATATATTTAGGATAAAGTAGTAAAACACAGTTTCATGTAGCATTTTTCTAATTATACATCAAAAATGTAGAAAATGTTACTTAAAGGGGTTATCCATGGTAATAAAAAAATAACCTCTCCAATAATGTTTAATGTTTTTCATTTGAGCTCCATAAGTATTAGGCTGTGTGCACACCTTGCGTAATTTCATGCGTTTACGCTGCGTATTGCACTGCAGCATAAACGCATCCCCAGCACAACCTATGAAGATTGTGCATAATCCATCCACATGTTGCGTTTGAGAGCGCAGCGATTTGCATGCTGAAATTTTGATCCAAATCGCTGCGCTCAAAAAAGCAACATGTCACTTCTTTCATGCACTTTGGATGCTGCTCCCACTCGGTCTATGGGAGAGGCAGCATCCAGAGCACATGAAATTGGCATCTATTCTGCAGACACACTGCATCCATTACGCAGTGTTTCTGCAGACAGGATTAGACTGAGTTCCCATGTTCTGTAACCATCTGTTAGAACGGATCCTGCAGAGATCCATTGGCAAAATGTCTGCCGGATCCATTTTTTGTTTTTTGGGTTTTTTTTAACATTGGAGTCTATAGAGAATAGATTACTTAACGGATTGCTATTTATCTTCCTTTTGAAATGGATCATGTTAGAAAAAACGGATCCTTTACAAATGCAAAAATAACAGATGACTACATAGCAATCAGTTAACAAATCTGTTCTCCATAGGCTTCAATGTTAAAAACACGGATCCTGCAGACATCAGTTATTTAACAACGGACAAAAAAGTTGTGTTTGCAGAACTTTTTTCACTAACAGATTTCAGCAGGATCTATTCTAAAGCATGTGAACTTAGCTTTACAGAGGACTGACACAGTTGCCTGTACCTTGCTTAGACAGCTAAGCCAGTCCTTTTCTTGAAGATAGCCCCTTGCCTTTTCCGCTATTTGCCTGTTTGTCTCAGCACGTCATTGACCACATGACCAAAATTGTCTGTCAATATCACCACTCCCATTTGTCTGAGAAGCCACAGAAAATGTTTAATTAACATATCAATACTACATTCCCCCTGAATTATTCCATGAATTGTGCAATAAAATCACATTGCCACGATCAGTTGAGTTTTTTTCTGTGCAGCTTTGTGTACTTGCAGTTTTTTATTGCACTTTTGTGCTGCGTTTTTGACTCTGGTTTTTTTGTCTCTATTTGGTGTCATCCTTTAAATAAAGCTGTTCTGTTTTTGAAACCTTCCCGATGCTGACATTGTTAGGTACGGATTACATGCGTTTTTGATTAGTTTCTGCCCTGTAAACACATCAAAAACGCGTGTGTGTTTTTTACCTGTGGAATTTCGCATCTAATGCAACTCTATGGAGAAATTTAGCACAGAAGACTCCGAGTACTCGCAAGGGAAATTGATATGCTGCGGATTGGAAAAACGCTCCGCAGGTGAATTTATGCAGCATATAAAAGAAGCACAGTGGACATATTTCTATTGATCCCATCTACTTTGCCTGTACTGTAAAATGCTGCGTTTTTGACACAGCAAAATACACAGTCAAAATGCAAATAAAACTCATTGTGGGCACGTACCTTAGGCTTGTAAATATCCCAAAATATTCTTGTTTTGTGAATTCAAGTAAAATACAGATATGTAAAGTGAACGGGGTAATTAACTACATTTTAACAAAAAAATATTTGTCCGGGGGTGTTTGAGGTAGGGGTGTGTAAATAAAATAAAAACTGTTTTCATTGTCAATGTCCTACAATCTTGCAGCTGTGTGCCCTGCTGGACTGCCCATATCTACATCTGGCAGGGGGTTTCACGTAAATCAGCATTGCTGAATACCAGCAGCCTTCTTATTACGTCTAAGTCAAGAAACAGCTTCAAGCAGCTTCAGTTTTCTGAATTTTGGCTTAGATATAATGAGAAGGCTGCCACTGTCATGTAACCTTCTCCCTCCCCGCTGGATGTGCGTTCCGGCAGTCCCGTGAGCACACATTTGTGACCGTAGAGAAGTGGTGCTCCTCAGAAAAGCGAGTACAGATTTTTTCATTTTATAACTCCCCTCTTGATCAAACTAGTTTTATTAAAAATTTTGTGAAAAACCCTTTTATTGCTTCTCAACAACATTTACTTTACATTAGCTCCAAAAATTATTGGTTTCATACCAAGTCATGATCGGTCTCACCCCAAAGTCCGAAAATGTGGATGGTTATTGGCTGCATAGAAGTGAATAAATCTGTCATTCTTTCATGTTTTGGCATCCATATACATTTTGCAAATTCTCATGCATGCTCATGTTATTAATGTTAGAACCTGCCATTTCAATTAGCAAAACTACTGCTTCCTGTTACACAATCTAAAATTAAAATAAGAGGACAATTGTTTTGGGACCCAGTAAAAAAATGTGTCATTTACGCTGTAATTTGAACAATAAGTAGCAAGAGAAATCAGATGATGCGCCATCCCAGTCACTTGCTGTAGCCAATCACGGTCCTCAGTGGTCAGGTGACTGATAAATGATACATCGCTTCTGGTCCTGAATCAAGGGGGTTTGATTGGGTAAGTCAAATTTTTTATTTTTATTTTTTTCCAACTATCCTTGCTTATTCCTCCACTTTTCTATATGTAGGACAACCCCTTTAATTAATTTCTGAGGGTATCATCTTTTTTATACTATATTTATATAACAATCAAGTTTTTTTAAATCTTTCGAAATCTGTCAGCTGAGATATGAAGGATTGCCTTGTAGAAGGGACGGCTGTGGCAAGGACTACCTTCTTGCTGCAGCGCAGCCTTAGATCAGCACTTTGCACCGCCGCCTCCATTCCACTACAGGGAAAGGATTGCTGGGACTATGGTGCAAAACACTTGCTTTTGGGCCAGAGGCCAGGACTGGTTCTTGCTTCTTCTGGGCCACTTTCCAGCTGCTGCCTGCAGCAGGCCCCAGTGTCCCCAAACACAGGTCTTCTTTGAAGCTAACAACTGCTCTTTACTTTTCATAACAGAAATATATCTTCCAACACGCATTCGGCGGGCACACTCTGACTTGGTTACAGGGGTCACATCAGATATTTGCAATAAGGTCTTTACTGTACACTCCAGTCCTCTACTGCGGTCGTTGCTATTAGCAACCGGAGTTGCATTTAATTGGCCGGCCAGCCACTTCCCTGATACTCGGGCCTCCATGCCCCTCATCCCTCTATGCCCCACATCCCCTCGCTCATCTTCACTCTGTCAGGCAGATTCATATATTCCTACAGGGGTCCGTCTCCCACCCACAGGGATTAGCTATAAGCCGTCACGGGGGTCGCTGGGGACGGCACTCTTCTATCTCAGTTTGTCGGGACCTACTCCCTCTCCGGAGCCCACTGACCTTCAGCCTAGTGAGGGGGTTCTTTGGGTATACGTCAGAGGGTGATCACCATCCAGGCCGTCTGGATTTGACCCTTCTGGGACGTGGTTCGGTCAGCCCAACTCTCACCAGGGCCCCATGTGTTCGGCGCCGGGATCTGACCTAGCGGGTCTAAATTAGAGACAGATATTTGAGCCTTCTCTCCACACACCTCTCACAGATGTGGGTCACTCCACTTCCATAGGGACTCTCCTGTCTCCTACTGTGTATTTCCCCTTTTTGTGTACATTGCTCCTTGTCACTAACCCTTTCCTGCCTAGCAAACACCAGGGAAGTGGCCAAGCACACCGTGGCCACCTAGTGGCCCTTTACCCATAACACACACATTATACATGGATAAAACATAACACTTAGTATATAGCCAGTCTCCAGGTCTGGGGTGGGCTAAGCCCTGCACCCTCTCATAGCCTCTCACCCATACAGTGGATAACTACCAAAAATAAAGCTTCACAATCAAATGGTTTATAATAGTGCAACCAGAGCTCATCATTCGGGATCCCAAATAGACATACACACGTAGTCTTTAAAAAATTCTGTGGAAGCATGGTTGGAAAGCAATGTCTGATTTTCATTTGTTCATTTTCTTAGATTTTTTATTTATTATTACTTTTGTCAGATTCAAGTTATTTCTGTGACCATTGTGGGTTTTTATTTCATTAAATGAGGGGGACCAACAATTTTGACCACGTGTTAAGTACTGTGCAAAAGTTTTTAGGCAGGTGTGGAAAAAAATACTGCAAAGTAAGAATACAGTGGAACCTTGGATTAAGAGTAAATTGATTTGAGAGCGTTTTGCAAGACAAGCAAAGCTTTTTACAAATTTGTAACTTGGTTTAAGAGCAATGATTTGCAATAAGAGCAAATCCTCACCGTGTACACTTCCGGTTCTGTCCTTTCACCACGTTCTGACCCGCTCTGGAGGTAACTTTATGTACATATGTACTGTATGCCATTGTACAGTACAGTATATACTATATAGCATTTCTATCAATTTGCATTTGTAGATACAGTGTTGTACTTTCTGATAACCAGTACAGCACATTGCTTATACTGTAATCTGCCTGTGCAGTATTCCTACCTTACATTTGGCTTAGTTCTGCCTTTATTTTTGGGAGAATAGATTTAGAGTGTGTTTTTTTTGTATATTGTACTAAAATAAATAAAATATTTATACATCATTTTTTCCTCTCTATAGTGTTCTATTGGAAGCTAACGTGCAGTTTAATTTGTTTTATATTTTTTTTACTGTACAGTATTTTGTATTAGTGCACTGTAATAACTTTATATGATTACAGTACATTATTTTGTATTACTGTAATAACTTTGTATAAATACAGTAAATATTTTTGGTTGTTGAACGAATTGTCTGCATTTCAGTTATTTCCTATGGGAAAATTTGTTTTGATATAAGAGTAACTTGGTTTAAGAGCACACTCCCGAAACCAATTATGCTCGTAATCCAAGGTTCGACTGTACTTCCAAAACTGTGTAAGTGTACCTAGAAGAATTGATACTATTTTGAAAGCCAAGGGCGATAAAACGAAATATTGATTTGATTTCTATTTCTCTTTTGTTCATTCACTCTTCATTTTATTAATTAATAAAAATAAACTATTACCACATATATTAAAAAGAATTCTTAGTTTGCAACATTTTTCCAAACCTGCTTAAAACTTTTGCAGTACTGCATATCAAGTATATAAAAAACAATAGGAACATCCACCACTGCTGAAAATAACTTAACCCCTTAATTACCTATGATGTACATAGTCTAAAGAGCGGAGCCTGATTTCTACCGGCTGTGTTACATATCCAGCATCCCCTTGCAACTACGGCAGATGGAGCTTTTCCTGATCATTGTAGTCTACCCAATTAAATGCCACAGTCAATGTGTGACAATGGCATTTAAAAAATGTAATTGCTGGTGCGTACGGTCACAGCCTTCCATCAGCTCACTGGAATGTGAGTTATCATGGCACACAGTTGACTGCTGAAGCCCCCATAACTGCTATGTTAGTCCTCTTATGAAGCACAACTATAGGCAGAACTATGATTTTCCTATATACTGCAATATTCTGTTAAGACCGTATATTGTATAAGTGATTGGGCAATCACAAATTCAAGTCCATCAAGGAGACTAAAAGTGAAAATAAAAAAATGTTTTAATATAAAATTTTTCAAAATATATGAAAATTTGAACCGCCCTCCTTTACTTACATTAAGAAAAACTGAAATTGTAAGAATGTTAAAAATAAATATATTTGGTATTGTCATGTCTCAAAAAGTCTGGTCTATAAGTGAAATCTTTCATGGGCTACAGCTCAAATTGGCTTATAGCTACATGGAGAAATTGCAGAGATGATTATGATGGTGCAGCAGTGCTGGCTTGTAAGGGTGGAGGAAAGGGCTTATACTAATTACATAGAATGGTAGAATTGGAAGGGACCTCAAGGGCCTTATGGTCCTCTGCAAGTGCAGGTTTTCCTAAATCATCCCAGCTATATGTTTATCCAGTTTCTGCTTGAATATTTCCAATGATTAAGAGCTCACTACCTTTCGTGGTCGCCTGTTCCACTCTCTGACTGCTCTCACTGTCAGAAAGTTTTTTCTAATCTAAATCTCCTTCCTTTTAGTTTCATCTCCTTGCTTCTTGTACTTCCTTGTGCTAATGAGGATAAGGTAGTTCTATCTGTACCAGTGGCGTAACTAGAGTTTGATGGGTCCTGGTGCAAAATTTGGACCGGGGCCCCCCTCCACGTACACCGACACTTGGGGTATGGGATAATGACACTGACACTTGGGGTACAGGATAATGACACTGACACTCAGGGTGCAGGATAATGACGCTGACACTCGGGGTACAGGATAATGATGCTGACACTTGGGGTACAGGATAATGATACTGACACTTGGGGTACGGGATAATGACACTGACACTCGGGGTACAGGATAATCTCGCTGACACTTGGCTCTTACCCTCAGCACCCAGGTTTCCCATGATCTGAAATCCCTCTATCAGCCCCCAGCTTTCCTATGTTCTGATATCCAGCTTTCCCATGCTCTGCTATACATCTTTCCCTCAGCACCCAGCTTTCCCATATCAGAGCATGGGAAAGCTGGGTGCTGAGAGAAGATTTACAGCAGAGCATGGGAAAGCGGGGTGCTGAGGGAAAGAGCCTTTTTCCCTCAGCACAAAACATTGCCATCCCATGCTTGTATCTTTTTCCCCCCTAGTATATAGTTCTCCAAATACTATAATGGCCCCCGCATAGCCTTCCATATAGTATAAAGGGTCCCACATAACCCTTCATATATTAGAATGCACCCCCATAGTCCTCCATGTATTATAATGCATTTCCAATAGTCCTCCATATATTATAATTTACCTCATTAGTTCACCATATTGTATACTGCACCACATGGTCCTCCGTGTTTTATTATGCACCCCCATAGTCCTATATGTATTATAATCCAGCCCCATAAATGTTCTTATTGTATTATGCAGCCCCATGCTCCTCCATGTATAATGCAGCCAGCAACCCCAGGGCCTCCATGTATCATGCAGCCAGGCCCCCCAGGCCTCCATGTGTCATGCAGCCAGGCCCCTCCAGGCCTCCATATGTCATGCAGCCAGGCCCCCCAGGCCTCCATGTGTCATGCAGCCAGGCCCCTCCAGGCCTCCATGTGTCATGCAGCCAGCCACCCCAGGGCCTCCATGTGTCATGCAGCCAGGCCCCCAGGCCTCCATGTGTCATGCAGCCAGGCCCCTCCAGGCCTCCATGTGTCATGCAGCCAGCAAAATAAAAAAACAAGTACCTCTCTTCTCCTTCTGACCCCTGCAACCGCAGTAGTTACGCCCCTGCCCCCATATGTCACACACCCTGCTCCCCATACAGCCTGCACCCCCCATAGCACACACAGTACACCCCCATATGTCACGCAACCTGCCCCACATATCTCTCACAGCCTGTACCCCAACTTACCCCTCTCAAACACTCTGCACCCCTTCACATCCTTCTGTCACAGTCTGCAGCCCTCATATGACACTCACCCTGCACCCCCCTCTCCCTCATGTCCCCTCTTTTTTCATTACCAGTCATGATGTGTCCAAATCTCCTTCAGGAATCTGTATCTTCTGATACTTTCTGCCCGGCAAACCCGTGTCTCCTCCCACACGGTCACATGGGCGTGACATCATTGTAGGTCCTAGCAGGATGGATTCCGTCTTCTGTGCAGGAGCCCTTCTGCTCTGCCGCAGCTCAGAAACGGCTGGTGGGCCTCTCCAGGTCAGGAGCCCCTCTACTGACATCGGGCCCTCTGACTCACAGGCCGACCCCCTGGCGGTCGCGTAGTCGGCCACTACATAGCGCAGCGCATCTCATCTCTTACAGAGAGGAGGCGGCTCTGCAGAGCAGCTGCTGGGCCCCTATAACCCTGCGGGCCCGGTCGCAGTGGCGACCTCTGCGACCGCGGTCGTTACGCCCCTGATCTGTACTGTGACAACCTTTCAGATATTTGTAGACCTCTATTAAGTCTTCTCTCAGCCTTCTCTTTTACAAATTAAACATTCGTAGTTCCTTTAGCCGGTTTACATATGACATGGTCTGCAGACCTTCTGCCATCTTAGTTGCTGTTCTCAGAACTTGCTCTAATATATAAATGTCCAAATGATCTAGATAAAATGATTTATTGGTCAACGTGTTTCAAAGCCCTCAGAGACTTCTTCATCAGGACCTGATGAAGAAGCCTCTGTGGGCTTTGAAACGCGTTGACCAATAAATCATATTTTATCTACATAATTTGGACTGGTTTGGCGGCGCTGGAGATTAAACCTTTCTTCCTTCCATTGTTTGTATCTCTACGTGGGTTCTGCACTGGCCTCATGCATTTTATGGTGGTTGTGACTTGCACAACCGCATAAGGTGAGCCTTTCTAAGTTGTTTCTCCTTTAATTTTAATTGGATAAGACCCTATTTTGCGCAATTTCTTTTCCCAGCTCATATTTACTTTCTTGAATTGAGGCGTCCAGAACTGTACACAGTATTCCAGGTGGGGTCTGACCAGGGCAGAGTATAGAAAAATAACTACCTCTCTTGATCTAGATTCAATGCTTTTCTTGAGACATCCCAGAAATTTGTTGGCCTTTTTAGTTGCAGAACCACACTGTTGGCTCATATTGAATCTGGGATCTACTATTATGCCCAAATCATTTTCCCTGGTGCTATCGCTTAGTTCTAATCCTCCCATACTATACATGCTTTTTACATTTCTTTTACCCAGATGTAGGACTTTGCATTTATCCCTGTAAAACAACATTCTGTTTGCCTCGACCTATTGTTCGAGTGTGGCTAGATCCTTTTGATTACGCTCTCTTTCCTCTCTAGTCCAGGCGAGGACTTCTGATCATGCGCACTGAGCCTAAACCCAGTGTCGGAGGTGGTGACAACTGACAGGTACGCGCATCCGTACCGATGACACTGGGCATTGAATGGCGTGCTAACATGCTAACAGGGTGGACTAGTCGGGGGGAAATAACACCCTTGCAACTAATCCCTGCTGTCATTCGCATTTCATATAGGATCTTTAGAAATACTATTTCTAAAGCTCTCTTTATCTATACTAGTATATGCTTGGTGAGTTAGCCAGGAATTAGAAATATGCACCCAGAACTGCTTGTGGATCTGGGTGCATACTAGACCTGACAGGTTCCCTTTAATTTCTGTGGAGATGTGTTCTTTTTGACATACAGTGCAAATACTCTTCCTCTTTTGTTAATTCTATTCTTTTTGAATAAGTTGTATCCTTCCATCTGAATGTTCCAATCGTATGTCACTCCACCAAGTTTCTATGATGTAGATGATATGTATCATAATTTTACTTCTGTGTTACTAGTTCTAGTTGTTCTTGTTTGTTTCGCATGCTTTGTGCGTTTGTGTAAAAACATTTTAGTTTGTGCTCTGTTGCTCCCCGTTTCTTAGATTCCTTCTGAGTATCCTGTCCTCTGTCCTCTTTACCACATTGTCATGTAGAACTGTTGAAGGGTCTTCATCCGTTACAACCTTTGAGGAGTTAAAGGACCTCGTGGTGAAGGACCAACTCCTACATGTGTGTCCTGTGGAGGTTCGACAGTTTGTTATGGACCGAGAGCCCAAGGAGGCCTCAAAAGCAGCCCAGATTGCCGACGCCTATGTGGCCAACCGTGCATCGGAGGTGCGGAAGCCGTCCACCACCAGCTGGAAAGGGGGTAAGATGACAACTACAACCACCCCTGCCCCTACCAGCCGACCTCCCGTAGGTCCTGTTTCATCCACCAGTGCCCGGCCCACCTCTGACACTCGCAGGTGTTTTTCCTGCAACCAGCCTGGACACCTCAGCTCCGTTTGCCCAGAGAGGCAGAAGAGGAACCCCACATCCAAGGCCCAAGGGCCTACTGGAACTGTCCTTTTGGCAAGGAAGGCGGGTGGTAGGGCCTGCGAAAACCTACACCCCGTCACCGTAGATGGAACCCCCACTGTGGGGCTCAAGGACACTGGGTCCGACAGAACACTGGTCCGCCCTGAACTGGTACCCCCTGAAAACTTTATCCCGGGAAAACTCCTGACTGTCACCTTGGCGGGGGGTGTCCACCACTCCTTCCCAATGGCCCGGATGCCCCTCGACTGGGGTGCTGGGAGAGGGTGGAGGGAAGTGGGGGTGGATGAACATCTACCAACCAATGTTTTATTGGGGACTGATCTGGGGCGATTAGTTGCACAATTTCTCCCTGATGATCCTCCCGAATCCAAAAATACATGTGATACAAATGTTGTTGATCAGTCATGTGATGGAAATGTTGTTGATAAGTCATGCGACCCGAATGCGGATACCCAGAACGTAATTACAAATGTTGTGCATGGTAATAAAGTGGAGATTTGTACAGGGGAACTCAGCCATGCCACGCGGCAGGGTGACGTGGCTGAGGACGACCCCAAGGTAGCAAGTGTCTGTACTGACAGAGATGGAGGAAGACATGAGAACCACGAGGACAGTGGTCAAATGCAACTGAGCAGTGTCACAGCGGACAGTGACACAGCCAGTAGTACCTGTCAGGCTGATGGGGAAGAGTGGTTATTCCCCGGGGAGACAGCCTTCATCGGTGCTGTTGTGACGCCCTGGGCAAGCCAGGGGTCACAGGTCATCACACCACCACACCCTACACCCCAGTTAGGAACACCAAGGCTATCAAAATCCTTGTTGCCTTCCTCCAGGGGCTGATGTTCACACCAGGGGGTGGGCCAGGCGGTTGGCTCTGCCCACCGAGGAGTACACAGCCCTGGAGGCGGGAGGAACCAGGATGTCCGCTCAGGGAAGAGCTTGAGAACAGTGAGTTGAGGGGAGTGAAGTAGAAGGAAGTAGTAGTGGAGCTAAAGAGAAAAGCTGAAGTAACAGAAAAGGAGTAAAAGTGAGAGTAGTAAAGCCTGAAGTTGGTCCGGGTGTGTGCCAGGACAGTGTCAGCAAGGTCAGCAGACGGCGGTGACAGTCTGCAGGGGAGACTGCTCGGAGGTTGCTGGAAGGACCGCGGACGGGTAGTGGCCCGGCGGTCTGGAGCAGTATACGAAGAACAGTCAGCACCAGGGCAGGGGCCTCTCGAACCCCGGCAAGGCTAGGAGTCGCCGTAAATTTGCCAAATCCGTCAGTGAAGGGGACGTCTGTCTCCAAACAACCAAGTCCCGATTGAAGGCAACAGTCCAACCATTGAGGAGAGACACCACCACCGCCAGGGCACCAGTTTCTCAGGGCCAGCGCCTGCGGGCAAAGTAGGGCTCCTCCGGCCCATATCCAAGCCGGGGAGCGGGTTACCGGTGGGAACCCATCGCTACCAACACAGAAACATTAGGTGCAGGAAAAGGGACATCACCGTCACCTACTGGGGAAAGCAAGTGCAGCCGTCCGTGGGAACCGTCTTTCCAGCCGTGTGTTTTACCGAGAACTGTGTCAACGTCTCAGGCTGAGTGAGTACCACAGTGCCGCAAGGCACAGCGCTGCCCCCGCGTCCCTGCACCCCACCAAGCCCTGCATCTCCCACCTCATCACTGGGCCCCGGGATCACCAACCCCTACCCCCGGAGGGGCAACACAACAACTGGCTGCTCCATACCATCCTTCCCGGGATCCCCATACAGAGCAGCGGTGGTGTCAACCAAATCACCACAACCGTGGGTGGCGTCACGGACAATAAACAATCCCCACACCCAAAAACCCCCTTTCACTCATGGGTGAGGAGCGCCGCTAGAGTCCCCGGGATCCGGCCCATCGCTCGAGCCACCGAGCAGCAGCAGGCCGCAGCGGCCGCGGCAGCCGGACCCGAGCAGCAGTGGGAGAGCGCGGCGTCTCCTCCTCTGCCCGCGACAACTTGGCGTCACGAACAGGATCTTACCGCTCTGCCGTTGGGTAGAGGTGCGCCTTGTGACCGCCGGAGGTATCCGGCTGAAAAATTTCGGAAGTCGCCATCTTTGGCGCGAAAAGTTCCCGCTCGAGCGTCTTCTCGAGTAGCAGAGGCGCGAAGGCCAAAACTCCGCCCCAATAGAGGAGGGGCCGGAAAGAAGCTAAGGGTGACGCGATGGCGGCTGGCTGCATGTAGACGCAGCTATAAAAGCAGGGACGCCAGGACTCTGCAGACAGCTTGTTCCTGGGAAAAGCCGCCAGCAGCATGTGGATGCTATCCCGCGACACCGTAGCCCCCGCGCCTGGAACCGCGGCGTGGGTAGAGATCCGGACCGCGCAGCTCTACCAACGGCTGCAGGTTAAGATGCAGCTCCTCATGGAGGAGTGGGAGACCGACATGGCGGACGTTATAGCAACCGTGCAGAGACGCGAGGAGGAAGCGGAGAAAGGGAGGGTGAGTGACCCACGCCCCGATGCCCTGGAAGGGCCAGTCATCGCGGCTGCGGGACCCGGTCCAAGCCCTCTCCCTCCGCTGCCTCCCTCGCCACCCGTCTCGGAGGCCGTGACCCCGCCACAAGGCCTGCTACCACCGCAACCGGTAGCAATACCCAGCGTCCCCGCCCAGGCGGGCCGACCTGTAGCCGGAGCCCGTAGTCGACCGGAGGTGTTGCCATGGAAGGCCCCAAAGACTGAACCGGAGGCATCCCCTGAAAAGTCCCCCGAGCCGGAGCTGATGACCCGCTCCGAGCCGAAGGCCCAGCAGCGGAAAGCCCCTGTGCCCATCCCCCACACCTCGGCTGAGATGGCGCCGGGTTGTAGCTGTAAGGCAGCGCCCAAGGCCAAGACACCGCGGGACCCGCCGCCCAGATTCCTGACAGTGGGCAACGTCCAAAATGTTCCGCGGGGCCCGATCCGTGCGCCGGAGCTCGCAGCAGCGCCGTATTGGGATAGGGAGCCGGTACCGCTGGGCCTGGAGATCGGTGAACGGGAGAGGAAGAAGGCCGAGCTGGTGGCCCGAGCGATAAGGGAGAAGGAAAATCTCCGCCAGGCCACGTTCCGTGTCCGGGGCCCGCTGTACGAGGGGCAGGTGAGGCGGTTTGATGTCCGCCGGGGCTATGGGTTTATTTATGAACCGGGCCTGGAGGCCGAAGTGTTTGTAGCCCGGCGGGATGTGAATGCCCACCTGCCTGAAGAGCATCCCGGCCGCAACCTAATGCCGGGCGACATTGTGCAGTACACCCGGCACTGTGGAGAGAGGGGGTGGTTTGCCCTGGACGCAAAACTAAGGGGCAGCCAGGAGAGCCGAGTGGGTGCTGCACCCCCTCCCTCGGATGAGGCCGACTACCCGGAGTAGGTCAGCGGATGCCCGCTGCAGCAGTCCCCGTTGGGACCAAAGTGTTTATAAGTTTGTTTGAAAAGTTGAGAGATGATAAGCAAAGATGATTACCGAACAGTAACCTGATTCTACCGTGATTGAGAAAACCGGCCGTTGCCGGCACCGTTGTCCCCAAGGGGACCGTTTAAAAAAGTTTTGCATGAGGAACTGCTCATGGACAAGCCCGTGAACTTGCAGGGCAACCACAAACGTTAGTGGCTTGTAAATAAGTTGTTTACCGTTACCGTTTTCCACATTGCCGCCTCCGGAGAGGCAGGTTGGAGGGAGGGCCCTCAGCAGAGCAGGCTGGGGCCCAGCCACCAAAGGAACTGGTGGCTACCCTCTGGAGGGGAAGGACAGATCCCGCTCGGGTGACTTGTGCTGGACTTGGGTAAACGGGTGCTGCCTGGGTTTTAGGGGCAGCATCAGGGCCAGGTTGCTTGGGTGGGAGAGAGCGGAAACCGTAGCCGTAAACTGTTTAGCAACGTTTAAGAAATGTGCCTCCCATTGTGGGATGATGTTATGTTACCGTTTACTTTTTATACCTTTCAGAAAATAAAACCGGTGTTGGACGGGCAGCCCGCGGACGGTCTGCATTTTGCTAAGGGGGAATGTGACGTCCTGGGCAAGCCAGGGGTCACAGGTCATCACACCACCACACCCTACACCCCAGTTAGGAACACCAAGGCTATCAAAATCCTTGTTGCCTTTCTCCAGGGGCTGATGTTCACACCAGGGGGTGGGCCAGGCGGTTGGCTCCGCCCACCGAGGAGTACACAGCCCTGGAGGCGGGAGGAACCAGGCAGTCAGCTCAGGGAAGAGCTTGAGAACAGTGAGTTGAGGGGAGTGAAGGAGAAGGAAGTAGTAGTGGAGCTAAAGAGAAAAGCTGAAGTAACAGAAAAGGAGTAAAAGTGAGAGTAGTAAAGCCTGAAGTTGGTCCGGGTGTGTGCCAGGACAGTGTCAGCAAGGTCAGCAGACGGCGGTGACAGTCTGCAGGGGAGACTGCTCGGAGGTTGCTGGAAGGACCGCGGACGGGTAGTGGCCCGGCGGTCTGGAGCAGTATACGAAGAACAGTCAGCACCAGGGCAGGGGCCTCTCGGACCCCGGCAAGGCTAGGAGTCGCCGTAAATTTGTCAAATCCGTCAGTGAAGGGGACGTCTGTCTCCAAACAACCAAGTCCCGATTGAAGGCAACAGTCCAACCATTGAGGAGAGACACCGCCACCGCCAGGGCACCAGTTTCTCAGGGCCAGCGCCTGCGGGCAAAGTAGGGCTCCTCCGGCCCATATCCAAGCCGGGGAGCGGGTTACCGGTGGGAACCCATCGCTACCAACACAGAAACATTAGGTGCAGGAAAAGGGACATCACCGTCACCTACTGGGGAAAGCAAGTGCAGCCGTCCGTGGGAACCGTCTTTCCAGCCGTGTGTTTTACCGAGAACTGTGTCAACGTCTCAGGCTGAGTGAGTACCACAGCGCTGCCCCCGCGTCCCTGCACCCCACCAAGCCCTGCATCTCCCACCTCATCACTGGGCCCCGGGATCACCAACCCCTACCCACGGAGGGGCAACACAACAACTGGCTGCTCCATACCATCCTTCCCGGGATCCCCATACAGAGCAGCTGTGGTGTCAACCAAATCACCACAACCGTGAGTGGCGTCACGGACAATAAACAATCCCCACACCCAAAATCCCCCTTTCACTCACGGGCGAGGAGTGCTGCTAGAGTCGCCGGGATCCGGCCCATCGCTCGAGCCACCGAGCAGCAGCAGGCCGCAGCGGCCGCGGCAGCCGGACCCGAGCAGCAGTGGGAGAGCGCGGCGTCCCCTCCTCTGCCCGCGACACTGTCACCCGCAGTCAGAGTGCCCAGAACGCAAATGAAACCTTGCCTTCTGACACCTCTTCACCCAGAGGGATAACGGAACTGGTTATGGACCCAGAGCAGGTCCCAGAGGGTCCCGGTGAGGTTGGAACCTTTACGTCACTTTTGGCTGCCTCTAGCCAAGAGTTCCAGGTGGCTCTACGTACTGATGCCAGTCTAGAGACGTTAAGGGACCTCGCAGAGAAGCCCTCCTCCGAGACCGATAAGGAGAGGGTATTCTAGGACCAGGGAAAGTTGTACCGGGAGACAATTCCCTGTAACCCCCAACAAGAGTGGCTGAAGGAAAGACAGCTGGTGGTGCCTCACCGCTTTAGGAGTGAGTTGCTGCAGATTGCCCATGAGATCCCACTCGCCGGACACTTGGGGGTCAGCAAAACCAAGGCCCGGCTGTCTCACCACTTCTATTGGCCCAAAATGGGGACAGATGTTGCCAACTACTGCTGCTCCTGTATCACATGTCAAAGAGTGGGAAAGTCAGGGCCTGCTCCCAAAGCTCCCCTGATCTCTTTGCCGGTGATAGAAGAGCCTTTCCAGAGGGTCGCTGTGGACATCGTCGGGCCTCTGGCCGTCCCCAGCAGCTCTGGAAAACGGTTCGTCCTTACTGTGGTAGATTATGCTACCCGGTATCCGGAGGCAGTGGCTCTGTCCTCAGTTAGAGCCGATAAGGTGGCAGATGCCCTCTTGACCATATTCTCCCGAGTAGGATTTCCCAGGGAGATGCTTACCGACCAGGGGACTCAGTTCATGTCTCGTCTAATGGAGGCTCTCTGTAAGAAAATGCAGGTGCGGCATCTGATATCAAGCGCTTATCACCCACAGACCAATGGTTTGTGTGAGCGATTTAATGGTACCCTTAAGCAGATGCTTAAGGTCCTGGTTGAGTCACATGGACGCGACTGGGAGCGGTATCTCTCACACCTGCTGTTTGCCTACAGAGAGGTACCACAGGCCTCCACGGGGTTTTCCGGGGGCCTCTTGGTCTGGTAAGGGAATCCTGGGAAGAGGAACTGAACTCCCTAGAAGTGTCCGTTGTGGAGTATGTCATTCGGCTCCGTGACAAAATGCAGTCAATGACGCAGATGGTGCATGAGAATATGGCGCAAGCCCAGGCCAGCCAGAAGCGATGGTACGACCAACACGCTCGAGAGCGGGTGTACGAAGTGGGTCAGAAGGTGTGGGTCCTAGTCCCAATGACCCAGAACAAGCTTCAGGCGGCCTGGGAGGGTCCATACCTGGTGCATCAGCGCCTCAATGACGTAAACTATGTGGTCACCATCGACCATGCCAGGAAGAGGCAAAAGGTCTTCCATGTCAACATGATGAAAGCTCATCATGACATGGAAGCCTTTGCTCTTCCTGTGTGTAGTCTTCCCGAGGAAGGCGAAAGTGAAGTCTTGGTGGACTTGCTCGCCTCGGCCCGGGATGGAGGGTCTATCGAGGAGGCGGCATTCAACCCACAGCTATCCTTGGACCAAAAGTCCCAGCTGCGGGAGGTATTCCGGCCCTACCTGATGACCTTCACGAATGTCCCAGGGAAGACATCCCTAGCCACCCACCAGGTGGACACAGGGAGTCATTCCCCAGTTCGTCAACCCCCATACCGTGTCTCCCTAGAGGTACAAAAGGACATAAAAAGGGAGATCGATGAAATGCTAGTCCTGGGAGTGATCCAGAGGTCCAAAAGTGCATGGGCCTCGCCTGTAGTCTTGGTTACAAAAAAGGACCGGACAACCCGGTTTTGTGTGGACTACAGGAGGCTAAATGCAATCACAGCACCCGATGCGTACCCAATGCCACGCATCAATGAGTTACTGGATTGCTTAGCCGGGGCCCGGTACCTGACCATCATGGACCTGAGTCGAGGGTACTGGCAGATTCCTATGTCCAAGGAAGCACAGGAAAGGTCCGCCTTCATCACCCCATTCGGGCTGTATGAATCCCTTGTCATGCCCTTTGGCATGAGAAATGCTCCTGCCACTTTCCAGCGATTGGTCGACCAGCTGCTCGAGGGACTAGGAGGGTTTGCAGTAGCTTACCTGGCTGACATTGCCATCTTTAGTCCCACTTGGGAGGAACACCTGGGGCACCTGGAGCAGGTGCTCAGGCGGATTCAAAGCGCTGGTCTGACTATAAAGCCAGGGAAGTGTCAGATCGGCATGACGGAGGTACAGTACCTTGGACACAGAGTGGGTGGCGGGACCCTGAAACCAGAGCCAGGGAAGGTTGATGCCATAACCTCCTGGCCTACCCCCAAGTCAAAGAAGCAGGTGATGTCCTTCTTGGGTACGGCAGGGTACTATAGGAAGTTCGTTCCGAACTATAGTGCTCTTGCTAAGCCATTGACGGACCTCACCAAAAAGAAGCTACCGCAAGTAGTCACCTGGACAGATGACTGTGAACGGTCCTTCAGGGCACTGAAAGCTGCCCTCGCCAGTTCCCCATTCCTACAAGCCCCGGACTTCCCCCGACGGTTCATAGTTCAGACAGATGCCAGTGCGTTTGGCCTTGGTGCAGTACTCAGCCAGGTAAATGGGAAGGGAGAAGAGCATCCGGTGATGTTTCTCAGCCGCAAGCTCTTATCCCGGGAAGTGGCCTACGCCACTGTGGAGAAGGAGTGCCTCTCTATAGTGTGGGCCCTGCGGAAACTGCAGCCCTACCTATATGGACGCAACTTCACCATAGTGACAGACCACAACCCTCTCAACTGGCTACATCGGGTGGCCGGCGACAATGGTAAGCTACTGCGGTGGAGCTTGGCACTACAGCAGTATGACTTTACCATTCAACACAGGAAGGGTGTTGAGCATGGCAACGCTGATGGGCTGTCCCGGCAGGGGGATGCCAGCGAGGTAGGCTTAGGAGACGATTGGCAAATCAATCTCCCATGCTACCTCAAAAAGGGGGAGGTGTCATGTAGAACTGTTGAAGGGTCTTCATCCCCTTCCTCTTCTTCACCAGCCACAGGTCGTCATGGCGATTATCTGATCGGCCTGGAAGCTTAAGGTATTTATGACTTTGGGTGATTGTAGAACTAAAGCCAAAAAGCTGCAGAGAAAGACAATTCTTTGTAATATTGGCGGGAAAACTCCCAAAGCAGGTTTTTAAGTGCTGCTTTAATGCTAGAAAAATGGAAAACATATTTCCAGAATCCCTGCGTCGTGCAGAACCCAGCGCACCGTCTCACCTGACGAGGAGATCGACGGAATCACGACAAATTAGTATTGGTCAGTAAAATTGTACTAGAGGCGTTGTGTTTGGTATCAATGTAACTGTAAAATCGTGATATAAAATATGACGCTAATATCTTTCACCTGTGTGGCCCAGGAGCAAAAATATGAAAAACCCTAGAATTATGGAAGTCTGTGAACATCAGAGCACAGCCCACAAGAGACCATAAAATGGTGTCACAGAGAAAGGGGGCTACCTAATGTATAATAGGAACATCTTCGTTCTGGGGGGCAGTCAGTACGTGGAGGGCATCATGAAGGGTGATGCTGGCCGTTCTTCTACCATCTTGGAGTTCCCTCCTACTCCCTAAGCAGACGTCACTTCTATGGCACAAGCTTAGTAAGTTTCACGTTTATACCTTTTATTTTAATGTAACTGCCTATGCCGTAATGTGTATTGTTCCCTTTTGTAAATTCTTGTATATTCTTTAAACACTGCCTATTTTCGGATTAAATATAAAAATTTAAGAGTTTCTTTCCTTATGCTTTATATACGAATCCAAAACCCCGAAGGGCCTTATGCTATCTGTAACGGGTCCCCAGCTACCTGTAGAAAGTCTGGGTGGTGGCAGAGTAATTGTATTGCATTGAATTATTGGAGTGCTATCATTAAGGGTACCGAGGTATATAAATATTCCATTAGCAGGAATCGGGGATATATACATTTACCCTTGCTGTGAGACCTCCAATATTTGGCATTATCAGCTCAGCAGCCTCATCTTATGCATTGTCCTGCAGTACCAAAAGTGGCCTGCAGACAAGGGGGGCGCTAGAGAGTAGTCGTGTGTAACAAATCAGTGAACAGCTGCGGATTTCTGAGTGACTTCCCCGCCTGTTCGTGACACACATCTAGTATCCTTGTTTAGTATGTCCTTTTAGATGCATGTTCTTTTCTGACATTTTTCTTCCCTTTAATACGGGCGTCACACGAGATGATCTATTGTGCGATATGTCATCGGGGGTCACGGTTTTCGTGACGCACATCCGGCATACTTTGCGACGTCATTTTGTGTGACACTTCCGAGCGACTCTGAACGTTCGCAAATCGGTAACAAATCGTTTATCATTGACAAGTCGCCCATTTTTAAAAAGTCGTTCATTTTTCTTTGCGCCGGTTGTTCATCGTACCTGGGGCAGCACACATCGCTCCGTGTGACACCCCGGGAACGATGAACACAGCTTACCTGCGTCCCGCGGCTCTCGCCGGCTATGCGGAAGGAAGGAGGTGGGCGGGATGTTTACGTCCCGCTCATCTCCGCCCCTCCGCTTCTATTGGCCGGTGGCTGTGTGACGTCGCTGTGACGCCGAACATCCTACCCCATTCAGGAAGTGGATGTTCGCCCCCCCACAGCGACGTCGCTCAGCAGGTAAGTACGTGTGACGGCGGTTTAACGACTTTGTGCGCCACGGGCAACTAATTGCTACAATACCTCATAGCTAGCAAAAGCAAATTCTGTCCCTCACTTCAGTGATCTCTTACTTCTTCCCAAGAGATGGATTAGACCTAACAACAATCTGTGGACAGCAAGTTACACTGGAGAGTGACTAGGTGCCTGGCACTTTAGGGCACACAGGTAAGATAAAGTTATCTGTAAATAAAGGGATTTACAATTTTCTATTTAGGGGTGCTTCACACACAGCAAGCTCGCTGCCGAGATCGCTGCTGAGTCACGCTTTTTGTGACGCAGCAGTGACCTCATTAGCGATCTCGCTGTGTGTGACACTGAGCAGCGATCTGGCCCCTGCTGCGAGATCGCTGCTCGTTACACACAGCCCTGGTTCGTTTTCTTCAAAGCCGCTCTCCCGCTGTGACACACAGATCGCTGTGTGTGACAGCGAGAGAGCGACAAATGAAGCGAGCAGGGAGCAGGAGCCGGCGTCTGACAGCTGAGGTAAGCTTGTAACCAAGATAAACATCGGGTAACCAAGGTGGTTACCCGATATTTACCTTAGTTACCAGCCTCTGCAGCTCTCACGCTGCCTGTGCTGCCGGCTCCGGCTCTCTGCACATGTAGCTGCTGTACACATCGGGTTAATTAACCCGATGTGTACAGCAGCTAGGAGAGCAAGGAGCCAGCGCTAAGCAGTGTGCACGGCTCCCTGCTCTCTGCACATGTAGCTGCATTACACATCGGGTTAATTAACCCGATGTGTACAGCAGCTAGGAGAGCAAGGAGCCAGCGCTCAGTGTGCGCGGCTCCCTGCTCTCTGCACATGTAGCTGCATTACACATCGGGTTAATTAACCCGATGTGTACAGCAGCTAGGAGAGCAAGGAGCCAGCGCTCAGTGTGCGCGGCTCCCTGCTCTCTGCACACAGCGCTGGTAACTAATGTAAACATCGGGTAACCAAACCCGATGTTTACCTTAGTTACCAGTCTCTGCAGCTTCCAGTCGGCGGCTCCGTGCAAGCGCAGCGTCGCTTGCACGTCGCTGCTGGCTGGGGGCTGTTCAGTGGTCGCTGGTGAGATCTGCCTGTTTGACAGCTCACCAGCGACCATGTAGCGATGCAGCAGCGATCCTGACCAGGTCAGATCGCTGGTCGGATCGCTGCTGCATCGCTAAGTGTGAAGGTACCCTAAGTATACTGGGTCCATTAAATAGAGATACATTTTTTGAAACAAAGTGACCATTAAAATAATAAATAACAATATGATCTTTTGGTTAAGTATGCCTTATAGAAATAGAAAAAAATGATGAAAAAAAAATACTCTGTGTTTTTAATAACTTACCTGCATGACTAAAAATTCTAGTTGTAGGTGTGGACTCTGCACAAATTCGACAGGAGCATCAAATAGGAATGGAGCGTTCCATACTGGACTAGTGCCAGAAGCTGTCCGGGTCTCTTTAATATCCATCACTTGGCTTTCCTGAATCAACCGAATGCTGACAAAGTGGTCTAGAAGTGGGGATTAGTAAAAAATAGAAAGATACAAAATAATATACTTTTTTATTCTTCATTTCAACTTAGTAAAACAACTGAGGAAATATTTAATCTTACCAGGGGCTCCAGGAATACGAGTTAGTTTGCCCAGATTTTTTGCCTTTTGTACCATCACTTTGATTCGATTGGCTAACACTTGATGCTGAAGGAGTATCAATATTTGTCCAGGTAACTTGAAATTGGATGTGAGGGATGAAAAACCGTCCAAAGTGCTCAAACTCTATTAACACATAGGTTACAAAGAGCACATTACATAGGTTACTTAAAGCACATTACATTCAAATCAGTGTTAATAGTTCTAAAATATTCTGGAATTGGTTCTGGTCATCCCCTACATACAGTACATCACAACATATAACATTTAGAGTATTTGATGCATTACAGCAGGGGCATAAACAAAATTCATGGGGCCCCATAACAAAAGTTTTAATTGCTCCCCCTCTAAAATAATAAATGTATTTGGTGGAGAAGGCGAGGTCATATTTCCCAACTTTTATGAACAGGGAGAAAAGCATGTATTGCAGCACATACAAAATCATGCTCCTATTGAAATCCCTTAGTGGTCTCACCTACGAAACTCCTTTCTTGGTCATTATAAAGTTTGATGCTCTTAAAACTGCCCCCCACGTCACACACACAGGGTATAATACCCCGACACTTGTCAGTATGATGGTCCCCACTCAGTATCATTGTCCCCCCAGCCCCCCACACAGCAAAATGGCCCTTAGTAGGATGCTCCCACAGTCCCCACTCAGTATGATCACCTTCTCCAGGATTATACCACACAGTCTGATTGCTCCTCGGTACCATGCTCCCACAACCCCTTAATCAGTATGAATGCCATGACAGCTCACCCCCTACTCATTATGATTGCCTCCATTGCCAGCCCCCCACTCAGTATGATGGCCCCCAGTGACAGACCCCTACTAAGGTTTTACATGGAAACTCCTATGTAACTGCTTAACGTAGAGCACAAGATAAATGTGAACCTAGCTGTATACTTAAAGGGAACCAATCATCAGGATTTTCATCTATAAGCTAATGTTCTGTCCCCACTTAGAAGCGATTGAAGGCAGGTAGTTGAGTAGAAGTGTGAGGAGCCTTACCTTCGTTTCCACTATGCGAGGCAGACATGACCAAAGCGCTCCAGGGTGGATGGATTCAAATGTACACTCGCTGAGATGAAGCAACGGTGGTTTATTTTTTCCTCCATGAACAAAAACGTGCATCAATACAGTGATCAAAGGGCTGTAACTGTGATAGTCTTGTGATGGTTGTCCTAGAGCTGCTACCAGTCAAAAACTTTTCCTTTCTGAGTCCCAAAGGACAGAGATGTGCTCCTCACGATGCACTGACTGAAAGTGAAAGTAACTTGAAGTCAGGATGTGAGGTCACATGTAGGGCTGAAAACACTCCCACAGTCTGGACTAAAAAGAACCAGGGGAACAGAATAGTCTGACCAATAGATGGCAGCAAAGGACAAGCATGAACGTATATACATTGAAAAACATTAAATAACAGTAGATATGTCATTTCAGGTAACAGTTTTAAATAAAACAGGTAGGAATAGCACACTCCCCATCTGAAATTCACTTTTGGGGATTTCACTATTGAGTCCATAATATAACCTAAAATGAAAGGCATGTTAAATGCAAAAACAAACATCAATTGAGTCCAAAACAAGAAGGATGATTCAAAGTTCAGGTCTGGTAGCGTTCAGCCTGTAGGAATGCCCTTGACAGGCAACAGCCCAAGGCTTACTGTTTGTGTGGCAACTGCAAATTCTGCGTGTAGACACCATCCATGGTCTGAAAACGTCTAGGCCAACGTAGGTGAAAGGTGGCTCTGTAGAAAGTCTGTCCATAACTGGGTTTAAATTGGCGAGAGGGCTTCTTAATGGAATCTGCTGTTTGTTGTATAAACACTTTCATTCCGTGGCGAATTAACTCTGTTGGAGGTGGCGTATTATGAGGAACTCACTATGTGAGATGTCCTCAGCAGAAAGGGGCTTGTGGCAGACATGCTAGCGATGACAGTCTTTATTTTCAAGGTCCTTATGATAACATCTGGCGATATACACTAACCTTGCGACAGTCCTGACGAGTCTCATCTAGCTGGAGAAACGTTCAAAATGTTGGCAACCGAGGTTGGAAGTTTTTTCTGCACTAGTGGCCAGGGTGTTGATTTCAGCTCGGACGTCTGGATCATTGTCTGGATTTAGGATGCTAAGGCTTCCTGGACACTTTCTTCTGACTGTCTCAGCAGGAACTCTAGACCTGCAAGCCAAGAAGAGTTAGCAAGAGAACTAATAGACATAGGTCTGGTGGCGTGATCTGCTGGATTCAGTTCAGATGGTACATAATACCATTGTTCTGGTTTGAAGGATCTCCTGATACTTTTAATGTGGTTACTGACATACACATAACATCATCTTGATATATTGTAGATGTAACCTAAAACAACCTTACTGTCAGTGTAGTATTGGACCTCATCTATGTCAACACAGTTCTTGTCGTATGAAGTCGGCAATTTCCACTGCAAAAATGGTACCACAGAATTCCAGTCTGGGAATGGTATGGTCGGGCTTCGGGGCCAGCTTAGCCTTGCCAAAGATAAATCCAACGTAGTTTTGCCCATAGGGGTCTGTCACCTTCAGGTAAGCAACCGCTGCTATGGCTTCTGTGGAGGCGTCTGAGAAGATGTGGAGTTCCTTTTTTATGCTAGAGGTGATGGAGGTTTTGATGTAGCATCTTGGGGTGTGGATGTTGTCCAACCCACACAAGGACTGTTTCCAAGATTCCCATTTTTGCTCTTTGTCAGGAGGGAGTGGGGTATCCCAGTCCTTGACGGGTTCAGAGAATTGTCTCAGCAGGGATTTGCCTTGTATAGTGATAGGTGCTACGAATCCCAGCGGGTTGAATAAGCTGTTTACTATAGAAAAGACACCACGTTTTGTGAATGGCTTGTCTGAGCAACTTACTTGAAATCTGAAGGAGTCAGCTGCAAGATCCTATCTGATGCCCAGGCTCCTCTGCACAGGTGGACTGTCTAGCCCCAAGTCAATGTCCTTGAACCCAGGCTTGTGATCACCCGACTCAAAGGCTCTCATTACGGTCAGGCTGTTTGAAGCAATTTTGTGTAACCTGAGTTTTGCCTGGGAAAGCATGCCTTGGGTCCTCTTGAGCAACTCAATGGCTGCTTCTTTGGTCGGTAGTGATTTGAGCCCAACATCTACATAAAAGTCTTTCTCAACAAAGTCTCTGACATCTGTTCCATACTCAGATGCTCCCTCTAATGCGGTTCTCCAGAGGCCATAAGTTGCAACTGCGGGTGAAGGGCTGTTTCCAAATACGTGGACCCTCATGCGATATTCCACCATCTCTTTATTGGTGTCATTGTCCTTGTATCACAGAAATCTGAGGAAGTTCCGGTGGTCCTCTCTGACTAGGAAACAGTGGAACATCTGTTCAATGTCAGCTGTGATGGCAACAAGCTCTTTTCTGAACCTCAGCAATACTCCTACAAAGTTGTTTGTTAGGTTTTAACATGTGAGGAGGACATCTTTAAGGGATACGCCTTAATGTTTGGCACTGGAGTCAAAGACAACCCTAATTTGATTGGGTTTCTGAGGATGGTATACTCCAAATGAAGGCAAATACCAACACTCTTCATTTTTCTTCAAGGATGGAGCAGGTTCGGCGAGGTTGTTGCAGAATATCCTGTCCATAAAAGCGATGATATTTTCTCTCATTTCAGGCTTGCTGTTCATGGAATGCTGAAGAAAGTTAAATCTGATCTAAGCTTGATCTCGGTTGTTTGGGAGTCTTACCCTGGTAGATCGGAAGGATAATGGAGAGACCCAGTGGTTGGTTTTGTCTTTAGAAGACTCACAGTTCATTATTTTGATAAATTCTCTGTCCTCTACTGACAAGGCTACTTTATCGTCGTCCTTGGTTGTGTGAAAGACTGATCTTCCCAAGTTGTCGATATGCAGAGAAGAAGCGAAGTCAGGTACTTGTATGGAGTCTGGAGACTTCTGTGCCGCCTCCGTGCCAGCAGCCGCCGATGCTCGGATCCGGACCTTCTGGGGGGTGGCTCGAGGGTCTCCGGACCCGGGGGTCTCGCGGACACACCGAATAAAAGGGGGACGTAGATGTACGGGCTAGGCCGTATTGAGTTCGTGACGCCACCCACCGTGTGTGGTGAGGTGGGACACCACTGCTGCTGTTATGGGGCACCCGGGGGAGATGTAGTGGCAGCTGGATGTTAACCCCTCCGTGGGTAGGGATGATAGCCCTGGGTCCCAGTGTCTTTGTGCAGGGTACAGCGATGGCAAGGGCCGGCGCGCTCGGACGTGCGGGGGAATGTTTGGTTACTCACAGTAAATGAATCACATGAGTCTTTCGGTAAACCAAGGTGCTGGTGGCCGGCCGCCACGGCCAGTTGCATTCAGGTCCCCCCTTCCCAGGCTGGTGGCCACTGTCCTTTTCCTCTGCACTTGTTGTGTGTATGGTGGACTGCCTGGTCTGGAACTCAGGAGTCCGCTCCCAGCTGGATGTGGCCTAAGGAGCCGTGCCCGCAGACGCTGGCCCGTGGGATCTATGGGCCCTGGTGGTGGCCTCCTATCCCCATCGGTGGGCTGTTGTCTTCTCTTAGGGACTTTCGGTGGGATAGGACCTATAATCCTGGCTTCAATCGGTTAATTAGCTAGGCCGCTGGTTTCGGTCCTGGCTTCAGGGTCCGAGTACCTCCTATGTGCTATGGTGTCCGGGTCAGTTCCCTGTGTCGGTACCGGCGGGCTACAACCCTGTCCCGGTCCACCTCGGTTCTGCCGAGCCATCTTCCCGTCTCCTGCTGACGGAGACCACCATCTGCCACCTAGCCAAGGTACCAGGGCTCCGGCCCTGGCACCGTTCAACTTGAACTTCCTCTGCTGGAGCTACACCTAGCTCCAGCCCACACTCCTCTCCACTTGAACTACAAACTTCACTGCTTGTTTTCCCGCCCTGGGCTGTCTAGACCCCTGGGTGGGCGTGTCCAAACGCCTAGTCCCACCCACTGGTGTGTCTATCTTTCCCTAAGTGGGGTGACTAGGGTTTCAGGTCGGCTGTGTGTTACCTAGGTGAGGGATGGTGTTATGCGGGGGTCTATCTGTGACTACCTGGTTATGCCAGGGCGTCACATTCCCCCTTGGTTTAATACAGACCGTCCGTGGGCTGTCCGACCACCAACATTTATTGAACAGGAAATGAAAAAGATGAAAAAGGGGTAAAACAATTACAAGTATACTAACATACAGTCATATGAAAAAGTTTGGGCACTCCTATTAATGTTAACCTTTTTTCTTTATACCATTTTGGGTTTTTGCAACAGCTATTTCAGTTTCATATATCTAATAACTGATGGACTCAGTAATTTTTCTGGATTGAAATGAGGTTTATTGTACTAACAGAAAATGTGCAATCCGCATTTAAACAAAATCTGACCGGTGCAAAAGTATGGGCACCGTTATCAATTTCTTCATTTGAACACTCCTAACTTCTTTTTACTGACTTACTAAAGCACTAAATTGGTTTTCTAACCTCATTGAGCTTTGAACTTCATAGGCAGGTGTGTTGTGAATGTCAGTTATGCTTTTGCTGCTGTAAGGCTCCCTCTTGTGGCCAGGAATGGTTTGGACAGAGACCAGGTGTGTTGAGCAATTGCGGGGGAATGTTTGTTTACTCACAGTAAATGAATCCCATGAGTCTTTTGGTAAACCAAGGTGCTGGTGGCTGGCCGCCGCGGCCGGTTGAATTCAGGTCCCCCCACCCGGGCTGGTGGTCACTGTCCTTTTCCTCTGCACTTGTTGTGTGTATGGTGGACTGCCTGGTCTGGAACTCAGGAGTCCGCTCCCGGCTGGATGTGGCCTAAGGAGCCGTGCCCGCAGACGCTGGCCCGTGGGATCTATGGGCCCTGGTGGTGGCCTCCTATCCCTATCGGTGGGCTGTTGTCTTCTCTTAGGGACGTTCGGTGGGACAGAACCTATAATCCTGGCCTCAATCGGTTAATTAGCTAGGCCGCTGGTTTCGGTCCTGGATTCAGGGTCCGAGTACCCCCTCTGTGCTACAGTTTCCGGGTCAGTTCCCCGTGTCGGTACCGGCGGGCTACAACCCTGTCCCGGTCCACCTCGGTTCTGCCGAGCCATCTTCCCGTCTGCCACCTAGCCAAGGTACCAGGGCTCCGACCCTGGCACCGTTCAACTTGAACTTCCTCTCCTGGAGCTACACCTAGCTCCAGCCCACACTTCTCTCCACTTGAACTACAAACTTCACTGCTTGTTTTCCCGCCCCGGGCTGTCTAGACCCCTGGGTGGGCATGTCCAACAGCCTGGTCCCGCCCACTGGTGTGTCTATCTTTCCCTAAGGGGGTTGACTAGGGTTTCAGGTCGGCTATGTGTTACCTAGGTGAGGGATGATGTTATGCGGGGGCCTATCTTGCCAGGGCGTCACACTTCTCTTTCACTCCATAGTGATGAGGACATGGTTTTAAGCAGGTTGTGCACCCATATCCACACACGTAAGTTTTGAAGGAGTCAATTCCTGATCGATCAACGCACACGTTTCCAATGACTACCCATTCCAAACCCAGTCCCTGGGTGTATGGTGCATAGTCAGGCCCATTACACTGTTGTCGCACCTTGTGTACCCTTCGATTGTCATCCCTGGGTTCTGCTGCCACTAGTCTCTATGCGACCCGAGCAGGTATTCAAGGTGTACGGTTCTGATGGTCCTTTAATTTCAAAGGCTTCAGAGAATTTGGATCCTGCAAGGAACCGGTTGCTTTGGTCGTCTATGATGGCATACACCTTCATTGCCTTTTCTGGATGTCCCTCTGAATAAACATTGATTAGGCATATTCGGGCACAACATTTCTCCATTTCGCCTTCTCCACATATCTCTGAGCATGAGCAGGAGACGGCTGTGGTGGAGTCAGTCTGATTCTTGGGCTCCCTGCTATGACTTGGACTTGGAGTGGGAGTGGTGGTGACTGCAGCCGGTGTGTCTCTAGCTAGCTGGGTTGGGTGCATGGCTGAGGCGTGTTTTACGCTGTGACACTCCTCACACTTGGTGATGGATTTACAGTCCTTGGACAAGTGCTCGAGTGATGCGCAGCATTTGAAACAGACCACAAGCTCGGTGAGGTCTTTCTTGCGCTCCTGTAAGGATTTGGATCTAAACCCCCTGCACTTGTTCAGTGAGTGTGTTTTTTTATGGATGGGACACTCTTGATTGAAAGACTTATCTCGTGATGAGGTGGGGGACTGTTTATCGGTGGGTGCTGCAGGTGATGGTAGTTCAGTCTTCCTAAGACTCACAGCGCTATTACCATCTCTGCGTTTGTGTATGGCACCTTCATACCTTGCCGATGATATAGTTGCAGCTGCAGTGTTGAACTCTAGGAAGTCGAGGCTGGGGTCATTCCTCATCTGGGACTGCTTGTCGATGAACCTTCAGAAGTAAATAAATGGGGGAAAGGTGATGTCATGCACTCTTTTGTACCTTGAGACTGACGTTGCCCACTTCTCCTGCAGACTGTATAGCAGCTTCACCACAATTGGGTTCACTCCATGGGCTGTATCCAGATAGCATAACCTGTACAGATGAGGATCTCTTTTGATAAGTGATCTGCTCATGGAGCTGGAGCTCAAGTCTTGAAGCTTGTGGACTTCCTTAAGGTTGATCTTTGGGATGTTCTGCAGTCTCTTGAATAGGGCTTTCTCTATCGCTTCTGCGCTGCCAAAGGTATGTTCCAGTCTTTGCCAGGCAGCAGCGAGACCTGCTTCTGCTTGTCCCACATAGACGGTTCTGAGGCTCTTGATACGTTTTGTAGAGCCTGGGCCCAACCACTTGATCATGAGGTCGAGCTCCTGTTCTGCAGTTAGGTTGAGATTTGCGATGGCTGCCTTGAAAGTTGCTTTCCGGGCCCTGTAGCTCTCTGCATCATCATCAAATTTTATGAGACTAGTGTTGATTAGCTCTCTGCTCACCATGAACCTGGCAAACTCAAGCATATATGATTTCTCACCGCTTGTTGCCACGATGACTTGTGATGCCCCTGGGGCGTATGGGCTTCCTGGCGTGAAAGGGTAAGATGCTCCTGGGTAGAATGATGTTGCTGCAGGGTTGAGCTGTGGTTTAGCCTCTGTAGATTCTGATGACTGCTGCTTGAGCTGTGGAAGAGGGTCTGGAATCACTAGGTTGCCATCTTGCTGTAGTGACTGTGTTTGAGAAGGCACCTCTTGGTGACTGTTATTGACGTGCTCGGGTGCTGTGGACGGCACTGGCAGTTGTAGGGCTGATTTGGAGGTTTCAGTGTTGTCGGCTTGGATGGTACTGCAAACCGGGGTTGCTGCAAGTAACTAATTCAGTACATAGTCTCTGGTGCGATCAACTGGATTGTCTGTTTCCAGTGGTTGCGAGCAAACTGGATCAGGACCTTGGCTCAATGCATGCTCAAGTAGTCTTACTTTAGCTAGCACAAATTCCTCTTCCATCTGAGACTGAAGGATCTTTATCCGAGCCTCCGCTTCTGCCCTTTTGGCTTCTGCCTCTGCTCTAGCAAGGGCTTCCGCTTCTGCCCGCTTGGCTTCTGCTTTTGCTGCTTCCGCTCTTGCAAGGGCTTCTGCTTTTGCCGCTTGCGCTCTTGCAAGGGCTTCTGCTTCTGCCGCTTGCGCTCTTGCAAGGGTTTCTGCTTCTGCCACTTGTGCTCTTGCAAGGGTTTCTGCTTCTGCCCTCTTGGCGTCTGCCCTCTTAGCTTCTTCTTCTACTTCTCTTATTGTGAAGGAACGTCCTCTGCTCTTATGCGGGCCTCTAGTATTCTGTCGCTCAGGGCTGAGCTTCTGGAGGATGATGACCTGGATGATCGAGAGGAACATCTAGATGAGGTTGATCGGTGTTATCTGGTTTGTTGGTCAGACAACTTGGTCTGCTGGAAGTGTGGGATCAGCCTCCCGGGCTTCATTATTGACCGTATCAGATTGTACTTGCTCTGTTTCAGCAGTGGGGAACTGTCCAAGGTCTTTTTCGTCCATTTTGATTTAGGGTGTACTGTCTCTTTAAGAAACTCAACTTTTGAATAGGGGTCCGAAAATCACTGTGCAGTTCCAAAAGGACTCCCTGATGAGATTCCCAAGGAGTTTTTAGCGAATCTTGGGGGTTTGCAGTCCGGCAATCTGCAGCGATGAGGTATAATATACTGCAAGTCTATAGAAGGGGTATGGCTAAAGGGAAACAGCAGGTGTATAAACTGTTCCTTTTCAATGCAGACAGAGGTGATACAGGACGTGGCCGATGGGAGAGCTTCCCCTTAGGCTTGTCCAGGCGTGCACTGTTGCAGGAAGATTACTGCACGAGGCCTGTTGCTAGGCAGATTACAGAGAGGGATACAAGGTCCTTAGGGATCTGTAGCCGGGGTATTGGGCTGATAAGTGTTCTGACTGATTTGGGATCTAAGGAATTTTTTTTACTTTGGGCCCTTAAGGTAGTTTTTGAGTTTGGGCTATAAAGACGTTTTCGACTGTTCTGTCCCCATTTAGAGGCGATTGAAGGCAGATAGTTGGGTAGAAGTGTGAGGAGCCTTACCTTCGTTTCCACTATGCGAGGCAGACATGACCAGAGGGCTCCAGGGTGGATGGATTCAAATGTACACATGCTGAGATGAAGCAACGGTGGTTTATTTTTCCTCCATGAACAAAAACGTGCATCAATACAGTGATCAAATGGCTGTAACTGTGGTAGTATTGTGATGGTTGTCCTAGAGCTGCTACCGGTCGAAAACTTTTCCTTTCTGTGGCCCAAAAGACAGAGATGTGCTCCTTACGATGCACTGACTGAAAGTGAAAGTAACTTGGAGTCAGGATGTGAGGACACATGTAGGGCTGAAAACACTCCCACAGGCTGGACTAAAAAGAACCAGGGGAACAGAATGGTCTGACAAGCAAAGGACAAGCATGAACGTATATACATTGAATAACATTAATTAAATAACAGTAGATATGTCATTTCAGGTAACAATTTTAAATAAAACAGGTAGGAACAGCACAGCTAAAGTCAGTGTATACTGGCACTATCAGGCTGATTCTCTACATACCATTAGTGGTCAGCTCGGATGTTTAGGCTTTCAAATCCAAGAAAGTAAACTTTCAAAAATCATCAGCTTCTTGATTGGCATTTGCAACGGAGCAGATAATCTTTGGGTGGGTATTCATATGCATTCCCGCCCCCCCCCTCCCGCCTGTTGTTCCTCCCTCTCACTGTTCTCCATGGTAAGTATTATACAAACGATTCACTTTGCTGAAGGACCTGTGTGAGGTCATACCCATGTGACGAGAACGGGCGGGGCCTCAGCCAACAAAGCTGGATACCAGGTCATATGGGTATGACCTCACACAGGTCCTTCAACAAAGTGAATTGTTTTATAATACTAAACATAGAGAACAGAGAGAGGGAGGAACAACAAGCAGGGCATCAGGAATCCACAGGAATATTCACTCAGAGATTATCTGTTCCGTTGCAAATGCCAATCAAGTAGCTGATGATTTTTTAAACTTTACTTTCTTGGATTTGAAAGCCTAAACATCCGAGCTGACCACTAATGGTATGTAGATAAGCAGCCTGATAGTGCCAGTATAACACTGGCTTTAGCTTATAAATGGAAATCCTAATGATTGGTTCCCTTTAAAGTGATCAAAAAATGTTATGTACCCCCAAAATAGTGATGGCATATCTCTTAGGGGTACTTTGCACGTTGCGACATCGCTACTGTGATATTGTCGGGGTCAAATCGAAAGTGACGTACATCCGGCGCTGGTAACGGCGTCACAATGTGTAAAGCCTAGGAGAGAAGATGAACGAGCGTGAAGCAGTCAAAAATCTGTGTCACGTCATTCATTTTCATAATGTCGGTGCCTCCACAGGTACGATGTTGTTTGTCGTTCCTGCAGCTCCACACATCGCTGTGTGTGAAGCCGCAGGAGCGACAAACATCTCCTTACCTGCGCCCGCCGTCCACTGGCAATGCAAAAGGGAGAATGTGGGTGGGATGTTTACATCCCACTCATCTCCGCCCCTCTGCTTCTATTGGCCGGCCAATTAGTGACGTCATGGTGAGGTCGGTGTGACGCCGAACGCACCGCCTCCTTGAAGGAGGGATTCTTCGGCAGTCACAGCGACGTTGCCGACCAGGTAAGTGCGTGTGAAGCTGCCGTAGCGATAATGTTCGCTACGGCAGCTATCACAAGATATCGCATGTGCGCATGTCCCACAGCCTTCCTATATACAGTATGAGCCTTCACATAGCCCCCATATACAATATGACCCCCACACATAGCCCCCTTATATACAGCATGAGCCCTACCATATCCAACTATATACACTATGAGCCCTCACATAGGTTCTTTATATACAATATGAGCTCTCACATAGCCTCCAATATTCAGCATGAGCCCTAACATAACCTCCCTATATACTGTATGAGCCTGTCAGGCTTCCGGGATTTCCAGTTCTCTTTTGAAAGAGCTTGCCCTCGGTTAACATGGAGTTTGCTGTTCTGTTGCCCTACTTCCTGTCCAGCTGTATAAAAGGCCGCCTCTAAGCTTAGTCCAGTGCCTGAGTATACTGCTTGCTGTGTACTCCTGCTTTGCTGCTCTTGGTTCCTGATTGACATTTTGGATCCTCCTGAAAAACAACCGACACCGACTCTGGATTTTACCCGGTCTCATCAAGCTGTGCCCGGACTCCGTCTGCCGTCTTTGGTCAGCACTTCTGCCCGGTTCCTTCCGGTTCGTAACCACTCTGGACTCTCATCCCGTGCGGACATTTTGGACTTTACCTATTGCCCCTTGTGTCCCGGCTGCTGCGCATTTAGGCCTTCTGGGGTGATTGCCAGACAGTCCCTGTATAGGGGTTCGCTCTTGGTGGTCTCCCTGGGGGAGTCCGGTGCGTGGCCCCGGGAATTCCCTTCGCTCCGATCCTAGAAGGTATTTCTTGTGTTTATTGTGCTACTGTGTTTTGTTCCGTTTGTGTACCTATCGTTGGTTACATATTATAAACATCTCTGCACCAAGAACTCGTCTCTGGTTGTCATTGCCCTAACGCTATCGAAATCCTCAGTACATACAATAGTATTACAGAGCCCTCACATAGCCCCCTATATACAAGATTCAAAGAAGTCGATCCAGCACGGTGCATTTGATTAAAAACAAAAGTCCTTTATTGAAAAACCATTAACCCCTTCACGACCATGGACGGATCTTTCCGTCATGGATCGTGTCCCGGTAATCCCCGCCCCCTGCCGCGGGCAGGCGGCGTGGATCGGCACACATATCAGCTGTTTTCAACAGCTGACATGTGTGCCTACATGTTCCGAGTGGAATCGCATTCCACCCGGAACATTAACCCCTTAGATCTCGCTGCCAAAGTCTGGCAGCGAGATCTATATGCGCGCGGCCATCTTTTTTTCTTACCTCCGCCCCCTCCGGACGTCACGTGAGTGATCACGTGACGTTCGGTGGTTGCCATCGTAGCACAGGGTCATGTGATGACGCCTGGTGCTAAGAAGTTTCACTTTCATTCTTCCTCGGCACGGAGCAGAGGAAGAAAGAAAGTGACTATTTCTGCTGTTTACAGCGGAATAGCTGTGATCAGCAGATAGCGATCAGCAATCGGATTGCTGATCGCTATAGCCCCCTAGGGGGACTAGTAAAATAAAATAAAAAAAGTTAAAAAAAAGTTTTAAAAAATTAAAAAAAAATAAAAAAACCTAAAAGTTCAAATCACCCCCCTTTCCCCCCATTGAAAATTAAAGGGTTAAAAAATAAATAAATATACACATATTTGGTATCGCCGCGTTCAGAAATGCCCGATCTATCAAAATATAAAATCAATTAATCGGATTGGTAAACGGCGTAGTGGCAATAAAATTCCAAACGCCAAAATTACGTTTTTTGGTCGCCGCAAGTTTTACGCAAAATGCAATAACAGGCGATCAAAACGTAGCATCTGCGCAAAAATGCTACCATTAGAAACATCAGCTCGAGACGCAAAAAATAAGCCGTCACTGAGCCACAGATCCCAAAAAATAAAAACGCTACGTGTTTCGGAAAATGGCGCAAAACGTGCGCCACTTTTATTGGACAAACTTGTGAATTTTTTTTAACCCCTTAGATACAAGTAAACCTATACATGTTTGGTGTCTACAAACTCGCACCGACCTCAGGTATCATACCCACACATCAGTTTTACCATATAGTGAACACCGTGAATAAAACATCCCAAAAACTATTGTGCCATCACACTTTTTTTGCAATTTTTCCACACTTGGAATTTTTTTGCTGCTTTCCAGTACACCATATGGTAAAACTTATGGTTTCATTTAAAAGTATAACTTGTCCCGCAAAAAACAAGCCCTCATATGGCAAGATTGACGGAAAAATAAAAAAGTTACGGCTCTCGGAAGAAGGGGAGCAAAAAACAAAAACGCAAAAACGGAAAGTGCCCCGGGGCTGAAGGGGTTAAAAAGTCCATTATGCCATGCTAGGACGCGTTTCGGACGGGTTGTCCTTACTCAGTCTGAGCACATCTCACATCTCCTGGACTCATTGTGAGATGTGCTGAGACTGAGTAAGGACAACCCATCCGAAACGTGTCCTCCTAGCATGGCATAATGGACTTTTTAATGGTTTTTCAATAAAGGACTTTTATTTTTAATCAAATGCACCGTGCTGGATCGACTTCTTTGAATCTTGGATACTAAGGGAGCGGGCTGACTCCAAATGGATCCCTGCATGGTGAAATGATGGTCTCCTAAAACAAAGAGGTGAGCTGGACACACCCTTGTATATGCTCCTGTTCAAACCCCCTATATACAGTATGAGCTCCCACATAGCCTCCTTATATATAGTATGATCCCTCATATAGCCAACTATATTCAGTATGAGCTCTCACATAGCCTCTTTATATACACTATGAGCGCTAGCATAACCTCCCTATATACAGTGTGAGTCCTCATAAAGCTCACTTCCCAGACTGCTGTTGCAGGATTGAGTCAGGTAACAGGAATAAAACCAAAAGTAAGATATGTTATGCGCAGGAGACCAATCGCATTTGAGCAGCAATAGCGCAGTCACAGACTCAATAGTCACCACTTATTGGCAAGTCCTTAAGGGCCAGGATATTCTTCACCCACTTCCGAAATGGAGGGGAGCTTTGACAGGACCCTTTCCAGACTGCTGTTGCACATTATTTTGTATCTGGTGACACAGACATGTAAGAGTCAGGTAACGGGAGTAAAACCAAAACTAGTGGCACAGTATTGAATAAGAATAACAAAGAGAAAACCAGGGAACTATAGCCAGGGATGAAGAACCAGAAAACCATTAGCAACAGCTGAGAAACAACCAGGAGCTTATCAAAAACCACTCAACACACAGTGAGCAAAGGAACTGAGTAAACAGCATTGTACTGAGTTAGGAGCAGAATTAAAATAGCCAACCCAATGCTAATGATTAATCATTGGCTTACACCAGGCAAGGCAGCATCTTGCATTGCCTGGCAACCAGGAGACACAGTGTTCCATGTCTCCCAGTCCATGAAACAAGTGTGAGGCGCAGCATCCAACATCCCCATGTCGCGGGCGGGGAGGAGGGTGTCGGCACACCGCGCTCACCCCTTGCTCACCCCTTCTGCTCGGGTCCGGCAGCTGCTCAGTGGTGGCTCGAGCTGTGGGCCGGATCCCGGGGTTTCTCGAGCGACACTC
This sequence comes from Anomaloglossus baeobatrachus, assembly GCF_048569485.1. Classification (NCBI taxonomy): domain Eukaryota; kingdom Metazoa; phylum Chordata; class Amphibia; order Anura; family Aromobatidae; genus Anomaloglossus; species Anomaloglossus baeobatrachus. The sequence continues at coordinate 452,732,954 of NC_134356.1, forward strand.
CTCGCCCGTGAGTGAAAGGGGGTGTTTGTTGGGTGGATGTGGGGATTGTTATTGTTCGTGACGCCACCCACGGTTGTGGTGATTGCACCACCGCTGCTCAGTATGGGGGTCCCGGGGATGGTGATGCGGAGCAGCCAGGTGTTGTGTTGCCCCTCCGTGGGTAGGGGTTGGTGATCCCGGGGCCCGGTGATGAGATGTAAAGTGTAGGGCCAGGAGGGCGCAGGGACGCGGGGGCAGCGCTGTGCCTTGCGGCACTATGGTACTCACTCAGCCTGACACACGGACACAGTTTTTACGGTAAACCAACGGCTGGTAGGACGGTCCCACAGACGGCTGCACCTGCACTCCCGGTAGGTGACGGTGATGTCCCTCTTCCTTGCACCTGTGTTGACTGATGGTAGCGGTGGATTCCCTCCGGTTACCCGCTCCCCGACTGCAATCTGGGCCGGAGGAGCTCTACACTTTGCCCGCAGGCGCTGGCCCTGAGAGACTGGTGCCGTGGCGGTGGCGGTGTCTCTCCAATACGGGTTGGGCTGTTGCCTTCAATCGGGACTTGGTTGTTGGGGGAGCTGCGTCCCCGTCACTGACGGATTTGGCAAATCTGGCGACTCCTAGCCTTGCCGGGGTCCGAGAGGCCCCTGCCCTGGTGCTGACTGTCCTTCGGAACACTGCTCCAGACCACCGGGCACACAGCCAACGGGGTCCTTCCAGGAACTTCCAAACGGTCCCCCTCCAGACAGTCACCGCCGTTGCTGACCTTGCTGTTCTGGCCCTCACAAAGCTGGACCCTTCAGGCTGTCTTTCTCTTCTGTCACTTTACTTGCTTTTTCTCCTTTTCTACTTTCACTTTCACTTAACTCCTAAACTGAACTCTCCTCTTTACTCTTGCCCTGCCTGGGCTCGACTTCACTCCTTCCACTTCCTCCTCCCTGACAGAACTGCCTGGTTTCTTCCTGCCTCCAGAGTTGTGAGCTCCTCGGTGGGCGGAGCCAACCGCCTGGCCCACCCCCTGGTGTACATCATCAACCTCTGGAGGAAGGCAACAAGGATTTGTGGTTAGCTGTGATGTGCCTACCTGGAGTGTGGGGTGTGGTGGTGTTGTGACCTGTGTCCCCTGGCTTGCCCAGGGCGACACATTCCCCCTTAGCAAAATGCAGACCGTCCGCGGGCTGCCGTCCTACACCGGTTTTATTTTTCTGTAAAAAGGGGATAACTAGGTTAAGCAAAACATAAATAACATTTTTAATAACTCTTCCCAAGACGGGAGGCACATTTACTTAAACGTTGCAACGGTGTACGGTCACGGTTTCCGCTCTCTCCCACCCAAGCAACCTGGCCCTGATGCTGCCCCTAAAACCCAGGCAGCACCCCTTGACCCACAGTCCAGCACAAGTTACCCGAGCGGGATCTGTCCTTCCCCTCCAGAGGGTGGCCACCGGTTCCTTTGGTGGCTGGGCCCTGGCCTGCTCTGCTCAGGGCCCTCCCTCCAACCTGCCTCTCCGGAGACGGTATAGCGGAAACGGTAACGGTACCCAACATATTTACAAGCCACTTAACGTTTGTGGTGCCCTGCAAGTTCACGGGCTTGTCCATGGATAGTTCCCATGCATATAAACTTTAAACGGTCCCCACGGGGACAACGGTGCCGGCTCCAGCCGGTTGCAAATCACAAAGCAATCTGGTGAAGTACTCGGTATCATTTCACTTATCATTCTTTCAACAACTTTTTCAAAACTTTTTCAAACAAACTGCAACACTCTTTACATTTGCGGACCCCTTTCATTCATAGAACGGTCTCCCTGTACCTAAGTGGGGGTCTACCTAGGTTGGAACGGGTGGACCTTCGGGGCCCAGTGTCAGTGGTGCTAGACAGTGGGGTAGAGGGAACAATCGGTTCCTCCTCCCTGCTATAGTGTGGAGCAGGCGGAGGTGCAGGGGGGCTGGGTACAGGTTCATCCCTGGGCACCGGCACTGGTTCTGGCTCACGGTTGACCGCTTCCACTACTTCTTCATCCACGGGTTGTGGGAACAGTATCACTGGAAGAATCACCGCGCCATCCTGTGTAGGCCAGTCTGCTGGGAAGTCACCCATTACAGTGTGGATTACCTCTGCTGCCTTCTCCACTGGTGGAGGAACCGGTACTTCAGCCTCTGCCTTCAGCGCTGGGGGGCATTTTTTTTAGATGGTCCCGGGAAACTGTGGCTAGGGTGTCCCCTTGGTCACGACTGATCTGGTAAGTCTTCCCGTCTCCCCATTCTGTGGGTTGTATGACATAAGGGACTTGCTCCCACTGATCATCCAGCTTGTGGGTTTTCCTCTTCCGTTTCAGCACCACATCCCCTGGCTGGAAAGGACCTGCGGGCGCCTTCTGGTTGAACCGGTGCTCCTGCTGCTCTCGACTTCGACTGAGGTTTTTCTCCACATACTCCTGGATTTGCCGGTACTGTGCCCTCCTCCGACTTTCCCACTCTGCCGTTGAGGGGAGTGCTTCCGGGGCTTCCAACCCCATCTCCAGATCCACCGGCAGGCGGCCAGGCCGAGCCCTCATCAGATACGCTGGGGTGCACTTCGTCGAGCTGGACGGGATATTATTATACATGTCGACCAAGTCAGGTAGCTTTTCCGGCCACATGTTCCGTTCTTCCAGCGGTAGCGTCTTGAGGAGCCCCAGGACCAAGTGATTCATTTTCTCGCACATGCCGTTGGTTTGGGCGTGGTACGGAGTGGTCCGGATCTTCTTGCAGCCGTACAACTGGCAGAATTCGTGAAACACCTCTGCTTCAAAAGCCGGGCCTTGGTCAGTCAGCACCTTCTCGGGGTACCCATGGGGTCGGCAGAAATAAGCCTGGAACGCTCGAGCAGCGGTTCGACCAGTTAGGTCCTTAACGGGGACTACCACCATAAATCTTGAGTAGTGGTCTACCATGGTCAATGCGTAGGTGTACCCACTTCGGCTAGGGGTGAGCTTGACATGGTCCAGGGCGACCAGCTCCAGCGGCTGATGGGTGACTATGGGATGTAACGGTGCCCTCTGGATAGTCTCGTCCATTCTCCTCAGTGTACAAGGATCACACTCTCGACACCAGGCTTCCACCGATTCACGCATCCCACTCCAATAGAACCGCTCCCTCAACAGCATCTCCAGCTTCTTCCACCCGAAGTGGCCAGCACCATCATGGTATGCCCGCAGGACAGTAGCGACCTCAGCTTGAGGAACGATCAACTGGCATATCTTCTCATGGGTCTTCGGGTTGATCAGCTCACGGTACAGCCTCCCTTGGTGTAGGTAAAGCCGTTTTCGTTCTTTCCACAAGCGTTGAGCTTCGGCTGGAGCGGCAGGGTCTATTCCCATAGCACCTTGTTCCACCAGAGTCTTGACAAGGCGGACAGCCGGCGCTTGGTCCTGGGCGTCCTGCCACTCTTGACTGGGCCGCGGGTCCAGATCCACCCTTTGCTGACAGACTTGTACCCTCTCAGTAGGCAGCTGGTGAAACGCAGGCAACTCGATCTCCTCGAGGTCGTCATCCTCGCACCCCTCTTCTGACAAATGGGGCATCCGGGAGAGTGCATCAGCATTTATGTTGACACGACCATCTCGGTACTTTATGGTGAAATCATAGTTGGCTAGCCGGGCTACCCACCGCTGCTCCAGCGCGCCCAACTTGGCCATGTTCAGGTGAGTCAGCGGGTTGTTGTCCGTAAACGCTGTGAATTTGGCTGCCGCCAAGTAGTGGCGGAACCGCTCCGTGATAGCCCACACCAACGCCAATAGCTCAAGCTTGAAGGAGCTATAGTTCTCAGGGTTCCTTTCGGTCGGCCGGAGTTTTCGGCTAGCGTAGGCAATCACCTTCTCCTTTCCATCCTGGACCTGGGATAGGACCGCTCCTAGCCCCACATTACTGGCGTCCGTGTGGAGGATAAACGGGCTCCCATAGTCAGGGTACGCCAGGACCTCTTCTCCGGTCAAGGCCGCCTTCAACTGGCAAAAGGATTCCTCATGCTTGTCCTCCCACGACAGTGGGGCCCCAATGGGTCTACCACCTTTGGTCTGTCCCACGAGGAGATCTTGCATGGGGGCAGCCATCTTCGTGTATCCCTTTATAAAGCGCCGATAGTACCCCACCAGACCCAGGAACTGCCTTACTTCCCTCACTGTAGTTGGTCTCGGCCAGCTTTGGATGGCAGTAATCTTCTCAGGGTCGGGGGCGACACCATCCGCACTCACCACATGCCCTAGATACTGCACTCTGGGTTTCAGCAGGTGGCATTTTGAGGGCTTCAACTTCATCCCGTACTGGGCAAGGGACGCGAACACCTCGGCCAGGTGCTCCAGATGGGCTTCATACGTCTGGGAATAAACAATCACATCATCCAAATACAGCAGGACGGTCTCGAAGTTTAAATGTCCCAGACAGCACTCCATCAACCGTTGGAAGGTCCCAGGGGCATTGCACAACCCAAACGGCATGCTATTGAATTCGCAGAGTCCCATCGGGGTGGTGAAGGCGGTCTTCTCCCGGTCCTCTGGGGCCACGGCCACTTGCCAGTATCCGCTGGTGAGGTCAAGGGTCGAGAAGTAGTTTGCGGTTCTCAGTGCAGCCAAAGACTCTTCAATACGAGGTAAGGGATAGGCATCTTTATGGGTTATCTGGTTGATCTTCCGGTAGTCCACACACATCCGCATGGTACCATCCTTCTTCTTGACCAGTACCAACGGAGCGGCCCAGGGACTACAGCTGTCCCGAATAACCCCTGCCTCCTTCATATTCCTCAACATATCTTTGGCACACTGGTAATGTGCAGGGGGAATAGGTCTATACCTCTCTTTGATAGGGGGATGTTCACCTGTGGGAATGTGGTGTTGAACCCCCTTGATCCGCCCAAAGTCTAGGGGGTGCTTACTGAAAACCTGTTCGTACTCCTGCACCACCCTGTGTACCCCGGCCCTGTGATGTGTAGGGGTATCATCAGTGCCTACATGTAGCTGTTGGTGCCACTCCTTTGTGTCCCCCTGGGGTGGGGAAGTGCTGGGGGTAGGTGGGAGTGTGGATGGACTGGCTTCCTGGATAGTGTGAGGGTCCAGGGTGAGCAGCTTGGCAATGGTGGCATACCGGGGGAGCCTGACTTCTTCCTCCCCACAGTTCAACACTCTCACGGGCACTCTCCCTTTCTTCACATCTACCACCCCTCGGGCGGCCACTACAGTGGGCCAGTGCTCGGAGGGCATGGGCTCCATCATCGCAGGGTAGTCACGCCCCTGAGGCCCTACTGCTGCCCTACACCAGATCATCATCTCACTCCTAGGGGGCACAGTCAATGGAGCAACATCCATCACTCTCACTCCACCAATCTCCCCTCCTGTTGAGCTTACATGCTGGCGGTACATCAGGGCGCGGATCTCACGCTGCACAGCCCTCTGCCGGCTCCCCGCCGCTGTGGCGGCTAGCTGTTGCAATAGGTTCAACACATCAGCCATGCAGTGTTCCATCACATTGGTTCCCAGCACTATTTTCGGGTTATGATCACTGGGTTCATTCATGATCACAATCATACCCTGGTGTTGCAGTTCAGCTTGCCCCACTGTCATAGCCACTTGTTTATACCCCACCTGGGTCAATGGAAGTCCATTAGCGGCAATCAAATTTATACTATTGTCTGGAGGCGCCAGCTCGTCTGTGGCCCAATACTGCCGATACAACGTGTACGGTATGGTAGTTACCCGTGATCCAGTGTCCAAGAGAGCCATCACTGGTATGCCGTCCACAGCCACGGGGATGATAGGGCGGGCCCCGACATATCGGTCTCGCCAGTCCGGGGGGCCACGGTGTTCTACTCCTGAGGATTGGCCCGGGGCCCCAGGGGTTGCTCGTTTAACGGGCACTGTCGGTAATAATGGCCCGGCTTACGGCACTTGTAGCAGATTGGAGGTCTGCTCCGCGGGTTGTTAGCGCTTCTCCGCTGCATCCAGGGAACATCTTCGGGACTGTCAGCAAGCTGTATCTGCGCTGGAGGCTGAGATCTGGTCAGAGGTTGTAGCGCAGCAAGGATCTTGGCAAGGTCTCCGTCCAGGCGACTGACCTGGGCTGCCAGTTCTTCCACGGTGCTGCTCGGGGCTGCAGGTATTAAGGAGGTTGGTTTGGCTGGGGCCGCCACAACGGGAGCTGTCTCAACGGGCCACGGGACGGGTTCCAGGACTTCAGCAGCTGGGGGCTGTAGTGCCTTGATAGCCCGCTCCTTTAACACAGCAAAGTCCACATCAGGGTGTTCCAGGGTCCACAGCCGGAGTTGTTTACGTTCCTCAGGGGACCTCATCCCCTGCGCAAATTGCTCCACTAACATCTTGTTGCTATCCGCCTCGTTAATAGAGTTCACCCGCTTCAGCGTGCGGAGGGCGGTCTGCAGACGTAGAGCATAGTCCCGAATGCTATCTCCAGCTTGTTGCCGGCACTGGTAAAACTGCATCCTCAGCTCAGCTTCAGTCCGGGTCTCGAAGGCAGTCTGTAGCTTCTCGAAGATGGTGGCTACAGAGAGCCGGTCCCCCTCGGCCCAGGTCTCCGCCTCCTGCTCCGCCGCACCGGTTAACTGGCCTAGCACTATCGCTGCACGTTGCTTATCAGTCAGGGGATACAGCTCTAGCAACGGGTTAAGCTTTTTCCGGAAGGCCTGTAGGGCATCCGGTTTCCCGTCATACCGCAGTAGCCAGGCAGCTCCGGGCGCATAGGGCAAGGAGAATGGCATGACCTGAGCAAACGCGGGGGCCGCGGCACCTCCCGCCGGTACGACCGGGACCTGGGCAGGCCCATTCCCATCTGCGGGTGCGGCTGCGACCACCGCTCCTCCAGCGGCTCCGTCGGGCGAAGACATCTTGTTTCCGTCCTCCTTAGCTCTTTCCGGCCCCTCCTCTCTCGGGGCGGGGTTTTGGCCTTCGCGCCTCTACTGCTCGAGAAGACGCTCGAGCGGGAACTTTTCGCGCCAAAGATGGCGGCTTCTGAAATTTTTCTGCCGGATGCCTCCGGCGGTAACAAGGCGCACCTCTACCTGACGGCAGAGCGGTAAGATCCTGTTCGTGACGCCAAGTTGTCGCGGGCGGGGAGGAGGGTGTCGGCACACCGCGCTCACCCCTTCTGCTCGGGTCCGGCAGCTGCTCAGTGGTGGCTCGAGCTGTGGGCCGGATCCTGGGGTTTCTCGAGCGACACTCCTCGCCCGTGAGTGAAAGGGGGTGTTTGTTGGGTGGATGTGGGGATTGTTATAGTTCGTGACGCCACCCACGGTTGTGGTGATTGCACCACCGCTGCTCAGTATGGGGGTCCCGGGGATGGTGATGCGGAGCAGCCAGGTGTTGTGTTGCCCCTCCGTGGGTAGGGGTTGGTGATCCCGGGGCCCGGGGATGAGATGTAAAGTGTAGGGCCAGGAGGGCGCAGGGACGCGGGGGCAGCGCTGTGCCTTGCGGCACTATGGTACTCACTCAGCCTGACACACGGACACAGTTTGTACGGTAAACCAACGGCTGGTAGGACGGTCCCACAGACGGCTGCACCTGCACTCCCGGTAGGTGACGGTGATGTCCCTCTTCCTTGCACCTGTGTTGACTGATGGTAGCGGTGGATTCCCTCCGGTTACCCGCTCCCCGACTGCAATCTGGGCCGGAGGAGCTCTACACTTTGCCCGCAGGCGCTGGCCCTGAGAGACTGGTGCCGTGGCGGTGGCGGTGTCTCTCCAATACGGGTTGGGCTGTTGCCTTCAATCGGGACTTGGTTGTTGGGGGAGCTGCGTCCCCGTCACTGACGGATTTGGCAAATCTGGCGACTCCTAGCCTTGCCGGGGTCCGAGAGGCCCCTGCCCTGGTGCTGACTGTCCTTCGGAACACTGCTCCAGACCACCGGGCACACAGCCAACGGGGTCCTTCCAGGAACTTCCAAACGGTCCCCCTCCAGACAGTCACCGCCGTTGCTGACCTTGCTGTTCTGGCCCTCACAAAGCTGGACCCTTCAGGCTGTCTTTCTCTTCTGTCACTTTACTTGCTTTTTCTCCTTTTCTACTTTCACTTTCACTTAACTCCTAAACTGAACTCTCCTCTTTACTCTTGCCCTGCCTGGGCTCGACTTCACTCCTTCCACTTCCTCCTCCCTGACAGAACTGCCTGGTTTCTTCCTGCCTCCAGAGTTGTGAGCTCCTCGGTGGGCGGAGCCAACCACCAAGCCCACCCCCTGGTGTGCATCATCAACCTCTGGAGGAAGGCAACAAGGATTTGTGGTTAGCTGTGATGTGCCTACCTGGAGTGTGGGGTGTGGTGGTGTTGTGACCTGTGTCCCCTGGCTTGCCCAGGGCGACACACCCACATCACACACTCCTTCCACAAATGAGACACCACTGTGTATAGCCGTGCAACCTGAGTGCGTGACAGCCCCGCCACCAGAGCGGACAGATCAGCGGGAATTCTGCCAACCAGAGGAGGATGATTGCGACCACAGCAGGCATCCCTAACAGTACCCTCTGTCTAGGAGAGTCCTCCGGACTCTCACCACCCACTTTCCCAAGATATTTTTTTATGCAATTCAGAGATAAAGTGATCGTCAAGAATTCTGCTTCCCGGGACTTAGGACCTCTTCTCCAGACCCTACCCCTTCTATTGGAACAAATATTGGACAGCATTGTGGTGGTAATGAAAATACCTATAACAGAGGATCCCCTCTAAGGAGAGAAATTATGAGGCCAACTTGAGTTTTGTCAACCCTGGAGTAATTGGAAATAGAGTTTACAATTCTCTTTAAAATTAGAAAATTACTTCAGATCCCCCCTCAATAAAAAAAGAAATCAGTAATGGGAACCTTAGGTTCTATATGGGTGCCTCCTTTGATAGAAATGGGATCAGGAATTTGCAAGGCCATGGGGACCCCGTGGGCAAGGGTCCAACTATACTGACCACAGTATTATCCAAACCCTGGAACATTCCCAAAAGACCTTGAATTTGGTCAGCAAGCTGCATGATCAGGTTCATTCTTATATTTAAGGGCTGTTTATTATGTTATGCGCAGGAGGAGACCAATCCTGTTATGACTTGCATTGGACCAGCAATAGTGCAGTCGCAGATGCTTTTGGCGCTAGTCACCTCTGATAGGTGAGTCCTTAAGAGCCAGGATATTCTTAATCAACTCCCGAAATGGAAGGGGGCTTTGACAGGGCCCTTGCCAGACTGCTGTAACTGTTGCAGGACAGCTTGCGTCTGGTGATGCGGATGATATAAGAGTCTGGTAACAGGAGTGAAACCAAAACTAGCAGCACAGTATTAAATAAGAATAACAAAGGGAAAGCTAGAGAACTATAGCCAAGGATGAAGAACCAGAAAACCATTAGTAAATGCTGAGAAGCAACCAAAAGCTTACCAGAAATCACTAACCACACATTGTGTGGCACCCCAGGGTTGCCACAGTAACAACACAAAGGGTTAACTCCCCACACACAACACCAAGACCTCCTGGCCAGAAGGGGGAGACCAAGCTGCTTCCCTGTACATTCTGCTGGGGGGGAGGAAATGGTCAGTAGTTTCAGTTTGGAAGTTCAGTGCAGAGCACTGAGGAGAAAGGATCTCTGTAGGTTGGAAGCTGGCTTTAGCTCACCTCAGGATCCACTGACCAATTCCAGGCCTAGCTGAGGGTCTGAGGGAAGGAGACAGAGTACACAGAGGAACATTCCTGGGAGACAGAGCATTGCTGAGTTCATCCCAGTGGAGCACACAGAACGGATGCTGGATCCGAGACTGCAGGTTACATACTGCACAGTTACCACCAGAGAAGTGAAGATTCCAGATCTTTCACCTGTACCACAGACACAAGCAACAAGCGCAGAGTTCAGGAACATACTAGTAAGGACTCGAGTTGCCTGTCAGGTCGGTACCGAGGAGCACAGAGCCAGCTGCATAGTTCACGCAGCAGCAGGGCCACAGACACACAGTGCAGGCAAGGAAGCCAAAACGGCCCGGCTGGGCGGGAGAAACCCTGAACCCCTCACAGACTCCGTGGACAGTACTTTGCTGAATACCATCACCAGTAAAAGACAAAGAAACTGCAAAACCGTGAGTCTGCCTGTTTATTGTGCTCGTGTCCTGCACTCCCCCCATAGACTAACATACTGCCCCGGGGAAAAGGCTCTACCCGTGGGGAGCCGTCCCATCTCAAGCTGCCTTCCATCACCCCGGAGGTTCTGCAGCAGCGGTGGTCATCTCTGATCACATTCCACGGGTGGCGTCACGAACATAACCCCCCTTTTTATTGTGGAACCAGGGAGCACGGACCGGGTCACGACACCGTGATACCCTTTCCAGAAGCGACCCTTGGCCCGGTTCTGGGTATCCCCTTAACCCCTGGCGACACAACTTTGGCGTCACGAACAGGATGCGGACTGGACCCGGCTGCAACCCGGGTGACGTGCGCCTGTAAAGACTTATTGCATCGCATAAAAGACTTGCACTGTGAATTGTTGCAACAAAGAACGGACTTTAAACTTTGCAAAGATACCTGGAAAAATTCAAAAACATCATTGGTAAAATTTTCCAGGCGCCATCTTTAATCGCGCCATTACCTGCTACGCGCGGGAAAACATCGCGCCTAAACTAAGACTCCGCCCACGGCTTGCAGAGGAGGTGCGCTCGGTGCTGCGACCTGAACGAAAACGCAGAAAAGTGTCCCAGGCTTGCTGTCAAGAAGACTGGTGAAATTAACTAAGGGGGCGCAAAGATGTCGCAGCAGGGAGACGCTGTTGTACCCGGCGGTGCAGCGGCACCTATCATGCCGTTCCTGATGCCGTACACCCCGGGTGCAGTGTGGCTGCCGCAGTACTCAGGTGAGCCCAACACACTTAATGACTTTATCGGAAAGCTAAAAATCTACTACAGCATGTACCCCCTGACAGAAGCTCAGCGTGTTGGTATGCTTATGGGACAGTTAACTGGCAATGCCCAGCGGGAGGCTACATCCTGGCCGGACGATGCAAAGGACACTGTAGAGCATATAATAGCTGGACTAAAAGCAGCTTTTGAATCCACTGCTGGCAGCCGGGCTAAAATGAGGTTCTTTGGTTGCAAGCAAAAACCTAGAGAGAGCGCAAGAGACTTTGCCTTAAACTTACAGGAGGCGCTCAGAGCACTTAAATTAGCAGAACCTGCCTTAGCCCCTGGAGCAGATAAGCTGCTGATAGACCAATTCCTGGATGGACTCTCATCCCCTTCCCACCGGGGACAACTGAGCATGATGGTGATCCAGGATCCAGGACTAACATTTGCCCAGCTAAAGGATAGAGCCATCCGCCTCCAGCAGGTGGAGGAGCCGCAGGATATAGACTCTGTTCAACACCTTACAGTGGCACCCAAGCAGCCAGTAGTGCCGGTGACATCGGCCATGTCAGCGGCTGCTGCTAACCACCTGGAGCCCATCACTAATGAGGCTCTCCATCAAAAGCTTGAAGCCCTTACAGACACTGTTGCTTCCATGGCTAGAATCGTCCAGGAGCTGCGTGGATCCAAGTCTGCACCCAAGATTGAGCTGGCGACCAGCAAGGAGGATGTCCCATGGATGAGGCCTAGGAGATACCAAGCGACGAGAGGACGACCCAGCGACCGCTACCAGCCGGATGGACAGCCCATTTGCCGCCGTTGCAAGGAGCCAGGTCACTTTGCCCGTGAATGTGCTTTAAATGGGGATCCCCTGGGGAGGCGGGCCGCTCCTCAGGAATGAACTCTCAAGGTCCTTCACCCTGGCACGACAAGTATGTGGGGGGACGTCCAGTCATCCCCATTGTGCTGGATGGCATTCCGCTCAACGCCTTGCTGGACACTGGTTCCCAAATAACATCAATTCCGCATGTCCTTTATAAGAGGTACTGGGCTGATTCAGACGTTAGCAGTGGTCCATCTAATGTTGCATTGAATATATGGGCTAGCAATGGTGAATTAGTACCACAGGTTGGTTTCAGAGAAATGACCATTAAGATTGGGAGAGTAGAATTGCAGAATCAGGGTATTATCATTGTTGATGTTGACCGACGAGAACGTGAACCAACTATGCTGCTAGGAATGAATGTAATTGAAAATTGTTTTGCAGAGGTAATTACTGTCTTGCAGCAGATCGTCGAGACTGCCAAACCTGGGCAACAGAGACTCCTGCAGAAGGAAATTAAAGCCTTGATGCTGAAGCAGCAGGTAGAAATGTCAGGAGGTGAAATTGGCAGTGCAAGGGTAAGTGACCCAATACCTATTGTAATTCCTCCCAAAACTGAAATGCTGGTCTGGTGTAGAGCCGCAATAGGCATCAGAGGGCGAGACTATCAGGCCCTGGTAGAACCCGTGTACTCAGACAGTAGGCCCACTGTACTGACGGCCAGAGGAATAGTTGAGGTACATCGGGGAAGAGTGCCAATACGCCTTCTAAATTGTGGGGAAGATGAGGTCACCCTACCAAAGTATGCTACCATGGCTAAGCTATATACGGTTGATAACAACGCCATCACCACCGTTGAGCCCTTGAAGCCGTCAAATCAGGCGGAGGACAATGGCTCAGAGGGAAAGCTGGAGGATTGGTGCCAAAAGCTACATGTAGGTACCAATTCTACACCCTCCCATCAAAAGCATGGAGTATACAGGGTAGTGAAAGAATATGAACAAATATTCAGCAAACACCCCTTAGACTTTGGGCAGATCAAAGGGGTAGAGCACACTATACCCACTGGTAACCATCCACCAATAAAGGAGAGGTATAGACCAGTACCACCGGCTCACTACCAATGCGCCAAAGACATGCTCAAAGAAATGAAAGAAGCAGGGGTAATAAGAGACAGTTGTAGCCCCTGGGCAGCCCCACTAGTGCTAGTTAAGAAAAAAGATGGGACCATGAGGATGTGTGTAGACTACCGACAGATCAACCGCATTACACACAAGGATGCATACCCATTACCTAGGATAGAAGAGTCATTGGCTGCATTAAAATCCGCTACTTACTTTTCCACCCTAGATCTGACTAGTGGGTATTGGCAAGTTCCTGTGGCAGAGGCTGACAAGGAGAAGACAGCGTTCACCACGCCGATGGGCCTCTGTGAGTTCAATTGTATGCCGTTTGGACTCTGCAACGCACCTGGAACCTTCCAGCGACTGATGGAGTGCTGCCTAGGACATAAGAACTTTGAAACTGTCCTCCTGTACCTGGATGACGTCATAGTCTACTCCAAGACCTATGAACAGCATCTACAAGACCTGGCAGAAGTGTTTGAAGCCTTATCCGGATACGGCATGAAAATCAAGCCATCCAAGTGTCACCTTCTAAAGCCAAGGGTACAGTACCTGGGACATGTCGTGAGCTCAGAAGGGGTAGCACCAGATCCTGAAAAAGTTACCGTGATCAGAGATTGGCCGAGACCCACCAGCGTGAAAGAGGTGAGGCAATTCCTGGGACTGGTGGGCTACTATAGAAGATTTATAAAAGGGTTCACGAAGCTAGCAGCTCCCCTACAAGACATCCTGGTAGGACAGTCAAAGAAGTCTGCAGCCCGAAATCCTCCTTTCCAGTGGAGTGATGAGAGAGAAGAGTCCTTTAAGAAGTTGAAGTGGGCACTGACAGGAGAAGAGATCCTGGCATATCCAGATTACCATCAACCCTTCATTTTGTACACGGATGCCAGCAACGTAGGACTGGGAGCCGTATTGTCTCAAAAGCAGGAAGGCAAGGAGAAAGTTATTGCCTTTGCAAGCAGGAAGCTCCGGCCTACAGAAAGAAACCCAGAGAATTACAGCTCCTTCAAGTTAGAACTACTGGCAGTAGTTTGGGCTGTAACAGAGCGTTTCAAACACTACCTGGCAGCTGCAGAATTTACCATCTTTACTGACAACAATCCGTTGATCCACCTGGACTCTGCAAAATTAGGTGCGCTGGAACAGCGATGGATAGCCCGACTGTCAAACTACAACTTTGTCATCAAGTACAGGGCAGGCCACAAGAATGGGAATGCAGATGCCTTATCCCGCATGCCACACTCGGGGAACGTGGAAGAGGAACCTGAGGGACTGGAAGAAATTGAGCTGCCGGCCTTTCACCGTCCTAAGGTGGGACAGTACCAACCGAGTGTCTACCAAAAACAACAGCAGGCAACTCTCAACCCATTAGCACACCATGGATGGGCTGACACACAAGACAGCGATCCAGCTGTGAAGCTAGTGAAAGAACTGCTTACACAACAAGGTGCATACCCTAATCAGAATGCCCCAGCTGAGACACAACATCTCTGGAAAGAGAGAGGTAAATTGTTCCTGTACCAAGGGAAGCTCTGTAGAAGGCACACCAATCCCAAAACACATGAGTTGGTCTGGCAGATCATCGTGCCCAAGAGAGACGTCAAGATGGTTCTGGAAGCTTACCACGACGGTGCTGGTCATTTTGATTGGAAAAAGTTGGAAGTGCTCTTAAGAGAAAGATTCTACTGGGTTGGCATGAGAAAATCAATTGAAGATTGGTGTAGAAAATGCGGACCGTGCAACCTCAGAAGAAAGGATCAACAGAACCAGAGAGCTCCACTCCAGTCCATAGTAACCAAGCAACCACTCGAGCTAGTCGCATTAGACCACGTCAAGTTGTCACCAAGCCAGTCCGGCTATGTCTATGCCTTAACCATCGTGGACCATTACTCACGCTTCTTAGTGGTGGTACCCGTGAAAGACCTTACAGCTAGAACAGCAGCTAAAGCATTCCAGACGTACTTTTGCAGACCCCATGGTTACCCAGAACAAGTCCTTGCAGATCAAGGTCCAGCTTTCGAATCACAGATCTTCCAAGAATTCTGCAACATGTATGGCTGTAAAAAGATCCGCACAACAGCATACCATCCCCAAACAAATGGCTTATGCGAGAAGATGAACCATATTGTGATTGACCTGTTGAAGACCTTACCAGAGTCAGAAAGAAATCAATGGCCAGAGAAATTGCCAGACTTGGTGGACTTGTACAATCATGTCCCGGTGAGTTCTACAAACTGCACCCCCGCTTACCTTATGCGTGCAAGGCCCGGTAAACTGCCAATTGATTTAGATATGGGAATTGTGAAGCCAGATGCAGAAGTTCAAGAATCCAATTGGGATACCCTACGTCAGCAACAGTATCGCCAAGTACAAGAGTGCGTAGAGAAAAGTCTCCAACAAGCTAGGGGAAGACAGGAGAGAACCTTCAACCAGCATGCTCTAGCAACCCCATTGCAACCTGGTGACCAAGTTCTCAAGAGGAAACGGCGCACAAACAAATTAGATAATCAGTGGGAAACCACCCCATATACAGTCTTACCATCCAGAATGGATAATCCCAAAGTGTGTCTCATTAGTAAGGATGAAGGAAGGACATCAGCTGTCGTGTCAAGAGATCAACTCAAACCGTGTCCTGAAACCCTGAAGACACCAGAAGTCACCTTACCCATACAGGTACAACCTGTCAAGGAGGAAGAAGACGTGTTCCATACAGTCTTAGGAGATTTCCCAAAAACATGGCCAAATTACTATGGAGCAGTAGTAGTCCCAATGATCGCCTTCCCTCAAGTGGTGGAACCAACATCAGAATCCATACCACAAGAAGTCCCAAGACATGAAGAACTGGAAGTTGAAACCGTAGAGGAAGAACAGATTCCTGGTCCCAGTGGGCTTGCCAGTCCTACAGTCAGTACCCCATCCTCACAAGTACCAGAAACACCAAATAGGTACACTTCCACCCACACCATTATGCTAAGTACACCCAGTACACCAGCAGTACGCAGGTCACAGCGTAGTACTCAGGGTCAGATACCAGCAAGATATAAAGACTAATGTGGAATTGCATATAAAATGTACATATGTTATAATGTTTATATGAAAAACCGTAACAGTTTAGTGTACAGAAAAGGTGAGAGAAGAGTGGTGTAAGGTGGCAGCACGGAGAGTTACAACTTGATCACATTGTTGGTGGCCCGAGGGCCGTGAGGCCTACTGCACTTACGACCAGAGTAGAGATACCTTTAAGAAGTGTTTGGTTATTGAAATAATTTATATAATTGCAACGTTAAGACCAATAAGCCCAGTACCTACAGAGACTATACTGTATGAACACTTATATATTTTTGAACATTTTGGACTCTTTTTGAGCTTTAAGGTTTTTGTATTTTTTCCTTTTGAGACTCTGTATATATATAATTGTTGTGATAACTTGTTTGTTTGTTTCACAGTCCCGGAGTACTGTTCTTCACTAAGGGGGAATGTGGCACCCCAGGGTTGCCACAGTAACAACACAAAGGGTTAACTCCCCACACACAACACCAAGACCTCCTGGCCAGAAGGGGGAGACCAAGCTGTTTCCCTGTACATTCTGCTGGGGGGGAGGAAATGGTCAGTAGTTTCAGTTTGGAAGTTCAGTGCAGAGCACTGAGGAGAAAGGATCTCTGTAGGTTGGAAGCTGGCTTTAGCTCACCTCAGGATCCACTGACCAATTCCAGGCCTAGCTGAGGGTCTGAGGGAAGGAGACAGAGTACACAGAGGAACATTCCTGGGAGACAGAGCATTGCTGAGTTCATCCCAGTGGAGCACACAGAACGGATGCTGGATCCGAGACTGCAGGTTACATACTGCACAGTTACCACCAGAGAAGTGAAGATTCCAGATCTTTCACCTGTACCACAGACACAAGCAACAAGCGCAGAGTTCAGGAACATACTAGTAAGGACTCGAGTTGCCTGTCAGGTCGGTACCGAGGAGCACAGAGCCAGCTGCATAGTTCACGCAGCAGCAGGGCCACAGACACACAGTGCAGGCAAGGAAGCCAAAACGGCCCGGCTGGGCGGGAGAAACCCTGAACCCCTCACAGACTCCGTGGACAGTACTTTGCTGAATACCATCACCAGTAAAAGACAAAGAAACTGCAAAACCGTGAGTCTGCCTGTTTATTGTGCTCGTGTCCTGCACTCCCCCCATAGACTAACATACTGCCCCGGGGAAAAGGCTCTACCCGTGGGGAGCCGTCCCATCTCAAGCTGCCTTCCATCACCCCGGAGGTTCTGCAGCAGCGGTGGTCATCTCTGATCACATTCCACGGGTGGCGTCACGAACATAACCCCCCTTTTTATTGTGGAACCAGGGAGCACGGACCGGGTCACGACACCGTGATACCCTTTCCAGAAGCGACCCTTGGCCCGGTTCTGGGTATCCCCTTAACCCCTGGCGACACAACTTCACAAGGGAACTGAATAAACAGCATTGGACTGGGTTAGGAGCGGAGTTAAAATAGCTAGCCCAATGCTAAGAATTAAGCTGAGGTAATGCATCCCTCTTTATAACCAGAAGCTACCTTATTATACATTGATAGTAGCAATTATTGATAACCATTAGTGTCGTGGGCAGAGGAGGGGACGCTGCGCTCTCCCACTGCTCGGGTCCGGCTGCTGCTGCTCGGTGGTGGCTCAAGCGGTGGGCCGGATCCCGGGGACTCAAGCGGCGTTCCTCGCCCGTGAGTGAAAAGGGGGATTTGATTGTGGGGGTTTGGTATTGTCCGTGACGCCACCCACGGTTGTGGTGAGATTGGTGACACCACCGCTGCTCTGGAAGGGGGATCCCGGGAGCGATGACAGGGAGCAGCCTGGATGTTAGTTCTCCCCTCTGTGGGTAGGGGGTTGGTTGTCCCGAGGCCCGGTGATGGGGTAGGGATGGATGGCAGGCGGGTTACGGGGCCTGGTGAGGTGCAGGGTCGCGGGGGCAGCGCTGTGCCGTACGGCACGGTGGTACTCACTCAGCCAATGATGTACACAGAGTAAAACAAACGGCTGGATGGACGGGTCCCACAGACGGCTGCGGTGTTTCTCCTCCCAGCAGGTTGATGGTGACTGACTTTCCCTGCACCTGTGTAACGTGTACGGTTCCAATAGGTTCCCACCGGTAACCCGCTCCCCAGCTTGGATGGGTGCTGAAGGAGCCCCTTTTGCCCGCAGGCTCTGGCCCTGGGAACTTTAGCCTTGGCGGTGACTGTGTTTCCCTCTCTCGGTTGGACTGTTGCCTTTTGTCGGGACTTGGCTGCTGGGAAACCCAGGAGGTTCCCTTCGCTAACGGATTTGGCAAATTCACGGCGACTCCTAACCTTGCCGGGGTCCGTAAGCCCCTGCCGGATGGTGCTGGCTTCTCTTTGCGTACCGGTCTACCGCCGGGCCACCGCCCGTCCACGGTCCTTACGGCAAGCTCCAATAGGCCACTCCTGCAGATGGTCACCACCGTCTGCCAACCTTGCTGATCCGTCCGGGCCACACACCCGGACCACTTTCTGTCTGCTCAACTGCTACTTCCCTCCTTCCACTTTCACTTCCAAAACTCAACTCCTCTACTTTTCCCGCCTCCAGGACTGTGAACTCCTCGGTGGGCGGGACCAACCGCCCGGCCCACCCCCTGGTGTGAACATCAGCCCCTGGAGGAAGGCAACAAGGGTTTTTGTCTGACTTTGGTGTGCCTGACCGGGAGTGTGGGGTGTGTTAGTGTTGTTCTGTGACGACCAGGCTTGTCCAGGGCACCACATTCCCCCTTAGTAAAATGCAGACCGTCCGCGGGCTGCCCGTCCATCACCGGTTTTATTTTCACAAACTGAAAAAGATAAACGGTCAACAGGTTACAATTATAATAACATCTTCCCACAATCGGGAGGCATGGTTACTTAAACGTTGCTAAACGGTAATGGCTTCCGCTCTCTCCCACCCAAGTAACCTGGCCCTGATGCTGCCCCTAAGCAAACAGGCAGCACCCCTTGACCCCAGTCCAGCACAAGTTACCCGAGCGGGTTATGTCCTTTATCAGGGGACCCACGTCCATGGGGAACCCCTGAAACCCCCCGGAGGATCGCCACCGGTTGCGGTAGTGGCGGGCCTGGGCCATCACTTCCCTCCAGGCCCATCCTTCCAAATCAGCCTCTCCGGAGGCGGTAACGGTAAAGCCAACATTTTTATTTACACACCACAAGTTTGTGGTTGCCCCGCCAGTTCTCGGGCTTGGCCGTAGCAGTTTCTACGCATTGATTGCAAACAGTCCCCACGGGGACAACAGTGCTTCGTAACCAACGGGCTGCCACAAACAAAACTGTAGGGTCCCAACTGAAACTTGCTGTAGGGTCCCGACGGGGACTGTTAGCTGGGTCCCAGGGGCCATCCACAACGCTCGGCTCCGGTACAGCTTCTTCCTGCAGCTTTCCCACAGTCCACCACCGAACAGCACGAGCCCCCAACGCCACCCACACACAGGGGTGACACTGTCCCACAGGACTCCATTTTCAGCTGCCGATGATGCGGGTATGACTGCTCCTCCAACCGGACTCCTTAGCCTTGAGGGCCGTCTGGAATGTCAGCAGAGTCCCAATGGGGACCGACAGCAAGGTAACCGGGAACCGCTACCATGCTTTAACTTTTCTTACTTAATCAGCAATCCCGCGGCGCGACTGTCTTCGCTGCCGCTCCCGGTGCGTAGCACTTTCTGCTTGCTCCAGTTCAGGCGGTGTGGGGGATGGGCCCAGCCAGAGTCCCTCCGTGCCGGCTACGACCCGTACCTTCGGTAATGAGGGACCCTGCTGCGACATGGCCTGCTCTGCCCCCTGGCAGCGGCATCCCCGCCGTGCCTCCGGTGCATCTTTGCTGACGGGCTCAGCCTTCGGCTTCTTCCATGGAAGCGGATCAGGGCGGTCACAGGCTTCTGCTGCAGGTCGGTCCGCCGGGGCGGATTGGCAGGGTACCGCTATCGGTGGTGGTGGCAGCGGGCCTAGTGGCGGGGCAGCAGCAGCCAACACGGGTAGCGGGGGAGGCAGCAGGGCGAGCGGGTATGGACCGGGTCCATCGGCCGCGATGACCAACCCACTAGGGGTACAGGGGCGTGGGTCACTTACCCTCCCTTCCAAGACTCCCTCCACCTCGCGTCTCCGTATGGCCGCCACCACTTCTGCCATGTCGGCCTCCCACTCCTCCAGGAGGAGCTGCATGCAGACCTGCAGACGGCTGCTTAGCTGGACAGTCCGGACTTCCACCCACGCTGTGGTGCCAGGCGCGGGGACCACGGTGTTGTCGGTCGGACTCAGCATCTGTAGCAGCGGCCTCTTCCAGGAACCAGTAAAAGGCCGCAGGGTCCTGGCGTCCCTGCCTCCACAGCCGCGGGCTACATGCGGCCAGACGATATCTGTCCCCCTTAGTCTCTTTCTGGCTCCTCCTCTATAGGGGCGCGGTTTTGGCCTTCGCGCCTCCACTGCTCGAGGAGACGCTCGAGTGGGAATTTTTCGCGCCCAAGATGGCGGCTTCTCAAATTTTTCGGCTGGACACCTCCGGCGGTCACAAGGCGCACCTCTACCAGACGGCAGAGTGGTAAGATCCTGTTCGTGACGCCAAGTTGTTGCGGGCGGAGGAGGGGACGCTGCGCTCTCCCACTGCTTGGGTCCGGCTGCTGCTGCTGCTGCTCGGTGGTGGCTCGAGCGGTGGGCCGGATCCCGGGGACTCGAGCGGCGTTCCTCGCCCGTGAGTGAAAAGGGGGATTTGATTGTGGGGGTTTGGTATGGTCTGTGACGCCACCCACGGTTGTGGTGAGATTGGTGACACCACCGCTGCTCTGGACGGGGGATCCCGGGAGCGATGACAGGGAGCAGCCTGGATATTAGTTCTCCCCTCCGTGGGTAGGGGGTTGGTTGTCCTGGGGCCCGGTGATGGGGTAGGGATGGATGGCAGGCGGGTTACAGGGCCTGGTGAGGTGCAGGGTCGCGGGGGCAGCGCTGTGCCGTAAGGCACGGTGGTACTCACTCAGCCAATGATGTACACAGAGTCTCCGGTAAAACAAACGGCTGGATGGACGGGTCCCACAGACGGCTGCGGTGTTTCTCCTCCCGGCAGGTTGATGGTGACTGACTTTCCCTGCACCTGTGTAAAGTGTACGGTTCCAATGGGTTCCCACCAGTAACCCGCTCCCCAGCTTGGATGGGTGCTGAAGGAGCCCCTTTTGCCCGCAGGCTCTGGCCCTGGGAACTTTAGCCTTGATGGTGACTGTGTTTCCCTCTCTCGGTTGGACTGTTGCCTTCTGTCGGGACTTGGCTGCTGGGAAACTCAGGAGGTTCCCTTCGCTGACGGATTTGGCAAATTCACGGCGACTCCTAGCCTTGCCGGAGTCCGTAAGCCCCTGCCGGATGGTGCTGGCTTCTCTTTGCGTACCGGTCCGGTACCACCGGGCCATCGCCCGTCCACGGTCCTTACGGCAAGCTCCAATAGGCCACTCCTGCAGACGGTCACCACCGTCTTCCAACCTTGCTGATCCGTCCGGGCCACACACCCGGACCACTTTCTGTCTGCTCAACTGCTACTTCCCTCCTTCCACTTTCACTTCCAAAACTCAACTCCTCTACTTTTCCCGCCTCCAGGACTGTGAACTCCTCGGTGGGCAGAACCAACCGCCTGGCCCACCCCCTGGTGTGAACATCAGCCCCTGGAGGAAGGCAACAAGGGGTTTTGTCTGACTTTGGTGTGCCTGACCGGGAGTGTGGGGTGTGTTAGTGTTGTTCTGTGACGACCTGGCTTGTCCAGGGCGCCACATTAGGTATACAGAAACAAGATTCCAACATCTATCTCAGGTCAAAAATAGCATCATGTGTTACTAAAACATAATCCCTTTAATTGGGATTCTGTAAAATAAACAATACAAACAACAGTGATCCAACACCTATTTAAAACTGAAACAGATTTGGCCATCCAAAATAATTGAATATCAACAAGGCACGACCAGTTTCATGGTTATGAGGGGATTGTCTGTCCATTCAAAAGCCAAAGAGCAGGAGATAGGTGAGATAAAGAAAATATGCACACCTGGGCACTGTACTTATTCAAATAAATCAACCACTTGAATTTAGGCAATGACCGGATCCATAAATTGATGGGTACCAAGTTCCCTCTTATACCTACATGTGTGTATCTTTACATATGGTATACATTTTTCAATAAATGTAGGTACTTATAACATCAGTGGATGTATGGATACCTTTTTACTGAATAAGATGGTTTGTATATACTGTAGGTACACCGGGTAACCGGCGTATATACCCTATAAAGTATCCGTTATTTATTAAAACTGTACCTTCTCTGTAAAATAAATTTTCAAAGACTCGACGCATTTCCCACCACTTGTGTATTGGGGTTCATCAGGAGACAAATTACAGCTCAATCGCCATCAGATTGTTCAGCTGCACATATGGCAGCATATGTCTCTTGAGGACGGTGTGTCGCGGGCGGGGAGGACGCCGCCGCTGCTGGTCGCTCGCCAACGCTCGGGTCCGGCGCTGCTGCGGCTGCTCGGTGGCTCGAGCGGTGGGCCGGATTCGGGGACTCGAGCGGCGCCCCTTGCCCGTGAGTGAAAAGGGTGGTTGGTTTGGGGGGTTTAGTCCGTGACGCCACCCACGGGTTGTGGTGAAGATGGGCACCACCGCTGTTGGTGACGGGGATCCCGGGAGCGATGGTAGGGAGCAGCTGGGATGTTGTTTTCCCCCTCCGTGTGGAGGGGTCGGTGGTCCCGGGGCCCGGTGATGTGACGGGGAAGCAGGGTTGGTGAGGTGCAGGGTTGCAGGGACAGCGCGGCGCGGTGCCGGATGGCACGGGTGTACTCACTCAGTAAGAGATGCACAAAGTCCTCAGTAAACCAAACGGCTGGATGGACGGGTCCCTGCAGTGTCTCTCCCCGGACAGGTGATGGCGGCTGTCTTTCCCTGCACCTTGATGTACTTGTTTGACTACTATGGATCCCCAACGGTAGTCCACTCCCCGGTGTATGGATGCCGGAGGAGCCCGTTTGCCCACAGGCGCTGGCCCTTGGGTCTCTAGCCTTAGGCGGTAGCTGTATACCCTCACGGTGTGGGCGGTTGCCTTCTATCAGGCCTCTGGCTGTTAGGAAACCCCTGGGGTTCTGGTCACACTCGGATTTGACTATTGTCAGTGGCTCCAAGCCTGGTCGGGGTCCGATGGCCCTCCCTGTGTGTGCTGGCTTCACTTCGCTCCCCGGTCGGTACCAGCGGGCCAACGCCCGACCCTGGTCCTACGGTTCCGCGTTGCTTCACCACTCCTGCAGACGGCCACCACCGTCTACCAACCTTGCTGTCAGTGGCTGGGCCACAAACCCAGACACCCAAGTGTTTACTCCTCACTCTTCAAACTCCAACACCAAACTGACACTTTTCCCGCCTCCAGGCCTGTGAACTCCTCGGTGAGTGGGACCAACCGCTTGGCTCCGCCCCACCTGGTGTGGACATCAGACTCTGGAGGGAGGCAACAAGGGTTTTGTGTTTGGCTAATGTTACTGTCTAATGGGGGTGGGGGTGTGTGAGTGTTATCTGTGACGACCTGACTAGTCCAGGGCGCCACATTCCCCCTTGGTGAAATACAGACCGTCCGCGGGCTGCCCGTCCATCACCGGTTTTATTTTATTTGTTTTTTTCAAAACTGTAAAACATAAATAACATGTAAACATTTCAAACATATAAGCATTTTTGTTAGGTCACTTAAACATTGCACATATAAAAACATTTTTAATAATAACGGACGGACGGATGTCTTCCGCTCTCCCACCCAAGCAACCTAGCCCTGATGCTGCCCCTAAGAAGTGGGCAGCACCCCTTGATCCCATTCCAGGTTCAGGCTGCCCGAGCGGGAACGGGTACGGTTACTCGCACCCGGCTGTCACTTCAGGGGACCCCACGTCCAGGGGGACCCCTGACTCCCGGAGGATGGCCACCGGTCCTGGTGGTGGCCGGGCCCCAGCCTGCTCTGCTGCGGGCCCTTCCTCTAATCTGCCTCTCCGGAGGCGGCAACGGTTTCCATCCCATAAAACTATTTACAAGCCCACCAGTTCGTGGGTGGCCTGCCAGTTCTCGGCCATGTCCATGAGTAGTCTCTCATGCAGGTGGTAAACACATAAAGTCCCTCCGGGGACAACGTGCCGGCCGGAATAATCACTGTCGACAATCAGGTGATCTTCGGTTGATTTTTGTCATTCATTCTGCTGAGGGTCCAAGCGGGGGACAACTTCTCTTTCAGCAGTGCACGCTCTCTTTCCTCATCTTTAAACAGCAATCCCGCGGCACAGCTGCCGTTGCTGCCGCTCCCAGTGTGGAGCACCTTCTGCTTGCTCCGGTTCAGGCGGTGTGGGGGAGGGGCCCAGACAGAGTCCCTCCGTGACGGCTACTACCGGTACCTTCGGTAATGAGGGACCCCGCTGTGACGTGGCCTGCTCTGCCTCCTGGCAGCTGCATCCCCGCCGTGCCTCAGCCGAGGCACGGGGTCTGGGAGCGGTCGATGGGACTTGCGGTGCTGGCCTCTGGTCGAAGATCGCCTCCGTTGCGGCCGAGCTAACTGCTGGAGCCGTCGTCATCTCTGTCGTGGCCGGGATGGAAGCTGGGACGGGTGCCAGGGTGATGACAAAGGTAAGGCCCGGGGGCCCCAGGTCTGGGCCCTCTCCCACAGACGCTGCGGGCTCCGCTACCGGTGGCAGGGGGAAACGGGTCGGTCGGGGCGTTGGCCGCGGGCATGGGCAGTGAGGGGGTAGCGTGGTGGACGGCAGCAGGCTGGGCCCCTCAGCCGTATCGACCGGTCCCTCGGGGACATAAGGGCGTGGGTCACTTACCCGCTCCTCTGAGACCACCTCCACTTTGGATGCCCAAACGGTTGCGGCCAGGCCCTTCATCTCTGACGTTCACTTCGCCAGCATGAAGTGGACTTGGGCCCGCACATCTTGCGGCTGGATCCAGGAACGTGTTTCAGCAGGGTCCTGGCGTCCCTGCACGCTGCAGCGCTAGTTACATGCTGCCGCGGCTGCGACCGCCGCTCCTCCGTCGGGCGCAGACCTCTTTTTCCCGTCCTCCCTTGGTTCTCTTCAGCACTTCCGTTTGTTGGGGGAGGGGCTTCGCTTTCGTGCCTTCCCTGCTCGAAGAAGACGCTCGAGCGGGAGATTATCGCGCCAAGATGGCGGCGCTTCAAAATTTTCGGCCGGACACCGCCGGCGGAGATCACAAGGCGCACTTCTACTGGTAAGTAGATGGGTTCAATCCTGTTCGTGACGCCAAGTTTGTCGCGGGCGGGGAGGACACCGCCGCTGCTGGTCACTCACCAACGCTCGGGTCCGGCGCTGCTGCGGCTGCTCAGTGGCTCGAGCGGTGGCTCGAGCGGTGGGCCGGATCCGGGGACTCGAGCGGCGCCCCTCGCCCGTGAGTGAAAAGGGTGGTTGGTTTGGGGGATTTAGTTCGTGACGCCACCCACGGGTTGTGGTGAAGATGGGCACCACCGCTGCTGGTGACAGGGATCCCGAGAGCAATGGTAGGGAGCAGCTGGGATGTTGTTTTCCCCCTCCGTGGGTAGGGGTCGGTGGTCCCGGGGCCCGGTGATGTGACGGGGAGGCATGGTTGGTGAGGTGCAGGGTTGCAGGGACAGCGCGGCGCGGTGCCGGATGGCACGGGTGTACTCACTCAGTAAGAGATGCACAAAGTCCTCAGTAAACCAAATGGCTGGATGGACGGGTCCTACAGCCGGCTGCAGTGTCTCTCCCCGGACAGGTGATGGCGGCTGTCTTTCCCTGCACCTTGATGTACTTATTTGACTACTATGGATCCCCAACGGTAGTCCGCTCCCCGGTGTATGGATGCCGGAGGAGCCCGTTTGCCCGCAGGCGCTGGCCCTTGGGTCTCTAGCCTTAGGCGGTAGCTGTATACCCTCACAGTGTGGGCGGTTGCCTTCTATCGGATCTTTGGCAGTTAGGAAACCCCTGGGGTTCCGGTCACATTCGGATTTGACTATTGTCGGCGGCTCCAAGCCTGGTCCAGGGGTTTCCATCCCATAAAACTATTTACAAGCCCACCAGTTCGTGGGTGGCCTGCCAGTTCTCGGCCATGTCCATGAGTAGTCTCTCATGCAGGTGGTAAACACATAAAGTCCCTCCGGGGACAACTTGCCGGCAACGGCCGGAATAATCACTGTCGACAATCAGGTGATCTTCGGTTGATTTTTGTCATTCATTCTGCTGAGGGTCCCAACGGGGGACAACTTGTCTTTCAGCAGTGCACGCTCTCTTTCCTCATCTTTAAACAGCAATCCCGCGGCACAGCTGCCGTTGCTGCCGCTCTCGGTGTGGAGCACCTTCTGCTTGCTCCGGTTCAGGCGGTGTGGGGGATGGGCCCAGACAGAGTCCCTCCGTGACGGCTATGACCGGTACCTTCGGTAATGAGGGACCCCGCTGTGATGTGGCCTGCTCTGCCTCCTGGCAGCTGCATCCCCGCCGTGCCTCAGCCGAGGCACGGGGTCTGGGAGCGGTCGATGGGACTTGCGGTGCTGGCCTCTGGTTGAAGATCGCCTCCGTTGCGGCCGGGCGGACTGCCGGGGCCGTCGTCATCTCCGTCGCGGCCGGGATGGAAGCCGGGGCGGGTGCCAGGGTGATGACAAAGGTAAGGCCCGGGGGCCCCAGGTCTGGGCCCTCTCCCACAGACGCTGCGGGCTCCGCTACCGGTGGCAGGGGGAAACAGGTCGGTCGGGGCGTTGGCCGCGGGCATGGGCAGTGAGGGGGTAGCGTGGTGGACGGCAGCAGGCCGGGCCCCTCAGCCGCATCGACCGGCGGTTGCCTTCTATCGGGTCTTTGGCTGTTAGGAAACCCCTGGGGTTCTGGTCACACTTGGATTTGACTATTGTCGGCGGCTACAAGCCTGGTCGGGGTCCGATGGCCCTGCCTGTGTGTGCTGGCTTCACTTCGCTCCCCGGTCGGTACCGGAGGGCCAACGCCCGACCCCGGTCCTACGGTTCCGCGTTGCTTCACCACTCCTGCAGACAGCCACCACCGTCTACCAACCTTGCTGTCAGTGCCTGGGCCACAAACCCAGACACCCAAGTGTTTACTCCTCACTCTTTAAACTCCAACACCAAACTGACACTTTTCCCGCCTCCAGGCCTGTGAACTCCTCGGTGGGTGGGACCAATCGCTTGGCTCCGCCCCACCTGGTGTGGACATCAGACTCTGGAGGGAGGCAACAAGGGTTTTGTGTTTGGCTAATGTTACTGTCTAATGGGGGTGGGGGTGTGTGAGTGTTATCTGTGACGACCTGGCTAGTCCAGGGCGCCACAGGTGCGCATGATAAACAGCGCACTATCAATACACAAGTGGGGGGAAACGCGTCGAGTCTTTGATCGGGATAAGGACTATGGAAAATCTTGATATCACTCTATATCAGAGAAAGAAAAAGAATTATGAGGGTGCTGGTCTGAATATGCTAATGAGATAAGTAACTTCTTTCTATTTTTCCTTGGTGCTATAATCTTGTCTGAATTACCCTTTTAAATACGAAGGGAGAATAGGGACAGTATTCCAGGGATAGCCGCCGGGGAATGAGGGCACCAACTTACCTTTAGGGTGCGTGTAACGTAAGTTATATCTCCATTGATAGGTAGTGGAGAGAAATATCTAAGGGTGAATGTAGTTTTGATTCCCTGCTTATGTGCCACCCCCGTGCCAGCAGCCACCGCTGCTCGGGTCCGGACCTTCAGGGGTGGTGGCTCGAGGGTCTCCGGACCCGGGCGTCTCGCGGACACGCCGAATAAAAAGGGGGGACGTATATGTACAAGCTGGGCTGTATTAAGTTTGTAATGCCACCCACAGTGTGTGGTGAGATGGGACACCACCGCTGCTGTTGCGGGGCACCCGGGGGAGATGTTGTGCAGCAAGTTGTTAACCCCTCCGTGGGCAGGGATGGTGGCCCCGGGCTCCAATGCAGGGGGAATAACGACTGCAGGAGGTGCTGGTGTACTCACTGTGAGGAAAACACACAAGTCTCTGGTAAACCAAGGTGGTTGTCTCCGGTGCTGCGGCCGGCTGCGTTCGGGATCCCCCACCCGGCTGGTGGTCTCTATCCTTTTCCTGCACCGTTTTTAGTAGAAAATGACTTCCCAGTGTGAAACGTAGGAGTCCGCTCCCGGCTGGATGTGGCCTAAGGAGCCATGCCCGCAGACGCTGGC
Source organism: Anomaloglossus baeobatrachus (assembly GCF_048569485.1). NCBI lineage: Eukaryota > Metazoa > Chordata > Amphibia > Anura > Aromobatidae > Anomaloglossus > Anomaloglossus baeobatrachus. Next base: position 452,760,975 of record NC_134356.1, read on the forward strand.
CCGTGGGATCTTTGGGCCCTGGCGGTGACCTCTTATCCCTAATCGGTGGGCTGTTGTCTTCTATGAGGGACTTTGGGTGGGACAGAACCTCTAGTCCTGGCCTCAATCGGTTAATTAACCAGCTCCAGTCGATTCTGGCTTCTGGCTTCAGGGTCCGAGTACCCCCCTTTGTGCTACGGTTTCCGGGTCGGTTCCCCGTGTTGGTATTGGCGGGCTACAACCCTGGCCCGGTCCACCTCGGTTCCACCGAGCCGTCTTCACGTCTCCTGCTGACGGAGACCACTGTCTGCCTCCTAGCCAAGGCACCAGGGCTCCTACCCTGGTACCTGTCAGTTTGCTTCAGGCCTGACACACAGGCCTGACCTCCACTCACACTCCTCTCCAAACTGAACTCCAACACTTTACTACTGGTTTTCCCGCCCTGGGCTGTCTAGACCCCTGGGTGGGCGTCCACCAAGCGCCTGGCCACGCCCACTGGTGTGTCTATCGGTCCCTAAGATGGGGTGACTAGGGTTTAATGGTTGGCTGTGTGTTTCCCAGTGAGGGAAGGTGTTATGCAGGGGCCTGTTTGTGACTACCTGGTTTTGCCAGGGCGTCACACTTACATTATCACCAGATATTGGATGGTTAGCTCCCTACTTAAAATAAGCTTGGTTGATGAATTTAATAGCCAAGGCTTTTCATGGAGTAAAATTTGTTTATTTGTTCACGGTGTGGGTTGATATGTGAATTTTAAGAAATGTATTAATAAAAGAGTTTTTAGGTATAATAATTATGGTAACTTCTAGTTAGAAATTGAATTTACTGCCTTTAAAGTGATCTTTTCAAGTTGTGTCCAGTAAAGCATCCCTCACAGTCATGTCAAGGGAGAGACACCTGTACAGCAGAGTGCACATATTCGCACCACTGGGTTACACCAGGCAAGGCTGTGTCCTGTGTTGCCTGGCAACCAGGAGACACAGTGTGGTATGTCTCCCAGGCCATGAAACACGTGGGAGGCGAGGTGTCCCTTGTCCCCACATCACACACCACTTCCACACATGAGACATGACTGTGTATAGCTGGGACCCGAGTGTATGATAGCCCTGCCCCCGAAGCTGACAGCCTGCGGGAAGTCTGGCAACCAGAGGAGGACAATTTAGACCACGGCAGGCATTTCTACTATCAATACTCTTTTGTTAGGTCAAGGGTGGTATTATACCATAGCCTTTCAATTAGTTAATTGACTTTGGTCATCGGATACCCATCAAACTTTGATACCTCATTCAGTTTCCAATAGTCATTGCAGAATTGCCATTCTACATTCAGTTTTAGCACTAGGACCTTCTTGAGTATTGCCTTCAAGTTCTTATTAAATCTCTCCTCTAGGTCTGTCTGTGGATGGTACACTGACGTCTTAAGTTGTGTAATCTGGAGGGGTTTACACAACACTCATTAGTTTTGACAGTTACCGCAAAATATGGGTACCTGGTGTTGGCCCCTGGCTCTTGAGCGACCCCATTGAAAACAGTTACATTGTCGAACACCCCATTGAGAATTATGTCCCAGTCATCATTACTTCTCTATTAAAGCTGTGCCTGTGCTACACCAGCATGTCGCAGACAACATCAGGCAGTGTTGAAATTAAAATGCATTGGAGAATGCAGTCACACAGCTGCATAGTTGTGGACAGCTATCCAGACCGAGTTTCAGCAATGTCTGCCTCTACTGAACCTGGAGCCAATGAAGGCCGTGTGCGATAACGGTGTGAACCTGGTGGTGGCCCTACGCCAGAGCAACCTCACACACGCGCCTTGCATGGCTCATATCCTCAACCTGGTTATACAGCAATTTCTAGGTGACTATCCCAGCCTGGATGCGCTGCTGCATAAGGTACGGTTACTCTGTACTCACTGACGTCGTTCGCAACCCGCGGCTCATCGACTTGCATCGCTACAGAAGTCTTGCAGCCTACCTGTGAAGTGGTTGATATGCAAAGAGTCGACACGGTGGAATTCCACTCTGCACATGTAGCAGCAACTGTGTCAGCAGCGATGAGACCTGGTGTAGTTCATGACACATAGCCAGGGCCAACGCAGTCCGGTCGTGGGGCAAATCACGCTTGGGAAGTGGGCACACATGAAGGACCTCTGCACCCTTCTGCACAGTTTCAAAATGGCTAGTAAGATTGTTAGCGCTGACGATGACATCATCAGCATCACTACTCTAGTAATCTATATGCTGGAGCACACTTTGAATAGTCTGCAGAAGAAGGTGGTGGTCCCAGAGAAAGAGGAGGAAACAAAGGAGGATGCAAAAGGGATATCAATATCTCTAAGGACAAGACTTTCATTGCACAGGTGGGTGGCATGGGAGAGTGGAGTACAGCGATCGAGGGGGGCTTATGGTACCAAACTGTTTGTGAAGGTACAGGAGCCGAGAAACAAAGGGAGGAGGATGAGGAGAAAGAAGTGATGGGTGCACAACTGTCATGCTAGGTACAGCAAAGTTCAAAGCGAACGGCAAAAGGGAAGGAAAAACCCTGTGTCTAGGGAAGGGGAGATGGTGAACCCTGACCAAGCCTACCGCTGGGCCATGGCTTCCCTCGCTACTCTAGATAGGTTCCGCACCTATGTACCAAGCTGGATACCTAACACTGGCTAACCCAGAAGAAGGGGTACTTTGCATACTACGACATCGCAGGTGCGATGTCGGTGGGGTCAAATCGAGAGATACGCACATCCGGTGTCACTGTTGATATCGGAGTGTGTAAATCGTTTTTGATACGATTAACGAGCGCAAAAGCGTCGAAATCGTATCATCGGTGTAGCATCGGTCATTTCCATAATTTCAGAAGGACCGATGTTACGATGTTGTTCCTCGTTCCTGTGGCAGCACATATCGCTGTGTGTGAAGCCGCAGGAGCGAGGAACATCTCCTACCTGCGTCCTGCGGCTCACGCCGGCTATGCGGAAGGAAGGAAGTGGGCGGGATGTTTACGTCCCGCTCATCTCCGCCCCTCCGCTTCTATTTGCCGCCTGCCGTGTGACGTCGCTGTGACGCCACACAACCCGCCCCCTTAGGAAGGAGGCAAGTCGCCGGCCAGAGTGAAGTCACAGGGCAGGTAAGTCCATGTGAAGCTGCCGTAGAGATAATGTTCACTACGGCAGCTATCACAAGAGATCGCAGCTGCGACGGGGGCGGGGACTATCGTGCTCGGCATCGCAAGCATCGTCTTGCGATGTCGTAGTGTGCAAAGTACCCCTTAGGTAGAGAGCAGACGTGATGAGCACTTAGTCAACCCCACTAAGCTTTAAAGAAGACAAAAGGATAACAAACAGGGGGAAACCTATCTCCAGATGACTCAGGGAGAGGAACTGAAACAACAACAACAAAGTTTCTCCAGATGTATAGAAGCTGACTGCTTGCACTGAAGACTTGTTAAGGGTATTATATCTATCAGGAGCACAGATTAAGGGGAAATAAGGGTATGTACAGAAACCAAGTGAAGTGCTGATGAAAAACTGAAAAACAGCTGAAAGGATGAGAAACTCTGCAGGGTCCTGAAGGGAAAGGGATAAAAAACAAGCAGAGGAGATACATAGGATACCAAATACACCAAGCAGGAATAATAGCAGGTCAGAGAGATATTGATCCCCTCTCTGTTGTCCATTGTTTGTGGGAGAAGATAGAGGAAGCAAGCTTGAGAGTTACCCCACCACTAACACAACATGAAGTTGGACCTCATGGAAGCGTCCTACACATGAGCATTTTCTTGCTGCTGGACTATATTGAAGCATTCCAGAATTGTTAAGCCTGCTTTACACGGGACGACCGTTTGTGCGATTTCACAATCGATCGTACCCGCCCCCGTTGTTTGTGCGTCATGGGTAAATCGCTGCCTGTGTCGCACAAAGTCGTGAAACCCCCGTCACACGTACTTACCTGCTAAGCGACCTCGCTGTGGGCGGCGAACGTCCACTTCCTGAATGGGGAGGGACGTTCGGCGTCACAGCGACGTCACACAGCCACCGGCCAATAGAAGCGGAGGGGCGGAGATGAGCGGGATGTAAACATCCCGCCCACCTCCTTCGTTCCGCATAGCCGGCGGGAGCCGTGGGACGCAGGTAAGCAGAGTTCATCGCTCCCGTGGTGTCACACGGAGCGACGTGTGCTGCCACGGGAACGACGAACAATCGGCACAAGTAAAAATAAACGATATTATGAAACTTAGCGACGAGTACAAGACTCACTATTTGTGAGCGATACTGCGTCGCTCAGAGGTTTCACACGAGACGACGTCGTGTATGATGCCGGATGTGCGTCACGAAAACCGTGATCCCGACGATGCATCGCACGATCCATCGTCTCGTGTAAAGCACCCTTTACTCCATACCATGACACATTTGAGATTTGAAAAATATCTCTGTCATTAAGGGCAAAATTGATCCGTCACTAAGGGTTTTTAATCTGTAACTATCTCAATATGATTCCCCTTACAGGAAGGGCTTTAATTCACTGATTAGTACTGCCAAGTTGATTCCTATACCCAGAATGGGCAGTGATTTTAATCAATAACTTTTAAATTATTCCATAAAGATGAATCTTAATCTGCTCAGCTCCTCTTGCTCTATATCAGGCTTACCATAAACTTAAGGGTGCTTTACACGCTACGACATTGCTACCGATATATCGTCGGGGTCACATCGTCAGTGACGCACATCCGACGCCGGTAGCGACATCGCAGCGTGTGACACCAAGGAGCGACGATCAACGATCGCAAAATCGTTCAAAAACGGTGATCATTGACACGTTGCTCCTTTCCTTAATATTGCTGCTGCCACAGGTACGATGTTGTTTGTCGTTCCTGCGGCATCACACATCGCTATGTGTGACACCGCAGTAACGATGAACATCTCCTGACCTGCATCCACCGGCAATGAGGAAGGAAGGACGTGCCGCTCATCTCCGCCCCTCCGCTTCTATTGGCCGGCCGCTTAGTGACACCACAGTGACGTCGCTATGACACCGAACGCACCTCCCCCTTGAGGGAGGGATTGTTTGGTGGTCACAGCGACGTCGCTGACAAGGTATGTGCGTGTGACGCTGCCGTAGCGATAATGTTCGCTACGGCAGAGAGCACCAAATGTCGCACGAACGACGGGGGCAGGTGTTATCGCGCTCGACATCGCTAGCAATCGCTAGTGATGTCGCAGCAGGTAAAGCACCCTTTAGGCTAAGTTTACATTTCAGTCAATTTGTATCAGTCCCAATCCACAGCTCTGGTAAACAATGGAATCCGTTTGGCGGATTCCGTTGTTCCCATAGACTTGTATGAGCGGCGGATTGTAACTGATGATGCTGCGTTGCATCCTCCGCCCGACTGATCAGTCGTGGAACGACTGACCGTCGGGCAGCAGTAACGCAGAGTGTAACATTTTTTGAGCAGCGTAATCCGTAGACTTTCGCTGCGCATGCTCTCTCTGGCTCCCTGCACACGTAACCAGGGTATACATCGGGTTACTAAGCAAAGCGCTTTGCTTAGTTACCCGATATTCACCCTTGCTACATGTGCAAGGAGCCAGCGCTAAGCGGTGTACGCTTGTAACCAAGATAAATATCGGGTACGTGTGCAGGGAGCCCGACACTTCCCAGCTCGGCTCCACCCCCTCCCGCACTCCACATGTACACACACAGACACACAGACACACACAAGCGCACATGCGCGCGCGCACACACACACACACACATCTGTCCCCAGCCATTCAGTCCCCGGCACTGACGTCCTCAACGCCATGGCCCCGCTTGGCTCCACCCACCCCGCACTCCGCTCCCCCCCACACATTCTCAGCGGCTGAACGATCAGCTGATCACCCGGCGGCCGGCTGCTGTGAGCGATCAGCTGATCGCTCTCATTAGCCGGCCGCCGGGAGATCATCTGTTCGCTCTCAAAAGCCGGCCGGCTATTGTGAATGATCAGCTGATTGTTCTCTCTTTTACAACGGAGTCCGACAATGAATTCTAATTCTTGTCATCCGTTGTACAACGCATCAGTCACAAGCATCAAGCAACGCATGTGACTGATGCAAAACAACGGAAATGTGAACCTAGCCTTAGCAGTATGCTGAAAGTGACTTTAAGGAATTTTGAGAGATTATAAAAATAAGATCTGCTTTCTTTACAAAATTGTGAAGAGTGATAAATGGATTATTTGTGGCTCCAGTGGAAGAAAAAAATATACAGTGGTTATACATCTCATAACTTCTGTTGACCAAATAACACATTTGGATGAAAGAACATTTTGGGTTAATAGTGGCTAATCATTAGTCCACAAAAAATAGTATGAAAAGAGATATTTCCATCTCAAAATACAAAAATGCCATGCCAAAATGGCTGAAAGATGTGTCTCCCCCATGTAGAACCTGAACACATTCACTTTTGCAAGCATAATTTACTCATGACTAGTTATGGGCGAACCCAGGCTGTAAAAGTCAGGATCCGCGCAGATAACCTAGTACCCGTGCAACGATCCCAAGCACGCAACTACCTGGAACCAGCCACCTGGGTAATTTTTAAAAAAATAAAGGAAAAATAAATAAAATAAGAATAAAGTAATCACGTTATGCTTAACAGTCTCCGAGCGGCGGTAACACTACTTCAGGGCCGCTCATTAATCTTATGCATATGCACTGCTTCCCCCGCCCACTGGCAGTCACCACATCTGTGATTGCTTGCAGTCAGACTGTGCTCCACCCTGTGTGACAGCGTGTCTGATTGTTTAAAATCGCACACGCTGTCTGTGTATGTATAGTGGTGTAAAAATAAATAAATTAAAAAAATGGCATAGGATCCCCCAATGTTATGATACACAGCACAGATAAAGCATATGGCTACAGGCTGCAGCCCCCAGCTGTGTGCTTATCTTGGCGGTGTATCAAAATATGAGAGACCCCATGCAGCTTTTTTTTAAATTATTTAAATAATTTTTAAAAAACTGGAGCACTACATCCCTGCACTCCTTGCTCCCCCTCCTGCAGGGATGCGCTGTCACTCACCGCTGCGGCCTTCTCCCTCCATGCTGCCCGGCGTCCCTGCGCTCTTCCACGTGGGTGCCTCCTCCTCCCCCTCCTGCTGCCCCTCTCTTAAAGGTCCAACACACCACTCCTATGAAGTGCCTCTGAGCCCACCGCTGAAAGGCAATGGGTATTTAAGGCACACTCCTACTAGGGGACGTGCCTGTTCTAATTTAGCTAGTTAGTGTCCAGTGCTCTAGATAGTTAGTTGTCAGGTCCCCTTGTCTGTCCTGTCCACCCAGTCCTGTTGGTACCTCCTACCTGTCGGTCCTGTCTTGTTGATACTAGTGTCTGTTCCTGTCCATCCCAGCCGTGCCTCCAGCCTCAGCTACCCCAGTGGCCCTTGCTATACCAGACACTGTGCCTGTCCACCCCAACCATGCCTCCAGCCTCAGTTACCCCGGTGGTCCTTGCTATATCAGAGACTGTGCCTGTCCACCTCGGCTGTGCCCTCTGCCTCTGCCACTCCGGTGGTCCCAGTGTTCCTAGTGACTCTGGCTGTCCATTCTGGCCATGCCATCTACCTCAGCCTTGCCTGTGGCTCCAGCCTTGCTAGTGACTCTGCCTGTTCGTCCTGGCCATGCCATCTGCTTCAGCCACTCTGGTGGTCCCAGCCTTGCTAGTGACTCTGCCTGTCCGTCCTGTCCGTGACATCTGCCCTGGCTAGCCTTGTAGTCCCTGTCTACACTTGAAAATTAAACAAGTAAAAGGGGTGCACAGCCTAAAATAGGGTGATGAGTAAAGCCTTATGGGTGAGATAACAATGTACAAAGAAGAGAAAAAGAGCACACATAATTCAGGCCAATTATCTGTCTACACTTGAGACACAGTCCTGTCTGCTCCTGAGTCTGCCCCTACGCTGGGGGTCAGCTGCCACAATCCCGATCTTAACCCCACAAAAGAGTAAGCCCAGGGTCTCCCTGTGGTTTAGTGGGTTCACTTTTGCTCACCGTAGTACCATCTCTGGTGGCAAGCATTACAAAAACGGTGTGCGGTCCCCCCTAATTTTGATACCCAGGCATGATAAAGCAGACAGCTGGAGGCTGGTATTCTCAGACTGGGGAGGCCCATGATTATTGCCCCCCAGCCTAAAAATAGCAACTTGCAGCCACCCAGAATTCTCATATCCATTAGTTGCAACAATCCCAGCCCTTTACCCAGCTAATCCAGACTGCCCTGGTGCGGTGGCAATTGAGGTAATAAGGGGTTAATGACTGCTCATAGCTGCCACTAAGCCCTAGAATAGTAATTGGAGGAGTCTATGAGACCCCTCCATTACTAATCTGTAAGTGAAAAAAAATAAACACAAACACCAAAAAAATCCTTTATTTGAAATAAAATACAATAAAACACCCTCTTTCACCCCTTTATTAACAGTACACATCCAGTTCCAAAATAATCCACATGAGATCCCACGACAATTCCGGCTCTGCTACATACTGAAGTCACAACGCGCGGGCACAGAACATGTCCATACACAGTGGGCTTCAGACAGAGACTGACTTAGGCTGCTTTCACACTACGTCTTTTTAACATGCGTCCTGAATGTTTTTTTAATGCAGAAACGGATCCAATGCAAATGCGTTTTCATTTCAATGCATTTGCAATGGACTCGCGTTAACATGCGTTCACCTGCGTTTGCGTGCGTTATAGTGAGGATCCAGCGACTTGCAGTTTTTTAACATCTTTCAAAAACGCTACTTGTAGCGTTTTTGAGCTGCGTCCAACTTCTGCAAATTGCTGGATCCTGACTAAACAGCATGCAAACGCATGTGAACGCTGGCGTGCTGATAGGCAGGATCCTGCTTGCTCTACTGAGCATGCACAGAAGCCAGCCCCGTGATCAGTCTATCTCTCTCCTCCCTCTGTCTCTCTCCTCCCTCTCTCTCTGTCTCTCCCCCTCCCTCTCCCCCACCTGAGAGCTGCGGACACTCGTAACCAAGGTAAACATCGGGTAACCACTTATCTTAGTTACCCAATGTTTACGTTGGTAACGTGTGCAGGGAGCCCGGCTCCTAGCAGCTGCAGACACTTGTAACCAAAGTAAATATCGGGTATCCAAGCAAGTATACCCGATGTTTACCTTGGTTACGAGCCTCGCAGCTGTCAGATGCCGGCTCCCAGTCTGGCACGTTTAGTTCCCATCACTCCCGATCACATGACTCCAATGCCCGCCCCTAAACATCCAGTGACAGGATCCTGCAAAGTAACACATGTGTTAGCATGCGTTTTTTGCTGTAAAAGCAGGATCCGCTTTTGCCGCAAAAAAACGTTCAGGACGCATGTTAAAAAGACGTAGTGTGAAAGCAGCCTTAGCCACAGCAATGAGTGGTGACGTATCCCACCTGCGACTGCAGGTAAACTGACCTCAGGTGACCTCATTAAACTCAGTGACCTCCCCTCAGGTCATCGTGTGGATTACAACGGAACTGGGTGTTTGGGGTTAATAAGTGAGTGAAAGAGGCTGTTTTGTATTTTATTTAAAAAAAAAAAAGGATTATTTGGTGTTTTGGTTTATTTCTTTTCACTTACAGATTTGTAATGGAGGATCTCATAAATTCTGAACCGGGTTGTTTCGGGTTTTTTTTTAAATCAGGTTGGACCCGCCGATCAAGGATATCTGCGGGCTCGCCCCCATGACATACTTTTTAGAAATGATAATCACCATTTTAATTCACACAGTGTTACAAAATGGGTACAATAATAAGTATACTGACCTTCTTCAGCTTCGCTTTGGTAATGGACAATTCTTTTGTGAAGCCTGGTGTGGCCTCAGAATAACAATCCAAACCTGCACAGGCAAAAAGCACTTCTGCAATGAAGCCTTCCCTCATTGAGCTTCTGTCACGGGCATACACTGCCAGCCTCAGAGTTTTGTCCTTCAGATTCTCTGGTTTATATCCAAGAAAAGTGAATATCTGTATGCCATCTGAATCCTCTGTTTGCCCAGGGTGTGGCTCCATAAATCCAGGTAGGAGGTAGGCCTTGACAAATGAGTCTCTTTTTTGATACAATCGTTTTGGCAGATTGGAAAAACCAGTCACTGAAACAGTTAATGCTTCATCAGCCAATGAGTAACATAATGTAAAATGCACAAGAGGCTGAGACTTTTGTCTGATGGAAGAGAGTCCATTGGGATCAGTGCAAGACTGTGGCACTCTTACCAGCTGGGCATGATCACCATCTAGTGTACTTAAACCCATAATTGTGCTCCTACGCTTCAAAGCACGCTTAGTCTTTGTTGATAGGTGGTAGAGACTGGGCAGAGACGCCCTGATATGATGGTTCCTCTCAGACATACGGTTTATACCTTGTTGAGGTGGTGATACTCCTTTGGCCCCTCCTTTAGGGTTGATATCCAAAGCTTGATACTGTTGATGCATGGCAATATTAATAGGCTCTGCTAGACTGTCCGATAATTCTAAGTCCCTGTTACACTGCTGCATACAGACTTTGTCTCCACTATCAATGTTACTTGAAGGTTGTTGCTTGCGGTTCTTGTGCCAACAGATGGCACAGCCAAGCAGCATGCAGAAGCATAGAAGTGCCAGACCAGCTCCTAGCAGCACCTGCAAGTGGACTGAGTAGAAGAATTAAAATGTCATAAAAAATACGCCAAAGGTTTTTTCTTATGTATTTTCTTTCCTATGTACTTGTCATGTACATACAAAGATTTGTATACTCATGGTATATTGCATTCATTTTACACTATAGCTTTCAAGATCAGCTTGGTTATTTGCAATAATCATGGTCACGTTTTTGGACATATCCCACAAATAATTATGTGAGAATGTGAGTTCTGGCCACTTAATCTCAGGATACAATATGTAATTTTTGGGGACCATACTACAGTTTAATAGCACCCCCTGAGGAAAGGATCACTGAAACACGTGTCGGGGCTTTGCGGTGTTCTTTGAAATTTTTACGGATCACTTAAGGTATTATTTTCCTTGCAAGTTAAATAATTATTAATAATATTTTATTACATAGGATCATTATACCACAACCTTATTTATATATGACATAGGATTTGGATACTAATTGCACTGTGCACTTTGTCATATATTAGGGATTGACTTTTTAAAGTGATCTTGGCATTATGCAACTTATTTTCCTAGTGAAACCGCTGCTATAATTTATGGGACATTTTTCCTGCCTTATATTTATATGGATTTGTAAGAAATATTTATTCTAATTGTTGAATAAAAATAATATTTTTAATGCTATTTGCACCACCATTTCCTTTATTTATTTAATCCTAACCGATTTTTTATCTGAAGGTATTTTTGATACTTTTGATAAAAGTTGTATAAAATAAAGTCGATTTTGACCATAACAAATGACCATCGGCTTTTTCTGTGTGAAATAAACTCAATTCATCAACTATCTGACAACTATTTGCTATCATACACTGTATGACATGTTGGATTTTACAGTTAATGATGAACACTGCATAATCTGCTAAAAATCCAACATAGTGAATGCAGTTTGAGATGTTTTTTTCTTCCAGTGATGGATGACCAGACCATTTTTGTGTATGGAAACCATAAGGTTCTTACAATGTAATGTCATCACTGGTTTTGTGTTTAGACTTTGTTCACATTTGGTTTGGAAGTTTTTTCACAGATTTAGATAAAAATACTGAAAAAATATGACACAAAATGTCAAGGATCTACTCCTAGGTGCTTAAAGGTTTGTGAATCCTTCATAATTTTATATATTTCTGCATAAATTTAACCTAAAACTTCATCTGATTTTTACACAAGTAGATAAAGAGAACCAAATTAAACAAATGAGTATGGATGAGCGGACCCGTGGATGTTCGGGTTCAGTCAAACTATAGTTAAAAGTTCAGTTCAGTACCCAAACTTGATCCCAACCTCATAGAAGGCAATGGAGACCCTAACTTTATTGCTTTAAAATGGCTGTAAAATGGTTGTAGTAAGAGCTAGGGGAGCTGCAAAAGGAAGCAAACTGGGTGTAAGAGCAGGACAATTGCCCTGCAAACAAATGTGGATATGGAAAATACTTAAAATAACAGAATAAAAAATATAAAAATTAGAATTAGTCTTACCGTTAATTCGGTTTCTAGGACCCTTCCACAACAGCATAGGAGGTTGCCTTTCCACGTCCTAATAGGGACAGGAAGTACAAGAGAGGTTAAAAGCACCCTCCCACCTTCCAATAGCCAGTGTCTTACAAAGAACCCATAGCACATGGTTAGCATGTAATACATTCCAGGAAATATCGAAGAATAGGGAGGGAATTAAGTGCTGTTGTAGAAGGTTCTTAGAAACCGAATTAATGGTAATAATAATTCTAATTTCTCTAGTTACCTTCCACGACAGCATAGGAGGAATACCAACAAATTAATACCTAGGGGGGGACTACAGCCTGCAGGAATTTCCTGCCAAAAGCCAAATCCCTGTTGAAATCCAGGTCCAGGCAATAATGCTTCGTGAAAGTATGTAGTGAAGACCAGGTAGCTGCCTTGCAGATCTGCTCGGGAGAAGCCCCTGGCCGTTCAGCCCAGGAGATAGATCTGGTGGAATGTGCAGTAAACCCAGTCGGTGGTGACAGATGCTGGTTGAGATAGGATTCTTTAATGGCTCGCACGATCCAGTTGGCTATAGTGCTTTTAGCCACTTTTTTGCCATTATTCCGTCCAAAGAGTTGGATGAATAGGTTGCGATCAATACGCCAAGGCGCTGTCAGGTCTAGATAGTGTAAGACCGTCCTTCGAATATCCAAAGAATGGAATACTTTCTCACCTGGAGTCTGAGGATGCTGACAGAAGGAAGGAAAAACAATGGATTGTGAGCGATGGAAGTCCGAGACAACCTTGGCAAGGAATGAAAGGTCCAGCTGAAAGACAATGCTGTCATCCCTGATGGTCAACTATGGTTCCCGGATGGATAAGGCTTGAAGCTCCCCGACTCTCCGAGCAGAAGTAATTGCAACAGGAAATGCAGCCTTGAGAGAGAGATATACTACAGGATGACAGAGGTTTATAAGGAGACCGAGAAAGCCCAGTCAGGACCATATTGAAGTCCCAGGATGGTGTGAGGAATCTCTGTCATGGACAAATTCTACTAGCGGACACCATAAATCGGCGGATCCAGCGATGACTTGCCAGATCCGCATCAAAGATGGAACTGAGAGCCGAAACCTGCACTTTCAATGTGCTGGGCTTAAGGCCCAAGTCCAATCCATTCTGGAAGAAGTCTAGTATTTGGGATAGGTCAGGCTGGAGTGGGTCAGGTGGATGAATACCACACCAGGAGGAGAATCTCATCCAAATTTTATTGTAGATATCGTTAGTACTGTAACTGGTTTACGTTTTTTTGTAAAGTAGCCACAACTTTTTCAGAAAGGCCCTGGGCCCTTAGCACCTGGGCCTCAGAAGCGAGGCAGCTTACTTAAGCCTTTGAGGATCCAGGTGGAATAGCGGACCCTGGGATAGTAAGATGAAGTCTAAACTCAGGAGGACCGGGGCATCGACTTTGAGAGCCATGATCGAGTTGTACCAACTCCTCTTTGGCCACAGAGGAGCTACCAGGATAGTTGGGACTCCATCCTCCCTGATCTATCCAGGGTTATTGCCAGAAGAGGGATAGGCGGGAAGGCGTAGGCCAGACAAAAGGACCAGTCGCGGCAGAAGGCGTCAGCCCCTACCGCGTCATCCCGTGGGTTCAGGGAGAAGAATGTTGCGACCTTTCGATTCCATTTGATGCAAACAGGTCAATCTCCGGAGTACCCCACCTAGCCACCAGTGAGCAGAACACTGCTTGGTCCAGGCTCCATTCTCCTGGGTGAACATCTTGGCAACTTAGGAAGTCCACTTGAAGACTCAAGGACCCTTTTAGGTGGATTCCGGAGAGGGACAGTAGGAATTTCTCTGCCCAGAAAAAAATCCGGGGGACACGGACTTCAGGACGTCGGATCTTGTACCGCCCTGATGGTGGAGATGCGCCATCGTGGTGATATTGTCGGAATAGACTAAAACGTGAGATCCCCTCATGAGATCTTGAGCTGCCAGTAGGGCTTCCTCGACCGCTCTCAGTTCCCGGTAGTTGGAGGATCAGGAGCTCATGGAGCCACTCCAGACACCTTGAAGTGGGATGTTGGCAACCATAGGCATATACCATTAGGTATAACCAGAGGCAACCCCCTCTGGCTGGCATCTGTTGTCAGTGTAACAAGAGGCGTCTGGGTCAATGCAACCCCCACGAGCAGGTTGCTGAGATTCAACCACCAGAGAAGATACGAGGTGAGTCTCCCTGACAGGCGAAATGTTTTGTTCAGGGAAGCATGTAGTCTGTCCCAATGTGACAGGATATGATCCTGAAGACAATGAGAGTAAGCCTGCGCCCACTGGACTCGTGGAATGCAGGTCGTCATTGATCACAGAGAAAAAAAGAAAGCCGCGGAGACACCATCACATGTTTCTCAACGCTTGAACTGGGTGCAAAAACCTAAAAAAAATATGCAATATGTGGTTGTTCCTTCCCGGTGAAAGACCTGGCTAGTTTCCTGCCAGCGTTAAGAAACATGTGATGGTGTCTCCGCGGCTTTTTTGTTTTGTATATTTCCCAGGAGGCATTGCTCTAGAATCACTGCGTTGAGAAACACGTGATGGTGTCTCCGCGGTGCTGGATGTTGATCTCCCTAAGGTCAACCATCCTTACCTATGTAGTCTTCTACTAGGCATTGCTCCCACTAGCCAGTTTTCCTACTCCACACTGATGAGGGGCAAATACCCCGAAACAGCTGTCTGTGGATGGATACCATGTTTTGGCATAGGTGGTTTCCTTGACTAGAGACTGCCTTTCCTGTGGTTGTTCCTTCCCGGTGAAAGACCTAGCTAGTTTCCTGCCAGCGTTGAAAAACATGTGATGGTGTCTCCGCGGCTTTCTTGTTTTGCATATTTCCCATGGGGCATTGCCCTAGAATCACTGCGTTGAGAAACACGTGATGCTGTCTCCGCGGTGCTAGATGTTGATCTCCCTAAGGTCAACCATCCTTACCTATACTGATCACAGAGAAGACATAGCTGCTCGAAGGGTGGGAGATGCTTGCCAATGTAAAGCCGATATCTTGGGAGAATAGGGTCAACTTGTGGTCCTCTGGGAGAAAGGATGCCTGCTTGTCGGAGTCCAACAGCACCCTGAGAAATCGTGTGGAAGCGGGTTGCAGCTGAGACTTTTGGAGATTGGGGATCCAGCCCAAGAATTGAAGGATGCTCAAAGACCTCTCCACATGGTTCCTGAGAGTTTGAGCGGAGGGAGCAATGAGAAGGAAGTCGTCCAAATATGGCACCAGACAGATGCCTTGAACCTGTAGGAAGGCAACTACCTTTGCCATGATTTTTGAGAAAACCTTTGGGGCCGAGGATATCCCGAAGTGGAGTACATTGAAGTGAAAGTGAAGGCCTTCCCCCTTGTACAGAATTGCAAATTTGAAGTACTTCCTGTGCAGAGGATGTATGGGCACATGGAAGTAGGCGTCTTTCAAGTCGATCGTAGCCATCTGGTGATGCAGCCCTATCAATGGAATCGCCGATTTTATTGACTCCATCTTGAAACGACAGTATCGAACCTGTTGGTTCGAGACGTTTCTGACCAAGAAGAGGCGAAAGTAGTGGCATATCCCCTCTTCCTTACTTGGAACCAGGGAAGTGACATTTGAGTGTAGTAACCCCTGTATCTTTGAGTACAGGATATACTGCGCACCCTGTGAGGACAGGGCAGTGACTCGAAGGCCTGGTGGATGGGGAGACCTGAATTCTATTAGGAAACCCTCTGATATGACATTTAGTACCCATTGGCAGCTGGTGATAGTACGCCATTGGGGAATAAAGTCCAAGGGTTGCCCCCCCACCAGAATTGAGTCACTGTTTGTCATGCTGCTGACGCTGCTGCTGGGAAGGGATGAGGATATTTTTCCCCCTACCCTTTTGGTAACCTCACCGACTATACTTCCCTTTTGTAATGCCTGCCTGGATCCACAGACTCAGACGGGCTGTAATGTACAGGATCGAGGGAAGCCACTCACCAAGCAGGACCCCCAGAACCCTGAAACCCTTTAACCCCTATACAGGGATTTGGAATTACACAGGGCCCTGGAGTTCACTACCTGTGGAAGACAGCAGTCCAAGAGAGAGTCAACAGGCAGGGTCAAACCAGGAATTGCAGAACAGGGACAGAATCGGTAGGCAAGGACGTAATCTGAAACAAGCAGAGGTCAAAACCGGATCGGGCAGCGAGGTACAAAAACAGCAGGCAGGAGAGGTAGTCAGAACACAAGCAAAAGTCAGAACACCGGAATCACAAAACAGAACAGGAGCCAGAATATCAGAACTATCTCTGGCAGAGATCAGCAGCCAGGAGGGGAATTAAGAAGGGTGTGGTGTCTTCCCATTGGCTATAGCTGAATGATGGCAACTTCAGCTGGAAGACATACGCCACCTATAGTTAGCCAGTGGTACTGCAGATCCCAAGATAACCCAGCCCAGTGGATTATCGGAGCCTGCGCCCACCGGTGCCGCTGGCATCGACTCCTCTCCCATAACCATCCATGGCAGGAACACGGCGTTGCCTGGTGATTGGAGTAGAGGTCGCTGGAGCGGACTCCAGTGGTGACATAACACCTTTCCCCTTGGGCTGGGAGGTCTGAGGCACAGAGGGACAAAAAGTCCACTTTCCGTGGGGGAAGGGGGGGGTTTGCTTCGAAAGGGCCTTCCGATCAGTTGCCTTATTAAAAATGTTATCCAGCGATCCAGCGCTGGGCCAAACACCGAGTCCTCTTTAAAGGGGAGAGAGAGCAGAGCCTCATTTTGGAAGTGGAGTCCCCACTCCACATTTTCAGCCCCAATGCCCATCTGGCGGAGTTGGACAACACCAAAGTCCTGGCCGCCAGGCGGACTGATTCTGCGGACGCATCTGCCAGAAAACTGGTGGCCTTCCTGAGCAAGGGAAGGGAATCTAGCAGTTCATCCCTAGGGGTACCCTGAGAAAAATGTGATTCCAACGGGTCAAGCCATTTGAGCAGGGACCTGGAGACACAAGTTGAGGCCATATTTACCTGAATCGTAGAATAGGACGCGTTCCAGGATCTTTTCATTATGCTTTCAATTTTGCGGTCCATCTGGTACCTATGTTGGGAAGTATCCTCAAAGGGGAGTGCAGTCTTCTTAGCCAAATGCGCTACCTGCACATCCTCCATTGGGACGTCCCAGTGCATCTCATTTTCCTCTGGGGAAAACCTGTGTCTGAGATCACTCCGGAAGCGTTTTTCAGGAAATTCCCATTCCTGAGAAGTAATATTTAAGATGTTGGCATGGACTGGAAAGCCGACTTGTTTTGTCCATTTCAGGACAGCAAACATGTCATCTTGGACCGAACTAAGGACTTGCTCCTCTTCCAAACCCATAGTGCTCCGAACTGCCCCAATGAGATCTCCCAAATCGTCAGAGGTGAATAAGAATATTCTATTACAAGAGTGTGGGCAAGATGTGACGTGAAAAATTGCATTACATGCAGACTACACCCTAAGGATCAATATATAAATGAGAGAACAAGGGAACGGGTAGTCAAGGTCATCCAACAGACCAGCAAAATATAAGAGACATCAATCACTACTTTTTGCAAAAATATAACAAATATTTATTAAATTTATATAAATAGCAAAAAGTGACATAAAGACATAAACAAGCACATTACAGCCCCCCGAAGAAGACATCGAAACGTGCGCGTCGGGGCACGTTTTGCTCGGGTTCCATCTCCATATCATGGGTGAGTGCAGTACAGGGACTTATTTGATTTGGTGTATTTGAGGTTTGTCACCTGTTTTGACATGTGTAATGCATGGCTCATGGTCTGATTCTCCGGTCATATGATTCTCTATTGTTGTTGTCTTTGTGTGTGCCTACTGTTATTGGGGTGCACACTTAGATACATCGGAGATTGTATTGTTTCCACTGTCCGGAGTCTCTCTTAGACCATGTTCCTTTTCTACTATCTTGCTATACTGCCCCCCTGATGGGAGACGGATCCTTGGTCTGTTATGCTTCAGTGACATCTCCTGTCGAGCCTGATCTGTATGTAATGTGCTTGTTTATGTCTTTATGTCACTTTTTGCTATTTATATAAATTTAATAAATATTTGTTATATTTTTGCAAAAAGTAGTGATTGATGTCTCTTATATTTTGCTGGTCTGTTGGATGACCTTGACTACCCGTTCCCTTGTTCTCTCATTTGAATAAGAATATTCGTAGCTCAGCCCTCCCTGAGGACCAGGCCTCATCAGGTCTATCAGAAGCTGAATCAATATATCTTCCTCATAGTCTGACGGGGTTGTTTGGAGCTTCTTCTTCTTAAAGGGAGGAAAGACCAGATGTAGGGAGGGAGGCTAGTGAGGCTTGTATCGTCTGCTTTACTATGGACCTCAATTCATCCACTAAGGAAGGCTGTTCAGCCCTAACAATCTGGTCCATGCAACTATGGCAGAACCTTTTATCCCAAACCATAGGGAGTTTTTTTTTGCACAAACCGGGCATTTGTGAGATTTTCCAGTCTACCTAGGGGCAACCTTGCCTTCTTAGAAAAAACATTGTACAAGGGAGCCATCAGTAACAGCCTGCTTATCAGGTATAAGGGATCCACCCCCCCCTCCCCCTAGACTTACTGTGGCAAGGGGAACACTGGGCCCTGCAGATGCAGCGGAAGACATGTCAGCACAGTCACCCTTAAGGGGGCTTTACACGTTGCGACAGCACTTCTGAAATATCGTCGGGGTCACATTGTTAGTGACGCACATCCGGCGCCGGTTGTGACATCGCAATGTGTAAATCCTAGGTGCGACGATAAATGATCGCAAAAGCGTCGAAAATTGGTGATCTGTGTAGCGTCGTTCATTTTCCTAATGTCAGGTCGACTGCAGGTACGATGTTGTTTGTCGTTCCTGCAGCTCCACACATCGCTGTGTGTAAACCCACAGGAGCTACAAACATCACCTTACCTGCGTCCCGACGGCAATGCGGAAGGAAGAAGGTGGGCGGGATGTTATTTCCCGCTCATCTCCGCCCCTCCACTTCTATTGGCCGGCCGATTAGTGACGTCGCGGTGACGTCGCTGTGATGCCGAACGCACCTCCCCCTTGAAGGAGGGATTCTTCGGCAGTCACAGCGACGTCGTCGAGCAGGTATGTGGGTGTGAAGCTACCGTAGCGATAATGTTCACTACGGCAGCAATCACCACATATCGCATGTGCGACGGGGGCGGGTGCTATCGCGCAGGACATCGCTAGCAATTGCTAGCGATGTCGCAACGTGTAAAGCCCGCCTTATCGTGGTTCAGATGTCTTCAGGGCAGCCTTTATGTAAAAGGCCTGCCCTCCAGTGTCAGTGTCAGAAAATTGTACCCCGCCTCCCGCAACGGGCCCAATACAGGCCGCCGCTAGGGTTGGCGTGTCAAGCATGCTGTCTCTGCCGAATCCCGCCCAGAAGCGCTGTGCCGCTGGGGTAGCATGTGACCCGGAAGTCCTACCCCCAGCAACACTTCCGAGCACGCAGGACAGTGCGCGCACAGAGGCTGTCGGCAGGCTCATGGAGGTCGCCGGTCGGGGAGCCCACAGCCCACATCGCCCCAGACAGGTTTTGGAACGCTGGAGCAGCGGTCCCCCACCACAGCATAAGAGAAAAAGGACAACCTCTCCATGCCCCATGGGGACAGGAAAGACACTGGCTAATGGGAGGTGGGAGGGTCTTTTTAACCTCTCTTGTACTTCCTGTCCCTATTAGGACATGGAAAGGCAACCTCCTATGCTGTCGTGGAAGGTGACTAGAGAAATTATCATCTTGACCCAGGAGGTGTAGGTTGAGGAGGAGGTGGACGTGGAGGTGTAGGTGGGAGAGGCAGAGGAGGATGTAGCCAGCACTATTTTTGTGTTTTATTTATTTGTTTCTTTATAATTTGGGGAGGCCCTAAAACATTGAGAATGGCAAATTGAACGAACAAACTGCGGTGGAGTATAACAATAGCTGGGTGCTGTTGGTATACTTTGTCTAGTCAGCCAAATGTTTGGATAAGTGCTATGGAATTCACATCTGGTTCATTTTAATGAATATGAGCTTGCCCACGTTGGCCATTTTCTGGTGGATTTTCCTGTCTGTGATCACACCCCCTGCTGTGCTAAACATAGGTTCTGACAGTACATTTTCCGCAGGGCAGGCCAGCACCTCCAAGGCGTAAAGAGCCAGCTCAGACTATATGTCCATTTTGGAGACCCAGAAGTTAGGCCCATCACTCAGTACGTGGAGATGTGTGTACACGTACTGTACTCTTCCACCAAGTTGTTGAAATGCTACCTCCTGCTAATTCAGATTGTATCAGATGGTGGTGCCGGATGTTGTGGCATTCTGAGGAAAGATTTTCCAGATTTCAGCCAAGCTATCCCTCCTGTCTGAGGTGGTACCAGTGGCCCAGTAGCATTGATTACCATATTTTTCGGATTATAAGATGCACTATTCCTCGGAAAATGAGGGGTGCGTCTTAAAACCCGAATATAGCCTACCGGGAGGTGAATTGGCGGGGGGGGTTTCTGTGCTGCTCTGTGTGCGGGTAGCCGGCTGCCTGTCAGTGCCGACGGCCAGCTGCCTCTCTGTCCTGGCAGCTGGCTGCCTCTCTGTGCAGGTGGACTGCTGGCTGCCACTCTGTGCAGCCGGGTGGCTATGCGGACTGTGGTGGCTAGGCGGGGGGGTGTCTGTCCGTGGTCCTGACTTCAAATGATGGTGTCTGGAGTCAGCGTGTGCGCAGATGGAGTTCTTGAATGAGAGCTCCATCTGCGCACGTGACGATCCGGGCGCCATTTCTTTGAAGGCCGGACCGCAGACAGACTAGGACAATCGCTGCACCGGCCTGCTCCACCACAAAGCCACTGCAGTTTCCGCTGCAACCACTGACCAGCCACCGACACTGCCACCACTGACCCACTGCCACCACAAACCTGCTGCCGCCACCACTGACCCGCCACTGCCACCATTGACCCACTGCCGCCGCTCCCACCAATGACCCGCCGCTGCCACCACTGACCCACCGCCGCTGCCAGCATAGCTTCTGCCTTCTGTGACCCCACTCCACCACCGCTGCCGCCTCCCTCCGGTAAGACAACACCAGAGTATAAGACGGACTCCACAATCAAGAGGGTAGAAGGGTAGATGGGTAGGAGAGTGGATGGTGAAGGTAGTTGTTTGTCGTCACACCACCTACGGTATGCAGCCAGGGATTTAGCCGCCACTGCAGTCGCTGTCCTTTGGGGCAGATGGTGATGTCGTAGCTGAGATGGTTTTGCTCCCCGCAGATGGAGCGGGCCCCAGGGAGGATGCTGGAGGTAGTAGTCTTCAGGGGACTTGGCCATTGGCGCTGAAGCTCAGGGTGACGGTACTGGCAAAGAAGAGACTCAGTCAGCGGCCGCGGTTCAAGGTCTTTTACTCACAGTCAGTCTGCAGCCCGCAGAGTCACGGTCACCTGCCGTGATGGGCTTCGGACGATCCCGGATCCAATGGAGGTCAGAGCCGGTGCAGTAGTCAGTGGGCCTTTCCTGAATACGCCTAAGATGTTGGATCCCCATGGCATGCAGCTTCTTGGGAACCCCGGATCTTGATAGCTACTTCTTCAATCCCGTGTGCAGGTAACTGGGCTTCTGTTGGGCTTGACCTTGATCACAACACCAGACCCTTTTTGCCACCGGGCTTCGGGAACTTTGGGGTGGCCGGGGAGGCTCAAAACGTCCCTGTCCTGGAGTATATGCCCCCTAAGGGCTCTGCACCCTTCCTGGCGCCAGTCCCAGGGGAGCTGAGAGGCTCACACCCCGCCAACCGCTTGAAACTCCCATGTCCCACCAGAGCTACCGGTAAACACGTCCTCTCCCTTCCTCTCCTGCTGGAGAACTCCTCACTGCTGTATGTGACTCCTGACTCCCCCTAGAGGCTGTCTCTCCCTGACCCTGACCCTGAGTCCCAGTTCCAGTGGATCTGGGAACCCCCTAAGTGTGGTGGCATCTAGACCCGACCCTGGCCCAGTCCGCCTTGGGAAAGGCAAGCCGGTTAAATGTATGATTGTGTGTGGTGAGGAACCGGTACCGACCTCCTCCAGAACCAGGATAAGCGCTGCACCTTAAAGGAGGTGCAGTACCCTGTGGCGACCGAAGCCTCAGGGGCGCCACACTTGTAGCGGGCATGCTTGTATTCGCTCATGTGTGCCAGGCTTTCCAGAAGCAATGACAAGGTGTCCTCAGTGGGAGCTGTATCTGTGTCTTCTGTATCCTCCCAACCATGGACCAGTGATGCCAGTGAGCTGTTTTGAGTGCCATCCTGCAGTGAACATGGTTTCTGCTCCTCCTATTCTTAATCCTCCAAAAGTGTCCCCTGGCTATACAGTTGTGTACCCGGGCACTGTTGGTACAGGAACCCACCCTCTGAGCCATGTATGGACAACTGGTCTGATAAATGGTGTGAATAGTCCCTGTTCCTCATCCTCATACCTCATACCAACACCTCATCCATCATCACCTGAAGCATACAAGTGGGATGTTAATGCTGATGATGTCGTCATCAGCTCTCGCCATTTTCGTGGTGTAACACAGTGCAACACGACACACACACGTTCCGCCTGGAGCCCCAGACGTTGGTCGTGATGTAGTGTTGTTCCAAAGAGTGACTCAGCCATGCATGCTGCAGCTGAAACTCCATTATTGCCTGTTGCTGCTTGCACAGTCTCTCCAGCATATGCAAAATGAAGCTCCACCTTGTGGGTACGTCGCATATGAGGATCGGGAGTACACTGCAGCGCAGACAGATTATCATCAAGGTGAGAATGCAGAATAGTGATGGGCAGTCCGGCTCTTTTTGGTGATCCGGTTCCCATGGCTCCACTCACCAAAAAGAGCCAGATCTTTCAGATCGTTCTTGGCTCCTTATTAAATGTGTTCACCGCAGGTGAACACATATTTAAGATTATAGTAATGCCGCCAAAACCCTGCTCACCCGCGGATAAACCCCGGCCACTTATAAGTGACCAATTAGATTGTTGAGTAGGCGGAGTTTAGCCTTGGGTGGGCGGGGTTTCAATGACGAAAAGAGCCGTTTAGAGATTTTAGTGGCTCTCACTGGTGATCCAGCTTCTGTCGGTCACAGCAGGGAGCCGGATCTTTGTGTCAGATTGTTCACGACTGACACATCACTAATGCAGAAGGTGTGCAGACGGCCTGCACTTTCTGCAGCAGCTCTGACATTTTGGGTTAATTTTTCAGTTTGCTCTGCACCACCAAATTCAGCACATGCATCAAGCAACGTATCTGCATCAAATTGGCTGGGCACAGAGCTGCTACAAGATTTTGCCCATTACCTGAGCCAGGTTTGAGGTTCAGCGGCACCAACCCCTCATCTCTGTTGTTTGATCCCTGTCCACCACTCCTCGTGGTATGGGATTTTCCACTGCTGAAGTTGGTGGTGCAGGTGGGACGCTGACAGGCAGCATATAGAAAGGGGAAACAACACTGACAGAGAAACGTTCAGTAATCATCGGTGGTGGTAGGACATGAATGCCTTCCGCCTCAGGCCCAGCCACCACGTTGTAGCACCCAGGGATATGGGGGTACTCAGTTCTGAGCAGAGTCTCTATTCGGAATGTCACGGTGGTGGCCGTTGCCCGGTTCCTTGCCCTGGGCCCTTTTTATAATGGGAATATTTACAGGGGATTATGGAATAAAGTTTATACGTGACACCACTTGCAGTGTTGCAGCCAGTGCCACTACAGAATGTCTCTATTGGGGCTGATGGCATTAGCAGCTAGTATTGTAATCCCTCCGCAAGTAGGGCTTTGCCCCAGCAGGTGTATGATGCAGTAGGCGTCGGAAGAAGGGAGTCCAGACAGGTATTCAGTGCAAAAAAACAACCTCTACTCAAAATATTGTGTTTTGCAAAGTGTGCACAGTACCAACATTCCAAACTGTACTATTAAAAAATGAGATTTTTGGCAAAAAATTGCAATTTTTCGAGCTACCTCGCCACGTCATGGCAAATCTTTTTTTTTAGGTATTCAGTGCAACTGGTTTACTCACTCAAGATGTTAACTGGTTGCCTGAGGCTGGCTGGTTTCGCCTCCAGGCTCCCTTCGTCCCAGTGCCAGTCTGGTTTCTCTGGTACCTTCTTCCCCTGCACCTGTCTCTGGTAAGTGGGTTCCCGTGGTATAGACCAGTGGGGGTCCCCGTTCTGTGGTTTGTCCACTTCTGTCCGCCTGACGGTAGCATGAACCCTGTGGGGTTGGAGTCTCTGGTCATGTCCCCGGTTCTCCCTTTGCTCCCTTCAGATTCTTTAGGGTCAGCAAGGTCCTTGATGGTCCCCTTTGCTGTGCAGGTGTTAACAGGTCAGCTTGAAGCTTATTCCTGTCCTAGGGTCCTGTACACCGTCAGTGCATAGTTCCGGGAGTACTCCATCCGTACTTCACCGGCAACCACTTCTCCTGGGTACCAGGTCACCGTTAACCTGAGTCAGGGTGTCACTTCACTTCCATCTTCACACTTCTATAGTCACTACTCGCCTGTACCCCGCTGATGAAGCATACGCGATACGCGCGTCCGGGACCAGGTAGTTTCCTCACCTATATCTGACTGGCAGTGTGCATCCCCTATCCTTACACCATGGGTAAGTGACTGAAAATTAATGAGTATGTAACTGAAATGTAGTTACACACCCTATGGTGTTTCTCCATGTTATATATACTGGTACTTGACATTTACTTGTGGTAATGTTCTGAGTTACATGGAGTGGATGTGGGACAGCACCTATTGGTTCTTTTATGGTTGGTGTAACAACATCTGACTTGTTGCCTCATTTTCAAACTTTATGGAGATTGACTAATTTTTAGTTGTATGTATGTTCGAAAATAAAATGTATTGTATGTATTGTAATGTAAAATGTATTTAACTGACTATTTGGAGTAGTTTCTATACTACATTAATCCAGACAGGGATTCCTATGAAAATAACTATGATGATTTTGAAAAATGATATGTATCCCTTGTTGTCTATGACCTATTTGATAGTCAATACTCAACTGACTACTCTCCACAGTCTGCCCCTCCCACCTGGTCAACTAGTGGACTGGATTGGCTCCACCACTAGGCGGCCATCCATTGGTCCCACCCTAGCTGGGTGCCATTGTATGGGGGATTTTTTGGGGAGAACTGGGATTACCTGGGTTTTTAGCGTTACCAGCACTGGGGTTCTGGGTCCCTAAAGGGGTAGGCCCTGCATCCTGGTGGGGATGCAGAACCTTGTAGCACCCTGATGGCTTCAGGGGTGCTACATTCCCCCTTGGTTAATTCCAGAACGTCCTCAGGCTGCAAGGTAAAACTGGTTACACTTTTATTTTTTATTTTCAGGACATTTCAAAACATTAATATAACTGGTCATCCCACACAGGGGAGGTGCATCACATTAAATATTGCAAACCTGGGTATCCCTCCCTGCACTCACCACCCAAAGATTCTGGTCCCAGAACCCTTCTAAGAAGGCAGGTCACCGGTTTCGCTGGTGATCAGGTCTCGGCCGCCTCTGCCGCAGACCTTTCCTGCACCCTGCCTCTCCTGTTGGTGGCGCTCGCAGCAATGTCCGCTGGATGGGTGTACCCTGGTGGGGCACAACTGGTGAAATTTTTGAACAATATACAAGTTTGTGTTGGCTACTGCCAATCCTGCAGCCTGGATCCATTTTTTTATATTAAAGCATTTAAAAAACTGGTAACTTTGCAATCTGGGACAGTCCAATGTTCAAAACAACAACAATATTCAAAGGCAATTTTACTCAATGTTACATCTTTATTTATTTACATTTGCTTTTGTACATTTTACTTCGTGTACCTGAGCGGAGCTTGACCTAGGTTGGTACGTGTAGACCTACGTAAACCTGGTGTGTCAATTTGCCTCTGCAGTGCTCTGGTATCTGGCGTTTGTGTCACTCTAGTGTTTCTAAGTGAAGTGAGTGTTTGTCTGTCACTTCTCAATTTTCTAGGTTGAGTATATTGAAGTGTACTTTCTGTAGGCTTTTGTGGGGTTGCTACAGCTGGTTCTTCATCTGAAGTTGGGGTTACTTCCTCTTGGATGATTTCTTGATGGATTTCTTCCACTTGTTGTGGGAACATCAACACTGATACAAGGATTGCTCCATTATATTGAGGCCACTTCTCAGGAAAATCTCCAAGTATTGTGTGTATCACCTTTTCTTTTCGTTCTTGCACTTCAGGACTACTGGGAATCTCTTCTTGAGGTTTGAGTTGTTCTGGACATTTCTTTAAATGGTCCCTGGATCCTGTAGATGTAGTTTTTCCTTGATCTTTGATAATTACACAAGTTTTCTTGTTATCTTTGTTCGAGGGTAACCCTGTGTAACGTTCTGCTTCCCATTGATCATCGAGTTTGTGAATTCTTCTCTTTCTTTTCAGTACTATTTCTCCTGGTACAAAGGGAACAGCTTTTGCTTTCTTGTTAAAGTATTTTTCTTGTTTTTCTTGACTCTGGTTCAAGCTGTTCTCAACACATTCTTAGATGTTCTTGTACTGCGCTTGACGAGTAGTATTCCAGTCATTTTCAGATTAATCCAGTTCTGGTATGATGGCTTCCATTTCTAAATCAACTAGTAGTCTTCCATGTATTGCTCTCATAAGATAGGCTGGTGTGCAGTTTATTGAACTTACTGGGATGTTATTGTAGATATCCACTAGGTCTAGTAGCTTCTCAGGCCACAGATTTCTTTCCTCTAGTGGGAGAGTCTTCAGTAATTCAATGACAATCTGGTTCATGCGTTCACACATGCCGTTGATTTGTGCATGGTACGGAGTAGTGCGAATCTCTTGCATCCGTACAGGTTGCAGAACTCCTGGAATATCTCAGCTTCAAATGCAGGTCCTTGGTCTGCTAATACCTGTTCAGGGTATCCATGTGGTGTACAGAAATGCGCTTGAAAGGCCTTTTCTGCTGTTCTTGCTGTTAAGTCCTTAACTAGGATGACCACTAAGAACCTGGAGTAATAATCTACTATGGCTAGGGCATAGGTATTGCCTGATCTACTGGGTGTCAGCTTCACGTGATCCAGGGCTACAAGTTCCAAAGGCTGTTTGGCAACAATGGGCTGCAGTGGCGCTTTCTGACTGTTGCGATCTTTCCTTCTCAGTGCACAGGGACCACAGTTTCTGCAGCAGTTTTCTCTGGAGTTTCTCATTCCAATCCAATAGAACCTGTCCCACAGCAATGCTTCCAATTTCTTCCAGCCAAAGTGTCCTGCTCGATCATGGTAAGCTTCTAACAACATCTGGATGTAGCTTCTGGGTATGACCACTTGACACACACTTTCATGAGTCTTAGGGGCACTTTGCACACTACGACATCGCAGCTGCGATGTCAGTGGGGTCAAATCGAAAGTGACACACATCTGGCGTCGCAGTCGATATCGTAGTGTGTAAACCCTTTTTGATACGATTAAGGAGCGCAAAAACGTCCAAATCGTATCATCGGTGTAGCGTCTGTCATTTCCATAATTTCGGAAGGACCGATGTTACGATGTTGTTCCTCGTTCCTGCGGCAGCACACATCGCTGTGTGTGAAGCCGCAGGAGCGAGGAACATCACCTTACCTGCGTCCTGCAGCTCACGCCGGCTATGCGGAAGGACGGAGGTGGGTGGGATGTTTACGTCCCGCTCAGCTCCGCCCCTCCGCTTCTATTGGCCACCTGCCGTGTGACGTTGCTATGACGCCGCACGACTCGCCCCCTTAATAAGGAGGCGGTTCGCCGGCCAGAGCGACATCACAGGGCAGGTGAGTGCATGTGAAGCTGCCGTGGCGATGATGTTCGCTACGGTAGCTATCACCATGATATCGCAGCTGCGACGGGGGGCGGGGACTATCACGCTCGACATCGCAAGCATCGGCTTGCGATGTCGTAGTGTGCAAAGTGCCCCTTAGGGTTGGTAACACTTCTGCATAGTTTACCTCTGTGGATGCATAACCTGCTTCTTTCTTTCCACAATTGTTGAGCTTCAGGTGGAGCATCAGGTCCTAGATGTGCATCTGGTTGAGTGATCAGTTCCTTGACCAACTTCACAGCAGGGTCACCATCCTGAGTCTCTTTTCAATCGGTTTAAAGGATACCTGCGTGCAAAATGGCCAGCCTTGTGGCAACGACGGCAGATGGGTTGTCCAGATGGATCGTAGCGGTCACTGCTCCTCCCTCTGGTTGATGGGATGCTCCTATCTCGCATCCAGTGGACGTCCTCAGGGCAATCAGCTAACTAGATCTTTTCCAACAGCTTGGATTCCGGCTAAATCTGATCACTTTCAGGATCCTAGCAACGTCCTTGCTCAGCTGCCGTACCTGGGAACACAAGTCAATTGGAACACCAGGGGGCGCAGCCTGCTCATTAGCTGCTGCCACAGTTATGGAAGGGGGTTCCATCCGTACTGGTGATGTACTGGTTTGCCAGAACTGGGGAACAGAGTCTGTGGTTGCAGGGGACTACAGGGCTTTTATAGCTCGGTCTTTTAAAACATCAAAGTCTAAGTTTGGGTGTTCTAGGGCTTAGGTAAAAATAGAA
Organism: Anomaloglossus baeobatrachus; assembly: GCF_048569485.1. NCBI lineage: Eukaryota > Metazoa > Chordata > Amphibia > Anura > Aromobatidae > Anomaloglossus > Anomaloglossus baeobatrachus. The sequence continues at coordinate 452,789,671 of NC_134356.1, forward strand.
AGGTTAAAGCTCACCAGTTAGTTGTTTGATTCAAAGCTGGATTGAGACTCCTGGACGGTGCTTGGTGGACAAGGGAGGCTGCAATCAATCAAGACAGGGGGGAAATCCAGCACAAAAACGTCCATAGAAGCAAAAATTTGAGGAAGATTAAAAAGTCATCTTTAATCCTTAGTAATTAAAAAACATGGTGAGTATAAAAACTCCGATGATTTATGCGTTTCAGACTTCTCAGTCCTTAGTCATAATCATCATGATGATAATCATCATAGTCATAATCATCAGGCGCCTGCATTTCTCGCGGGACTTGAGCACCTCTAGGAACTTTCGGGTCAGGTCACTTAGCACCTCCTGACGAAGCGAGAGGCGAAACGCGCGTCGAGGTGCTGGGCGTTGTGGTCCGACAATCTGGGTCCCCTTTTCTGACACCCTTCAGCCTATACGGAAGGTCCCTTGGCTCATTCTGGCCTTCGGTGTATATGTATTATCTTTTCCTGAGTTCTTATATTGATGCCTGGATAATATAATATTGCTCTATATCATGTAAAGTGATTTAAACTTTTTTGATTGCTGTTATCCATGTCTCTTCTCTCACTATTATAATTATAGGTTAGGGATAAGTGTCCAAGGTTGACTATATACCTGTCTGTATGCACTTGCACTTTATAGGATTGCTGTGATAGGCCTTTTGGGTTTCATTATGTGCTGTTGGCACCCAGATGCCTCTATATGATTGTAATTACATTTAATTCTGATTATGTCTGTTCCACAATGCACCAGTTTGGTTGTGTATGGTTTTATGGGGTAGGGAGTTTTTAATATCTGTGAGGCTCGGCACTTTATGAATTTGTAATGAATTTCTTGATGTAATAAAATATGATGAACCTTTTTTAAAAACACACATGTGTTTGATACATTATTGAATATAATTATGCTCTGCAGAACTCTGTTTTTTGGTTTATACACTGCCTTCTTCCGCCCGCGCTTAAAGGAGTCGTGGGCGGGGTTTCTTTTTGCGCCTTTTGGTCTGCTGTGGCGCAGCGATTTTTCAAACAATAAAGTTCAGTCCATATAACACAACTTTTAAGGCACACGTCACCCGGTTTGACTGAGTCCAGTTCAATCCTGTTCATGACGCCAGGAAAAAGAGTTGTAGCACCCAGGGATATGGGGTACTCGGTTCTGGGCAGAGTCTCTATTGGGAATGTCACAGTGGTGGCCGTTGCCCGGTTCCATCCCCTGGGCCCTTAATGTAATGGGGATATCAACAGGGGATTATGGGATAAAGTTTATACGTAACGCCACTTGCGGTATTGCGGCCAAGTGTAGGGAGCCGCCGCTGCAGAATGTCTCTACTGGGGCTGATGGCATTGGCAGCTAGTATGGTAATCTCTCCACAAGTAGGGTTTTGCCCCAGCGGATGTATGGTGCAGTAGGCGTCGGAAGAAGGGAGTCCAGACAGGTATTCAGTTCAACTGGTTTACTCACTCAAGATGTTAACTGGTTGCCCGAGACCGGCTGGTTTTGCCTCCAGGTTCCCTTTGTCCCAGTGCCAGTCTGGTTTCTCTGGTACCTTCTTCCCCTGCACCTGTCTCTGGTAAGTGGGTCCTCGTGGTATAGAACACTGAGGGTCCCCGTTCTGTGGTTTGTCCACTTCTGTCCGCCTGACGGTAGTGTGAACCCTGTGGGGTTGGAGTCTCTGGTCCTGTCCCCGATTCTCCCTTTGTTACTGAGTCTTCGGATTCTTTAGGGTGAGCAAGGTCCTTGATGGTCCCCTTTGCTGTGCAGGTGTTAACAGGTCAGCTTGAAGCTCTTTCCTGTCCTAGGGTACTGTACCCAGTCATTGTGTAGTTCCGGGGGTACTGCACCGGCAACCACTTCTCCTGGGTTCCAGGTCACCGTTAACCGGAGTCAGGGTGTCACTTCACTTCCACCTTCACACTTCTACAGTCACTACTCAACTGACTACTCTGCACAGTCTGCTCCTCCCACTTGGTCAACTAGTGGACTGGATTGGCTCCACCTCTAGGCAGCCATCCATTGGTCCCACCCTAGCTGGGTACCATTGTATGGGGGATTTGTTGGGGAGAACTGGGATTATCTGGGGTTTTAGTGTTACCGGCACTTCCTCTTTCTCTTCAATGTTTGAGAGATAAATAGATGAACGCTTCCACTGGACCATGTGAAGATGCTCGGAGACATTGCTGGTGGTTCTATCACATCCTCTCTTAAAGGGGAACTAGGTAGCTCTGTTGCTCTGGAGCAGGAGGAAGAGGCTCAGACCGCAGCAGCAGAGGGAGCAGGATGATTCTCAGATCTTTCCGAGTTTTACAGGTGTGTACTCCACTACAGCTCGTGTTTTGCATTCAGATGCCTCATCATGCAAGTGGTGCTCAGGTTAAGAACATTTATGCCATGCTTCAGACACTGATGGCACAGCGTGCAAACCACCCCTCTCTTGTCGTCAACACATTGCCTGAAGAAATGCCACACAAGGGAGCTCCTTTGAGCTGGCTTTGGTGTACTCAGTTTGTCGCCACAGTGAGAAGTACTGTAGCAGCCGACATACTGGCTAGGGGCTGCCCGCTGTTCTTTTGCCCCCTGCTTCCTCTTTTGCTGTTCAGCTACTCTTCTTCCGAACTGAGCATGTAACTCAAATGATCTTCACCCCATGTGGTGTCTAGGACCTCATGAACCCCTGCATTAGCTTCATCCCACTCTTTACCCCCTCCCTTCTTGCCGGTCTGCACAGAAAGCCGCAGCAGTTTGCACCTGTGATTTGATATCATCAGAGATGTGCTGCAGTGGTCTGCTGACCGTGTGAACAAGACTTCCCACGTACCCATCCTCAAACACAAGTGGTTTGGCATTAGTGCACTCAATTTCCTCTACTTCTCTGGCAGGGCCAGGTGGATGACCCTCAGAACTCCAGCCAGTGGAGTCATCAAAAAGCTGAAGAGACTGCTGCATGACTTGGAGCTTAGACTGCTTGGCTTGGCTGTGTTGCAAGGGGGTGAGGTGGAAAACAGATGGCCAAGGGCCATAGATGCAAACTCTGCCCTTTCAGTAGAGGACTAGGTGAAAGACAAAGTGAAGAAAATGGAGGTAAGCTCAGTAATACAATCTAAAACCACCTCTAGTTGTTTTGGCCTTACCATTTGTCCAGCGGTATTCAGGCCTAAGAAATTACTCAAAGTCTTGTCACCTGCATGCACCCAAGGAAGGTGTTCATTTGGGTGAGTAGCAGGCATAGATCGACCGAGTACTCTCCCTGCAGCAGCTACAATACAACCACCAGCAACACTTTGATCCTTATTTGATGCGCTCCTCATTCTTTGCACTCCAAAAACGTGCACAATAGAGAAGTGATAGTAACCAGATTATTACACTGTTAGGGCACTCTGCACCAGGCTTTGATAAGGTACTCTGTACCAGGCTCTGTTATGGCACTCTGCACCAGAATCTACTAGGATACGCTGCACCAGGCTCTCCTAGGGCACTCTGCACCATGGTCTATTAGGGCACTCTACACCAGGCTTAGAACAGAATAGCGGCACCACGCATGATCCAGTGTTTAGACAGGGTGTGTCACATGGTGCGCTAACCAATCACAGACATGCCAATACTTGGCAAGGCTGTGATGGCTCCGGAAGTGCCCAAAGCAGAAAAGCTTGTTGATTGACTACGCTGCAGCCTTTCAAACTTCATTTGGCATGTAAACGCGAACTGTACAACACACTTCCACGAGAAGTCTGTGTTCGGACTTCATCAGACACTAAAAGGCACTTTACACACAGCGATATACCCGCCCCCGTCGGTTGTACGTCACAGGCAAATCACTGCCTGTGGCGCACAACATCGCTTACACCCATCACACATACTTACCTGCCTAGCGACGTCACTGTGACTTGCGAACCGCCTCCTTTCCAATAGAAGCGGAGAGACGGAGATGAGCGGGACGAACATCCCACCCACCTCCTTCCTTCCTCATTGTGGGCGGCCGGAGGTAAGGTGATCTTCCTTGTTCCTGCGGTGTCACACGTAGCGATGTGTGCTGCCGCAGGAACGACGAACAACCTGCGTCCTGCAACAGCAACGATAATCGGGAATGGAACGACGCATCAACGATTAACGATAGGGTGGGTATTTTTGATCATTAACGGTCGTTCGTGCGTTTCACAAGCAACGACATCGCTAACGAGGCCGGATGTGCGTCACGAATTTCGTGACCCCAACGAAATCTCGTTAGCGATGTCATTGCGTGTAAAGCGGCCTTAAGTGTCAGTCTCATCAGTACAAATGCTTTTTTGCTTTTCAAATGAGGAAAATGATTAAATATCACATATCTGTGAGTGGCAAAAGTATGTTAACCTTTGCTTTCAGTATTTGGTGTAAAGGGGGCTTTACACGCTGCAACATCGATATATATCGTCGGGGTCACGGTGTTTGTGACGCACATCCGGCGTCGTTAGTGACATCGCAGCGTGTAACACCTATGAGTGACCTTTAACGATCGCAAAAGAGGCAAAAATCGTTGGTCTGTGACACGTCGTTCATTTACCAAAAATCGTTGTCTGGTCAGTAGCAAGGTTGTTTGTCGTTCCTGCGGTGTCACACATCGCTATGTGTGACGCTGCAGGAACGACGAACATCTCCTTACCTGCGTCCACCGGCAATGAGGAAGGAAGGAGGTAGGCGGCATGTTCCAGCCGCTCATCTCCACCCCTCCTCTGCTATTGGGCGGCCGCTTAGTGACGCCACAGTGATGTCGCTATGACGCCGAACGCACCTCCCCCTTGAAGGAGGGATTGTCCGGCGGTCACGTCACTGCAAAGGTATGTGCGTGTGACGCTGCCGTACCGATAATGTTCGCTACGGCAGCGATCACCAAATGTCGCACGAACGACGGGGGAGGATGCTATCGCGCACGACATCGCTAGCTATCGCTAGCAATGTCGCAGCGTGTAAAGCACCCTTAATTCTCTAGTGCAGCAATAAAAACATCTAAACGTTTTCTTCAATTGTTGATTAGTCCTGCACATCATCTTGGAGCAATTTTAGTCCATTCCTCTCTACAAAAAAACTTCACCTGTTATTTTTGTTTTGTTTTTTACCATGAACTGCTCACTTCAAGTCCTTCCACAACATTTTTATAGGCTTAAGGTCAGGACTTTGACTTGGCCATTACAAAATGTTAATATTATTCTTCTTCTTTGACTAGAACGACTTGTGAGCTTTGGGTCATCTTGCTGCATAACCCATGTTCTTTTGAGATTCAGCTCATGGACAGATATCCTGACAGTTTCCATTAAAATATGGTGGTATAAGTCAGTATTCATTGATCCATCAATGATGGTAAGTTATTCTGGTCTAAATGACGCAAAACAGGCCCAAACCACTGTTTCACAGATAGTAAGTATGAGGTTTTTATACTTTACTGCAGTGTTTATCGCTCTCCAAACATAACACTTATCATTTAAACCCAAAAGCTATATTTTGGTGTCATCTAAAGCTGGGTTTACACACTGCAACATCGCAAAGGACATCGCTGTAACGTCACCGGTTTTGTGACGCAATAGCGATGTTGTTTGCGATGTTGCAGTGTGTGAAACCTATCAGCGACCCGGCCCCTGCTGTGAAGTTGTAATCGTTACAAATCGTTCAGGACCATTCCTAGGTCCTTTGTTTCCCGCTGTGCAGCATGAAGTTTCAGTGTGTGAAGACTTTGCAGCGACTTTGTTAGCAACTTCCCTTTCAAAAGGCTGCTTATCAACGTCCCCAACAACCAGCTAGGTCGCTCTGCAGGTCCGGATCGCTGTTGAGTTGTTGGCCAGGTTTGCCTGTTTGACAGCTCACCAGCGACTTAGCAGAGACTTAGGGAGGTCGCTGTTACGTCACAAAACCGGTGACGTTACAGCGATGTCCTTTGCGATGTTGCAGTGTGTAAACCCAGCTTAATAGCTTTCTGACTTGGGCATTTGACCTTTAGTAAACTACAGATGAGCAGCAATGTTATTTTGATTGTTTAGTGTACGTCTCTTGATGGACTAATGGACATAAAAATTAGGTAATGTAAAAGAGGCCTTTGGATGCTTGGAGGTTACCTTAGGTTCCTTTGTGACCTTTGGATAATTATACGCCTTGTTCTTGTGATCTTGTTGATCGGCCACTAATGGGCAGGTTAGTAATGGTCTTGAATTTCCACTATTTATACACAATCTATCTGACTGTGGATTGGTGGAGTCCAAACTCTTAAGAGAAGGTTTTGCATCAACAACTCTCCTTCTGAGGTTTTCAAAAATCTCCTTTATTCATGCTATGATACATTTGTACAAATGTGTTCTGAACAACAGACAGTAATAGATCCCTGTTCTTTAAAGGGAACCTGTCAGGTCCCTTATGCGTTCTAACCTAGAAGCAGGGTGATTCGCTGTCGCGGCTGTTTACTTGCAGACTTCAGACGTGCTCAGCACATGACCGGAACCGCAGGAGTCTTCTAAGCATGCGCAGTGCGCGTCTGAAGCCGAGAAGCAAGCACCCGGATAAGAAGGCTGCGGGAATGGTAAGTTCGCATGCGGTATCTCAAGGAGCGACAGGGACGTTGCTCATGTAAATCCATGGTATCACGCCCACAGCAGTGTGATACCAAGGAAAAAATGCAAACGCCGACAGGGTGATGTGACGTCCAGGGGACTAGAGCCCTTGCTCATTTACATACAGAACACATAAGTAATAAAACATATTTTTATACATTGTTATTACACACTATTACAACACAGGGATGGGTAGGAAGGGGTTACTAGGCCACACATCACCCTGCTTCTAGATTGGAGCGCATAAAGGACCTGACAGGTTCCCTTTAAACAGAACAGGTCACCCACTCATACCTGATTGACATCCCAATGATTGAAAACACCAGACTCTAAATTCAAATTACCTGATAATCCTAAAGATGTACATACTTTTGCCCCTTACATATATTTGATATCGAAACATTTTCCTCAATAAAAAGTCTAATTATTTTTTTTTTTACACATTTGTTTCATTTGGTTTGACTTATCTACTTTTAGGACTTGAGAATCTGATACAGTGTGAAGTCAAATTTATACAAAAATGTGAAAAATTCTGAAGGGTTCATAAATTTTCAAGCACCACTGTAAGAGTAGAATAAAAAAAAATGCAGGTGTGAACAAATTATACTCTTGGAAAAACAATATGGAAAATCAGTCTACTGTAAAATGACCCTGTAGAATTTCATTTACCATGGCTACATCAAGTACTCTATAAGGTAGGCACAAACAGTACAGTCTCTCAAGAAATATACAAACAATACCGTATATGATATCCTGGAACATTACCAAGGTAATCAATGGTATGTAATGCTACGTATAATGTGTTCTCTATATAGTAATGTACATGCTACAATGGCCTCTGAACGTTTATGAAACAATAGTAACAGTACAGTGCAGTCATGGAAAAAATAACACTTTAATCTCCAGGTTTGCTGATAAGAAAACAGAATCTAAAAAACAAATAATGAGTGGAAGAGAGTTGACAGACAGAGTAAATCATTTTCAGGAAATAATTATGATATTTTGAAGTCAAGTTATATAGGAATGTAGTTACATAGATCTATGAGTCTATATATAAACAATAGAATTACCGTACATAGTGTAGTAGCCATGAACGCACTTAAAGTTGTTCTCCACTATTGTGCAAGTTGATGCTAATGGGACCAGGGGGTGTAAGAAAAAATAAAAAGACTATATTAATCTCCCTGACTAGCTCTGCTCCTCAACACTCTTTTGCTGGTCTTGTTGCATCAACATCTGGCGGAGTTTGCATCACGTGACCTACAAATCAATCATGGCCACTAAGTGGCTGCAGCCATCATATTCCTAATGAATGGTTTATTGCTGTGTGGCTGAAATGTGAGTGGTGCGTTCAAAGACAGGCCACTGATTAGTTGCAGAGGTCAACTGAAACCCCTGCGTGATATTCATGCCAGTATGGAGTGTGGAGGTAGCATTGGCACCGGAGGTGAGTATAGACTTTTCTTTTTCTTATACCACCTTAGGTTTTAACTTGTAGAGTAGTTAAATGTAATTTAAGCAACCTGCTTATAGACTGAGTTTATAATTTTCTTGTATATATTATTAGTTTACACAAGTAATTTTCACAATTCTGGAACATGAATATGAATGCTACATCTGTAAGTGATTGGTGCAGAAATGATTTGGACTATTAGGCTATGTGCGCACGTTGCGTACAAGCCCTGCAGAAATTTCTGCAGCGATCTGAAGAGCACATGTGCGCTTTAGATCGCTGCAGAAATGTCCGTAGTGAGCGCCGATTCCATGCGCTCTGCCTGCAGCTCCTCCCATAGACCGTGCAGGAGCTGCCGGCAAAGCGCAGGAAAGAAGTGACATGTCACTTCTTTTTGCGCAGCGCTTCGGCAGTAGCCGAAGCGCTGCGCTCTTAAACGCCACGTGCGCACGGCCCCTGCACAGTCTCCATAGACTGTGCAGGGGACGCAGGACGCATGCAGTTACGCTGCGCTACAAAGCGCAGCGTAACTGCATGTTTTTACGCGACGTGCGCACATAGCCTTAGCATGTTTGTTAGTTGGGAGTTTCTTAAACGCTCCATAGCATATTCTTGGTATCAGTGATGCCCTAGTAAATTTTGACATTTTTTCAAGTAATGGGATGGTAAGCTGTAAAGACAGGTGGAGCTGGTGGTTAATACATAGAGCATTCTGTTACTCTTTGGCTTAATACACATAAGTAGAGATGAGCGAAACCAAGGTTCAATGTTCGTACCAAACCGAGATTTTACAAAAAAAAAAAAACAGAGTTCGGGTTCGGATTTCGGTCGGTTTGGATATGTAAAGCATTGCGGTTCTTGGGAACGCTTGGTGCTCAGCCCAGTGCAAGCCGCTTGCAGTGTTTGAACAGCCCACTCACACTAGGGGTAACATTAGCATGATTGGATTTAGTGTGCACCGAACAAACAAAATAAATAAATTTATATATTTTTATACATATAATTTATTTTATATATATATATATATATATATATATTGTGATAACACGCTCCAGGATCGCCTTTGCTGGGTTCAAAGGCACGTATTCACCTCAGGCAGACAGCCGAATTCAAGGTGTAACTGACGCTTGGTCAGGTTTATTGCAGTGAAGCATAAACAAAAAGAAAAAAAAACACCAACAAAATAAATCCTTGCCTGTCCGGCACTAACTATACACGGTGTTATCCTAACTACCAACTGGAGGGCTTCTCCCTTCCAGCTAAACCATACAAACATCAGGCACTGCTCCTCACAAGTGTCTCCTACACAGACAGGCTTACTGTGTTCCCAGATGGAGACCCTCCCCCAACTTCCCAGATTCCTTTTACCTCCGTCCTTCACCTCCCATTAATCCATTAGTAGCCAGGTGATCCTGGCCAGGCTAAGTCACATAGGACCGATACCGGGGTGAGATATACCTGCCCTCATCCACTAATCCCACATGAGTCTCACATATCCCCCCCCTCTGCTCAGACCACAGCAGCTGAGCAACAGCACCCACAAAACAGTGCACACGAGACAGGGCATCAGCATTCCCCATCCGCACCCCCGGGCAGTGCTCCACTGTAAAACGGTAGGCCTGAAGTGCAAGGAACCACCGGGTCACTCGGCCATTCCGTTCCCTATTCAAGTGCATCCACTTGAGAGGGGCATGGTCAGTGATCAGCCGGAACTTCCTTCCAATCAAGTAATATTTAAGGGACTCTAGAGCCCACTTAATGGCTAAGCATTCTTTTTCCACTATGGCCTAGTTGCGTTCATGCTTATTAAGTTTCCGACTAAGATAAAGGACCGGATGTTCCTCTCCATCCTTCAGTTGTGACAATACAGCCCCTATACCGGCATCAGAAGCGTCCGTTTGGACCACGAACTCGCTGCGGAAGTCAGGAGTCATTAGCACAGGTTGAGAGCAAAGAGCTAGTTTTAAGTTATGGAAGGCTTCTTCGGCTGCCGTGGTCCATTTGATCATGACAGAGTCTTCCCCTTTGGTAAGGTCCGTCAGGGGAACAGCGGTAGCCGCAAAATTGGGAATGAACCGTCGGTAGTAGCCGGCTATTCCCAAAAACGCTCTCACCTGCTTCTTGTTGACTGGTTGCGGCCATTTCTGAATGGCTTGTATCTTGTCAATCTGGGGTTTAACAATTCCCCTCCCAATTACGTATCCCAAATACCGGGCTTCTTCCAGCCCGATATGACATTTCTTGGGGTTTGCTGTTAGACCCGCCTCCCGCAGGTCCTCAATCACAGCCTCTAGTTTCTGGAGGTGCGTCTCCCAGTCCAGGCTGTAAATGACTATGTCATCCAAATACGCAGAAGCATACTGCCTATGGGGCCTCAGGACTCGGTCCATCAACCTTTGAACGGTTGCCGGTGCCCCGTGTAGTCCAAACGGCATATACACATACTGGTATAAACCTTCCGGTGTAGAAAACGCGGTTTTCTCTTTAGCGGCCTCTGTTAGCGGGATCTGCCAATAGCCCTTCGTTAAGTCTAGGGTCGTGATATACCGGGCTTTTCCAAGCCGATCTATTAATTCATCGACCCGTGGCATAGGGTATGCATCAAATTTGGAGACTGCATTTAATCTCCTGAAGTCATTGCAGAATCTAATGGAGCCGTCTGGTTTCGGTATTAACACAATCGGACTCGACCAGGCGCTATGCGATTCCTCGATTACACCTAACTCTAACATGGTCTTCACTTCTCGGGAGACAGCTTCCCGCCGAGCTTCCGGTATTCGGTAGGGCTTTACCTGAACTGTTACCCCAGGCTCTGTTATGATGTCATGTTTAATGAGAGTGGTCTGCCCGGGCTTTTCCGAGAAAAACTCGTGATTGTTGATTACAAACTGCTTGACGTCGGTCTTTTGCCGCTCCGACAGAGTCTCCGCCGTCCCGACATCCGGTATGGTCTGCTTGCAGACCGGAAGGGCCAGACCTGCTGACAGAGCTGGACGGTCCTTCCAGGGTTTTATCAGATTCACGTGATAAATCTGTTCTGGCTTCCTTTTACCAGCCTGGTACACTTTGTAGTTTACCTCACCCACCCGTTCCTTAATTTCAAAGGGGCCTTGCCACTTTGCCAGAAATTTGCTTTCTGCCGTGGGGACCAGGATCAACACCCTATCTCCGGGTGCAAAAGTACGGATCTTGGCCCCCCTTTCATAAATCCTTTTCTGTGCTCCTTGAGCCTGTATCATATGCTCTTTAACGATGGGCATCACCGCTGCAATACGGTCCTGCATTTGGGTTACATGGTCTATTACGCTTTTGAACGGGGTGACCTGTCCCTCCCAGGTTTCTTTAGCGACATCTAACAGTCCACGGGGACGTCGGGCGTACAGAAGCTCGAAAGGAGAGAACCCGGTGGAAGACTGGGGCACCTCCCGGATGGCAAAAAGCAAATACGGGAGTAAGTAGTCCCAGTTCTTCCCGTCCTTGTCTATCGCCTCACGGAGCATCTGTTTCAAAGTTTTGTTAAACCGTTCGACCAGTCCGTCCGTTTGAGGGTGATACACGGTGGTGCGTAACTGTGCTATTTGTAACAGCCTGCAGAGTTCTTTCATTACTTTAGACATAAAGGGGGTTCCTTGGTCTGTGAGTATTTGTTTTGGGACACCAACCCGACTAAACACATGGACCAGCTCCTTGGCAATGGTCTTGGTGGCCGTGTTACGCAAAGGGATGGCCTCGGGGTAACGAGTGGCATAATCCAAGATGACAAGGATGTGCTGGTGTCCTCGTGCAGACTTGGGGAGGGGTCCAACTAAATCCATCCCAATTCTCTCAAATGGGATCTCGATGATAGGCAGAGGTACTAAGGGGCTACAGAAACGGGGCCTAGGCGCAGAGATTTGGCAGTCGGGACAAGACTCGCAATAGGTGCGAATATCGTGATGCATGCCGGGCCAAACAAAACAGTGTAATATCCTTTCGGTAGTTTTCTGGACCCCCAGGTGTCCCCCCATCATGTGTCCGTGTGCCAGGTCCAGCACTCTCCGCCTGTAGGCTCTCGGCACAACCAATCGTTGTACTGTGTCATCCCCCTTCTTCTCTATCTGATAGAGAAAGTCATTCTCCAGTGCCATTTAGGGGTAAGACAGCCTAGTACCTGCATCCACCTGCACCCCGTTTATCATTTTAACATTTTTTTTATAGCCTGAGAAAGGGTAGGATCTCTCATTTGCTCACTTTGGAAGTCATCTATCTGGACTTCCAAATTCAGCCAAGAGGAAGGGGGACAGCCACCCGTGTCCGCCTCTGCCCCGGGTTCATCGGAATCACCCGCCAGAACTGAAAAGGGGAACTGGGGGTTGTTTTCAGCGGATTCCTCCTCTGAACCCTCTTTTGGGGCATCCTCTAGTGGCTCCGGGCCCACACAAGGTGTGGGAGAAGGATCATCCGTGCGGCTACCCTGGGGTACTAATTGGTTCTCCCACAACTGCCAGAAGTGGGGAAAATCCCTGCCCAAAATGATATCATGCAATAGTGGTGGTACTAGTCCCACCTTATGATGCACAGACCCATAGGGCGTAGTAATGCAGGAGACCGTTGTGAGGTACGAGCAGGTGTCTCCATGCACACATGTCACAGAAAATTTATCTGACGGTCCCATCGGGACTGCTACCAGACTGGCCTTTACCAGAGTCACCACACTTCCCGAGTCTAATAGTGCAACAACAGTATTGCCATCAATGGACACTTCACACAGGTGTTTTTTCATATCGCCTTGACATGCAGCAACACACACTACCCGTGCAACCATAGCCCTGCGTTTTTCAAAGTCCGTGACATCACACTGCATCGGTTCTGCAGTTACTGGACAGTTTGCAGCAATGTGGCCCGCCTCCTGGCAGCGGAAACACCTCACGGGCCCCTTGCTAAGACCATAGTTTGGCACCTTAGCCCTCACAGGGCCAGCAGTCCTGTTTTCCTCCTCCCCATGACCCTGGAACAGTCTTACCAGATCCTCGTCGAGAAGGGGAAGAGCGAGGATGTGTAGCATCGTCCATAAGTCCTTCTGCCAAGGAATAACGCTCCACTAGATCCACTAGCTGATCCGCTGTCGTGGGGTTTCCATGGCTTACCCACCTCTTCAGAGATGGCGGTAGAGCTCTTAGGTATTTATCAAGAACGATTCTTTGTACCATCTCTGGCGCCGTCAAAACCTCGGGCTGTAGCCATTTCTTGGTCAAGTGAATGAGGTCAAACATCTGTGACCGCGGTGGTTTATCGGGCTGATAAGTCCATTGATGAACTCTCTGTGCTCGCACAGCCGTCGTCACTCCCAGCCAGGCAAGGATCTCGGCTTTTAGTTTATCAAAGTCATGCGCTGCTTCAGGCTCAAGATCAAAGTAGGCTTTTTGGGCCTCACCTGCCAGAAACGGTGCAAGCAAGTCGGCCCATCGCTCCTTTGGCCACTTTTCCCGCTCCGCCGTCCGTTCAAACGTGGTCAGGTAAGCTTCCACATCGTCCTCTGTGGTTAATTTCTGCCAGCACCAACTCACATGAATCACCCTCTGGTCAGCCTCCGCATTACTCTCCGGTACGGTCGCCAGACGCTGCGCCACCTGCTGCAAAAGTTGGCGGTCTTTAACCGTCGATTCCACCAGTTCCTTCAACTGTGCCGACATCAAGCGATTAGCCTCCTGCTGCACAGCTGCGGATTGTACCAGCGCTTTCACCACGTCATCCATTATGATGCGCTGTAACGTGCTGCCCGCGTTCCCCACCACAATGTGATAACACGCTCCGGGATCGCCTTTGCTGGGTTCAAAGGGCACGTATTCACCTCAGGCAGACAGCCGAATTCAAGGTGTAACTGACGCTTGGTCAGGTTTATTGCAGTGAAGCATAAACAAAAAGAAAAAAAAACACCAACAAAATAAATCCTTGCCTGTCCGGCACTAACTATACACGGTGTTATCCTAACTACCAACTGGAGGGCTTCTCCCTTCCAGCTAAACCATACAAACATCAGGCACTGCTCCTCACAAGTGTCTCCTACACAGACAGGCTTACTGTGTTCCCAGATGGAGACCCTCCCCCAACTTCCCAGATTCCTTTTACCTCCGTCCTTCACCTCCCATTAATCCATTAGTAGCCAGGTGATCCTGGCCAGGCTAAGTCACATAGGACCGATACCGGGGTGAGATATACCTGCCCTCATCCACTAATCCCACATGAGTCTCACAATATATATATATATATATATATATATATATATATATATATATATATATATATACATACATACATACATACATACATACATACATACATACATACACACACACACGGATATACACACGTGGTCAAAAATTGTTGGTACCCCTCATTTAATGAAAGAAAAACCCTCAATGGGGACAGAAATAACTTGAATCTGACAAAAATAATAATAAATAAAAAATCGATGAAAATGAACAAATGAAAGTCAGGCATTGCTCTTCAACCATGCTTCCACAGAATTTTTTAAAACATAAAACTCATGAAATATGCCTGGACAGAAATGATGGTCCCCTAACTTAATATTTTATTGCACAACCTTTTGAGGCAAATCAATGCAATCAAACGATTCCTGTAACTGTCAATGAGACTCCTGCACCTCTCGAGACCTATTTTGGCCCGCTCCTCAAGAGCAAAATGCTCCAGTTGTCTCGTGTTTGACGCTTGCCTCTTCCAGATGGCATGTTTCAGCTCTTTCCAAAGATGCTCAATAGCATTTAGGACAGAAGTCCACTTCAGAATAGTCCAATGTTTTCCTATAAGCCATTTCTGGGTGCTTTTAGCTGTGTGTTTTGGGTCATTATCCTGTTACAAGACCCATAACCTGCGACTGAGACCAAGCTTTCTGACACTGGGCAACACATTTCTCTCTAGATTGCCTTGATAGGATTGAGATTTCATTGTACCCTGCACAGATTCAAAAAACCCTGTGCCAGATGTATCAAAGCTTTCCCAGAACATAACGGAGCCTCCTCCATGTTTCATAGTAGGGACAGTGTTCTTTTCTTGATATGCTTCATTTTTACGTCTGTGATCATAGAGCTGATGTGGCTTGCCAAAAAGTTCCATTTTTGTCTCATCTGTCCATAGGACATTCTCCCAGAAGCTTTGTGGCTTGTCAACATGTAGTTCAGCAAATTCCAGTCTGGCTTATTTATGATTTTATTTCAACAATGGTGTCCTCCTTAGTTGTCCCCTATGAGGTCCACTTTGGCTCAAACAAAGTTGGATGGTGTGATCTGATCTGAAGTTCACCTTTAATCTCTTTAGAAGTTTTCCTGGGCTCTTTTGTTACCATTCATATTATCCGTCTCTTTGATTTGTCAGCAATTTTCCTCCTGCCACATCCAAGGAGTTTGGCTACAGTCCTTTGGATCTTAAATTTCTGAATAATATGTGCAACTATAGTCACAGGAACACCAAGCTGCTTGGAGATGGTCTTCTAACCTTTACCTTTAACATGCTTGTCTATAATTTTCTTTCTAATCGCCTGAGACAACGCTTTCCTTTGCTTCCTCTGGTCCATGTTGAGTGCGGCACAACCCATGTCACCAAACAGCACAGTGATTATCTGTAGCCCTATATACAGACCCACTGACTGATTACAAGATTGTAGACACTTGTGATGATAATTAGTGGACACACCTTGATTTAACATGTCCCTTTTTTCACATTATTCTCAGGGGTACCATCATTTCTGTCCAGGCCTGTTTCATGAGTTTTATTTTTTTTAAATTCTATGGAAGCATGGTTAATAAGCAATGTCTGACTTTTATTTATTTATTATTACTTTTGTCAGATTCAAGTTATTTTTGTGACCATTGTGGGTTTTTCTTTCATTAAAATATATATGTGTGTGTATACATATAGACAGTACAGACCAAAAGTTTGGACACACCTTATCTCTAGAACAACTGTTAAGAGGAAACTTTGTGCAGCAGGCCTTCATGGTAAAATAGCTGCTAGGAAACCACTGCTAAGGACAGGCAACAAGCAGAAGAGACTTGTTTGGGCTGAAGAACACAAGGAATGGACATTAGACCAGTGGAAATCTGTGCTTTGGTCTCATGAGTCCAAATTTGAGATCTTTGGATCCAACCTTTGGATCTTTGTAGAAAAGGTGAACGGATGGACTCTACAAACCTGGTTCCCACCGTGAAGCATGGAGGAGGAGGTGTGATGGTGTGGGGGTGATTTGCTGGTGACACTGTTGGGGATTTATTCAAAATTGAAGGCATACAGAGCCAGCATGGCTACCACAGCATCTTGCAGCGGCATGCTATTCCATCCGGTTTGCGTTTAGTTGGACCATCATTTATTTTTCAACAGGACAATGACCCCAAACACACCTCCAGGCTGTGTAAAGGCTATTTGACTAAGAAGGAGAGTGATGGGGTGCTACGCAAGATGACCTGGCCTCCACAGTCATCAGACCTGAACCCAATCGAGATGGTTTGGGGAGAGCTGGACCACAGAGTGAAGGCAAAAGGGCCAACAAGTGCTAAGCATCTCTGGGAACTACTTCAAGACTGTTGGAAAACCATTTCCGGTGACTACCTCTTGAAGCTCATCAAGAGAATGCCAAGAGTGTGCAAAGCAGTAATCAAAGCAAAAGGTGGCTACTTTGAAGAACCTAGAATATAAGACATATTTTCACTTATTTCACACTTGTTTAAGTATATCATTGCACATGTTTTAATTCATAGTTTTGATGCCTTCAATGTGAATCTACAATTTTCAGAGTCCTGAAAATAAAGAAAACGCTTTGAATCAGAAGGTGTGTCCAAACGTTTGGTCTGTACTGTATATATTGTGAGACTGTGACCGGGGTTATCTATGACGGCCGGTATGTCTCGCCCCGGTTGTGCTCACTCCATGATAATCCACTATAGGGTTAATGCTGTTTTCCCTACAGGCTGAAGGGAGGGATAAATAGATTCAGGAACAAGGGCAGGTGTGCCGGGTGTGAGGGGGTGATCACATCTCCCTGAGTTCTCTGCCGGAAAGGCACCTATGTACTATTGTGAACTTTTTCTTTGGAATAAACCGTGTGCTGTGAACCTTGGTGCCTGGATCCCGTGTCTTCTGCAGCGCAGCCGACGACGCTACCTCACATATGGTGGAGAATGCGGGCATGACAGCCGGTGAGGTGTAGCATCCATCCCTGGTGACCCAGCTGCGCATGTCCTGGATTCGAGCGGCTATACTACAGCCCAAACCCGGCGACGCCATGGAGGACATACTAAAGCATTTGGCTCAGGCTAATGCACAGCAGCAACAGACCAATGCACACCTGCTCCAATCCTTGCAAATGCAGGAAAAAAAATTCCAAGAACAGATGGATCAGGCCAATGCACGTCAGCAGCAATCCTTGCAAGTGCACCAAGAACAGATGGAGCAGGCCAATGCACGTCAGCAGCAAGCCTTGCAATTGCAGGAAAAAAGGCACCAAGAACAGATGGTTCTCCTGGCCAAGTCGATCCGTGCCACACCGGCAGCAACAACCCCGGGACCGGATGACGACGGCAGCGTCCGGAAAGCGGTGAGACAAGCGTTGCAAAAGATGACCCCGGGTGATGATGTGGAAGCGTTCCTGGCGGTGTTTGAGCGGGTGGCCGAGCGGGAAAAGCTGCCGACCCCGCAGTGGGCTGAGGTATTGTCGCCCTATCTGACGGGGGAACCCCAAAAAGCGTACCTGGACCTCTGTACCGAGGACGCCATTGACTATGTGACCCTGAAAGCCGAAATACTGGCTCGGTTGGGGGTGAATACCTATGTACGGGCTCAGCGGGTAAATCAGTGGTTCTTTGAGGAAGCCAAACCCGTACGCTCCCAGGCCTATGACTTGTTGCATCTTGTAAAAAAGTGGTTGCAGCCTGACACTCTGAGCCCGGCGCAAATGGTGGAAAGGGTAGTAGTGGATCGTTTTGTGCGCACTTTACCCGTCACCGTTCAACGGTGGGTCGGACAGGGTGACCCGAGTACCCTGGACCAATTAGTGTCCCTGGTAGAGCGGCATGTGGCTACGCAGGACTTGATACGGGACACTGAGACTTTGCGTACCGCCCGTCGGTCCGGTCCCTCCAAGCCTAGGGCCAAGGACCCACCGCTGACACCGGTGCGGGAGTCCGCTACCGTCCCGTCTGAAACCACACCCTCCGTCCCTGAGGTCCGGAAAACTACGTACCCTAAACGACAACTCGTCAAGAGGGTGTCCTTCTCTATTAGATGTTGGCGGTGCCAGCGGGTGGGACATATGGAAGCCCAGTGTCCACTCACCCCGGAGCCCATGGATTGTGGGGTTACCCGGCGGGGTTCAATGTATGCTCAGGTGGTGTGTACCGCTGACCTGGTCTACCCAGAGACTGAGCCCCACTTGTGCCAAATTCAGGTGAATGGATGTCCGGTTACAGGCTTGTTGGATTCCGGAAGCTTAGTGACCCTTGTGCGATCAACCCTAAGGGCTAAAGTAAAGGCCACAGGACGTACCGTGGGGGTGGTTTGCATACATGGGAGGAGAGGCTGAGACGGTCGAGCCCATCCCGGAGTTGGAGGCGTCCCCGGATACGTTTGGGACAGCCCAACTCCAGGACCCTACGTTAATACATGCCCGGAGTCGGGTGACAGTAGTTGACGGGGTGGCACAGCTGCCTGGTGCCCAGGTAAGATACCCCCATTTCGCTCTTAAACAGGATTTACTCACCCGGCTAGATGAAATACGGGGCGTAGGGGTGGAGCAGTGGGTGGTGCCCCAGCCGTATCGCCGGCGGGTCCTCGACTTGGCTCATAAACACCTGATGAGTGGTCACCTAGGGGTCAAGAAAACGCAGGAGCGAATATTGCAAAGGTTCTATTGGCCCGGGGTCTTTGGGGAGGTAAAACGGTTCTGCGAAACCTGCCCGGAGTGTCAGCTTACCGCACCCCTGACCCACTTTCGCAGTCCGTTGGTACCGTTACCCATTATAGAAGTCCCTTTTGAACGGATAGGGATGGATCTGGTGGGGCCCCTCGTAAAGTCTGCTCGAGGGCACCAGCATATCCTAGTGATCGTTGACTATGCCACCCGGTATCCAGAGGCGATACCTCTCAGACATACTGCAGCCAAGCTTATAGCTCGGGAGTTGTTTGCTGTGTTCTGCCGGGTGGGGTTGCCCAAGGAGATCCTTACGGATCAGGGGACCCCATTCATGTCTAAAGTGACCAAAGAGCTATGCCGGCTACTCCAGATCAAGCAGTTGCGTACGTCTGTGTATCATCCTCAAACGGACGGTTTAGTCGAGCGTTTCAATAAAACCCTGAAAACCATGCTAAGAAGGGTGATCTGAAAAGACGGGAAAGACTGGGATATGATGCTTCCCTATTTGATGTTTGCCATATGAGAGGTGCCACAGGCATCCACGGGGTTTTCGCCTTTTGAATTGTTATACGGGCGACATCCCCGGGGATTGTTGGACCTGGCAAAAGAAACATGGGAACAAGAGCCCACCCCCCATAAAAGTGTGATCGAACACATTTTAGGTATGCAGAACCGCATAAGCGCGGTCATGCCAATTGTGAAGGAGCATTTACAGGAGGCTCAGGCCGCGCAAAGCGGCCGCTACAATAGACAAGCCACCGTGCGAACCTTTAAACCCGGGGATCGGGTGTTGGTATTAATCCCCACGGCGGAGAGTAAATTCCTGGCTCAGTGGCAAGGCCCCTACGAGATAAAGGAAAGAGTCGGGGTGGTTAACTATAAAGTATTGCAGCCCGGTAGGCGGAAACCTGAACAAATATACCATGTCAACCTATTAAAACCTTGGCAGGAACGGGAAAGCCTGATGGCTGTTTTTTCCCCACCTCCCTCCTCTTCGGGTCGTTCACATCCGGCTCCAGCGACCTCCGGAGAGGACGAACCGGAAGTAAGGATTGGAGAAGCCCTCACCAAGCAACAGAGGCGAGAGGCCAGACGGTTGGTTCAGCAGAACCCCGATGTCTTCTCCGAGCTGCCCGGTAGGACCAGTCTGATACGACACGATATTGTCACCGAGCCCCACCTGAAGGTACGCCTGAAGTCATACCGGGTACCGGAGGCTCGACGACAAGCCATATCGGAGGAAGTAAAGACAATGTTACGCCTGGGGGTCATCGAAAAATCCCGGAGTGAATGGGCTAGTCCGATTGTCCTAATACCAAAACCCGATGGCTCCTTAAGGTTCTGCAATGACTTTAGGAGATTGAACGAAATATCCAAGTTCGATCTCTACCCCATGCCCCGGGTGGATGAGCTGATTGATAGGCTGGGACAGGCGCGATATTTTACCACGCTCGACCTGACCAAGGGGTACTGGCAGGTGCCACTAACGGAGTCCGCCAAGGAGAAAACCGCTTTTGTTACGCCGGAGGGTCTCTTCCACTATGTTGTCTTGCCTTTTGGGTTACATGGCGCTCCGGCCACGTTCCAGAGGTTGATGGACTTAGTGCTGGAACCCCACCAGGCGTATGCATCAGCGTACCTGGATGACATCATTATTTACAGCTCCGATTGGCAGACCCACTTGGAACAGGTACAAGCGGTGGTGGACGCACTTCGAACAGCCGGATTGACAGCCAATCCCAAGAAATGTGCATTGGGACTCACGGAAGCCCGCTACTTGGGCTACGTGATAGGCCAAGGAGTGATTAAGCCCCAAATTAACAAGGTTGAGGCGATCCAGAAGTGGCCTAGACCCCTGACCACGAAGCAGGTTAGGGCCTTCCTGGGTATCGTGGGGTACTACAGGAGGTTTGTAAAGGATTTTGCGGGACTATCAGCCCCCTTGACGGACCTTCTCAAAGGCAAGAAGTCCGTCATGGTGCGCTGGACTCCGCAGGCCGAGGACTCCTTCCGGGCCCTGAAGGAGGTCCTGTGCGGACAGCCCGTTCTGGTCAACCCTGATTTCCGGAAGGAGTTCATTGTACAGACTGACGCCTCGGAGGTCGGCCTGGGGGCAGTGCTGTCTCAGGTGGTTCAGGGGGAGGAACACCCCGTCACCTTCTTGAGTAGGAAGCTCACCCCTCCCGAGCGGAATTATAGCGTAGTGGAGAAGGAGTGCCTGGCGATCAAGTGGGCCTTGGAGTCCCTACGCTATTACCTGCTGGGACGGCAGTTTCGCTTGGTGACGGATCACTCTCCACTGGTCTGGATGAGGTCCGCCAAGGAACGGAATGCCCGGGTTACCCGGTGGTTCCTTTCTCTGCAGAACTTCCGGTTTACGGTTGAACACCGGGCCGGTAGGTTGCAGGGCAACGCCGATGCCTTGTCCCGCGGCCCGTGTTTGATGGCTGGAGTTCAACCCCGCACGCTTGAACTGAGGGGGGGGGTATGTGAGACTGTGACCGGGGTTATCTATGACGGCCGGTATGTCTCGCCCCGGTTGTGCTCACTCCATGATAATCCACTATAGGGTTAATGCTGTTTTCCCTACAGGCTGAAGGGAGGGATAAATAGATTCAGGAACAAGGGCAGGTGTGCCGGGTGTGAGGGGGTGATCACATCTCCCTGAGTTCTCTGCCGGAAAGGCACCTATGTACTATTGTGAACTTTTTCTTTGGAATAAACCGTGTGCTGTGAACCTTGGTGCCTGGATCCCGTGCCTTCTGCAGCGCAGCCGACGACGCTACCTCACAATAGATATATATATATATATATATATATATATATATATACACATACATACATACACACACACACACACACACACACACAACACATATTTTATATATATTTATTTATTATATATATGGAAAACTCTGACCACCGTCCCCCCCACCCCCCCAAATGGAAGTAATCTTTTTGTGGCTGCCTGAATGTGGGCAGAGACCCGAACTGCCCAAGCAGTAACTTCCATTGGGATTCAGGTCAAGCCCAGGTCCCGCCCACCTGCAGCCAGCCATAAACAGATAACTTCCAGGGATGGGTGGGCAGGGTTTTCATTTATATTTTCTTTTTTTGGTGTACACTACATCCGATCATGCTGTTGTTACCCCCAGTATGAGCCATTCAAACACTGCATACGGCTCGCACTGGGCTGAGCACCGAACGTACCCGAGCACAGTAATGCTCGCACAAATGGTATTCATACGTAAAGCACCTGAACTCTGAGACCAATCTCTGTTTTTCGGGAAAAGTCTGTGTTCGGTACGAACACCGAATCTCGATCCAGGAGTTCACTAAACCTAAAACAAATTAATAGACTTAAGTGGACTAATATGGTAAAATATAACTTTTATCATTATTTTTTTTTAACTTCGTTTTAACTTTTATCATTATTATTTTCAAATCCACCTTGTTTTGTAGAAATATATCCACCACTAACCCAACTCTAAAAGGTATAAGGTCGTATTATGAATTCAAGTAAAGTGTAAAGATCCATATCACATGAATCATATTATTATCCTCTATTATTCTTATTATTGTTACCCAAATAACATAGGGCATAGGATAGTTATTAATTCCATGTTAAGGTTAACATTAATGTTAAGGTTTTGCATTGGCAATGGCCGACATAACAAAGATCACCATATCATATTGAGAACTATGTCATCTTGCTCATTGCCTATGCATAGCGCATAAGCCAATGACAAACTTAACTTGAGTATTGTGCTCTGAATAGATAGTGAGTGAGGTGGCAAAGTTTACGCTGTGCTCTCCTATAGCTTTCGGCCTCTACTCTCACTTATAGGAGGCTTTCCGGAATTGAAAAAAACATCCCCTATAAAACAAAAAACACTAATGTTATTATAATAAATTTCAAGTTATTGTAAACTTTTTCTAGCCCTAACCTGAGTTAGAGTGAGTACTAAAAGATTACGGCTAAAGCTGATATTAAATCTAGGGTTAGGATAGTGCTAGTGTTAGGTTTAGGGCTAGGGTAATGAAATAGATAAAAAAAACACAGTGACCTAATAAAATAAAAATGTAAAAATATATAACAATCTACAACTTTTTTTTATTTTATTTGGAGTTAAGCAAGAAGGAGAAAAAAAAACTAAAGGGTAACAATGCAAACTATAAGTACATCAATATTTTCTTAAAATAGAATACATGTGATTGGACAATAAGGGGTTTAAAGGGAATCTGACATCACCAGAAACTCTATTTACCTGCAGATATAGGGTTAATCTGCAGGTAAATAGTGTTAAAACCCTGTGCAGCCATCTGACTTGAAGTGCGGCTATCCAGAGAAAATTAATTTTTAATGAAATCACAGTGTAACGGCTCTCTGTGAGTCACCTGGGTGGTGCAGGGGAGAAATTTCATCACCGCTCAGTTCGAAGGGAACGCGGATGTTTCCACATTCCAACAAATTGCATGACGGCTTGCTCAGCATACACGCTGTAAGCAGGCTATCAGTCAAGGTGCCGTGCTCCCACTATACTGAGTGGGGTTGACTCAAAGAGATCTGTTACTCTGAGATTACGCCGTGATTAAAACTTAATTTTTTATAAAGTCAGCTGCATATAAAGGATTATGGGTTAAATATAGGGACCCCCATACAGCAGTATGAAAAGTCATGCTGGGCAAACTCTAGCCCAGGTTGGTCAGTAAGACCATTGCACAGACTCAAACTAACAATGTAAAAATAGGAGTCAAAAGGTGGCAATAAAGTAAATGTAATTTTATTAGTTACAATAATAAACGTGCAAACAGCAAAGAAGAGGATAAAATCACAGAGGGGTGTGAAGATGCATAGTCAGGATCAACAAAGTAAATGGAAAGTATTCAGACCTCTTTAAATTTTTCTCTCTTTGTTTCATTCAGCCATTTGGTAAATTCCAAAAAGTTCATTTCATTTCAATTTTAGTGTGTATCTTGTGCTTCACACATCCTATGCTACTGCGTGTTCTGGCAGTTGCTATGTTTAAAATCCTGACTTAGTGCAATAGATAATAAATACCTTTTTGCTATGAAAGTATTTAGAAAAAAGTTTAATATTTAAATGTGTTTTATTTTTTTATTACATTTCTTGGAGAACTCCTTTAATCTCTTCCCGGCATTTGACGCACCACATACATCATGGTTTCTAAAAAGTTCCTAACCAATGTGGTATGTCATAGCGATCATATGGGCACAGGAACTGTGCCCATGTGATTACCACAGGGCATTGCAATGGATTATACCATTGATTAGTGTAATAAACATTAAAGAGGACCAACCACCTGGATTTTCATATATAAACTAAAGCCAGTACTATACTGGCGCAATCATGCTGATTCTAAACATATCTGTAGTTGTGCTATATTTATATACTAGCTGTACTATCCGGCTTTGCCCGGGTTAATAACTGCTGTTAACAAAATAGAATGTATTAACAAAAATGTATTCTGCACAGAAAAACCACAAAACAAATAGATAGAAATGTAATTATTAAATTGTTGCCTATATTAGCCAATCAGAGCTCAGATTAATTAACTGTAGCAAAATAGAAGCTAAACTGTGATTGGTTGCTATTGGCAGCCTGATAAATCTCCAGGCAACAGAAAGCCCCCCCCCCCTGACAGTATAGATTAGCTCACACATACACATAATAGACAGGTCATGTGACTGACAGCTGCCGTATTTCCTATATGGTACATTTGTTGTTCTTGTAGTTTGGCTGCTTATTAATTAGATTTTTATTTTTGAAGGATAATACCAGACTTGTGTGTGTTTTAGGGCGATTATGTGGCGAGGTTGGTGTATGTGTGGTGAGATGTGTGCTGAGGGTGGTATATATGTTCAAGAACGTGGTAGTGTGTGGCGCATTTTGTGTGTGTCCATATCCCCGAGTCCGGTGAGTATTCCATGTCGGGGCCCCACCTTAGCAATTGTACGGTATATACTCTTTGGCACCATCGCCTCATTTTTTAAGTCCCCCTTGTTCACATCTGGCAGCTATCAATTTGCCCCCAACACTTTTCGTTTCACTTTTTCCCCATTATGTAGATAGGGGCAAAATTGATTGGTAAATTGGAATGCGCAGGGTTAAAATTTTGCCTCACAACATAGCACCCGGCGCTCCCCGGGATAGTAAGGGTATGTGCGCACGTTGCTTTTTACCTGCTTTTTACCTGCTTTTTTGCTGCTTTTTCTTCTGCGCTGTTTAATGCCAAAATGGATGTGTTCTTCTATTCAAGCAAAGTCTATGGGAATTTGGGTTTCTTGTTCACACTATGTTGTTCAAAATGCTGCCTTTTTGTGGCAGAACTTTGGTCAAAAACTCAGCTTTGCAGTGCAAAACCCAAATGGCAAAAACAATTGACATGTTGCTTCTTTGAAAAGCTGAGTTTTTGACCAAAGTTCTGCCACAAAAAGGCAGCATTTTGAACAACATAGTGTGAACAAGAAACCCAAATTCCCATAGACTTTGCTTGAATAGAAGAACACATCCATTTTGGCATTAAACAGCGCAGAAGAAAAAGCAGCAAAAAAGCAGGTAAAAAGCAGGTAAAAAGCAACGTGCGCACATACCCTCACTGTCTCTCCCATTCTCTGTCTGTCTCCCCCTTTGTATATATCTCTCTGTCTCTCTCTCTATCTCTTTGTCTGTCTGTCTCTTTCCCTGTCTGTCTATCTCTTTCTCTGTCTGTCTATCTCTGTCACTTTCCCTGTCTGTCTCTTTCCCTCTCTTTCCCTGTCTGTCTCTATCCCTCTGTCTCTTTCCCTGTGTCTGTCTCTTTGTCTGTCTCTTTACCTGTCTTTGACTGTCTGTTACCCTGTCTGTCTCTGTCCCTCTCTTTCCCTGTCTGTCTCTTTCCCTGTCAGTCTCTCTTTGTCTGTGTCTGTCTCTTTGTGTCTGTCTCTTACCCTATCTATGTCTGTTTCTTACCCTGTCTGTGTCTGCCTCTTTACCTGTCTGTGTCTGTCTCTTTCCTTGGCTGTATTGTGACACGCCAACATTCCATATAAGGGCGTGTCTGCGCATTCTTCTGAAGTTCTGGCTGCACTGTGGCTCCCAGCTCCATTCGCTTTAATGGAGGCAGGTTTTTTGGTGAATAACTGTAAAGCGCGGGGTTAAAATTTCCCCTCAAAACATAGCCTATGACGCTCTCAGGGTCCAGAAGTGTGAGTGTGCAAAATTTTGTGGCTGTAGCTGCGAAAGTGCAGATGCCAATCCCGGACATACATGCACACACACACACACATTCAGCTTTATATATTAGATAGTAAAGGCAGTGCCATACTTTATATGTTACCTTTGTATTAATTAAATATTTAGGGCAACGTGTTTGTGGGAAAAATGTATTTTTTCATTTTCAGGGCCCAACATTATAAAATTCTGTGAAGCACCTAGGGGGTTCAAGGTGTTCAACAAAAATCTAGATACATTTATTGAGGGGTCTAGTTTCCAAAATGGGGTCACTTGTGGGGGCTTCTACTGTATATGGTGTCCGCTAACGATTCCAGACAATTTTGCATTCCAAAAGTTAAATTGCAGTCTTTCCCTTCCAAGCCCTGCTGTGCACCCAAACAGTAGTTTTCCACCACATTTGGGGTATAATTGTACTCAGGAGCGATTGTACAACATATTGTATGGTCCATTTTCTCCTGTTACCCATGTGAAAATTAAAAATTTGGGGCAAAAGCAAAGTTTGAAAAATGTGTTTTTTTAATTTTCACAGTTCAACGCTATAACATTTTGTGAAGCACCTGGGGTTCAAGGTGCTTACCACACATGTAGATAAATTCTAAAAAAACCCTACCCACATGGACGAAAATCCTGAGGGTGACAGTTGTACATGAAAGCTGACATCCACGGACATCAGCCCCTACCACTTTTGGAACCAATCAGGGCTGATTAAACCCTTAAATGCAGCTGTCAATTGCAACAGTGGTATCTAAAGGGGGTTAAAAGACCCCCTTTGATACCATCAACCCCCCCGAGATCGTAATTGCAGGTGCCGATCGTTGCCATGGCACCTGCTATAGGCAGGGTCTAACAGACACAGTTAGGATATGAGTAATGCAATGCATGATACCAGCAAAGTAAAAAATATTCAAACCCCACACTGGGAAAAAGTAAAAAAAGTTAAATAAAATAAGTAAAAAAAAAAGTTTAAAAAGAACAAAACACATAAAAAGACACAGAAATAGCAAAAACTGCTTTGCCACTATAGTGTTTGTGTTAAAACAAAAATAAACAAAAAAAAAAAAAAAAAAAGGTGATATAGTCAAGGAAAGACAAAGATTATATTTACTTTGCCAAGTTGACAATTTCTTTAGCTATGCTGGAAAAATATTTGCTTTTTATGATAAAGTGATAAATATTATAGTACCTTTTATATAGAATATGGTAATCTATTTATCACTTTACAGGCTTGATAAGGCTAAAGTCCCAAGAAGTCTTCATAACCACCCCCCACACACACGTGCACACACATGAAATGTTCAGTCGACAGTCTAATGTATGTGGGAGCTCCAGATTTGTATATTTGGCTCAATTAAAGAAGTATTCCCATCAAACTTTTTATTCTCCTAATATATGGCAATAGTTAGATTAGATAACACTGTGTACTTACATCACGTGATTAAAAACAGACTAGCTGAATCCTTCCAAGCTCTATGTACAAATTGTCTCTCCAGGAAAGGAGACAAACTCTAGCGCAGCGCCACCTATTGGAAGTAGCGATCCTAAAGGATGCTTTACATGCTGCGATATCGGTACCGATATCGCTAGCGTGCGTACCCGCCCCCATCGGTTGTGCGACACGGGCAAATCACTGCCTGTGGCGCACAACATCACTCAGTCCCGTCACACTACTTACCTGCCTACCAACGTCGCTGTGACCGGCGAACCACCTCCTTTCTAAGGGGGCGGTTCGTTCGGCGTCACAGCGACGTCACTATGCGGCCGCCCAATAGAAGCGGAGGGGCGGAGATGAGCGGGACGTAACATCCCGCCCACTTCCTTTCTCATTGCCGGCAGCCACAGGTAAGGTGAGGTTCCTCGTTTCTGCGGTGTCACACATAGCGATGTGTGCTGCCGCAGGAATGACGAACAACATCGTACACGCAGCAGCAGCGATAATCGAGAATAAGGGTGCATGTCACCGATGAGCGATTTTGAACGTTTTTTCAAAATCGCTCATAGGTGTCACACACAACGACATCGCTAAAGCAGCCGGATGTGCATCACAAATACCTTGACCCCAACGAGATCGCTTGAGCGATGTTGCAACGTGTAAAGCGGCCTTAAAAGTCAAAAGTGAATTTTTAACAATCCTTTGCATATGACTTCGGATTTATGCCAAATCAGAATCCCAATTTGCAGACACAGTGTTTCGGGGTGCTTGCCCCTCGTCAGTGCAAAGTATGGGGTGTCTGATCCGGCTCATGAGAAGCTATGTGGGGACCACGGGGGAACACTATTCTCCTTAAGGAGACTTTGCAAGCCAGTCTGGCTGCCAGTAAGGGGACTTATAGCTGCAATGCCCCTCTGGGAAATATTCAAATTGTCTCTCCAGGAAAGGAGACAAACTCTAGCGCAGCGCCACCTATTGGAAGTAGCGATCCTAAAAGTCAAAAGCTCTATGTAGAAACAGAAAGTCTCTTTTCCCACAAGTCATCACTGTAAAAGTCAATTGCAGGGGGGAAGAGCGAAGCAGCTGGGTCAGGAGTTCAAGAATGGGATTACAGAGGGAAAAAGTGACTTGCTGTTTCTACATAGCGCAGAGAAAAGAAGAATTGACTGGTTAGAAAGGCAAAATGTGCAATTGTAAGTACACAGTGCTGTATGTTGACTACAATATATTAGGAGGAAAAAACTTTGCTGGGAGTGCTTCTTTAATGATCTGGTACGTTCAGTAACAGAATGCTTTTCTATTAATTCTCTCTCGGATCAGCCTCCGGACAGAGATGTGTGGCAGTGGCTTTATCATAGAGAATACAGGACTGCTCCTCAGAGAAAGTGCTCCTATGTATGGGAGAGATGCTTAAAGCCCGCTTTACACGCTACAATATATCTTACGATGTGTCGGCGGGGTCACGTCGTAAGTGACGCACATCCGGCATCGTAAGGTACATTGTAGTGTGTGACAGCTACGTGCGATTGCGATTGAACGTTAAAACGTTCATCGCATGCACGTCGTTAAATCCTGACGAATTGCACGTCGGGTTGTTCAATGTTCCCGAGGCAGCACACATCGCAGTGTGTGACACCCCGGGAACATTGAACAGCTCTTACCTGCCTCCCGCGGCTCCAGCCGGCAATGTGGAAGGAAAGAGGTGGTCGGGATGTTTACGTCCCGCTCATCTCCGCCCCTCCGCTTCTATTGGCCGGCTGCCGCGTGACGTCGATGTGACACTGAACGTCCCTCCCACTCCAGGAAGTGGACGTTCGCCGCCCACATCGAGGTCATATGGACGGGTAAGTACATGTGACGGGGGTTAATCATTTGTGCGGCACGCTCAACGTGTAAAGCAGGCTTAAAGGAGTTGTCTGACATAAACTCCAAAACCTTTTTTAAGCTAATTTGTGCTGTATTGTCATATAAAACACCCCTACATTTTTTTTGTTCTAACATTTGTTCCTCTTGAATTATCCCTTTATTCTCTGCAGCTCTTTGTTTACATGCAGCTCAACCAAACATGCATCTTCCTGTGCCAAACCTCGGCGTCAGAGCTGGCACCGCCCGGCCTCACTATCCAGCCCCACCCTCTGCACACTCATTGGCTGTCAGTATTCTGCCCCATCACTGACCGCTCATCACCCCAGCAAAGATGGGCAAATTACTACATTTAGGGGCGTAACTACCGCGGTGGCAGCGTTCGCCATTGCGACCGGGCCCGGGAGGTTAGGGACCCGGCGGCCGCCAGGCAGATCAGCAGCCAGCTCCTTTCAGTGAGAGAGGAGCTGCGCTGATCTGTCACAGACCATGCGGCCGCTATATGACCAGGTGCCGCCGCCGACACCGGCCCCCCTGCCTGGTGTCAGCGGCGGCATCGGGGCCCCCTGCCTGGTGTCAGCAGCTGCGGTGGCTCCCCTGTAACCGCGCACAGTAATGATGAAACATAGCGCGGCCGGTGCCGCGCTATGCATCATTCGCCCCCTGTGCCTACGCGGTGACGTCACTCCCGTGCGACTGCTGTGCTGAGTGCACAGAGCTCAGGAAGGGAGGATGCCAACCCGAGCACCGGGAGAACGAGGAGAGGGGAGAACGAGCAGCGGTGGAAGAGGAAAGCGGTGAGGACAGAGCAGTGGCTGGGGAACGAGGAGAGAGGTAAGGACAGCAGCGGTAGAAGGAAGAGAGAGGGTGAGTACTTTTTTTTTTAATATATATTAGTGAGTACACGGTGGCCAGAGGCTTGGGAAGGCTGCATTATACATGGAGGCCTGGAGAGGCTGCATTATACATGGAGGTCTGGAGAGGCTGTATTATATATGGAGGTCTGGGGAGGCTGCATTATTATACATGGAGACCTGGAGAGGCTGCATTATTATACATGGAGGCCTGGAGAGGCTGCATTATACATGGAGGTCTGGGGAGGCTGCATTATTATACTTCGAGGCCTGGAGAGGCTGCATTATACATGAAGGTCTGGGGAGGCTGCATTATTATACATGGAGGCCAGGAGAGGCTGCATTATACATGGAGGCCTGGGGAGGCTGCATTATTATACATGGAGACCTGGAGAGGCTGCATTATTATACATGGAGGCCTGGAGAGGCTGCATTATACATGGAGGTCTGGGGAGGCTGCATTATTATACTTCGAGGCCTGGAGAGGCTGCATTATACATGAAGGTCTGGGGAGGCTGCATTATTATACATGGAGGCCAGGAGAGGCTGCATTATACATGGAGGCCTGGGGAGGCTGCATTCTACATGGAGGCATAGAGATACTGCATTATACATGGAGGCCTGGGGAGGCTGCATTATACATGGAGGCCTGGGGAGGCTGCATTATACATGGAGGCCTGGGCAGGCTGCATTATACATGGAGGCCTGGGAAGGCTGGCTGCTATATTAAACATGGAGGTCTGGAGAGGCTGGCTGCTATATTATACATGGAGTCCTGGAGAGGCTGGCTGCTATATTATACATGGAGGCCTGGAGAGGCTGGCTGCTATATTATAAATGGAGGCCTGGAGAGGTTGCATTATACATGGAGGCCTGGGGAGGCTGGCTGCTATATTATACATGGAGGTGGCCTGGAGAGGCTGGCTGCTACATTATACATGGGGGCCTGGAGAGGCTGGCTGCTATATTATACATGGAGGCCTGGGGAAGCTGGATGCATTATTATAGAAGGAGGTCTGGGGAGGCTGGTTGCATTATTATACATGGAGGTCTGGGGAGGCTGGCTACATTATTATAGATGGAGGGCTGGCTGCATTATTATACATGGAGGCCTGGGGAGGCTAGCTGCATTATTATACATGGAGGCCTGGGGAGGCTGGCTGCTATATTATACATGGAGGCTTGGAGAGGCTGGCTGCTATTTTATACATGAACGCCTGGGGAGGCTAACTGTATTATTATACATGGAGGACTGGGGAGGCTGGCTGTATTATTATACATGGAGGACTGGGGACGGAGGCTGGATGCATTATTATACATGGAGGACTGAGCAGGCTGGCTGCATTATTATAGATGGAGGTCTGGAGAGGCTGGCTGCTATATTATACATGGAGGCCTGGGGAGGCTGGGTGTATTGTTATACATGGAGGCCTAGAGAGGCTGGCTGCTACATTATACATGGAGGCCTGGAGAGGCTGGCTGCATTATTATACATGGAGGACTGGGGAGGCTGGCTGCATTATTATATATGGAGGTCTGGGGGCCTGCATAATACAAAATGAAGGACACCTTATACATGGAATATAGGGGTGCATTATACATGGAGGAGTATGGGGCTGCATAATACAATATGAAGTTTTATGGGGTTGCGTTATAATACATATTGGACTATGGGGGCTACATTATAATATATGGAGGACTATGGAGCCTACCTTATACATGGACTATGGGGGTGCATTATGAAACATTGGGGACTATGTGGTGCAGTATAATATATGGAGTACAATGGGGTGAATTATAATATCTGGAGAACTATGAGAAATGCATTATAATAATGGAGGGCTACTTTATACATGGAGGACTATAGGGCTGCATTATAATGTATGGAGGACTATGTGGTGCAGTATAATATATGGAGGACAATGTGGTGCAGTATAATATATGGAGGACTATGTGGTGCAGTATAATATATGGAGAACTATGGGGTGAATTATAATATATGGCGAACTATGGGGTGAATTATAATACATGGAGGACTATGAGAAATTCATGATAATAATTGAAGAGCTACTTTATACATGGATGATTATGGGGGTGCATTATAATATATGGAGGACTATGTGGTGCAGTATTATATATTGAGTACTATGGGGTGAATTAGAATGCATGGAGAACTATGGGAAATGCATTATAATACATGGAGGACTATGGAGTTGTATTCTAATATGTGAAGGGTTATGTGGGACCCTTTATACTATTTGGAAGGCAATGTTGGGGCCATTATTGTATTTGGAGAACTATATACAAGGGGACAAAGATACAACTACATGCGCATGCTGCTTCTTTTTCGTGTTCACAAACTGCAGCCAAAACTGCAGCCAAAACTGCACCTTGTCAGAGAGAGCCTGGAAATGTCACAAAAAATGTAGGTGCTTTTTTGGTGCATTTTTGCTGCTTTTTTGGTGCATTTTTGGCTGCAGTTTTGTCAACAATTGTTTCATGTATTTTTCAGTTCAAACAAGCCCATACAGCTTGTTGAATTGAAAAAAAAAATTAGAAATAAATAAATTAAAAAAAAAATGGCGTGCGGTCCCCCCCAATTTTAATGCCAGCCAGATAAAGCCATACGGCTGAAGGCTGGTATTCTCAGGATGGGGAGCCCCACGTTATGGGGAGCCCCCCAGCCTAACAATATCAGTCAGCAGCCGCCCAGAATGGCCGCATACATTAGATGCGGCTGTTCTGGGACTGTACCCGGCTCTTCCCGATTTGCCCTGGTGCGTTGGCAAATCGGGGTAATAAGGAGTAAAGGCTACTTTACACACTGCGATATCGGTCCCGATATCGCTAGTGTGGGTACCCGCCCCCATCTGTTGCGCGACACGGGCATATCGCTGCCCGTGCCGCACAACATCGCCCAGACCAGTCACACATACTTACCTGTCCGGCGACGTCGCTGTGACCGGCGAACCGCCTCCTTTCTAAGGGGGCGGTCCATGCGGCGTCACAGCGACGTCACTGAAACGTCACTGAACCGCCGCCCTATAGCAGCGGAGGGGCGGAGATGAGCGGGACGTAACATCCCGCCCACCTCCTTCCTTTCGCATAGCGGCCGGGAGGCAGGTAAGGGGAGCTTCCTCGTTCCTGCAGTGTCACACGGAGCGATGTGTGCTGCCGCAGGAACGAGGAACAACTTCGTTACTGCTGCAGTAACGATTTTTAAGAATGGACCCCCGTGTCGCCGATTAGCGATTTTGCACGTTTTTGCAACGATGCAAAATCGCTTATCGGTGTCACACGCAACGGCATCGCTAATGCGGCCGGATGTGCGTCACAAATTCCGTGACCCCAACGACTCCGCATTAGCGATGTCGCAGCGTGTAAAGCCCGCTTTATTGGCAGCCCATAGCTGCCAATAAGTCCTAGATTAATCATGTCAGGCGTCTATGAGACACCCTCCATGATTAATCTGTAAATTACACTAAATAAACACACACACCCGAAAAATCCTTTAATAGAAATAAAAAACACAAACACATTCCCTCATTACCAATTTATTAACCCCGACAAAGACCCCCATGACCGGCGTAATACAGCATGCTCCAGCGTCGCATCCAACTCTGCTGCATGCAGGTGACCGGAGAAGCAGCAGAGAAGACCGGAGGAGCGTGGAGCTGACAGGAGCGTGGAGGACGGGACTTTCAGCGGCGGCGGCAGTGGCAGTGAGAGGGGTCCATCATCTCCCCTGTGCGTGCACGCTGGGGACAGCGGTACTTCGGGGAACACGTGGAGGACGGGACTATCAGCGGCGGCAGCAGCGAGAGGGAAAAAATCAATGTTTTCAGCTGCCAATGTCCATCCCCCTCTCGCTGCCGCTGCTGATAGTCCCCGTCCTCCACATCATCTCCCCTGGGGACAGCGGTACTTCGGGGAACACGTGGAGGACGGGACGGGACCACTTGCCTGACCTCACTTCCTGACAAATCACCTGCGTTTTTGGTACCAAAAACGCAGGTAAAAGGCAGGTAAAATGCACCACTTTTGATTAGCATGCATTTTTCCTGCGTTTTTGATGCCCTCATTGATTTCAATGGGTGACAAATGTTGACAAAAACGCAGGAAGAATGAACATGCTGCATTTTTTTGTCACAAACTTAAATACAAATAAACTGCAATATGCGCATGACAAATCTGACTTCTCATAGACTTTGCTGGGAAGTCAAATGTCAGAAAGTTCTGCTGACAAAACTGCAGCCAAAAAAGCAGCAAAAAAGCAGGAAAAAAAAGCAGCGTGCGCATGTAGCCAAACAGGGCATGGGAACGTTTTGTGCTGAGGGAAAAAGGCTCTTTCCCTCACCACCCTGCTTTCCCATGCTCTGCTATACATCTTCTCTCAGCACCCAACTTTCCCATGCTCTGATATGGGAAAACTGGGTGCTGAGGGAAATATGTATAGCAGAGAATGGGGAAGCTGGGTGCCGAGGACAAGATGGATATCAGAACATAGGAAAGCTGGGTGCTGATAGAGGGATTTCAGATCATGGTAAACCTGGGTGCTGTGGGTAAGAGCCAAGTGTCAGCATTATTATCCCACACCCCAAGTGTCGGTGTATGTAGTCTGAACTTTGCACCGGGGTCCATCAAACTCTAGTTACGCCACTAACTACATTATATGTGCGGTGGATGTGAGGTGGTTATGCTGCTCAGATGAGATATCACTGCTCTGTATTTCCAATCATTGGTAGTACAGAGCAGGGATCCTGCTTCTCTAATCTGTGCAGCACAATCACCTCACAACCACCGCACATATAATGTAGTAATGTGCCCATCCTTGTCCCTATACTATAGTAATGTGTCCATCCATGTCCCTATACTATAGTAATGTGCCCAATCCTGTCCCCATACTATAGTAATGTTCCCATCCCTGTCCCCATAATATAGAAATGTCCCCTTTCCTTGTGCTCATCCTGTAGTAATGTCCCCTTGGGCTCCTCTTCTTGTAGCAGTGCTCTGTCCTGTAGAATTGCCCCCTAATCTGCCATTCTTCACACACACATACACACACAAAGAACAAACACAAATCCTTCTCACCTGTCCTCATTCTCTCGGTGCCCTGTGTCCTGCCTCTTGCGGCCGCAGCCCCCTCCTTGCTGGTTGCGGCCTCTGCAGTGGGCTGTGCAGTCAGTGCTCTATTTCAGATGACCGATTTGCAGGCGCTGTACAAGGACGCGCTCTCTATGCAACTTCTCCAGTGATCGGCTGCTGGTCTCTGATTGGCCGGTGGCTGATCATAGCTGTATACAGCGGTCGGCTCTGCAGAGCACCCGGGAATCTGTCATCTGTTAAAAAGCGCTGATTGCATGGCCGCCTGCAGAGGCCGCGATGAGCAAGGGGCCTACACGCCACAAGCAGCATCAGGGGCCACAGCTAACAGCGCTTTATATCATATGACAGATTCCCAGGCGCTCTGCAGAGCCGAGCTCTGTATACAGCTACTACAATGATCCGCTGCTGGCCTCTGATTGGCCAGCAGCTGATCATTGCTGTATACAGGGCTTCCATCTGCGCAGCACTAGTGAATCAGTCATGATATACAGCACTGACTGCACGGCCCCCCTGCACAGGCATCGTCCAGCAAAGCGGCCATTAATCTGCGCGCTACCAGCTGCATCAGGGGCTGCATGCAGCATACAGGCAGTGAGACCCCTGCACTATGGGATGTGTGGGAGGGTACATTGAAGGAGCCGGGGACGCCATGAACTGTACCTGCTCAGCAGGGCAGCTACATGAGGTCTCCTGTGATGCCCGTCTAGAAAGGGGGCATAAGCTCCTGCACTTAACGTCGTGATATCACAGGAAACAGCAAAATCATGGCAGGAGCGGTCATATGCCGCTCTGTGCCAGGGGAGAGGGGCTGAGATTAGGGCAGATAAGTAGTCACTATCCACTTACCTGCCCCAATGTAGCCCAATAGTGTAAAAACAAGAAAAAGGCAAAATAAGCCGGATAACCCCTTTAACATAGCTGCTAGCTGAACTATCGGCTGAACCATCTTTAGCCTGACAGGCATCAATTGCGCTCCGAGTGGCTTTATGTTACAATCTAACATTGTTTAAAATGCTTTCTTGATTTCCCCGCTGTGCCCTTTTTACTGATTCCATATGATTATTTTTTCAATTATTTATTATTCAGATTAAAATTTCATAATTAAATTTACTAATTAATTTAACCTGCATATCCCAGACTCAGATGGTACACCAGGCCTGCATGAGCACTGCTGCAATGCTAAATACAGCTTGACCAAATGCTACCGCGACCGTGTGGTTTGTGACGTGGACGTCACAGTAATTAGATTTTCTACTTTACAAATCTATCATCAAGTTTAGCATTGTATGCAATATATTGTTTAAAATGCCAACTACCTCATGATAAATGTCTTTTACCAATGCAGACTGTGAACAGGCATAAGCTGTGCTCCCAATCTGACGTGGAACACGTGCTCCCTTCTTTTAAGACATATTATGAGAAATTAACAAGTGTAAAACAAAAATGAAGGAGTTGTACCAAATCAGATTACTGATTTAATTTTCCAAAGAGTCTTAGGGCGGCTTTGCACATTGCGACATCGCACGTGCGATGTCGGTGGGGTCAAATCGAAAGTGATGCACATCCGGCGTCACTTTCGACATCGTACTGTGTAAATGCTAGATGATACGATGAACGAGCGCAAAAACGTCGTTATCGTATCATCGTTGCATTCACCGACATTTCCATTATGCCGGTGCCGCGACAGGTACGATGTTGTTCCTCGTTCCTGCGGCAGCACACATCGCTGTGTATGAAGCCGCAGGAGCGAGGAACATCTTCTACCTGCCACCGGCGGCTATACGGAAGGAAGGAGGTGGGCAGGATGTTTACATCCTGCTCATCTCCGCCCTTCCGCCGCTATTGGCCGCCTGCCGTGTGACGTTGCTATGACGCCGCACGACCCGCCCCCTTAGGAAGGAGGCGGGTCGCCGGCCAGAGCGACGGTCGCAGGGCAGGTGAGTGCATGTGAAGCTGGCGTAGCGATAATTTTCGCTACGCCAGCTATCACACGATATCGTACCTGAGACGGGGGCGGGGACTATCGCGTGCGACATCGCAGCATCGGCTTGCGATGTCGCAACGTGCAAAGCCCGGCTTAGAAAAAGGAAAGCTGGAATCTGATTGTTTTAACTTTTTGTTAAAACATTTTTAAAGCAGTAAATATAAATAAATATGTATAAAGTTGGCACTACAGGATACAATACTGCAATGGCAATTTAGAAAAAACCTTCCCTCCCAGGCCCTTTTTATGCTCTTGTTTTTTTCTTCTCTTTCTTCTAAGAGATGTAACATTTTCATTTTTCTGTCAACATAACATTATGAGAACTTGTTTTATTGCTGGTCGAGTTACTGTTTTGAAGTTTTCAATTTCACCATAAAATATATTGGAAAAAAATTCCAAGTGCGTTGAAATCGTGAAATTAACACTAGTCCGCTATTGTTTCTTCTTTGTTTTTACGGTGCAATAAAGTATGCAATAAAATGGATTGTAAAACAAAGAAAAAAATCCTCTAAAATGAATAAAAGTTTATTAATATGCTCAAATCCCAAGCAAACAAAATCCAAAACAAAAAGGGGCTGTGTAAAGTGTACACAAAGATTAACTTAGTGGAAACAACTATGTTGGGCGTAGAGATCAGTGGTGACCTGTGAGAATTAGGGTATAGATAATCCAATCACTATAATAAGTTCATGGGCATGACCCTACACTTTCCGCTTTTGAACACGCTAATTTGTATGGACCCTCTACCAGAAAACCTCATAAAGTGCTAGTGCATATAAACAAGCAAACTATGTGACACATTCGCTAGGTAAAAACCTCCATAAGTCAACCCGCTAATATTTGATATAGGTTTACGCAGTCATCAGCAAGTCTAGCCTCGTGGGAGGACAAACACAAAAATAATTCATTAAGATCATAATAGGTAGAGTAAAAAAAATTGCCCTACAAAGACTTAGCATTTTTTGGTAGCTCCGTAGAGATCCATTAAAAATTTCTACCATGCCAAGACATTCCTCTTATTATTATTATTATTATTATTATTATTATTATTATTTATTTATAGAGCACCATTAATTCCATGGTGCTGTACATGAGAAGGGGGTTACATACAAAATACGTATACAAGTTACAGTAGACAGACTAGTACAGAGGGAAGAGGGCCCTACCCTTGCGGGCTTACATTCTATAGGATTATGGGGAGGAGACAATAGGTGGGGTGTAGGTCAGGCGGCAGCTCCGCACGGTGGTCGGGCGGCAGCTCCGCACGGTGGTCGGGCGGCAGCTCCGCACGGTGGTCGGGCGGCAGCTCCGCACGGTGGTCGGGCGGCAGCTCCGCACGGTGGTCGGGCGGCAGCGAGTTCATTGTAGATTGTAGGCATTTCGGAACAGGTGCGTTTTCAGGTTCCGTTTGAAGTTTGCAAGGGTAGGGGATAGTCTGACGTGTTGAGGCAGCGAGTTCCAGGAGACTGGGGATGCTCGGGAGAAGTCTTGGAGTCGGTTGTGTGAGGAGCGAATGAGAGAGGAGGAGAGGAGGAGATCTTGGGAGGACCGGAGGTGACGTGTTGGAGTGTAGTGGGAGAGTAGTTCGGAGATGTACGGAGGGGAAAGATTATGCACAGCTTTGTAGGTCAGTGTTAGAAGTTTGAATTGGATACGGTGGAAGATTGGAAGCCAGTGGAGGGACATGCAGAGAGGAGAAGCGGGGTGGTATTGAGGAGAGAGGTGGATAAGTCGGGCAGCAGAGTTAAGGATGGACTGGAGAGGGGCAAGCGTGTTGGCAGGGAGGCCACAGAGGAGGATGTTACAGTAGTCGAGGCGGGAGATTATGAGGGCATGCACTAGCATTTTAGTTGATTGCAAATTGAGGAAAGGGCGGATTCTGGAAATATTTTTGAGTTGAAGACGGCAGGAGGTGGTGAGGGATTGGATGTGTGGTATGAAGGATAAGGCAGAGTCAAAGGTCACTCCGAGGCAGCGAACTTTGGGTACTGGCGAGAGCGTGGTGTTATTTATTGTAATAGATAGATTAGGTGGAGAGTGTAGGTGAGACGGAGGAAAGATGATTAGATCCTCTTAAGGTATTCAAATAAATCCTGCTGTGTAACCCCCATTCTTTGGTGTTCATCAGGGGTAGAAGGACTCCAAATAAATAGGAAGGTCCTAATAATTGGTCACCTGGTTGTACCATTACCATATTGATTCAATTAGGCGTGCCCGGGACCTCAATTCCATAGGTCCATGTGGGGCACAAGTAGGGGTCCTGTCTGGCCTCCCTTGCTGTAGTAAGCCAACTTGATCCGGGTTTATAAAACTTCAAAGGCATTTATTTATTCGATTTGCTATTGTAGATGTGAGGATCTTAAAGTCAATGTTTAGCAAAGAGATATGGGTCTGTAGTTTTTTTGTTGAGAATGGGTCTCTTTTTGGCTTTTGGATGACCGTCACATGTGCTACATAGAATTCCTGGAGGCATATCATGACCCATTAGCATTGCATTGCCGTACTTGTGAATATGGGGTTTTAAGGTGTGGAGAAATTTTTCGTAATAGAGTGCTGTGAGCCCATCTGGGCCAGGTGCTTTACCTGGTTTTAGATTTTTAATTGTGGATTCAATTTCTTCTTTGGGTTTCGGGAGTGCATGGAATCCACATATTCATGAGAACAAGAATTTGGAGCAGAGAAAAGAATTTGTTTATGCCTCTCTGAGAAAGCTTAGAGTTATCCTTGTATAAGTTTTGTTAAAAATTCTGAAAGGTATTCTATATCTTATCAGGATGGGAGGTTCGTAACCCCTTGTCATCTTTGATTGACAAGACTGAATTGAGACATTCTCTATCCTTTAATTTACGAGCTAGCATTTTATCCATTTTATTAGAGTATTGGTAGAAGTAAGCTTGAGTTCACCTGAGTGCTTTCTTTGTATGCGTTGTAGTATTTTGAATTGTTCAGGGTGGGCCATAAGTATGAATACACTCTGATAAAATGAAAGTGGTTGCTGATATCACATCACCGTTTGTGGCATATTAGTACATGGGAGGGGCAAAACATTTGAGGCCGGGTGATGGCCATGGCGGCCATCTGCAAAGCCGCTATTTTGAATTCAACTTTACTGGGTTTTTTTTATCAGGGTGTATCCATACTTATGCCCTACCCAGGGTGTATTCATACTTATGGCCCACCCTGTAGTTTAAGATCAAATATGCATTTAGTGAGATATAAAGAAGGGAGAGATTGATTTGCCATTTCTAGCTTAATTATGTGTTAGTCCAGGTCTGTTTAAGTGGTTAATCTTTCTTTTTTCCCGCTGTGAAGCAATTTTCATAAGGGTGCCAGCGATATATTTTTATGGGCCAACCAGATATATTCCCTGTACATCTGGAGGTTTGTGGAAAAATAGCTTTCTAGATCCAGTTCTATTTGGGTTCGAATTTCTGGATTATTTTTGCAATTTTTAATGATATTTTTTATAGTCCCCTCAGGAGATTTGAACCTGTGATCACTTGTTCTATTTACAGCAATACCTCAGTAATGTCCTATAAGAGCTGGGCTTCACAAGAGTACCAAGGCGGCCCCTGGCTGCCATGGCAACCCATCAGCACCCTGCAATCATGTCTCTATAGGAAAGCAATGGGTGCCCAAAACGGCACCACCAGGATTGTGCCAGTTAAATACTACTGTCAGAGATTAAGGCCCTGTGCGCACTGGAAAACGATCTCAAAGATTACCGCACCCGCGGTAAAAAAAAACCGCGGCAAACCGCACCCGAAAACCGCATGCGGTTTGCCGCGGTTTTACCGCAGTATTGCCGCGGTTTTGCCGTGGGTTGATACATGTGTTTTAATGCATTCAATGCAATAAAGCACATTGAAAAAAAAAAAAAGTAATTTCCTTCTGAGATAGATCGTAGATACTAGATAGATAAATAGATAAATAGACAGATAGAAGAATAGATAGAGGGATAGATAGATAGATAGATAGATAGATGGCAGATCAATCAACAATCGACACACTGCATTTCTCCCAAGCGGTAGTGTGTTCACATTACCGGCCGTGAGAAATGACCTGTAATTACCTCTGCAGGCTCGTTGCGAGGCTGCATTCAGTACAGTGTCAGTCGCAGCTGGATGCAAGCGACGTGGGACCTCGGTGGATTACGCTGGAGCTGTGTGTTTGGTGGGGGGGTTAATAAAGGGGTGAAAGAGGGGCTCTTTTGTGTTTTATTTAAAATAAAGGATTTTTCGGTGTTTGTGTTTATTCACTTTACTTACGGGTTAATCATGAAAGCTGTCTCATAGACGCTGCCATGATTAAAGCCTGGACTTAGTGGCAGTGATGCGCTGCCATTAACTCTTTATTAACCTGATTGCCACCGCATCACGGCAACAGGAAGAGTCGGGGACACTCCAGGACTGCCGCATAATGGATCCAACAGTCCCTGGGCAGCTGCGGGCTGATATACTCAGCTGCGGGAGGGGGGGCATTAACCATGGCCCTCACCCTCCCCAGCCTGAGAATACCGGGCCGCTGCTGTGTGTTTACCTCGGCTGGACGGTAAAAATACGGCGGAGCCCACGTTTTTTTATTTGTATATGTCCGTTTGATTTCTATGTGTATTCTATATGACTGTGTTCCTGTGTGAGTGTGATGTGTGTGTTCTATGTCTGTGTCTGTGATGTGTGTGTGCGTTTACTCTCTGCTCAGCTTCCTCTTCTTGTCATAATGACATCACTTCCCTGCAAACAGCAGGCAGTGATGAACATTATGACCCGAAAACGCGAAATACTGCAGGGAATAACGCAGGAAAACGCAATGAACCGCACAGAATTTGTTACCTGCGTTATTCCCTGCGGGATTTCCCGATTACATTACAGTCAATGGAGTGAAATGCCGCAGCGACGTGCGGAAAAGAAGTGACATGCAATTGTTTTTGCTGCGGGACTCCCGCAGCAAAACATGCAGCTGTCAAAATCCGCATAGTGCGCACAGCATTTTTTTTTCCCATAGGATTTGCTGGTGAATCACTGCAGAGATGTTCTAAACATAACATGCAGCGAAACATGCAGCAAAACCGCAGGAAATCCACGGCAAAAAACGGTAAGTGCGCACAGAGCCTTAGGGCACGTTCCTACAATCAGAAAGATGCTACGTTCTAGACGCAGTGTGATTCCTCTTCCGGAGATGCTAGTTCTCTCAACCACAAAACGCAGTGTGTTCCCACAATCAGGACTCTAGGCGCAGCAGATTTCTATTGTGTTCTCCGGCCCAGAACACATGCTCCTATCCAGTGGCGTACCATCAAAAAAAGGCAGACCACGCCACTGCTATGGGACCCGTGAGCTAGAGGGGCCAGTGGCAGCTGCCCGCCGTGTGTGCATTTTCACCTTCATAAATCATGCCCCCGGGCTGTCACCAAGCAGCTAATTAATGCCGCTGGGTGCCGACAATGTTTGTATAGCTGCAGACTGGCCAACGCAGAGATGCAGAGTCGTCCACACTGCACTTTGTGCGCAGCTTGTGCTGAAGAGGAGGGAGTGGCCAGGCAGCTTCTTTTTCCAATCAGAGAGCTGTGAGAGATGCCAGGAGGAGAACAGACAATCAGGAGAGGGGGTGGAGCTTGCTCAGTACAACCACGGGAGAATGAAAGGAAGAGGAAAACACAGTCCTGGAGTGGAGAAGGAGTAGAGACCATACAAAAGAGAGAAAAGCAAACAGAGAGCATAAAAACAGTGAGAAGCAGAGAACAGAAGGAATAGAAAGAAAAAACAGAGGAGAGGAGGAGGAGCAGCCAGGAGGACTGACAGGAAGTGCATGCAACAGGAAGACCGGAGCCACTATCATCTCTCACAGCACAGGAGCAGGTATTATAATGTACAAATGTATATAACACTGCAGAAAAACTGCCCTGTGCTGTGCCATCACTGTGAGTGTGTCTTTTGCCCCTGTGCTGTGCCATCACTGTCTGTCTGTGTCTGCTGCCCCTATGCTGTGCCATTACTGTGTGTGTGTGTGTGTGTGTGTGTGTGTGTGTGTGTGTGTGTGTTTGTGTGTGTGTGTGTCTGTTGCCCCTGTGCTGTGCCATCACTGTGTGTGTGTCGCCTGTTGTGAACGTCGTCTGTGTGGGTGCTGTTCTGAAGCTTCCTCTGGTGGCCAGGAATGGTAGTGGAGCTAAATCTGAGCCATTGACTCAGACAGGTGTCGTGTTTAATTGGGAATTGGGGAAGTCCTATTTCAGACAAGTCTGGTCTACATAGGACAGAACTTTCTGCCCGGCTGACACCGGTTATAATTGAATATTCCGTCTCTGTTCCTTCCCTGGAGATTTGTCCTTGCCTGTATCCCTGAGCAAGAGTTCTGCAGATAAGTTTCAGTTTTTGCCTTGCTTCCTGGTTTATACCTTAGGGTGTTGTTTTTCCTTGCTTTGCATCTGTTTTCTTGCATGTGATTTTTTTTTCTATTGTGTTGGGAGCATGGGGGTTTCCCTTGTGCTGGCTCTCCTGCAGGAAAAGGGATTTTTATCCCTGTCCGATTGGATTATTTGCTTTTTTTGTATTTTGTGTTCTTTTGGTATTGGTATTTTGTTCTCCCATTATTTACAGGAGTACCTGATATAGTGGGGGTGAGGTCGTATGACCTCAAGGGCCTTTTTACTATCAGAAGTTTAGTATTTTTCTATAGGGATTTTGCACTGACCACAATCAGTTCCTTTCCTTAGCTTTGTAGCAAGTTAATTGGGCTGTAAGATGGTGGTCGAGTTCCTACCCCTGAAGACACCAAATGTGTTCTTAAATATATACATGTGATAAGATATAAAGTGTATAGTGTAAGGTATTGTAATGTATAAGATGTAGCAGAGTAGAGAATGTTACTATGTAGAGGTGTAGCAGTATTGAAGATGTAATGTACAGTATGTGTATTGGTATTATGTGTAATGTTATGTAGTATATAATGTATAATGCTTAATAAGGTTTTATTAGTTTTATAGGTATGCAGCTGAAAAGTTAAATCTGCCCGGTGACAGCTGGGATTCTAGGATTAGCCAATAGGGAAAGAGCTACTGCTGAGGGAGAGAAACGGTTGCTGTGGAAACGTTAGTTAGGGCCCACCCTGTGACTGGAACAGACCTCAGGTCTGAGGAGCAGCAGAGCCGCATGACATGGGTGTGATGAAGAGAGGGAGACCATCACATTAAATAGTGTGACAAAGGAAAAGGGGGAACAACTGAGAAAGTGAAGATTACTGTGACACAGAGTGATCTAGTGGAGCTGGGTCAGCGCACTGACTGAAGGAACAAGTGACAGAGAGAGAGACAAGTCCTGCAAGACAGAGCAGGACAAGGAACAAAGTGAGTGTCTTAAGCAAGTGTTCCTGAGGCGTCTTCAGTAGCATATA
Organism: Anomaloglossus baeobatrachus; assembly: GCF_048569485.1. Classification (NCBI taxonomy): domain Eukaryota; kingdom Metazoa; phylum Chordata; class Amphibia; order Anura; family Aromobatidae; genus Anomaloglossus; species Anomaloglossus baeobatrachus. The sequence continues at coordinate 452,834,476 of NC_134356.1, forward strand.
GCTTGGTCCAGCCATATTGGCGATACCCCTCTAGGAGGGAAAAGATGTGGGACTGCTTGAGGAGGAGAATGACTTCCAAGGACTATGATGTAGTACTAGGCTGGGTAGTGAAGGAAAGGACTTATGGAGGTTGGAACGACTAAAATGAATGTGTGCTTAATGATCCTCTGTGATATTGAAATGTGCAAGCAGATTTGTGTCCGCCATCTTATGTATGTTGTTGTTACCAAGTTAACGTTCAGTAAAAAAATGGTTTTTATGAACTTGTGGTCTCCCTCAATGAACTGTGTACCATCTGGTCCTGGCCAGCCAAAACCACTGGCAACATGCGGCCTGCCAATGCATATAGCTTCTGGAGTGAAACACCACACACCCAGCCAGGACCTCCATTTTCATGTAGCGTGCCGGGGTGCAACAGACTATTTCCTCACCCATGACTACCACCCTGCGCCACGTTACAGGGTCTCGCCTTTGTTAATTCTATTTTTTCCTGAGCATTGTGTTTTTTTGTATCACCGTAATCTTTGTGTGGGGGCCTACCTACTCCTTTGGGGACTGCTCTAAGGCAAGGTATATTTCCTCATTTCATTCTGAGGTGTAGCTAGTTTCTCAGGCTGTGACGTGGCGTCTAGGATTTTAGGAACGCTCCACGGCTACTTCTAGTGTGGTCTGATAGGGCATTGCGGTCAGCTCAGATTCCAACTATTCCTGTATCTTGGTGTTTTTTCACCCCTGGGAGTTTTTTGTAATCTTCCACAGTTACCGAGTAATAACAGTCGCCCCTGTGCTGTGCCATCACTGTGTGTGTCTGTGTATGTGTGTTGCCCCTATGCTGTGCTATCACTGTGTGTGTGAATGTGTATCTGTTGCCCCTGTACTGTGCCATCAGTGTATATGTGTGTGTGTGTCTGTTGCCCCTGTCCTGTGTCATCACTGTGTGTGTGTGTGTGTGTGTTTGTTGCCTCTCTACTGTGCCATCAGTGTGTGTCTGTTGCCCCTCTGCTGTACCACCACTCTGTGTGTGTCTATTGCCCCTGTGCTGTGCCATCACTCTGTGTGTGTTGCCCATGTGCTGTGCCATCACTGTGTGTGTGTATATGTCTGTTGCCCCTATGCTGTGCCATCACTGTCCATGTGTGTGTTGCCCCTATGCTGTTCCATCACTGTGTGTGTGTCGCCCCTGTGCTGTGCCATTACTCTGTGCATGTCTGTTGCCCCTGTGCTGTGCCATCACTGTGTGTGTTTGTGTGTGTGTGTCGCTCCTGTGCTGTGCCATCACTCTGTGCGTGTCTGTTGCTCCTGTGCTGTGCCATCACTGTGTGTGTGTGTGTCGGCCCTATGCTGTGCCATCACTGTGTGTGTGGATGTGTGTGTTGCCCATTTACTGTGCCTGTGTGTGTTGCCCCTATGCCCCTATGTTGTTCCATCACTGTGTGTTGTGTGTGTCACCCCTGTGCTGTGCCATCACTGTGTGTGTGTCGCCCCTGTGCTGTGCCATTACTGTGTGTTTGTGTGTGTGTGTGTCGCTCCTGTGCTGTGCCATCACTGTGTGTGTGTGTGTCGGCCCTATGTTGTGCCATCACCGTGTGTGTGGATGTGTGTGTGTGTTGCCCATTTACTGTCCCATCAGTGTGTATGTTGCCCATGTGCTGTGCCATCAGAGAGTGTGTGTGTGTGTGTGTTATCCCTGTACTTTGCAGAGTTTTACTATAGTTCCTAAGGCTATAAAGAGGGTCATAATCGTTACAATTATATGGGGGAGACAGATGTGAAACTTTATGTTGTGTGTGGGGTGAGGGGCACGAAGAAGGATATCGCTACTTTAGGCCAAGTTCACATAATGCAGATTTTTTTCGGGATTTGCAGTGTGCAGTGGGCTCTGCTCAGTAACAGGACAGTGGTTATATTCAGACTCTATGTGGTAACATTTGGTCATGGAGTGGTGGAATTATTTTTCAATGTATTATTGGCCTTAGTATGGTGGGTGTTATTCAGTAACACTATGTAGTACTATGTGTTATTTCTGACTATAAGCCGCCCCCAGTAACATGTATAATGATTGTTATGGTGATATTTTATTGTATTTTTTTTTTATCGGGGGGAGGGGGGGTGGCATTCAGACTTTTGCTACGGGGCCCCATGATTTCTATGTACGCTCCTGTTTCTATCCAAGCATAAATTGACATGATTTGGCTAGGAAAGCTGCGCCGCATGTCAGTTTACACTGGGTAAAAAAAAAAAAACCACACAGTGGACATGGGATTTCTATCCATTCTTGATACTTGTTTATCAGCCTCTTCCAATTATAAAACACCTTAAAGATATGTGCACATGCTGAGTTTTTGGATGCAGAAATCTGCACTTTATGGCAGAAAACTCACCAAAAGACGCATGCGTTTTTTGGTGCATTACAGTGCATTTTTTTAGTAAAATCAATGGCTGGAAGGAATACAAAATGCAGGGAAAAATGCACAAACAATTGACATGCTGTTTCTTTTTCTGTACCCAAAACTGGAAGGAAAAAAGAAGCAAAGTGCGCACAGCACTTGAGAATTCTCATTGACTTTGCTGGCATAAGGATAGACATGCAGATTTGGGCAACAAACTGCGCCAAAAATGCATAATAAAATGTTGCGTGCACACAAAGCCTAAATCTAAAATCTGTGTATCTATTGGAGGAGTTCAGGAAAGTTTTTCAGATGGACAAAAGGCAAAAAAAAACCAAAAAACTTTATTTTGCATTTTCAATGGGCTAATGCCTCATCCTGAGTATATTCAGTAGGCGATACATCGTGTGCAGAATTATTAGGCAAGATGTATTTTAGAGGATTTTTTTTATTATTGATCAACAACTATGTTCTCAAATCAACCCAAAAGACTCATAAATATCAAAGCTTAATATTTTTGGAAGTTGGAATGGGTTTTCTTTTAGAGTTGACTATTTTAGGAGGATATCTGCTTGTAACTATTACTGTGCAGAATTATTAGGCAACTTAATAAAAACCAAATATATTCCCATCTCACTTGTTTATTTTCACCAGGTAAACCAATATAGCTGCACAAAATTTAGAAATAAACATTTCTGACATGTAAAAACAAAACCCCAAAAAATTAGTGAGCAATATAGCCACCTTTCTTTATGATGACACTCAACAGCCTACGATCCATAGATTCTGTCAGTTCCTTAATCTGTTTATGATCAACATTGCGTGCAGTAGCCACCACAGCCTCCCAGACACTGTTCCCAGAGATGTACTGTTTTACCTCCCTGTATGTCTCACATTTTATGAGGGACCACAGGTTCTCTATGGGGTTCAGATCAGGTGAACAAGGGGGCCATGTCATTTTTTCATCTTTTAGTCCTGTACTGGCCAGCCACGCTGTGGAGTAGATGGATGCATGTGATAGATAGTCCTGCATGAAAATCATGTTTTTCTTAAATGATACCAACTTCTTCCTGTACCACTGCTTGAAGAAGTTGTCTTCCAAAAACTGGCAGTAGGTCTGGGAGTTGAGCTTCACTCTATCCTCAAACCAAAAAGGTCCCACAGGTTCATCTTTGATGATACCAGCCCATACCAGTACCCCACCTGCACCTTGCTGGTGTCTGAGTCAGAGTGGAGCTGTCTGCCCTTTACTGATCTAGCCTCTGGCCCATCCATCTGGCCCAACAAGAGTCACTCTCATTTCATCAGTCCATAAAACCTTTGAAAAATCAGTCTTCAGATATTTCTTGGCCCAGTCTGGACGTTTTATCTTATGTTTCTTGTTCAAAGGTGGTCATTTTTCAGCCTTCCTTACCTTGGCCATGTCCCTGAGTATGGCACACCTTGTGCTTTTTGATACTCCAGTACGTTGCAGCTCTGAAATATGGCCGCATCTTGGCAGCTTCACGCTTGATTTTCCTCAATTCATGGGCAGTTATTTTGTGCCTTTTTTGCCCAACACGTTTCTTGCGACCCTGTTGGCTATTTGCCATGAAACGCTTGATTGTTCGGTGATCACGCTTCAAAAGTTTGGCAATTTCAAGACTGCTGCATCCCTCTGCAAGACATCTCACAATTTTGGACTTTTCAGAGCCCGTCAAATCTCTCTTCTGACCCATTTTGCCAAAGGAAAGGAAGTTGCCTAATAATTAAGCACACCTTATATAGGGTGTTGATGTCATTACACCACACCCCTCCTCATTACAGAGATGCACATTACCCGATTTCCTTAATTGGTAGTTGGCTATCAAGGCTATACAGCTTGGATGAGGAAAATTCTCAATAAATGAGCCATTAAGGTGGACACGGAGTCAGCTGGAGCACGGCTGAGTCCGTGTCTGCACTACTCAGGATTATATAAAAAATAAGAGAAACTGAGACTATATGTGCAAGATACAAATATTATATTAAAAATCACACATAAGACATAATATTACAGTATAAAATCTACCAGGAAATGTAGGGGGGAGTACAAGATGCATAATGAGCCAGTGGGTATTGAGTAACTTCGCAATCCCATTCACCCCTCATCAATCCACAAAAGGACTGGTGGAATGAATAGGGAAATAGAGATAACCCAGAGTAAGGGTTTTGTTAAGAGGTGGAGATGGGGGGGATGGGACAATGTTTTTAAAAATATATCATGATAGCCCACAAAAAATTGTAAAGTGCATGTGCACATGGTTGGACAAGGTCCCCTATATAGCCATAGTTGTAATACAAAGGTCAATATCAAAGTGGTAACAATATGGATAATGCAGTAAAGGGGCAATAATTATTACCTAAAGTGCTGGTGCAGTAAAGGAGAACCAAGGTCCAGTCAAACATCAATACGAATCACCCATGGAGGAATGCAGGATCACCACCAACGCGCGTTTCGCAAAGGTACTGTTGCTTTCTCAAGGAGGAAAATTATTAGGTAATAATTATTGCCCCTTTACTGCATTATCCATATTGTTACCACTTTGATATTGAAATTGATCATGTGATCAAAATACTCATTCACCTAATAATTCTGCACACAGTGTAGACCTCTGTCCGACTTTTTGAAAAAGTCTACAAGTTCTTTGCTATACTTTGAGGTAGTCGTATCCATTCACTTTCAGAAAGATAATTAGGTAGTAAAACAATGATAGACATAGTATAATTGAACATTTGTAAGACAATATGTACTCTCTGTAAATTCTGACACATTTGCCCCATTGTGTGATTGTAACATAATCCGGCCCCAAGAAGGCTAAGTAGCCAAAATAAATACTATAAATCATTAAATAACACTATGGTGTCTTCTAAACTGCGTACGTAAATCAATATATCATCTTCAAACATGGAAAATACATTACTTATAGGGAAAAAAAGCATACCATAACATGTAATATTATATATTTCTTAAAAGATAGAGCACAAATGTAAAGTTCTAATCATTAATCCTTACCTGTAATGATATGCATATTTAATATTAGAATAGGAGGTGGGATGGAGAAATGGAAGAAACTATAAATAATACATAAAACCCATAAGGAATAGCAATTAAAGGGAAAGGGAAGATAAAGAGTAAATAGTATCTGCACCTTCTTGATGTTTATTGAGGAGCACCTGAATCAGTAGCCAAGTAAAGAGGAACACAACCACGCCCTCAATCATTCCTTTGGAGCAGAAGAAGATAACCGAATGACACACTGCCCCTGGAGATATCTGTTCATCTGCAAAATCTGCTATCCTGGACTCAGTATCCATCATTCCTCATTTCATCTGTTGTGGTCATGTGAGGGTAGCCCAACACAATCATTTTAGTCAATTATGTAAGGTTATCCTTAGTAACTGGGGATTCTGACCTTCAGCTCCATCCTGGGTTTTGCGGCAAGCTGAAGTGTTAAGAAATCCTGGCAGTAAGTGACCTTATTTCATGAAGAGCATTTCTTCCAGGTGAGAAGATAAGAGGTCACTTTGTTGACTGTCGTTGACCACGAGGCCTTTCCGTAAAGGTCTGAGCTAAGTTCCCCCTTTTTTTCGGGATGCACGATGCTGTCTGTTGTGCCAACTGCATTGAAGGGAGGGAATAAAAGAAGTGTCCGCCCTTTGCTAGTCTTCTAAATGATTAAAAAAACCCTTACAGTAGATGGATAATGTGTTTAGTTCTGGTCATACATCGAGTGTAGAAGAGGTCATTCTGTTGCAGGATTTCATTTTAGGCAGAAAATAAAAAAGCTCCGACTTTAATCACAACAATTATTTCTCTTCTTTTATCTCTCCTCAGCATTGTCAAAATGATTTCATTTTTTGGAAGCAGTCATGCTCATCCAGCTGCATTTAACCCATCTACAACCAGATGGCACTACACAGTAAATCTTCTGCCACCAGCCTAAATGATGCAAGCGTTGCAGAGTCTTTACCAATAAGTACAATTACTGGTACAAATATCAAACTCTGGTGTTTTATTGATGTGATATTTTGCAAATCACATTAATTCTTCAAGTCAGGAACGAAAGCATGACAAAGTATCATGTTTTCACTTTAAGGCATGTTTAGTTTAGATTACCCATTTTCATAGCAGGAAATACTGACATAGTGTGAGTCCTATAATTAAGATCCTCATGTTTTGGCCAAATTGGAGAGGAGTTAAAAAAAAAAAAAAGTGCTGACCTGCAATCAAATCAACCCATTGAAAAATGAAACACTTATTGCCCAATGTTCCTGCAGGACATAGCCGATCACTGGGGTCTCAGGAGGGGTCACTCAATGAAAGTCTTATTGTTAAGGTACATACAGTTATCAAAATTATTAAACCCCCCCCTCCCCCATTGCATATTAGGTAGATTAACAAAATTTCCAAACTTTCGTCCTTTTTTTTAAGCAATAAAACAAGAACAATGTAAATAGCTCAACACAACTAATACAACAAGTGGTTTCTCCAAATCAAAATACCATTTTCAATGACTACTGCATTCTCAGGATAATTCCAATCTGTCATGACTAGTGTTTTTATTACATAGTAGAGCAACCTTTGGCTGTAATGATCTACTGGAATTGTGATGCATGTCTCGCTAAGTAGCGAGTAACCTGAAAGCCGTACAATTCGCTACTCGTACGAAAAGTACGGCTTTCGGGTTACTCGCTACTTAGCGAGTATTTCCCATTTACTTACATTGTGCCCGCTACTCGTAATAAATATGCGAGTAGTGGACAGTACTCGCTAACAGCACAGCGAGTACGAATAGTTAACTATTCGCTCAACACTAGATACCATGTTTCCCCGAAAATAAGACACTATCTTATATTTTTTTTTGATCGGGAAAAAGGGGTAGGGCTTATTCTTTGTGAAACATGATTGAGTGAAAGTTTGCCCCTCAAAAAATGCAGATCACTGTTCCCAGGAGTCATATTATGCTTACCAGCCCCCGGGAGTCTGCATTGCTCCCAGGTCCTCCTGCGATCTTTGGTGGGCGCTCCTAGCAGATATGCTGCACGCCGTCCTCCTATGCTTCTAGCAGGCACTCTCACACTCATGCATGCATACACATACAGACATACACAGACACACACACACAATATCACACATCAGATTGCGCACACACACTCACCACATCCAGCGATACCGATTGCTTCTGGCCTACAGAGAATCCTGGGACGTAGTGCAGTGGAGCGCGAGGACCTGTGTTCCACTGCCTGGTCCTCCATGCATTCCACCTGCATGTCCTCGCGCTCCACTGCACTGCGTCCCAGGCCCTTATGCTGGCCAGAAGCAATTGGTATCGCTGGATGTGGTGAATGTGTGTGGGATCTGATTTGTGTGTGGGTGAGTGATCTGAGGTTTTTGGGTGTGCGACCTGAACAGGTGTGTGTAATCTGATGTGTGATTGTGTGTGTGATCTGATGAGTGTGGGTGTGCGATCCATTGCAAGTCTTCCCAATCGGCGTCTGGTGAGTATGACCGCAGGGTCTTCTCTTTTTTCTGCTCTCTTTTGGGGGTGTCTGCTTTATAATGAAGTGTCCTGCAGTATTCTTTAACTTTTTTAACTGCATGGTCACTACATTATTAAACTGTGAGTAGGGCTTATTTTCAGGGTAGGGCTTATTCTTGGGGAAACATGGTACATGCAGTCAAAATAATCTGTATAAGTTTCTACAGGCTTTAAAAAAAAAAAAAAAATCACAGATGCCTTCATATTTTTTTTTCTACAGACGGCAAATAAAGTACCTTGTTTTTACAGATTGTCCTGGAATTTATGGACAGTTCTAAATGTGCATGTTACAGAGATGTGTATGTAAGTGCAAATGTACATGTAGCAGAGATGTGTGTGTTTAATGCACACACTTCAGAGAAACACTAATAGATTTATTACCTTTCTATTCTACACCCATTACATTAAAATTAGTGCTAATGATCCCTCCACGTTACACCACAAGGGAAGTTTTAAAAATTATGGCAAACATTTTAACTATTTTCTACTGTCTAAATTTAGGGTGCATGTTATGGTAAGGAACATTGTATAGTCCAAAAAAAATACAGTATTTAATTTATTTTCTTATTTCATTGCAAATAGCGGAAAGTTTGTAATTTTTCCTAATAAATCTAATTTGCAACGGGATATGAATAATCCCAAATACATACTGATAGGAAATTTAGATTGTGAGCCCTAATGGGGACAGTAATAATGACATCTGTACCGTGTTGTGTAAATCAATGGTGCTACATAACCAAAATAAATCATTTTAATTGCAGCTGTATCAAAGTAGAGATTGTCCAAAGCAGAGAACCTTTTCAAAGATATGCAAATTCAAACAATTAGTTTGCAAAATTTTGTGTGATATGCACACTGTCACAGCTCCCCTGTGTGCCTGTGGGTGGATGGATCTCGTGAGTCGTGACCAGATGTATTCAATTTTCATACCTGCAGTCAAATCAAGGAAGCGCAAGAGTCTACTCAGCATTAGTTAGTCCCATGACCCCCTATGCTCCCGGGGAATACAGTGGAATTGTTAGGCTATGTGCCCACGCTGCGGAAAATGCGCGGATTTTGCCGCGGATTTCTCGCGGAAAAGCCGCGGATTTTCCGAAAATCTGCAGCAGCGGCACTTCCAAGCCATTTCAATGGCATTTTGGAAATGCTGTGTCCACGCTGCGGATTTTTCCGCGGCGGATTTGCCGCGGATTTTGATCCGGAAAAATCTGCAGCATGTCAATTATTGTTGCGGATTTTGATCCGGATTTTGGCTATAGAATGGGGGAGAAAAAAAAAATCCGCATCAAAATCCGCGGCAATTCCGTGGTAAATCCGTGGCAAAAAAAGGTGCGGATTTTCATGCAGAAAAATCCGGAGCAACATTCTACCGTGGACACAGCCTTTTATAGTGTGTACATCGCACATTGCAGAATTTGGCAGAAAGAGTTTTGTATTGTGCTACCAGAAACAATCCTTTTTCTGGGAAGGGGAGAATTAGACTGTTCCCAATTTCATAGAGCACCTCCAAGCACCAAGTATTGTTCCACAATTACAACTTAACAATTGTTAAAGGGGTTTTTTGGGGTCAACAAAGATTTCTAAAGTCACTATGTTTTACTACTCTAAAATCACTCTAGAGCTGCCAAATCTTGCCCGTGTGCAATATGCACACTATCAGGTTTTACCTCTCTTTCCAGCTCATGTGGGTGGTCACAACAGGAATGTGATTGCCGTAGTTATGTTCATGTGTCAAGTAGATTCTCACTGCTTCTCTCAATAGAACTTGAGAAGCTGAGAAAATTGCTAGTTGGCATCTCACTACAACTATGCAAATCTCATATCTTCGATTACTTGATGACCACTTGAGCTAGCAATACAGGGGAATCCGAACAGTATGCATATGGAACACTGGCAGGATCCAGCAATTTAAAAACCTAGTGTTACCGCGAAATTTATGATGAGCCCAGAAACTCCCTTTAGGCCGGTGTCACACTTGCGAGTGCACAAGAATCAAGTCACATCACCCAGCACGACCTGCTGGTCTCCAGACAGGAGCATGTGGCTGCATAGAAATGCATATAGCCGCACACTCCTGTCCAGAGAGCAGGAGGATGTGCTGGGTGATGTGACTCGATCCTCATGCAAGTCATTTGCAAGTGTGACTTAAAAGGGTGGTTCACCCATATTTTTTATTGTCTAGTTCGATATTATATTGACAAACAATGTTTTTCTCAAATACCTTGTGTTGGCAATAGTGCTTGTGAGAGGCACTATTGCAGACCGCTGTTCCCTACTCCGGTGACGTCACGTCAAGTTCCACACACGTCACATCCCTGTGGCCGGCTGCAGTCTTCCTGAGTCACTGGGCTGTGGGCGGTGTTTCACCGCTTGTCACAGCACAGTGAGTCTTCTGCTTGCAGCGTTATGCTGTGAGGGAGGAGGGAGCAAATGAGCTGTGACGAGCGGTTAAAAACCACCCACAGCTCAGTGAGTCAGGAAGACTGCAGCCGGTCGAAGGGATGTGACGTGTGCAGAACTTGACGTGACGTCACCAGAGCGGGGAACAGCGGTCTGCAATAGCGCCTCTCACAGACACTATTGCCAACACAAGGTATTTGAGAGAAACATTGTTTCTCAATATAATATCGAACTAGACCATAGAAAATATGGGTGAACCACCCCTTTAATCCTTAAGTTGCTGATCTGATCACTAGGGTCCCAGGAAATGCCATCCCAAGTCCTTTCCTCAAAATTGTCAATAAGGCCATTGAGGATGAGATTAAGGCCAAATTCAAATTTGTGTTTTTCTTGCACTCCAAAAAATACCTACAGATTTTCGGCTGCGTAATTTTCCAATTGCATACGTCTTTAGTTGATGTGTCATCTGTATTTCGTTTATTTTCGGAAGAGAAAAGAAACTGATGGAGATTTCCCAAACTTCTAAACATGGACAGTAAAAAGAAAAAAAAAAAACATACGCAGCTCACACATGAAACCCAGATAACATCCATGTGCTGTCCATATGTTTTGCAGATCCATTGAATTGAATTGGTGACTGAGGACTCCAAATCGAATCAAACTCAGACAGGTCTACAATTCTTTTTAATAGATATGTGAAAAGTCATTGTAGACTAAAAAGGGTAAGTGCTCTATTTGGAAATAAAAATATTAATCATTTAAACCCCCTCCCCCCTCTCAAACCAGATTGAATGGCTATGTGAAACTGTAACGGATTGTATTCACATGATGCAAAATAATAATAGGTGTGCATGACATCGGCAGCTATTAGAGCTGCTGAGGATTTTGTAGGTGAAGCTGCTTTGGGAAGAAGCCTGGCATCGGTGGCAGTTTTGCTGTCATTTTTTCCAGTGTACAAACTCATATGATGCAGTGTGATCAAATTGTAGTTTATTGATAGAAGAGCAATATTATATACCGTATATATTTTTTTTTTACAAAGATTTTGCTGCACTAAATGGTGATTTGACCTTGCCATGTGAATGCACCATAAGGGAATGTAGACAGAGATTCATAGGAAAGTTTTGAAAATGGGGCCTCCTGAATAAATAAAACCCTGAAAAATTATTTGAAAAACGCTTGGGAGACTTTTTTCTGTTAATTTTTTAAAACCAATTATTGGTTCGTATGCTTAATGTTTAAAACCTTTTTTTCATATCTAGTTTTGAACAAAATTGCATGTAGCTACTTTGAAGGGGCTCCTGCTGGAATCCGTCCTAGACTAGGCAATGTCATATCAAAAGGCTGCAAAAACCCGCTATGGGGAACAAAACTCTCCCAAAACACTTCAAAAACTCAAATTCAATTATCTTCAGAGAACAAAAAACTTCTTTAAAATACACCCCAATGAAGAAGCATACCCTGTAGTTGTTTCCACTTGAAAAACTCATCTATCTTTGACCAAATAAAAAAATCTCAATGTGCATATGCCCTAGTAGTCCTACCCCCCCCAACCAAATCCTTCTCCATATCGCAAAACTCCTCAAAATAATTGAGTTTCCGTACAGTTTCTGCTCTAAAAACTCAGCAAAAAGACTTTGTGCACAAAAACGTCAACTATAAGGCAATGCCAGTGCTCGCTTATTTTCCATGAGTAAGAAAGGTACAGCCAAGTAGGTTTTCTTTTTTGCCTCTATAAGCCATAGAGGGATATTTGACACACTCCCCAGACACATTAAATTTTTGAGCAATTTTATCACAATCATTAGATTCTGCCTAAGCACCTTAATGGTACGTGAGCACAATCAGGACTTGCTGCACCCTTAATGCGGTTTGTCCTGACCTGCGGCCCCGAGAGTCTCCTCCGTGGGACACTGCAGCTGCGTACGCCCACGATCTGGGCTCGGGCAGTTGTGGTCTGTCTCATTTGCTCCCCCTACGGAGAATGCTTGTGACTCCACAGCAAACAATTGACATGCTTGCGGCTCGAAAAGTCCACCACAGGTCAGTTTACACTGCGGGCTGTACACACACACAGTGAGTATGGGATTGCTAGAAAGCCCATCTCTTGTGCTTGTAATGTACATTGCAGCATTTTTGATGCAGCTGAAACATGCTGCGTCCAAACCGCTGTGGACACTGATCGTGGTCACGCACCCTAATACTCAATACATGATCAGTCCAAACAATTGCAGAAACACAGATGTGTTCCAGCCTTAAGGTATGTGCATACAGTCTCTTTTTAAGGTGGATTCATAAATATTTAGTCTTTTCAATACATTTTAAACTGTTTCAGTGGTTCAAGGCCTCAAAGTGGTTAAAAGAACTGACCTGACCGTCTCTCAATGCTTGGAAGCTGCTCATTATTAATACATGCAATTTTAAGAAAAGGCATTTTTTGGAAGCAACTTTTACAGGAAAAACTTATTAAATACGCAGCACATATCCACATAACAGTCATTTGTGAAACACTATGATAGTACCGACTGTGGGCTGGGATCTACATAGAAATCATGAGCCCCATAGTAGAAGTTGTAATTGGACCACCACGCCCTGAAAAAAAAATATTAGTCTGTGTCACATAAGAAGATATCTCACAACTTTACAGCCCTTGCAAAGTCATTTTTCTCGTATTGAGACCACTAGATTCCCCTTTGATTGCACCCATAAAGTATGATGCAAACAAAAGTGCCCCAGAAGCACTACATGATACCCCTACAGTAAATTCCTCCACAGTACCCTCTGCACACACAGTATGAATCCCTAACTGTTATCCCCACACAGCCATCTTTGCAGTATAATGGGCCTACAGAGTATAATGGCCCCCACACCTCTTCATACTGTATAATGGCCCCCACCCAGCCTTCCGTCCAGTATGGTGGACCCCACACAAACCTTCATATTATACAATTGCTTGCAGAAAGTAGAATGGCTGTTAAACAGATCTCCATAAATTATAGCCCTTCAAATATTATAATGGCCCCCACATATCGTTCCATATAGCTTAATTGACCCTATATAGTCCTCCATATATTATTATGCACCACCATAGTCCTCCATATAGTATAATGCACCCTCCATAGTCTTCCATATGTTATAATGCATCCCCATTAGTGCTCCCTTTTTCATCATTGCATTCAACTATATTGGCATCCGCAATGCCGATACAGTAAAAAGTGCATTGCCTGGCAGGGGGCCCTGACTGACTGTGGGTCTCCTGACCTGAACTTTAAAGCTCTATGAAGCTGGGGAGTTTGGGTCAGACAGAAGACCTTCGGATGGTCCAGCCATTGTAGTCTGTTCTCTAAAGGTACAAATGTGGTGCCCCTGACCCGGTGAGGCACCACTGAGTACTGCACCCATGCTGGGACAGTACTACCATGTAATCCTAAGGGCCAGAATGAGGTGTGTAAGCACAGACACATAGCAACCAGTTCCCCCACACCATTAGATGGGACCCGTGGGTAGTCTCCGGAGGAGGCTAGCCTTCAATTCTTATCAAGGGGTGTAGCGGAGGGGCTGGGAGCTAAAGTGCAGAGGTTGTCAGGAAAGGAGTGGAGCGAGCCAGTCTGGTAGTGGTGAGCGGTGGTTGCTAGGGGATACGCACATGGCCACTAGTCAGACCCTGCACGTAAGTAGTAACAGTTAGCGGGGGAGAAGGTCACGTGGTCAGTCAGACAGTCAGTCGAGTACGAGGTTGCCGGTGACTAGGCACGTACGGGGAACAGGTCCCTAGAGCAGACTTCAGTTTTAACTACCTGCTAAACCTGCCGGTGAGGGGAACTACAAGTACCTCACCAACCTTACAGAGCCCGAGCCTCAGCAGAAACGCAGGGACCCATAAGGGGACAGAGCCTTGAGCCATCTTACTTGGTCCACGCTGCCGGGAAACGGGCCAAATACAGGGGAGAAAAGGCAGTTGCAACTCCCTGGATAGACCCCATGGTATTTCAAGTCAGGGGTTATCCGAATAAAGAAGTGTTAGGAAGGCGAGCCAACAGGTTACCTTCAGACTGGTCCGAGGGAGCCCTGGTTCTTACCTGGTTAATCACAGCATCACCCGGGTCATCTCACAGCAACATCAGGAGTGAGTAAAAAGCAGTTGAAAGACTTTTGGACTCTGCCTGTGTTATTTTGGGACCCGGCATCCTACTGACCCGAGCCCCTGGGGCCTGCCTCACTCATGGGAGGATTCATCATCTGGCTGCAGACCTCATCAGCCCCAGACGCTCGTAAAACCACAGAGCCGGTCATTCACATCCCAAACCGTGAGTGGCGTCACGACACAAAGTATAAAAACAGACTTTACCTATTGCCATATCAAACAAGACATGGCATCCCTGAAGAGGATCATCACCCTTGAGGATCATCACCATATCTTCTTTTTGGCATCACAAACAGGATTGGGGACTAGACCCCTTCAGACGGGTGACAGTGTGCCTTGGCGGTCCAACTTAAAAATTTGAACTGCCATTTTCTTTGCCACCGTTGAAAAGTGCATCATCAAAAAGCTGCAGCTCACGCAGGAGAAGTAACTGCCCATGGAGAGGAGTGACCATCCCAGGGTCCCGAGAGCGCTCTGACTCCGCAAGAGGAGGAGATGGAGGCTGATCTGTCTCCGGACTGCTGGGACACCCCAGCCCTGTGGGAGGAGAAACAAAACTGAGGCCAAAGTCTGAGGAGAACCTGATGAGCAAGGGAAGGAGCAAGATGGCGTTAGCAGAGGGTGATCAGAGAGCAGGGCTGGTCAAGGCCCATGACGGCGGAGGAGCTGGAAGCGGAGGTTAAAAGAATTGCTGATCGCATGGAGGAGCAGCGGAAACAGGAAATAGCCACCTGGAGACACAGAATGTTGATGGCGATCCAAAACCTGCAGCTGTCCGTGCAGCAGGGTCCGCCTGGAGGCGTCGCCCATGCTCAGCCTAAACCACTGTCAGCGACAGAGACCCCGCCACTGGAAGTCTCCTGCCCAACTCCGGGTGAGTCTGATGCTGCCCCGTCCTTACCTGGTATGCTGATCTTGCCGGCGCTACCATCTGAAGCCGATGCGACGCCCACGCCATCCCAACCTGAAGCGGTCGCAGCACCCTCTCCGCTGGAGAGGGGTCCGGGTGCCCTACCATCAGCTCACCTGGTTACTAAAGGCCCGGTCATCTAGCTGCTGCTTACCAAACCTGAAGCGGTCACACGCCCTCTCCGCCGGAGAGGGATCCTGAAGACCCACCACCATCCTGCCCGGCTGCCGAAGACTCGACCCCAGAGCTGCCACGTACCCGACCGGATGAGGTCGCAGCACCCTCCGCCAGGGAGGGAGAACAGGTCCTGCCGCCAGTAGCAACCGACACCCCATCGCCTACCCGACTTGGCCAGGTCACAGCAAGTCCCAGCAGGGAAGAAGAGATGGAGAGCGCTTCAATTACCTGGTGGCCCACTGATGACCATTTGATGTCAATGTGGAGGCCAGCCCACAGAGAGTGATGACGGGTGAGAGCCAGTCGCCCACGCCCCCTTGTGGAGCCTGTCCCGGAGAGTAAGCAGTTGGAGGCCCGGGACCTGCAAGAAAAGCAGTCCATGTGGCGGGTCAGATCCCATGCTCGTGGTCCCCTCCACCTGGGAGTAGTGGAGGAGTTCAATTGTCATACGGGGTATGGATTCATTGTAGAAGAAGGGGTAAAAGAGGGGATTTTTGTGTCCCGGCGGGACGTGCGATCCCATTTACAGTGAGGTCATCCTGGTCGTGAGCTCATGACCTGTACATGGGGGACGTGGTGGAATTTACACGACATATGGGGAAGAGAGGCTGGTTCGCTTTGGATGTGGTGCAATGTCCAAAGGGAACCTCAATGAGCCCAGGCTTCAACCAGGTCCCCATTGTCACCACTGCCAGAGAACACCCATGACACGACCTCCAGCGGTCAGTGCACTGAAGTATCAGGCACTGACCTTAGCCCGGGTTCCACCTCCACCGCTGCAACCAGGTCCCCATTGTCACCATTACCAGGGGACGCTCAAGACACAACTTCCAAGGGTCAGTGCAATGAGGTAACGAGCACTAACCTTGAAAGGCGGAGGTCAATTTAGTTAGAAAAAGTAAAGTTTAAAATGTTTTTTTTATGAAAAAGTTAAGCAACGTTTAAGAAAAATGTGCCCGCAAGAACTTTTGCATGAACTCTATAAATATTCTTGCACCTGGTTATGTGCACTTTATATGGACCATAGGTTATGAACTGCCTATAGCCACAAACTCTCGCAGTGTATATAGTTACCCCAGTGGTACCAACCCCCAGAGTGTGCCTGTTTATGGGGCATGGCTCTGCACCACCAAGGGGGCACGCCTGTTTATGGGGCCTGCTCTCCAACACAAAGAAGCAGGTAGGCCTGTTTATGGGGCCTACCCTGCGCCACCAAGAGGACTGTCGCCAGAATGGTTTATGGCGGAACAGGCCGAAACCAGGTCACCAAAAGAACTGGTGATTACTCCGTATTCGGATCTTGGGTTAAAGACTCGTAGGTGATGGGTGGTGGTGGTATGGTACCTGGTATGTTTACAGGTAAATATCTCCCCTGTGTGGGAAAACTTGTATTTTGTTTCTTGTCTTTGCAGCCAAAGGACGTGCTGTAGATAACCAAGGGGGAATGTGGCGCCCCTGACTCGGTCAGGCAGCACTGAGTACTGCACCCATGCTGGGACAGTACTACCAGGTAATCTTAAGGGCCAGAATGAGGTGTGTACGCACAGACACATAGCAACCAGTTCCCCCACACCATTAGGTGGGACCCTTGGGTAGTCTCCGGAGAAGGCTAGCCTTCAATTCTTAACAGGAGGTGTAGCGGAGGGGCTGGGAGCTAAAGTGCAGAGGTTGTCAGGAAAGGAATGGAGCGAGCCAGTCTGGTAGTGGTGAGCGGTGGTTGCTAGGGGATACGCACGTGGCCACTAGTCAGACCCTGCACGTGAGTAGTAACAGTTAGCGGGGGAGAACGGTCACGTGGTCAGTCAGTCAGACAATCAGTCGAGTACGAGGTTGCCGGTGACTAAGCACATACGGGGAACAGATCCCTGGAGCAGACTTCAGTTTTAACTACCTGCTAAACCTGCCCGTGAGGGGAACTACAAGTACCTCACCAACCTTACAGAGTCCGAGCCTCAGCAGCAACGCAGGGACCCATAAGGGGACAGAGCCTGGAGCCATCTCACTTGGTCCACGCTGCCGGCAAACAGGACAAACACAGGGGAGAAAAGGCAGTTGTGACTCCCTGGATAGACCCCATGGTACTTCAAGTCAGGCGTTATCCGAATAAAGAAGTGCTAGGAAGGAGAGTTAACAGGTTACCCTCAGACTGGTCCGAAGGAGCCCTGGTTCTTACCTGGTTAATCACAGCATCGCCCGGGTCAGCTCACAGTAACATCAGGAGTGAGTAAAAAGCAGTTGAAAGACTTTTGGACTCTGCCTGTATTATTTTGGGACCCGCTATCCTACTCACCCGAGCCCCTGGGGCCTGCCTCACTCACGGGAGGCTTTATCATCTGGCTGCAGACCTCATCAGCCCCAGACGCTCGTAAATCCTGCAGCAGCGGTCATTCACATCCCTAACCACAAACCGTGAGTGGCGTCACGACACAAAGTATAAAAACTGACTTTACCTGTTGCCATATTGAACAAGACCTGTGGCATCCTTGAAGAGTATCATCACCCTTGGGGCGTCACACATACTCACAACATCTTGAACAATTTGTACAATCCTAGCTTGGTCTGCCAGGATCTTCTCAACAGTTATTTTGATGGTTCAATACTATCAGGTTGCTGGTCTTCCTTTTAGGCCTCAGTTCCAATTGCGCATATCATCCGATGCGAGAGCATCGGAAACGATATTCTAATGACCCTTGGCTTCTGCTCTGCTGCGAGCGTGAGCCAAGGGTCATGCAACTGTGATCCGATCTTTGGATGACAGTTGTGGAGAAGAGGGAGGGAGCACTTTCTTCTTCTCCTCCGCTGCCTGTCTCACTATATATCACACTGCACTCAGGTTACATCTGAGTGCAATGCGATGTCTCACACGTACCCATAGACTTGTATGGGTGCGTGTGAGCCGAGGCTCACTGCCAAATGCAGCATGCTGATAAGGCATGAGAGAAGAATCGCAGATGGACACTGCCCCATAGTTTTGCACTGGTGTGAGTGCATATCGAGGTTTTATTGGATTGCACTCGTATATGTAAAACACACGTGGAACCGAGGTCTCAGCCTTGTTCTTTCTATTGTTGCAAACATGATGTCCTTCTTGATTGCTCGCTTCGTATGAAGTTTTCAAAGCAGGCAAGGGATCCTTGCTACAAGTGACATGTCTGGCTTGAATTGTCTGTTCTTTTTGCCATCCACGATATTGATAACATCCTTCTCCAGCACATTTTGAAAAAAATCTTCTTCAGTCCAGATTTTGCATCCATGTTACTACAGAGAAGACCAAACTATGTACTATGTTGTCTCTTCTTCACCAGTGAAATCTTCCTTGATTTGAAGACCTTGATCAGTAACATTGTTGATTTGTCCATAGCTATTCTGATAATGACTTCTCGGGTCCTTGCTGTATCTTGAGAGATCATCGATCAGAGTAGGTTGAAGTCGTTCAACTTCCATCGCATGAGGTCTGCAAGGTGAGATAAGAGAAATTTTCTCACCTGCTGCTGGAGATGCGCATTCTCACCTCTCGTGTAGTTGCCTTTTCGAATCAAGGTGTCAGCATGGCCGTCCTTCATCCAGAAGTTTCCGTCCTAAGGTACGTTGGGCGCCATTTGTAAAAGCAGGCCATAAATTTACAGTGATGCAATCTAATTGCGCATCTACCTTAACCCACTTCTAACACTCACTTCCTCCTTCAGTCTCACCCAATGGTCCTCTGCAGCTACTCACAAAGATGGCTACATGCTGGACCTCATCTTCACTCACCTCTGTTCCCTATCTAACCTCTCTAACTCGCCTCTCCCCCTGTCTGACCACAACCTACTCACATTCTCCTCCCTCTCTTCTCCAAGTAGGCAACGCCCCCTCCACAAACTTTCACATCCTCGCAGAAATATCAAACACCTTGATATACATGCACTTTCTCAGTCCCTTCTCCCTCTTACAGACATTGCATTTTTACACGATGTAGGTGCTGCTGCAACTTTTTACAACACTACCATCTCTGCAGCTCTCGAATCAGCTGACCCCCTCACACACACCAAAACCCGCACTATCAACAGGCAACCCTGGCACACGAGTCAGACTAAACAAATGAGACAGGTTTCCAGAATTGCTGAGCGCAGATGGAAGAAGTCTCATTCCACTGAGCACTTCATTGAATACAAAGAGTCCCTCACCACCTTCAAGTCCACACTCACTGCTTCAAAACAAACCTACTTCTCATCCCTCATATCTTCTCTCTCTCGCAACCCTAAACAGCTATTCAACACTTTCAATTCTTTCCTCCGTCCCCCAGCACCACCTCCCTTTCCTCTCATCTCAGCTGAAGAATTTGCCTCTTTCTTCAAGCAGAAGATTTACAACATCAGAGCAAGCTTTGGCCCACAATCACCACAGCCCCTCATCATAGCTACTCAGCCCTCTTCCTCCAAATCCAGCTTATCCACCATGACAGAAAACAATCTTGCCACTCTACTCTCAAGATCACATCTAACCACCTGTGCACTTGACCCGCTCCTATCGCATCTCATCCCCAACATCACCGCAGTCCTCATCCCAGCCCTAACCCATCTCTTCAACCTATCACTAACAAGTGGTGTATTCCCCTCATGCTTTAAACATGCCTCTATTACACCCATCCTCAAAAAGCCCTCCCTTGACACCTCCTCTGTGTCAAACTATCACCCCATATCCCTTCTCCCCTATGCTTCAAAACTACTGGAACAGCATGTCCATCTTGAATTGTCCTCATACCTCTCCTCCTGCTCCCTCTTTGAATGGCTACAATCTGGCTTCTGACCACATTCTGACCACTCTACTGAAACTGCCCTAACCAAAGTCACCAATGATCTACTAACCGCCAAAGCCAAGCGACACTACTCTATCCTCCTCCTCCTGGACCTGTCCTCTGCCTTCGACACAGTAGACCATTCGCTCCTACTACAGATTCTCTCATCTCTGGGCATCACAGACTTGGCCCTATCTTGGATATCCTCATACCTAACCGACCAAACTTTCAGCGTCTCCCATTCTCACACCACTTCCTCATCTCGCCCTCTATCTGTCGGTGTCTCCCAAGGCTCAGTTCTTCGACCCCTGCTGTTCTCCATCTACACCTTCGGCCTGGGACAGCTCATAGAGTCCCACGGCTTTCAGTATCATCTCTATGCCGATGACACACAGATCTACCTCTCTGGACCTGACATTACCTCTCTACTAACCAAAATTCCACAATGTCTGTCTGCTATTTCATCCTTCTTCTCTGCGCGATTCCTAAAGCTTAACATGGACAAAACAGAGTTCATTGTCTTTCCTCCTCCTCACTCATCTCCTCCAACAAGGCTTTCCATCAAACTTGATGGTTGCTCACTCTCCCCAGTCTCACAAGCTTGTTGCCTTGGAGTAACCCTCGACTCTGCTCTATCCTTCAAGCCACACATCCAACCCCTCTTCACCTCATGCAGACTACAACTCAAAAATATCTCCCGGATCCGTGCTTTCCTTAAACAAGAAACAGCAAAAACATTAGTGCATGCCCTCATCATCTCCCGCCTCAACTACTGCAACCTCCTGCTCTCTGGCCTCCCTTCCAACACTCTTGCACCCCTCCAATCTATCCTAAACTCTGCGGCCCGCTTAATCCCCCTCTCCCCCTGCTATTCCCCAGCCTCACCACTCTGCCAATCGCTTCACTGGCTTCCCATCGCCCAATGACTCCAGTTCAAAACATTAACCATGACATACAAAGCCATCCACAACCTTTCTCCTCCTTACATCTGTGACCTAGTCTCCCGGTACCTACCTGCACGCAACCTCAGATCCTCACAAGATCTCCTTTACTCCTCTCTTATATCCTCTTCCCACAATTGCGAACAAGATTTCTCCCGTGCCTCCCCCATACTCTGGAACGCTCTACCTCAGCATATCAGACTCTCCCCTACCATGGAAAGCTTCAAGAGGAACCTCAAGACCCACCTCTTCCAACAAGCCTACAACCTACAATAGCCCTCAATCCAGTACACCACTGCGCAACCAGCTCTGTCCTCACCTACTGTACCATCACCCATTCCCTGTAGACTGCGAGCCCTCGCAGGCAGGGTCCTCTCTCCTCCTATACCAGTCTGTTTTGTACTGTTAATGATTGTTGTACGTATACCCTCTTTCACTTGTAAAGCGCCATGGAATAAATGGAGCTATAATAATAAATAATAATAATAATAACCCCATGTGCATCCAAATCATGAGTCATTTGCTAGTAGCATGCATACTATTCTTCCATACAGGCCAGAGAAATTACACGGATCTGTATAGAAAATATGACTGGTTTAAGTTCATACATTTAAAGGGAACTAGTTGGCTAGGAGCCAAGAATACGCAACACGTCTCCTATTGGGTAAACTATCATAGAGCTTATTCTGTGATATACAATGTACTGTAATATACAATGCATTTCCGCATTCATATTAAGCTATGTCAGCATAATTCACTTGTCACACGAAAGTCCAGTCTGTCTGGCGAGTCTTATGATGTCTGAATGCAGATATAGGTGTGGTACACAGTTCAAGCACTTATCTTAACCCCTTAACGACCCATGACGTACTGGGTACGTCATGGATCGTGTGCAGTTAATCCCCACCCCCTGCCGTGGGCAGGTGGCGTCGATCCGCGCACATATCAGCTGTTTTCAACAGCTGACGTGTGCCTGCTAGTCGCGGGTGGAATCGCTTCCACCCGCGGCCGTTAACCCCTTACATCTCACTGCCAAGATCTGGCAGCGAGATGTATATGCGCGCCGCCATGACAGTGACTTACCCCGCCCCCACTGGAAGTCACGTGACATGATCGGTGGTTGCCATGGTATCACAGGGTCATGTGATGACGCCTGTAGCTAACATGAGTCACTTCCTCTCAATGCCGGAATACAGCCAGCATTGAAAGTAAAGCACCAAATCTGCAGTTCTCAGCTCTGTAGCTGTGATCAGCAGATAGGGCAGAGCGATCGGATTGCTGATCGTTATAGCCCCCTAGGGGGACTAGTAAAATTAAAAAAAAAAAAAAATTAAAAAAAAAAGTTTTAAAAAATTAAAAAAAAACTAAAAGTTCAAATCACCCCCTTTCACCTTACTGAAAATTAAAGGGTTAAAAAAAATATACGCATATTTGGTATCGCCGCGTTCATAAACGCCCGATTAAAATATAAAATCAATTAATCTGATCAGTAAACGGCGTGGTGGCAAAAAAATTCCATACGCCAAAATTACGTTTTTGATCGCCGCAAATTTTGCACAAAATGCAATAACAGGCGATCAAAACGTAGCATCTGCGCAAAAATGGTACCGTTAAAAATGTCAGCTTGAGACACAAAAAATAAGCAGTCACTGAGCCATAGATCCCGCAAAATGAGAACGCTATGGGTTTTGGAAAATGGCGCAAAACATGCGCCACTTTTTTTTTTTTTTTTTACAAGCTTGTGAAATTTTTTTAACCCCTTAAATACAAGTAAACCTATTCATGTTTGGTGTCTACAAACTCACACTGACCTGAGGCATCACATAGATACAGTTTTACAATATAGTGAACAAGGTGAATAAAATATCCCAAACACTATTGTGCGATCACACTTTTTTTCCAATTTTTCCGCACTTGGAATTTTTTTGCCGTTTTCCAGTATGCTATATGGTATAACTTATGGTTTCATTTAAAAGTACAACTCGTCCCGCAAAAAACAAGCCTTCATATGGAAAGATTGACGGAAAAATTAAAAAGTTACGGCTCTCGGAAGAAAGAGAGGGGAAAAAAAAAACGGAAAAACACAAAATGCCCAGGGGCTGAAGGGGTTAAATCCTGGTTTTTGGATATCTTAATATAACTGATATACTCTTAATACTCATAATTGTCCATAACAGTCATTCATATCAAATGTGTCCTGGTCATACTTAGCAGTAGTCAATATCTTTGTCTTGTGTTGAGTAGATGTTCCGTGTTAGAGTTTTCCATTTTGACACTCCGTAATAAGTTCTTCATTCCATCAATGTATCATCTGTGTATTGTTACTTGCATTTGTTTCATTACATTTTTTTTTTCTTCAACTTTTTTTTTTTAAAAGATTTTTTCAACATATTTTACAACCAAAAATTAAGACAAATACACAGGTATCAGAAACAATTCTCAGGCATGCAGTCAAATACAATGCAAAAAGGGCATAGAAGGAAAATGGAAAGTAAACAGTTTCTTATCACATATAAGAGTAAAGCTGGGTTCACACTAAGCGACAGCGACAACGACGTCGCTGTTACGTCACCATTTTCGGTGACGTAACAGCGACCTTGTAAGTCGCTGTTATGATCGCTGCTTAGCTGTCAAACACAGCAGAAGCAGCGATCATAACGTCGCTGTGCTACATGTGCAGAGAGCAGGGAGCCGCGCTTAGCGCTGGCTCCTTGCTCTCCTAGGTACAGTACACATCGGGTTAATTAACCCGATGTGTGCTGCAGCTACATGTCACAGTGCAGAGAGCAGGGAGCCGCGCGCACTGCTTAGCGCTGGCTCCTTGCTCTCCTTGCTACAGTACACATCGGGTTAATTACCCGATGCGTACTGCAGCCACATGTGCATAGAGCAGGAGCCGGCGCTGGCAGCAAGAGCGGAGGCTGGTAACGAAGGTAAATATCGGGTAACCAGGGAAAGGTCTTTCCTTGGTTACCCGATGTTTACGCTGGTTACAGCTTACCGCAGCTGCCAGTGCCGGCTCCTGCTCGCTTCATTTCATCGCTCTCTCGCTGTCACACACAGCGATGTGTGTGTCACAGCGGGAGAGTGACGACCAAAAAATGAAGCTGGACATTCAGCAACGACCGGCGACCTCACAGCAGGGGCCAGGTCGTTGCTGGATGTCACACACAGCGACAGCGACGGGACGTCGCTGCAACGTCA
Source organism: Anomaloglossus baeobatrachus (assembly GCF_048569485.1). Taxonomy (NCBI): domain Eukaryota; kingdom Metazoa; phylum Chordata; class Amphibia; order Anura; family Aromobatidae; genus Anomaloglossus; species Anomaloglossus baeobatrachus. The sequence goes on from NC_134356.1 coordinate 452,858,977, forward strand.
CAGAAAATGGTGACGTAGCAGCGACGTCATTGTCGCTGTGTGTGACACCAGCTTAAGAGAAGATAGAGGTCAGGGCCCAACCCGGAGGTCTCGATAGTAAATTCTCAGATCCCATTAATATATAGCGCAAAAACATCTAATACAATAGAGACCTTCGCTATCCTATATCTGGTATGAGTCAGCAAAAGTGTCCCACAAAGACCAAGTCATTATAAACCCATCCATTGTGTTATGAAGCTGGGCCGTTAATCTTTCCATATTTCTAACATCTGTTAACCGAGCATACAGATCTGAGACAGACGGAGGCGCCACTCTTATCCAGAACAATGAAACTAAGCACTTGGCAGCTGTGAGGATATGAAGCAGCAATTTTATCTCTGGTTTACTTAGAAACGATGGGAGGGCATTCAACAGGTAGACCACCGGGTCCCTGCTTATATTTTTACCAACCAATCTGTCTATCAGGGTTTCCACCTCCCCCCAGAAACCTTCTATGGCTGGGCATGTCCAAAATATATGATATAAGGATGCCCCGCTGAGCCCACATCTCCAACAGACATCTGGGCAAGCACGGTTAAACTTATGCAATAGCTCCGGGGTATGGTACCTTGTCATAAGGACTTTAACTTGGTTTTCCTTATAGAGAGTACTAATTGAGGACCTGAATGTCCTCGCCCAAATGACCGACCAGAGTGCCTCCGACAGCGGTCTCCCCACCCAGCCCTCCCATCTCCTTATCTCCTTATATATGTGTGTTTCACTGTGTCCGAGGGATTCCCCCCCACCAGTATTGCATAAATGGCTGAGATTAGTCCCCTGGTCGAGGACCGGCCTGAGCAGAGAATCTCAAATGCCGAGGGGCGGCCTACCTCCCTCTGTCCCATAACATCCGCATAGAAGTGTGATATCTGTTGATACGAGAAATATAGATGGAAGGGTAGCTTATATTGGTGTCGCAAGTCCGAAAATGGCTTGAGTTTTAATGTGGTTGGATTAACTATATCCCGAAAGCAATAGAGACCTGCTTCTGCCCACCGCCCGACCACTTCTGGGTTCATGCCTGAAGTTAGATGTGGGGTGAACAGGAAGGGGGTCAACAGGGAAGACTGTGATGCCAACTGGAACTTCATCCTACACTGTCGCCATAAGTCTCTTGTGAATGCCATTGGGCCCAGAAGATCTCTAGAGGGGGTTTCGACAGGTCGACCCCAGATTAGAGAGCTTGGATGAAAAGGAGCCATGCAAAGCTTCTCTATTTCTGTCCATTTATTGAAAGCTGGTAAGGTCGTCCAGGAGGCCAGGCAACGTAGGTGTGAAGCGTAGTAATAAAGTCTAATATTCGGGCAGGACAAGCCTCCCTTAGTGCGTGGTGCACATAGGACCGAATCTGGAATTCGATGTCGTCCCGAGTGCCAAATAAAACGCAAGAGCGATGATTGAACCTTTTTTAGCACCCCTAGGGGTACTCGTACTGGGAGAGTTTCAAACAAGTAGAGGAATTTAGGAATGATTGACATTTTAATTGTGGCAATTTTACCTAGAAAAGAGATCTGCAGGGAAGACCATTTCTTTAGACTATTTTCAACTTCTCGTATCAAGGGTGGGAAATTTGCCTGATATATTGTCTTATAGTTAGAAGTTATCTTGATTCCGAGATATCGCAGAGAATCCGTGCGCCAAGAGTACTTAAAATTAAAACTCTGCCTTCTCCATCCCCCCTTGCGTGCTATCTGTGGGGGCAGCCGGGCTCCAGCCACCGCCACGCTCCAACAGTTCTATGGGGGGGAGGGGTGGCATGATCACCTCCGTCTCCTCTGACTCACCGTTGCTCGCGTCAGGGGGGAACACATACTTCTCACCCGGCCTGGCATTCTGGAGACACGCAGCTTCACTTGACTGGCGATGCTCCGGCTCGTGCAGCTGTGCTGGTAAGTTGCTGCATGCCGCAACCGCCGCCATCTTGCCCACGAGGGAAGGCCCGTTCCCGCCGGGATCCACCGGCTCCCGATCGCTTCCTCCTCCTCCGTCTGCGGCGCGGGTGGGTAATCCCCGCTCCGTCCCTCCTGCACAGTCCTCCATCGCGGCCGTCCAGGGGTAAGTGCTTTGTGGCGCTCCTGCCGCCCGCGCCTTCTCTTGTTCCCGCTCCCCTGGCAGCTCCTTTGTAAGGTAGGAGTCCAGGGTGAGCAGTGCTGGAGTCACAGGGTCTTTAGTGGTTTTTGGGGGTCTCTTCTTCCCTATTCCGGCTTGTGTAAGGCTTATGCAAAGGGCTTTTTGGTATCCCGGGTGGAGGAGCTCAGCCTCTACACGTCCTGCTCCATGGAGTCCCAGACACGCCCCCCCGTTTCATTACATTTTTAATGCTGTGGTTTTTGTAACCTTACGTAATTTTTGTTAGAAACAAAAAGGCTTTTTTTAATACTTCCTAGTATTTTGTTTTGTTAGTGTCTTGAGTGGATTATAAAAGATTACATGCCTTTTAGTGAATTTCTGCAGCAAACAAGCACTAAAAAAAAACAAATTTTCGTTTATTACCTGCGCATCTTCTGCATATAATGAAATTATATTGGGAAAATCCGCACCTAAAACTCTGGCTTATATATGGTGTTAGACAGAATTCTATAACTTTTTTGTATACGTAGTATTTTTAGCCCCACCGCTCATTGTTGCAGTAAAAAACTTCAGGGGGTTAAGTGTAGACTAAAGAAATGCTGTTCACAGATGTTGCCTGTTTATGTGATAATGGGAATTTTCTAAGTGTGTGAAGAATTCTGGGAAAAGTTGAGATGGCCAAATTCTGCAGCCTGCAGACACAAGATAATAAAATGAGTAAAAGCAATGGGAAAGGGAGGGAGAGAAGCATTAATGAGAACCTTCAGAGATAAGACATAGAAGTGATTAAAACACGCACAGCCGCTTTACAGTGGAGTAAGAAAAAAAAAAAAGTAATATTCATGTCTGAGTGGATTATCTGGAAACTAAAAGGATTCTGGTGTAAAGTAAGGAAATGTGCTCACGGTGTCTTTATGAAGCATTTTCCTGGTGACTATGCAAACCCGAATAATAATTTATTATTATAGCGCCATCTATTCCATGGCGCTTTACAAGTGAAAAGGGTGTACGGTACAAAATAGGGACAAGTACAATAATCGTAAACAATACAAGGCACAGACAGGTACAGGAGGATAGAGGTCCCTACCCACAAGGGCTCACAGTCTACAAGGGATAGGAGAGGATACAGTAGGTGAGGGTAGAACTGGTTGTGCGGCCCTATATCAGACTGAGGGTTACGGCAGGTTGTAGGCTTGTTGGAAGAGGTGGGTCTTCAGGTTCCCTTTGAAGCTTGATGCTTAGAAGACTACATCAAACACACACCAGATTTACAATGATAAAGGTATCAGAATTGTGGTGGTGGGGGAAGGGGGGATTGTTGTTTTTTTTTTAATAAACTTCCAAATCAACATTCTCAAAATTTAACAGTACATGGATTTTTCCAGTCAACAAAAAACAAGCAAGTTTTTTTATTGTTGTGTTTTTATTGTATTTTTCTTCAGCGCTCTATTGGGAGACCCAGACGATTGGGGTATAGCTACTGCCCTCTGGAGGCCACACAAAGCACTACATTAAAAGTGCAAGGCCCCTCCCCCTCTGGCTATACCCCCCCCGTGGTATCACGGGTTCTCCAGTTTTAGCTTTGTGTGCGAAGGAGGTCAGACATTCCATGCATAGCTCCACAGATTTTAGTCAGCAGTAGCTGCTGACTGTTTCGGATGGAAGAAAAGAGGACACATATAGTGTTCCCAGCATGCTCCCTTCTCACCCCTGGATGGTGTTGTAAGGTTGAGGTACCTATTGCTGGTACAGGGCTGGAGCCTGACATGCTGTTTTCCTTCCACATCCCCTGGTAGGGCTCTGTGGAAGTGGGATCCTGCCGGCCTCTCAGCTCTGACGCCGGGCTCCATCCACAGACCCATTAGAACCTGATGGAGACGGAGCAGGAGTACGATCAGGGACAGGCCCTGCATCATACAGGTACTCTGTGTCCCCGGCAGGCACAGACACACTCCGGGCTGGCTGGGTGTTGTAGTGCGCCGGGGACCGCAACGTGGAGTTGGTGTCCCTACAGATTACTGGGGGACTTTTTTGTGTATGGGAACGCAGCGCCGACCCCCTCTGGACCGGGCGGCGCTGCTGTGACTTGTGGTGCGCCGGGGATCCGCAGTCCGCGCTTTTACGGCGGCGGCGGTTATAAATTTAGTCCCCGGCTTTTTGGGCCTAGGACGCCGGCAGCTCCGATTCGTTCCCCGCCCCCCACCCTGTCATTCAGGGTAGGGGAGAGACGCTGTTCGCTAGCAGCGACGAGGGCTGGAGCCTGATTTACATGCTCCAGCCCTCTCACTTGGCACAGAGGGAAGCAGGCTTCCCGCTCTTGGCCAGGAACGCCCAGGGCCCGCCCCCCTTCCTCTCTCGAGACGCCGGCAGCCATTACATGCATGCCTGGCTGGAGGAAGGACGCAAGGCTCTGGGAGACCTGGACTAGGGGCTATCTGGCGACCACACACCCGCTTTTTAAGCGGGCGGTAAGCGATTTTTCTGTGCTGGTCCCGCTAGTGCCTCACTGTGTATCAGTGTACTGGGTACAGATATATAGATATTGTATTTCTTGCACTGTGAGGTGCGCTTCTGGCTGCATATCCCAGATCGCTCTGTGGAAGCAGCAACATGTCATCCTCAAAACGCAAGGCGGCCAAGGCAAAAAGGGCTGTGTATACTGCGTGTGCTGCATGTGGGGCTAATCTACCAGCAGGCTCCGATGACCCCCATTGTGTGCAATGCTCCGACCCGGTGCTGCTTCGCCAGCCGGAGTCAGGAGAGGTAGCGACCCAGGCTGAGACGCTTGTAAGTTCTGCCCCGGTGACAGGGACAGACTTTGCAGTTTTTGCAGATAATATGTCTGTGTCTATGGCAAAAATCCTTGAAACCTTGCAATCTATGCATGGGGCTCAGTCTCTGGGCACGGCGAGGCCTCTGTCCTCAGGTCCCCCTTACTTGGAATGTATCCAGCCCACAGGGGGGTCCCCGGCTTCACAGGCCGAGGATTATGACTCAGATGATGGCCCCAGCCACCCTAAGCGAGCTCGCTGGGAAAGACCCTCGACGTCTTCACACTGCTCAGGGTCTCAGCGCAATCAGTCTCCCTGTGATGTGTCTGATGAGAGTGATCAGGAATCCACTCCTGGAACCCCTCTCAACCTGGATACCCCGGATGGGGATGCCATGGTAAACGACCTTATCTCAGCTATCAATAGGCTGTTGGATATTTCTCCCCCAGCCCCTTCAGCAGAAGAGGCGGCGGCGGAGCAGGAGAAGTTTCGTTTCCTTTATCCCAAGCGTAAATTGAGTGCTTTGTTAGATCACTCTGACTTCAGAGAATCAATCCAGAAGCACGACGCTCACCCAGAAAGGCGTTTCTCTAAACGATCTAAAGATACGCGTTTCCCTTTCCCCCCTGAGGTGGTCAAGCGCTGGACACAGTGTCCAAAGGTAGACCCCCCGATTTCCAAACTTGCAGCTAGATCCATAGTTGCAGTGGAGGATGGCGCTTCACTTAAAGATGCCAATGACAGACAGATGGACCTTTGGTTAAAATCTGTCTATGAAGCTATCGGCGCGTCGTTTGCTCCGGCATTCGCAGCCGTATGGGCACTCCAGGCTATTTCAGCTGGCTTAGCAAAAGTGGATGCTATCATGCATCCAGCAGTGCCGCAAGTGGCACACCTTACCACGCAGATGTCGGCGTTTGCGTCTTACGCTATCAATGCGGTCCTAGAATCTACCAGTCGCACCTCAATGGCGTCCGCCAATTCGGTAGTTTTGCGCAGAGCCTTGTGGTTAAAGGACTGGAAAGCAGATGCTGGTTCCAAAAAATGTTTAACCAGTTTGCCTTTGTCTAGAGATAGACTGTTTGGCGAGCCATTGGCTGACATCATTAAGCAGTCCAAGGGTAAAGACTCCTCTTTACCACAACCCAGAACATCTAAACCTCAGCAGAAAAAGTGGCAGCAGAGGTTTCAGTCCTTTCGAGGTTCGGGCAAGACACCATTTACCTCGTCCAAAGGGACTCAGAGGACGCAAAGAAACTCAGATTCGTGGCGGACTCACACACGCCCCAAGAAAGCAAATGGAGGTACCGCTTCCAAAGCGGCTACCTCATGACTTCCAGCCCCCCCCCTCCGCATCGCCGGTCGGGGGCAGGCTCTCCCGCTTTTCCGGCATTTGGATGTCACAGGTCAAAGACCGGTGGGTGACGGACATTTTGTCTCGCGGGTACAGAATCGAGTTCAATTCTCGTCCTCCAGCTCGGTTCTTCAGAACCTCCCCACATCCAGACCGAGCAGATGCTCTGCTGCAGGCGGTGGATTCCCTAAAAGCGGAAGGAGTGGTGATCCCAGTCCCTCCTCAGGAACAAGGGCAAGGGTTTTACTCCAATCTCTTTGTGGTTCCAAAAAAGGACGGCTCGTTCCGTCCTGTTCTGGACCTAAAACGGCTCAACAAACATGTGCACGCCAGGAGGTTCCGGATGGAAACCCTCCGCTCTGTCATTGCCTCAATGTCCAGAGGAGACTTCCTTGCCTCAATAGACATCAAAGATGCTTATCTCCACGTGCCAATTGCTACAGAACATCAACGTTTTCTACGTTTTGTGATAGGAGACGACCATTTTCAGTTCGTAGCTCTTCCATTTGGTCTGGCGACAGCCCCACGGGTCTTCACCAAGGTCATGGCGGCGGTGGTAGCAGTCTTGCACTCTCAGGGACACTCGGTGATCCCTTACCTAGACGACTTATTGGTCAAAGCTCCCTCTCAGGAGGCATGTCAGCACAGCCTGAATGCTACGCTGGAGACTCTACAGTCTTTCGGATGGATCATCAACTTTCCAAAGTCGATCCTATCACCGACTCAGTCACTAACGTATCTTGGCATGGAGTTTCATACTCTAGCAGCGATAGTGAAGCTGCCGCTGAACAAGCAGCGGTCACTACAGACAGGGGTGCAATCTCTCCTGCAGGGCCAGTTGCATCCCTTGCGGCGTCTCATGCATTTCCTAGGGAAGATGGTGGCAGCCATGGAAGCAGTTCCCTTTGCGCAGTTTCATCTGCGCCCACTTCAATGGGACATTCTCCGCCAATGGGACGGGAAGTCAACGTCCCTGGACAGGAAAGTCTCGCTTTCCCAGACGACCAAGGACTCTCTACAATGGTGGCTCCTTCCCACCTCATTATCTCAGGGAAGATCCTTCCTGCCCCCATCCTGGGCAGTAGTTACGACAGATGCGAGTCTGTCGGGGTGGGGAGCAGTGTTTCTCCACCACAGGGCTCAGGGGACGTGGACTCCGCAGGAGTCCACCCTTCAGATCAATGTTCTGGAAATCAGAGCAGTGTATCTTGCCCTACTAGCCTTCCAGCAGTGGCTGGAAGGAAAGCAGATCCGAATCCAATCGGACAACTCCACAGCGGTGGCATACATCAACCACCAAGGAGGGACGCGCAGTCGGCAAGCCTTCCAAGAAGTCCGGCGCATTCTAATGTGGGTGGAGGACAGAGCATCCACCATATCCGCGGTTCACATCCCAGGCGTAGAAAACTGGGAAGCAGACTTCCTCAGTCGCCAGGGCATGGACGCAGGGGAATGGTCCCTTCACCCGGACGTGTTTCAGGAAATCTGTCGCCGCTGGGGAGTGCCGGACGTCGACCTAATGGCATCCCGGCACAACAACAAGGTCCCGGCATTCATGGCGAGGTCGCGCGATCAAAGAGCTCTGGCGGCAGACGCCTTGGTTCAAGATTGGTCGCAGTTTCAGCTCCCTTACGTGTTTCCGCCTCTGGCGCTCTTGCCCAGAGTGCTACGCAAGATCAGATCCGAGTGCAGCCGCATCATACTCGTCGCTCCAAACTGGCCGAGGAGGTCGTGGTATCCGGATCTGTGGCATCTCACGATCGGTCGACCGTGGTCACTGCCAGACCGACCAGACTTACTGTCCCAAGGGCCGTTTTTCCATCAGAATTCTGCGGCCCTGAACCTGACTGTGTGGCCATTGAGTCCTGGATCCTAGCATCTGCAGGATTATCTCAAGGAGTGGTTGCCACAATGAGACAAGCTAGAAAGTCGAATTCTGCTAAAATATACCACAGAACGTGGAAGATTTTCTTATCCTGGTGCTCGGCCCAGGGAGTGTCTCCCTGGCCATTTGCGTTACCCAAGTTTCTTTCCTTCCTGCAATCGGGGTTAGAAAAGGGCTTGTCGCTCAGCTCCCTTAAAGGGCAAGTTTCGGCACTATCCGTGTTTTTTCAGAAGCGTCTAGCACGTCTTCCTAAGGTGCGCACGTTCCTGCAGGGGGTCTGTCATATTGTGCCCCCGTACAAGCGACCGTTAGATCCATGGGATCTGAACAGGGTACTAGTTGCTCTCCAGAAGCCGCCCTTCGAGCCTCTGAAGGAAGTTTCCTTTTCTCGGCTGTCGCAGAAAGTGGCGTTTCTTGTTGCGATCACATCGCTTCGGCGAGTGTCTGAGCTGGCAGCTCTGTCATCCAAGGCTCCCTTCCTGGTGTTCCACCAGGACAAGGTTGTGCTGCGCCCCATTCCGGAGTTTCTTCCTAAGGTCGTATCCTCTTTTCATCTTAATCAGGATATTTCCTTGCCTTCTTTTTGCCCTCATCCGGTTCACCGGTATGAAAAGGACTTACGTTTGCTAGATCTGGTGAGAGCACTCAGAATCTACATTTCCCGCACGGCGCCCATACGCCGTTCCGATGCACTTTTTGTCCTTGTCGCTGGTCCGCGCAAGGGGTTGCAGGCTTCTAAAGCCACCCTGGCTCGATGGATCAAAGAACCAATTCTAGAGGCCTACCGTTCTGCGGGGCTTCCGGTTCCTTCAGGGCTAAAAGCCCACTCAACCAGAGCCGTGGGTGCGTCCTGGGCATTACGTCACCAGGCTTCGGCTCAACAGGTGTGCCAGGCAGCTACCTGGTCCAGTCTGCACACTTTCACCAAGCATTATCAGGTGCATACCTATGCTTCGGCGGATGCCAGCTTAGGTAGAAGAGTCCTGCAGGCGGCAGTGACACCCCCATAGGGGAGAGCTGTTTTGCAGCTCTAACATGAGGTATTTATTTACCCACCCAGGGACAGCTTTTGGACGTCCCAATCGTCTGGGTCTCCCAATAGAGCGCTGAAGAAGAAGGGAATTTTGTTACTTACCGTAAATTCCTTTTCTTCTAGCTCTTATTGGGAGACCCAGCACCCGCCCTGTTGTCCTTCGGGATGTTTTTTTGTTGTTTGCGGGTACACATGTTGTTCATGTTGAACGGTTTTTCAGTTCTCCGATGTTATTCGGAGTTAATTTGTTTAAACCAGTTATTGGCTTCCTCCTTCTTGCTTTGGCACTAAAACTGGAGAACCCGTGATACCACGGGGGGGTATAGCCAGAGGGGGAGGGGCCTTGCACTTTTAATGTAGTGCTTTGTGTGGCCTCCAGAGGGCAGTAGCTATACCCCAATCGTCTGGGTCTCCCAATAAGAGCTAGAAGAAAAGGAATTTACGGTAAGTAACAAAATTCCCTTCGTTTTTTGCTTCTATTGATTCATTAGTCAAATTTCAAACTTTTCTTATTGTTTGAGCATATAACCATCAAGAATTGACAGAATTTGCTTCAGAATCCACAAACTGTGTAAACATAACTACCATACTTTGCAGGCCCAAAAGTATGTGAGAAAAATCATACTGAGGAGGGAAAGCAGCCTAAGGTCTGTGAAAAACGCAAGTGGAATGAGCCAAGTCGAATCTGATAAAACATCGGATTGCACTCGCACCAGTGCAAACCAATAGGGCAGTGTCCATCTGCGATTGATTTCTTATGCCATATCAGCATGAAAAAAGAAACACAGCATGTGGTGTTTGGCAGCAAGTATCGGCTCACACACACCCATAGAAATCTATGGGAGCGTGTGAAACATTGCACTTCACTTGGATGTCATCAGAGTGCAGTGCAATATACGCAAGACAGGCAATGGAGTATAGGGAGAAAGTGCTCCCTCCCTCTCCTCCGCAGCTGTAATCCAGTCGCAAGATCAGATCACAGTCACACGACACTCAGCTCACACTCGCTGCAGAGTCGGAGCCGAGGGTCATTAGCATATCGCATCCGATGCTGACACATTGGAAGCAATGCACAACTGGGACCAAGGCCTTGAGACTGCATTCACATTGTGGCTTAAATATGCAGGAGCCTGGTGACTAGAGACTTAGGGTACCTTCACACTTAGCGATGCAGCAGCGATCCGACCAGCGATCTGGCCTGGTCAGGATCGCTGCTGCATCGCTACATGGTCGCTGGTGAGCTGTCAAACAGGCAGATCTCACCAGCGACCAGTGAACAGCCCCCAGCCAGCAGCGATGTGCAAGCGACGCTGCGCTTGCACGGAGCCGCCGTCTGGAAGCTGCGGAGACTGGTAACTAAGGTAAACATCGGGTATGGTTACCCGATGTTTACATTAGTTACCAGCGCACACCGCTTAGCGGTGTGTGCAGGGAGCAGGGAGCCGCGCACACTGAGCGCTGGCTCCTTGCTCTCCTAGCTACAGTACACATCGGGTTAATTAACCCGATGTGTACAGCAGCTACATGTGCAGAGAGCCGGAGCCGGCAGCACAGGCAGCGTGAGAGCTGCAGAGGCTGGTAACTAAGGTAAATATCGGGTAACCACCTTGGTTACCCGATGTTTATCTTGGTTACAAGCTTACCTCAGCTGTCAGACGCCGGCTCCTGCTCCCTGCTCGCTTCATTTGTCGCTCTCTCGCTGTCACACACAGCGATCTGTGTGTCACAGTGGGAGAGCGCCTTTGAAGAAAACGAACCAGGGCTGTGTGTAACGAGCAGCGATCTCGCAGCAGGGGCCAGATCGCTGCTCATTGTCACACACAGCGAGATCGCTAATGAGGTCACTGCTGCGTCACAAAAAGCGTGACTCAGCAGCGATCTCGGCAGTGAGCTCGCTGTGTGTGAAGCACCCCTTACCAGGGTTTCCCCCGCACAATCACTATCTTGTAGAGAAAGATCTGTTTTCTTGCAAGATAAAGCGATTGTACAGGAAAAGTGGAAAGCCCGCAGTATCACAGAGCTGCTCTCGTTTTCAGTGTGACCAATAAGTGTGAAAACAGGCTTTTCCTTTAGATCAATTTTATAGCTGCAACACCTGTCTCCCTGTGACATTCTGCTGAACTAACCATAGATCATTAGTACCATAAAAATATATTAACCTAAGATGGACAACGATGCTGAAGTTGGTTTCTTATTCGTCCAGTTTCTTATTCGGGGCTGAAGTTGGTTTCTTATTCGTCAGTTTCTTATTCGGCAATTTAGTTTTTTCAGTTTTTTATGCATTTATCAACAAAAATGACACATGACAATAATAAAATACAATGCACTGATGAGCCCTAATATACATACACTCAAAACCAGCTGCAAAAATTAAAAAACTGGCAAAAAAATGGGCATCAAAGTGGGCACCGAAGTATGTTAGTGAAAGGGTTAAATGGCTTTGGGCCACTGATCTAACACCAAAATTTCATATCTAGTGATGCCTCTAATCAAACTCAAGTGTCTCTAGCCTGGCCCAAAGGGGTTCTGGGCATCAAAACTGGCATCAAAGTGGGCACACAGCCAATTTTCACAGATTTGAATAAGTAACTGGTGTTTTTGAGGGGTTAAATGGCTTTGGGCCACTGATCTCACACCACATTTACATATCTAGTGATGCCACACATCAAATTCAGATCACTACAGCCTGGCCCAAACAGGTTCTGGGCATCAGAACTGGCATCAAAGTGGGCAAAACCCCAGTTTTCACAGATTTGAATAAGTAACCAGTGTTTTTGAGGGGTTAAATGGCTTTGGGCCACTGATCTCACACCACATTTACATACCTAGTGATGCCACACATCAAATTCAGATCACTACAGCCTGGCCCAAACAGGTTCTGGGCATCAGAACTGGCATCAAAGTGGGCAAAACCCCAGTTTTCACAGATTTGAATAAGTAACCAGTGTTTTTGAGGGGTTAAATGGCTTTGGGCCACTGATCTCACACCACATTTACATACCTAGTGATGCCACACATCAAATTCAGATCACTTCAGCCTGGCCCAAACAGGTTCTGGGCATCAGAACTGGCATCAAAGTGGTAAAAATCCCAGTTTTCACAGATTTGAATAAGTAACTGGTGTTTTTGAAGGGTTAAATGGCTTTGGGCCACTGATCTAACACCACATTTACATACCTAGTGATGCCACACATCAAATTCAGATCACTCCAGCCTGGCCCAAACAGGTTCTGGGCATCAGAACTGGCATCAAAGTGGTAAAAATCCCAGTTTTCACAGATTTGAATAAGTAACCAGTGTTTTTGAGGGGTTAAATGGCTTTGGGCCACTGACCTCACACCACATTTACATACCTAGTGATGCCACACATCAAATTCAGATCACTCCAGCCTGGCCCAAACAGGTTCTGGGCATCAGAACTGGCATCAAAGTGGGCAAAACCCACTTTTCACAGATTTGAATAAGTAACCAGTGTTTTTGAGGGTTTAAATGGCTTTGGGCCACTGACCTCACACCACATTTACATACCTAGTGATGCCACACATCAAATTCAGATCACTCCAGCCTGGCCCAAACAGATTCTGGGCATCAGAACTGGCATCAAAATGGGCAAAACCCCAGTTTTCACAGATTTGAATAAGTAACCAGTGTTTTTGAGGGGTTAAATGGCTTTGGGCCACTGACCTCACACCACATTTACATACCTAGTGATGCCACACATAAAATTCAGATCCCTCCAGCCTGGCCCAAACAGGATCTGGGCATCAGAACTGGCATCAAAGTGGTAAAAATCCCAGTTTTCACAGATTTGAATAAGTAACTGGTGTTTTTGAAGGGTTAAATGGCTTTGGGCCACTGATCTCACACCACATTTACATACCTAGTGATGCCACACATAAAATTCAGATCACTCCAGCCTGGCCCAAACAGGTTCTGGGCATCAGAACTGGCATCAAAGTGGTAAAAATCCCAGTTTTCACAGATTTGAATAAGTAACTGGTGTTTTTGAAGGGTTAAATGGCTTTGGGCCACTGATCTCACACCACATTTACATACCTAGTGATGCCACACATCAAATTCAGATCACTTTAGCCTGGCCCAAACAGGTTCTGGGCATCAGAACTGGCATCAAAGTGGGCAAAAACCCAGTTTTCACAGATTTGAATAAGTAACCAGTGTTTTTGAGGGGTTAAATGGCTTTGGGCCACTGATTTGACACCACAATTACATACCTAGTGATGCCACACATCAAATTCAGATCACTCCAGCCTGGCCCAAACAGGTTCTGGGCATCAGAACTGGCATCAAAATGGGCAAAACCCCAGTTTTCACAGATTTGAAAAAGTAACCAGTGTTTTTGAGGGGTTAAATGGCTTTGGGCCACTAATCTCACACCACATTTACATACCTAGTGATGCCACACATCAAATTCAGATCACTTTAGCCTGGCCCAAACAGGTTCTGGGTATCAGAACTGGCATCAAAGTGGGCAAAACCCCAGTTTTCACAGATTTGAATAAGTAACCAGTGTTTTTGAGGGGTTAAATGGCTTTGGGCCACTGATCTGACACCACACTTACATACCTAGTGATGCCACACATCAAATTCAGATCACTCCAGCCTGGCCCAAACAGGTTCTGGGCATCAGAACTGGCATCAAAGTGGTAAAAATCCCAGTTTTCACAGATTTGAAAAAGTAACCAGTGTTTTTGAGGGGTTAAATGGCTTTGGGCCACTGATCTCACACCACATTTACATACCTAGTGATGCCACACATCAAATTCAGATCACTCCAGCCTGGCCCAAACAGGTTCTGGGCATCAGAACTGGCATCAAAGTGGTAAAAATCCCAGTTTTCACAGATTTGAATAAGTAACTGGTGTTTTTGAAGGGTTAAATGGCTTTGGGCCACTGATCTCACACCACATTTACATACCTAGTGATGCCACACATAAAATTCAGATCACTCCAGCCTGGCCCAAACAGGTTCTGGGCATCAGAACTGGCATCAAAGTGGTAAAAATCCCAGTTTTCACAGATTTGAATAAGTAACTGGTGTTTTTGAAGGGTTAAATGGCTTTGGGCCACTGATCTCACACCACATTTACATACCTAGTGATGCCACACATCAAATTCAGATCACTTTAGCCTGGCCCAAACAGGTTCTGGGCATCAGAACTGGCATCAAAGTGGGCAAAAACCCAGTTTTCACAGATTTGAATAAGTAACCAGTGTTTTTGAGGGGTTAAATGGCTTTGGGCCACTGATCTCACACCACATTTACATACCTAGTGATGCCACACATCAAATTCAGATCACTTTAGCCTGGCCCAAACAGGTTCTGGGCATCAGAACTGGCATCAAAGTGGGCAAAACCCCAGTTTTCACAGATTTGAATAAGTAACTGGTGTTTTTGAGGGGTTAAATGGCTTTGGGCCACTAATCTCACACCACATTTACATACCTAGTGATGCCACACATCAAATTCAGATCACTCCAGCCTGACCCAAACAGGTTCTGGGCATCAGAACTGGCATCAAAGTGGGCAAAACCCCAGTTTTCACAGATTTGAATAAGTAACCAGTGTTTTTGAGGGGTTAAATGGCTTTGGGCCACTGATCTGACACCACACTTACATACCTAGTGATGCCACACATCAAATTCAGATCACTCCAGCCTGGCCCAAACAGGTTCTGGGCATCAGAACTGGCATCAAAGTGGTAAAAATCCCAGTTTTCACAGATTTGAATAAGTAACCAGTGTTTTTGAGGGGTTAAATGGCTTTGGGCCACTGATCTCACACCATATTTACATACCTAGTGATGCCACACATCAAATTCAGATCACTCCAGCCTGGCCCAAACAGGTTCTGGGCATCAGAACTGGCATCAAAGTGGTAAAAATCCCAGTTTTCACAGATTTGACTAAGTAACCAGTGTTTTTGAGGGGTTAAATGGCTTTGGGCCACTGACCTCACACCACATTTACATACCTAGTGATGCCACACATCAAATTCAGATCTCTCCAGCCTGGCCCAAACAGGTTCTGGGCATCAGAACTGGCATCAAAGTGGTAAAAATCCCAGTTTTCACAGATTTGAATAAGTAACCAGTATTTTTGAGGGGTTAAATGGCTTTGGGCCACTGACCTCACACCACATTTACATACCTAGTGATGCCACACATCAAATTCAGATCACTCCAGCCTGGCCCAAACAGGTTCTGGGCATCAGAACTGGCATCAAAGTGGGCAAAACCCACTTTTCACAGATTTGAATAAGTAACCAGTGTTTTTGAGGGGTTAAATGGCTTTGGGCCACTGACCTCACACCACATTTACATACCTAGTGATGCCACACATCAAATTCAGATCACTCCAGCCTGGCCCAAACAGGTTCTGGGCATCAGAACTGGCATCAAAGTGGGCAAAACCCACTTTTCACAGATTTGAATAAGTAACCAGTGTTTTTGAGGGGTTAAATGGCTTTGGGCCACTGATCTGACACCACATTTACATACCTAGTGATGCCACACATCAAATTCAGATCACTCCAGCCTGGCCCAAACAGGTTCTGGGCATCAGAACTGGCATCAAAATGGGCAAAACCCACTTTTCACAGATTTGAATAAGTAACCAGTGTTTTTGAGGGGTTAAATGGCTTTGGGCCACTGACCTCACACCACATTTACATACCTAGTGATGCCACACATAAAATTCAGATCACTCCAGCCTGGCCCAAACAGGATCTGGGCATCAGAACTGGCATCAAAGTGGTAAAAATCCCAGTTTTCACAGATTTGAATAAGTAACTGGTGTTTTTGAAGGGTTAAATGGCTTTGGGCCACTGATCTCACACCACATTTACATACCTAGTGATGCCACACATCAAATTCAGATCACTTCAGCCTGGCCCAAACAGGTTCTGGGCATCAGAACTGGCATCAAAGTGGGCAAAAACCCAGTTTTCACAGATTTGAATAAGTAACCAGTGTTTTTGAGGGGTTAAATGGCTTTGGGCCACTGATCTCACACCACATTTACATACCTAGTGATGCCACACATCAAATTCAGATCACTTTAGCCTGGCCCAAACAGGTTCTGGGCATCAGAACTGGCATCAAAGTGGGCAAAACCCCAGTTTTCACAGATTTGAATAAGTAACTGGTGTTTTTGAGGGGTTAAATGGCTTTGCACCACTGATCTCACACCACATTTACATACCTAGTGATGACACACATAAAATTCAGATCACTTTAACCTGGCCCAAACAGGTTCTGGGCATCAGAACTGGCATCAAAGTGGGCAAAACCCCAATTTTCACAGATTTGAATAAGTAACCAGTGTTTTTGAGGGGTTAAATGGCTTTGGGCCACTGATCTCACACCACATTTACATACCTAGTGATGCCACACATCAAATTCAGATCACTTCAGCCTGGCCCAAACAGGTTCTGGGCAACAGAACTGGCATCAAAGTGGGCAAAAACCCAGTTTTCACAGATTTGAATAAGTAACCAGTGTTTTTGAGGGAATAAATGGCTTTGGGCCACTAATCTCACACCACATTTACATACCTAGTGATGCCACACATCAAATTCAGATCACTCCAGCCTGGCCCAAACAGGTTCTGGGCATCAAAACTGGCATCAAAGTGGGCAAAACCCCAGTTTTCACAGATTTGAATAAGTAACCAGTGTTTTTGAGGAGTTAAATGGCTTTGGGCCACTGACCTCACACCACATTTACATACCTAGTGATGCCACACATCAAATTCAGATCACTCCAGCCTTGCCCAAACAGGTTCTGGGCATCAGAACTGGCATCAAAGTGGGCAAAACCCACTTTTCACAGATTTGAATAAGTAACCAGTGTTTTTGAGGGGTTAAATGGCTTTGGGCCACTGACCTCACACCACATTTACATACCTAGTGATGCCACACATCAAATTCAGATCACTCCAGCCTGGCCCAAACAGGTTCTGGGCATCAGAACTGGCATCAAAGTGGGCAAAACCCACTTTTCACAGATTTGAATAAGTAACCAGTGTTTTTGAGGGGTTAAATGGCTTTGGGACACTGATCTGACACCACATTTACATACCTAGTGATGCCACACATCAAATTCAGATCACTCCAGCCTGGCCCAAACAGGTTCTGGGCATCAGAACTGGCATCAAAATGGGCAAAACCCCAGTTTTCACAGATTTGAATAAGTAACCAGTGTTTTTGAGGGGTTAAATGGCTTTGGGCCACTGATCTGACACCACATTTACATACCTAGTGATGGCACACATCAAATTCAGATCACTCCAGCCTGGCCCAAACAGGTTCTGGGCATCAGAACTGGCATCAAAATGGGCAAAACCCCAGTTTTCACAGATTTGAATAAGTAACCAGTGTTTTTGAGGGGTTAAATGGCTTTGGGCCACTGACCTCACACCACATTTACATACCTAGTGATGCCACACATAAAATTCAGATCACTCCAGCCTGGCCCAAACAGGATCTGGGCATCAGAACTGGCATCAAAGTGGTAAAAATCCCAGTTTTCACAGATTTGAATAAGTAACTGGTGTTTTTGAAGGGTTAAATGGCTTTGGGCCACTGATCTCACACCACATTTACATACCTAGTGATGCCACACATCAAATTCAGATCACTTCAGCCTGGCCCAAACAGGTTCTGGGCATCAGAACTGGCATCAAAGTGGGCAAAAACCCAGTTTTCACAGATTTGAATAAGTAACCAGTGTTTTTGAGGGGTTAAATGGCTTTGGGCCACTGACCTCACACCACATTTACATACCTAGTGATGCCACACATCAAATTCAGATCACTCCAGCCTGGCCCAAACAGGTTCTGGGCATCAGAACTGGCATCAAAGTGGGCAAAACCCACTTTTCACAGATTTGAATAAGTAACCAGTGTTTTTGAGGGGTTAAATGGCTTTGGGCCACTGATCTGACACCACATTTACATACCTAGTGATGCCACACATCAAATTCAGATCACTCCAGCCTGGCCCAAACAGGTTCTGGGCATCAGAACTGGCATCAAAATGGGCAAAACCCCAGTTTTCACAGATTTGAATAAGTAACCAGTGTTTTTGAGGGGTTAAATGGCTTTGGGCCACTGATCTGACACCACATTTACATACCTAGTGATGGCACACATCAAATTCAGATCACTCCAGCCTGGCCCAAACAGGTTCTGGGCATCAGAACTGGCATCAAAATGGGCAAAACCCCAGTTTTCACAGATTTGAATAAGTAACCAGTGTTTTTGAGGGGTTAAATGGCTTTGGGCCACTGACCTCACACCACATTTACATACCTAGTGATGCCACACATAAAATTCAGATCACTCCAGCCTGGCCCAAACAGGATCTGGGCATCAGAACTGGCATCAAAGTGGTAAAAATCCCAGTTTTCACAGATTTGAATAAGTAACTGGTGTTTTTGAAGGGTTAAATGGCTTTGGGCCACTGATCTCACACCACATTTACATACCTAGTGATGCCACACATCAAATTCAGATCACTTCAGCCTGGCCCAAACAGGTTCTGGGCATCAGAACTGGCATCAAAGTGGGCAAAAACCCAGTTTTCACAGATTTGAATAAGTAACCAGTGTTTTTGAGGGGTTAAATGGCTTTGGGCCACTGATCTCACACCACATTTACATACCTAGTGATGCCACACATCAAATTCAGATCACTTTAGCCTGGCCCAAACAGGTTCTGGGCATCAGAACTGGCATCAAAGTGGGCAAAACCCCAGTTTTCACAGATTTGAATAAGTAACTGGTGTTTTTGAGGGGTTAAATGGCTTTGCACCACTGATCTCACACCACACTTACATACCTAGTGATGACACACATAAAATTCAGATCACTTTAGCCTGGCCCAAACAGGTTCTGGGCATCAGAACTGGCATCAAAGTGGGCAAAACCCCAATTTTCACAGATTTGAATAAGTAACCAGTGTTTTTGAGGGGTTAAATGGCTTTGGGCCACTGATCTCACACCACATTTACATACCTAGTGATGCCACACATAAAATTCAGATCACTCCAGCCTGGCCCAAACAGGTTCTGGGCATCAGAACTGGCATCAAAGTGGTAAAAATCCCAGTTTTCACAGATTTGAATAAGTAACTGGTGTTTTTGAAGGGTTAAATGGCTTTGGGCCACTGATCTCACACCACATTTACATACCTAGTGATGCCACACATCAAATTCAGATCAGTTTAGCCTGGCCCAAACAGGTTCTGGGCATCAGAACTGGCATCAAAGTGGGCAAAACCCACTTTTCACAGATTTGAATAAGTAACCAGTGTTTTTGAGGGGTTAAATGGCTTTGGGCCACTGATCTCACACCACATTTACATACCTAGTGATGCCACACATCAAATTCAGATCACTCCAGCCTGGCCCAAACAGGTTCTGGGCATCAGAACTGGCATCAAAGTGGGCAAAACCCACTTTTCACAGATTTGAATAAGTAACCAGTGTTTTTGAGGGGTTAAATGGCTTTGGGCCACTGATCTCACACCACATTTACATACCTAGTGATGCCCCACATCAAATTCAGATCACTTTAGCCTGGCCCAAACAGGCTGGAGAGATCTGAATTTGATATGTGGCATCACTAGGTATGTAAATGTGGTGTGAGATCAGTGGCCCAAAGCCATTTAACCCCTCAAAAACACTGGTTACTTATTCAAATCTGTGAAAAGTGGGTTTTGCCCACTTTGATGCCAGTTCTGATGCCCAGAACCTGTTTGGGCCAGGCTGGAGTGATCTGAATTTGATGTGTGGCATCACTAGGTATGTAAATGTGGTGTCAGATCAGTGGCCCAAAGCCATTTAACCCTTCAAAAACACCAGTTACTTATTCAAATCTGTGAAAACTGGGATTTTTACCACGTTGATGCCAGTTCTGATGCCCAGAACCTGTTTGGGCCAGGCTGAAGTGATCTGAATTTGATGTGTGTCATCACTAGGTATGTAAATGTGGTGTCAGATCAGTGGCCCAAAGCCATTTAACCCCTCAAAAACACTGGTTACTTATTCAAATCTGTGAAAAGTGGGTTTTGCCCACTTTGATGCCAGTTCTGATGCCCAGAACCTGTTTGGGCCAGGCTGGAGTGATCTGAACTTGATGTGTGGCATCACTAGGTATGTAAATGTGGTGAGAGATCAGTGGCCCAAAGCCATTTAACCCCTCAAAAACACTGGTTACTTATTCAAATCTGTGAAAAGTGGGTTTTGCCCACTTTGATGTCAGTTCTGATGCCCAGAACCTGTTTGGGCCAGGCTGGAGTGATCTGATTTTGATGTGTGGCATCACTAGGTATGTAAATGTGGTGTGAGATCAGTGGCCCAAAGCCATTTAACCCCTCAAAAACACTGGTTACTTATTCAAATCTGTGAAAACTGGAATTTTTACCACTTTGATGCCAGTTCTGATGCCCAGAACCTGTTTGGGCCAGGCTGGAGTGATCTGAATTTGATGTGTGGCATCACTAGGTATGTAAATGTGGTGTGAGATCAGTGGCCCAAAGCCATTTAACCCCTCAAAAACACTGGTTACTTATTCAAATCTGTGAAAAGTGGGTTTTGCCCACTTTGATGCCAGTTCTACTGCCCAGAACCTGTTTGGGCCAGGCTGGAGTGATCTGAATTTTATGTGTGGCATCACTAGGTATGTAAATGTGGTGTCAGATCAGTGGCCCAAAGCGATTTAACCCCTCAATAACACTGGTTACTTATTCAAATCTGTGAAAACTGGGATTTTTACCACTTTGATGCCAGTTCTGATGCCCAGAACCTGTTTGGGCCAGGCTGAAGTGATCTGAATTTTATGTGTGGCATCACTAGGTATGTAAATGTGGTGTGAGGTCAGTGGCCCAAAGCCATTTAACCCTCAAAAACACTGGTTACTTATTCAAATCTGTGAAAACTGGGGTTTTGCCCACTTTGATGCCAGTTCTGATTCCCAGAACCTGTTTGGGCCAGGCTGGAGGGATCTGAATTTGATATGGGGCATCACTAGGTATGTAAATGTGGTGTCAGATCAGTGGCCCAAAGCCATTTAACCCCTCAAAAACACTGGTTACTTTTTCAAATCTGTGAAAACTGGGGTTTTGCCCACTTTGATGCCAAGTTCTGATGCCCAGAACCTGTTTGGGCCAGGCTGTAGTGATCTGAATTTGATGTGTGGCATCACTAGGTATGTAATTGTGGTGTCAAATCAGTGGCCCAAAGCCATTTAACCCTTCAAAAACACTGGTTACTTATTCAAATCTGTGAAAAGTGGGTTTTGCCCACTTTGATGCCAGTTCTGATGCCCAGAACCTGTTTGGGCCAGGCTGGAGTGATCTGAATTTGATGTGTGGCATCACTAGGTATGTAAATGTGGTGTCAGATCAGTGGCCCAAAGCCATTTAACCCTTCAAAAACACCAGTTACTTATTCAAATCTGTGAAAACTGGGATTTTTACCACTTTGATGCCAGTTCTGATGCCCAGAACCTGTTTGGGCCAGGCTGGAGAGATCTGAATTTGATGTGTGGCATCACTAGGTATGTAAATGTGGTGTCAGATCAGTGGCCCAAAGCCATTTAACCCTTCAAAAACACCAGTTACTTATTCAAATCTGTGAAAACTGGGATTTTTACCACTTTGATGCCAGTTCTGATGCCCAGAACCTGTTTGGGCCAGGCTAAAGTGATCTGAATTTGATGTGAGGCATCACTAGGTATGTAAATGTGGTGTGAGGTCAGTGGCCCAAAGCCATTTAACCCTTCAAAAACACCAGTTACTTATTCAAATCTGTGAAACCTGGGATTTTTACCACGTTGATGCCAGTTCTGATGCCCAGAACCTATTTGGGCCAGGCTGAAGTGATCTGAATTTGATGTGTGTCATCACTAGGTATGTAAATGTGGTGTCAGATCAGTGGCCCAAAGCCATTTAACCCCTCAAAAACACTGGTTACTTTTTCAAATCTGTGAAAAGTGGGTTTTGCCCACTTTGATGCCAGTTCTGATGCCCAGAACCTGTTTGGGCCAGGCTGGAGTGATCTGAATTTGATGTGAGGCATCACTAGGTATGTAAATGTGGTGTGAGATCAGTGGCCCAAAGCCATTTAACCCCTCAAAAACACTGGTTACTTATTCAAATCTGTGAAAAGTGGGTTTTGCCCACTTTGATGCCAGTTCTGATGCCCAGAACCTGTTTGGGCCAGGCTGGAGTGATCTGAATTTGATGTGTGGCATCACTAGGTATGTAAATGTGGTGTCAGATCAGTGGCCCAAAGCCATTTAACCCTTCAAAAACACCAGTTACTTATTCAAATCTGTGAAAACTGGGATTTTTACCACTTTGATGCCAGTTCTGATGCCCAGAACCTGTTTGGGCCAGGCTGGAGAGATCTGAATTTGATGTGTGGCATCACTAGGTATGTAAATGTGGTGTCAGATCAGTGGCCCAAAGCCATTTAACCCTTCAAAAACACCAGTTACTTATTCAAATCTGTGAAAACTGGGATTTTTACCACTTTGATGCCAGTTCTGATGCCCAGAACCTGTTTGGGCCAGGCTAAAGTGATCTGAATTTGATGTGAGGCATCACTAGGTATGTAAATGTGGTGTGAGGTCAGTGGCCCAAAGCCATTTAACCCTTCAAAAACACCAGTTACTTATTCAAATCTGTGAAAACTGGGATTTTTACCACGTTGATGCCAGTTCTGATGCCCAGAACCTGATTGGGCCAGGCTGAAGTGATCTGAATTTGATGTGTGTCATCACTAGGTATGTAAATGTGGTGTCAGATCAGTGGCCCAAAGCCATTTAACCCCTCAAAAACACTGGTTACTTATTCAAATCTGTGAAAAGTGGGTTTTGCCCACTTTGATGCCAGTTCTGATGCCCAGAACCTGTTTGGGCCAGGCTGGAGTGATCTGAATTTGATGTGAGGCATCACTAGGTATGTAAATGTGGTGTGAGATCAGTGGCCCAAAGCCATTTAACCCCTCAAAAACACTGGTTACTTATTCAAATCTGTGAAAAGTGGGTTTTGCCCACTTTGATGCCAGTTCTGATGCCCAGAACCTGTTTGGGCCAGGCTGGAGTGATCTGAATTTGATGTGTGGCATCACTAGGTATGTAAATGTGGTGTGAGATCAGTGGCCCAAAGCCATTTAACCCTTCAAAAACACCAGTTACTTATTCAAATCTGTGAAAACTGGGATTTTTACCACGTTGATGCCAGTTCTGATGCCCAGAACCTGTTTGGGCCAGGCTGAAGTGATCTGAATTTGATGTGTGTCATCACTAGGTATGTAAATGTGGTGTCAGATCAGTGGCCCAAAGCCATTTAACCCCTCAAAAACACTGGTTACTTATTCAAATCTGTGAAAAGTGGGTTTTGCCCACTTTGATGCCAGTTCTGATGCCCAGAACCTGTTTGGGCCAGGCTGGAGTGATCTGAACTTGATGTGTGGCATCACTAGGTATGTAAATGTGGTGAGAGATCAGTGGCCCAAAGCCATTTAACCCCTCAAAAACACTGGTTACTTATTCAAATCTGTGAAAAGTGGGTTTTGCCCACTTTGATGCCAGTTCTGATGCCCAGAACCTGTTTGGGCCAGGCTGGAGTGATCTGATTTTGATGTGTGGCATCACTAGGTATGTAAATGTGGTGTGAGATCAGTGGCCCAAAGCCATTTAACCCCTCAAAAACACTGGTTACTTATTCAAATCTGTGAAAACTGGGATTTTTACCACTTTGATGCCAGTTCTGATGCCCAGAACCTGTTTGGGCCAGGCTGAAGTGATCTGAATTTTATGTGTGGCATCACTAGGTATGTAAATGTGGTGTGAGGTCAGTGGCCCAAAGCCATTTAACCCTCAAAAACACTGGTTACTTATTCAAATCTGTGAAAACTGGGGTTTTGCCCACTTTGATGCCAGTTCTGATGCCCAGAACCTGTTTGGGCCAGGCTGGAGGGACCTGAATTTGATATGGGGCATCACTAGGTATGTAAATGTGGTGTCAGATCAGTGGCCCAAAGCCATTTAACCCCTCAAAAACACTGGTTACTTTTTCAAATCTGTGAAAACTGGGGTTTTGCCCACTTTGATGCCAGTTCTGATGCCCAGAACCTGTTTGGGCCAGGCTGGAGTGATCTGAATTTGATGTGTGGCATCACTAGGTATGTAATTGTGGTGTCAAATCAGTGGCCCAAAGCCATTTAACCCTTCAAAAACACTGGTTACTTATTCAAATCTGTGAAAAGTGGGTTTTGCCCACTTTGATGCCAGTTCTGATGCCCAGAACCTGTTTGGGCCAGGCTAAAGTGATCTGAATTTGATGTGTGGCATCACTAGGTATGTAAATGTGGTGTCAGATCAGTGGCCCAAAGCCATTTAACCCTTCAAAAACACCAGTTACTTATTCAAATCTGTGAAAACTGGGATTTTTACCACTTTGATGCCAGTTCTGATGCCCAGAACCTGTTTGGGCCAGGCTAAAGTGATCTGAATTTGATGTGAGGCATCACTAGGTATGTAAATGTGGTGTGAGGTCAGTGGCCCAAAGCCATTTAACCCTTCAAAAACACCAGTTACTTATTCAAATCTGTGAAAACTGGGATTTTTACCACGTTGATGCCAGTTCTGATGCCCAGAACCTGTTTGGGCCAGGCTGAAGTGATCTGAATTTGATGTGTGTCATCACTAGGTATGTAAATGTGGTGTCAGATCAGTGGCCCAAAGCCATTTAACCCCTCAAAAACACTGGTTACTTATTCAAATCTGTGAAAAGTGGGTTTTGCCCACTTTGATGCCAGTTCTGATGCCCAGAACCTGTTTGGGCCAGGCTGGAGTGATCTGAATTTGATGTGAGGCATCACTAGGTATGTAAATGTGGTGTGAGATCAGTGGCCCAAAGCCATTTAACCCCTCAAAAACACTGGTTACTTATTCAAATCTGTGAAAAGTGGGTTTTGCCCACTTTGATGCCAGTTCTGATGCCCAGAACCTGTTTGGGCCAGGCTGGAGTGATCTGAATTTGATGTGTGGCATCACTAGGTATGTAAATGTGGTGTCAGATCAGTGGCCCAAAGCCATTTAACCCTTCAAAAACACCAGTTACTTATTCAAATCTGTGAAAACTGGGATTTTTACCACTTTGATGCCAGTTCTGATGCCCAGAACCTGTTTGGGCCAGGCTGGAGAGATCTGAATTTGATGTGTGGCATCACTAGGTATGTAAATGTGGTGTCAGATCAGTGGCTCAAAGCCATTTAATCCTTCAAAAACACCAGTTACTTATTCAAATCTGTGAAAACTGGGATTTTTACCACTTTGATGCCAGTTCTGATGCCCAGAACCTGTTTGGGCCAGGCTAAAGTGATCTGAATTTGATGTGAGGCATCACTAGGTATGTAAATGTGGTGTGAGGTCAGTGGCCCAAAGCCATTTAACCCTTCAAAAACACCAGTTACTTATTCAAATCTGTGAAAACTGGGATTTTTACCACGTTGATGCCAGTTCTGATGCCCAGAACCTGTTTGGGCCAGGCTGAAGTGATCTGAATTTGATGTGTGTCATCACTAGGTATGTAAATGTGGTGTCAGATCAGTGGCCCAAAGCCATTTAACCCCTCAAAAACACTGGTTACTTATTCAAATCTGTGAAAAGTGGGTTTTGCCCACTTTGATGCCAGTTCTGATGCCCAGAACCTGTTTGGGCCAGGCTGGAGTGATCTGAATTTGATGTGAGGCATCACTAGGTATGTAAATGTGGTGTGAGATCAGTGGCCCAAAGCCATTTAACCCCTCAAAAACACTGGTTACTTATTCAAATCTGTGAAAAGTGGGTTTTGCCCACTTTGATGCCAGTTCTGATGCCCAGAACCTGTTTGGGCCAGGCTGGAGTGATCTGAATTTGATGTGAGGCATCACTAGGTATGTAAATGTGGTGTGAGATCAGTGGCCCAAAGCCATTTAACCCCTCAAAAACACTGGTTACTTATTCAAATCTGTGAAAAGTGGGTTTTGCCCACTTTGATGCCAGTTCTGATGCCCAGAACCTGTTTGGGCCAGGCTGGAGTGATCTGAATTTGATGTGTGGCATCACTAGGTATGGAAATGTGGTGTCAGATCAGTGGCCCAAAGCCATTTAACCCTTCAAAAACACCAGTTACTTATTCAAATCTGTGAAAACTGGGATTTTTACCACGTTGATGCCAGTTCTGATGCCCAGAACCTGTTTGGGCCAGGCTGAAGTGATCTGAATTTGATGTGTGTCATCACTAGGTATGTAAATGTGGTGTCAGATCAGTGGCCCAAAGCCATTTAACCCCTCAAAAACACTGGTTACTTATTCAAATCTGTGAAAAGTGGGTTTTGCCCACTTTGATGCCAGTTCTGATGCCCAGAACCTGTTTGGGCCAGGCTGGAGTGATCTGAACTTGATGTGTGGCATCACTAGGTATGTAAATGTGGTGAGAGATCAGTGGCCCAAAGCCATTTAACCCCTCAAAAACACTGGTTACTTATTCAAATCTGTGAAAAGTGGGTTTTGCCCACTTTGATGTCAGTTCTGATGCCCAGAACCTGTTTGGGCCAGGCTGGAGTGATCTGATTTTGATGTGTGGCATCACTAGGTATGTAAATGTGGTGTGAGATCAGTGGCCCAAAGCCATTTAACCCCTCAAAAACACTGGTTACTTATTCAAATCTGTGAAAACTGGAACTTTTACCACTTTGATGCCAGTTCTGATGCCCAGAACCTGTTTGGGCCAGGCTGGAGTGATCTGAATTTGATGTGTGGCATCACTAGGTATGTAAATGTGGTGTGAGATCAGTGGCCCAAAGCCATTTAACCCCTCAAAAACACTGGTTACTTATTCAAATCTGTGAAAAGTGGGTTTTGCCCACTTTGATGCCAGTTCTACTGCCCAGAACCTGTTTGGGCCAGGCTGGAGTGATCTGAATTTTATGTGTGGCATCACTAGGTATGTAAATGTGGTGTCAGATCAGTGGCCCAAAGCGATTTAACCCCTCAATAACACTGGTTACTTATTCAAATCTGTGAAAACTGGGATTTTTACCACTTTGATGCCAGTTCTGATGCCCAGAACCTGTTTGGGCCAGGCTGAAGTGATCTGAATTTTATGTGTGGCATCACTAGGTATGTAAATGTGGTGTGAGGTCAGTGGCCCAAAGCCATTTAACCCTCAAAAACACTGGTTACTTATTCAAATCTGTGAAAACTGGGGTTTTGCCCACTTTGATGCCAGTTCTGATGCCCAGAACCTGTTTGGGCCAGGCTGGAGGGATCTGAATTTGATATGGGGCATCACTAGGTATGTAAATGTGGTGTCAGATCAGTGGCCCAAAGCCATTTAACCCCTCAAAAACACTGGTTACTTTTTCAAATCTGTGAAAACTGGGGTTTTGCCCACATTGATGCCAGTTCTGATGCCCAGAACCTGTTTGGGCCAGGCTGGAGTGATCTGAATTTGATGTGTGGCATCACTAGGTATGTAATTGTGGTGTCAAATCAGTGGCCCAAAGCCATTTAACCCTTCAAAAACACTGGTTACTTATTCAAATCTGTGAAAAGTGGGTTTTGCCCACTTTGATGCCAGTTCTGATGCCCAGAACCTGTTTGGGCCAGGCTAAAGTGATCTGAATTTGATGTGTGGCATCACTAGGTATGTAAATGTGGTGTCAGATCAGTGGCCCAAAGCCATTTAACCCTTCAAAAACACCAGTTACTTATTCAAATCTGTGAAAACTGGGATTTTTACCATGTTGATGCCAGTTCTGATGCCCAGAACCTGTTTGGGCCAGGCTGGAGTGATCTGATTTTGATGTGTGGCATCACTAGGTATGTAAATGTGGTGTGAGATCAGTGGCCCAAAGCCATTTAACCCCCCAAAAACACTGGTTACTTATTCAAATCTGTGAAAACTGGAATTTTTACCACTTTGATGCCAGTTCTGATGCCCAGAACCTGTTTGGGCCAGGCTGGAGTGATCTGAATTTGATGTGTGGCATCACTAGGTATGTAAATGTGGTGTGAGATCAGTGGCCCAAAGCCATTTAACCCCTCAAAAACACTGGTTACTTATTCAAATCTGTGAAAAGTGGGTTTTGCCCACTTTGATGCCAGTTCTACTGCCCAGAACCTGTTTGGGCCAGGCTGGAGTGATCTGAATTTTATGTGTGGCATCACTAGGTATGTAAATGTGGTGTCAGATCAGTGGCCCAAAGCGATTTAACCCCTCAATAACACTGGTTACTTATTCAAATCTGTGAAAACTGGGATTTTTACCACTTTGATGCCAGTTCTGATGCCCAGAACCTGTTTGGGCCAGGCTGAAGTGATCTGAATTTTATGTGTGGCATCACTAGGTATGTAAATGTGGTGTGAGGTCAGTGGCCCAAAGCCATTTAACCCTCAAAAACACTGGTTACTTATTCAAATCTGTGAAAACTGGGGTTTTGCCCACTTTGATGCCAGTTCTGATGCCCAGAACCTGTTTGGGCCAGGCTGGAGGGATCTGAATTTGATATGGGGCATCACTAGGTATGTAAATGTGGTGTCAGATCAGTGGCCCAAAGCCATTTAACCCCTCAAAAACACTGGTTACTTTTTCAAATCTGTGAAAACTGGGGTTTTGCCCACTTTGATGCCAGTTCTGATGCCCAGAACCTGTTTGGGCCAGGCTGGAGTGATCTGAATTTGATGTGTGGCATCACTAGGTATGTAATTGTGGTGTCAAATCAGTGGCCCAAAGCCATTTAACCCTTCAAAAACACTGGTTACTTATTCAAATCTGTGAAAAGTGGGTTTTGCCCACTTTGATGCCAGTTCTGATGCCCAGAACCTGTTTGGGCCAGGCTAAAGTGATCTGAATTTGATGTGTGGCATCACTAGGTATGTAAATGTGGTGTCAGATCAGTGGCCCAAAGCCATTTAACCTTTCAAAAACACCAGTTACTTATTCAAATCTGTGAAAACTGGGATTTTTACCACGTTGATGCCAGTTCTGATGCCCAGAACCTGTTTGGGCCAGGCTGGAGTGATCTGAATTTGATGTGTGGCATCACTAGGTATGTAAATGTGGTGTGAGATCAGTGGCCCAAAGCCATTTAACCTTTCAAAAACACTGGTTACTTATTCAAATCTGTGAAAACTGGCCATTTGCCCACTTTGATGCCAGTTCTGATGCCCAGAACCTGTTTGGGCCAGGCTGGAGTGATCTGAGTTTGATGTGGGGCATCCCTAGGTATGTAAATGTGGTGTGAGATCAGTGGCCCAAAGCCATTTAACCCCTCAAAAACACTGGTTACTTATTCAAATCTGTGAAAATTGGCTGTGTGCCCACTTTGATGTCAGTTCTGATGCCCAGAACCTGTTTGGGCCAGGCTGGAGTGATCTGAATTTGATGTGTGGCATCACTAGGTATGTAAATGTGGTGTGAGGTCAGTGGCCCAAAGCCATTTAACCCCTCAAAAACACTGGTTACTTATTCAAATCTGTGAAAAGTGGGTTTTGCCCACTTTGATGCCAGTTCTGATGCCCAGAACCTGTTTGGGCCAGGCTAAAGTGATCTGAAATTGATGTGTGGCATCACTAGGTATGTAAATGTGGTGTCAGATCAGTGGCCCAAAGCCATTTAACCCCTCAAAAACACTGGTTACTTATTCAAATCTGTGAAAAGTGGGTTTTGCCCACTTTGATGCCAGTTCTGATGCCCAGAACCTGTTTAGGCCAGGCTGGAGTGATCTGAATTTGATGTGTGGCATCACTAGGTATGTAAATGTGGTGTCAGATCAGTGGCCCAAAGCCATTTAACCCCTCAAAAACACTGGTTAGTTATTCAAATCTGTGAAAAGTGGGTTTTGCCCACTTTGATGCCAGTTCTGATGCCCAGAACCTGTTTGGGCCAGGCTGGAGTGATCTGAATTTGATGTGTGGCATCACTAGGTATGTAAATGTGGTGTCAGATCAGTGGCCCAAAGCCATTTAACCCCTCAATAACACTGGTTACTTATTCAAATCTGTGAAAAGTGGGTTTTGCCCACTTTGATGCCAGTTCTGATGCCCAGAACCTGTTTGGGCCAGGCTGGAGTGATCTGAATTTGATGTGTGGCATCACTAGGTATGTAAATGTTGTGTGAGATCAGTGGCCCAAAGCCATTTAACCTTTCAAAAACACCAGTTACTTATTCAAATCTGTGAAAAGTGGGTTTGCCCACTTTGATGCCAGTTCTGATGCCCAGAACCTGTTTGGGCCAGGCTGGAGTGATCTGAATTTGATGTGTGGCATCACTAGGTATGTAAATGTTGTGTGAGATCAGTGGCCCAAAGCCATTTAACCTTTCAAAAACACCAGTTACTTATTCAAATCTGTGAAAAGTGGGTTTTGCCCACTTTGATGCCAGTTCTGATGCCCAGAACCTGTTTGGGCCAGGCTGGAGTGATCTGAATTTGATGTGTGGCATCACTAGGTATGTAAATGTGGTGTGAGATCAGTGGCCTAAAGCCATTTAACTCCTCAAAAACACCAGTTACTTATTCAAATCTGTGAAAAGTGGGTTTTGCCCACTTTGATGCCAGTTCTGATGCCCAGAACCTGTTTGGGCCAGGCTGGAGTGATCTGAATTTGATGTGTGGCATCACTAGGTATGTAAATGTGGTGTGAGGTCAGTGGCCCAAAGCCATTTAACCCCTCAAAAACACTGGTTACTTTTTCAAATCTGTGAAAACTGGGGTTTTGCCCACTTTGATGCCAGTTCTGATGCCCAGAATCTGTTTGGGCCAGGCTGGAGTGATCTGAATTTGATGTGTGGCATCACTAGGTATGTAATTGTGGTGTCAAATCAGTGGCCCAAAGCCATTTAACCCTTCAAAAACACTGGTTACTTATTCAAATCTGTGAAAAGTGGGTTTTGCCCACTTTGATGCCAGTTCTGATGCCCAGAACCTGTTTGGGCCAGGCTGGAGTGATCTGAATTTGATGTGTGGCATCACTAGGTATGTAAATGTGGTGTGAGATCAGTGGCCCAAAGCCATTTAACCCCTCAAAAACACTGGTTACTTATTCAAATCTGTGAAAACTGGCCATTTGCCCACTTTGATGCCAGTTCTGATGCCCAGAACCTGTTTGGGCCAGGCTGGAGTGATCTGAGTTCGATGTGGGGCATCCCTAGGTATGTAAATGTGGTGTGAGATCAGTGGCCCAAAGCCATTTAACCCCTCAAAAACACTGGTTACTTATTCAAATCTGTGAAAATTGGCTGTGTGCCCACTTTGATGCCAGTTCTGATGCCCAGAACCTGTTTGGGCCAGGCTGGAGTGATCTGAATTTGATGTGTGGCATCACTAGGTATGTAAATGTGGTGTGAGGTCAGTGGCCCAAAGCCATTTAACCCCTCAAAAACACTGGTTACTTATTCAAATCTGTGAAAAGTGGGTTTTGCCCACTTTGATGCCAGTTCTGATGCCCAGAACCTGTTTGGGCCAGGCTAAAGTGATCTGAATTTGATGTGTGGCATCACTAGGTATGTAAATGTGGTGTCCGATCAGTGGCCCAAAGCCATTTAACCCCTCAAAAACACTGGTTACTTATTCAAATCTGTGAAAAGTGGGTTTTGCCCACTTTGATGCCAGTTCTGATGCCCAGAACCTGTTTAGGCCAGGCTGGAGTGATCTGAATTTGATGTGTGGCATCACTAGGTATGTAAATGTGGTGTCAGATCAGTGGCCCAAAGCCATTTAACCCCTCAAAAACACTGGTTACTTATTCAAATCTGTGAAAAGTGGGTTTTGCCCACTTTGATGCCAGTTCTGATGCCCAGAACCTGTTTGGGCCAGGCTGGAGTGATCTGAATTTGATGTGTGGCATCACTAGGTATATAAATGTGGTGTCAGATCAGTGGCCCAAAGCCATTTAACCCCTCAATAACACTGGTTACTTATTCAAATCTGTGAAAAGTGGGTTTTGCCCACTTTGATGCCAGTTCTGATGCCCAGAACCTGTTTGGGCCAGGCTGGAGTGATCTGAATTTGATGTGTGGCATCACTAGGTATGTAAATGTGGTGTGAGGTCAGTGGCCCAAAGCCATTTAACCTTTCAAAAACACGTTACTTATTCAAATCTGTGAAAAGTGGGTTTTGCCCACTTTGATGCCAGTTCTGATGCCCAGAACCTGTTTGGGCCAGGCTGGAGTGATCTGAATTTGATGTGTGGCATCACTAGGTATGTAAATGTGGTGTCAGATCAGTGGCCCAAAGCCATTTAACCCCTCAATAACACTGGTTACTTATTCAAATCTGTGAAAAGTGGGTTTTGCCCACTTTGATGCCAGTTCTGATGCCCAGAACCTGTTTGGGCCAGGCTGGAGTGATCTGAATTTGATGTGTGGCATCACTAGGTATGTAAATGTTGTGTGAGATCAGTGGCCCAAAGCCATTTAACCTTTCAAAAACACCAGTTACTTATTCAAATCTGTGAAAAGTGGGTTTTGCCCACTTTGATGCCAGTTCTGATGCCCAGAACCTGTTTGGGCCAGGCTGGAGTGATCTGAATTTGATGTGTGGCATCACTAGGTATGTAAATGTGGTGTGAGATCAGTGGCCTAAAGCCATTTAACTCCTCAAAAACACCAGTTACTTATTCAAATCTGTGAAAAGTGGGTTTTGCCCACTTTGATGCCAGTTCTGATGCCCAGAACCTGTTTGGGCCAGGCTGGAGTGATCTGAATTTGATGTGTGGCATCACTAGATATGTAAATGTGGTGTGAGATCAGTGGCCCAAAGCCATTTAACCCCTCAAAAACACTGGTTACTTTTTCAAATCTGTGAAAACTGGGGTTTTGCCCACTTTGATGCCAGTTCTGATGCCCAGAACCTGTTTGGGCCAGGCTGGAGTGATCTGAATTTGATGTGTGGCATCACTAGGTATGTAATTGTGGTGTCAAATCAGTGGCCCAAAGCCATTTAACCCCTCAAAAACACTGGTTACTTATTCAAATCTGTGAAAAGTGGGTTTTGCCCACTTTGATGCCAGTTCTGATGCCCAGAACCTGTTTGGGCAAGGCTGGAGTGATCTGAATTTGATGTGTGGCATCACTAGGTATGTAAATGTGGTGTGAGGTCAGTGGCCCAAAGCCATTTAACTCCTCAAAAACACTGGTTACTTATTCAAATCTGTGAAAACTGGGGTTTTGCCCACTTTGATGCCAGTTTTGATGCCCAGAACCTGTTTGGGCCAGGCTAAAGTGATCTGAATTTGATGTGTGGCATCACTAGGTATGTAAATGTGGTGTGAGATTAGTGGCCCAAAGCCATTTAACCCCTCAAAAACACTGGTTACTTATTCAAATCTGTGAAAAGTGGGTTTTGCCCACTTTGATGCCAGTTCTGATGCCCAGAACCTGTTTGGGCCAGGCTGGAGTGATCTGAATTTGATGTGTGGCATCACTAGATATGTAAATGTGGTGTGAGATCAGTGGCCCAAAGCCATTTAACCCCTCAAAAACACTGGTTACTTTTTCAAATCTGTGAAAACTGGGGTTTTGCCCACTTTGATGCCAGTTCTGATGCCCAGAACCTGTTTGGGCCAGGCTGGAGTGATCTGAATTTGATGTGTGGCATCACTAGGTATGTAATTGTGGTGTCAAATCAGTGGCCCAAAGCCATTTAACCCTTCAAAAACACTGGTTACTTATTCAAATCTGTGAAAAGTGGGTTTTGCCCACTTTGATGCCAGTTCTGATGCCCAGAACCTGTTTGGGCCAGGCTAAAGTGATCTGAATTTGATGTGTGGCATCACTAGGTATGTAAATGTGGTGTCAGATCAGTGGCCCAAAGCCATTTAACCCTTCAAAAACACCAGTTACTTATTCAAATCTGTGAAAACTGGGATTTTTACCACGTTGATGCCAGTTCTGATGCCCAGAACCTGTTTGGGCCAGGCTGGAGTGATCTGAATTTGATGTGTGGCATCACTAGGTATGTAAATGTGGTGTGAGATCAGTGGCCCAAAGCCATTTAACCCCTCAAAAACACTGGTTACTTATTCAAATCTGTGAAAACTGGCCATTTGCCCACTTTGATGCCAGTTCTGATGCCCAGAACCTGTTTGGGCCAGGCTGGAGTGATCTGAGTTTGATGTGGGGCATCCCTAGGTATGTAAATGTGGTGTGAGATCAGTGGCCCAAAGCCATTTAACCCCTCAAAAACACTGGTTACTTATTCAAATCTGTGAAAATTGGCTGTGTGCCCACTTTGATGCCAGTTCTGATGCCCAGAACCTGTTTGGGCCAGGCTGGAGTGATCTGAATTTGATGTGTGGCATCACTAGGTATGTAAATGTGGTGTGAGGTCAGTGGCCCAAAGCCATTTAACCCCTCAAAAACACTGGTTACTTATTCAAATCTGTGAAAAGTGGGTTTTGCCCACTTTGATGCCAGTTCTGATGCCCAGAACCTGTTTGGGCCAGGCTAAAGTGATCTGAATTTGATGTGTGGCATCACTAGGTATGTAAATGTGGTGTCAGATCAGTGGCCCAAAGCCATTTAACCCCTCAAAAACACTGGTTACTTATTCAAATCTGTGAAAAGTGGGTTTTGCCCACTTTGATGCCAGTTCTGATGCCCAGAACCTGTTTAGGCCAGGCTGGAGTGATCTGAATTTGATGTGTGGCATCACTAGGTATGTAAATGTGGTGTCAGATCAGTGGCCCAAAGCCATTTAACCCCTCAAAAACACTGGTTACTTATTCAAATCTGTGAAAAGTGGGTTTTGCCCACTTTGATGCCAGTTCTGATGCCCAGAACCTGTTTGGGCCAGGCTGGAGTGATCTGAATTTGATGTGTGGCATCACTAGGTATGTAAATGTGGTGTCAGATCAGTGGCCCAAAGCCATTTAACCCCTCAATAACACTGGTTACTTATTCAAATCTGTGAAAAGTGGGTTTTGCCCACTTTGATGCCAGTTCTGATGCCCAGAACCTGTTTGGGCCAGGCTGGAGTGATCTGAATTTGATGTGTGGCATCACTAGGTATGTAAATGTTGTGTGAGATCAGTGGCCCAAAGCCATTTAACCTTTCAAAAACACCAGTTACTTATTCAAATCTGTGAAAAGTGGGTTTTGCCCACTTTGATGCCAGTTCTGATGCCCAGAACCTGTTTGGGCCAGGCTGGAGTGATCTGAATTTGATGTGTGGCATCACTAGGTATGTAAATGTGGTGTGAGATCAGTGGCCCAAAGCCATTTAACTCCTCAAAAACACCAGTTACTTATTCAAATCTGTGAAAAGTGGGTTTTGCCCACTTTGATGCCAGTTCTGATGCCCAGAACCTGTTTGGGCCAGGCTGGAGTGATCTGAATTTGATGTGTGGCATCACTAGATATGTAAATGTGGTGTGAGATCAGTGGCCCAAAGCCATTTAACCCCTCAAAAACACTGGTTACTTTTTCAAATCTGTGAAAACTGGGGTTTTGCCCACTTTGATGCCAGTTCTGATGCCCAGAACCTGTTTGGGCCAGGCTGGAGTGATCTGAATTTGATGTGTGGCATCACTAGGTATGTAATTGTGGTGTCAAATCAGTGGCCCAAAGCCATTTAACCCCTCAAAAACACTGGTTACTTATTCAAATCTGTGAAAAGTGGGTTTTGCCCACTTTGATGCCAGTTCTGATGCCCAGAACCTGTTTGGGCCAGGCTAAAGTGATCTGAATTTGATGTGTGGCATCACTAGGTATGTAAATGTGGTGTCAGATCAGTGGCCCAAAGCCATTTAACCCCTCAAAAACACTGGTTACTTATTCAAATCTGTGAAAAGTGGGTTTTGCCCACTTTGATGCCAGTTCTGATGCCCAGAACCTGTTTAGGCCAGGCTGGAGTGATCTGAATTTGATGTGTGGCATCACTAGGTATGTAAATGTGGTGTCAGATCAGTGGCCCAAAGCCATTTAACCCCTCAAAAACACTGGTTACTTATTCAAATCTGTGAAAAGTGGGTTTTGCCCACTTTGATGCCAGTTCTGATGCCCAGAACCTGTTTGGGCCAGGCTGGAGTGATCTGAATTTGATGTGTGGCATCACTAGGTATGTAAATGTGGTGTCAGATCAGTGGCCCAAAGCCATTTAACCCCTCAAAAACACTGGTTACTTATTCAAATCTGTGAAAACTGGGGTTTTGCCCACTTTGATGCCAGTTCTGATGCCCAGAACCTGTTTGGGCCAGGCTGGAGTGATCTGAATTTGATGTGTGGCATCACTAGGTATGTAAATGTGGTGTGAGATCAGTGGCCCAAAGCCATTTAACCCCTCAAAAACACCAGTTACTTATTCAAATCTGTGAAAATTGGCTGTGTGCCCACTTTGATGCCAGTTCTGATGCCCAGAACCTGTTTGGGCCAGGCTGGAGTGATCTGAATTTGATGTGAGGCATCACTAGGTATGTAAATGTGGTGTGAGATCAGTGGCCCAAAGCCATTTAACCCCTCAAAAACACTGGTTACTTATTCAAATCTGTGAAAATTGGCTGTGTGCCCACTTTGATGCCAGTTTTGATGCCCAGAACCCCTTTGGGCCAGGCTGGAGACAGTTGAGTTTGATTAGGGGCATCACTAGATAGGTAATTGTGGTGTTAGATCAGTGGCCCAAAGCCATTTAACCCTTTCACTAACATACTTTGGTGCCCACTTTGATGCCCATTTTTTTGCCAGTTTTATAATTTTCGCAGCTGGTTTTGAGTGTATGTATATTAGGGCTCATCAGTGCATTGTATTTTATTATTGTCATGTGTCATTTTTGTTGTTAAATGCATAAAAAACTGAAAAAACTAAATTGCCGAATAAGAAACTGACGAATAAGAAACCAACTTCAGCCCCGAATAAGAAACTGGACGAATAAGAAACCAACTTCAGCATCGTAGATGGACATGTCAACTTAAAGGGAACCTGCATAAGGTATTAGGAGTGTTTTATCAACCTATATTAGCACTAAATTCTAAACGTAGTAGATTAAAAACAAAGTTCAATTGTAACTTCTAGTGGTCACAAGACTAGTCCGGGATCCCATTGACAGTCAATGCCACTGCATGGGTGAAAGCATGCCCACAGCAGTGTAACCAACATCCCAGCATGTGCGTGGAGGAGAAAAGGCACTGCTGCTTCTCCTCGCTGCCCTCTTCGCACAAGCCTGGATATCAGTTATGCTGCTCTGGGTGTGCTTCACTCCCGTGCATTGATTATTAACAGTCTCAAATTAGTCCATTGACCGTAATCCGGGAGAGCAGGAACAGTTTAACTTATTGTTTATGTGTGTAGTTTTAGTGTTTAGGGCGAATACAATCATTAAACTGAGTATTAGGAGGCTGACGAAGCACACCTAAATCCTAATACCTCTTTGGGGTAAATCCTAATAATACGTTTCCCTTTAAAGTACAATAACTTCAAACCTCTCATTTATTTGTGTTTAAGATTCCAGTGGGTGGTATTACTCAATGATTAACAGTCTTCCATGTATGTGTGTGCATAGAGCTGTCAATCATTGATTAGGATTGTGTGCGAGACTCTAAAGGGTATGTGCGCACGTTGCGTTCTGGCGTGACAAATAAAACGCAGCGTTTTGTCACTGCATGTGCGTTTCAAAACGCAGCCAACACGGTGCATTTTAGATGCATTTTGAATGCGGAATTGATGCGTGCTGTATGCTTGCTCTCACATAGAGAGGGAAAAGCATCCAAACGCACAAAAGAAGGGACATAGTATCATAGTATCATAGTTTTTAAGGTTGAAGGGAGACTAAGTCCATCTAGTTCAACCCGTAGCCTAACATGTTGATCCAGAGGAAGGCAAAAAAACCCCCAATGTGACAAACAAGTTCCAATGGGGAAAAAATTCCTTCCTGACTCCACATCCGGCAATCAGACTAGTTCCCTGGATCAATACCCTGTCATAAAATCTAATATACATAACTGGTAATATTAAATTTTTTAAGAAAGGCATCCAGGCTCTGCTTAAATGTTAGTAGTGAATCACTCATTACAACATCATGCGGCAGAGAGTTCCACAGTCTCACTGCTCGTACAGTAAAGAATCCTCGTCTGTGATTATGATTAAACCTTCTTTCCTCAAGACGTAGCGGATGCCCCCGTGTTCCAGTCGCAGGCCTAGGTGTAAAAAGATCTTTGGAAAGGTCTCTGTACTGTCCCCTCATATATTTATACATTGTGATTAGATCCCCCCTAAGCCTTCGTTTTTCCAAACTAAATAACCCCAAGTTTAATAACCTGTCTTGGTATTGCAGCCCACCCATTCCTCTAATAATCTTGGTCGCTCTTCTCTGCACCCTCTCCAGTTCAGCTATGTCCTTCTATATCGGTGACCAGAATTGTACACAGTATTCTAAGTGCGGTCGCACTAGTGACTTGTACAGAGGTAGAACCAGGGGCGTAACGACCGCGGTCGCAGAGGTCGCCACTGCGACCGGGCCCGCAGGGTTATAGGGGCCCGGCAGCCGCTCTGCAGAGCCGGCTGCCGGGCCCCTATGTGTAGTGCCGCTGTGTAGTGGCCGACTACGCGACCGTCAGGGGGCCGGCCTGTGAGAGGGGCTCTCTGACCTGCGGCAGAGCAGAAGTGCTCCTGCACAGCACACGGAATCCATCCTTCCAGGACCTGCGATGATGTCACGCCCATGTGACTGTGTGGGAGGAGACACAGGATGCCGGGGAGAAAGCAAGATACTGATTCCTGAACGATTTTGGACATATGACTCGTAATGAAAAAAGAGAGGACATGAGGGGTGTGCAGGGTGAGTGGCATATGAGGGCTGCAGACTTTGACAGAAGCATGTGAAGGGGTGCAGAGAGTTTGAGAGGGGTAAGTTGAGGTACAGGCAGGGTGTGAGACATAGGAGAGTGTAGTGTGTGTGATATGGGGGGTGCAGGCTGTATGGGGAGCAGAGCGTATGACATATGGGGGCAGGGGCGTAACTACCGCGGTCGTAGGGGTCGGAAGAGGAAGAGAGGTACTTGTTTTTTTATTTTGCTGGCTGCATGACACATGGAAACCCTGGTGGGGCTGGCTGCATGGCACATGGAGGCCCTGGTGGGGCTGGCTGCGTGACACAGAGGCCCTGGGGGGGCTGGCTGCATGACAGCTGGGGGTACTGGATTCATGACACATGGAGGCCCTGGTGGGGCTGGCTGCATGACACATGGAGGCCCTGGAGGGGCTGGCTGCATGACACATAGAGGCCCTGGCTGCATGACACATGGAGGCCCTGGTGGGGCTGGCTGCATGACACAGAGGCCCTGGGGGGGCTGGCTGCATGGCACCTGAGGGTACTGGCTGTATGACACATGGAGGCCCGGGGGGGGGGCTGGCTGCATGACACATGGAGGCCCTGGTGGGGCTGGCTGCATGACCCCTGGGGGGGGCTGGCTGCATGACACATGGAAGCCCTGGTGGAGCTGGCTGCATGACACAGATGCCCTGGGGGGCTGGCTGCATGACACCTGGGGGTGCTGGCTGCATGACACATCGAGGCCCAGGGGGGTACTGGATTCATGACACATGGAGGCCCTGGTGGGGCTGGCTGCATGACACATAGAGGCCCTGGTGGGGCTGGCTGCATGACCCCTGGGGGGCTGGCTGCATGACACATGGAAGCCCTGGTGGAGCTGGCTGCATGACACAGATGCCCTGGGGGGCTGGCTGCATGACACCTGGGGGTGCTGGCTGCATGACACATTGAGGCCCTGGGGGGCTGGCTGCATGACACATTGAGGCCCTGGGGGGCTGGCTGCATGACACAGATGCCCTGGGGGGCTGGCTGCATGACACCTGGGGGTGCTGGCTGCATGACACATCGAGGCCCAGGGGGGTACTGGATTCATGACACATAGAGGCCCTGGTGGGGCTGGCTGCATGACACAGAGGCCCTGGTGGGGCTGGCTGCATGACCCCTGGGGGGTCTGGCTGCATGACAGATGGAAGCCCTGGTGGAGCTGGCTGCATGACACAGATGCCCTGGGGGGCTGGCTGCATGACACCTGGGGGTGCTAGCTGCATGACACATTGAGGCCCTGGGGGGCTGGCTGCATGACACATTGAGGCCCTGGGGGGCTGGCTGCATGACACAGATGCCCTGGGGGGCTGGCTGCATGACACCTGGGGGTGCTGGCTGCATGACACATCGAGGCCCAGGGGGGTTCTGGCTGCATGACACATTGAGGCCCTGGTGGGGCTGGCTGCATGACACATGGAGGCCCTGGGGGGGCTGGCTGCATGACACCTGGGGGGGGCTGGCTGCATGATACATGGAGGCCCTGGGGGGGCTGGCTGCATGACACCTGGGGGATCTGGCTGCATGACACATTGAGGCCCTGGGGGGGGGGGGCTGGCTGCATGACACATGGAGGTCTATGGGACTGCATAATAAACATAAAGGACACCTTATGCATGGACTAGGGGTGCATTATACATGGAGATCTATGGAGCTGCATTATACAAAATGAAGGACACCTTATACATGGAATATAGGGGTGCATTATACATGGAGGAGTATGGGGCTGCATAATACAATATGATGATTTATGGGGCTGAATTATAATACATGGAGGACTATGGAGCCTACCTTATACATGGACTATGGGGGTTATAAAACATGGAAGACTGTGGTGCAGTATAAAATATGGAGAACTATGGGGTGAATTATAATACATCGAGAACTATGGGAAATGCATTGTAATACATGGGGGACTATGGGAGTGCATTCTAATATATGACGGGTTATGTGGGACCCTTTATACTATATGGAAGGCTATGTGGGGGCCATTATAGTATTTGGAGAACTATATACAAGGGGGACAAAGATACAAGCATGGGATGGTAATGTTTTGTGGTGAAGGGGAAAAGGCTCTTTCCCTCAGCACCCAGCTTTCCCATGCTCTGCTGTACATCTTCTCTCAGCACCCACCTTTCCCATGCTCTGCTGTACATCTTCTCTCAGCACCCAGCTTTCCCATGCTCTGCTGTACATCTTTCCCTCAGCACCCAGCTTTCCCATGCTCTGCTGTACATCTTCTCTCAGCACCCAGCTTTCCCATGCTCTGCTGTAAATCTTCTCTCAGCACCCAGCTTTCCCATGCTCTGATATGGGAAAGCTGGTTGCTGAGGGTAAGATTGATATCAGAACATAGCAAAGCTGGGTGCTGATAGAGGGATTTCAGATCATGGGAAACCTGGGTGCTGTGGGTAAAAGCCAAGTGTCAGCGTCATTATCCTGTACACCGAGTGTCAGTGTCATTATCCCGTACCCTAAGTGTCGGGGTACGTAGAGGGGGGCCCCGGTCCAAATTTCGCATCAGGGCCCATCAAACTCTAGTTACGCCACTGGGTAGAACTATATTTTTTTCATGAACACTTATACCTCTTTTAATACATCCCATTATTTTATTAGCCCTGGCAGCAGCTGCCTGACACTGTCCACTAAAGTGAAGTTTACCATCCACCCATACACCCAAGTCTTTTTCTGTGTCTGTTTTACCCAGTGTTCTACAATTAAGTACATAATCATAAATGTTATTTCCTCTACCCAAGTGCATGACCTTACATTTATCTACATTAAACTTCAATTGCCACTTCTCAGCCCAATCCTCCAATTTACATAAATCTCCCTGTAATATAAAATTATCCTCTTCTGTATTGATTACCCTGCAGAGTTTAGTATCATCTGCAAATATTGAAATTCTACTCCGCATGCCCCCAACAAGGTCATTTATAAATATGTTGAAAAGAAGCGGGCCCAATACTGACCCCTGTGGTACCCCACTATGAACTGAGACCCAGTCCGAGTACGTACCATTAATAACGACCCTTTGTTTCCTATCACTGAGCCAGTTTTTAACCCAGTTACACATATTTTCCCCTATCCCCATTATTCTCATTTTATGTACCAACCTTTTGTGTGGCACCGTATCAAAAGCTTTTGAAAAGTCCATATACACAACATCCACTGCATTTCCCTGGTCCAGACTTGAACTTACCTCTTCATAGAAGCTGATCAAATTTGTTTGACATGTTGCTTTTTAGAATGCATCAATTTTGTCAAAAGTTTGGCATCCAAAATGCTGCGTTCCAAAACGCAACATACGCATGGAATTTGCTTAATTCTCAGATTTTGCTGGGGAAGCAGAACACGTGTGTACGCTGCAGTTCAAAACGCTGCGTAAATGCATGTAAATACGCAACGTGCGCATAGACCCCAAGGCTACATGTTGACGTTGAGTATTTGGTTGTTTTCTTTTTACCTCAGCATTTTGAAAGTCAAAACCAGCAGGGTAGCAAAAATGCAGAAGTGGTACCCATGTTTCTAGGATACTTTTCTTCTAAGGTCTCGCTCATATTAGCGTTTATATCGGACAACTGAAATGCGAGAAATTCTCACATTCCACTCTCACCAAAGTCAGTCAATGAATCATAGGAGATCTGCGATTTTTTTTCTCATGCCAATTTGGCAAGAGCAAAACATTGCAGCATGCTGTGATTAGTAGCTTATCTCTGCTTGCTCGCACCTATACAAGTCTATGGGTGCGTGTGAAACATCAGACTGCACTCATATGTTATCGAAGTGCAGTCCGATATATACGGCGATAGGTAATGGAGAAGATGGAGAGATTAATCTCTGATTTTCACAAGCGAGAGAATCGGGTCGTGGTAACATGATACTCAGCTCACACTCACAGCAGGTTTTGAGCCGAATGTCATTAGCATATTGATGTTAAAAGGCTACTGTGACGCCGGCCTAAGGCTGTGTGCACACGTTGCGTTTTTTACCGCGGAAACGCTGCGTTTAGAACCGCAGCGTTTCAGTGGCAAATTGCATGCGTTCAGCTTTCCCAGCAAAGTGTATGAGAAAGCCGAAAAATCAGTGCACACGCTGCTTTTCTAAACGCAGCGTTTTGGATGCCAAAAATCGGTGCGGAAAGAAAAGCAGCATGTCACTTCTTTTGTGCGTTGTGGCTGCGTTCTCTCCCCCATTGAATCAATGATGTGGGGTCAGAACGCAGCTACACCGCAGTGAGCTGCTTTTTTGTTGCGGTCCGCGGCCTTTGTCGGCACGCCAGAACGCAGGCATTTACCTGGAAGTGAGGTCAAGAGGTTTCCTGTTGACCTCACTTCCTGGCAAAGTCCAGGAAAGCCCCCGGTGTCACCAAAGATCGCGCCCCGACCCCCGACCCCCCCCCTCCCAAAAATCCAACATGGCCGCGCGCACAGTAGCGCACCGGCCGCCCTGCTCCTATGATTTCTGTCGCATGTGCAATAACACATGCGACAGAAAAATGCCCCCCAGGCCCTGCCCGGTCACCCCCTATTCCCCCGGTATTCCCTTACCTGTCCGGTCGCAGCGCTGATCCCCCGCGGCCCCCTCCTCCTTCACAGTGCACGCCGACCGGCCACATGAGCAGAGCAGCTGACAGCCAGCACTGTGTTCAGTGTGAGCTGTGCTGGCTGCTCGCACTCTGCAGCTGTGACCCGGGGAGAGTGGGTGCAGATTTTTGGCACCCACTCTCCTCAAATGGAGGGTCTGCCCTCCTAGAAAATGGGGGATACGTTCCCTGAACGTGCCCCCATATTCTAGAAGGTCCAGAGGCGACGTGGGACGTCCATATGGATTTCTGCGGACCCATTTTTTTCAAATTTTTTGAATAAATTGGAGAACAAGGGAATGATTTGGGGAGTGTTT
This sequence comes from Anomaloglossus baeobatrachus, assembly GCF_048569485.1. NCBI lineage: Eukaryota > Metazoa > Chordata > Amphibia > Anura > Aromobatidae > Anomaloglossus > Anomaloglossus baeobatrachus. The sequence goes on from NC_134356.1 coordinate 452,902,913, forward strand.
TTTCTAATAAAAAATTTTTTGTCATTTTTTTTTGCTTTTGTTTACTGTCAATTAGTTATGTCGGGTATCTAATAGACGCCGTGACATCACTAATTGCTGGGCTTGATGCCAGGTGACATTACACATCTGGTATCAACCCCATTTATTACCCCGTTTGCCAACGCACCAGGGCGCGGGATGAGTTGGGGCGAAGCGCCATGATTGGCGCATCTAATGGATGCGCCACTTCTGGGGCGGCTGCGGCCTGCTATTTTTAAGTTGGGAAGAGTCCGATAACCATGGCTCTTCCCACCCTGAGAATACCAGACCCCAGCTGTCAGCTTCACCTTGGCTGGTGATCTAATTTGGGGGGACCCCACGTTATTTTTTTTTTTAATTCTTTATTTATAAATAAAAAAAAAAGCCTGGGGAGCCCTCCAAATTGATCACCAGCCAAGATGAAGCTGCCAGCTGTGGTTTGCAGGCTACAGCTGTCTGCTTTACCCTGACTGGCTATCAAAAATAGGGGGGACCCCACGCCATTTTTTTCATTGTTTTTTTTTTTTTATTTATTGGATAAATACTAAGCTAGGCACCCTTTAGTGCCACATGAAAGGTACTAAAGGTGCCAGCTTAGAATATGCAGGCGGGGGTGGGACGTTATATATATTTGACATCCATTCATCCATTGACGCTTTTTAGGTTGTGTGCCCACAATCAGGGTTTGCAGCGTTATGGGCGCTGAGTGTTTTCCCTGCGTCCATAACGCTGCGTTGTGCAGTAGAAGCACAGTGGAAGGATTTTTAGAAATCCCATGCCCACTGTGCTTCTTTTCTCCGCAGCATAAACTGACGTGTGGCGCAGCTTCCCGAGCCTCAGCATGTCAATTTATGCTGCGGAGATGAGTGTGCTCTGCAGGTAGCATAGAGCTCCACAGCAGCCTGAACCCAAATCGTGGGCATGGGCAGCTGCGTTCTCCCGTGGACAACACTCACATCTCTGCAGGAAGGCTGACACTGTGTACTAGACGCCGTGTCGCTGGATCATGGCCACATAGCCTTAGGCCTCTTTCACACGTCAGTGATTCTGGTACGTTTGTGCTTTTTTTTTTAAACGTACCAGAATCACTGACATACGCAGACCCATTATAATGAATGGGTCTGCTCACACGTCAGTGATTTTTCACTGCATGTGTCTCCGTGCGGCGTACCCGCGTGTGCGTGATTGCCGCACGGAGACATGTCCATTTTTTTCTGGCATCACTGATGTTCCACGGACCACGCAGTGGTGTGGTCCGTGAAACACGTGCCAGAAAAAAACGTGCTTTTAAAATAAAAATCATTTTAACTCACCCGGCGTCCAGCGATGTCCTCTGCAGCCCGTTCTCCCTGCTGCTTCTGAGCCGGCTCATTATTGTCACGCATATTCATGATGTGCGACACAGCCGACCTGGAAGCAGCTGCTGCGGGGGTCAAGGCCGGATGGATGCTGCACCGCGGGAGCGATCAGCACCATGGAGAGCGGGAGCGGGCGCAGGTGAGTTAATCTCTAAGTGCAATCACGGGCCACGGAGAACGGAGCCCGGATTGCACTTAGACAACCCATGTGTGCCGTGATTCACGGCACACGCAGGGACATGTGCGTGTTTTACACGCCAGTGGAAAACGTCAGTGTTTTTCACTGACGTGTGAAACGGGCCTAAAAGTGAGAATATTGTTGCTACAGCAACATTTTGGGTGAAGTAGCTGTGGATTCAAAATGCTTAATATACTCCAGAATAAAATCCTTGAGGGGTGCAGATTCCAAAATGGGGTCACTTGTGGGGGTTTTCTGACGTATAGGTACCCAAGGGGCTCTGCTAATGTGACATGGTGCGCGAAGTTTATTTCAACTTTTCCAAAATTCAAATGGTGCTCCTTCCATTCCAAGCCCTCCCATTTATCCAAACAGAATGTGGAGAAGGAAATGACATCACAGGTTTTTTTTTCCAAAGGTCTGTGTTCAACCAACTTTATTAACACTGACAAGTCTTAAAAAAACGCACCTAAAAAAACGCATGAAAAACGCATGAAAAACGCATGCGATTTCGATGCCTTTTTCTCAAAAAGCATTGTTTACAATTCTCCCCTCTGCCAGAGGGTGCGTTTTTTTTCTGCGCTGAAAAAAAAGCAACGTGTGCACATAGCCTAATTGTTTCACTCTTGGTTTTGACTTACAGATACTAAAAAGGTAAAAAAACTCACCAAATACTTAACACTTGCATGTAGCCATGTCCACGATGATCTTTTGGTGAGTTTTTGATGCTGCGTGCCTTTGCTGTGTCAAAAACACAGCATCGTACAGCTCTTATGTGCACTGTGCTTCTTTATTACACTGCATAAGCTGACCTGCAGTGTATATTTCTATTGATGGTTCATAGTTTTCTGTGCAGGTTTTCCTCAGACATACACTAGATGCAGAAAACTGCAGGTAATAAAAGCAGATGTGTTTTCAGTGCATTTCCGTATCCAATGCACATGTATCCCGCACCTTAGAATGTCAAAGATTTATGAAAGCCAAATACCAGGAAGTTTCAAAAACTAAGCAGCTTTAAGGTATAACATCAAACACAGACATAAAACCGCAGCGTCAAAAGCAAGATAAAAACGCAATGAAAAAAATGCATAGAATCTAATTTACATAATAGGTGCATATATTTTGCAACATTAAAAACTCACCAAAAGCTCACTGTGGACCTTAGGCTTGGACGACAGAGAGACAAGTGTTGAATTGCGACATTGCATCTAATAGTTACAAGCTTTCATCTCCTGCAGCACAGTCACAAATGTGTCCAAATTTGTTGGCTTTTCTGTTGCTGGTTGCTGACTATTTTTGCATGAAATTCACCAAAACGCTGCACTTCCAGTTGACCTGACATAACCAAGGTGGGCCCCAGTTTTCCTGAGAAACCTCTGTTTTGACAAACAGCCAGACGCAGGAAAACAAGGAGGAATATTTGAATTTTGGAAGACTTTTGAAAATTATTTGAATTTTGGTGTGAAATAGATGGCGGGCACCATGTGGCATTTGCAGAGCCCCTCAAGTACTATAACATCAGAAACCCCCCACAAGTGACCCCATTTTGGAAACAAGACCCACCAAGGAATTTATGAAGTGGTGTGTTGCATATATTGAATTGAACCCATAGGTGCTTCACAGAACATTTTAAAATGTGAATGTTAAAATGTTATTTTAGCCCAAAACGTGTAATTTTCACAATGGATAATAAACCACAGACCCCACAATTTGTTACCTAATTTCTCCAGAGCACAGTGTTACCCCGTACATGGTCAAAAACTATTGTTTGAGCACATGGCAGGGCTCAGAAAGCGCCATTTGATTTTTTTGAAACACAAATTTGGACAACGCTCCTGAGGTGCCAAAAATACGACACCCACATGTGACCCCATTTGGCAAACTAAACCCTATAATGAATTAATCTAATGGTGTGGTGAGTATTTTTTTAACGCAGAAACTACACAGAATTTTATGTATTGGGCCATGCGAATGAAAAAAGTAGGGTTTTTCCTCTAAAATTTTAATTCAACCTCAAAATTTTAATTCACACAAAGGCTAATGGGAGAAAATGGACAAGATGATTTGTGATACAATTTTTACTGAACGTGGCACAATACTACATATGTGGTTGTATACTACTGTGAGTACATGGTGGGAATCATATGGGATGGAGCGTGACTTGGTATTTAGAGAGCAAATTCAGTTTAATGGGATTGTGGCCACCATTAGCTGAGCCCCTTAGGTGTCAGATCAGCAGAAATCCCGCAAGTGACCCCATATTAGAAACGTCATTGCGTAAGGAATTCATCTAGGGGTGTAGTGAATATTTAGAACCCACAGGTGCCTCTCAGAATTTTATAACATTGGGACATGGAAATATAACATTTTAGTGGTAAAAATGTAATTTTTTTTTAATTACCTTCAAATTTGTCAGTTACATAAGAGTTAAAAGGTGAAAATGAACACCACAATTCATTGCACAATTTTTTCCAAATACGGTGATGCCTAAAGCCTGCTTTACACCTAACGATATCACATACGATATCGTATGCGATCGTACCCGCCCCCATCGTATGTGCGGCACCGTGTCGCACAAACGATTATTTGCCGTCACACGTACTTACCCTTCCATACGACCTCGATGTGGGCGGCGAACGTCCACTTCCTGGAGTGGGAGGGACGTTCGGTGTCACAGCGACGTCACGCGGCAGCCGGCCAATAGAAGCGGAGGGGCAGAGATGAGCGGGACGTAAACATCCCGCCCACCTCCTTCCTTATTGCCAGCGTGAGCCGCGGGACGAATGTAAGATCTGTTCATCGTTCCCGGGGTGTCACACACCGCGATGCGTGCTGCCTCGGGAACATTGAACAACCCGACGTGCAATTTTAAGGAAATGAACGGTTTTACGTTCAATCGCACGTAGCTGTCACACGCTACAACAACACTAACGATGCCGGATGTGCGTCACTTACGATGTGACCCCGCCGAAACATTGTTAGATTTGTTGTAGCGTGTAAAGCCCGCTTTATACGTAATCAGAAACTACTGTTTGGCCACACGGCAGGGTTGAGAAGGAAGGAGCGCCATTTGGCTTCTAGAGCACAGATTTTCCTAGAATAGTTTGAAGGTGATGTTTTCAGAGACCCTAAAGGTGACAGAACAGCAGAAAAACCCTCAAAGTGACCCCACTGTAGAAAACACATTTCAAGTTAATGTATGACTATTTTGGAGCATCCACGCCAGGCTCTTTTTCTGGAAAATTACAAATATGACAGTTTAATGCCCTGCTTGTGCTTCTGGAGACATGCAGTCTATAAATTAAGTGCAGTCCCACTACAATAATGCCGTACACGTGGACGCTTACTGCGGTTTTAACACAGGGGGATCAGAAGGAGGGGGGCATCTAGATTTGAGAGGGTAGATGTCACTGGATTTTATTTGAAGGGTGGGAGACATAACGCTTTTCTAGAGTCTTTGTTCTACCACTAACTGAGCCCCCTGAAGAAGTGACAAAACACGCGTCGGGGTGGAGGGATGCATGGCACACTACAGCATATATAAGAAGTTACTCACAATTTAACTACTATTACGCTAGCAATTTGATATTCTGACTAGTACTATTTGTACTGGTCATATCTGTGCTGCTCATCTGTATTTTGATATACATCTGCTAGGGTGCATTTAAATGTCCCTTATGATGGGCTTGAATACATATGCAAGGCAAGCACAAATTATTATACCTCTTATAGGTAGTCTCTGGTTTGAGCCATAATTTTGACTATTTATACATGCATTTGCACTTTATAAACTTGCCTATCAATACCATTTTAAATTTGCACATACCGGTATATGTTTACTGAGTATATGTATGAACTTGTTTATTTAATCATTGCATATTTGCACAATATCCCTTTATACAATTGGGATTTTTCTATGGTTTGCATATTTGCACAGCATAAGTGTTTAGAAATATTGATCTATTAGAAATTTTACTTGGCTTATTTGCATATTAGCAATATATAAATTTCACCAATATCTATTGTGGCTACCTTTTTTAACATGAGGATAATACTGTTGTCATGCTATGGTGTCCCTCTATGCAGATACCTCTGCCATTATTTTAAGGGATATGCATTTTATATATTTTCTATATAATAAACTATACATTTTTATTGGTTTCCTGAACTTTTTTCTTAAGAATTATTATCTCAATATTAATGGTGTTTCAAGACCTCTAAAATTCAACCTGGCATGCTGGATATTAGCTTCTGGGCCGAATCCTGACTTTTTGGCTAATCAGTTGTTGGAGGTTATTACAATTTATGTGCTTTTGTTTGTCAAACCACTTTGAAGATTGAGCCCAGCTTCTCAATGGGATTAAGATCTGGGGAGTTTACCTAGCCATGGACCACAAATTTCAATGTTTTGTTCTGTGAGCCACTAAGTTATCACCTTTGCCTTGTGAAATGGTGCTCAACCATGCAGGAAAAATATTGCAATTTTCACCTTTGGATGAAAGGCAAGCCCACACATGAATGGTGTAAGGATACTTTACCGTTGGCATGACACAGGGTTCATGGTTGCGCTCACCTTTTCTTCTTCAATCATTCTTTCAGATGTCCCAAACAGTCTGAAGGAGCTTCACCAGAGAAGATAACTTTGCAGACATACAGGGATTGGACTGGACAAGACTGGGGAAAGTTATTTTTCTCTGATGAAGCCCCTTCATACTGTTTGGGACATCTGGAAGAATGATTATCCAGAGGCAAAAAAGTAAGCACTACCATGTGTCTTAAGTCATGCCAATAGTAAAGCATCCTGAGACCATTCAAGTGTATGGGATCCTTTTCCTTGAAAGCAGTGGGCTCACTTACAATTTTGCATAAGAGCACCACCATAAATAAAGAATGGTATCTAAACATCCTGAAAGAGAAGCTTCTCAACGATCCAGGAGCAATTTGGTCATGGACGGTGATTTTTTCCAACATGATGAAGCACAATGTCACAAGGCCAAACAGTGAAATTGGTTTTCTATCCAGGAAACTCTCAGATCTCAATCTTGAGAACTTATGGTCTTAAAAAGCAGGAGGTGATACAAAAACCAGAAGGGTCAGGGTCTGACTACTGTACGAAAAATTGGCTGAGCTTTATCAATATCGTCATCCATGTCCTTTTTTTCTGTGTGTGATCTGCTTTCATACATCTACACTCAAAGATGTAGATTATTAAATAGTTTCATAGGTTATTAATGGAAATTTTTCCATAGAAATCGGATGCCATACATGAATGTGGGATTTGTTGTTTTTTGTCTGCAGATCCATACACTTCTATGAGACTTAGACCGGTTTCACATTTGCGTCGTTTTGACGGAAACGGAATCCAGCACAGATGCAGTACAGTTCATTTATTTACAGTGGAAGCGCGACACCATGTGGACACATGTGATTGTGTATGAAGCACACAACCGCATGAAGTCGCGCTTCCACTGTAAATAAATGAACTGTACTGCATCTGTGCTGGATTCCGTTTCCATCAAAACGACACAAATGTGAAATTGGCCTTATCCAAGACTCGGAAAAGAATAGTGCATCCTGGGATTTATTTTTTCAGTCAATCTGAATCTGAGTCATTTGAATAGCCCTACAGGTGACTCTCCTCTGTGACTCGCTCTCCCCTGCCCAAGATGTCATGCAAGTGTCTTCTTTCGCATGTGCAGATAGCCTGGCTCTCCAGCATTATCTGGATCTCAATGCACATGCACCGCCACAAGGAATGATGGCACTTAGGCAAGAAAAGAGGCTAGCAGCAGGCGGAGAAAGAGGCTGGAGAGCTATAAGTGTAGACCACTGGCATAAACATTTGCCAATAAGTAAAAAAAATAAAATAAAAAAAAAAAGGTATGTGCACAATCAACATTACAGCAACTTTACATCGATGACGTTCGTTTGAGGGGGAAAAAAAAAAACCCCAACAAAAACAGTCAATGAGTTCCCTTTAAAATAGGGCAATCAGGAGGTGTGGCTAAAACCTTACTACTAGTCATGTCACAGAATTTAATAAAAAAAAAAAAAAAACCTTTCTACAGTCCTGGCCAAAGGTTTTGAGAATGCTACAAATATTAATTATTACAAAGTCTACTGCTTAAGTTTTTCTAATGGCAATTTGCATATACTCCAGAATGTCATAAAGAGTGATCAGCTTAACAGCAATTACTTGCAAAGTCAATGTTGGCTAAGAAAATGAACTTCAACCCCCAAAACACATTTCAACATCATTGCATTCCTGCCTTAAAAGGAGCAGCTGACATCGTTTTAGTGATTGTTCCATTAACACAGGTGTGGGTGTTGATGAGGACAGGGCTGGCGATCAGTCAGTCATGATTAAGAATGACACCACTGGACACTTTAAAAGGAGGCTGGTGCTTGGTATTGTTTCTCTTCAGTTAACCATGGTTATCTCTAAAGAAACACGTGCAGCCATCATTGCTCTGCACAAAAATGGCCTAACAGGGAAGAGTATCGCAGCTACAAAGATTGCACCTCAGTCAACAATCTATCGCATCATCAAGAACTTCAAGGAGAACGCTTCCATTGTTACCAAAAAGGCTCTAGGGCGCCCAAGAAGGACCAGCAAATGCCAGGACCGTATCTTAAAACTGTTTCAGCTGCGGGATCGGACTACCAGCAGTGCCGAGCTAGCTCAGCAATGGCAGCAGGCTGGTGTGAGTGCTTATGCACGCACTGTGAGGCGTGAGACTGCTTGAGCAAGGCCTGGTTTCAAGGAGGGCAGCAAAGAAGCCACTTCTCTCCAGAAAAAACATCAGGGACCGACTGATATTCTGCAAAAGGTACAAGGAGTGGACTGCTGAGGACTTGGGTAAAGTCATTTTCTCAGATGAATCCCCTTTTCGATTGTTTGGGACATCTGGAAAACAGCTTATTAGGAGAAGAAGAGGTGAGCGCTACCACCAGTCTTGTCTCATGCCAACTGTTAAGCATCCTGAAACGATTCATGTGTGGGGTTGCTTCTCAGCCAAGGGAATCGGCGCACTCACAGTCTTGCCTAAAAACACAGCCATGAATAAAGAATGGTACCAGAATGTCCTCCAAGAGCAGTTTGGCGCCCAATAATGCCTTTTCCAGCATGATGGAGCAACTTGCCATAAAGCAAAGGTGATCACTAAATGGCTCATGGAACAAAACAGAGATTTTGGGTCCATGGCCTGGAAACTCCCCAGATCTTAATCTCACTGAGAACTTGTGGGCAATCATCAAGAGACGGGTGGACAAACAAAAACCAACAAATTCTGGCAAAATGCAAGCATTGCTTATGCAAGAATGGACAGCTATCAGTCAGGATTTGGTCCAGAAGTTGATTGAGAGCATGCCAGGGAGCATTGCAGAGGTCCTGAAGAAGAAGGGTCAACACTGCAAATATTGACTTGCTGCATGAACTCATTCTGTCAATATAACCTTTTGGTACTCATGATTGCAATTATATTTCTGTATGTGATGTAAACATCAGACAAACACAATTAAAAACCAGTGGGCAACAGATCATGTGAAAATGTAATTTTGGTGTCATTCTCAAAACTTTTGGCCATGACTGTAGACTATAAAGTTTTTATTTGCTACTATTTCCAGAAAATTGCAAAGAGTATGGTCTCCAGAGATCTGTTTTCCCCCGAGTTTGCATATAGTAAGTGATGCTATGATGCCTCTCTCAGGTTGCAGCAGACTATTGAAATGATGTCTGAAGTGCGCATTTAAATAATCATTGTTTCTAGTTTTTGCATTAAATTTGCATGAATTTATGAAAGCTAGCATGAAAAATGACATTTCTTACTAATAGCAAGCAGTACATGAACAATACTAATATATTCAGTATTAATGCCAGGAGCCTCATGCCTAGTACGCCTTCAATGAACACTTTTGCAAAGTATAAGGCGTAATGTTGGCAAGAAAAAAAAACCAAAAACATTTAGAATGTATGGATCCGGTAAGACAAATATTGTCTGTTCAGCTGTATGTGTGGATTACTGAAAAAAGCTGGAGGGGAAAAAAGCGGAATTGGGTCTTACCCAGTAACACAGAATAAAAGTACCGTAATAAGGGAATATGCTCACCTTATTGAGTGGTGAAACTCACAACCAGATATTAAGCTTGTAACCAGCTGCTGCAGATACCACGTGCTGGAGAAGCCAAAAAGCCACTGAGGAACACAATTAATGTGGAACTGTTACTGCACTTCTGGAGATACGACATAGATCCAGGAGAGGTGGTTTAATTCTAAATATTTCAAAGTGTACACCCCACTTCTTCCTCAGGAAATCGACCAATATGATCTGGTCATATTGGTGAATTTCCTGATGAAGTGGGGTAAACTTCAAAACTCATTCAAGTAAATCACCGTTCCTGGATGTGTCGTATCTTCAGTAGCGCAGTAACAGTTGCACATTAACAGTGTTCCTCAGTGGCTTTCTGGATCACTGAAACACATTTGTACTAGTGATGCAGTATTATTTAGCTCGCCTATATGGCGCCATTGATTCCAAAAGTGCTTTACAGACTAACACTGTCACCATAGAGGCTCACAATCTAAATTCCGTGTGTGTGTGTGTGTGTGTGTGTGTGTGCCCAGAGTACTCAGAGCAACACACTTAAGGGAAGAACATCCAATGTGCTTGCAACCAATATCTTTGGTGTGCTTGAACCCAGTACCCTAACGCTATAAGGATATAGCGCTAATCGCTGAGCCACCATGCACTAGTAAATAATACACCAAAGCAGCAGCATTTGCTTATACTTGTTACCAGCAAGCTAAAGCGGCAACACTCAGTTTCCTGCTGCACAAGCAAGTACAATTTAAAGGTTCATAAAAGAAGGTGACAACTACTCCTGGACTAGACCCATTTGAATACCTGTGCAAAAACACTTTTTTTTCTAGTGTCCATTATAGGGAAATACATAGCCATTTCAGCGATACCAATTGATTGCTATTGGTTTCAGAATATGAAAAGGTGCATTATTCATGTGATTATAAAAACATTTTATTGAGAATCCATTAAAAATGCCAACAAGTATCTGTTCACTAAAGAATTAGTCTGTGCTAAAAACAGTTCACACAGTGTATTCTGTATCACGTGATTGTTGAGAAGCTTTTCTAAACCAACAGGAAAGAGAAGCAGGTAATATTGGTTGCTTTTCTCTAACATTTTTTACAACCTTTTTCCATGTCTGATTAATGTTCCATTGTCCTTTAATTTAGCTTGCGCTATCTGAATACAATGTATCCTATAGTACATGCCATAACAGCATAACAATTGATGAAAATCACCACATTTTCGAACCAGTTACCAGGATCTTCCCTTGTGAGCTGCGGCCACCACCAGTGAGCCCTTATACAGTGTGTCCACCGCCATTAACTTGAGAACGGCGTCAGCTATAGGCATAGAGTGGTGTCTAGGTATAGTAAAGTAGCCATGCGCTACACAATGAAAACACCTATAGTGCCACCTGGTGGAAAACAACGGAGTTAGCATTTTTATCTCAAAAACGGAACGAGATAGAGAAAAAAAGTGAATTACAAAGTTGTAGGGCATCATCAGTTCAATACGAATCGACACCTTGCATACAGAAATGCTATGATTAGAACATGTAAAACTCACAAGGCTGCGGACGTGAAGCGATACCTCATGGAGACCTTCCTACAAGTCATTGGGTATGGTGGCTGCGTGGAGTGGCCTCCACGCTCACCTGACCTGACTCCATTGGACTTCTTTCTGTGAGGTCACATCAAACAGCAGGTGTACGCGACCCCTCCACCAACACTGCAGGACCTACAACGACGTATTACAGATGCTTGTGCAAATGTGTCACCTACTATATTGCACAACATGCAGCAAGATACAGTATGCTGTCCAGATGTGCATTGCAGCTGACGGTGGCCACTTTGAGCATCAAAGTTAAATGAGCGCCATATGCGTGACCAGCATTCAATGTTTTTGGGGGGTGTCATAGCATTTCTGTATGCAAGGTGTCGATTCGTATTAAATTGATGATGCCCTACAATTTTTTAATTCACTTTTTCTCTATCTCGTTCCGTTTGAGATAATAATGCTAACTCCGTTGTTTTCCACCAGGTGGCGCTATAGGTGGTTTCATTGTGTAGCGCATGGCTACTTTACTATACCTAGACACCATTTCTATTCCTATAGCTGCCGCCGTTCTCAAGTTAATGGCGGTGGACAGGATATGGGTGGACACAATGTATATAACATCAAAGCATTGTAGTGCGCATGCATGGGTGAGTCTTGGACCTTTCCCCGCACCTGCGCATTACAGTACTTTGCTCTCAGGGCAGATCAAAGTGTGCAGACACAGGAGCGCAATGGAGAACTCTGTGTAGATGATGGTGTAGATGTCATCCACATTGAGCAGGGAAGGAGGACAGCAACGGAAGTTAGAAAGGAGGCACCAGACAGACTAGCGACGGCCATCGAACCGGCTCTTAGCTACAATATTCTAGAATGCTGTTTACAAGGACTTAATCGTGGTGGCCAGAGCTTCTAGGGAAAAAAATCTGGTGACAGGTTCCCTTTAAGGAAAGTTGTCTTGTCTGCAACATTGTCTGATGAGTACAAAGTGAAGTATAAATGCTATTATAGAGATTGAACTTTTTTTGTGAGAAGTATTGTGTATAATGAATTTGGAAACTAGAAGCCATAATGACAAGATTCTAGAAATTATTACATAAATATAAAAGTTTCAGCTCCTCAACAATCAGGTGATACAAATGTATTAACTGTTTAGAACGGAGCTGTTTTATGGGTGAGAACTGCAGCAGTGCAGAATAAATCATTTGCGATATGTTGCCATTAAAAATACTGCGTTAAAATTATGCAAATGCTATTTTTCTCTTATTTTCCTAAATGGTGGATACACTAGTTAGAATAATGTTCAAAATGTCAATCACTTGAATTTAAAATCACATTTTATTGGACAAACCCTCCAAAGATAACAGTATTTTTGTCAAAACTTAAAATGATTCAAAATGCACTATTCCAAACTATTATGCACAGCAAATGTTTTTAAACACTTTATAGGTTGTAAATGGTCATTTGTTGAACTTGCAGCATTAAAAGGTCACATTTACTGATATCAAAAGATGTGTTTGATTGAAAAACTTAACAAACCAAGTTACAAGAAATAGGTGAATAGTAACTATTCGTGGTTCGGATAATGATTACCGAATACTATTCCAGTATTCGTCGTGACAAAAAAATTGCTTAGGTTCCCCATTGACTTGCATTAGATTCATTATTTGTGACGAATACCGGAATAGTACTTTGGGATTCATTATAAATAATCCGAGCACAAATAGTTACGATTCGCTCATCACTACAAGTTACATTTTATCACAGGACCCCTTCTTTGATATCACTTTCACAATTCTTGTATCCATTGAACGTATACATTTTGGATATTTTCTGCTTGAATTTCCTCGCAGTATGGTAGAATAGCCTCCCAGAGAGGTTTTGATGTGAACTGCCTCCCACCCTCATAGATCTTTTGCTTGAGGATACGCCAAAGGTACTCAATAGGGTTGAGGTCAGGGAAGGCTGGTAGCCATACCATGGATTTCTATCCGTTTATGCCTGTTGCAGCCAATGACTCAGGTATTCTTTGTAGCATTAGATGGTGCACCATAATGCATGAAGATGATTTTGCTACTTATTGAACAAAAAATTGTTTTGTTTTTTACACTGTGAAGGGCCAGTTTGAAACTCTATGTACTTTGAAGCTCTATGTACTTTTCTCACCTTCAAAGCCTACCAGGTCTCTTCCCCATGATTTTGGCCCAAAACATAAAACTTTGCCATCTCCTTGTTGATGTTGCATGCTTGTTGGGACATGGTGGCCATCCAACAACTATCCATCTAGACCATTCAGGGTTCTATTGCACTCATTAGTAATGAAGACTGTTTTAAAATTAGTCGTCAAGTATGTCTGGACCATCTGCAACTGTTTCTGCTTGTAAGCAATGTTTAGGGATAGCTAAACAGATTTGTGCACAACTACAAGCCTCTGGAGAATCCTACACCTTGAGATGCCTTTCTTATTATGCCTTTATCTGCACAAACCCATCAGTTCTGTGCATCAACTACAAGCCGCTGGAGTATCCTACTCCTTGAGAAGCCTTTCTTATTATTCCTTTATCTGCACAAACTCATCGGTTCTGTGCATCAGCCACAAATATCTGCACAGTACCGTGATCAAGTTTTCATTAACTACCTAATGTTTTCATACCTTGTCCAAGGCATTGCACTATGACGCTTTTTGGCAGCAGAAGGATCCTTTTTCTTTCCCATATGGATGGAAACCTGTGGCTAAACATCTGGTTAATAATGTAGAATGTCCTTCCTAAGGGTATGTGCGCACGTGTGCGTATTGCATGCAGTTACACTGCGTTCTGCACCGCAGCATAACTGCATGCGTCCTGCGTCCCCTGCACAGTCTATGGAGATTGTGCAGGAGCCGTGCGCACGTGGCATATTAGAACGCAGCGATTCGGCTGCTGCCCGAATCGCTGCGTTCTAAGAAGTGACATGTCATTTCTTTCATGCCCTTTGCATGCTGTCTATAGGGAGAGGCAGCATGCAGAGTGCACGTTCTCTGTCGGCACCATGCGCTTCAGAACGGAGCTTTTCAGCTACGCTCTGAAGCGCACCTTTTAGGTGCGGTGCAGAGCGCACACGTGCGCAGATAGCCTTAAAACACCACTCCAGCAGGTGTTTTTTTTTTCACAGCTGGAGTGGTGCTTTAAACCTAAGTAACCTGCACTCTATCGTATACTCACCCTCTGGTGTTTTCATCCTTTTCCAGTAGGCACCATTTATGGCCATAACTTCTGACTGGCTGGAAGTCAAAGGTTACATTAAAAGCGCTCAATACAAGTCAATGAGGGCAAGAACGAGGCTCTCAGAGTTGCATTGAAAAATGACCTCCAGCATGCTCCATTAAAACACTGGAACTGCCGGGAGGTCACAAATCGCTGGAAAATAACAGGAACGATGCTGGAAACAGATGAAGATGGTGCCACGGGATTATAAGACAGATGACTTAGATTTAAAACATCACTCCAGCTGTGAAATAAAAAACCGCTAGTGTGGTGCTTTAAGTAGTTTTCCTTCAATTGGACTCACCTAGAAATCTATCACATCTTTGAAATTCATTTCAGTGATCAAAAGGGCCCAAAGACAATACCATCCATAAGTTTATTTGGAAATTGAAAAAAGATGTAATATTTATGACTGCAAGTGGAAGGTGATTCCGGCGGTTAAATAGGAAAGGAATCATTACAGTTAGAGTAGTCAGATTGTGGAAAGCCCTACCACAAGAGGTAGTAATGGCAGACACTAACAACTTTTAAAAAAGGGCTGGATGATTTCCTTAGTACACACAACATTGCCAGTTAGAACGGATTTAGTGACAAAATATATAATTGGTGGCGGAGGAATGAACTAGATGGACCTAGATTTTTTTTCAACCTATGTAACTATGACACCTAAATTCTATTTGCATAATAATTTGAAACAGTGTAATAGGTAGGGCATGATTTATTAAGACTGGCCTTTTGTACGGCTGCATAAGAGTAATATGCACCAAATTTATTAAGAGGTGTGTGCAAATAATCAACCAGGGCATTAATGTTATTGCGCTTGATCCATACAAAAATGGACGTACTCCTGTGAATATAGACTGATTTATCACTGCATGGCACAAAGACTTCAGATCATGTTTTCATGACTGGAGATTCTGCGTCAGGACTTTTTTTTTTTTTTTTTAGTTGGCTCTAGGATTCAACATGTCCATAATTTTTAGGGATGAATGATTTTTTTTTTCTCTAAAAGATCATAGACTTGCATATATGTCCCTGAGAGAAGAATATCCTTATATCAGAGAAAACTATGGCGCAACCTGTAAACTTGTCCAGTGGCATAACTAGAGTCAGAAGGGCCCACATAGAAATAATTTTAACAACAGAAAATACTTATGGAATTGTTTAGGTAAAGTTTACAAACGTGCAATACAAATCCTTTAAAATTAAATTTTTATTTAAATATTCTTAAAATCGCCCAGGTGATTAACCCAAAAATTCAAACAAATTAAATTGATATAGAATAGGGAGCTCATACGAATCTGGGGTAGTCAAAATTGTAATACATATAGGCAGATATGATAATACCAATCCAGTACGCACACCTATACTCAAGTGACCCTAGTATGTCACTATGTCTGGTTCTGCCTATCAACGGAGGGTATGACACCCTAATGTGACTGGGCGCCCCCGTTCCTCGACGACTGCCCCTCACTCTCCCTA
Organism: Anomaloglossus baeobatrachus; assembly: GCF_048569485.1. NCBI lineage: Eukaryota > Metazoa > Chordata > Amphibia > Anura > Aromobatidae > Anomaloglossus > Anomaloglossus baeobatrachus. The sequence continues at coordinate 452,918,832 of NC_134356.1, forward strand.
CCGAACCCTACCAATAGATGATGAACACCGTACCTAGGTTTTTATAATTTATAATTAATAAGGGTACCAGTACTCCTCACTCGATTACACCAAAGGATCAATGCCTTAATACTAACAAGGTACAGTAAGATTACACCTGCTGCCACAATATGCTCACAGCATGTTAGAAAACAAGATACTGCACCCAATAGTTCTTTACAATCTATAGGAGTACCAATGCTCAATATTTGATAGCATACAAGGATCAATATCCTAGAATTAATAAACCAGGTACAGAAAAACCAACAAGCAAACACACCTGCTGCTACAATAAGCTCACAGCATGTTAGAAAATCAAATACTGCACCTAATGAATTTTTACACTCTATAGGAGTAGCAATGCTCCATATTTTATAGCATACAAGGATCAATATCCTCAAATTAATAATTTTTCAGATGTCCTCTACAAGTGGACCTCTAGTATTTGGGTCTGGTCTATTTAATCCAGCAATTCAGTGGCGCTGGCCACTACCATACATGATGCTGAAAGCTTCCTTCATACATCTTTTCCCCTGGGCCTCCTGATGATCCGATGACGAGCGGGGAAACGCGTCGAGGCCATGCGTATAGCATCATCTTGAGGGAAGTACCTTGTTCTCTTTTTTTCATGTAAAAACAACATGCTGTGAGCTCATTGTAGCAGCAGGTGTGTTTTTGTACCTGGATTATTAATTTGAGGATATTGATCCTTGTATGCTATAAAATATGGAGCATTGGTACTCCTATAGAGTGTAAAAATTCATTAGGTGCAGTATTTGATTTTCTAACATGCTGTGAGCTTATTGTAGCAGCAGGTGTGTTTGCTTGTTGGTTTTTCTGTACCTGGTTTATTAATTCTAGGATATTGATCCTTGTATGCTATCAAATATTGAGCATTGGTACTCATAGATTGTAAAGAACTGTTGGGTGCAGTATCTTGTTTTCTAACATGCTGTGAGCATATTGTGGCAGCAGGTGTAATCTTACTGTACCTTTTTAGTATTAAGGCATTGATCCTTTGGTGTAATCGAGTGAGGAGTACTGGTACCCTTATTAATTATAAAAACCTAGGTACGGTGTTCATCTATTGGTAGGGTCCGGTAGGGAGAGGGAGGGGCAGTCGTCGAGGAACGGGGGCGCCCAGTCACATTAGGGTGTCATACCCTCCGTTGATAGGCAGAACCAGACAGTGACATACTAGGGTCACTTGAGTATAGGAGTGCGTACTGGATTGGTATTATCATATCTGCCTATATGTATTACAATTTTGACTACCCCAGATTCGTATGAGCTCCCTATTCTATATCAATTTAATTTGTTTGAATTTTTGGGTTAATCACCTGGGCGATTTTAAGAATATTTAAATAAAAATTTAATTTTAAAGGATTTGTATTGCACGTTTGTAAACTTCAGAAGGGCCCACTGCAAAATTTGGATATAAGCCCCCTACCCCTCTGTTGGTCAGATGTATGGGCTTTTGTAGAGATATGAATCCTATAAAGACATAAGTGATGCCCCCACTCCCTTCATTATGTAGTAATGTCCCCCCATCCCAAGACTCTTCATGGTACAGTGGGTACGGAAAGTATTCAGATCCCTTTAAAAACTTTATTCTTTGTTTAATTGTAGCCATTTGGTAAATTCAAAAAAAGTTCCTTTTTTTTCCCTCAATGTATACTCTGCACCCCATCTTGACAGAAAAAAAAAAACACAAAAATGTAGAAATTTTTGCAAATTTTTTTTAAAGAAGAAATACTGAAATAGCATGGTCATAAGCATTCAGACCCTTTGCTCAGTATTGAGTAGAAGCACCCTTTTGAGCTAGTGCAGCCATGAGTCTTCTTGGGAATGATGCAACAAGTTTTTCACACCTGGATTTGGGGATATTCTGCCATTTTTCCTTACAGATCCTCTCCAGTTCTGTCAGATAGGATGTTCAACGTTGCTAGATAGCCATTTTAAGGTCTCTCCAGAGATGTTCAATTGGGTTTAGTTCAGGGCTCTGGCTGTTCAGCCAAGAATGGTCACAGTTGTTCTGAAGCCACTCTTATTTTAGCTATGTGCTTAGGGTCATTGTTTTGTTGGAAGGTGAACCTTTGGCCAAGTCTGAAGTCCAGAGCACTCTGGAAGAGGTTTTCTTCCAGGATATCCCTGTACTTGGCCGCATTCATCTTTCCTTCAATGACAACCCGTCGTCCTGTCCCTGCAGCTGAAAAACACTTCCATAGCATGATGCTGCCACCACGTTTCACTGTTGGGATTGTATTAAGCAGGTGGTGACCAGTGCCTGGTTTTCTCCACACATACCACTTAGAATTCTCACCAGAAAGTTCTATTTTCGTCTCATCAGACCAGAGACTCTTATTTCTCATAGTCTGGGAGTCCTTCTTGTGGTTTTTTTTTGCAAACTATGCGGGCTTTCATATGTCTTGCACTGAGGAGAGGCTTCCGTTGGGCCACTGTCATAAAGGCCCGAATGGTGGAGGGCTGCAGTGATAGTTGACTTTATGAAACTTTCTCCCATCTCCCTACTGCATCCCTGGAGCTCAGCCACAGTGATCTTGGGGTTCTTCTTTACCTCTCTTACCAAGGCTCTTCTCCCACGATTGCTCAGTTTGTCTGGATATCTAGGTCTAGGAAGAGCTCTGGTGGTCCCAAATTTCTTCCATTTAAGGATTATGGAGGCCACTGTGCTCTTAGGATTCTTGAGTACTGCAGAAATTCTTTTGTAACCTTGGCCAGATCTGTGCCTTGCCACAATTCTGTCTCTGACCTCCTTTGGTAGTTCCTTTGACTTCATGATTCTCATTTGGTCTGACATGCACTGTGAGCTGTGAGGTCTTATATAGACAGGTGTGTGCCTTTCCAAATCAAATCCTATAAATTTAAAACACAGCTGGACTCCAATGAAGGAGTAGAACCATCTCAAGGAGGATCACAAGGAAATGGACAGCATGTAACTTACCGTAAATAAGAGTGTCTGAGCAAAGGGTCTGAATACTTATGACCATGTGATATTTCAGTTTTTCAACATTTCTGATTGAACTTTTTTGAATTTACCAAATGGCTGCAATGAAACAGAAAAATTTAAAGGGGTCTGAATACTTTTCGTACCCACTGTAAATAGGTCTCCCATCCTGGGCTCCTTCCTAGTAAATATGTCCCCCATCCTAAGCTCCATCTTGGTAAATATGTACCACATTCTGGCCCCTTTCCTACTAAATATGTCCCCAATTCTGAGCCCCCACATGGTAAATATGTCCACCATCCTGGTTTTTTTTTCTAGTAAATACAGTATGTTACCCATCCTGAACCCACTGCATGGTAAATATATGTTCCTATTGTGGGTCCCTTCCTGGTATACATGTTCCCCATTCTGCCACTAGTGCAAAACAAAACAAAAATTTTTACTCCCCTTCCCTGCTCCCACATCACATTGCGTTCTTCTCTGTATACGGCACAGAGGCCGGCAGCTAACATCGGTGTGCCTGCTATGGTGACGCATGATGTTACTACCATGCGTACCCAGTCATGGGCACGCTGTAGTCAGCTGCTGCCGTCTGTTTGGACGGTGGGTTGTATAACAGTGCAGGGACCAGACGGTGGGCAGGCGCATTACATTCCCATGCCTGATCATGACTTCTGCAACCGTGATGGTTATGCCACTGGACATGTCATAAATGACTCAGATGTAAAAGTCTTTCCTCACCACTACGAGCACAAGGAAAAACAATGTTATGACAGATATGGCAATATAGCCTGTCTGTACTGAGATATATCCTAAACTACTTGATTTCAACAGAACTTGTGAACACATCCACCTATTAGGAAGAATATTACATATAAAAGCAACAAAAGACTCAAGCTGGCAGAACAACAGGCAGTGCAGGTCTGTGCTTGGTCCTAGAGTAGTCCATAATTAGATAGAGTGTTAACAATATTTACAGTTCAAACACACCTTTTCATGACCTTCACCTACTGCTACTTCATATAATTCAGTTATTAGTGATAATTATAGGGCAGAATTGCACAGCAAAAACTATAGGTTTGATGATAAAATTCAAAAGAAGAAAAAAAATATATATTTATCTACAAATGAGAAAATCCAAATGAAATAAAGGAAAATAACCAAGGAAAAAATGTAAGAAAATGGAAGACCCATAAGGAACATAATCAGCTTTTGACAATAAGATCTTGGGCCCAAATAGGAGTACCCTTATTTCCTTTTTGTGTGGAGAAACTGGATAAAAGACTTAAATCAGTAAAACGCCCCTTTACACACTGCAACATTGCTAGCGATATCGCTGTAACGTCACCGGTTTTGTGACGTAATAGCGACCTCCCCAGTGACATTGCAGTGTGACACGCATCAGCGACCTGGCCCCCGCTGTGAGGTCGCTGATCACTACAAGTCGTTCAGGACCATTCTTTGGTCCTTTGTTTCCCGCTGCGCAGCATGTATCAGTGTGTTTGACAAAGTTACGACATCGTTAGCGACCCAGCCCATAGGCATGCTAGCGTTCCCTTTCCAACGAGGTCGTTCTGCAGGTCCGTATCGCTGCTGCGTCGTTGGCCAGATCTGCCTGTTTGACAGCTCACCAGCGACTGTTGGAGACTTTTCAGCGATCCCAGCCAGGTCGAGATTGCTGGTGGGATCGCTAGAAAGTCTCAGTGTGTAAAGGTAACTGAATAGGATAACTGAAGTGAGCACTAATTATATATATATATATATATATATATATATATATATATATATATATATATATATATATATATATATATATATATATATATATATATATATATATATATATGAGTGCAAGCCAAAAATACATACTATATATAAGAATAAGGCTGCACATCAAACTTAGATAATGGTATAATGCCTCAAGCATATGGAAAAATATTGGAATATACAGTGAAAAATGCTACTTGCTAATTTGAACATGTGAATAATGAATTGCATACCTGCCATGAATATTAGGAAAAAGGAGATATTTAGCAATCGCATTGATCAATGTAACTGAGCCCCAAGGCCTCGTCAAGGCATATCTCTATATTGGGGTCCCTAGCTCTGTGACCCTAACTGTGTGTCATCTCATTGCAATTAAAAACTGCTATGGGTGGAGAGGGTCACAGAGCTAGGGATATAATATTCATGGCAGGTATGCAATTCATTATTCACATGTTCAAATTAGCAAGTAGCATTTTTCATTGTATATTCCAATATTTTTCCATATGCTTGAGGCATTATACCATTATCTAAGTTTGATGTGCAGCCTTATTCTTATATATAGTATGTATTTTTGGCTTGCACTCATATATATATATATATATATATATATATATATATATATATATATATATATATATATATATATATTAGTGCTCACTTCAGTTATCCTATTCAGTTATATGTAATTTTTTTTCTGAATGTGAACACAGCTCCGCCCCTTTCGGCCATGTTTTTTCCATCTCCTATATAAGAAAGTCCTTAGTTACCCCTCTCCACCCATAGCAGTTTTTAATTGCAATGAGATGACACACAGTTAGGGTCACAGAGCTAGGGACCCCAATATAGAGATATGCCTTGACGAGGCCTTGGGGCTCAGTTACATTGATCAATGCGATTGCTAAATATCTCCTTTTTCCTAATATTCATGGCAGGTATGCAATTCATTATTCACATGTTCAAATTAGCAAGTAGCATTTTTCATTGTATATTCCAATATTTTTCCATATGCTTGAGGCATTATACCATTATCTAAGTTTGATGTGCAGCCTTATTCTTATATATATCAGTGTGTAAAGGGGCCTTAAGAATCGGAGCAAATCAAGAAAACATCGAGAGATAAACGCCCTTCTAGATGCACTGATAATAATTGGCGTGAGAACATTCATAGGAACACTTTGTCTTGAGGAGATTTAATATTTTTCATGGCGCATAACTTTAGATGTGGTACCAACAACAGTTATTGTATGTGGGGAGAGAAGGGTTAAAGAGCGATCTTTGCCCCATCACTTTTCATAAGCATTAATAAACCGACTAGTAATCAAGAACCAAGGGACTTGAACACAGTGGATCAGCATCAATACTGTCCTGGAAACAATGTAAATGGATCATAAATCCAGTAAAAACAGACTGTGACCCAGTGTGAACAAAGGGTAAAAGGAGTGGTTCGAAACTAAAATTTTAATGTTAAATCTTTATCTGTGTCAACTAATCTTTTTTTCTAATATACTGATCAAATTTTTTATTTTTTTTTCCTCTTACTGCCTCCTTTCTGGTGAAGCTTTGAGACCCCCAGTGCATGATGCAAAACTCAAAACAAGTCATGCTCAGTTCACTGCCTCGGCCCCTGCCCCCTAACTAATGAAGTGTCATCACCGACGTACGTTTCAGGGTTGGTCTGGTTCGTGCTCTACAGAGCATGGGTTGTCAATTCCGATGGCTGGTCAGTAGAATCTGGTCACTCTGCACTATTTCTCTTAGTGCATAGTACTTCCTCACCAACTCTGATAAGGAGTAATGAGCTGGAAAGCACGTACTGTCAGTGCAAATGAGAATATTACACAATGTGCTGGAAAAGCAGAGATCAGCCACAGCCCCAGAAGTGCCATAACTGATGATGCTTTGTTTTAGGGTGGGAGCAGAGTTTGCGGCAGTAACTGTAGCCTGTCCCCTGATGAGGATTCGTTTGCATATCCCAGCATTTTTACTTGTATTTGCATATCCCAGCATTCACTGGGATTCTCAAACAAAATATCATCACACAGGAAGTAGTAAGAAACAAAAAAAAATAAAATCATTTAGAGTAGTGAGGGAAAGGTAGGGCATTTTTATAAAAAGTATACCAGAAAAAAAAGATTCAATTATAGAATTAAATAGCAATATAGATTAAAATAAATTTTTGTTTCACTCCACCCCATTCTTGTTTTTTTAGAATAATGAATACATTATTGCTAAAATACCTGAAAGTATCAAATGCTCAACTTTTGCAGCCATTTAGGTTTATTATCAAAACATCAAAGGTAAACTTACTTTTTTAAAAACATTTGGACAAATCTACATATTCTCTCATGTAAAAAAAAAAAAATATTAACTGCATCTACCAGTACTAACAATCCAGACACTTAAATTGATCAGCAAAGCAGTCCACTTTTGAAAAGTAGAAAGAATGGCACAGAAATTGACTGAAATAACTGACCTTCCAAGGCTCCCAGATTTGGAGGAGTTGCTACTCCAAGACCCTTGGTGTCCATTACAGGATCAAACATGGAAGACTCAGGTAAGGCAGTACAGAGAAAGAACTTTCAGGGACCGTGTTCCCAGAGCAGATGATGGAAAGGTATGCTACGCAGCGGGCATTGGAACCGGTCTGATAAGAAAGGAGGGGAGGGGGGCAGGCAGGATCTTTCACATCAGCCTGTGTCAACATTTAAAAGCTTGTTCCTTAGTTCTATTGAAATTGGAAGGAAAGGCAATGTAGAAGTTGTAGGATAAGACCTTGAAACATCACACTATATTTACCCCAGAAACAAAAAATAAAAATCCTACATAAAAATGCAGATTAGATAAGATAAACTAATCAGGACTTGGCTACAACTACATGTAAATGTAACAGTTATACCACACAGTACAAAGTGCACAGAATAGAGGCTAGGTGTATTATTTATATTATAATAATCATCATCAGCGCGGTATATTCACCTGTCACCGTTGTCTGCAGCACCGCCATCTCCTCCTGTCTTGTAGAGAGCAGTTAGCACAGCGATTTATTTTACACACACTCAGGGTGGTCCAAAAGTAGGTGGACAGAAAATAACATTTATTTTGATTTATATATAAAATGATATTTATTAACACAAGCATAACATTGACAATTAAATTTTATTCTGAACAATAATACAAAAGCCCTTAAATGTTATCACCGCAGGTGCTCAAACTGTTTTCCATTACAATTTGCACAGCTTTGAAGTCTGCCTCTTACACGTCACACAGTTTTGCACAAGTCACTTAAGGCCCCGTCACACACAGAGATGAATCTTTGGCAGATCTGTGGTTGCAGTGAAATCATGGACATATTGTTCCATTTGTACACAGCCACAAACCTGGCACTGATTGTCCACAATTTCACTGCAACCACAGATCTGCCGCAGATTTATCTGTGTGACAGGGCCTTAAGGCTATGTGTCCACGGTAGAATGTACCTGCGGACCTTTCTGCCTGAAAATACGCGACTTTCGCGGCAAATCCGCACGCGCGGATTTGCCGCGGATTTTGATGCGGATTTTTTTTTTCCCCCATTCTATACCCAAATCCGCACCAAAATCCGCAACAAACAATTGACATGCTGCAGATTTTTCCGGATCAAAATCCGCGGCAAATCCGCAGCGGAAAAATACGCAGCATGGACTCAGCATTTCCAAAATGCCATTGAAATGGCTTGGAAGTGCCGCTGCTGCATATTTTCGGCAAATCCGCGGCAAATCCGCGGCAAAATCCGCGGTAAATCCGCAGCGTGGGCACATAGCCTTAGGGTATTAATTTCTTGAAATGCATCCCTTATGTAATTTTTCAAATCACTGATACTTTTAGGTTTTCGACTATAAACTTTGTCCTTGAGTACTCCCCAAAAGAAAAAATCCATTGGGGTCAAGTCTGGTGAATGTGCCGGTCAATCAAGTGGGCCTCTTTGGCCAATCCATTTATTAGGAAAGGTTTCATCAAGATACTCGCGGACTACTCTTGAATAATGTGGAGGGGCCCCATCTTGTTGGAAATAAAGGTCATTTGAATTAGGCTGTTGCTGTAACTGGGGAACAACTTGATTCATTAGAATTTCGAGATACTTATCTCCTGTGACTCTTCCATCAAAAAAATATTGGTCCTAAAATACCAAAAAACTTTAAATACCACCTCAAACATTGACACCAGGCTCATTTAGTTGTTCTAATGTTAAATGCATGTTCTCATTATACCAGTAAATACAATTACCATATTTTTCGGACCATAAGACGCACCTTGGTTTTATAGAAGGAATATAGGAAAATAAAATTTAAAGCAAAAAATGTGGTCATGACACACTTATGGGGCGAGAATCTGCTGCTGACACTGTTATGGGGGTAATGTCCCCAAATTTTCTACTAAAAGGTACCCCATCCTGGTAATGATCCTCCTGCCTTGTATATGATCCCCATCCTTGTATATATGTACCCCATCCTGGTATATATTCTCATCCTGCTATATATCGCCATCATGGTATATGCACTTATCCTGCTATATGCCCCTCATCCTGCTATATATCGGCATCCTGGTATATGCCCTCCTCCTGCTATATACTGCCATCCTGGAATATGCCCCCCATCCTGCTATATACTGCCATCCATCCTGATCTATAACGCCATCCATCATGCTATATGGCCCGCATCCTGTGGCACACAAAAAAAAAAATAAACGTTTATACTCACCTTTCCTCGCTCCATGCAGCATCGCTCCTCGTCCTGTCAGTGCCAACAGCAGCACCGCTGACCTGTGTGGAGCAGTCACCGTTGTCTGCAGCATCGCTCATCCTTCTGTCTGCCTGTCAGCTGACCTGTGTGGAGAATAGCGGTGCGCACAGCGATGACGTCATTGCTGTGCTAACCGCTCTCTACACCGATCAGCTGGCCGGCAGACAGGTGGAGATGGCGGTGCTGCAGACAACTGTGACAGGTGAATATACTGATTCACTGCCCCCCGCGCTGATGATTATGTGCGGGGTGCAGTGAATACAGCCGTATATGATCACTCCAGGCTGTAGTTGCCAGGGGTGATCACGCAGGCCGGCTGTTAATTCTGCGCGGACCCCCCCGCCATCATCCCACCCACCTGTCAGCGCCGACTTCAGCGCTGAGGGGGATGATGGGCGGGAGGATACATGCATATGAAATGAGCGGGCCCACGTGGTCAGGGCAGGCTGCGCCTGCCACCAATGACCCGCTCCACCGCAGCACCCTCATTCCCCGCAGCCATAGACTATAAAAGACGCACCCCCCACTTTGCCCCAACATTTGGTGGGAAAAAATGCTTCTTATAGTCTGAAAAATATGGTATGTCTGTTAATATGGCCAGATAATTTGAAAGAAGCTTCATCACTCCACATAATGTTATCTAAAATTACTGGATTTTTTTTAATTTCGTTAAGCATAATCTCACTAAATTGCAGTTGTCTGTCTGAATCATCCTCCAATAAACCATGAATTAGACGTGGATGATAAGCTTTCCACCCAATAGATTTCAGGATTCGCATGATAGAAGCTCGTGAAATTACAAATTCTAAAGAGATTCTTCTGGTGGACTATTTTGGACTCTGAACAAATGTTTCAACAAGTTTATTATTTTCTGTACGAGCTGTTTTGGGTCAACTAGTTTTTGGAGCATGAAGGATTGAGCCAGTGGCAAAGAATTTGTCACGAATGCGGCATATGGTTTGCCTCTTTGGGGCTTGAGTACCAAATGTTTCAACCGAATTTGCTCTAACGGTTTCAGCATTTTGAGATTTCCAATACTCTTAAAATCCATTTTCAGATTTTTAGCTTATTTGCATATGCGCTATTATTAAATATTGATATATTAAATACCGACAGTTACTCTTTAAAGGAGACCTGTCAAGTCCAATATGCACCCAGAACCATGAGCAGTTCTGGGTGTATACTGCTAATCCCTCCCTAACCGTCCCTGTATACACTAGCATAGATAAAGAGATCTTTAGAAAGTGTTTCCAAAGACCTTTTATCGTATGCTAATGAGCGAGGGGACTAGTCCCAAGGGCGTTTCTTTCCTTGCTAGTCAGCTCCATTAGCACACTCCTGTGGGTGTGTTAACATGCTAATGAATATGCAGCGTCAGGATGATCTCACTCACCTCTCTGCTGCCATCGCCACCCGAGGCTGGATTTCTGGTCACACCACCCATTTGAGACAGCTATTTTGAGGTTTTTGCTCCCCTTCCGGTCATGCGCACTACTTCATTTTGAAGCCAGGACGCGTATACCCGGCTTCATAGTGTGCATAACCGAAACTAGCAATATGCTCCCGGAACTGCTCGTGGTTCTGGGTGCATATTGGACCTGACAGGTTCCTTTTAAAACATGGTGCAGTGTTTTGTTTTTTTTTTCCTTTTCTTTTTTAATAAAACCACTAAACGTCCTCAGTGCTTTACAATCATGTCATGTTACTATGTTATCGTGCCCTCAGTGCAGTACAAATCTGGGAAGAGATTCTATTTTAGGACATATTCCTTTGACAGCAGATTTTACGCTGCATTTAACAGTTCAAGCAAAGTGGAAGCAATATGAAAATTAATTCCATAGTAACCGCTTTTAAAGATACAGCTGAACTTAGATTTTTTTTGTATATTGTCCGCTTATAGGCTTCAATGGGAAGCAAAAAAAAAAAAAAAAAAAAAAGGGGAAAAATATACATGCATTTTTAAATGTAGAACCACAGCTTTTCTTCTCTAACTGCACAGTAAAAAAAAAAAAAAAAAAAAAAAAAAAAAAAAAAAGAAGAGGAGGAGGAAAATGCATTAAATAAGCAACACAAATCAGTGCAGATTCCCATTATGTATTATAGTGTGAACACATTCGGGGGGGGGAGGGGGAGCAGAATTTTTTTGCACATGGGACCAAGACTTTGTATCTACCGGTATGTCATCTTCTGTCAAGTTGTTAATAGGAGCACTCCCACCATTTTGTTATGCCCTAAACCTGTGTGACTGCCTCCTTTTGAGGCTATATAGACTTATATTTTAAAAGCAACTTCCAGTTCACACATACTCTGGCTAGAAGGATTCGCAGTCACATGAGAAGAGAACTGGAAACCGTTGAAGACTGATCAGTAGGCAAATGTACATGTAATACGTTTGTTAATATTCCATGCCAGTGCTTCTTTAATATGATTTGGTAGTTTCAAAGTTACATTTTACTGAGAAATCTGCCCAGTAAAATAATTCCATAGGTTGCAACTCCTCTTTCCCTGGTGTTTTGGAATGTACGTTGGATCTCCTGCAGAAGATAGGAACTGTTACATTGGTCACACCACCCATTTGAGACAGCTATTTTGAGGTCTTTGCTCCCCATCATGACAAAGCAGGGGACTGGTTGCCTAGAAAAGATGCCTGTGACGCAGAACTGGGTGGGTAAAACTAATGTTTCTTATTGACGAGATCCAAGTGGTATATGCAGACTTGCCTGTAAGTCGCCATACACTACCAAGTACTCTTCAATGAAAACCATTGTACCCACAAAGACGCATTAAACGCATGACATTCTGACAACCAGTACCCTGATAGAGATGCATACAGGTGGGAATCTGGTTCAGTTAACATTACAATTTTCTTCCTTCTGGAGAAAATGTACATGCCCTTTTCCCCCCATGGAGCATTACCTGCAAATCTCCAGATACCATCTGGATCTCAGTGCCAGTACCCACAAAGTACACTTACAATGTCATATTGATGTGTTACTGCACAATCCACCAGATTAGTTGGATCCTCTACTTAATCTATAAGAAAGTGCACAATATTTCTGCCTTCAGGGGTTTTCTAAGTCAGAAATTGGCTTATAAATCTGTGTGGGATTAGAGCAATTAATCCAGGATCCGTAGTAGATTAAAAAACTACTTTAAATGAAAAAATTGAAATTTAAATTTCATGTAATGCCAAGGCACGGCTAACATCGACGCGTTTCAAGCAACATGAAGTATTAATATAATTTTTTTCATTAGTTTTTTAATCTACTGCAGATAGTGGATTGTTCTAATTCTTCCTGCTGTTTACCGAGCACTGCACTTCATCTGATATTCTGGTGACTTGTATTCCTTATCAGTTTGTCCCTGCTTTAAGGCTGTGTGCCCAAGATGAGTTTTTGTTGCGTATTTTCGCTATTTCATTGCAAACTCAGTGTCTTCTAGTTCCAGCAAAGTGGATGGGATTTTTAGAAATCTCCTGCCCACTGTTTTTTTTTTTTTACACAGCATAAACTGTGCGTGTTTTAAATCCACAAGTCCATTTTCTTGAGGGTACCCTGCTTTTTATGTGCAGATATTCCCCATAGAACTGCAAGTTAAAAATGCACCTGCGTTTATAGTGCGTTTCCGCTGCGGAAACCCCTCAAAAATGTATGTAATTACTGTATCAAAGTTTTGCTGCATGAAAAAATGAAGAAAAAAAACAAAAAACAAACAAGTAATCTACTTCACATAATAGGTGCAAAAATTGTGCAACATGAAACTCACCAAAAGCTCATCATGGAACATAGCCTTAGGGGTTTTTCATGAAATATTTTCGGCAAGCATTAGAAGCATGCCAACTCCTAAGTGTAAAATATACACAGTAAGATTTGGCTCTGCTTGCTGCTTCGAGCAGTCATCAGGAAATTGCAAGTATACAATTTGCATATTAGCGGTGACTAGTTTGCTTCCATGCTTTTCTTAATAAATATTGCACATATATCTTAAGGCTGGGCTACCAGTTGTGAAATAATTTGGGTAGCTGATGTAATCACTAGCATTAACACCTGAAGAGGCAATTTGCATATTAAATTTATCATAGTAGCATGCAAGGCGTTTAAGTCTCCTCATACTGGCATGCCAAACCTGGTGTGTCACGCTTCATAAGGCGAAAACTTCCCCCTTAGATCTCAGTCTTAGCCTCTCACCTAGCCAAACCAGATCTCATACTTTGTACTGATGACGGGCAATGCCCTGAAACACTGTCTGCAAATTGAGATTCTGGTTTGGCTTATATACCCCAAGTCAAAATGACGAGGCTCGTTTAAAGGGTAGATATTTGACTTTTAGGATTGCTACTTCCAATGGGTGGCGCTAAAGTTCAAAAGTCCTCCTCTCTGCAGAGGCAATTTTCATATTAAATTTTCCCATTGGAGTAAGGCTACTTTCACACATCAGTTTTTTTGCAATCAGGCACAATCCGGTTTGTGCCTGATGCAACGGATCCGTCTCAGAGTGTGTAACAACTGATGCGACGGATCCAGTAAAAAACGGATCCGTTTTTTTTTTTTTGCTCAGCTGAGAGCGAGGGAGACCCTATCATCATTGCACATCCCGGCACTCCCGCACGCACCATCACCGCACACACCCCGACACGCATCATCACTGCACATACACTGGCACTCCCGCATGCACCATCACTGCACATGCACCATCACTGCACATACACCGGCACTCCCGCAAGCACCATCACTGCACATACACCGGCACTCCCACAGCCATCATCACTGCACATACACCGGCACTCCCGCACCCATCATCACTGCACATACACCGGCACTCCCGCAAGCACCATCACTGCACATACCCCGGCACTCCCGCAAGCACCATCACTGCACATACCCCGGCACTCCCCACCCATCATCACTGCACATACACCGGCACTCCCGCACCCATCATCACTGCACATACACCGGCACTCCCGCAAGCACCATCACTGCACATACCCCGGCACTCCCCACCCATCATCACTGCACATACACTGGCACTCCCCACCCATCATCACTGCACATACACCGGCACTCCCGCACCCATCATCACTGCACATACACCGGCACTCCCGCAAGCACCATCACTGCACATACCCCGGCACTCCCCACCCATCATCACTGCACATACACTGGCACTCCCGCACGCACCGTCACTGCACATACACCGGCACTCCCGCAAGCACCATCACTGCACATACCCCGGCACTCCCCACCCATCATCACTGCACATACACTGGCACTCCCGCACGCACCGTCACTGCACATACACCGGCACTCCCGCACGCACCGTCACTGCACATACACCGGCACTCCCCGTCACTGCACATACACCGGCACTGCACATACACTGGCACTACCTCAGTGACGTCACCTCTGACAGCGCGACTCCCTTCAGTTGCTGCGTGGAGCTCCTAGGAGCGGCGGTGTTCTACTGCCGCTCCTGTCAGCTTCATGTAGCAGAGCTGAAAATCGCAGCGGGACCTCGTGGATTACGTCGGACCTGGAGGGGTATTTGGGGATTTTAATAAAATGGTGAAAGAGGGTGTTTTTTTGTCTGTTATTCCAAATAAAGTATTTTTTCGGGTGTGTTTATTTACTTTCACTTACAGGTTTAATCATTGGGGGTGTCTCAGACGCCTGCCATGATTAACCCCTTATTACCTCGATTGCCACCGCACCAGGGCAATTCGGGATGAGCCGGGTAGAGTCCCGGGACTGTCGCATCTAATGGATGCGGCAATTCCGGGCGGCTGCTGGCTGATATTGTTAGGCTGGGGGGCTCCCCATAACGTGGGGCTCCCCATCCTGAATACCAGCCTTCAGCTGTGTGGCTTTATCTTGGCTGGTATCAAAATTGAGGGGGACCGCACGCGGTTTTTTTTTTTATTTATTTATTTTACTGCAAGATATAGACCCGCCCACCGGCGGCTATGATTGGTTGCAATGAGACAGCTGTCACTCAGCGTGGGGGCGTGTCTGACTGCAACCAATCATAGGCGCCGGTGGGCGGGGAAAGCAGTGAATACAAGATTGAATAATGGGCGGCCGGCATTTTCAAATCAGGAGAAGCCACCAGCAGTGTGACAGCCGTGCAACGCCGTGCCCGTGATCGGTGAGTGGCTGAGAGTGAGTCAGTGAGTGTGAGAGTGAGAGGCTGGGGCCACACGGGGCACTACTGCCATGCTCGCATCACACTCGGCTGACGCTGGCAGTACAGCAGGAGCCGAGTGTCATGCGAGTGTCCCTGGGTCTGCGGTCCGAACGTGCGAGCGGACCACAGCTGCGGGGGGCGGCCAAGCTCTCAGGAGGGGCGGGCCAGCACAGAGGAGGGGGAAGGTGGGATTTCTCTCCCTTTCTCCTCCGTAGCCAGCTATTGCCATCCTCGCTCTGCACGCGCGGTATACCGGTGTACCATGAGTGCAGTGTGATTTTTCTCTCGCCCCATTCACTTGAATGGGGGCGAGAGAAAAGAGTCTCGCATTGCACCCGCAGCATGCTGCGATTGTTTTCTCGGTCCGATTAGGACTGAGAAAATAATCGCTCATGTGCGCTGACACACAGACTAGAATTGGTCCGAGTGGAATGCGATGTTTTATCACACTCCACTCGCACCGATTTTCTTAGGCCAGAGAGAGAGAGATTTTCTGACAAGCAATGAATTTATATCCCTTCTGGGCATGCTCAGAAGTATAAACCAAGTCCGGTACATGCTTCCGGCATTTGATGCATGCCACCGGATTCAGCGTGCATAGACTTTCATTATGCACCATGCCGCACAGCGCCGAATGCGGTTTTTTGTCAGAGACAAAAAAACGTTACAAGAGACGTTTTATCCGGCCGCCGTATTAGTCAATTACAACGGATCCGGCAAGAGACGGATGCAACGCAAGGCCATCAGGCACAATCCAGCACTAATACAAATCAATGGGGAAAAAACTGATCCGGTGCCGGATCCGTTTTATCTGTTTTCTTTCCGGATTGGGCCTGATGGAAAAAAACTGATGTGTGAAAGTAGCCTAAGGAAGGTGTTTTAGTCTCCTCATACTGGCATGCCAGACCTGGTATGTCACTTTCCACAAGAATTTTCCCCTTAGATCCTAGAAGTAATATTTGAAAATACTGCCCATTTTCTATATTTTGTTAATTTATTCTGGTCCTGCTTGTCCAACTACACAACTTTCATTGGTACTTGTTCTTATATTTGTAAAATTCTTACTCTCAAAATAAAAATAGATTGAACATACAGGATACGTAAGGATGCGACATGCTATAGTGCTTGCTGAAGATTTGTCCTGGCCCGGACTATATAATCTAACAATGTTTTAGGTGTGTGCGTGTATAATATATAAATTATATTTATATTTTCTGTAGCATTCATAAAAATTAATGTCTGATGTAAGCAAATGAAGACACAAAGACTGAGCTTTTTTTTCCCTCATTTAATAGTGACTTTACTGCAAAAAAAAAAAAAAAAAAAAAATCAATAAAAATTTCCTGAACAAATGTCATCTTTGTACCAGCGGCAAATTTTTGCTCCCCTTATTCCCACCCACCCACTTTTCTGACACCCAGTGCATGCCTGGAATTCAGACTTTA
The DNA here is from genome assembly GCF_048569485.1 of Anomaloglossus baeobatrachus. Classification (NCBI taxonomy): domain Eukaryota; kingdom Metazoa; phylum Chordata; class Amphibia; order Anura; family Aromobatidae; genus Anomaloglossus; species Anomaloglossus baeobatrachus. The sequence continues at coordinate 452,935,988 of NC_134356.1, forward strand.
CTTCTAAGGCTGCAAATAGTGATTAAAACACATACCCAACCCACCCCTTCCCCGAGGTTCTTTGGTTTAACAATAAAAAATATACACAGGAAAAAAAAATACACAAGACCACACAAATATTACAAAAAAATAAAATAAAATAATCCTTTTTAAAGCCAAAGTGAGGTCAGTCAAGCTCTGGCACTTAAAAGGCTGAAATATTTAAAACAATTTAAAAATATAATAAAACTTTTTACTGAGGTAATGAATTAGGTTTGCAAGTCAGGCCTACAGAATGAGAATTGTCTCCATGGCTCAAAACTTCCAATGGACACACTACACCCATTTTCCTTTTCATGAGGATTGTCAGTAGGTCCGACTGCAACTCTTCTGGATAAATTCAGTGTCTCATCTCCATGACTGAGAGGTTATCTGGTATCTGAGGTATGTTTAATAAAACATAAAAATAAAAAAAGCACCAGCTGCTCAAAATGCCTCATCTTTCATAAAAATCAACGCTATTCATCAGATCATACAATTTTGGATGACGATTAGTTGTCGGTTATACTCCGGTAGGTTTCCAACCAACTCAGAATGAGAGAAAATGGAAACTCTTCAGTGAAATTCACATATCAAGCGCCTGGTGCTTCAAGTAATTTTATACATAAAAAGGAAATAAAACAATCTACACTTCAGAAGTAAAATAAAACATTTCCAAAAAGGTAAAATATGCACAAGCCAAAAAAAAGTAGATTTCTCTGTAGAACTACACAACTGCTGGTGTCTGTCACTACTTTACATTCCTAAAATTAGCAGCAGAAAAGTGAAACTTCTGTACCTGTTACAGAGTAACTAATAGGTCTCATCCTAAATTAACTGAAGTAACAGGAAAATATTCTTCTCTTCACCAAATGACAGCTAGTGTGCTGACACGTGAGGTAGACACACCATGGATTACAGTGACCGTAATGAGTGGAGAAAGTGGAGAACACCCATTGACTGGGATGCCTTCATGTAGTCTTTGGGACAATTGTTTATCCATTCAAGTTACTTTACAGAGAGAAAGGCAAAATGCTTTTGGAAGGAGAAGACCTAAAGGACTGACGGGAGGAGTTGATAGAAAGCATTAGGCACATTTTTGCCCCCCCTCCCACAAAAAGCCTTGAAAATCTAAGAGTTGCCACATGCATCCGCAGGTTTATATACACAATTTTTGCAGTCCGTGTACCTACGACAATACACGGCCCAGCTGCAGATCGACTGACTCAAACTTAACAGTCTCATAGGAATATATGAAGTTTGCATCAGGAGATGCACAGCCGGTCCGTCCATTATGATCCGCACACACCGCAAAACACGCATGTATAAATCTGCTATAGGATCAATCTCTTACAATGGCTAATCATGGAAAACTTACCTAACATACTCCTTCAGCTATCCTTTCCAAATCATGGACTACCCATACCCCTTCCCTTGGTATTTATTTTCATAAATGTCCATTAGGATAACAAAATCCGATAAAAAGAAGCAAAAATGTTCACAAACATGATTGAAGATGCAACGTGCCTTCTCAGGCAACAAGATTGTCATAAAGATGGCATCTGTGAGAATGTGCTATCCAAACCCACCCCTCCCATCCCCCACAGTGCTTTCTGGGACCACTTGGACATTGTATACATGCAGCGTATAGATCCGGCTTACCCAACATAACACTAACTTCAAACTAAACTGCCAGCTGATCATACACAGAGGACCCATATTTTGGAAATCTAGCAAATATATCTTTCACATAAAAAAGCTAAAAGTTTTTTTGTTTTTTTAATTTTTTACATTTTTTTTTTTTTACATCTTCTAGCATATTAATTTATCTACATTGTTTGAACTCCTGCATTGAATATTTTGATATCAAGTTAAATTCCAGAATAAATGTGAACTGTATTACTATAAGTGTTAAATAAAGAAAAATGAAATTTATAAATAAAACTGATAAGAGAAGGATTCCTGAGCGTGAGAAGAATCACCTAGTATGTGATTTGAAATTCATCAATCTTGGGTACGATTTGCCCAGAGCTCCGTGGCAATTTATACCAAGCAGAGCAGGTCACCACGAAACTGAGACCTTGCTAATAAAAGATCATTTGATTGCAATTTTGTAAAATTTCACTGTAAAAATCATCCTCAGACTTGATATGTAAAGTCGAAAGTTCAACTTTCAATTCAAGACAATAGTGGTCAAAATTGTGGAAACCTTTAGAGAGAAAAAAAAAACAACCACAAAAACACTTTGAACCTCAAAACCAGTTTCTGACATGGCTCAGTGTGCTGTCGGATCAAAAAACAAATATTGTACGTCCGATTTAGTCAGCGATTTTGCAGATTCTCATTACTTTCAAATGAAAGTGCTGCAAAACCGATGTAAGAATTGACATGCTGCAGATTTTCAAAAACGCTGCAGCGTTCAGAAGAAAAACACACAAAAAACGCTGCTAACATGCCACATGTGATCATCATCTACGGCTACATTGCCTCGACTATTTGGTGACTTATTGATGTTGCAAATTTTCAGCAAACTTTCTGCGCCTATTAAGTAAATTAAGTTTTTTGTGTGTTTTTCTTATTGCATATTTGAGTGCATTTTGAAGCTGCGCTGTGTCTCTTTATGATTTACATTTTAAACAAAGCTGTTTTGTTTTTGATACTGTTTTTGGCTTTGACAAAAACATTATTGATCATGTGCGGTCTACATGCGTTTTTAGTGCGTATCCACATCAAATGCAATTTTATGGGCAAAATCTACATATAAAACTTAGTGTATACCCACAAGAGAAATTGACATGCTGCGGATTTCAAACACACAAAGCAAGTCAGATTAGATAGAGAAAGAAAAAAAAAAAGGGGGGGGGGGGGGGGGGAGCACAGTGACCATGGAATTTCTATAAATCCCATCCACTTTGCCGATTTTCTTTTTTTATGCAGGAAAAATATAAGTGAAAATATCACCAAAAACTCATCGTGGGGACTAATCCCGATAGTATCTGCACAGAACATTGAATTATTCGAGGAGTTTTTAGAGCAGAAACTGAGCGAAAACACCAAAATAATCCTCAAAAGCTCAAAACTACTCAAAAACTTGGAGTTTTAGCAGTTTCCACTCAGTTCTGCTCCAAAAATTGCACATGCTCAGCGCCTAGAGGGTATATGCACATGACATACACTGGAGATCAAAATTAGAGAACACACAATTTCCTAAATGTTAAGGTCATTGTGTCGTCCTATGGGATTATATCCCAACATGAGTAAAGGAGCAGTATTAAGCTTATTTCATAAAAGTTAGTTTTTCAAAAGCACATAAAAATGTAAAATGAGATAAATGAAAAAACACTGATCAAAATTAGAGAACAGTTTCGGATATGTGCAAGTTATTGGCGTTAATGTGGCACCTGGTGCTAATTTTCTTAATTATCTGACAAACCCTAATTAACCATCAGCCTAACTTTCCAGTTTGCACTGACTTTGCAAAAATGGTGTGCCGTTCCAATGTGACGAACCCTCCAGCAGCAGGTTGTCCAGATGAAGGCCAAAGGGGTGACCCTATCAGCTATAGCAAGAGAAGTTGGTCATTCCAAGTCTATGATTTCAAGAATATTGCATCTTTACAACATCACAAACTTTTTCAAGTCCCATAAGAAGGCTGGTCGCCCTCAAAAGACAAATGGAAGAGAGGACAGAATAACAAAGACTCTCCATAGGCAATCGTTTCAACACTGCAGCTGGAATTGCTCACCAGTTCAGCACTGAACAGGGTAAGGATATGTCTCAATATACGGTGTCACAACGTTTAAGAGCATTTGGACAGAAAGCCCACTCTGCAGTGACCAAACCTCATTAGCAGAAAAAAAAAAAATCAAAAAGGAGCATGTTGTGTGGACAGAGAAGAAGTTGTCCACAGTTCATTTTAGTGATGAAAGCAAGTTTAATTAATTTGGGTCTGATGGGAAACATGTTCGTCAACAAACTGGGGAAAGCCTGAACCCAAAGTGTGTTAAGAAGTCAGTGAAAAGGTGGTGGAGGAAGTGTCATGGCTTGGGGAATGTTTTCTGCAGCAGCAGTTGGACCTCTAATACAGCTACATTTCAGAGTGAATGCAAGTGTGTATCAGAACTTTCTTCAACAATAGGTGGTTCCTTACTTGCGTTGATCACTCAATCAGCCAGCAATTTTCATGCAGGACAATGCCCCCTTTCACAAAGCAAATCAGTAAAGCGGTTTCTTGAATCAGAAAACATTGAAACAATGAAATGGCCAGCCCAGAGGCCTGATCTAAACCCAATAGAAAACCTCTGGAAAATCCTTGGTGACAAAGTTATGGCCAAGAAACCCACAAGAGTCAAAGAACTGTGGAAGAGACTAGAAGAAGAGTGGACCAAAATCACACTAGAGCAGTGAGAGAGACTAGTGATGTTCTGAAGTCATTCACAGCAAAGGCCTGTACACTTCCTACTGATTGGTGACTGTTACATTCAGAAAATTTTAGTTACAATCTCTGTGTTACAATCATTGCTGATGTCTAATTCTCATCACGTTTTGGGCAAAATAAAGGTGTTATATTGATAAACTTTGGATGTTTTATAAAATACTGTTCTAGGGGCATGCGTACCCCTTACAAAACAACCTTCAAATATTCAATGTAGATTACATTATTTCTGAAAAAAGCAAGTGATCACACAGTTTTCTAATTTTGATCTCCAGTGTATAAAAGCAAAAAGGTGCAGGCAAAATTTGTGTGATTCAATGGGACTGCACATGTTAAAAAATAAATACATAAAATAATTGAGCCCAAACTAAAGGCCTCAGCATGTGATCTTTTCCAGGGTGATGAAGTCTTTACATTTGATGTTATGTTGTTGCAGTGCATAAAAAGAGGTTTAGGGATAATATTACATGCCTAGAATGGCTAAGAAAATAACCCTAGCCTTAACCCCATTAAAAATCTATGGAGCTGATTAAAAGAAACTTATTAGTCAGAAGCAATTAAAAAAAGAAAAAAAAATACACAATAGAAGCAATATCGAAATCTTGTTTTCACATTATAACACCTGAAGAACATAAAAATAATAGTCACTCCCTGGAAAGGAATTTTATGGCTCTAAATAAGGTTAAAGGTTTTTCACCTAAAGCTACATTTTCAATGAAAGATAATTGTGGTATGTGTTCTTAAGAACGCTCGTTTCATGATCATCTTTCAGTATAAACAGGCTGCTGTTCGCCAAATGCTCGTCAAAAGAGTGAAAAAACAAAAGATTGTAGTTCTCGGAGGTATTTTGTCCTGTGTAAACAGGACTCGCATTGTGGAGAACAATGGCTGCACTAAGCGACCTACTACATATGGTTCAGTGCGCATTCTTCAAGGTCTTGTCTACTAAACGACCTCCCGTCGATGGAGGTTCACCAATCGGCAGGCTTTTAGTGCCATTGGTCAGTCCGTGTAAATGATCCTTTAGTACTAACATGTTCAGACGTAATATTTTTTTCTGTGTTACACTTTTCTTGTCTATAACTGCTTTTTTGCTATGAATTATTTCAGAAACTGTCGTATTACAGTCAATATGAAATGATCTTTCCATTTACATATAATATTTTATTGTATTTAAAAAAAAAAAAATCTGGTGTTCAGAGAGATAAAACATTATAACTGTACTTTTTCTTCCAAAAAGTTTCCACAATTTGGCCACTAGTGTATCTGGGCCGATTTACATTTGGTGCCATTTGTGATCTAGTTTAGCACAACAGGAGGGAGGTGTAAAAAAAATAAATCACAAATATTTATCGCTATCCTAAAATATCAGCTCCTGCTAAGACCCTAAAGTTGATTGTATAGGTGATAATTTTTTAAATGAAATAGGGACATGAGGTAACAAGCTATATAGTGTCAAGCCAACACCACATCACATCAGAAGATACCAGGCATTAAAACATGAGCACTCTCAAAGACAGAGGATCGTTTAAAATTTGCTCCTAAACACAAGATTGAACTACGCTAAAACCTAACACGTCTTAGCCAACTGTCCCACAAAAAGGATTACTGTCTTAAGCACTTTTTCATATTCAGCACCGACAGCCGAGGGACAGAGATCCTGGTGCTGAAATGATACAGGACAGGGGTATAACAAATGTCCCCGTGTACATGTGTGAATGCGCAAGAAAAGGATTGCTGCCATCGATCAATCAAGACCTTCATGATGCAGCGATTCTAGTTTACCTCTCATGTTAACAAAACTTAGGGAGGCGACAGAGAGTGATGCAGGTCTACTGCAAATGTATGCTCCCAAATTGGTACAGTAGGTAAGAGCTGGCGCTCTAAGGCAGGCTAATCACTGGGTCTTCGCCTAGTATTCTTCCTGCCCATTGATGAATTTATGTAATGCCATCAGAGAATGAGGTAAAAATCGGTTGTGAAACCTTTCGTCAAGGTGAGGTAAGCAGAGTTGAAGTCTTCCTGTAAGCTGAGGTAGGTACGGTTGTGTAACGCTTTCTCGCAGAGGAGGTAAGTAGTATCATCATGCTCTTATTCCTTCCTATTCAGAGGGACCAGCTGGTGGAGGGCTCAGCTCCCGGGGTTCCCCTGGAGGAAGTGGGGCTTTGAGACGCTTGGGAGGTATTGCTGCTGCCACTTCCCCCACTTTGCCCAGTGTAGCCAGCAATTAAAGGAACAGGCTTCTGAGCATATAAAATGCCTATAAGAGAAAATACAGATACACAAGATTTATAAGATGCATGCAAAAAACTGCTTTGTAAAAGGTTTGGGTTTTTTTTCCAATTTATTCAAATCCTACACTAAAAGGCCATTTCAAGGTAAGGGTTGCTCTTCACGATAAGCCGCCTTATTGTAGGTGGCCCAGTGTACAACTCATCACAATCAGTCTTGTTTCAGAAGCCAATGACTAACCATTGTTGTCATTGGGACAAACGACGGGTAGCTGTAAAGAGCTGCAGGGAAAATGTAATATTATATAACTGCCATACAAATACATGCACTCTGCCCTTCTAGGACAATGTATGGTAATGGAAACATCAGACGGGTGTACTCACACGACCGTTGCGAGGCTCAAACACGCTCTGTGGAAAAGCGCTCATGTGAATTGTACTATTAGGGACTGTGTGCAGTCTGTTGGGCACATGGATGGAAAAACAGTTGTGTTAATACATTTTAGGCTGGCTCTACATGCAGCATTTAACTGCTTTTTATGCCATTCATGTTAAAATACAGTGGCGTGAGGTCAGCTGAAAGCGGAAAATTTGATTAAATACTAGGAGCATTTCTGCAACCATGCTACTTTGTGTTTTTTTTATGGCCTAAAATGCTGGGTTTTTTTATACTTAAAACTTTTTTGGGGGCGTGTGGTGGAGGGGTGATGGGTGAACTTTGGTCCAACGTACTGTAGTTGGGCGTAACGCTGGGATATCACAGCCAACGTTTATTGTGGGCATGATGCTTGTGCTATGCTCTGGACACACTATAATTTTTTATATTATATATAGTGTAGGGACCTACAAGCATGAGGTTCCCGTGACGAAGGTTGTAGGCTTCCGTCTTATGGCCATAAAACTAAATAAAAAGCTATTTTTTTGTACAGGATACAGCCAGGCCCCTTTTTGTTAGGCCTTGCATATTACAGTTCCTGTCCCTGTATGGTGCACAGATGAAGTACGGCTTGGCAGCCCGCCTGATCTAGTAGTATGGGCGTCGCCTAATAGGCTGCGGGCTTGTGACGGTGCATCTGCATGTGTAAACAGCGCTCTATACAAGCCATCAGTGTGCAGTTTTACCATCCAGCAATCGCCCCCTTCATGTTTTGGAAGAGTGTGTGTGATTTGCGTGCGATTTGCTCCTCCTGCACCTGTGATGCCTCCACCTAGTGGGGACTTGGCTGTATCCTGTTGGGGTAGTAGTTTTTGGCGTAGGCAATATACAGCTGCAGTTCCATCTTTGCTGTAACTAAGTAATGGTTTTTGTGCCATCCTCTGGACACACTATAATACCCTGCTGAGAATAACCAAGGATGTAATAGAAGGTTCCTTGGTCTGAATCCCCAATGTTAGCCATAAAGCGGCTACAATGAGCCAAACTCCCTCTGGAGGAACAAACAAGCTAATCATGCATAAGGCCGGTTTCACACATCCGGCTTTTCGCCGTTTGCCGGATCCGGCGCTCTCCCGTACAGACAATACAGTACAGTGACAGCGCTGTAACTTCCGGGTCACATGCGCCGGTCACATGACAGCATGTGACCTGTGCTTGTTGCGCTGTCACTGTACTGTAGTCACTGTATGGGAGAGCGCCGGATCCGGCAAACCGGCGAAAAGCCGGATGTGTGAAACCGGCCTAACAAAGACAAACTTAATTCAATAGCCGGCATGCAAAGCTTGAATTCTCCTGCAGAATCACTGCAGAAGAAAGGAACATTTGACGGAAGCTTTCACATGCAATAAGGCTGGACAGTAGGGAATCAACATTATTAATTCATTTAGGGAAACCCTACAAGTCAGTAGTGAAAAACTTCTTTAAGACAGGGCATGTACACCCAGTTTTTTGTTTTTAGGACAGAAGCATTTTCCATCTTACCATTAAAGTCTAGATTATAAAGTTTTATGAACCTACTGTCTTTTCTGATTGTTATATAAAGATATCTGCAAATGTGTATGCTAATTTTTTTTTTTTATTTTTTTTTTACTGATAGGAGATTCAGCGATGTCAATATAAACTGCTCCACATAAGGCTCCAACTCACCTGTGTACATTGTGCCATTTATTTCAATGGACATGTTGATGCTGCCAGTGCCCAGGTTGAGTGAAGTGTCCTGCCGATCCTGTGCTGCTGGGAAAATGATTGAACATGGATTCAATATTTCTCAAGCCCAATAGTTTCATCAGTACAAATTTCCAATATTAGGAATCACCGGGGTGCAGGAAATTTCACTTACCCTTCCCATTGATCTTCAGTTTCATTGGTATCTGTCGGGCCATGTTCAGTAAGTTGTGCTGAAGAGCTTGTTGCATGAGCCTCTGCTGCTCTTCTACTAAGGGTCGAGATGCCCGCTTCTCTGGAGGCTCCCCAGACTCCAGCCTCTCCTTCAGCAGCTCCACTGAAGAGGTCCGCAGTCCTGTAGGAGTCTGCTGCATACTCAAAGCCCCAGAGGCCAAAGGGACGCGGTTTGGCAACAAGCTTACAGGGCTATCACCTGAAATGGACAAATGTTACCACAGTTATATTTTGGCTTATGGCTCTTAATAATCACTGAGGCAATTAAAAGGACAAAGTCAATGACATGCAGACTACCACTCCCTTACAGTGAATGCACAGCTACGAATGGAGATTTGGGGGGGGGGGGGGGCATCTCCTGCCTGTACAAACCATTTGCATGTGACAGACCCGAAAGGACGAACTAGGAACAAGGAGAGTACAATTTTTATCTTATTCTTCTACAGTATTTTTCAATTTGGCATCTGGAGGCTCAGAAATCATGGATGCAGGGGTTGCAGTTACACCCAGACTTAGCAGTAAGGGAGGAGGGGGAAAAAATTTAATTATCCCACACAAGAAGACCAATACTATTAAAAGCCCGTAACAGTTAGGGGACCGGTAGGAGATTTTGCATTGGGGCTCACAAGCTTCCCATTACATCACTGCTGAATGCACTAGATAGAACCAAGCTTATTATTCACTGACTGCACTTGGACATATACCTGCTCAGCCATTCTCCTTTCTGATGTAAACTGCAGTGATTACCCTTATAAAACCTCCACTGCTTATCCCTTGCTCCATTTCAAGTCCCCCTACTGCCCACATGCCAGTAATATAAACACTGGCTGAAGGCCCTAATGCATCCATAGCAATCAGGATGGCGACGGACTTCTGATGTACCCAGGTGACCGATTGACTGCACTGTGCCATTAAAAAGTTTGGCCTTAAATAGTATTTTTTTTAAACATGTTTTTGGTGTTTTGTTCCACAAAAATCGCAACATTTAGCATTTTGTAATACAATAATTTTGACTAGTTGCATCTTTTTTCCTTCAGTTTCAAATGGAAAAGGTTTTCTTTATTCTATAAATTTACATGGAAGTCTCTTAAGAGTCCATGTTTAAAAGGGAACCTGTCACCAGACTTGTCCCCTATAAGCTGCGGCCACCACCAGTGAGCCCTTATATACAGCATTCCAGTATACTGTATATAAGTGCCCAGGCCGCTCTGTATAATGTAAAAAAACACCTTTATTATACTCACCTGGGGGATGGGGTCCGGTCCAGTGGGTGTCTCTGTTCTCTAGGTCCGGCGCCTCCTTTATCTTGTGGGATTGCCGTCCTCCTGCCTAGCCCTGTGTGCATGATGCGCCCTGCGTCATTCACACACAGGACGCTATTGCGGTCCTGCACATGCGCACTTTGATCTGCCTGGCTGAGGGCAGATCAAAGTATTGTAGTTCACATCCACGGGCGGTCTTTGACCATTTCTCGCGGCTGCACATTACAGTACAATGCTCTGTCCTCAGCGGAGCAGATCAAAGAGCACCTGCGCAGGAGCGCAATGGCAACCTCTGTGAATGATGCAGGACACGTCCTTCACACGCAGCAGGGCAGGAAGACTGAGATCGCACAAGACTGAGGAGGTGCCAAACAGCAGCGAAACCCATCGGACCAGACCCCCACAGGTGAGTATTGTAAGGGTGTTTTTTACGTTATACAGAGCGGCTTGGGCTCTTATATACAGCATTCAAAAATACTGTATATAAGAGATCAGTGGTGGTGGTCGCAGTTCATAAGGGGAAAAACCTGGTGTCAGGTTCCCTTTAAGTTGTACAGAAAACAGAAAACCCAATGCATCTGCTTATCCTTTGTGATTTTGCATTATACACCCCATAAGAACTACACATAAAAAGGTAGGATAAAATATCAAAACTCAACAAAAATATCACTTCACTGTAAAGCTCAATGGATATATACTATATATGTGATATAAATCTACACACCATAACTTAACAGTGATATTTTAACACTAGTATATATAAAGGTGCAACTGGCTATAATTCATGAGCTAATGTGATACAATAGGTTTAAAAAAAAATAAATCGGGAACTTGCTTGATAAGAATAAAGCATGATAAGGGTTCCCTAGAGCCATGTTCCAACTCATATCCAACTCATCCTTGATATTCTTTGCTATTATGTAAGGCAACGAGAATTTTGTCATGTTGTTCTCCTGATCACCAGTAGGGGGAACTAAAGGAAAGGACAAAAAGCAATCATGTACTAAGCTCAAAAGCGAGAGCGTACAAAAAAAAAAAACCTCACAGGCTAGATTGCGGGTTTATACCTATATTTCCAGATTCAAGCTGCTTATGTTAAAAATAGACCTGGAGTCCTCTGACATTTACCCCTGCATACTATTAAACAGTGACTGTGCCAGCTGATTCACGCTGCCCTAGATCAGCACAACACACGAAGCGTCGGGCGTAGTGGAGTCAGAGGTGCCCGATTCATTGGGAAGTGTAGGCTTAACGGATCAGGCACATCTTATATAGTGGCACAGAGACTGGACTAAGATTTAGGGTATGTACCCATGATCAGTAATAGCAACGCTTTGGACACAGCGTATTTTCACTGCGTGCAAAACGCTGCGTTGTACAGTATAAGCACAGTGGATGGGATATATAGAAATCCCATGCACACTCTGCTTCTCTCCACAGCGTACACTGACATGCAGCTTTCTGAGCCGTAGCACATCAATTTATGCTGTGGAGACGTGATTGTGGGTCCGGGCTGCTCCGGTATCCTGTGGTACTTGTGGCTCTGCAGGAGAGGACACGCTGCCAGCGTGTCCTGATCATGTGCGCCCAACCTTATGGTGCTAGGTAGGCCAAAAGCTCATCAGGAATTAGATGGCTGCGTCGCCCCATTCAACCCCAGCTCCAACCATTTTAGCGGAGTTGGCTGAAACTAGTGTGAAAATGCCAAAAGTTGAAAAACGTCTGCATAACTAGGTGGTAAGTAGCATTTTTGCAGATTTTCAGAGTGCTTTAAGCCAGATTTCTGCTTTTACAGCTTTGATGGATTGGGCCATTGTATCTTAGTAGATCGCCAGTGGCTTCTCCCAGCCTCAATACACTCATTTGACTCAGTCATGGGTACGGGATTGAAATAGACCAGGTGAGTGCTGCTAAGAGCAGTTCTACTATTCATATGTGAGGCCGTATGGCACATTTTATAAAAATATTTTAGTGTAGGACTGCTTCAAATGAGATTTGCCGTGACGTGGCGAAGCAGCTCAAGAAATTGCAATTTTTTGCCAAAAATCTCAAAACATTTTTTATAATAAGTACAGTTTGGAATGTTTAGTGCTGTAGTGCACATTTGGTGCTGGCTTTTTGTTTTTTTTTTTTACTCATTTGACTAGTGTCTTCATAAAGGGAGACTTGTAAGTCAAAAAGAGTGGTGGTGGTAAAGGTGAGGGGCGCAAAGCTTTGGGATACCTGCTACTAGCTTATCTAAAGTACGTTCTCTCAAATTGCACATTGTTCAGAGTAAAATATACTCAGTTTATACTCAGTTGCAGTAACAGCCAATGCCAGATTCATGTAGCCTGTGGTAGAGGCAGCATGAAACAGCTAACAGGTTCCCTTTAAAATATAAAAAAAAGTGTCAAAATTATTTAGTCCTCTTTTTGGATAGACAAACATGTTGGTAATGTCTCTATAGTAGAATCATCACAAACCCAGATGTAAAAGGGGTTTAGTCATCTTGTTGGGAAAGTGGAATAGGCCCTGTGCATTCAGTTTCTCCTTTTGTAAAGAACGGATGCAGCAAAAAAACCAAAAAGTACAAAACTGTTTATTCTAAATTTTACCCTATTGAACCTCACTATCCCAACCTATGAGTCCATGGAGTAAAAATGGTGATGCAACCAGACAGAATAAACAAGCCAGATTATGATGTGGAAGATCAAAGGACACACAAACTCGCAGTGGATTCCTTTTATTGGGTATTTGACTGTAAGGATACGCTCCCATGGGGCTCCAGCGAAGCAGATTTCCAGATGGAGAAGCAGTTGTAGTTTACAGCACTAGCATTGTGCTTCATGAGTTAAGAAACGTTCTGCAACGCTGCAGGGAATATTCACAGAGCAGATTGACAGCCACATGCCAATTTATGCTGCAAATATTACAGTGGCTTAACTATGCCATTTTCACAGTAATAACTGCTGTGGTATTTACCACTGTGGATTTTTCTGGACGAGGTTAGCAGTGGAAATGCCCTAATGGGAGTATACCCTCAAAGACAAAAAAAAAATGCTGTATGGTGATAATTTATGATACATCCAGGCTCTAAATCAAGGCTTCTGATGCATTATTTGTCATGAGCAAGAAGAAGACATCATTTGCATGTCACCACCCCACTTCCTAAACTCAAACATTAAGCTCCAGTGCATTTGCATCAGATGTGGTGACATGTAAATCCCTTCGAGTTAGGAGATCCATTTTGTGTCAGTGTGCTACACAGTCTATTCAACATAAAACTATATTTAACTGGAGAAAAGAAAAAAATAAAAAAAAAGATATATATATATATATATATATGACACTGAACCTTTTTAAAACAACATGCAAGAATGAATGAATGAATGCAGAAAGAACAGAACATATCTGCCTGCAGCACTGACCTTTCTTCAGTGGAGTAACTGGTGACATGCGTGATGTTGGGTGCACGCCAAGGATGGGCACTGGAAGTTTCTGAGCTGCCAAGAGAGCAGTGGGCCCTGCTGGAGTTGGGGAGTAGTTAAAAGAGGTAGTGCCATAGCTGGGACGTCTTCCTTCTCTTCGGTTCCCATCTATTGCAGCTTGCAACTCTGCTGGAGAGCTGAGTGATTTCTTCTCACACTCATAGAGATAAAGGTACTTCATGTATCTGACAACATAAACAAAAAAATTAATGCAGGATTATCCTCCTCCGCATCTCACTGGGCACATATTGGGTATAGACATTGGTTCGGATTATTCGGACAGCTGTAAAAATTATTTACTCTTGCTTCTTAATATACGCAGTGACTTTCCGCTGTTTCATTAGAAATTAATCGCCAATGGCGGTATGGTTTTACAGTCATCAACAATAAGTAAGCCATTTAAAATTAATTCCTAATGACATAGCAAAAAGTTGCTGCGATTTATAGGAAGAGGCCGGTTAGTAGCACCCTCTCCCAAAACCCCCAAACTGACAAACTGATGTGGGATAAACATGGTCACCTCCCCCTCTTTCTGGATGTAAATTTAGTCTTGTTAGACAACTAAGGAAGTCTTGAAGACCATGCCCAGTTGGTAACAACACTAGATTTACATACAGAAAAAATGAGGCCCTATCTCAAGAAAAAAAAACACAGGAACCAAATGAAAAATTGGAGATTCGTGACAACATTGGCATTTAAGTAATTAACTTTCATATTTATGGAAAATGACTGGTCTGTAAATGAAGTCAGTGAGAATGTACCGACTTCAGCTAATCAAAATAATAATGTAACACAAGTCTTGTAGCTTAAGAATTTAGAAAATGCTAAATTTAATATGTTATATTCTGCAAATCTTGGCCCACATCTGTGGGGACAGATAATTGGTTATTAACTTGATACAGACGTAGGAGTAAACATGTGGAGACTCAACTAGTGATGAGCAAGTACTAAATATTTGGGTTCGGGTTATTTGTACTGAATATCTAGTACTATTCCAGTATTCGTCACAAATAACGAGCCTAATGCAAGTCAATAGGAAACGCAAGCATTTTTCTGGGAAATTTTAAAAAAAGAAAAAAATGTGGTCGTGTTTCCCGTTGACTTGCATTGATTTGTTAATCATGACGAAAACTGGAATAGTACTAGGTATTCGGTGCACATATCCCAAACATTGAGCATTCGTTCATCACTACTCAACCTACCATATTTTTTGGATTATAAGACGCACTTTTCCTCCCAAAAATTTGGGAGGAAAATGGAGGTGCGTCTTATAAACTGGTTGTGGCTTAACGGAGGTGGGGGCATGCAGTAGAGCGGGATTACAGGATGCATTGTCCTCACTCCACAGCAGTGGCAGGAGTAGGGTGATACAGCGGGCCTTGCAAGGCAGAAACGGGCGGTACAGCAGGTGTCCTGGCAAAGCAGGAGCCATCCCTAGTGACTAAATAGAAGAAGAAATAAATTAAAAAAAAAAAAGCTGTAGGCGGAGCAAGCTTCAAAAGAAATAACGCAGATTCAACACATGCGCAGATTGAGCTCCCGGCTCAATGACGAGTAGAGATCTCATCTGTATACGCGCCGACTTTGACCCATTGATGTACCAGCAGCGGACATAAGGAAAATGGTGCCCGAAGATGGCATGTGCACAGATAAGATCTTGGCTCGCGATTGAGCTCAATCTGCACATGCACCGACTCTGGGCGCCATTTCTTTGAAGCCCGGACCGTCGACTTTTTTTTTTATATTTACAGTCAGTTTTTTGTTAATAGCTTTGGAAAAAAAAAGTCTGAAAACTGTCTAAATACACTTAAAACGGCAGCAAAATGCTAGCAAAAACACTGCAGGATAAAAAAAACCCAAACAATGTTTCCTCAAGTAATTTCTACTTCAAAATCTTGTCTTTTTTTTGCCTGCCTGAGGAAAAGAAAACCGTGAGCATAACTTCACAGGCAGATGCTGCTCATGCAACACAGCCAGCATATGCCTGGTATGAAGCAGTTTCAGCTCCTGAACTGGAATTCATACTTTCCTTAACAACCTATGATGAAAACGTACTTCACCATGCAATAAATAGTTAGGCCTCGCGCACACTGAGTATTGGGCAAGTTTTTACCTCAGTATTTGTAGCCAAAACCAGGGGTGGAACAATCAGAAGAATAGAATAATAGAAACATGTCACCATTGTTGCATTTATCACCCACTCCTTTTTTTTGGCTTCCAAATACTGAGGTAAAAACTCACCAAATACTCAAATGTGTGCATGTGACCTCAAATATTTTGCCAACTTTTTTCCATATTTAAAAAAAAAAAAATAAAATCAGGTAACATGCCCTAAGTGTCCAAGTCTTTGCAGTGCTGACAGGCAGAGGGGTGTCTTGGCACTCACTGTGTACGCAGGGTGAAGGCAGCACTGGTAATGGAGGTTGGTAAATTCAGTCCCTTTGTAATCTCTCTCCAGATTTTCTTATTGATGACCTCGACAAGGCCTCCTTTTTCAGTCACAAGCTTGTACAGCATATACAGGTCCAGCAACTGCTTGGCCATGATGGGTATGCGACTGATTGGGGTGCCTGGTTCAATCAAAGAAGGGAAAGAAAACAACAGCGGTTAGTGTCTAATGCACAAAACACTATTCCGCTATAGGCATTAGTTACTCCACATATCGACATGGAAAGCACATAAATGACATAGTATCACAAATAATATTTATTCACTTATATAGTGCCATTAATGCCACAGCGCTTTACATTCAATGGCAACTCTGCCCCCATCAGGGCTCACAATTTAAAGATATCAGCTGATTAGACTTGATAAGCAGTGTCAGACTATTATAAGATGACTGGCGGCACAGGGGCGCTGCTTAGGCTGGTTTCACACTACGTCTTTTTAACATCCGTTGAAAACGTTATTTTAGCGGAAGTACGGATCCAGTGCAAATGCGTTTTCATTTCAATGCATTTGCAATGGACTCGCGTTAAGATCCGTTCACCTGCGTTTGCCTGCGTTATAGTGCGGATCCGGTGACTTGCAGTTTTTTAACATGTTTCAAAAACGCTACTTGTAGCGTTTTTGAGCTGCGTCAAAATACTGCAAGTCACCGGATCCTGACTAAACAGCACGTGAACGCAGGTGAACGCTGGCGTGCTGATAGACAGGATCCTGCTTTTGTACTGAGCATGCCCAGAAAGTACTGAGCATGCCCAGAACCAGTCTCGCGTGATCTGTCTATCTCTCTACTCCCTCCCTCACCCTCTCTCTCTCTGTCTTTCCCCCTTCCTCCCCTTCCTCTCTCCCCCACCTGAGAGCTGCGGACACTCCTAACCAAGGTAAATATCGGGTAACCACTTCTCTTAGTTACCGATGTTTACGTTGGTTACGCGTGCAGGCAGCCCTGCTCCTAGCAGCTGCAGACACTCGTAACCAAGATAAATATCGGGTATCCAAGGCCGATGTTTACCTTGGTTACCAGCGTCTGCAGCTGTCAGAAGCCTCCTCCCAGTCTAGTTCCCCTCACTCCCGATCACATGACTCCAATGCCCGCCCCTAAACATCCAGTGCAGGATCCTGCAAAATAACAGATGCGTTTGCATACGTTATTTGCTGTAAAAGCAGGATCCGTACTTCCGCTAAAATAACGTTTTCAACGGATGTTAAAAAGACGTAGTGTGAAACCAGCCTTATCTTTTCAGCTAAAAGCCAGCCAAGAAGTGTATGACTTCATACAAAGTTTTATAGTATACACCATATCTTCAATAATGTCACTTGCTGAGTCAGACACCCGATAGTGTTAGTGAATAGATGGCAGCCAATGTACAGGCTTTGTACATGAAAAGCAGATGCTAAACCCCGTGTCTGTTCTGAACATTTCCATCTTTAAATATGCATACTGACATCTGTCACAAAGATCACTCCAGCTTCATTTTATTACTATCTGTAACTATCACATTCTCCCAGTCCCCAGAAGTCCCTTGTGTAATGAACCTATGTGACCCGTGTGACACTAATCATGGGGAGTGTCCTATGACAGTCATCAATCATTGAGGTGGTAGCAAGTCATTCCTGCAGTAAAGATGGAGGGTTGGGGGGAGGGATTCATGGACTCCCTTATGTCTGTTCTGTCCCTCATTATTTCCAGACCTGAGGCTTGTGGGGGAGGTGAGGCTGGGTGACAATCACAGCTGTGGGTTGGCGTCACTAGGAATATCTAGCCTAGTACTCTACACCGTCCATTTAGACATGATATAGGAAGTGGTGAAGACAGGATTTAATACATTACTCAACTTAACTATAGGCAAAAAATAAAATGGACTGTGAGAGGATTGCATTAGCTCTCATCACTGCAAGACGACGCAGACAAACGAGGGCTTAACATGTTGTCTCCATTATGGGATCCCTGGTGATATCTGACAGGAATCACTAGTAATTACAATAGACTGCTCTTTTCCCTTGAGGAGATAAAACTGCACAGGGTTAGAAGTGGCAAAAAAAGCAGACAACTTTCCAAACGTAGAGAAAATGTTGACGTCCGAGATGCCACGGAGAAAATGAGTGACTTGGGGTGATTCAGTCACACATGTGGGGTCTGTGGATGGCGTTACTGCCTGCCAGGACCAATATGTGGGCCTATAACAGGCCTACACAAACCAGAGCCGCACCCAAATGTGGGCCACCTTCCACTCTGTATGCCGGAGAGAATAGTGCTTTACCATCATGTCTCTATTGCTCTGGCAAGTAGAAGAAAATACACGACAATCCCACTGTACATCAATAGAGGCTTAGGGCATGTTCACACATGATGTTTTTGCAGCATTTCTTTGGACTAAAAAGAAGCTGTGCTTTACAGTACTAACAAAAGCGACGAGCTTCCAAAAATTGCATGCAGTTTGTCTTTTCCTAACAGTTTTTTTTAAGTCTCAAGAACATAAAATTCTTCCAAATTTTTGGAGTGTTTTTTTACTGATGGATAATAAACTGCAAAAACGCAACAAAAACATTTGTGCTGCATTTGTGGTGAATAAAACTAACTTTATTGACATGTGATGTAGACAAATCACAAATGTAATCGCCTGAAAGGAAGATTAGCATTTATGCAAATCAATGAAGGCCATTAAATTTGCTCGGACGGACGGGGAATGTGTAGGTGTATATATACATAAAAACTTAGGTTGAAGAAAAGACTTGGGTCCATCCACTTCACCCTTTCTTCACATTACTCATTATTTGTTTGTAAATTATCTATACCACAAAATGCCATATTTGCTGAGCAAAGTATCAAGTCTTTTTTTTTTAAGCTGTTATAGCCACTACTATCTCTTGTTTAGCTGCTTGAATCTACTGTAAGGGTCCCGTTACACATAGCTACATACCAGCGATCCCACCAGCAATCCGACCTGGCAGGGATCGCTGGAACGTCGCTACATGGTCGCTGTTGAGCTGTCAATCAGGCAGATCTCCACAGCGACAATCGACCAGTGACCCGTGTACCGACGGCTCCCTGCACACTCAGAACTGGCGCTCGTTGGGTCTCCCACCGTCAAACGTCAATGCGTGATGCACAGCGGGAGACCAACGAGCAAAAAATGGTTGATTTTTGTGTCATGATCAGCGTTCTCACAGCAGGGGCCCACTCGCTGCTGCTTGCCACACACCGCGATATCACTGGCGAGGTCGCTGATACGTCACAAAATCTGTGACATTTCAGCGATCTCGCTAACGATCGCACCATGTGTGACGGGGACTTTACTCGTAATGCGTGTCCTGCAGTCTTTAGTATTGTCTTTGTAAGGAATAAGTCATGTGCCAGGCCTTTGTATTGACCGCACATGTATTTATACATATAAATTAGATCTCCTCTGAGACGTCTTTATTCTAAGCTAAACAAATTTTATTTTTTCAACCTCTCATCACGAGACATCCATCCATTACTTGAAATAATCTAGTTGCCGTTTAACTGTCTAACTTCCGAATATCCTGTTTAACCCCGTTAAGGACCGGGCGATTTTTCATTTTTGAAGTTTAATTTTTTGCTCCCATTAGTCTGAACCATAACATTTTTATTTTTTTGTTGACGTACCAGTGTGAGGGCTTGTTTTCTTTTTTTTTTTGCACAATGAGTTGTACTTTTGAAAGACACCATTCACTTTTTCATATGATGTAATGATAAGCAGGGTAATAAATCCAAGTATTGCGGAATAGCAAAAGTATGACATTCTGCAATTGTTTTTTATTTACAGCAATCATTTTACCATAAAACTGCTTTAATAGTATGATTCTTCAAGTCAGTACAATTTCGTAGACACCAACCATGTATAGTTTGTTTCATATAAGTTGTGAAAAAAAACATTCCAACATTTTTGATGTGTTTTTCTTGGTACGCATTTTACCGATCAGATTATTTTATACTTTGATAGATCAGACAATTACAAATGCAGTGATACACCTATTTGGGCATTTTTTTTTCTTAATGTGGTAAAATTTTGTAAAGCAATTTTTTTCTACTTCACACTGTACAGCATTGCTGTAAATAGAAGAAATCAGTCTCCTATGAACGCCGGCCACGAGCTTGCTTTCACAGGAGCACTATGATGACAGACATAGGGGCCATCAGCTGACCCCTGGATGTCATGACATCTCGAGTCCCAGGATCACAACGATAATGGCTTAGAACTGTGCACCCCACTGCCAGCACGCGTTAAATACCGCTGTCAGAGATTGACAGATTTAACAGTGGCTGTTAACGGCAGATAAAGCCTGAATGGTTCATCCTCCATCAACAGGGAAAAATGTGGGCTTAGCGCGCGAGTCCACATCAAAAGGCAGGGAAACTACTCATTGTTAAGGGGTTAAAATGTGGATCCCACATTCTAGATATGGCTATATATTATATATTTATTTTTTTTGTTTTGGGGTAGGGAAGTTATAAAAAATTAGGTATGTAGATGAAAAATCTGCACAGTTTATAAGATGATCATAATTAAACTACCGTATTTTCCAGCATATAAGACAACTTTTTAACCCCTGAAAATCTTCTCAAAAGTCGGGGCAGTCCTATACGCCAGGTGTCTTCTAATAGGGCGTATGATAGCCCTGCCTGTCTCAAAAACTATCAGAGTGGTAGCGCATCCCTCTGGCCCGCCCTTGTATCCTTCTCTGCCTCTAAGGCACAGACTCCTCCGTGATCGCGTCCGTTGCACGGGGCTGGAGTAATGAAAAACACCAATAAATCATACCGTATTAATCACAAAAATATTTATTAATGTTACATTAAAAAGAAATCATTAACTGTATGTCACTGAACAATGCAGGTCTAAATCATCGCAAGGGAATACGTGAACAAGGTAACAGGAAAAGGTAGAACAATTATAACACTGTTGCAAAGGTGATACAGTTAGGTGTAAGTCATTGATCTCATGATCATCCACCACATACTCTTAACCACCTAATTGTGCTGCATATGTCTATATGGGTTTTTGGAATTGCTTGAAATTACCAAATGGCATTATAATTGTTCTACCTTTTCCTGTTACCCGGTTGACATATGTGACTACTCCCTTGTGATTATTTGCTCCTATGGGTTCTGATGGCTCCCCTCATGGTTTTTCTCCTGATTTAGACCTGCATTGTTCAGTGACAGACATATAATTATTTCTTTTTACTGTAAAATTAATATTTTTGTGAATTTATGCGCTATTGGTGTTTTTGGTTAGATTTTTTTGTGATATTTTGATAATGGAGTATAACAGGGTTAATGAGGCATCAAATTTGCAAATGCTTTTACAAACTAAAATCAGATGGGAAAACATACAGAAAGAAAATAGTCAATGGTGTAAATAGGTCCTAATGAGTAAAATTGTTTTCTAATTGCAAAAAAAAACTTCACCAAAACAAACCCATCATGACATCCTGATGAAAAAAATGGGTAGTATGTAGAATATATGCTTCAAAATAAAAACGCGAAGCAGGAAAAATTTTGTGGATCTTATTCCAACACCGCAGCTCTAATTTGCCCTCATATGGATTTCCTCCACCCTTTACTGTTGGTCATATAATGATATAATAATACCTAGAGGATTAGTATACGTGGTGAACTTCACTAGCTACATCATTGCACTGACTCAGTGTTTTACAATATACCTTTTTCAATTTCCGGGAAGGAAATCAAAGCTTAGATGCATATCACACCCAACAGGAGCTAATGGGTTCATTAATCACATCCAAATGACAGATTCCACCCCCTATCTTTAACTCGCCAAACCCTGCTGGCTTCATATGGCATCTCCCCTCCCCCAAGCACAAACAGCTTCCTCAATAAATGATAGTGACAGGTCCTTCAAGGCTTATCAGATTTCAAGATCTGTTCAGGAGGGAGGGGGAAGCAGTAGTAGCAGAGTGGGCAACCAGCTAAATTAGGAGGTCAATAAACATCTAAAAAGGACGAGTCCATTTTCTGAGAGCCATCAGACAGTTTCAGTCACGTCACTACAGAATGTGAAAAAAGCTGTAAATAAAAACGTATCTTAACATTTACCAACAAGGGAATCAATTAAATAAAAAGTGACGTGAATGCTGCAGTTTCATATCGGCTACAAAAACTGGGATACACCACTTAACCCCTTCACCCCCGGTCAATTTTCTGTTTTTTCCTCCTCTACTTAAAAGCTTTTATTTATTCTTAAAAATTAAGATCCTGTACATATGTGGTGCACCGAGAAAGTGCTGGGAAGCCCACTGGGGCATGTAATAAGCTGTTGGCTGGGCTTTACATGTGTGCGACTAGTGCCCCATGCATCTGTGTAATTCTTAAACTGGGTAATCACCCCCTCCATTGGCTGGTAGGATGTGACTGGCTGTTTTGTCACTATTTTCACTTGTGTTACCTCCTTTAGTTAAGGGGGGCTGTTGCATCCTGTCTGTGCATTTGTTTCTATGACCTTGGCTGGTAAATACCACTGCCTTTTAGGGCTGGTTCACACTAAGCGACAGCGACAACGAGGTCGCTGTTACGTCACCATTTTTTGTGACGTAACAGCGACCTTGTAAGTCGCTGTTATGATCGCTGCTTAGCTGTCAAACACAGCAGCCGAAGCAGCGATCATAACCGCGAGAGCAGGGAGCCGCGCACACTGCTTAGCGCTGGCTCCTTGCTCTCCTAGCTACAGTACACATCGGGTTAATTAACCCGATGTGTACTGCAGCTACATGTGCAGAGAGCAGGGAGCCGCGCACACTGCTTAGCGCTGCTCCTTGCTCTCCTAGCTACAGTACACATCGGGTTAATTAACCCGATGTGTACTGCAGCTACATGTGCAGAGAGCAGGGAGCCGCGCACACTGCTTAGCGCTGCTCCTTGCTCTCCTAGCTACAGTACACATCGGGTTAATTAACCCGATGTGTACTGCAGCTACATGTGCAGAGAGCAGGGAGCCGCGCACACTGCTTAGCGCTGCTCCTTGCTCTCCTAGCTACAGTACACATCGGGTTAATTAACCCGATGTGTACTGCAGCTACATGTGCAGAGAGCCGGAGCCAGCAGCACAGGCAGCGTGAGAGCTGCGGAGGCTGGTAACTAAGGTAAATATCGGGTAACCACCTTGGTTACCCGATGTTTACCCTGGTTACAGCTTACCACAGCTGCCAGATGCCGGCTCCTGCTCCCTGCTCGCTTCATTTCGTCGCTCTCTCGCTGTCACACACAGCGATCTGTGTGTCACAGCGGGAGAGCGGCTTTGAAGAAAACAAACCAGGGCTGTGTGTAACGAGCAGCGATCTCGCAGCAGGGGCCAGATCGCTGCTCAGTGTCACACACAGCGAGATCGCTAATGAGGTCACTGTTGCGTCACCAAAACTGTGACTCAGCAGCGATTTCGGTAGCGATCTCGCTATGTGTGAAGCACCCCTTAGCAAAGTTTAATGTAATTGAATTGTCTTGTTTGTTTCTTTAATTTCTTATTTTTCTGTCAGTATTGCAGTATGTGGGCTTGTTTCTTGCGGGACAAGTTGTACGTTTGCATGACCGCCATTCATTTTACCGTATAGTGTACTGGAAAACTAGGAAAAAAATTCCAAGTGTTTAAATTGCAAAAAAACCAAACCAAAAAACAAAAAAGTGCAATACACAAATTGTTTTTTGTTTTTTTATTTACAATGTTCACTATATGGTAAAACGGACATAGCAATATAATTCCCCAGGTCAGTATGAAGTACTTGGGTACCAAACCTGTATAGTTTTATGAGGTTTTTGGGGGTTTTTTTAACCCCTTAACGACCTTGGACGTACTGAGTACGTCATGGTGACATGGTGCTAAACGACCCATGACGTACTCAGTACGTCCTGGCGAAATCGCGGTCACGGAGCCCCGGGGAGTGAAATTTGTTTACTTAAACGGTAGATTCGGGAAGGAGGGGACCTCTGCCTGACCTCAGGAGGGGTGGTGCCTCCTCCCCGAACCTACAGAGGCTGTGATTGGCTGACAAACGCCGCTCAGCCAATTACAGTCACTGTAATGTGTCAGCCATTGAAAATGGCTGACACATTGAAATTCAGCCATAATCAGTGCTGCTGTAGCACTGATGACTGGCTGGAGCTGGGTGAACTTTGTTTCACCCGCCCCCAGCTCTGATTGGAGAGACCGGCCTTGTGACCGATCTCTCCCAATCACTGTGGATCTTGTGCCGCTACCCTCAGCTTCACTCCGTCCGTGAAAGCTGATGAGAGCGGTCGCTGTAGGTGCCCATCGGTAAGTTATAGCCCCCCACCCACCCCGATCCACCGCTGCTCCCCGCCGATCCACCGCTGCTGCCCGCCGATCCACCGCTGCTGCCCGCCGATCCACCGCTGCTGCCCGCCGATTCACCGCTGCTGCCCGCCACGCCGCTGTTCCCGCCGCTGTCCCTGCCCGCCACGCCGCTATTCCCGCCGCTGTCCCTGCCCGCCACGCCGCTATTCCCGCCGCTGTCCCTGCCCGCCACGCCGCTATTCCCGCCGCTGTCCCTGCCCGCCACGCCGCTATTCCCACCACTGTCCCTGCCCGCCACGCCGCTATTCCCGCCGCTGTCCCTGCCCGCCACGCCGCTATTCCCGCCGCTGTCCCTGCCCGCCACGCCGCTATTCCCGCCGCTGTCCCTGCCCGCCACGCCGCTATTCCCGCCGCTGTCCCTGCCCGCCACGCCGCTATTCCCGCCGCTGTCCCTGCCCGCCACGCCGCTATTCCCGCCACTGTCCCTGCCCGCCACGCCGCTATTCCCGCCACTGTCCCTGCCCGCCACGCCGCTTTACACGCCGCTGTCCCCTTTCAGTCGCACCCACCTTTTTCAGCCGCCGCTGCACCCGATCGGCTGCCGCCTTCCATGTGCTGATTCCCCTCCATGTGCTGATTCCCCTCCATGTGCTGATTCCCCTCCATGTGCTGCCTCCTCTCCCCCCTCCCTCCATGTGCTGCCTCCTCTCCCCCCCTCCCTCCATGTGCTGCCTCCTCTCCCCCCCTCCCTCCATGTGCTGCCTCCTCTCCCCCCCTCCCTCCATGTGCTGCCTCCTCTCCCCCCTCCCTCCATGTGCTGCCTCCTCGCTCCCCTCCCTCCATGTGCTGCCTCCTCTCTCCCCTCCCTCCATGTGCTGCCTCCTCTCCCCCCTCCCTCCATGTGCTGCCTCCTCTCCCCCCCTCCCTCCCTCCCTCCATGTGCTGCCTCCTCTCCCCCCCTCCCTCCCTCCCTCCATGTGCTGCCTCCTCTCCCCCCCTCCCTCCCTCCCTCCATGTGCTGCCTCCTCTCCCCCCCTCCCTCCCTCCCTCCATGTGCTGCCTCCTCTCCCCCCCTCCCTCCATGTGCTGCCTCCTCTCCCCCCCTCCCTCCATGTGCTGCCTCCTCTCCCCCCCTCCCTCCATGTGCTGCCTCCTCTCCCCCCCTCCCTCCATGTGCTGCCTCCTCTCCCCCCCTCCCTCCCTCCCTCCATGTGCTGCCTCCTCTCCCCCCCCCCTCCCTCCCTCCATGTGCTGCCTCCTCTCCCCCCCTCCCTCCCTCCCTCCATGTGCTGCCTCCTCTCCCCCCCTCCCTCCCTCCCTCCATGTGCTGCCTCCTCTCCCCCCCTCCCTCCCTCCATGTGCTGCCTCCTCTCCCCCCCTCCCTCCCCCCCTCCCTCCCTCCATGTGCTGCCTCCTCTCCCCCCCTCCCTCCCTCCATGTGCTGCCTCCTCTCCCCCCCTCCCTCCCTCCATGTGCTGCCTCCTCTCCCCCCCTCCCTCCCTCCATGTGCTGCCTCCTCTCCCCCCCTCCCTCCCTCCATGTGCTGCCTCCTCTCCCCCCCTCCCTCCCTCCATGTGCTGCCTCCTCTCCCCCCCTCCCTCCCTCCATGTGCTGCCTCCTCTCCCCCCCTCCCTCCCTCCCATGTGCTGCCTCCTCTCCCCCCCTCCCTCCCTCCATGTGCTGCCTCCTCTCCCCCCCTCCCTCCCTCCATGTGCTGCCTCCTCTCCCCCCCCCTCCCTCCCATGTGCTGCCTCCTCTCCCCCCCTCCCTCCCTCCATGTGCTGCCTCCTCTCCCCCCTCCCTCCCTCCATGTGCTGCCTCCTCTCCCCCCCTCCCTCCCTCCATGTGCTGCCTCCTCTCCCCCCCTCCCTCCCTCCATGTGCTGCCTCCTCTCCCCCCCTCCCTCCCTCCATGTGCTGCCTCCTCTCCCCCCCCTCCCTCCCTCCATGTGCTGCCTCCTCTCCCCCCCCCCTCCATGTGCTGCCTCCTCTCCCCCCCCCCTCCATGTGCTGCCTCCTCTCCCCCCCTCCCTCCATGTGCTGCCTCCTCTCCCCCCCTCCCTCCCTCCCTCCATGTGCTGCCTCCTCTCCCCCCCTCCCTCCATGTGCTGCCTTCCCCCCCTCCCTCCATGTGCTGCCTCCTCCCCCCCCCTCCCTCCATGTGCTGCCTTCCCCCCCTCCATGTGCCATCGCTCTCTCCCATCAGACTCTGCCCCCCTCCCTGATCTGCTGCGTGCTCTCTCCCATCCTTTTCACCCTCCTTCATCTGCTGCCTTTTCTGTCTGCTGTGATCCTGCTGCCTAGATCAATCCTGTAAGGTAGCTATCCCCAATCTCACCTCCCACCCCCCCATCCTCCGCCGCTCCTCCATCCGCTGCGCCCTTTCCCATCCTCCATCCGCTGCGCCTTTTCTCATCTGCCGCTCCTCCATCCGCTTCGCCTTTTCTCATCTGCCGCTCCTCCATCCGCTTCGCCTTTTCTCATCTGCCGCTCCTCCATCCGCTGCGCCTTTTCTCATCTGCCGCTCCTCCAGCCGCTGCGCCTTTTCTCATCTGCCGCTCCTCCATCCGCTGCGCCTTTTCTCATCTGCCGCCCCTCCATCCGCTGCGCCTTTTCTCATCTGCCGCTCCTCCATCCGCTGCGCCTTTTCCCATCCTCTGCCGATCCTCCATCCGCTGCGCCTTTTCCCATCCTCTGCCACTCCTCCATCCGCTGCGCCTTTTCCCATCCTCTGCCACTCCTCCATCCGCTGCGCCTTTTCCCATCCTCTGCCGCTCCTCCATCCGCTGCGCCTTTTCCCAGCCACCATCCGCTGCGCCCTTTCTCATCTGCTGCCCCTCCATCCGCTGCCGCGCCCTCTTGCATCGCATTATCCAGCGCAGTTGCTCGCTTCCAGACTGCAGTGGATGATGCGATGCGAGACTCGTGCATTGCTCTCACGTTTGGCACTGGTCTTAGTGGCAGGCGCTCTTTTTTTTTTTTTTACTGATGTCTGTATTTTTTATTTCGCCAAACTAATTTTTTTTGTATGGGGGGGGGTCTAGTTTCCAAAATGGGATCACATGTGGGGGAGCTCCATTGTTTAGGCACCTCAGGGGGTCTCCAAATGAAACATGGCGTCTGCTAATAATTCCAATCAATTTTACTGTGAAATGGCGCTCCTTCTCTTCGGAGCCCCGCCGTACGCCCAAACAATTGATTTCCACCACATATGAGGTATCGTCGTACTCAGGAGAAATTGCACAATACATTTTATGGTGCATTTTTTCTGATACCCTTGTGGAAAAAAAAGCTACCTGTTTGAAAAAACAATTTTGTGGTAAAAAAAAGAATAAAATATTTTCACGGCTGAACATTACAAACGTTTGTGAAGCCTCCAGGGGTTCAAAGTGCTCACTAAACAGCTAGATAAATACCATGAGGGGTCTAGTTTCCAAAATGGGGTCAATTGTGGGGGAGCTCCATTGTTTAGGCACTTCAGGGGGGTCTCCAAACGCAACATGGCGTCCGCTAATAATTCCAACCAATTTTGCTGTGAAATGGCGCTCCTTGCCTTCAGAGTCCTGCCGTGCGCCCAAACATTTGATTTCCACCACATATGGGGTATCTGCGTACTCAGGAGAAAATGCACAATACATTTTATGGTGCATTTTTTCCTGATACCCTTGTGATAAAAAAAAGCTACCTGGTTGAAGCAACAGTTTTGTGGTAAAAAAAATTTTTTTTCTTTTCACGGCTCAACGTTATAAACTTCAGTGAAGCCCCCAGGGGTTCAAAGTGCACATCAAACATCTAGAAAAAATATTTGAGGGCTCTAGTTTCCAAAATGGGGTCACTTATGGGGGAGCTCCATTGTTTAGGCACCTCGGGGAGTCTTCAAACCCGACATGGCGTCCGCTAATGAGTGCAGCTAATTTTGCACTCAAAAATTCAAATGGCGCGCCTTGCCTTCCGAGTCCTGCTGTGTGCCCAAACATTTGATTACCACCACATATGGGGTATCTGCGTACTCAGCAGAAAATGCACGATACATTTTATGATGCATTTTTCCTGATACCCTTGTGAAAATACTAATTTTTATGGCTAAAGTAACATTTTTGTGTTAAAAAAGTAAAATTTTCATTTTTTCGTCTACATTGCTTTGGTTGCTGTGAAGCTCCTAAAGGGTTAATAAACTTCTTGGATGTGGTTTTGAGCAGAGTGAGGGGTGCAGATTTTAGAATGGGGTCACTTTTGGGTATTTTCTGTCGCCTAGGTTTCTCAAATCACTCCAAATGTGATGTGGTACCTAAAAAATTTTTTTTTGTAAATTTTGTTGGAAAAATGAGAAATTGGTGATGAACTTTGAACCCTTCTAACTTCCTAACGGAATTTTTTTTTTCAAAAATTGCGCTGGTGTAAAGTAGACATGTGGGAAATGTTATTTAGTAACTTTTTTGTGTGACATATCTCTCAGATTTATGGGCATAAAATTGCAAAATTTTCAAAGAAGGGAATTTTGTTACTTACCGTAAATTCCTTTTCTTCTAGCTCTTATTGGGAGACCCAGACGATTGGGGTATAGCTACTGCCTCCGGAGGCCACACAAAGCACTACACTAAAAAGTGCAAGGCCCCTCCCCTTCTGGCTATACCCCCCCGTGGTATCACGGGTTCTCCAGTTTTAGTGCCAAAGCAAGAAGGAGGAAAGCCAATAACTGGTTTAAACAAATTAACTCCGAGTAACATCGGAGAACTGAAAAAACCGTTCAACATGAACAACATGTGTACCCGCAAACAACAAAAACATCCCGAAGGACAACAGGGCGGGTGCTGGGTCTCCCAATAAGAGCTAGAAGAAAAGGAATTTACGGTAAGTAACAAAATTCCCTTCTTCTTCAGCGCTCTATTGGGAGACCCAGACGATTGGGACGTCCAAAAGCTGTCCCTGGGTGGGTAAAGAAATACCTCATGTTAGGGCTGCAAAACAGCCCTCCCCTACGGGGGTGTCACTGCCGCCTGCAGGACTCTTCTACCTAAGCTGGCATCCGCCGAAGCATAGGTATGCACCTGATAATGCTTGGTGAAAGTGTGCAGACTGTACCAGGTAGCTGCCTGGCACACTTGTTGAGCCGAAGCCTGGTGTCGTAATGCCCAGGACGCACCCACGGCTCTGGTTGAGTGGGCTTTTAGCCCTGAAGGAACCGGAAGCCCCGCAGAACGGTAGGCCTCTAGAATTGGTTCTTTGATCCATCGAGCCAGGGTGGCTTTAGAAGCCTGCAACCCCTTGCGCGGACAAGCGACAAGGACAAAAAGTGCATCGGAACGGCGCATGGGCGCCGTGCGGGAAATGTAGATTCTGAGTGCTCTCACCAGATCTAACAAACGTAAGTCCTTTTCATACCGGTGAACCGGATGAGGACAAAAGGAAGGCAAGGATATATCCTGATTAAGATGAAATGAGGATACGACCTTAGGGAGAAACTCCGGAATGGGGCGCAGCACTACCTTGTCCTGGTGGAACACCAGGAAGGGAGCCTTGGATGACAGAGCTGCCAGCTCAGACACTCGCCGAAGCGATGTGATCGCAACGAGAAACGCCACCTTCTGTGACAGGCGAGAAAGGAAACTTCCTTCAGAGGCTCGAAAGGCGGCTTCTGGAGAGCAACTAATACCCTGTTGAGATCCCATGGATCTAACGGCCGCTTGTACGGGGGTACGATATGACAGACCCCCTGTAGGAACGTGCGCACCTTAGAAAGACGTGCTAGACGCTTCTGAAAAAACACGGATAGTGCCGAGACTTCCCCCTTAAGGGAGCCGAGCGACAAGCCCTTTTCTAACCCCGATTGCAGGAAGGAAAGAAAAGTAGGCAATGCAAATGGCCAGGGAGACACTCCCTGAGCCGAGCACCAGGTTAAGAAAATCTTCCACGTTCTGTGGTAGATCGTAGCAGAGGTGGACTTCCTAGCCTGTTTCATGGTGGCAACGACCCCTTGGGATAATCCTGAAGACGCTAGGATCCAGGACTCAATGGCCACACAGTCAGGTTCAGGGCCGCAGAATTCCGATGGAAAAACGGCCCTTGGTACAGTAAGTCTGGCCGGCCTGGTAGTGACCACGGTCGGTCGACCGTGAGATGCCACAGATCCGGGTACCACGATCTCCTCGGCCAGTCTGGGGCGACGAGTATGACGCGGCTGCAATCGGATCTGATTTTTTGCGCAGTACTCTGGGCAAGAGTGCCAGAGGTGGAAACACATATGTGAGCCGGAACTGCGACCAATCTTGCACTAAGGCGTCTGCCGCCAGAGCTCTGTGATCGCGCGATCGTGCCATAAATGCCGGGACCTTGTTGTTGTGCCGAGACGCCATTAGGTCGACGTCCGGCACCCCCCAGCGGCGACAGATTTCCTGAAACACGTCCGGGTGAAGGGACCATTCCCCTGCATCCATACCCTGGCGACTGAGGAAGTCTGCTTCCCAGTTTTCTACGCCCGGGATGTGAACTGCGGATATGGTGGATGCTGTGTCCTCCACCCAAATGAGGATTCGCCGGACTTCCTGGAAGGCTTGCCGACTGCGCGTCCCTCCTTGGTGGTTGATGTATGCCACCGCTGTGGAGTTGTCCGACTGGATTCGGATCTGCTCTCTTTCTAGCCACTGCTGGAAAGCTAGTAGGGTAAAATACCCTGCCCCGATTTCCAGAACATTGATCTGAAGGGTGGACTCCTGCTGAGTCCACGTCCCCTGAGCCCTGTGGCGGAGACAAACTGCTCCCCACCCTGACAGACTCGTATCTGTCGTGACCACTGCCCAGGATGGGGGTAGGAAGGATCTTCACTGTGACAATGAGGTGGGAATAAGCCACCATTGCAGAGAGTCCTTGACCGTCTGGGAAAGGGAGACTTTCCTGTCCAGGGAGGTTGACTGCCCGTCCCATTGGCGGAGCATGTCCCCTTGCAGTTGGCGCAGATGAAACTGCGCAAAGGGAACTGCCACCATGGCTGCCACCATCTTCCCTAGTAAGTGCATGAGGTGCCTTAAGGGGTGCGACTGGCCTTGAAGGAGAGACTGCACCTCCGTTTGCAGTAAACGCTGCTTGTTCAGCGGAAGCTTCACTATCGCTGATAGAGTGTGAAACTCCATGCCGAGATACGTCAGTGATTGAGTCGGAGACAGATTTGACCTTGCCAAATTGATGATCCACCCGAAAGTCTGGAGAGTCTCCAGCGTAACATTCAGGCTGCGTTGTCATGCCTCTTGAGAGGGTGCTTTGACGAGTAGATCGTCCAAGTAAGGGATCACCGGGTGTCCCTGAGAGTGCAAGACTGCTACCACTGCTGCCATGACCTTGGTGAACACCCGTGGGGCTGTCGCCAGACCGAATGGCAGGGCTACGAACTGAAGATGGTCGTCTCCTATCACAAAACGTAGAAAACGTTGGTGCTCCGTAGCAATTGGCACGTGGAGATAGGCATCTTTGATGTCTGTTGAGGCAAGGAAGTCTCCTCGAGACATTGAGGTAATGACGGATCGGAGGGATTCCATCCGGAACCGCCTGGCGTTCGCACGCTTGTTGAGCAGTTTTAGGTCCAGAACAGGACGGAAGGAGCCGTCCTTTTTTGGAGCCACAAAGAGATTGGAGTACAAACCCTCGCCCTCGTTCCTGAGGGGGGACAGGGATCACCACTCCTTCTGCTCTTAGAGCGTCCACCGCCTGCAGCAGGGCATCTGCTCGGAGGGGAGGTGGGGCCGTTCTGAAGGATGGAGTCGGAGGACGAGAACAGAACACTGTCCTGTGCACGTGAGCACAATGTCCGTCACCCACCGGTCTGTGACCTGTGACAGCTAACTGTCGCCAAAGGCGGGGGAGTCTGCCATCAACCGCGGATGCGGAGAGAGAGAGAGAGCTGAGAGACATGAGGAGACCGCCTTGGTAGCGGTTCCTCCGGCTGCCTTCCTTGGGCGTGATTGAGCCCGGCCGGAATCTGAGCCCGTCTGAGGTTTTGTAGCCCTTTTGCACGAGGACAATTGGGACCTGCCCGAGCTTGGGAAGGACCGAAACCTCGACTGTACATTTAGGACAGCATTAATAGGGTAAGTCGCAGTGCAGACATTACGGGGTTACGGACGCCTCTGCGGTACAGATGTACATGTGCTCAAGGCCAGCTGCGCAAGAACAGCTGAAAAGGTTAGGTTGCCTATACGGCTTTGAATGCCGGAGCAACCGACACGCCGATAGCCTCCTAGACAGATTTCAACCAGAGTCCATCTGTCTGTGAATGGCATCTTTAATTGAAGCCCCATCTCCAGTGCAACTATGGCTCTAGACGCAAGCCTGGAGATTGGAGAATCCACCTTTGGACCCTAGGTCCAGCGCTTGACCACGTCAGGGGAAAAGGGATAACGTGTATCTTAAAAACGTTTGGAGAAGACGCTTATCTGGTAAGCGTGGTGTTTCTGGACTGCTTCTCTGAAGTCAGCGTGGCCAGAAAAATACTCAATATCCGTTTGAGATACTGAAAAGGGACTTCTCCTGCTGTGAAGCTGACTCCTCCACTGGGGGAGCTGAGGGAGAAAGATCCAACCTTCCATTGATGGACGCTATAGGATCATTCCGTATGGCGTTACCATCCGGTGTATCCGGATCGATAGCGATGTCAGGATCAAAGTCCTGGAGAGCTGCCTTATCATACAGAGAGTCCTCCTGGGACCCCCCCGTTCCAAATGAGGTTGGACAGGAAGATTGCCCATGGCCTGTCTGGACTGCAAGTCTCTTCATGTCCCTGAACGGTACTCCAGCTCCGTATCCAGCAGGTTCAAATGGGTCTGTGGATGGAGCCCGGCGTCAGAGCTTTGAGGCCGGCAGGATCCCACTTCCTCAGAGCCCCCCAGGGGGATGTGGAAGGAAAGCAGCATGTGGGCTCCAGCCTCCGTACCAGCAATAGGTACCTCAACCTTACAACACCATCAACGAGTGAGAAGGGAGCATGCTGGGAGCCCTATATGGGCCCTCTTTTCTTCCATCCGAAATAGTCAGCAGCTACTGCTGACTAAAATCTGTGGAGCTATGCATGGATGTCTGACCTCCTTCGCACAAAGCTTGAAAACTGGAGAACCCGTGATACCACGGGGGGGTATAGCCAGAAAGGGAGGGGCCTTGCACTTTTTAGTGTAGTGCTTTGTGTGGCCTCCGGAGGCAGTAGCTATACCCCAATCGTCTGGGTCTCCCAATAGAGCGCTGAAGAAATTTTCGCCAAATTTCCGAAATTTTCACAAATAAACGCAAAACATATCGGCCTAAATTTACCACTGACATGAAGTGCAATATGTCACGAAAAAACAATCTCAGAATCGCCAGGATCCGTTGAAGTGTTCCAGAGTTATAACCTGTCAAAGTGACACTGGTCAAAATTGCAAAAAATGGCCGGGTCTTTAAGGTGAAAACAGGCTGGGGGCTGAAGGGGTTAATTAAGAGGTGAAAAGAAAAATTCCAAAATTTGTAGACAAAACGTTGTGGGGTTTATTTTGCCTGTGTTAATTTCCGAGACCCATAACGTTTTTTTATTTTTCGAGATATGGGGTTGTCTAAGGGCTTTTTTTTTTTTGCGCCCTGTGCTGACATTATAACGGATCCCATTTTTGGGGTACACACATTTTCATTGCCTGATGAATCCTATTGCAATGTTGTGATGACATTATAAAAAAAAAATTTGGTTTAATTTTTTTGTTGAGGGATTGGATTTTTTTTTCTATTTTGATATATTAGAGATTTCTGAAAGCAGAGCTACCAATTTTTTTTTTAAATTGTTTTAATTTAAAATGGAGCAAGAGGGGTGATTTTAACACATACATATACATACATACATATATATATTCAGATCCTGAAAGCAGCTGTGTTTGGTGCCCAGAGTCAACCAGTCTAAATGTGCCAATGATATACTAGCAGTAGATCAAGCTACAAATTGTAGACAATGACATAGTATGAAGCAAACACCAACAAGGAAACCACAAATAAGGCGACGAGTAAAATAAATAAAATTGAAAATACTTTAAGTGTTATCAAGTGACAGGGATATAATATTGCCCCGACAAAGCAGTGTGGGTGTAGTGTCTTAAAGGGGTGATTCTCGTACAGTAAATTAATGTCTGCGTCATTACTCCCAGTGTTTGGCATTAACTCAGGAGCTGACATCGACAGTGCAGAAGAAAAATCAGTGTGCTCAGTCTCCACACTCACAGATTGGCTGTTGTGCTATCAGCATGAAGTCAGCTTCGCAGCCAGCGTCAGACACCAGGGGCAGCGGTGTTGACTCAGCAGTGGACCCAAGAAAGAGTATGGTGTGGTTTGTTTCTGTATAACAATCTGCATCAGGGAACATTCATTAACTAATAGAGAACCACCACTTTAAAGGTGCATTTACACTGGATGATAATTAGTAATGATCAAGCGCTACCGTGAACAGGCGCTCAGTAGTCGTAACGAGCAGATGGATGCATTTCCCCGAAAAATACTCCAGTCCCCCATTGACTGCCATTATACTTGGGTACTCCAGTCGCTCCAGTTTGAGAATCAGCTGCTTGTTACGAGTACTGAGCACTCGAGCATGGTAGTGCTTGCTCATCACTAATGATAATCCTGCAAATTCTAACGGTAACGACCCATTGTTCACGTCAATTGTGTAAGGTAAATGGGCTAAGCGACTGTACAACACAGTGGAATCTTGGATTAAGAGTAACTTGGTTTGAGAGCGTTTTGCAAGACAAGCAAAGCTTTGTAAAAATTTGTAACTTGGTTTAAGAGCAATGCTTTGCAATAAGAGCAAATACTCACAAAGCACACTTATGGTTCTGTCCTTTTACCGCGCTCTGACCCGCTCTGGAGGCAACTTCCTGTACATATGTACTGCATACAGTACACAATATACCATTGTACAATACAGTATATATAGCATATCTATCAATTTGCATTTGTGGATACAGTATTGTACTTTCTTTTTGCTAACCAGTGCAGCACATTACTTGTACTGTAATCTTGTAATCTAATTGCCTGTGCAGTATTCCTACCCCACATTTGGCTTAGTTCTGCCCTTATTTTGAGAATAGATTTTGGGGGTGTTTTCTTGTGTACTGTACTAGAATAAAGGTTGTCATATTTACACATAATTTTCTCTCTCTATATTGTACCTCCCACACACAAACAATTCTATTGTAAACTAACGTGCAATTTTATATGCTTTTTACTGTACAGTATCTTGTATTAGTGCACGGTAATAATTTGATATGAATACAGTACATTTTGTATTACTTTAATAAGTTTGTATAAATACAGTAATTTGAATACTATGTCCCAAGAATGACAAAAGTATATTAGGAGTGATACCTTTATAGGCTAACCAGAAAACTCATATTAGCAAGCTTTCAGAGCACACAGGTTCCTTCTTCAGGTAAATTACAAAGAAGGAGCCTGTGTGCTCTGAATGCTTGCTAATATGATTTTTCTGGTTAGCCCATAAAGGTATCACTCCTAAAATACTGTTGTCATTCTTGGGACATAGTATATCAATTGATTTTTCTGGCTAACACGGTACCACAATATTACCCTGTATTGCACATTATAAACACAGTCAATATTCTTTGGATTGTGGAACGAATGGTCTGTGTTTTCAATTATTTCTTATCAGAAAATTTGCTTTGATATCAGAGTAACTTGGTTTAAGCGCACACTCCCGGAACCAATTATGCTCGTAATCCAAGGTTCTACTGTATGCCCAAAAATGCTTGTTCATTGCGCATTAAATTGTTTGTGCAAATTAAAGATTCTCACTAACCTTTTGAAAATTGTTTAATGTAAATGGAGATCGTTCACTACATTGAAATCCTCGATAGGTATGGCTCTCAGCGATTGGTTAGTAATGCTCAGACAATTCTTCAGTAGCAGCTGAAGCATGTGAATGAGCACATATTCATGTCATATTGTTCATCGTTATTGCAAACGCTACTGTCCATGAACCATGACACTGAGTAAGCATATTAATTCGATCACATTTTCTTTCCACAATACTTTATGAATTCATGTATTAGAAATAAACACCTTCACTTATGGAATTGGAGAGTGGAACATTTCGCTACACTTCAGATTATCTGTGCTCTCAGTGCATTATGTTCAATCGCTATTCAACTATCACTATTAAATCATTTCATTAGAAATTCTCGACCTGTATAGACACTTGTCTGACAGCGTTTGCTAGACGCGAGTTAAAAATTGCATTGTTCATTCGATTATCTGCTTGTTTAAACAAACCCTCAGTCCATGGTGCCCATTATACAGGCCAATCATTAATGCAAGGTAAAATTAATGGCCAGTTAAAATTTTTTTTTTTTTTAGTCCATGTACCAAACGGATTGTACCTGGACAGAACACTGAAATGAGAGCTTCACACATCAGCGTTTTCTTGGTCCAAACTCAGCCCACGCTGCACATACTGGCCACTGATCTCTTGACCCAAACGCCACAACTTTATATAGAGGGGCATGAGCTTGTTTAGTTCAGGTCAAAAACCCTGCAACTGGTCCATGCATGGTGATCCAGAACATGCACATGTGAACCTGGACTGAGGTCAGTAACTCAGAGTTCACATGTGATGGAGAGAGATAAAAAAAAAAATTGCATATTGCAGCATGCACTAGTATCATCACTTGCAGGACAAAGTGATGATACCCCCCCCACCTCCCTTCCCGATCTGTTTTAACTCCCAAGTGCTGCAATCATTAGGGCCCTGTTTGAAATTACGACAGGTTGACCATCCAATGTGAATGGGGGCTTTCCTACTTCCCCACAATGTTAGCTTATATAATGACAACGTCTGCAGGCATCATTAATCACTGTCCCTGTTGGGGATCACAATATAAATTCCCTATCAATATGTCTTTGGTTGTGTGGGTGGAAACCCAAACAAACACTGGGAGAACATACAAACTCCATGCAAATGTTGCCCTTGGTGAACCTGGTGCTGTAGACAATAGTGCTAACCTCGTGCGATAATCGGGCAGTTTAAATTCAAATGCCCAAGTCTTTGTCTTCCGTTGCCAGATGGGTCTAAAAATAATGTTTACCAACTATTTCTGAACTTTTTTTTCTTTCTTGTAACCCTTTGGAAACCTATAGGAAGAACAGCATTAACATTGTACTTTGAGCATTCCGTGTTCTGAGTGGAGACAAAAAAAAGCCAAAAACAAGGTCTCCCTACTGCTTAAAATTGCTATGTTGTGTTTCATACAGCCAAACTAGGCATTAAAGTAACATCTGGTCACATTAAAATACAAAAACAGCGAAAAACTATCAAATCATTTTCGAGAAAAGGGGAAACAATGACAGCAGCTGCTATTAGCTCACCTTTCTTTTGCATGAACACAAAGAGATCATCGAGAAATTCTTTCCGTTTAGGATCACTGTCAAGCTCATAAAGCTGGAAGGTAAAAAACAAATTAGCACATGTCTTACAAGCAAAGCCAAACCTGAGGCTTGATTAATAAAAATTAGCCATCTTTTTCTAATTTTGACTTAATTTTTTTTGTGAATACTGTAACTTCTTGTGCTGCAATAATATACTGGACAGGTGTGTCACTATTTTTGGAAGAACAAAGCCATGTTTTTCTTATACTAGTGAACCCCTTTAGAAAGGCTCCCTATTAAACAGATGTCAGCTAATCGATTATTTGGTCAACAGCTATCTCACCTGAGTGACCGTTCCACAAGAACACTCAGTTGAGCGCTTGTGTTCGCTCTCAGAATGCTGCCGCCAGACTTCTGGCCATGGCTTATCTCGTGGAGAGGAAAGGAATTGGCTATAGGAAATCGATCAATCCAAATCCATCTCTCCATGTCGTTGAGGTAGAATCTGTACTGTATTATTTTTAGTAAAATTACCTTTGCAAAATCCCGAGATGCTTCTCTGCTATGTCCATCTCCATGGTCAGACCAAGAGGTGTTCTCCTGATGAGAGATGAGAAGAGAAAAAAATAAAATAAATTTCAGCATGCAAACATGAGGTTCAAAAGCAGCAAAATTAAAGAGGTTGTCCACTACTTTGACATTAAAGGCCTATGCCTAGGATAGGTCATCAATGTCTGATTGGCGGGGGTGTCGGACCACGGCCAATCAGCTGCTTTGTCCAAGCGGCGGCAGCAGGAAGTGATCAGTTCTGGAGCTGCTCCATCTTTTGATAGCGGCCAGGCCGAGTATTGCACATCTGCCTCCTACTGATTAGAATGGGAGGCGGATGTGAAGTACCGGGCTGCTATCAGATGGAGCATTTCAGGCTGCCTGCTGCCGGGACTGACAACAGCTAAATCGGTGGGGGTGCTGGGAGTCAGATCTCGGCCGATCAGACATTGATGACCTATTCTAAGATTAGGTCATCAATGTCAAAGTAGTGGAAGCCCCTTTAAGTTCCTATGATGAGTATTTGGTGAGTTTTTGATGTTAAAGGGAACCTGTCACCAGTTTTTTGCCCTATAAGCTGCGGCCACCACCACTAGGCTCTTATATACAGCATTCTAACATGCTGTATATAGGAGCCCAGGCCACTGTGTAGAACATAAAAAAACACTTTACAATGCTCACCTAAATCAGTCGCTGCGGTGGATGTGGCTCAAATAGGCGACTTCGTCCTCCGGTGCCGGCGCCTCCTCTTTCGGCTATCTTTGTCCTCCTTCTGAAGCCTGTGTGCATGACGCGTCTACATCACACACACTCGCCTGTCCCGCGCATGCGCAATACAATACTTTAATCTGCTCTGCTAAGGGCAGATCAAAGTGTGCCTGCTCAGGACCTGAATGCCGGAGAGTGTGTGTGACGAAAGCGTCATGCACCACGACTTCAGAAGATTGAGGACAAAGATGGCCGAAAGAGGAGGCACCGGAGGACGAAGACTCCCATTTGACCCACATCCGCTGCAGCGACCGGTTTAGTTAAGTATTAATGTGTTTTTTTATGTTCCACACAGTGGCTTGGGCTCCTATATACAGCATGTTAGAATGCTGTATATAAGAGCCCACTGGTGGTGGCCGCAGCTTATAGGGCAAAAAACTGGTGACAGGTTCCTTTTAATTTTCCGCACTAATTAACTACATTAGGCTGCTTGAGTTTTTATCATGTCATGTTTTAAATAAAACTGCTCTGTAATGCCTCCTGTTACTTAGCTCTGCTAAAGATGTGCTGATAACTTCATCTGCGAGTAACATGTGTTTAGGCCTTTTCCTCTACAGAAATGCACTAAAAACACCTGTTTTTTTACTCATGGATATTCATTACCTCATTTAAGTCTATGAGGAAAATCCAGCAATAAAAGATATATTCACCACAAGAGGTATTGATATGTTGTAGATTTTAAAAATGAACATCTAGTCAGTTTACGCTGCATAAAACTATGGAAAAACATTGTGTAAAATATGCATGTTTGACACGTCTCAATCCTGGGTTTTTCCAACACATTTGAATAGGTGTAAAATGCGTCAAACACACTGAATTATCAAGCTCAAATTTGAAAACAAACAAAAAAAAACGCTTTAAGGCCCGTGCGCACTAAAAAAAGAAAAGAAATTTTTTTAAGAAAATTCCGGAGGCTCAGCAAGATTTCCGCACCTGTGGGAAAACACCGCACTGAAATCAGTTTCCAAATCCGCATGCGGTTTGTTGCATTTTGCTGCGGATTTTGTGCGAAAATGCCGCAGCCAGCGTCGGACTGGCTACTGCAGGAATCTCCAATAATACCAGGCCTGGCCACGGTTAGCTGCACTGAACTCCGGAGCTCCCACCTGAGCTCCGGAGTGCAGCCTAGACTAAACTGCGAGCGCCGAGTGATTGATTGCCGTTTAGTTCAGGCCGGGCTGCTCTCCGGAGGTCAGGTGACAGCTCTGGAGTGCAGCCCGGCCTCTCTACAGCTGTCACCTGAGCTCCGGAGATCAGCCCGGCCTGAACTAAACTGCAATTGCCGGGGAAACAATCACTCGGCGCTCGCAGTTTAGTCTAAGCTGCAGTCCGGAGATAAGGTGGGAGCTCCGGAGTTCAGTGCAGGTAACTGAATCCAGGCCTGGCATTACTGGCGATTCCTCCGGTAGCCAGTCCCGCAGCCAAGTGCGAAAAAGAAGTGACATGCAATTGTTTTTGCTGCGGGAATCCCGCAGCAAAACATGCAGCTGTCAAAATCCGCCCAGTGCGCACAGCATTTTTTTTCCCCATAGGATTTGCTGGTGAATCACTGCAGAGATATTATGAACATTTTCTGCAGCGAAACATGCAGCAAATCCGCAGGAAATCCGCGGGAAATTCCATCTAGTGCACACAAGGCTAAGGCTATGTGTCCACAGTAAAAGGTCCCTGCGGATTTTTTTGCCTGAAAATCCGCAACTTTCGCGGCAAATCCGCACCCGCGGATTTGCCGCGGATTTACCGCGGATTTACCGCGGATTTGCCGCGGATTTTGATGCGGATTTTATTTTTTTTTTTTCCCCATTCAAAACAGAAAATCCGCACCAAATCCGCACCAAACAATTGACATGCTGCAGTTTGTTCCGCATCAAAATCCGCGGCAAAATCCGCAGCGGAAAAATCCGCAGCATGGGCACAGCATTTCCAAAATGCCATTGAAATGGCTGGGGAGTAGCTGTGCTGCAGATTTTCGGCAAATCCGCGCTAAATCCGCGTCAAAATCCGCGTCAAATCCGCGATAAATCCTGTAGCGTGGGCACATAGCCTAATGGTTAAAATGTACAAGGAAAAATAAGCAGCGTGTGCATGAGATTTCAGAAAGCTCAGTTTCTTGGTACTGTAGTAACAATAAAAATATGACTGGCATAAAAATAAAGCCCACATCACAAAAAAAGAAAAGAAACATTACTATAATATGCAAATCAAATAATTTTACAGCCTGTACAAAATAAAAAAAAAAAAACAAACTGGAAAAATATGCCTGTTTAGGACTGGGGGTAAATGGCCTGGTCTTCAACTATTAAAGTGCAGCATTTTTACCCCTGAAAAATGTATGCAAACAACTGACTTGTCATTTGTTTCTGCGATTTTTACCAGTGTTTTTCTGATCAGAATGCAAAAAAACAAATACAAAACAAAAACTACACGTTCGGTTAGAAGGGGGAAAAAAATCTAGTTCCACCTTCCTCCACCAGTTCTACATTTAGTCACCAAGTCATTTATAACCGACAATGTTGTGTGTACTGAGGAAATCATCCAGCCCTTTTTTGAAAGCTGTTATAGTATCTGCCATTACTACCGCTTGTGGTAGGGCATTTTACAGTCTGACTGCTCTAACTGTAAAGAACCCTTTCCTATTTAGCTACTTGAATCGCTTTCTTCCACTTGCAGTTAATTCTTCCTGGTCCTTAGTACTGTCTTTGGAAGAAATAAGTCATGTGCCAGTCTTTTATATTGACCACACATGTACCTATACATACGAGATCTCCTCAGAGACGTCTTTTTTTCTAAGCTAAATAAAGCCAACTTTTCCAACCTCTCACCCTTCCCTGTAAGGCTATGTGCCCACAGGAGCTTGTTTCTGTGTATTTTGCCGCGGAAAACCTTCGGATTTTTCTGGATTTTCCAGATAAATCCGCAGGTTTTAGAATGTACAGTCACTCCCCATGTTATCCTATGGGACATGGGGAGTGCTGTGTCCACGCTGCAGAAAGTGCGGCTGCCAAACATGCTGCGGATGTAGGCATCCGCATGTATAATTGCATGTCAATTATTCATGCGGAATTACCTGCTGATGTCCCGGCCCTCCGCTATGGAGATAGAGGCCGGGACGTCCGCAGGTAAGCCGCATGAATGTCCGCAGGTTTCCCGCAGATATTCCGCTGTAATCTAGCAGCTAAAAATAGTTGCGGACACCGGCGGGCAGCTGCGGGAAACATGCGCTTGTACCTGCTGATACATCCGCTGGTACGAGCGCCCGTGGGCACATAGTTTAAGTCTAGTTACCCGTCTTTTAACGTATTAATTTCTAACGTTTTTACAATGCGTTTTCCTGCCAAGACATGTAGTTTTAGGTGCAGAAAATCTGCAAACAAATCTGCAACATGGGAACATACTCTCAGGGTATGTGCCCAGGATCAGGATTCAGTGCGCTGTGGCCTCCTGCATGTGTTCTCCCTATGGAGGACGCATGTGAATCCGCA
The DNA here is from genome assembly GCF_048569485.1 of Anomaloglossus baeobatrachus. Taxonomy (NCBI): domain Eukaryota; kingdom Metazoa; phylum Chordata; class Amphibia; order Anura; family Aromobatidae; genus Anomaloglossus; species Anomaloglossus baeobatrachus. Next base: position 452,978,650 of record NC_134356.1, read on the forward strand.
AACAATTGACATGCTGCGGTCTGGAAAGACGCACCTCAGCTCAGTGTTTGCTGCGGGGAAAAAAAAAGCACAGTGGGCACAGGATTTTCTAGAAATCCCATCCACTATGCTTGCACTGTGAAACGCAGTGTTTAGGACACAGCTGAAGCAGGCTACATCCAAAACGCAAAGACTGACCATGGGGCACGCAGCCTTACAGTCTCAACATAATAAATGGAACTTGCTCATTGTAATCCACATGCTATGGTGTTTTTTATGTCATGCATTTGTAAATCATCAATGCGTTTTCAAAAATGTGAAATTCTAACACTGAAAAATGCTTCAAAAACACTCCTTCAAATGACAAAAAAAAAAAATAACAGACGCATAAAATCCATGTGTAATGTACTTTTTTTCTCAAAAAAAAAAACAAAACACATTGCCAAAACACCCTGTGTGAACATACCGTTACATTCACAACATTTGTAATGCATAAGCCAAAAAAGAAAAAAAACTTAAAGGGAACCTGTCATATGAAAAAAAAAAAAAAACCAAACCGCTATTAACTTACAGATATTGGGTTAATCTCCAGGTTAATAGCATACAGAACCTGCCTGACGCCTGCACATCAAATCCCGCTGATGGGAGAAAACGAACTTCATCCATCCTGGCAAAATTCAGGTTATGGTCATCGTGGTGACGCCGGTTCAGTCATCGCTCTATAACCGCGCTCCCCGCACTGACCAGGGTGGATTGATTTAAAATCACGCCGATTTAAATCATGATTTAAATCACGATTTAAATCAAAAGATTTTTTTCTATTTAAATCGGATCGATTTAAATCATGATTTTAATCATGATTTAAATCACTGATTTAAATCAAAAGGTTTTTTTTTAATATAAATCACGATTAAAATGAGAAGTGAGAGCAGTGTGCATGTGCGCCCATAGTTACACGGACGAAACTAGGGGCAACGATCTAACGCCAGGGTGAGGGGGGGACCCCAAAGTAAGTAAAAATCTTTTTTGTTTTACTATATGGCAATAGGTAGGTGTTTAAAAGCAGCATGTCTTAATTGTATAAACTATTAATAGCCTCCACATTTTGTTCATACTGCCCCTTTAATTCCACACTTCTAGCTTGGTTTCAGTTTTGGTTTAGTTTCTTTTTCCCTGCATTCAGTTGACATGCCCAAACTTGTTGGATAGTCAGCAGTACTTGGCTCAGGCTGTAGTAACATCAGCAGTGCTTGGCTCAGGCTGTAGTAACAATCAAACTTCATAAGTGATCTGTGTGAGCCATGGCAGCAGGTCGTAAGAGAGACCCTATTTGGGTTCATTTTGTTGAGATGCCAGCAGCAGATCTTGGAAAGAAAGGTGCAAGAGCAAAGTGCAAATACTGTCAAAAGGATATCCAAGGACTTGTTTGCCGTTTGAAATCACATTATGAAAACTGCAACCAGAAGGGAAATGAAGATGTTGATAGTGATACAACTAATGTCAATGAACCCCCACAGCTTCTTATGCACCAGGAGCCTAGTACTAGTGGTAAGTCTGGCAATTAATTTACAACCTATTTTTTTAACAGACATTTTACTGGGATGGTTAAAGTCTATGAAAAGAAAAATTTCTAGCACTGGTAGTTCTGGAGTATAGAATTTAAATTTATGTTAAGGCAATATTTCACAGAAAATTAACGCTAAAGGACATGTGCACCTTTATTTTTTTAAGGTGCACATGTCCCCCCCCGCAGCGCTCTTACCTCCGATCCCCGCAGCGCTGAGATCCGTGGCTTCGTTTTGACCGTCCGCCTCCCGTCCTCCGGTTGCGGCCTCCTCGCAGTGATCCAGCGGCGTGACGTCAGCGGGTCGCACGCTCCATTGAAATGAATGGAGGCGCGCTCGCGGACGGGCAGAACGAAGCCACGGATCCCCGCAGCGCTGACATCGGAGGTAAGAGAGCTGCGGGGGGAGGACATGTGCACACTGTGACTGGCTGCACCTTAAAAAATAAAGATGCACATGTCCTTTACGTAAAAATAAAGTGTGTATACGCTTATTTTTTTTTATTGTAGGCTGCAATTCACTTTTGAAGTCTGCCAAATTGACCATTTTAAAAAAAAAAAAAAACATTTTTAAAACTTTTGTGACAATTTTTTTCAGTTGCTGAGGCTCTGATATTAGTTACCAGTATTACAGCAACCTCACCGGAAAACTTGAGTAGCATAACTTTTGAGACAGCCCTTATAGGACGAGGACCATTACATTGTTCAAAAAGTTTGTTTCAATATTTTCGTTATATTTCTTCAAATACGCAGTCGATTTATATTTTTAATTTCTGTGCTTTCAGGGTCAAATATGGCTTGTGCTGCACGTGACAATCAATATCTGGGTACAACTTCAACAAAGCAGCCCAAAAAAAAACTTTGCGTGCAACAAAGTGTAGAAAAATTCATCTTAAAGACTACGACGAGCCAGAAAGAACATTTTGATGAATTAATTGCTAAATTCATATTTGCAACCAATTCTTCTTTCCGACTAGTTGAGCACCCATTGTTTGTACAAATGATCGAAGGAATTAGACCAGGCTACAAACCACCAAGTAGATTTGATATCTCAGGAAAACATCTTCAGGCTGTATACGACATAGAAAGAGCGGCTTGTACAAAATATTTGAAAGACAAGGTTGTTAACATGAGCTTGGATGGTTGGAGCAACATCCACAACGACCCCATAATTTGCACTTGTGTCACAACAGAAGATGGTGAAACTTACCTTACAGACACAATCGACATCTGGAAATTCACATACTGCTGAATATTTACTTGAAATTGCTAAGAACTCAATTCACCAATGCCAAGAACAGTTTGGATGTAAAGTAAGGAGCTTAGTTACTGATAACGCAAGCAATGTGGCAAAAATGCGAGCGGAACTGGCACAGGATGACACAAATGTCATTACATACGGTTGTTCTGCCCATTTGTTGCATCTTTTGGCAAAAGACCTGCATATTTTGGGTGTCAAGGAACATGTTGTAGAAATTGTTAAATATTTCCGCAATAATCATTTTGCACATGCAACCTACAAGGAAATGGGAGGACTGAAGTTGGTTCTACCACAAGATGTTAGATGGAATACCTTGGCTGACTGCTTGGAACTGTTTATTAACAACTGGTCAAAATTACTGTCCATTTGCGAAACACATAGGGATAAAATTGATGCTAATATACGAAGCAAAGTATTAAATCTTGGTGTGAAGAGAAATGCCGAGGACCTTTTGGAAAGGTTAAAGCCAATATCGATTGCGTTGGATAAAATGCAGAAAGATACCGCAACCATAGCTGATGCCACAGAAGTTTGGAAAGATTTAGAAGGTTCTCTAGATCTCTTGAACCTCTCAAACAATGTAAAGGTTGCAATACAGCACCGCAAGGACCAAGCATTAAAAGAAGAACACTATTTAGCCAATATCTTGCATCCCATCTACAGAGGGAAAAAATTATCTGAGGCGGAAATCAACTCTGCAATGGAGTGGCTCGCCAATACTAACCATGACATTGTGGCAACTGTGCTGAAATGGAAGTGTGAATCTGCACCATTTCAAAAATACATGTTTGCAGATAACGTCGTTAATGAACTAAAACCACTGGACTGGTCGCAATCACTTGTTCTTCCAGCAAAGATAATAAATCTAGCTACTCAGCTACTGACTGCATCTGCTTCATCCGCAGGAGTAGAGAGATTGTTTTCTTCATTTGGTTTTGTGCACACAACAGTCCGAAACCGCTTAGGAACTGCTAAAGCAGGACAACTGGTTTTCCTATTAAAAGTCCTAAATAAACAGTAGGCTTAAAGGACTGATGTATTCACTGAAGATGTTTGCTTACCGTATATACTGGCGTATAAGACGACTTTTTACCCCCTTAAAATAATGGCTACAGTGGGGGGTCGTCTTATACGCCGGATATACGGGGGGGGGGGGGGGGGGTGTGTATGTACACTGCAGCGTCCAGGGGAGGTGGGGGCAGCAGCTCTGGAGCACAGGGGAACGCTGCGGCCTGCATCCTTTGATCTCCTGCACCCGCTCATATAATATGCACAGCCGCTGTCCATCTCCGGTGGTGCTGAAATCGCACGCAGTGAGGGGCTGGAGCAGCGGTGCATATTCTATGAGCCTGCGTCCCAGTGTGATCGCACATGTCCCCCATGTGTTAGATTTGGCCCCCAGGCTGCTGCTCCTTCTAAAATAAAAAAGCTTTACTTACCCCTGCAGCGTTTCTCCCTGTGTCCCTGCTTCCACTGTGATCAGGCACACAGAGATCTCAGGCTGCTGTGCCGATCACATGACCGCACTGACAACCAGGAAGTGGAAGAACAGAAGCACGGAGCCAGACAGGAGATAAGGAAAGAGGGTTTTATTTTACTTTGGGCAGCAGCCTAGGGGCCATATCTGACACAGGGGGACTTGTGCCCATTATGGGACCCGGTGAGCTGCTTCTAACCCCCCAGATGTATGCCCTGCCAATCCCCCCCCCGCCGATGCCGCGGGTGCTGTACCCGCCGAGCCGCGGGTGCAGGCCCCACAGAGCAGCAGAGTTGTGTGTATTTGTCTGTATGTAGCAGAGTTGTATGTGTTTGTCTGTATGTAGCAGAGTTGTACGTGTTTGTCTGTATGTAGCAGAGTTGTACGTGTTTGTCTGTATGTAGCAGAGTTGTATGTGTTTGTCTGTATGTAGCAGAGTTGTATGTGTTTGTCTGTATGTAGCAGAGTTGTATGTGTTTGTCTGTATGTAGCAGAGTTGTGTGTGTTTGTCTGCTTGTAGCAGAGTTGTGTGTGTTTGTCTGCTTGTAGCAGAGTTGTGTGTGTTTGTCTGTTTGTAGCAGAGTTGTGTGTGTTTGTCTGTTTGTAGCAGAGTGTAGTACCATTGTTTCAGTCCAGTTGTGGCTTTATACAGCAGGGAGGAGCATTCCTTGCTGTACTAAGTGAACATTGGAGCGATTGATCTGTCAATGGCCCTTTAAAAACATATTGTACGGCTCTCGCGGAATTAAAATTAACATGTTGCAATCAAAGCAGACTTTTTTTCATTTGGGAGCGGGGTAGTCTTATACAGTCAGTATATCCCAAATTCTATATTTTTAGGGCAGAAGTTGGGGGTCGTCTTATACGCCCAGTCGTCTTATACGCCGGCATATACGGTACTTCAAACGTTAGAGATAGGCTATTGTTAAAAAGTACTTACTCTCTGTAGTTCAATTCTGAGTGTTTAATAGTGCAAATAAAAATTATTAGGTTTCATAATCAACTGTTTTAATATTTTTATTTGTGTAAAACAATTAGATTTGCAAAAAGACAAAGTTTTGCTTGTGTACAACTTGATTAAAAAATCTGATTTAAATCAAATGATTTAAATCAAAAAAATCTGATTTAAATCAAAAAAATCTGATTTTTTTGATTTTTTTCAAAAAAATCAAGATTTTTATCCACCCTGGCACTGACTGATAGCTGCTCAGCAACAGAACCAGCTCAGTCAGTGCGTGGGGTAGGGGGGTTTGGTACGATTGCCGCCGCCGCTCTCCATCCACAATGGTGACAACCTGTGCAAGCGCCGCCACGATGACAGACACCACAACGTTGGCGGGAGGAATAAAGCAATAAGGTTAATTTCCTCCCAGCAGCTGGGTTTGATGTACAGACAGTGGGCAGGTTCCAAACACTATTGACCTATAGATTTACACCGTATTTGCAGGTTAATAGCATTTTTTCTTCACTTGACAGGTTCCCTTTAACATGCAATTTTTGGTTGTATTTTTTCAGCAACATACCTGATTAATTAGCGTCTGTGATCTAAAAGCTTGCATATGTAATTTTTTGTTTAGCTAATAAAAACGATCACATGTAGAATATTTGTGTGTTTTGGAGGCGTACACCACAATTAAATTTTTTTTATTGTACAGTATTTTAACAAGGGAGAAACAAATAATGGAGATCACACCACAAAATTGCCAAAAACCTCACCTACACCATGCTGCTATTAATATTCAAGAAATCCTCAGGCCAGCAAAATGCAAGAAAGAAAGAAAGCGACTACAGTAAAAGATACAGCACTTGTCTGGAGTTTACTATTTTCCTATTGACAGCGGATTTCTGCAGAAAATGTGTTAAAAGGTCACCGTAGTTTTTGGTGCAGATGCTAGAGAATGTCAGGTTTAGATTCAGCAGGAGGAATGGCTCAAGTCCTTCCTTTACGTTTTCCATGTCTTGTGAATCCATTTATTGATTTGGTTAAAAAATAAAATTCTGTCTTCCTGAAAAAAAACTGACCACTTAAGTTTTGCACATCTTTTTTCAAAGAAAGTGACTTTTTAGGCAACATTGTGGGACAGATAATTTGCATACAACTGTAGTAATGCTGGGTTCATGGGCGTTCGTCAGAGTCCATGTACGGACCCCAATATCCGGACTGACTACAGTTCTCCTGAAAAAAAACGTACAGCTTCATGGGTTCATAGGAGACAAAAACTGTGTAGTCCGGACGATTGCGGTATACATAAGGACCATGATATATGCCTGTCCGAACACAGCCTACAGAGATAAGATAATGAGAAAAATTATATATATTTTCCGCATTTAAAACGCTCACTAAATACTCAAAGTGTGCATGTGGCCTCATTAAAGCATAAAAGACATTATCCGGACAGTCCCATAGAAAACAGTTAAGAGTTGTTCAATTAGGATTCCCATTATATCACAGCATTGCCGCCAGACTTGAGAAGGGATCAGCTTTAAATTGCAGCTACTAATCCTCTTTCAGCTCTAGTGCCAGTCAATGGACTGCTGGATCTACTAAACATTTTGTTCACCAGTCACTTCCCTTCAGGCATTAACAAACAATTTTATTAGCCCAGTAAAGAGCGATGGGGGTTGGGAGAGCTGGGCCAAATTTCAGTGCTTGTTTACTGCCCAAAGGAAATGGGGAAATAAAATCACTCCCTACATTCCCTATACGGATGGGAATTCCAGTGTGAACAAAAGGCTGCACCCTGCCGGCTAACAATCTTATATTTCACTGCTCAGCGACTTACAAGTCTCTCTAGGACGATCCTTGGAATAATACAAGTATGAATGAATCAAGAAAACAGAGGATTGGTTTTTACCCTTGATTCACCACTATTGAACTGGTTGGAAATGTTATGAAGGGTTTATATACATGACATCATAAGGCCCTGTGCGCACTGGAAAACGGAATTTTCTTAAGTAAATTCCGCAGTCTGAAAGATTACCGCACCCGCGGTACAAAACCGCGGCAAACCGCACCCGAAAACCACATGCAGTTTGCAGCAGTATTGCCGCGGTTTTGCCGCATGAGGGTTGGTACATGTGCTTTAATGCATTCAATGCAATTAACACATTGAAGAAAAAAAAAAATTTCCTTCTGAGATCGATAGCAGACAGATAAATAGATAAATAGACATATAGAAGAATAGATAGAAGGATAGATAGGTAGATAGATAGACAGAGTCCCTGTGAGAACACCCTGCATTTCTCCCGAGTGGTAGTGTGTTCACATTACCGGCCGTGGGAAATGACCGGTAATTACCTCTCTGCAGTCTGTCTCGTTGCGAGGCTGCATTCAGCAGTGTCAGTCGCGGCTGGATGCAAGTATCGCAGGACGTGGATTACGCCGGAGCTGTGTGTTTCGGGGGGGTTAATAAAAAGGGGTGAACCAGGGGCTTTTTTGTGTTATTTAAAATAAAGGATTTTTCGGTGTGTGTTTTTTTCACTTTACTTACGGGTTTATAATGTCAGCTGTCTCATAGACGCTGCCATGATCAAGCCTGGACTTAAATGGCGGCGATCCGCTGTCATTTAACTCATTATTACCTGGATAGCCACGGCATCTGGAAGAGCCAGGGACACTCCGGGACTGCCGCATAATGGATGCGACAGTCCCGGGGCAGCTGTGGGCTGATATTCTCGGCTGCGGGAGGGGGAGGGGAGGGGGCATTAACCCTGCCCCTCGTCCTCCCCATCCTGAGAATACCAGGCCGCCGCTGTGTGCTTACCTCGGCTGGACAGTAAAAAATACAGCAGAGCCCACGTGTTTTTTTTTCTTTATGTCTGTTTGATTTGTATGTATCGTATTTTTCGGACTATAAGACGCACCCTGGTTTTAGAGGAGGAAAATAGGAAAATAAAACTTTAAGCAAAAAAATGTGGTCATGACACACTGTTATGGGGCGAGGATCTGCTGCTGACACTGTTATGGGGGGTAATGTCCCCAAATTCTCTACTAAGGTACCCCAATCCTTGTAATGAACTTCCTGCCTTGTATATGATCCTGCTCACCTACCCTCCATCCATCCTGCTCACATACCCTCATCTAGTTGACATTATTATTATTATTATTATTTATTATTATAGCACCATTTATTCCATGGCGCTTTACAAGTGAGAGAGGGTATATGTACAACAATCATTAACAGTACAAGACAGACTGGTATAGGAGGAGAGAGGACCCTGCCCGCGAGGGCTCACAGTCTACAGGGAATGGGTGATGGTACAATAGGTGAGGACAGAGCTGGTTGCACAGTGGTCTACTGGACTGAGGGCTATTGTAGGTTGCACATAGCCCCATCCTGTTCACATACCCCCCATCCATCCTGCTATATGCCCCCATCGTGCTCATATACCATCCTGGTATATGGCCTGTATCCTATAGCACAGAGAAAAAAAATAAACGTTTATACTCACCTTTTCCTCACTCCCTGCAGCCGATCATCTTCCTTTCTGCACCACTGACCTGTGTGTGTGGAGCCGTTCCCCTGCAGCATCGCGATGTTTTCCTGTCTGTGCCGGTCAGCTGATCAGCACAGATCAGCTGACCGGCACAGACAGGAAGACGGCTCCACACACGGGGACGGGTGAGTACACTGATTCACTGCACCCGGCGCTGGTAATGACATGCAGGGAGCAGTGAATACAGCCACACATGATCACTCCAGGCTGTAATTGCCAGGGGTGATCATGGGGGACGGCTCTTTACTATGCGCGCGTCCCCGCTCATCCTCCCGCCCACCTATCAGCGCCGGCTTCTGCGCTGAGAGATGGGCAGGAGGATGGGCGTGCATATGTAATGAGCGGGCACACGTGCCCCAGATGACCCGCTCCACTGCAGCACCTCATTCCCCGCAGCTACAGTCAGACCACAAGACGCACCCCCAACTTTCCCCCAACATTTGGGGGGAAAAAAGTGCGTCTTATGGTCCGAAAAATACGGTATATTCATGCATTACGGTATATTCTATATGTGTGAGTGCGATGTGTGTGTGTTCTGTGTCTGTGATCTGTGTGTGTTTACTCTCTGCTCCGCTTCCTCTTCCTGTCATAATGACATCACTTCCCTGCAAACCGCAGGCAGTGATGATTACCGCAGGTAAACCGCGAAATACCGGAGGGAATAACGCAGGAAAACGCAATGAACCGCACAGAATTTGCTGCCTGTGTTATTCCCTGCGGGATTTCACGATTACATGGCAGTCAATGGAGTGAAATCCCGCAGCGACGTGCGGAAAAGAAGTGACATGCAATTGTTGACACGCAGCAAAACATAAAGCTGTCAAAATCCGCATAGTGCGCACAGCATTTTTTTTCCCATAGGTTTTGCTGGTGAATCACTGCAGAGATGTTATGAACGAAACATGCAGCAAAACCGCAGGAAATCCGCGGCAAAAAACGAAGGAGTTTCCTCTTTTGGCATATTACATCGGAGGCACACATCTTATACAGTTGGCCATGCAGCTCCCATGTAAGGCAGCCATATTGCCTCAGTGCACAAGGCTCTTTGGTACTTTGCCTCACAAGCCCCACTTCTATAAGAATAAGGTCCGATTCATCGCATCACTGGATCAGACTGGTATCCTTTTTTTCTTGGACATGTTGAAAAAATAGTTTCTCCACCTTCATTATGTCAGTTCAATGTTTTTCACAGACCCATAAGCTTGGGCAAACAAATGCACACTAACCTGCCCGTTTTCCATATTTACAAGCATACTACCAAATAATACGGGGAAAAAAGGCAGAAAAACAAACCTGCGTATAGATTTATTGGCTGTAAATTAGGTGACTGTTTTAATCTGCAGGATCTGGAAACCATGCATATTAACTCCGACACACCCATGCTGATTTGGCCAATCTTTACCTTAATTAGCTCCAGTCAGCGATCCTCATTTATTGAGCAAAATCATTGAGTCAGCTTATGGGATTAGACTTTAAAAGATGCTGTATACCTTCCCTTCTATATTAGGTGAACAGGGCTGACACTAGAACTTCAAAAGAGAGGACTGTGTGTGTTAGCACCTTAGAGGGTGGTATACAATGTGCCGTGCATGCCAGAATGCTAATTGCATCCCACCCATAAGCTTATTATAAAATTATGGAAGGGAATCAGAAGACATACCGAACAATAATATGACGGAATAACACAAAACTTCTATACATGGTTCTTTGATTTGCGTCATGGGCTAAAACACAATTTTTGTATTACATCATCAATATTAACTGAAAAGGGACTATACCTTGTTACTAGTGCTCTATTAATTTCTACAAACTAACATAGTTGACCATGAAAACTGGCACCGACACACCCCATAAAGACTAAGGCTAATTTCACACTTCCATTGGGCGAAATCCGCTGGGTCCGTTGCTGCGTCGTTTTGACGCATCCGTTATTTTTTGTGGTGTCAACGGATCCGTTATTTCACAGGAATAAGTTAGCTGATTCCTGTGAAATAACGGACCTGTTGCATCCGTTTGGCGTCCGTCTAAAAGAATGCGTCGGCTCTGTTTTGTTGGGGGTTTTTTCTTTTTTTTTTTTCATTCTGGGCATGCTCAGTAGAAATTAGCAAAATCCAGCAGCTGATTCCGTTGTAAAGCACTTTGCAACGGAATCCGCTACTATAGGGAGCCATTATAAATTAACGGAAGCAACAGAATCCGCTGGTCAGCGTCATTTTGACGCAAGCAAATAATGTTACATTCAGCGTTGCTTCCGCTGAGCGGAAGCAACGGAGCGTCGGCCAACGGAAGCCACGCAGGAACTTTTGGCACAATCCGTCATCAATGCAAGTCTATGGGAAACAGCGGAATCCGTTAACGGATTCCGCTGATTCCCAAGACAGCAGATTGCACCAAAAAAAAACGGAAGTGTGAAAGTACCCTAAGTCTGATGTTTAAGTCAGGGCTGTGGAGTCGGTAAGCCAAACCTTCGACTCGGGCTCGGGCTCGGACTCGGACTCGGACTCGGGCTCGGACTCGGACTCGGACTCGGACTCGGGCTCGGACTCGGACTCGGACTCGGACTCGGACTCGGACTCGGACTCGGACTCGGACTCGGACTCGGACTCGGACTCGGACTCGGACTCGGACTCGGACTCGGACTCGGACTCGGACTCGGACTCGGACTCGGACTCGGACTCGGACTCGGACTCGGACTCGGACTCGGACTCGGACTCGGACTCGGACTCGGGCTCGGGCTCGGGCTCGGACTCGGGCTCGGACTCGGGCTCGGACTCGGGCTCGGGCTCGGACTCGGACTCGGACTCGGACTCGGGCTCGGGCTCGGGCTCGGGCTCGGGCTCGGGCTCGGGCTCGGGCTCGGGCTCGGGCTCAGACTCCTACATATATTGCTTATAGTTAGGTGAAAAATTTATTGTAGTACATGAATATGTGTATGTGAACATCAGACATTTAATAATTTTTATGATACAATAATCAAGATATTTGGATAGAACATAAAATATATTTATTGGAATACAACTTTAGAACACAAAAAACTGTAATAAATTGTAAATATGTAATACACTATGTAATATACAGTAGATTACATATATATCTTGTGTGTGTATATACACTGTGTATGTATATATATATATATATATATATATATATATATATATATATATATATATATTTTACATATTTACAATTTATTAGTTTATTGTGTTCTAAAGTTGTATTCCAATAAATATTTTATGTTCTATCCAAATATCTTGATTATTGTATCATAAAAACAATTAAATGTCTGATGTTCACATTGTACTACAATAAATTTTTCACTTAAATATAAGCATTATACTAAATATTATTTAGTAAAATATTCAGCACATTCTGCATTGCACTCCTGTCCCCAATTTATTATATATTTTAGGAGTCGGAGTCGGTGCATTTTATACCGACTCCGACTCCACCAAAATGAGCTCCGACTCCGACTCTGACTCCACGACTCCGACTCCACAGCCCTGGTTTAAGTACAGAAAAACATTCATACCTGCTTGATTTAACCCCTCCAAGATAAAACAGAGCCCAAATCAAAGAACCAATTTGCACAGCTAATTTGTAAAATTAAATATAAAACCCCTTTGGTCACGCTAAAATATTATCATGTCAGTGCCCAGCTCTCTTCATCTGTCCCATAGAACTCGAATGGTGCAGTATGTAGTGGGAGCGACTTACACTCCTAACAACTTGCGCTAGCTTCCGTCTAAAGGTTGGGGAGAGGGTGGGGTACAAAAGGCCCCAATCCTGGAGATCAGTGGGGTTCTAAACTGTAGGAGCTACATTGAAGTCATTACCTATTCTTATTATTAGCTATCCAGTGGATAGAAGATAATTTAAAATGGCATACCTTCTCGATATCGGGTGGCATGGTCCAGCGTATGGTGTGGACTCAGGAAAAGAGCCCTGCTCTATACTCCCCAGTCCACAATGCGTTGCACAAGCAGCACATTCCTCTAACTGTAGCGACAGGGTCTAGCTCAGTCCATGGAAGTTTAAACATTGAGAGGACGCTGCCACTATATTACATCAGAATTTATATTGTTGGGATCTGCGTGCCATGATTGAGGAGTGCTGATCGCTTACAATGGCATTTGAGGGCCTACTGAAGGCACTCACTGCGGCAATCTTAATAATCTTATAGGAAATCTTCAATTTTTGCAATATTTGCAATAATAGTACAAGCGATCAAATGATTGCATGAAAGAAAAAAGGTAATAGGTTGTTAAATATATTTAGAACAAAAAAAAAAAACTTCTGCAATACAAAATTATAAAATAAATCATAACTAGGTAACACTGCACCTGCAGAAGTCAAATCATGAAATTATGAAATGTCGTAAAGAAAAAAAATGCATAAACTGGCGTTTTTTGGGTTCGCTCATGGAAAAAAAAAAAAAAAAAAGTGGTCACAGCACAGATCAAATCTACCCTCCTTTATATTACTGGAATATGGCAGAATAATAGATTTTTAATCAAAAAAACAAAAAAAAAAACTACAGCTCCCCAAACAAACAGTAAACCCTCAAACAGCTCCATAAATAGGGAAAGATGGGGGGCAGGGGACAGAAAAACCATACACACACCTGTTTATACTGATTTAGGAATTTAGAGTTCAAGTTAGAAAAAAAAAAAAAAATACAAGAGGTTAGGGATATTTGTCCACAAGCTGCAGTCGGTACATTTTTACTGACTTCCTTTACAGACCAGGCATTTGCCATAAAAATGAAAGTTATTTACCTAGTCTAAATGCAAATGTTGTCCTGAATCTTCAGTTTTTTATTCTTAAGATATGATCTCCATTTTTCTGTATGCAATTCTAGTCTTGTCACCAATTGGGTGTGGTCTTCCAGACTCCCTTAAAGAAAAGTTGGCCAACAAGACTAAATTTACATTCAGGATGGGGGGGGGGGGCTGTTTCTCAGGAACAAAAGAAAAATATCTCCCAATTCAGGTGAACAGTAGTATTGAGTGAGTAAGTAAATAAATAAAATAAATAAATTAAAAAAAACAAAAAACACAAAGTTAGGACTATTTGGCTTTAGGGTGAAAATTCAGGAGGATCCTATAATGCACACTAACCTTCTAATGTGACGGTCTGAACTTTTGGATGCACATGTCCAACTGTTCCAGGTTTCAGTACTTTTTGCACAACTTGCTGTTCAACAAGGAGCTTAGTGGCAAAATTCACAAGAGTTTGATCCATGAATCGCCCAATACATTTCGTGGTTCAATTTGAATTGGTATTGGAACAGTCCTCATCATACTGTTCACATTTTTACATCATGAGACCAAGACGACACCTAACAATTGATCAGTAGTAATTCGCCATTGTGAGACTTCAAGCAGATGTTCTCAGACAGAACTTAGTGGCCATTGAATTTAGAGTGTCACAGAGTGTCATTAGCAGGTTCTACAGAGATACAGAGAGACTGGAAAAGTCACAGAAAAGCATAGAAGCGGATATCCTTTGGATAGATCACAGACTGATGACCACTTTTGTGAACAATGCCCTGCGAAACTGGATGATGAATGCCACACAACTCCATGCACATCTAAGGGAGGCGAGAGGCATCCAAATGTCATATCAAACCATTCAAAACTGTTTATTATCAGCATGGTCTGCGTGCTAAACAGGCATTATCCTGCATGGGCCAGGGAGCATCAACACAAATTAGGGTTACAATATGGCTGTGCGTCGGGGAGCCCTCGGATGAGACTTAAAATCTAGGCTTCAAAAGTATATTAGAACAAAAAGGTATTAAATGAGCTGGAAAAAAAATATGAGCAATCAAACCAAAAAAGTGACAAGACAAGCCTACAGATTTATTAAAAGAGGATAGTAAAATATTTCATCAGGCTGTAGTCCGCCTTATAGGCCCCTGCAGCCCATGGTAAACCTGAATTACCAAGGGGCAAAATGTGAGCAATTCTTTGTAAAAGATCAAAGTTCAGACTAACATTGTCATTTAACCTTTCATATAGTTCTCCAACTTTTTTACATATGATGCAAGATCTAAAGGAAAAAGGAGAAGGTGTCTTATTTTTCCCTTTTTAGTATGTATTTGCTTACTGACAGATCCTTTTAAAGCAGCTTTTGTTTGTGCTGTGAGGAAGCCATCTCTCAGGTATGTGATCATTAATGACCAGAAGAAAATATACTGCAGAGGATGAAAGAAATCCCATGTCCATCAAGATCTGCAGCCTTTTCTTTTACAACCCCCATTCAAATTGATCAAGGCATGAGCTCTAGAGACCCCTCCAGTAAATTATTCTAGTCCCATCTGAAGGGACTTAGTAGTTCATTAATATCTGTAATGGTCATTTATGGCCTTCAGCACTAGAAACAAGCTACATAATTAGAATAAAGGAAATTACCATATATTCTGAGTGTTACTTTCACTGATATATTGTCACTTAAAAACAAACCAAATAGCAAAAAATACTTAAAAAGGGAACCTGTCAACAGGATCATCCCACATAAGCAGTCTATATGAGCATGTAGGCGGGCTGTGGAGTCGGAGCTCATTTTGGTGGAGTCGGTATAAAATGCACCGACTCAGACTCCTAAAATATATAATAAATTGGGGACAGTAGTGCAGTTCAGAATGTGCTGAATATTTTACTAAATAATAACATTTAGTATAATGCTTATATTTAAGGGAAAAATGTATTGTAGTACAATGTGAACTTTAGACATTTAATTATTTTTATGATACATTAATCAAGATATTTGGATAGAACAAGATATATTTATTGAAATACAACTTTAGAACACAAAAAACTAATAAATTGTAAATATGTAATACAATATGTAAAAATATATTATATATATATATATATATATATATATACACACACACACACACACACACACACACACACACATACATATATATACACATACATACATGTACATACACGATATATATGTAATCTACTGTATATTACATATTTACAATTTATTACAGTTTGTTCTAAAGTTATATTCCAATAAATATATTTTATGTTATCCAAATATCTTGATTATTGTATCATAAAAATTATTAAATGTCTGATGTTCACATACACATGTTCATGTATTACAATATATTATAACTAACACCTAACTATAAGCAATATATGTAGGAGTCTGAGTCGGTGCAAGAGAAATTGAGGAGTCGGAGTCGAAGGTTTGGTTTACCGACTCCACAGCCCTGCATGTAGGTCATAGAAAACTGAATAAATTGATACTTTGATCACTGCAATCCAATGTCTTATTTCAAAGAAAAACTTTTTTTTTTAATATGTAAATGAGCTTTTAAGATATGGGCCGGACATAGATCTCCCAGAGGATCTGCACCTATACCCTACTTCATATGAAAGGGAGCATTACCAGTGTGACATGTAGATCAGGAGAGCAGTCAGTCATTACATGTCTCACACTCATAACGCTTCCATTCATTTAAAATAAACTCTGTAAGCAGATTCTCTCAATGAGAGCAGAATCCTGTCGGTGGACATATAGAAAAATATTGATTTCATAGTAATAAGACAAAGGATCACAAGTTATGACTTTAAAACAATGGGAATAAAAGGTTTAATGCTGCGCTAGAAACCACATGAAAACCAAAAGGTGTGTGATGAAATCCTTTTTTCTTTATTTCTGCAGGTCAACGCGTTTCAAAGACATATCAGTCTTCATCAGGACAAAAGAAATATAAAAGGTATCACTTTATTCAACTTCTAATGACCTATATGCCCATATAGAAGGCTAAGGAGGGTTCATCCTACTGACAGATCCCCCTTTAACCCCAGGGCACTTTCCGTTTTTAGCGTTTTTGTTTTTTGCTCCCCTTCTTCCGAGAGCCGTAACTTTTTTATTTTTCTGTCAATCTTGCCATATGAGGGCTTGTTTTTTGCGGGACGAGTTGTTCTTTTAAATAAAACCATAGGTTTTACCATATAGTGTACTGGAAAACAGCAAAAAAATTCCAAGTGTGGAAAAACTGCAAAAAAAGTGTGATCGCACAATAGTTTTTGGGATGTTTTATTCACGGTGTTCACTATATGGTAAAACTGATGTGTGGGTATGATTCCTCAGGTCGGTGCGAGTTTGGAGACACCAAACATGTATAGGTTTACTTGTATCTAAGGGGTTAAAAAAAAAATCACAAGTTTGTCCAATAAAAGTGGCGCACGTTTTGCGCCATTTTTCAAAACATGTAGCGTTCTCATTTTTCTGGATCTATGGCTCAGTGACTGCTTATTTTTTGCGTCTCGAGCTGACATGTTTAATGGAACCATTTTTGCGCAGATGCTACCTTTTGATCGCCTGTTATTGCATTTTGCGTAAAACATGCGGCGACAAAAAAACGTAATTTTGGCGTTTGGTAAACGGCGTAGCGGCAAAAAAATTCCAATCAGAATAATTGATTTTATATTTTGATCGGGCATTTCTGAACGCAACGATACCAAATGTGTATATTTATTTATTTTTTTAACCCTTTAATTTTCAATGGGGTGAGGGGGGGGGTGATTTGAACTTTATGGGGGGTTTTTTTTTAAACTTTTTTTTTATTTCACTAGTCCCCCTAGGGGGCTATAGCGATCAGCAATCCGATCGCTCTGATCTATCTGCTGATCACAGCTACACAGCTGTAAACAGCAGATACGGTCACTTCCTGTTTCATTCGGCTCGGGGCCAGGTGAAAACGAAAGTGAAACGTCATAGCTGCAGGCGTCATCACATGACCCTGTGCTACCATGGCAACCACCGAAAGTCACGTGATCAAGCACGTGACTTCCGGTGGGGGCGGCGGTAAGTAAAAATCATGGCCGCGTGCATATAGATCTCGCTTTGGCAGCGAGATTTAAGGGGTTAAATGTTGAGAGTGGAAGCGATTCCACTCGCAACATGCAGCCACACGTCAGCTGTTGAAAACAGCTGATGTGTGCCGATAGTCGCCGCCTGCCCGCGGCAGGGCTTAACGTGACACGCTCCATGACGAATAGATCCGTCAAAGGTCGTGAAGAAGTTAAAGAGGACATGTCAGCAGATCAAAATAAGCAGTTACTGCTTTTATTTTACTACACATTTCTAAATGAATAACCCAATTTTTTATCATTTATATATTAATTCCATCATACAATTCCAGAGTTGTGGCCAGCTTTATTCAGGGCTACTTTTTATGTTCTTCATTATGGAAGCCCTAATGTGGTTTTGCAGAAAACCTCTGTAAATTGGTAATTTGCATGAACTAAGCCAAGCTAGTTGACCATTTGCAATGCCACCTAGCTGAACTGTGAATGCTGCTCTAAACTGAAATAGAGGCTTAAAAGGGGTTGTGTGGTCTAAACCCAAAGTCTGCAATCCCTCTATATGACTGCTGAATCCTCACATCACATGCACTATAAGGCTATGTGCGCACGTTGCGTACAGTTCACTGCAGAACTTTCTGCAGCGATCTGAAGGGCACATGTGCGCTTTAAATCGCTGCAGAAATGTCCGTAGTGAGCGCCGATTCCATGCGCTCTGCCTGCAGCTCCTCCCATAGACAGAGCAGGAGCTGCCGGCAAAGCGCACGGAAGAAGTGACATGTCACTTCTTTTTACGCAGCGCTTCGGCGATAGCCGAAGCGCTGCGCTCTAAAACGCCACGTGCGCACTGCCCCTGCACAATCTTTATAGACTGTGCAGGGGACGCAGGACGCATGCAGTTACGCTGCGCTACAAAGCGCAGCGTAACTGCATGTATTTACGCAACGTGCGCACATAGCCTTAGGCCCTGTGCACACACTGCAGTTTATGCATTTTTTTTTCTTTCTTAAAATGTGCATGTCTCTCCTGAAGCCAGAAAAGTCTCAGATTTCTGAAGTGCTGTGCCAAAGCTGCGTTTTTTTTCCTTGCAGATTTTGATGCAGAAATAATCTGCAGCATGTCATTTATTGGTTCGGATTTGCAGCGTTTTTTCACCCATTGGCTTCAATGGTGTAATGAAAAACACTTCAAATCTGCAGGTGTGTTCACACAGTTTTTGGTGTGGCTTTCCAGCTTTTTTTTTTTTTTTACACAAAACGCATGGCTAAAATAGGATGTGATGTCATCAGGAGCAGGACCATGTAAAATTAAACCAAAGAACGGTTGAAAAAGGAAACAAAGTTTTTTTTTTTAAACAGTCTTACTTGTTGCATGCAAAAAAAAAAAAAAACGCACCAAAACCGCATGTGATTTTGGTGCGTTTTTCTGCCACAAGGTGCAGCTTTGGTGCATAAATATTAAGCACCAAATCTGCAGTGTTCTCATATAGCTTTAGAATTTGCTGCGGGCGGCACAGTGGCTCAGTGGTTAGCACTGCAGTCTTGCAGCGCTGGGGTACTGGGTTCCAATCCCACCAACATCTGCAAGGAGTTTGTATGTTCTCCCAGTGTTTATGTGGGTTTTCTCCGGGTACTCCGGTTTCCTCCCATATTCAAAAGGCATACTGATAGGGAATTTAGATTGTGAGCCTCAATGGGGACAGCGTTCCTGATGTATGTAAAGCGCTGCGGAATATGTTAGCGCTATATAAAAATAAAGATTATTTTTTTATGTCCGAGTCAGGAACTTCGGTCAGGTGGCCGTGAGTATGCAATATGTATCATCCCTGCCACATTAAAAATAGGTGGGGCAGCCTCGCTCAATACACTTGCACTGAGCGCCCATCAAGTCAGATTCTGTCCGGAAGTCTGCATATTGCATACTTGCAGCCACCTAATTTAGAGAACTGCAGACTTGTGGAATTAAACTGGACAACCCCTTTAAAAGCAAATAAATAAAATAGTGCATTTACACCATTACTCAACGACTAAGGGTTTGCACAATAAGTGAATGGACTACTAAAGGTCACCTTGTAATGTAATTTTACATAAACTCTAGGGGTCCTAAAACTGACCACTTATTGCAGAAATACAGTGGCGTTTCCATACTTTGGACTGCAGCGGGGGAAATCTTTGGTGATGCTTGAAGCATTGACATGCTCTAGATATTTCTCCACAATGAGTGGATATAATTCCACAGAAGAAAATCCAATAGCATTCAAAATGTTTAGGTTTCTAATCATGAAGACAGTTATAAATAAAAACGTCGATGTGACTATGTGCCACCTGTAGTTTTGAATGCTCTCTAAACTACCTCCTACCAAGTAGAATGAGAGGCAATATGCAAGCATGCGATGCAAATACCACTTTGCAGGCAAACTATACAATTCCAAATCCACAACAGATCAAGGGAAGTGTGAGATGTTTATAGCAATTAAAGGCGATGAGGACACAGCTGGGATTACCACCATACCACCTGGTCTATCTACTTAGAAAGGATCTCAGATGTCTGGAAATTTCCCAGCCCCCTCTCCTCAATCACCTTCCATTCTGCACCAAACAAGGAATGCGCACTAGTGAGCCACCAGAATATTTACAATTGTACTAATGATAGCAACGCTGTCACATTAAATCTGACATTTATATTAAGTTACAGAGCCGTCGTAGACCACCAGCGGAAGCGGCAAGTAGCACTGGGAGCACAGAAAACACGGCTTTTCTATTCTTTGTACATGAAGCGTTAGGAAAGGAAAAGAATAAGCACAACCCAAGACACTAAATGGAAGGCAGAAATAAATCCTAAACACTTAAGCTGGAAACACTTATGGCATGTCTTCAGGCGAGGAAAGCCAACAGGAGTAGACGGGAAGGGCAGTCAGTGCTTGGTGCTCTTCTTTCTAACATCCAATGTGGGTCTTAGCACCTGGACACCCCCCAAAGCACAATTTGTAACAAACCTGAAGGTTCTTTAAAATATATACACATTTTAAACAGACTTTTACAAAGTCATTGGAAAATGAAAGTGATGATATGATTGAAACAATAAGCCTACATAAGAGGGATACATCAAAATTGGCTTTAATAGTGAACTAAAAACCCCACATACTTTTCCATCCTCTTCCTTTGGGTGAGCTGATGTATGTAGGCGTTGTCGGGAACATTTGTTGTGTATGGTAAAGCCTAGTTTTTTTTTTGTTTTTTTTTTTAATGCCATGTAAACGGCCTTAAGAGCAATACTGGGAAACATTGATGAGAGGTTATCGTAGAGTGACTACAGTTTCCCCAAAATTAAGCCCTAGCAGGAATTTTCAAGCATTTTCGGAGTAAGGCTTAAATATAACTACATCGAAAACACCACTGTTACTTACCGGTAGCCGTTTTTTCCAGAACTCATGACAGCACCACGTGAGAGAGGGATCTGCCCAGCGAGGACAGGAAACCATTCTGAATAAAAGGGCGGTACCTCTCCCCTTCGTCAGTTGATTACCGAGAATGAGAGGACTTCCAACAATTGTTAGAACTTACTCCATCAACACTAAACACACAAGCACACCCAGAAGTGCACACCAAGGAGGAGAAAGGGAGGGATTATATGGGTGCTGTCATGGGTTCTGGAAAAATCGGCTACCGGTAAGTAACCGTGGTGTTTTCCCCTCACCCATGACAGCACCACGTGAGATATTTCCAGAGAAACCTATTTATGGAGGGAACACCGCCTCAAGCACCCGTCTACCAAACGAAAGAGCAGCCGAGGAGGATAGGTCCAACCGATAGTGCCGGAAAAAAGTAGACTGTGAGGACCAGGTAGCGGCCCTACAAATTTGTTCAATAGATATCTGTGCACATGCAGCCCAGGAGGTAGACACCGCTCTGGTGGAATGGGCCCGAATGGTCTCCGGAACGGGCGCTCCACTATAGGAGTAGGTCAAAGAAATGGCCTCCCTAATCCACCTAGCAATAGTTCTTTTTGGGCACCCCCTGACCCTTTGTACTACCCTGAAAGGAGATTAATAATGACCCGCCAGTTTTCAGAACAGGGGTCCACCATCAAGGACAGGAAACTAACTGACGAAGGGGAGAGGTACCGCCCTTTTATTCAGAATGGTTTCCCGTCCTCGCTGGGCGGATCCCTCTCTCACGTGGTGCTGTCATGGGTGAGGGGGAAAATAAGCCCTGTAGCAGTTCAATAATGAAGTGTCCATGCAGCTAAAAAAAAAAAAAGCGAATACTGTAGGACACTTCATTAAAGAAAGCAGACACCCCCAAAAGAGAGAGAGAAGACCGACCCTGCAATCATACTCACCAGACCCAGAACCGGATTTGAGGGTGGAACGCATAGGGGACCTGCAGGTGTGTGCGGGTGTGCGGGTGTGTGCGTGTGGCTAAAAAGAAAGGAGGAAAAAAAAAAAAAACCTACAGTTGTTGTAATGTACTGACCCGGGGACCTGGTGGAACGCATCAAAGACCTGTACTGAAACGTATCGATGGGTTCCACCACAGGTCCTCATTATGTTGCACAGCGTCCCAGGTCCCCCTGCCACCCGGAAGCAGCACGGTATCACCAGGTGTTTGTTCCACCACAGGGCCAAAAGCAGTACGTGTGTGTGATGCATGCGTGTGTGTGTATATCGCAGGAGGACATGGGAGCGATGCAGATGTCTGGAGTTTAGTAACTGATTCTCCTATAGAGGAGTCTGCCTTTTCCTTCTTCAGGTGTAAACTTACTCCCAAACCCATGTCTCCTCAAAAATAGGCCCTACCCTGAAAAAAAAGCCCTATATAATTTGTTTTGCCTGAAAAATGTGCTAACACTATCTTATTTTAGGGCAAATCCACCTATCCGAGCCAGAGACTGGGAACCTCTCATTCTAGAAATCAGTGGGGTCCAGCTGCTGTACTCACACAGATAACAGCTTTATCAAGTCCAATTCACACAAGAGTTTTAGGCTACTTTCACACATCCGGTTTTTGCTCTGCGGCACAACATGGCGCTCTTCAGAAAAACCGCAACCGTTTTTTTTTTGCCGCCGGTTGCGTTTGTTTTTTTTTCATAGACTTACATTAGTGCCGTATTATGCCGCATGGGCTTGCGTTCGGTCCGGTTTTTGCCGCATGCAGCAGATTTAGCCGATGCCGCAGCCGGATGGAACGTTGCCTGCAACGTTTTTTGCTCCGGCAAAAAAAAACGCATCGCGCCGCATCCAGCCGCTGCGGCGCATTTTTCAATGCATGTTTATGGACGCCGGATGCGGCGCGATGCGGAAAAAACGCATCCGGCTGCCGCATGCGGTTTCTTCCACTGCGCATGCTCAGTAGCGTGCCGCAACCGGAAAAAAACGGACGGGCCGCATGTAAAAACTTATGCAAAGGATGCGGTGTTTTCGCTGCATCCATTGCATAGGTTTCACAGCCGGATTGAGCCGCACTGCTCAAACCGGATGTGTCAAAGCAGCCTAACTGAAAAATCTGGTCAATGTAAATAGCTGGAGACAGAGGAGTTTTTCGGCTGAGATTTATTGAAGTAGGACGCTGACATTGCTGACATTTGTAAACACCTCTTTACACAAAGGCGACGTTAATTTCAATATTTGGTCAGTCAGTCTTGCTTACTATTAAAAAGCCTATTCATGAGGTAACTAAACCGTAGCCAGAACCATTTATGTTTTCACATTTCATGTCCTATACATCATGGATTAGGGTGAGTAATTATCTGAGCAAATCTACCATGCGAAGGGTAAACTCTCTGAAACATTTGCATGAAAGGCCATTTTCTCATCCAGTTTACTTGAATGGTTAGGCCGGATTGCCACATCCGTTTGTCGTACTCCAAAGGCTGAATTTATGCATGGAATGGCCACAGGCCTCCAGACCTGAATTTGATAGCTTTATTTACACCCGAGAGGCTATTGAGTTCAGCTCAGATGTGTTAATGCAGTGTTAAGCACAGCAGATTTTCCTACCCTCAAAAAAATAAAGCAAGAAAATAAAAGAACAAACATAAGGCACAGAAAATACACTATGTGGGAACACGTTCTGAAGCTGGTTTCACACATCCAACAGTCACAGTCCACAAACTGGCAAACAAGGCTTCGGACCCAAACGCCATCTCATGGGCATATATGAGGCTGTTGAGCGCAGCTCAGGAGACCTGGGGCCGCTCTGCAGTGTTAACCAGGCCGGGACAATCAATGTCAGATGCCTACAGTCAGCATAAACTACGCCATGTCTGAACATAAAACATAACGATCCCTTTATAGTGACAATCAAAACAGCAAATTATTGATCAAAGCTCAGGTGTCTCAAGAAAATATGCATAATTTTTATTAATATTTTGCAGTAGATCTTTCAAACCAACACTATTACAGACTACAAACCACACAGAGTGTAATGTCAGCTTAACAAGGTGCAAACCAGGCCATTAAAACAACAGTCGATAGGCCGATCAGTTTTTATTTTATTTACTTGCCTCCTTATGATCGCTATGTGCCCACAGACTGTCAGGTTAACAGCACATCACCTGTTTACACAGGACGATAGGCTTAGGCTATGTGTCCACGGTAGAATGTACCTGCGGATTTTTCTGCATGAAAATCCGCGACTTTCGCGGCAAATCCGCACCCTTTTTTTTGCCGCGGATTTTTTTTTTCCCCCATTCTATACCCAAAATCCGCACCAAAATCCGCAACAATAATTGACATGCTGCAGATTTTTCCGGATCAAAATCCGCGGCAAATCCGCCGCAGAAAAATCCGCAGCATGGACACAGCATTTCCAAAATGCCATTGAAATGGCTGGGAAGTGCCGCTGCTGCAGATTTTCAGGAAATCCGCGATAAATCCGCGGCAAAATCCGCGAGAAATCCGCAGCGTGGGCAGATAGCCTAACAATACCAAGCTTACAAATCAACCATGAATTAGCATTTTCTCATCTGTTGAGTGTCTGCAGGCCTGTTTAGGAAGGCTATCCTTCAAACGCTCTTTCCCAATTATTAGGCTTGTCAAAATGGGCCAACAGATTCTTGCAATGAGGTGCACCCATATGCCCCTGACTTTGTGAAGTGCTGTCTGTAGGGTAGGGCATAGTCTTAAAAACATTGTATAATAGTAATAAAATTCTCAAAAAAAAATCTACTGTCAGGGAATGGGAACACTGAGTTTCTCCAAAAATAAGACAAAAGATGAATTGGGGCTTAGTTTCAGGGGCTAACTATTTATATTTATTCTGAACATAGAAAAAAAAAACCCCACAAACACTTATTCGTCTCCCGACACCTCATTCTCATATCAGGTTTTCCAATTCAGGAAACTACTGTCGTTGATCTGATCCACACTTGCGCTTCTTAGCATTTCTTTGCTGACTAAGGTTATCGTACGCTGTCGTTTTTGGACCATTCGGATGTCCAACATTCTGTTTGCGGAAAGCAGTACGATTTTTACCTGGATAGTTCTCAAAAATTCCTTTCTTGTACTCAATGGAATAGTTCTTTATGCCCTTGTTGTCTGGGAAATCAAAAAACTATAGTAGTACGGTATATTTCTTGCTCATCTGTTTACATACAGTACTGTACAGTAGTATATGGTGGACATACTTCACCAAGAAGAGCAGACACCCCCAAAAGTATAGCACGCAAAAGACCCAAAACAATAAGGCTATGTGCCCACGGGAGCTCGCACCTGCGGATTTTGCCGCGGAAAACCTGCAGATTTATCTGGCTTTTTCTAGATAGATCCGCAGTTTTCAGCAAGAACAGACACTCCCCATGTTATCCTATGGGACATGGGGAGTGTCCATGCTGTCTAGCAGCCGCACATAACTGCATGTCAATTATTCCTGCGGAATTACCTGCGGAAGTCCCGGCCCTCCACTATGGAGATAGAGGCTGGGAAGTCTGCAGGCAAGTTGCATAAATGTCCGCAGGTTTTCCACAGCTATTTCGCTGGAATCCCGCAGCTATGTATAGCTGCGGACTCCGGGGACCTGCTGCAGGAAACCTGCAGACATACCTGCATATATATATATACAGGTGCGAGCTCCCGTGGCCACATAGCCTAAGGGGTGCTTCACACACAGCGAGCTCGCTGCCGAGATCGCTGCTGAGTCACGCTTTTTGTGACGCAGCAGTGACCTCATTAGCGATCTCGCTGTGTGTGACACTGAGCAGCGATCTGGCCCCTGCTGCGAGATCGCTGCTCGTTACACACAGCCCTGGTTCGTTTTCTTCAAAGGCGCTCTCCCACTGTGACACACAGATCGCTGTGTGTGACAGCGAGAGAGCGACGAAATGAAGCGAGCAGGGAGCAGGAGCCGGCATCTGGCAGCCTGCGGTAAGCTGTAACCAGGGTAAACATCGGGTAACCAAGGTGGTTACCCGATATTTACCTTAGTTACCAGCCTCCGCAGCTCTCACGCTGCCTGTGCTGCCGGCTCCGGCTCTCTGCACATGTAGCTGCATTACACATCGGGTTAATTAACCTGATGTGTACTGTAGCTAGGAGAGCAAGGAGCCAGCGCTAAGCAGTGTGCGCGGCTCAGTGCTCTCTGCACATGTAGCTGCATTACACATCGGGTTTATTAACCCGATGTGTACTGTAGCTAGGAGAGCAAAGCTAAGCGGTGTGCGCTGGTAACTAATGTAAACATCGGGTAACCATACCCGATGTTTACCTTAGTTACCAGTCTCCGCAGCTTCCAGACGGCGGCTCCGTGCAAGCGCAGCGTCGCTTGCACGTCGCTGCTGGCTGTTCACTGGTCGCTGGTGAGTTCTGCCTGTTTGACAGCTCACCAGCGGCCATGTAGCGATGCAGCAGCGATCCTGACCAGGTCAGATCGCTGGTCGGATCGCTGCTGCATCGCTAAAGTGTGAAAGTACCCTAAGGGTTGTGTGAGCCTGGCACTTGCCAACCCATATTGTTTTGAGTCTCGTGGGGAATGTCTGCTTTCCTTTATTGAATGGTCAATATGTCCTGCTGCATTCTATTGCCAATTGATTTTATAAGTAAAGCTGCCTGGACACTTTCAATAAACTTTATGAATTCTAATTAGGGCTTATTTTTGGAATAGGTCTTCTATTTCCAACATCCACAAAAAATCTGGAAAAATCACGCCAAGACTTATTTTGGAATAGCTTTCTTTTTCAGGGAAATAGGTTAGATATGCCTTGGATTCTACAGCGTGAAAGAAATATACAAAACAGTGGTTTTTAATTTCTTAAAATATTTTTTTTTCTTAAATCCAGAAAAAGGCATAAAATAAACCCCAAAAATCTCAATTAAAAAAAAATAAATAAAAAAAAAGCAAAAAAAAAAAAAAAAGCAATCAGAAAATGACCAAAGGAATTCAACACATTAGGCAACATTAGTGTCTTAAAAATTTAGCCTGTTCACCAGATTGGAAAAGATGTTGGGTGTGCATACCCTTCCTGTATGGCCATTCTGGCCTTCGTTAACATATAATAATGATAAAAAAAAAGCAATAAATTATCCCAGCCTAAAAGTGACATCCAAAAAAAAACAAAAAAAAAAAACAAAAAAACTAAATCTACAAATGATTTTGCCATATATCATCATGTGAACATTTGCAGGGGAATCCACTTAAGGCTGGAGAGTCACACGAACATATGAGAAACTGCCCCATTCTCATCAAGGAGAGGACGACAATTTTTTCTCACTTGTCATCTGTGTGCTCTGTTTTTTTCTCAGCAGCTATTAGTCATTTACAGGACCATTTACAGTGTTCTGTGCTACATGATAGTAATGTACTCATAAAAATGGACGTCATTAGGATGGTCCGTGTGCTGTCTGTTTTTTTCTCGCACCCATTAACTTGTATTGGCTAGTCTCGCACAATTTTAGCTACAGCATGTTGCGACTTTTCTCTCATCCAGAATCTGGATGAGAAAAAAAAAAAAAAAAAAAAAAACTGACCAACTGCTCTGCCTCATTGAATAACATTGGTCCGAGTACAATGAGAGATTTTCTCGCATTGCACTCGTCCGATTCTTAAGCTCGTGTAAGCGTATCCTTAGGGTGAGTTAACAAGCAGAAGATCTGTAGTAAAAAGAATGAATCCATCCTATAACAAATTTAACCAACATTTATGAAAAAATAACCATCAGATTACTGAGGCTGCTTTCACACATCCGGCTAGAGCTGTGCGGCTCAATCCGGCTGTGCAAGCTATGCAACGGATGCGGTGAACACACCGCATCCTTTGCATAAGTTTTTCCTTTGCGGCCAGTCCGTTTTTTGCCGCTTGCGGCATGCTACTGAGCATGCGCAGTGGCAAAAACCGCATGCGGCGGCCGGATGCAGTTATTGCCGCATCGCGCCGCATCCGGCCGCCATAGGCATGCATTGAAAAATGCGCCCCAAAGGCCGAATGCGGCGCAATGCGTTTTTTTTTGCAGCACGAAAAAACGTGCCAGGCAACGTTCCATCCGGCCGCCGCATCTGCTAAATCTGCCGCATGCGGCAAAAAAACGAACGGAACGCAAGGCCATGCGGCACAATGCGGCACTAATTAAAGTCTATGCAGGAAAATCGCAACCGGCAGCAAAAAAAAAAAAAACGGTTGCGATTTTCCTGCAAAGTGCCGGAGTGTGCCGCATTGCAGAAACCGGAGGTGTGAAAGCAGCCTAACATGGAACTGCGTAAAATGTTGCACATTTTTTGATAAAAAAAATAATTTAAAAATTGAGACTTTCAGGGTCTAAGACAATATTCAAAAAGTGCGGGGCTTAGTAAAAAAAAGTGTGTGGCGAGCAGTCAGTCAAAATGCACTGAATGGAATGCATTCATTATGTTGGTCAGATGGCAGCTGAAAAATGAGCCAAAGACATTAACAGCCAGTTTTAAAACAATACAGAGATGGTTTCTGTATACTGGGCAGGTTCGGGCAAAGCCCAAAAGAAACGCAAATACCTATTCTTCATGCCTCATGCAGACATTGTTTTTTTCATAGATTGCACATTCTAGTTTATAAAGCTGTTCACATGGTCCTTTTTTGCTGTATGTCTGCAGAACAAAAATGAAAAATGGAGGAGAGATGTCAAGTTTTGATCAGAGTAGCGGATCAAAATCACCCACTTAGAGGGGTGGTTCCCTACTCAAGAGTAGTGGCGACATTGCTGTAAAACTCATAAGGCTTTTGTCAAACACCTTGTGTAGTACATTCTGCCTAGATCGCTATTGCGGTCCACTCATCCCCTTCGCGTGACCCCGGGATCCATGATCTCTGAGATCCAGTGATGTCACATCAACTTCCAGTTGGCCCGACATCACAGAGGCCGGCCCTAGTCTCCATGAGTATGGGGAGATAAGGTATGCACACCAGTGACTATGGAAGGGGAATACAAGGAATAGCAGAAACTGCTGTGTGAATACTGACATGAAAAATTCAATAGCTATTTGTAAGAATGAAATGTGAAAAATGGAACCTGCATTACTGCCATGAATATATGAATAAAGAGAAATTTAGCTACTGAATTGATCAATGCAGAAGAGCCCCAACACTACGCCAAAGTATTTCTCTACGTTGGGGTCCCTAGCTTGTGTGTGTCCTCTCATGCAGTTAAAAAACTTACCGTGTATGGGACGCTGAGACCCAGGCTATATATGCGTATAATGTGGATAGGTTTTTTGCACCCAGTTCAGACATAGAATGGAGTTCCAAACGTTATTCCTTAATGTTAGTAGTTTTTCGTTTGTGAACCCTCCCCATACACACCTATTGCCAATCCACATTATACGCATATATAGCCTGGGTCTCAGCGTCCCATACACGGTAAGTTTTTTAACTGCATGAGAGGACACACACAAGCTAGGGACCCCAACGTAGAGAAATACTTTGGCGTAGTGTTGGGGCTCTTCTGCATTGATCAATTCAGTAGCTAAATTTCTCTTTATTCATATATTCATGGCAGTAATGCAGGTTCCATTTTTCACATTTCATTCTTACAAATAGCTATTGAATTTTTCATGTCAGTATTCACACAGCAGTTTCTGCTATTCCTTGTATTCCCCTTCCATAGTCACTGGTGTGCATACCTTATCTCCCCATAGTGATGTTTTTGTTTTTTTTTAGGTTTTTTGCACCCAGTTCAGACATAGAATGGAGTTCCAAACGTTATTCCTTAATGCTAGTCTCCATGAGTGACTGAGCTGTTGGCGGAGTTTCACCGCTTGTCACAGCCCAACATCTCACACGCTCTCTCTTTTACTGCAGAGAGCCACAAACAGGAGTGATGCTGGGCTGTGATGAGTGGTGAAATACCGCCCACAGCCCAGTCACTCAGGAAGATTGGGGCCGGCCGCGGTGACATTGGGTCAACTGGAAGTTGATATGATATCACCGGATCTCAGAGGTCACAATGTGGCCACTAATGCTGAGAAGTGAACCACCCCTTTAAACGGAACCAATCACCAGGATTTTCGTATATAACCTAAAGCCAGTGCTATACCGGCACTCTCAGGCTGATTCTATGGATACCTGTACGGGTCAGCTCGGATGTTCAGGTTTTGAAATCCAAAAAAAGTTTATAAAATTAGCTGCTTGTTGAGTGACAGCTGCAATGGAGCAGATAATATATTCATAGTTATCCCCTCCCCCTGTTAGAATTAGCATTATACCATCGATTTAACTTTTCACTAGGAAGGACCTGTGTGAGGTCATACCCATGTAACCTGAGATCCAGCTTTGTTGGCTGAGGCCCCGCCCCCTCTGGTCACATGGGTATGACCTCACACAGGTCCTGCAACAGACAGTGAATCGTTTGTATAATACTTATGCTAATTCTAACAGAGGGAGGGGATAACTATGAATATATTATTTGCTCCAGTGCAACTGTCACTCAAGAAGCAGCTAAATTTTATAAACTTTACTTTTTTGGATTTCAAAACCTAAACATCGGAGCTGACCACTACAGCTATATGGAGAAATGGCCTGATAGTGCCAGTATAGCCCTGACTTTAGGTTATATACGAAAATCCTGGTGATTGGGTCACTTTAAAAAGGGAACCTGTCGCCTCATTTTTCGACATTACATTGACCAGAATGTGTTTTAAATGAAGCTATGTGCATCACTAACAAAATTTAAAAAAAAAAACATCAGAAAGCAGTGGGTTTTTTTTTGTTTTTTTTTTTTTACTTCAACAGGTATGAGACGCAAGTAAATTTTCAGAGCAGAACAGAACCTCCAAGTTATTGAGGGAGGATTTGGAGAAATTCAGCTCAGTTTGTGCTCCAAAACCTCTTGAAAAATAGACTGTGCACATATATTCTTACTGTACCAGTGCCACAGATATAAATTACCAATTCTTTTACATTGCACTAGCGGAATTCTAACATTTCTATAATGATGTGACACGATTGCACTAACAGACCTTCAGATGTCGGGTTTTAGCACATCGTAAATACACTTTAACAGGCAGCACATTGGCTTACATGCACCAGCCACTATACATAATGACGGCAGCTAATCAGCCTTTTGATGACCAACATCCACCCTTGTCAGAGATCAGAGGTCAAGCCAACCCTGTTGTCCCTTCACTTGTCCCACAATCACCTCCCCTCCTCCCAGACACAATGCCTTGTAAATTACTGACATCTTCATGTCTCAAAGTCCCAAGTGGTTCAGCAGCTGCACCCCCCCTGGGAATCAAGGAGCAAATGCACTAGTCATAAACTATATTTGGCCAAAAGCCTTGAAATTAGAAGGTATAGCCAGCTGAGTGCTGATGAAGAATGTCCCATAGGTAACAGGCACAAAACCCATGTGCTGAAGCCTTCTACACATTGCAGGCTCATGGCTATACGCACGCCACTTTTCTAGCATTACAAAGTATTCCGGTTACTATTTTCAATAAGAGTACATGCCCATGGTCAGTTTTTAATCACATTTTTGACACTGCATATATATTTGTTGTGTAAAAAATGCAGTGTTTTACCATTCAAGCAAATGGACATCATCTATAGAAACCTAATGTTCATTGTGCTTCATTTTTACACTGCATAAAGTCACCTGCGGTAGAAGCGCATGAAAAAAAGCATGTAGTCTGCATCCAAGAATGTCAATACCAGGATGTCACAAAAATAAACCATATCACACCAAACAGACAAATAAAACGCAGTGTAAGAACGCTAGTAAACTAAGGTGCAGAAATTCTGCACTGCCAAAACCTCAATACTGATATTGGAAAAGTAGCCTAAAGCAACACTACAGCGTGTTTTTTTTCCAGTGCTGGAGTGGTGCTTTAATTGTAAATCCCTAGCCCCGTCATATAATCACCTTCATCGTTTTTCGGCACTGTTGGTCCTACAGCATCAACTAGAGCCCAGAAGTTACATCACAAGCACTTATTACAAGTCCATGAGAGCCAGAATGAGGCTCCCATAAACTTGTATTATTGGTGACCTCCATTAAACACTAGAGCGGCTGGTAGGTCAGATATCGCCAGAGACCAAGTGATGCTGGAAAAAGATGAAGACGGCGCAGATGAGTATACGAGCAGGGGCAGACGACTTACACTTAAAGGGAAGCAATCACCAGGGTTTTTTTAAATAACCTAAAGCCAGGGCTATACTGGCACTATCAGGCTGATTCTCTACATACCTGTTGTGATCAGCTCGGATGTTTAGGTTTTGAAATCCAAAAAAGTACCCATGTGACCGAAGGGGCAGGGCCTCAGCCAACAAAAAGGATACCAGGAAGCAACATTTTCTGTTGGCTGAGGGCCCGCCCATTCTGATCACATGGGTATGATCTCACAGGTCCTGCTAGTGAAAAATTAAATAGTTTGTATAATACTTATGCTAATTATAACAGGGGGAGGGGATAAGTACGAATACCACCCCCCCCCAGCTATTATCTGATCCTCAGCTGCTGTCAGTCAAGAATCTGGTGATTTTATAAACTTTACTTTCTGGGATTTCAAAACCTAAAACATCCGAGCTGACCACTACAGGTATGTAGAGAATCAGCCTGATAGTGCCAGTATAGCACTGGCTTTAGGTTATATACGAAAATCCTAGTGATTGGTTCCCTTTAAAGCACCACTGCAGTGGGCAAATAAAAAACAAAAAAATGCTGGTGTGGTGTTTTAAAAGGAGAGATTCCAAAATCCACATTTCTTTGAGTTTTAGGGCCTGGCCACAGGTCTCCTAACCCTAAGGCCCTGTGCGCACACTGCGTTTTTACTGCAGAAATTTCTTGAGAAAATGGTTGTAACCTTTCTGCAGAAATTCCCCAGCAAAACCTATGGGGGGGGGAAAAAAAAAAAAAAAAAAAACAAAAAAAAAAAAAAAAAAAAAAAGCTGTGCGCACACTGCGTTTTTTTTCCCCCTCAAGAAAATTCTTTCTGCAGAATTTCTTGAGGAAAAAATGTGCATGTCACTTTTCTGCAAGTACCTGCATTTTTTGCCATAGATAATGGTAAAATAACGCAGGAACAACCTGCGGGAAAAAAAAAACGCACTAAACACGGAAAAAATGCATGCGTTTTTGGGGGGTTTTTTTTAATCCTTTTTCTAGTGCGCACAGGGCCTAACACATCAGTCTCACAAGCATATATGCATGTATACTCAGGCCGCAAGACACAGATGTATGAAACTGGTCAACACCATAATATTGTTAGAGACTTAAGCATAAGGTTTTAGGACTAACAAAAAAGGCAACTGTGACTCATAAGAAAAAAAAAAAAAGTGCCCGTTACATTCTCCACAGAGCTGTGCCTCCCACTAAAACGCTGAAAAATGACACCAAACCCCAAATGACCCTCTGGTATCAATGATGTCTAACATATAACAGATCCAGTAGAACACAACTGGAGTGTGAATGGAGCAACATCAACGGATCTTAACATTCATCTCCAGTATTTCAAGCAAAACCTGAAAAATTCCAAGGTGAAACCATATAAGGCTATGTGCACAAGTATTTGCAGCAGACATTTCTGTACCAGAAAAAAAAAAGAAAAAAAAAAAAAAAAAAAAGTTGACCAGGAAAAAATGAATAAAATCTGCCCGTTTTTACACATTCAGTTAAATAGGTGAAAACGCAAAAAGAATTCACATGGGGCAGATTTGAAACCGATACAAATCTGCAAAGAAAAACTAAGGCTACTTTCACAGATCAGTTTTTTGGCATCAGGCACAATCCGGCGTGTGCCTGATGCAACGGATCCGGCGCACAATATGCAAAAACGGATGCGCCTGATCCTTTTTTTTTTACAGATCAGGTATACCTGATCCGTCAAAAAACGGATGCGGTGCATCCGTTTTTGCATTAGTTTCGTCCTTTTTTTTTTTTGCTGGATCAGTTTGTTTTTTTTTTCAATTGGAGCATGCTCAGTTTACAAAAACGGCATTCAGATCCGCCGTCCATAGGCTT
The DNA here is from genome assembly GCF_048569485.1 of Anomaloglossus baeobatrachus. Taxonomy (NCBI): domain Eukaryota; kingdom Metazoa; phylum Chordata; class Amphibia; order Anura; family Aromobatidae; genus Anomaloglossus; species Anomaloglossus baeobatrachus. The sequence continues at coordinate 453,012,681 of NC_134356.1, forward strand.
CCATTGTAAATCATGCCGTATCACGACGGATCCGGCGCGCTGCGTTTTTTTTGTCAGAGACAAAAAATATTACAAGAGACATTCCATCCGGCCGCCGCATTAGCAAATTACGACGGATCCGGCAAAAGCCGGATGCAACGCAAGGCCATCAGGCACAATCCGGCGCTAATACAAATCAATGGGAATAAAAAGGATGCTGCGCCGGATTCGTTTCATCCGTTTTTTTGCCGGATAATGCCTGATGGTAAAAAGCTGATGTGTGAAAGTAGCCTAAAGAAGCGTGTTCTGTGCAGAAATAGCAACAAAAAAGCAGCATGTGAACAATCCCTAGATGTTATTGTAGTTATCAAGTATTGGATATGTTATACTGCCGTTGTCCACAGAGCTACAAGCATCCTCCTGTAACCACGTTTTTACAGAGTACCTAATAAAGGACATTTTTTTTATAGAATGGCGTGCCCCTTTTTCTATCTTTATATATTTATTTTGTGTCTTTATATAGCTATTACACATGTACTGTATATACACTGAGTATACGGGAGATCTGGCCACACCGCAATCTTCTGGGAGGTCAGAAGAGATTGTTTTGAAATAAGAAGTTAAACCAGATTGTATGAAAGCATGGAGAATTATGCTTTGCTGTGGCCAGTTGGTCAGGCTAAACTGGTCTCTCAATCCATTAAAGTGTCTAGGGGTTGCATACCCAACATGTGGCAGCTTGTAATGAAGGAGGAGCCGATAATAAATACCAAAACTTAACCCCTTATTTACCATTTCTCTCAATAAAGCAAGCAGACAAAGAGTTGCCCATTTGTTCAAAATAGATTCCCTTGAAAAGAATGTGGTTTGTATTGCTCGGTCCTGCAATGATGATTAATCCGAGCACAGCATGAACTGACCTCCGCAGTCAAACACATGATATTGGAAGGACAGAATTTCATTATCTGGAAGTGTATTGTGAAAACATGGAGCTCAAGCCATTTTCCTAGGTACACAGCATATTAATGCAAGTATTTGGCATGGAATAGTGACAAAGGACGACACGCATAGAGCTACTTTAGCTCGTCACATCACAGATTTATTAGAAAAAGAACGTATCTCAAAGACACGTATACTAAAATGTCGTCTACACCATATATGATGACTATGATCACAGGAGGCCTTTACTAATCGATTCCATGCTTAGTATGCGTGGCACCTTGATGAGGTGGTGAAAACGGTACGAGGGACACAAAACCCCAATTTTATAGCTTAGCAATCTTCGACAGTGGTTTGAAATACCCTTGAGATGTAAAAGTAATAGTACTGAATAAATAATACCCAGGTAGGTTGATCAGCGACAGAATAAACTCTGCCCGTGCCTTTCTGGCTCTACCAGCTCAGCACTGATGACCATTGAGATAATATAGATGGCACCCGCTTTGTCTGCATCAAAAAGACCCCCAACATCAAAACTTTTTTTCTAAAGTGGACACCATTTTGGCATGATACATATTAGGGGATCCCAATGAGCACGGAGGAATCCGCCTTCTCCACATGGCAGTGCTTATTATTTACAGGATTCCCATCTCAATTTAGCGATCACTGTTACATCAGAGGGAATAAAAGGTTATATTCCAAGATATCACCATACATAACTATATAAATATATAAGCACTTTGTTACTGTGAGATAAATTAAGCCTAAACCCCTAAGGGCAGCCAACTGCTCCTTCACAGCATTTACCGCCTTTGTTATGGAAGATTTTGTTTCGCAATAGGTCTAGTGCTAGTCCATTATTCAGCTTCAGGGGAAATGTAAATGCAGTAGATTGTTTTTCTGCAAGTAATCAGCTTCATAGATGTGAATGGCGTTCTCTACTGGGCACCAATATACCCTTATAGAGCATCTCCCCCCTTCACATAGCCATGGGGTTAAAGTGATTGTCCCACTTTTACAACTTACCACACATCCGTAGGATAGGTGGTGTTTGATTGCTGTTGGTTCTACTGCCGAGACCCCCGATCACAAGAACAGAGCTCCTGTGGATAGGTGGTATGTTGTAACTGTTGAACAACCCCTTTTAGTTATTTTTTTTATAGTAGGAGTCTTCATGCAGCCAAAGAGGAAGGGGGTTGGGTGGGAGGGATGGCAGTGGCGCCATCACACTATAGATAGGTTTTACTTACACAGACGTACTGTAGTATACTGCAGGGACAGAACTTTTCATTATACAAAGGCTCATTTTGATTCATAGAGTAGTAGAAATGATACTTTTAGTTAGTGAAAGACTGCTACTGTACCTTGCATTTTAGTCATTCCTGAACTTGTGAACTACGTCTACCACAATGGGTCATCCTCCGTAGATGAATGCATGCACAACGTGCAATATGTTGGACAATTCAGCTACCAACAATGGTATTAGCTAATACCACTGTCCATTGAAATTAAATTGTGTATGTAGATTTAATGAACAAATAACACAAGAGTGGAATTTAAATGTATAGATTAACTGGTTACATCGTTGCTGTAATATCCTCTTTCGGAGCTATTCCTGCCACCCGTGCCTAGCTTAGCTGCATTTACATACGTTTCCAGTAAGAAAGGGGAATAAGCAACTGCTAGACACCTCCACAGTGAAAAGATCAGACATGCTCTAAACCAATATGCCCAGTCATCACCCCTTTCCCTATACACATTAGATAGACAGCGATTCCTGCCAGCATTAATCTAATGAATATAGCCATACTACTAAGCAAAATCATTAGCAAGCCTACATAATGCAGTAGAATAGCCAGTTGAATGGGAGTAAGGTATGACTAGGATCAGACTACAGAAGATTAGCTTGGAGCCTGTAACGATAAAGATACTTAGGATTGCATTAGAGCTGTAAACACAAACAGTAGGAGGTTTCTAATCCAGGCAATTTTCCAAATTGCTATATTTCACTTTAGATGCATTGGATGAATACACTTAAGGGTACTTGACACGGTGCGATATAGGTACAGATATCGCTAGCGAGTGTACCCGCCCCCGTCGGTGGTGCGACACGGGCAAATCGCTGCCTGTGGCGCACATCGCTTACACCCGTCACATGGACTTACCTTCCCTGCGACGTCGCTCTGGCCGGCAAACAGCCTCCTTTCTAAGGGGTTTGTGCGTCGTCACACGGTCGCCATCCAATAGCAGAGGAGGGGCGGAGATGAGCGGGCGGAAGATCCCGTCCACCTCCTTTCTTCTTTTCCGGTGGACACAGGTAGGAAATGTGTGCTGCCACAGGAACGACGAACAACATCGTACCTGCAGCAGCAACGATATTAAGGAAAGGAGCGACGTGTCAACGATTTTTGACGTTTTTGCGATCGTTGATCCTCGCTCCTTGGTGTTACACGCTGCAATGTCGCTGTCGGCGCCGGATGTGCGTCACTAATGACGTGACCCCGACGATATATTGTTAGCGATGTCGCAGCGTGTAAAGCACCCTTGGGCGAGTGCCTCGCGTGTAACTCGCGCGAGTCTCTCATTGAATCATCCGGCACGGACTCGCACTCTCCTGACAGGAGCGGGTCGGTTGCATGTATGTCTATGCAGCTGAGATGCTCCTGTCCTGAGAGTGTGACTACATGCCGGGTGATTCAATGCGAGGCACTCGCAAGTGTGACTCTGGCCTTAAGTATATCTTACTGGTGAACACCTGCTTCAAAAATAATTCCATTTAAAATGAAATTCATCAAAAACAAGTGAGAGGTCTTGTTACTTCACAGTGGTCACTGATAACCGTAAAGTGTAACTACACGTGACTTGGAAGACCCTAGAGTTAAGTCACATTCACAGCTTTACATCAAAAAGCCAGGGAAGAGCTACTTCTATAAAAGGAAGACCACTTAAGCAAATCTTTTCAATCATCACTGAAAAGCAAGTGATAAAATTTAAGCAGCACGGTGGCTCAGTGGTTAACACTTGTTTTTAGCGCCGGAGTCCTGATTTTCACATCCCACAAAGGACAATATCTGCGAGGAGTTTGTATGGTGTCCCCGTGTAGGAGGCTCCAGTTTCCCCAACACCACAAAGACATACTAATAGGGACTTAAGACGGAGCCCCAGTGGGGACAGTGATGATCTCTGTAAAGTGAGGAGGAAATGATGCTATATAAGTAAAAGAAACAAACAAATAAACAAATATAGTAGTAGCAATATGTCTACAAGCTGATCACAGAGATTAGATCGTTGTTGGAGGATCTCACTGCCTATGTGACCCATTGACAACAGGAACCTCAGGTAAATGGAAGAACAATTAATGGAAGATTTTCTGCTTTATTATAAACCAGAGAGATCTCCTTAGCACTCAGCTCTCTCAGAGACAAACATTGATAGGCACGATCACCATGAATGCAGGTTATGTGGGGGATGAGCGGTGTTTGATAAACAAAAAACAATGAATGAGATAAAAAGAATCATAGACATTAAAGAGGTTTTTCCAGTTGACTTTTGCCACCTATAAACAGGAGAGGTGAGCAACATCCGATCGGTGGGACTCCCCAGATAACCAGATTGAGGCTTCTAAAGAGGCCACTCCACACACAGTCTAGGGGCTGACAGGCAGATAAGCGCATCAGTATCTCTCAGCCGATAGGCATGGAGGCTGAGCGTGTACCTCCAGAATGGGGTAGTGACCAGAGATCCTATTCTACTGATTATTGGGTTTGCAGAGATGACACAATTTATCACTTTTCCTACAAGTGACAGATAACCTATTCTGTGGGGAGACACTTTTTTTGCGGCTTGATTAATCTTTTTCTCCAATATTCTTGCTTGTAGTTGTCACTGTCTTTTTGAGGCATTTACATGTTATTTCTAAATAAAAAAGGTAAATATGAAGTGGTTGTGTGCAGTCCCAGCCTAATATTGTGTTATGGACCTTTCTTTTACAAATATTACAGACACATGGAATAGACACATCAGAATGTTTTCTTACCGGTTTAATGTGCTCCTCTATGTTTTGCTTTGGATGTTTAGAGGGTGAAGGATTACAATTCTCATCTTGGGGTTCCTCTTTCACAGCAAGATTTCGCTGACCAAGGTTCCTTTGCGGATTAGGAGTGACTATTCCCTGCTGCTCCCTCTGAACCTGTAGATACTTCTGTGCCAACATAGATGGCTGACCTTCCCTGCGATTGCCATCTTCCTCATAGGAGTCTCCATCACTTTCATCCTCATCTTCCATCTCATCTTCATCAGGGTCACTAGCAACCTGTGGAGGTGCCATGGGCGGGCGGGCCTTAGCAGCTGACAGAGTGGCAGGACCAGGTGTAGCTTTCATTGCTTGCTGTGATGCCAGCTGTTGGGCATACAGCAGATGTGTTTCTTTTATTTGCCTCTCCCGTTCTTCCATACGAGCAGCTTGCTGCTTTTGAAGTTGCCCCTTTTGAAGGTGCTCCATCACAGCCTCCAATTTCATGCCCTGCTTCGAATGCATCTGTGAACTGCCCGTAAGAGCAGGATTTAATCCACTTGGTATTAGCGAGGGCTACAATCAAAGAGGAATAAAAAAAAATTAATACCAAATACTATTTCATATTCTTGGAAACTGTTTTGTTATATTTATAAAAATGCAGAACTAGACAAAAAATTGTGGCCAGTACATTATGATGCAAGAGCATACACTTTCTGCTGAGGAAAGTAATGGCAAAACCATCAAGCCCTATAAACCGTGAATGGACGCCGCCGATGCAACAACAGGGGCCTCCACTTATAATGAAGTCTCCGTATTGATGAGTTGCATGCGGTCAGCCATATTGGAGTGTTCTTCCTACAGCAATTCACAGGATTTAGAGAAGTTCTGAAGCACATGCCACCTGCGATGCAACAGATTTCCATCATCTACTCAATTAATGACAAGTCAGACTTATGTGTGTGCACGGGACACGCTGGCCACACATATGGGGCAAGGAACAGGCGGGGTCAATAATCAAGTGTTGGATCGTCAGTATGAGCGCCTGGCTCAACAATAAGCCAGACTAATCTGGCAAACCAGCAAGGTACCTGAAAAAAAGGCAAAAAAGCAACAAAAAAGGAGAAAATGAGGATCTGTAATCGGCCGATCGTAGGATCAGTGCATGACCTGACAGATCACATTCTTTTCAGACAATGGTTTGGTGTGAGCTATTGTTAAAGATCATTCACATAAATTCCAAGCCATGATTGCCCCAAACGGTTCTAATGGGACGGGTCATCGGACAGTATCCTATGTGAGGGCTTACGGGCTCCGCTAGGTTAGCTCTTGGCTCTACCTAATATGCCAGAATCCTATTGGGAACTGATTGAAGCCATAGTGTGAAGACTCCGGGGTCTCCACCTGGGTAGAGGTGCTGGAAGCAGGAGGGGACAGTGAGAAACTTTCCTGCACAAGGGCTGATGGCACATGGGGCACCGAGCCCACGCCTGCTCCATGGCACTGCCTGCACCCGCCCATACAGCAGCGGATGCCCTGGACCACAGGGGCCCTGCCCGCCCGGTGCACCGCCGGCTCCGTACTCCTGCACATAGGCCACGTTAGGGCGCACAGTGCAGGCAGCGAGTGTCGCCAAGGAGCGGTGTGTTGTGTGCAGTGACCCCCGCCCTCCTCACCTCTCCCCACCTCCAGCCCCGTAAGACCCCGGTAAGTGCATGGCCCCCCGCTCACCATAGCCTCTCTCCCGCAGCCGGCCTTCTCCACCATCCCGTCAGTTTGCAGGCCTTTCGGCACCGCACTCTCCTGTTGCCACTTAGCCGCCCGCCCCGGCTTCCCCTCCGTTTCCGTCTCACTCCAACCTCCAGGCTCTATACTAGGCCCCTCCCGATACAGCGAACGATTCATCTGACGTCATCGCGCACATCGTAACGGCAGCACGTCTCTCTGACTGCCACGCGCGTGGCAGCCGAGCAGTGGCGGCCATATTGGTCCACCCACAGAGGTGTCGATGCTGTGAGCTACTGGAGATGTGCACTGACTTACTCAAGTCTTATTAACCTTTTAGACGCTCTATGTACACAAGACTCAGAATTATGAGAAGTCGAGGTCAAGAAAATGCGTATTCATATGTTCATGGACATGCTTATATAGAAGCGGCCATATTGGTACACCCGAGTACTGTGAGAGCCGCTGTGCACTGGCCATGCCTGACCAAACGTGTGTACAGAATTGTCACGGTCACAAGTGTTTGCCACTAATCTGTTCTAACATGCATGAATAGCAATTCCCTAATATATACTTATTAAAATGAGCAGGAAGGGAAATGCATCACTAATATGTAGTAATGATTCCCTTATGGCAGAAAACCACTGCAGTCCCATGTAAGGCTTCTACTTACATTTAGATATTCCATTTGTACCGATTTTAGTTTTACAGTAGAAGAAAAAGCGCAGCATCCAGAACTTTTTTCTATTCTATAAACTGACACGACAGAACCCAGATATACCCGATAGTAACATAAAGCCCCTCTGCGCCGTCTGCATCAGGGCACAGATTAGCTTCACACATTAATTCCATTTGTCTGTTCTTAAAGATAAAATGACAAAACATTACTAAATGTATAGGCTTTCTGTACCAGTCCTCTGTGTGGTCTCCTGATGAGCATAAAGCCCCCTTACACATTAGACTAATGTTGTACATGGTCCCCTATGCCCTTCAACCCAGCAGCATTCATATCTGTATGCCCAAATTCCCTGCCTAACTAGCCCTGTATAACGCTACGAGGGGCTGCTGATAAGTCTTTGGCTTTGGGGTCTATTTTTGTTACTATGGTAATCAATGTTACATCACATGCAAGCCTTATGTGTCTAATATATGTATTCAAAATTTTGTGTGTTTCTTATGGCAACAATGCTCTACACACACGGGAAAACAAAATGGTGGAGTCCAATGCGATATTCACAGCAACTGAGAGCAGAGGAGTGATAAAATTCTTGTTTCTGCAAGGAAAGTCCGCAAAGTATATTCATGGTGATTTGTCGCAGACATTGGGGGATCAATGCCCTTCATATTCCCCAGTTAAGAACTGGGTTGCCAAATTTAAAATGGGCCACTTCAACACTAATGATGAGGAACGTCCTGGACGATTGAGAGTGGTGGTTGTTGTGGAGATCGTTGATGCTGTGCACAACCTCATACTGGAGAATCTAATAATTTAAGCTATAGCAATAGCAGACATCATGGGGGTTTCCCGTGAGTGTTTGTGTCATTATCCATGAACATTTGGACATGAGGAAGCGATCTGCAAAGTGGGTCCCCAAATATTTGACAACAGATCAGAGAAGCGTGCGAGTGAAAACGTCCCGGTCCATTTGTCAGCGTTTCCAGACTGATAAGAACTTCCTAGATCGACTGGTCACTATGGATGAGACCTGGATTTATTTGTATGACCCTGAAAACAAGGAGCAGTCAAAAGAGTGGAGGCACAGTGGTTCTCCTCATCCAAAGAAGTTCAGGGTGCAAAAATCAGCCACTAAGGTGATGGCGTCTGTGTTGTGGAATAAGGAGGGCGTGCTGCTAGTGGACTACCCTAGAAAGGTTTACACCATCAATGCAAGGTATTACTGTATTTTTCGTATTATAAGACGCACTTTTCGTCCCAAAAATTTGGGAGGAAAGTGAGAGGTGCGTCTTAAATTCTGAATGTAGCTAACCAGGGTGGTGGAGAGGGGTCGCAAGAGGCCGGAGGAATGCTGCGGCTGGAGGAATGCTGTGCGGGCAGGCGGCGGCGGTCTGCACACATATCAGCTGTTTTCAACAGCTGACATGTGTGCCTGCTAGCCGCGGGTAAAATCGCTTCCACCTGCGGCCATTAACCCCTTAAATCTTGCTACCAAAGTCTGGCAGCAAGATCTAAATGCGCGCGGCCATGTTTTTTACTTACCGCCGACCCCACCGGAAGTCACGTGCGTGATCACGTGACTATCGGTGGTTGCCATCGTAGCACAGGGTCATGTGATGACGCCTGCAGCTATGATGTTTCACTTTCGTTTTCCCTCGGCACGGAACAGAGGGAAAAAGAAAGTGACTGTATCTGCTGTTTACAGCTGTATAGCTGTGATCAGCAGATAGATAATAGCGATCGGATTGCTGATCGCTATAGCCCCCTAGGGGGACTAGTAAAATAAAAAAAAAAATAAAAAAAAAAGTTTTAAAAAAAAAAAAAAACTAAAAGTTCAAATCACCCCACTTTTCCCCCCATTGAAAATTAAAGGGTTAAAAAATAAATAAATATACACATATTTGGTATCGCCGCGTTCAGAAATGCCCGATCTATCAAAATATAAAATCAATTAATCCGATTGGTAAACGGCGTAGTGGCAAAAAAATTCCAAACGCCAAAATTACGTTTTTTGGTCACCGCAAGTTTTACGCAAAATGCAATAACAGGCGATCAAAACATAGCATCTGCGCAAAAATGGTACCATTAGAAACGTCAGCTCGAGACGCAAAAAATAAGCCATCACTGAGCCATAGATCCCAAAAAATAACGCTACGTGTTTCGGAAAATGGCGCAAAACGTATGCCACTTTTATTGGACAAGCTTGTGAATTTTTTTAACCCCTTAGATACAAGTAAACCTATACATGTTTGGTGTCTACAAACTCGCACCAACCTCAGGCATCATACTCACACATCAGTTTTACCAAATAGTGAACACCGTGAATAAAACATCCCAAAAACTATTGTGCCATCACACTTTTTTTGCAATTTTTCCACATTTGGATTTTTTTTGCTGTTTTCCAGTACACCATATGGTAAAACTTATGGTTTCATTTAAAAGTACAACTTGTCGTGCAAAAAACAAGCCCTCATATGGCAAGATTGACGGAAAAATAAAAAAGTTACGGCTCTCGGAAGAAGGGGAGCAAAAAACAAAAACGGAAAGTGCCCCGAGGCTGAAGGGGTTAAAGTCACATGCGTTTTTAATACAAATACACTGCTAAATAAAGTTTAAACATACAAACACTATGAAAAAAAGGGAAAATGAATGAAACATAAAATAGCTTATTTTATTAAAATGATAACAGTGTGATAATATTTATGTAAAAAATAACTCTAAATTATTGATTTTCATAAATTTAATTGTCGGACTATGTGTGTGTGTGTAAAGGGACATATCATGCCCATAATTTGAAGTAAAAAACGCATGCGTTTATTTTGTCTAAAAAGCATGTTTTCTGCATCAAAAAAAGCATGTAAAATGCTAGGATTTTGATTTAGGATGCGTTTTGCAAATTCTCATTGACTCTAATGTTAGCAAAACGCTGCCAAAATGGCAAAAACAATTGACATGTTGCTTCTTTAAACGCTGAGTTTTTGCCAAATTTTCTGCAACTGAAACGCTGTGTTTTTAAGAGCATTGTGCGCACAAGAAATCCCAATTTCCCATAGACTTGGCTTGAAAATCAAAACGCAGGCATTTTGGCATTAAAACGCTGCAGTTCAAAACGCTGCGGAAACGCATGAAAAAACGCAAAGTGCGCACATAGCCTTAGGTTGTGTGGACTTTGTGTATGCAAGCCATATGTGTTCAGTCACTCAATTGAACCAGGAGTCTCTCGCCAGGTATTAAAGGGAACCTGTCACCAGATTTTTGAGGTATAAATGAAAGCTAGCACATTAAGCAGCGCCTGTGCTGCATTCCATAAAGGTGCATGTTATCCCCTGACTCCCCTTGTACACACGACAAATATCTTTTTACAGTCTCCCAAGCTGTAGGTAAATCTTTGGGTCCGGTCCGATGGGCATCCTTAGTTGCAGCTCTTGTACTTCCTCTCCGTTCTGATCGCCATCCTCTTGTGATGATTAACGTAGATGATGCTCCTGCGCCATCCACGTCACTTGGAAAAAAGTCACGCATGCGCAGATACATTCCCATCTCGCGCAAGTGCATTTATGTCATGTGATGTTCTATTCCAACTTTATGTCTCCTTGTTGTTCAGCCTAATACACAATCGTATGGTCTGTGCAGCAGTAACTCCTGACAACCCTTCTCTGAGAACAAGTCCTTAAACTTAAGCCCCCGTCACATTTAACGACTTACCAGCGATCCCGAAAACGATGCGACCTGATAAGGATCGCTGGTAAGTCGCTGGTGAGATGTCACACAGTCAGACCTTACCAACGATGCAGTAACGATGAGCGACCTGTATAACGATGAGCGACCTGTATAGGAGGTCGTTGGTAGGTGTCAAACACAGCGATGCGTCCTGCCCAGCAGGACATCACCCTTGAAGAAAATAGTCCGGACCCTTCGGCAACGACTAGCTGTGATACCAATGTGATATGACTGAAGTATGAATTTGATTAGATAGGGATCATAATCAAAAGATAGGAGTGATCCCAGATATTATTTGACCTATCAATAATTCAGTATCAAAGAGATGTCCTTTGGATATCCAATTTCACTATGACCAAGGAATAAGATAATGAGGAAGTCACATTTACAGTTCCACTTACCGGAAACTTGTGGTTGGCTTAAAGACAGGTTTAAGGAAGCTTGCATATGAAATTTACGGCTCATTGCAATATTTCACTAACACTATGGTCAACTGGCAGGATGTGCAGGAAATGTGCAGGAAGCTACTGGTGCCCACAGCAGTTTGTGGTCAAGTTACATGAACATGACTCAGCTGTCACATGCTGGTGACCATTTAAACACAACCTACAAAGTTTTCCTATAAAAATACACCGGACTCGCTTAATGTTAGGGGAAACCTTCCAGGACATTGAAGTGTACGCACTGTTCCTGTGATGCAAGATGCCATGATGTTGATTCCTTTATCATTAACTCGAGTTCCCTCCGATGTGAAAGGATTGCTACAACAAACGGTAATGTTGATGCATATTTCTGTTATTGTATAAGATTCTAAATGCCTATGTACCATTAACTATTCATGTGCTATTAAAATAAATAGTATCTTGCTATAAAGAATATTAGTATTCGTGCCTGATTAGGATATCAGTGAGCGCTTCGTAAGTACGGGCTTTCAGCCCCCTTTTTAGTAGAATTTAGCAAGACATAAATTGGCGTAGTCGGCAGGATTACTTCTATAAGAAGTAATTAACGAATTTTTGTAATTTAGAAATTAAAAACATATATTTGGCAAAATTCCAACTATTTTTTCAATCTTTTTGCATAGTGTCAAAATGTTCAGAAAACGTAAGGATAATGTTAAGGAGGTTGTTGTGGAGATCCCGAGCTGGATTGAGGCTCCCTACAATCTTATAGCACATGAATTGGTCAATTGTGGATTGGCAGAACAATGGCAGAATAAGCTCAAGGGTTGTGAAGCTACTGATGTTGTGAATGTACTCAGTAGTGCCCCTGTGAAAACAGGTGATGTAGTGTCTTGTGGATTGGTAGAACAATGGCAGGACAAGCTTAAGGGTAGTGAAGCTACTGATGTTGTGAATGTACTCAGTGGTGCCCCTGTGAAAGCAGGTGATGTAGTGTCTTTAGCACGGCACAAACAATGGCAGGATAAGCTTAAGGGTAGTGAAGCTACTGATGTTGTGAATGTACTCAGTAGTGCCCCTGTGAAAACAGGTGATGTAGTGTCTTTAGCACGGCACAAACAATGGCAGGATAAGCTTAAGGGTAGTGAAGCTACTGATGTTGTGAATGTACTCAGTAGTGCCCCTGTGAAAACAGGTGATGTAGTGTCTTTAGCACGGCACAAACAATGGCAGGATAAGCTTAAGGGTAGTGAAGCTACTGATGTTGTGAATGTATTCGGTAGTGTCCCTGTGAAAGCAGGTGATGTAGTGTCTTTAGCACGGCACATCTGGATTTTGGCAAGTGCATATAGTGTAATGCATGAGCGTAATCTAAAGATGCAGAAGAAAAGTTCCCAGATGGAACAAAAGATGATAGAATTAGGTGGCCTGAAAACAGTTATGGAATGTAATACCAGACTGTTGAAGGATAAATTGGAACATTATCAGAATGTGGCAGAAAAAGCTGCCGTAAAAATTGCTCATATGTGGAGTAAAGGATGGGAAATCAGTGATGCCAAGGTTCAAGGACCGTCTCAGGTGGTAACATTTCTAGGGATTCAGTGGAACAAGGTGCACAGAGAGATCTTGCCCAATGCCAGACAGAAAATTATTAATTTTCCGGTCCCTAAATCCAAACAGGAGACTCAGTCTTATATTGGATTGTTTGATTTTTGGAGACAACATATCCCTCATTTGGGACAAATGTTGGCTCATTTGTACAAAGTAACGAGGAAAAAATATGAGTTCCACTGGGGAGAGGAACAGCAAAATGTGTTTGAGATGGTCAGGGAAGTGTGGCAAGACATTGAAGGGATTATTCAATCTACCAAGACCACTGTATTTCATGTTGATGCTCATGTCCCTACTAACTCACTTGAACGTTTGTTTAATTCAAAAGCAGATAAAGCAGCAACCATCAGACAAGTCAGTCCAACAGTTGACAAGGCAAGGTACAGCTGTTTGGGCACACCAGAAAGAGCGACACCTTATTCCGCAGGTTTAGACCTCAGTACATTGGAAACTATCGTGGTACCCCCAGGTAAGGTAAAACCAATTTCAACAGGATTGGGTTGCCAGATACCAAAGGATCATTATGGTCAAATAGCCACTCCTAGTTTAGTGTTAAAAGGAGCCATAGTGGTGGGAGGGGTAATAGATGCAGATTATCAGGGAGAAATCAAGGTACTGATGCTAAATTTGGGAAATGAACCTTTGATATTGATGAAACACCAGAAGGTGGCTCAGATGTTAATAATTCCAATAAACTTGTCTGAAATAAGAGAAGGAACTGCCCCGGCAGAATTAACAATACGGGGTACTAAAGGTTTTGGATACTCTAATATTACAAATGTAGGAGCAAAAATATGGATTCAAAACCTCCAAGGACCGCCCTCAGAGACAGAGGTAATAGCGGTCGGAAAAGATCGTACTCTCCTGATAATGAGACCAGGAGTGGAGAAGTTGGAATATGTCCCACAAGAAAAATGTTATTTACGAGAATAATAGTGTATCTTTATTTGCAGATGGTGTTGTAAATAAGCGGAATCCATGGTATCGGTTACTGGGAAGAGCTCGATAGTGATGAGATGGAGAAATTCCTGTGTTTGATGTTTGCCTCTTTGGTCGTTGGATGGACAAGTCTACATCAGGAGGAACCTATGGCGAATAAATTTCTGATGCACCATCACATTTTCAACACACAGATTGCTGGATCTGTACACATTCTTCGCTTACAGCCACCAGTATCCCTTATCTGGATGTCCCGGTACCGATGGAGGAAATCTTAAAGTAGAAAAGTTGTTCTGATCATCTTGCTGATAAAGACACTCGAAGTGTTCGTCTATAGAATACTGTTACGAGGGGGACCCGGGGAAGCGTGCCAAGATGGGAAATGGACTGCTTCCGCCGGTCAAGGTCCACTGTGCGGTGTAAGGGACCGCCGCTATGGTGGGTGAAGAGTGAGCGGGTTGCTGCTAGCGATCGTCTGGAATGTCACAGACGATCTATGTACACCGATCTGCCCTAACCCGTCAGGGTTGTATGGCACAGATCTCACGGCTCGGTGTACCTGTTGCACGGGGAAGCACAGAGGTGCCCACGCACGTGTGCCAGTGGAAGTCACGAGAATATGGCACGAGGGTAGCACAGAGGTGCCCACGCACGTGTGCTTTCAATAACCAGGTGAGTCCGATGGAGACTTGAGGAGCTCACCTGGGACAGGAACACGGCCTGTTGACGGGGGTACTGCCGGAGCAGCAAGGTAGGAACACGGCCTGCAAACGAGGTACTGCCAAAGCAGCAAGGGCCAAGCCCACAGAAGACAGTAATGCCTGAGCAGTGGCGTGGCAGCACGCTGCCAGACATCCAAACATAGAAGGACGGTCGCGCGCCGCCATGATGGCAGGAGGAGCTTTTAAGGAGGTGTCATTCCACCCAAGGGCGGGCGCGAGGCGGAGATGACAGACTTGACCCAATCAGGGTCCACGACGTCCCAGCCTGGCCAGTCAGGATTCACCACGTCACCAGCCTTGTCATCAAGCCGTGTGACGTCAGTGGGCGAATCAGAACCCACCACGCATTGCACATGCTCACCCTCCTGCCTCTGGGAAATAGAGGCGGGATCCTCGGTCTCACAATGTGCAGAGATAACGGGAGTCTCACTGCTTCCCTGAGCAGTAAACCTCTGCACATTGCGCAACCTCGCAGACCTTCGGGGCCGCTGAGCAGGAGGGTCTGCGGCAGGCCAGGAATGGGAGACCGCTTCACTCCTTGTAACAGGAGAACCACTAGGTGTCACCCTTCTGCTGCCTCTCTGAGAAGGTAGCTCCTGCACACTGCGCAGTCTGGCAGACCTTCGGCGCTGCTGAGCAGGAGCGCTCGTGGCAGGCAAGGAATGGGAGACTGCCTCAGTCCTTGCCTCAGGAGAGCCACGAGATGTAACAGAATACTACAGTACCCATTTCCGTAGTGGGATGGATCAATCTTCCATGGTGGCAAGGCAATTTGAATGCAACAGTCACTAATTTGCAATATCTGGCTTTTAAGGGAGGAATTTGGGTACCAACAAATAAGACTGGACTGACTAACCTGGGATTCATCCCTATGGGGAATATAAAAATAAGTTTTGGGACAGCTATAAATACTGTAGATGCTTTTAAACCCAGCTTAGTGGAAAGGACAATTCATGATATGTTATGGCCTTATGCCAATATGTTCATAAATGGGACTAGTGAAACTTGTAGTAACATATCGGGAAATGTAATGTGTAATGATTCCTTTGAATATCGAGCAAATGCCAAAACACATGATGTTCAAGGGAGCTTTTCAGATAATATTGCTTTTAGTTTTAATATACTGTACAAAAGTAGTGAAAGTGCAACGCTTATCTAAACAAACCAAGAAAACAAAATTTGTGGCAAACAATATTTCTTGGTCATGGTATGGTATATTCCGAGTGATCTTCTTCTAGTGGAATACTGATGATGGAAAATAATCCCTGGGATCAAGGACCGATTGTGATACCAATGTGATATGACTGAAGTATGAATTTGATTAGATAGGGATCATAATCAAAAGATAGGAGTGATCCCAGATATTATTTGACCTATCAATAATTCAGTATCAAAGAGATGTCCTTTGGATATCCAATTTCACTATGACCAAGGAATAAGATAATGAGGAAGTCACATTTACAGTTCCACTTACCGGAAACTTGTGGTTGGCTTAAAGACAGGTTTAAGGAAGCTTGCATATGAAATTTACGGCTCATTGCAATATTTCACTAACACTATGGTCAACTGGCAGGATGTGCAGGAAATGTGCAGGAAGCTGCTGGTGCCCACAGCAGTTTGTGGTCAAGTTACATGAACATGACTCAGCTGTCACATGCTGGTGACCATTTAAACACAACCTACAAAGTTTTCCTATAAAAATACACCGGACTCACTTAATGTTAGGGGAAACCTTCCAGGACATTGAAGTGTACGCACTGTTCCTGTGATGCAAGATGCCATGATGTTGATTCCTTTATCATTAACTCGAGTTCCCTCCGATGTGAAAGGATTGCTACAACAAACGGTAATGTTGATGCATATTTCTGTTATTGTATAAGATTCTAAATGCCTATGTACCATTAACTATTCATGTGCTATTAAAATAAATAGTATCTTGCTATAAAGAATATTAGTATTCGTGCCTGATTAGGATATCAGTGAGCGCTTCGTAAGTACGGGCTTTCAGCCCCCTTTTTAGTAGAATTTAGCAAGACACTAGCGATCTCACAGCAGGGGCCAGATTGCTGTTAGGTGTCACACATAACGAGATCGCTGGCAAGATCGTTACTGCGTCACAGAAACGGTGTTGCAGCAACAATCTCGTTAGCGATCTCGTTGTGTGTGACGGGACCTTTAGACAAAGATTCAGGAATACTGGGGGTAACTGCAGAAACAGTCCCCAGTACAAACTCCACTGTACAATATCCTGAATCTTCCAGTCCACTACAGGGTTGTGTAAGATGAGCTATGGGAACCCCAACACAAGTGGTGCTGATAGGTCCTTGAGCACCTGGCAGGTGACCTGCTGAGTATGGGGGACCACAATGTGGAGTTCCAAATAGCGGATGCACTCCTTGAAAAACTGGGAAAGAGGCGACGAGTTGATGGCCACAATCCATATACGATTGGGTAGGACATCCACCCTTAGCCCAGCGGAGCGGGCAAAGTGCTCATTAATAATATTCGCCCCCACACCACTATCCACAAAGACCTTGATGGTGACCTCCTGACCCTCTATATTTACATTGGCAGGTAACAAAGACTGAGTGGCCAACATGGAGGAGATGCGTAGATACAGGTAGGAATCCTCCCGAGCCTAGCAGTTTTCCACCAACCAGCCTTTTTTTAGGTACCGGAGGACACGTATTGATGAAATGTCCTTTTTTTACCACAGAAGAAGCATGCCCCACCAGACTTATGAGTACAGGATACGTTGATTCCCATTTCAGTGAACGGATCTTGGCCTTGGCCAAAGACACCTTATCGGGTCATTATAAAAGAGGCTGAGCGGGGAGGGGGGGGAAACATCCACAGAATCAAAAACAGGGGAATCGGAGGGCAAAAAAAGTGGGTCACCACTAAGCAGGGAAACTACGATTCCCACCCCTGGGCTTCATTGCCAGAAGAGAGAGGACACAGTCTGAAGTACAGCTTACAGGCCTCATGAAAGGAGACGAACTGACTGCGAATGAGAAAAAAACGCTCTAGAAGAGGCAGTTTGGGTTCTGGAGCACTAGCCACCAACCGAGCCTGCACCGTAGTTGAAGACTGGGCTTGTAGCTGAACCACCCCTCTCAGCTCGCTCCCTGGAGTGTCAAAACCTGCAGCTGCTTTGCAAGGCCAGTGACCGGATCCATGGGGTACGATAGGATGGACCGATAATACTTGCACGGCGGAAATAACATATAAGGGAGGAAGTAAACAGACAACCGGGAAACTTCCACAAAATACAATAAGATCACCACAGTTCACCAAAATGGGGTCATCACAATAAGACCGAAATCGCTGCAGAAACAGCCGATGCCCAGCTCTGGCTGAACAACTAGGAGACATCAAGTTGCTTGTCAGACTCTGCAGTGTGAACAGACCTTTATGCTGCCATGGCACCTAATGAGTTTGGAACCAAACATTGCATAACAACTTCATAGGTGTGCATGCGCGAACCGGTGAGACGCAAGATTTTGCCTGAGTATGTGGATGATGTCTGCTGCGTCATCCACATACGCGGACAAAATCTTGCACCTGTGCAGAGACTTCACCAATTCGCTCATGTGCACCTATGTATCCACCTCTTCCTGGAGCAGAGTGTAGTGCACCTGCGCAAGCCGGTAATATGTCTCTGCACAGGCACAAGATTTTTCCCAGTCACATGGATGGCGCAGGAAGCGTCATCCATGTCAGTCACCACAAGTGGATCTCGATCAGCACGGAGAGGAGGGACAGGAGCCACAACCAAGGACGCCCATTGGACCAAACCCAATGATTTACATAGAGCATGGGAGAATATAAAAAGGTATTTGTGGGGTGTACAGGGTGTCTCAAGGGATGACATGCACCTTTATGGAATGTAGCACAGGTGCTGCTTAAGGTGCTAGTTTTGGTTTACACCTCAAAAATTTGGTTACAGGTTCCCTTTAATGGACACAGATGCATTGTTCTTATTCAGCAGTCATTTATTAATAGCTATGCACAGTTTTTCTTTAACATAGTTACAGTGGGCACAATACCTGAATATTGTAGGTACGAAACATTTGACTTCAAAGAACACTTCTACTGCAGACTGCTGCATGATTCCTCGTACTATTGCTGCTGTTCCACTGTCCTCTCCCTCGCTATCTGACACCATGGATCAAATTGTCTCTCCAGTAAAGGAGACAAACTCTAGCACAGCGCCACCTATTGGAAGTAGCGATCCTAAAAGTCACAAGTGGATTTTCGACAATCCTTTGCAATATGACTCAGGATATATAAGCCAGATCAGAATCCCAATTTGCAGACACGGTGTTTCGGGGTGCTTGCCCCTCGTCAGTGCAAAGTATGGGGGTGTCTGATCTGGCTCATGAGAAAGCTATGTGGGGACCACGGGGGAACACTATTCTCCTTAAGGAGACTTTGCAAGCCAGTCTGGCTGCCAGGTAAGGGGACTTATAGCTGCAATGCCCCTAAAATTCCACGGGGGAACACTATTCTCCTTAAGGAGACTTTGCAAGCCAGTCTGGCTGCCAGGTAAGGGGACTTATAGCTGCAATGCCCCTCTGGGAAATATTCAAATTGTCTCTCCAGTAAAGGAGACAAACTCTAGCACAGCGCCACCTATTGGAAGTAGCGATCCTAAAAGTCACAAGTGGATTTTCGACAATCCTTTGCAATATGACTCAGGATATATAAGCCAGATCAGAATCCCAATTTGCAGACACGGTGTTTCGGGGTGCTTGCCCCTCGTCAGTGCAAAGTATGGGGGTGTCTGATCTGGCTCATGAGAAAGCTATGTGGGGACCACGGGGGAACACTATTCTCCTTAAGGAGACTTTGCAAGCCAGTCTGGCTGCCAGGTAAGGGGACTTATAGCTGCAATGCCCCTAAAATTCCACGGGGGAACACTATTCTCCTTAAGGAGACTTTGCAAGCCAGTCTGGCTGCCAGGTAAGGGGACTTATAGCTGCAATGCCCCTCTGGGAAATATTCAAATTGTCTCTCCAGTAAAGGAGACAAACTCTAGCACAGCGCCACCTATTGGAAGTAGCGATCCTAAAAGTCACAAGTGGATTTTCGACAATCCTTTGCAATATGACTCAGGATATATAAGCCAGATCAGAATCCCAATTTGCAGACACGGTGTTTCGGGGTGCTTGCCCCTCGTCAGTGCAAAGTATGGGGGTGTCTGATCTGGCTCATGAGAAAGCTATGTGGGGACCACGGGGGAACACTATTCTCCTTAAGGAGACTTTGCAAGCCAGTCTGGCTGCCAGGTAAGGGGACTTATAGCTGCAATGCCCCTAAAATTCCACGGGGGAACACTATTCTCCTTAAGGAGACTTTGCAAGCCAGTCTGGCTGCCAGGTAAGGGGACTTATAGCTGCAATGCCCCTCTGGGAAATATTCAAATTGTCTCTCCAGTAAAGGAGACAAACTCTAGCACAGCGCCACCTATTGGAAGTAGCGATCCTAAAAGTCACAAGTGGATTTTCGACAATCCTTTGCAATATGACTCAGGATATATAAGCCAGATCAGAATCCCAATTTGCAGACACGGTGTTTCGGGGTGCTTGCCCCTCGTCAGTGCAAAGTATGGGGGTGTCTGATCTGGCTCATGAGAAAGCTATGTGGGGACCACGGGGGAACACTATTCTCCTTAAGGAGACTTTGCAAGCCAGTCTGGCTGCCAGGTAAGGGGACTTATAGCTGCAATGCCCCTAAAATTCCACGGGGGAACACTATTCTCCTTAAGGAGACTTTGCAAGCCAGTCTGGCTGCCAGGTAAGGGGACTTATAGCTGCAATGCCCCTCTGGGAAATATTCAAATTGTCTCTCCAGTAAAGGAGACAAACTCTAGCACAGCGCCACCTATTGGAAGTAGCGATCCTAAAAGTCACAAGTGGATTTTCGACAATCCTTTGCAATATGACTCAGGATATATAAGCCAGATCAGAATCCCAATTTGCAGACACGGTGTTTCGGGGTGCTTGCCCCTCGTCAGTGCAAAGTATGGGGGTGTCTGATCCGGCTCATGAGAAAGCTATGTGGGGACCACGGGGGAACACTATTCTCCTTAAGGAGACTTTGCAAGCCAGTCTGGCTGCCAGGTAAGGGGACTTATAGCTGCAATGCCCCTAAAATTCCACGGGGGAACACTATTCTCCTTAAGGAGACTTTGCAAGCCAGTCTGGCTGCCAGGTAAGGGGACTTATAGCTGCAATGCCCCTCTGGGAAATATTCAAATTGTCTCTCCAGTAAAGGAGACAAACTCTAGCACAGCGCCACCTATTGGAAGTAGCGATCCTAAAAGTCACAAGTGGATTTTCGACAATCCTTTGCAATATGACTCAGGATATATAAGCCAGATCAGAATCCCAATTTGCAGACACGGTGTTTCGGGGTGCTTGCCCCTCGTCAGTGCAAAGTATGGGGGTGTCTGATCTGGCTCATGAGAAAGCTATGTGGGGACCACGGGGGAACACTATTCTCCTTAAGGAGACTTTGCAAGCCAGTCTGGCTGCCAGGTAAGGGGACTTATAGCTGCAATGCCCCTAAAATTCCACGGGGGAACACTATTCTCCTTAAGGAGACTTTGCAAGCCAGTCTGGCTGCCAGGTAAGGGGACTTATAGCTGCAATGCCCCTCTGGGAAATATTCAAATTGTCTCTCCAGTAAAGGAGACAAACTCTAGCATAGCGCCACCTATTGGAAGTAGCGATCCTAAAAGTCACAAGTGGATTTTCGACAATCCTTTGCAATATGACTCAGGATATATAAGCCAGATCAGAATCCCAATTTGCAGACACGGTGTTTCGGGGTGCTTGCCCCTCGTCAGTGCAAAGTATGGGGGTGTCTGATCTGGCTCATGAGAAAGCTATGTGGGGACCACGGGGGAACACTATTCTCCTTAAGGAGACTTTGCAAGCCAGTCTGGCTGCCAGGTAAGGGGACTTATAGCTGCAATGCCCCTAAAATTCCACGGGGGAACACTATTCTCCTTAAGGAGACTTTGCAAGCCAGTCTGGCTGCCAGGTAAGGGGACTTATAGCTGCAATGCCCCTCTGGGAAATATTCAAATTGTCTCTCCAGTAAAGGAGACAAACTCTAGCACAGCGCCACCTATTGGAAGTAGCGATCCTAAAAGTCACAAGTGGATTTTCGACAATCCTTTGCAATATGACTCAGGATATATAAGCCAGATCAGAATCCCAATTTGCAGACACGGTGTTTCGGGGTGCTTGCCCCTCGTCAGTGCAAAGTATGGGGGTGTCTGATCTGGCTCATGAGAAAGCTATGTGGGGACCACGGGGGAACACTATTCTCCTTAAGGAGACTTTGCAAGCCAGTCTGGCTGCCAGGTAAGGGGACTTATAGCTGCAATGCCCCTAAAATTCCACGGGGGAACACTATTCTCCTTAAGGAGACTTTGCAAGCCAGTCTGGCTGCCAGGTAAGGGGACTTATAGCTGCAATGCCCCTCTGGGAAATATTCAAATTGTCTCTCCAGTAAAGGAGACAAACTCTAGCACAGCGCCACCTATTGGAAGTAGCGATCCTAAAAGTCACAAGTGGATTTTCGACAATCCTTTGCAATATGACTCAGGATATATAAGCCAGATCAGAATCCCAATTTGCAGACACGGTGTTTCGGGGTGCTTGCCCCTCGTCAGTGCAAAGTATGGGGGTGTCTGATCTGGCTCATGAGAAAGCTATGTGGGGACCACGGGGGAACACTATTCTCCTTAAGGAGACTTTGCAAGCCAGTCTGGCTGCCAGGTAAGGGGACTTATAGCTGCAATGCCCCTAAAATTCCACGGGGGAACACTATTCTCCTTAAGGAGACTTTGCAAGCCAGTCTGGCTGCCAGGTAAGGGGACTTATAGCTGCAATGCCCCTCTGGGAAATATTCAAATTGTCTCTCCAGTAAAGGAGACAAACTCTAGCACAGCGCCACCTATTGGAAGTAGCGATCCTAAAAGTCACAAGTGGATTTTCGACAATCCTTTGCAATATGACTCAGGATATATAAGCCAGATCAGAATCCCAATTTGCAGACACGGTGTTTCGGGGTGCTTGCCCCTCGTCAGTGCAAAGTATGGGGGTGTCTGATCTGGCTCATGAGAAAGCTATGTGGGGACCACGGGGGAACACTATTCTCCTTAAGGAGACTTTGCAAGCCAGTCTGGCTGCCAGGTAAGGGGACTTATAGCTGCAATGCCCCTAAAATTCCACGGGGGAACACTATTCTCCTTAAGGAGACTTTGCAAGCCAGTCTGGCTGCCAGGTAAGGGGACTTATAGCTGCAATGCCCCTCTGGGAAATATTCAAATTGTCTCTCCAGTAAAGGAGACAAACTCTAGCACAGCGCCACCTATTGGAAGTAGCGATCCTAAAAGTCACAAGTGGATTTTCGACAATCCTTTGCAATATGACTCAGGATATATAAGCCAGATCAGAATCCCAATTTGCAGACACGGTGTTTCGGGGTGCTTGCCCCTCGTCAGTGCAAAGTATGGGGGTGTCTGATCTGGCTCATGAGAAAGCTATGTGGGGACCACGGGGGAACACTATTCTCCTTAAGGAGACTTTGCAAGCCAGTCTGGCTGCCAGGTAAGGGGACTTATAGCTGCAATGCCCCTAAAATTCCACGGGGGAACACTATTCTCCTTAAGGAGACTTTGCAAGCCAGTCTGGCTGCCAGGTAAGGGGACTTATAGCTGCAATGCCCCTCTGGGAAATATTCAAATTGTCTCTCCAGTAAAGGAGACAAACTCTAGCACAGCGCCACCTATTGGAAGTAGCGATCCTAAAAGTCACAAGTGGATTTTCGACAATCCTTTGCAATATGACTCAGGATATATAAGCCAGATCAGAATCCCAATTTGCAGACACGGTGTTTCGGGGTGCTTGCCCCTCGTCAGTGCAAAGTATGGGGGTGTCTGATCTGGCTCATGAGAAAGCTATGTGGGGACCACGGGGGAACACTATTCTCCTTAAGGAGACTTTGCAAGCCAGTCTGGCTGCCAGGTAAGGGGACTTATAGCTGCAATGCCCCTAAAATTCCACGGGGGAACACTATTCTCCTTAAGGAGACTTTGCAAGCCAGTCTGGCTGCCAGGTAAGGGGACTTATAGCTGCAATGCCCCTCTGGGAAATATTCAAATTGTCTCTCCAGTAAAGGAGACAAACTCTAGCACAGCGCCACCTATTGGAAGTAGCGATCCTAAAAGTCACAAGTGGATTTTCGACAATCCTTTGCAATATGACTCAGGATATATAAGCCAGATCAGAATCCCAATTTGCAGACACGGTGTTTCGGGGTGCTTGCCCCTCGTCAGTGCAAAGTATGGGGGTGTCTGATCTGGCTCATGAGAAAGCTATGTGGGGACCACGGGGGAACACTATTCTCCTTAAGGAGACTTTGCAAGCCAGTCTGGCTGCCAGGTAAGGGGACTTATAGCTGCAATGCCCCTAAAATTCCACGGGGGAACACTATTCTCCTTAAGGAGACTTTGCAAGCCAGTCTGGCTGCCAGGTAAGGGGACTTATAGCTGCAATGCCCCTCTGGGAAATATTCAAATTGTCTCTCCAGTAAAGGAGACAAACTCTAGCACAGCGCCACCTATTGGAAGTAGCGATCCTAAAAGTCACAAGTGGATTTTCGACAATCCTTTGCAATATGACTCAGGATATATAAGCCAGATCAGAATCCCAATTTGCAGACACGGTGTTTCGGGGTGCTTGCCCCTCGTCAGTGCAAAGTATGGGGGTGTCTGATCTGGCTCATGAGAAAGCTATGTGGGGACCACGGGGGAACACTATTCTCCTTAAGGAGACTTTGCAAGCCAGTCTGGCTGCCAGGTAAGGGGACTTATAGCTGCAATGCCCCTAAAATTCCACGGGGGAACACTATTCTCCTTAAGGAGACTTTGCAAGCCAGTCTGGCTGCCAGGTAAGGGGACTTATAGCTGCAATGCCCCTCTGGGAAATATTCAAATTGTCTCTCCAGTAAAGGAGACAAACTCTAGCACAGCGCCACCTATTGGAAGTAGCGATCCTAAAAGTCACAAGTGGATTTTCGACAATCCTTTGCAATATGACTCAGGATATATAAGCCAGATCAGAATCCCAATTTGCAGACACGGTGTTTCGGGGTGCTTGCCGCTAGCTATAAGTCCCCTTACCTGGCAGCCAGACTGGCTTGCAAAGTCTCCTTAAGGAGAATAGTGTTCCCCCGTGGAATTTTAGGGGCATTGCAGCTATAAGTCCCCTTACCTGGCAGCCAGACTGGCTTGCAAAGTCTCCTTAAGGAGAATAGTGTTCCCCCGTGGTCCCCACATAGCTTTCTCATGAGCCAGATCAGACACCCCCATACTTTGCACTGACGAGGGGCAAGCACCCCGAAACACCGTGTCTGCAAATTGGGATTCTGATCTGGCTTATATATCCTGAGTCATATTGCAAAGGATTGTCGAAAATCCACTTGTGACTTTTAGGATCGCTACTTCCAATAGGTGGCGCTGTGCTAGAGTTTGTCTCCTTTACTGGAGAGACAATTTGAATATTTCCCAGAGGGGCATTGCAGCTATAAGTCCCCTTACCTGGCAGCCAGACTGGCTTGCAAAGTCTCCTTAAGGAGAATAGTGTTCCCCCGTGGAATTTTAGGGGCATTGCAGCTATAAGTCCCCTTACCTGGCAGCCAGACTGGCTTGCAAAGTCTCCTTAAGGAGAATAGTGTTCCCCCGTGGTCCCCACATAGCTTTCTCATGAGCCAGATCAGACACCCCCATACTTTGCACTGACGAGGGGCAAGCACCCCGAAACACCGTGTCTGCAAATTGGGATTCTGATCTGGCTTATATATCCTGAGTCATATTGCAAAGGATTGTCGAAAATCCACTTGTGACTTTTAGGATCGCTACTTCCAATAGGTGGCGCTGTGCTAGAGTTTGTCTCCTTTACTGGAGAGACAATTTGAATATTTCCCAGAGGGGCATTGCAGCTATAAGTCCCCTTACCTGGCAGCCAGACTGGCTTGCAAAGTCTCCTTAAGGAGAATAGTGTTCCCCCGTGGAATTTTAGGGGCATTGCAGCTATAAGTCCCCTTACCTGGCAGCCAGACTGGCTTGCAAAGTCTCCTTAAGGAGAATAGTGTTCCCCCGTGGTCCCCACATAGCTTTCTCATGAGCTAGATCAGACACCCCCATACTTTGCACTGACGAGGGGCAAGCACCCCGAAACACCGTGTCTGCAAATTGGGATTCTGATCTGGCTTATATATCCTGAGTCATATTGCAAAGGATTGTCGAAAATCCACTTGTGACTTTTAGGATCGCTACTTCCAATAGGTGGCGCTGTGCTAGAGTTTGTCTCCTTTACTGGAGAGACAATTTGAATATTTCCCAGAGGGGCATTGCAGCTATAAGTCCCCTTACCTGGCAGCCAGACTGGCTTGCAAAGTCTCCTTAAGGAGAATAGTGTTCCCCCGTGGAATTTTAGGGGCATTGCAGCTATAAGTCCCCTTACCTGGCAGCCAGACTGGCTTGCAAAGTCTCCTTAAGGAGAATAGTGTTCCCCCGTGGTCCCCACATAGCTTTCTCATGAGCCAGATCAGACACCCCCATACTTTGCACTGACGAGGGGCAAGCACCCCGAAACACCGTGTCTGCAAATTGGGATTCTGATCTGGCTTATATATCCTGAGTCATATTGCAAAGGATTGTCGAAAATCCACTTGTGACTTTTAGGATCGCTACTTCCAATAGGTGGCGCTGTGCTAGAGTTTGTCTCCTTTACTGGAGAGACAATTTGAATATTTCCCAGAGGGGCATTGCAGCTATAAGTCCCCTTACCTGGCAGCCAGACTGGCTTGCAAAGTCTCCTTAAGGAGAATAGTGTTCCCCCGTGGAATTTTAGGGGCATTGCAGCTATAAGTCCCCTTACCTGGCAGCCAGACTGGCTTGCAAAGTCTCCTTAAGGAGAATAGTGTTCCCCCGTGGTCCCCACATAGCTTTCTCATGAGCCAGATCAGACACCCCCATACTTTGCACTGACGAGGGGCAAGCACCCCGAAACACCGTGTCTGCAAATTGGGATTCTGATCTGGCTTATATATCCTGAGTCATATTGCAAAGGATTGTCGAAAATCCACTTGTGACTTTTAGGATCGCTACTTCCAATAGGTGGCGCTGTGCTAGAGTTTGTCTCCTTTACTGGAGAGACAATTTGAATATTTCCCAGAGGGGCATTGCAGCTATAAGTCCCCTTACCTGGCAGCCAGACTGGCTTGCAAAGTCTCCTTAAGGAGAATAGTGTTCCCCCGTGGAATTTTAGGGGCATTGCAGCTATAAGTCCCCTTACCTGGCAGCCAGACTGGCTTGCAAAGTCTCCTTAAGGAGAATAGTGTTCCCCCGTGGTCCCCACATAGCTTTCTCATGAGCCAGATCAGACACCCCCATACTTTGCACTGACGAGGGGCAAGCACCCCGAAACACCGTGTCTGCAAATTGGGATTCTGATCTGGCTTATATATCCTGAGTCATATTGCAAAGGATTGTCGAAAATCCACTTGTGACTTTTAGGATCGCTACTTCCAATAGGTGGCGCTGTGCTAGAGTTTGTCTCCTTTACTGGAGAGACAATTTGAATATTTCCCAGAGGGGCATTGCAGCTATAAGTCCCCTTACCTGGCAGCCAGACTGGCTTGCAAAGTCTCCTTAAGGAGAATAGTGTTCCCCCGTGGAATTTTAGGGGCATTGCAGCTATAAGTCCCCTTACCTGGCAGCCAGACTGGCTTGCAAAGTCTCCTTAAGGAGAATAGTGTTCCCCCGTGGTCCCCACATAGCTTTCTCATGAGCCAGATCAGACACCCCCATACTTTGCACTGACGAGGGGCAAGCACCCCGAAACACCGTGTCTGCAAATTGGGATTCTGATCTGGCTTATATATCCTGAGTCATATTGCAAAGGATTGTCGAAAATCCACTTGTGACTTTTAGGATCGCTACTTCCAATAGGTGGCGCTGTGCTAGAGTTTGTCTCCTTTACTGGAGAGACAATTTGAATATTTCCCAGAGGGGCATTGCAGCTATAAGTCCCCTTACCTGGCAGCCAGACTGGCTTGCAAAGTCTCCTTAAGGAGAATAGTGTTCCCCCGTGGAATTTTAGGGGCATTGCAGCTATAAGTCCCCTTACCTGGCAGCCAGACTGGCTTGCAAAGTCTCCTTAAGGAGAATAGTGTTCCCCCGTGGTCCCCACATAGCTTTCTCATGAGCCAGATCAGACACCCCCATACTTTGCACTGACGAGGGGCAAGCACCCCGAAACACCGTGTCTGCAAATTGGGATTCTGATCTGGCTTATATATCCTGAGTCATATTGCAAAGGATTGTCGAAAATCCACTTGTGACTTTTAGGATCGCTACTTCCAATAGGTGGCGCTGTGCTAGAGTTTGTCTCCTTTACTGGAGAGACAATTTGAATATTTCCCAGAGGGGCATTGCAGCTATAAGTCCCCTTACCTGGCAGCCAGACTGGCTTGCAAAGTCTCCTTAAGGAGAATAGTGTTCCCCCGTGGAATTTTAGGGGCATTGCAGCTATAAGTCCCCTTACCTGGCAGCCAGACTGGCTTGCAAAGTCTCCTTAAGGAGAATAGTGTTCCCCCGTGGTCCCCACATAGCTTTCTCATGAGCCAGATCAGACACCCCCATACTTTGCACTGACGAGGGGCAAGCACCCCGAAACACCGTGTCTGCAAATTGGGATTCTGATCTGGCTTATATATCCTGAGTCATATTGCAAAGGATTGTCGAAAATCCACTTGTGACTTTTAGGATCGCTACTTCCAATAGGTGGCGCTGTGCTAGAGTTTGTCTCCTTTACTGGAGAGACAATTTGAATATTTCCCAGAGGGGCATTGCAGCTATAAGTCCCCTTACCTGGCAGCCAGACTGGCTTGCAAAGTCTCCTTAAGGAGAATAGTGTTCCCCCGTGGAATTTTAGGGGCATTGCAGCTATAAGTCCCCTTACCTGGCAGCCAGACTGGCTTGCAAAGTCTCCTTAAGGAGAATAGTGTTCCCCCGTGGTCCCCACATAGCTTTCTCATGAGCCAGATCAGACACCCCCATACTTTGCACTGACGAGGGGCAAGCACCCCGAAACACCGTGTCTGCAAATTGGGATTCTGATCTGGCTTATATATCCTGAGTCATATTGCAAAGGATTGTCGAAAATCCACTTGTGACTTTTAGGATCGCTACTTCCAATAGGTGGCGCTGTGCTAGAGTTTGTCTCCTTTACTGGAGAGACAATTTGAATATTTCCCAGAGGGGCATTGCAGCTATAAGTCCCCTTACCTGGCAGCCAGACTGGCTTGCAAAGTCTCCTTAAGGAGAATAGTGTTCCCCCGTGGAATTTTAGGGGCATTGCAGCTATAAGTCCCCTTACCTGGCAGCCAGACTGGCTTGCAAAGTCTCCTTAAGGAGAATAGTGTTCCCCCGTGGTCCCCACATAGCTTTCTCATGAGCCAGATCAGACACCCCCATACTTTGCACTGACGAGGGGCAAGCACCCCGAAACACCGTGTCTGCAAATTGGGATTCTGATCTGGCTTATATATCCTGAGTCATATTGCAAAGGATTGTCGAAAATCCACTTGTGACTTTTAGGATCGCTACTTCCAATAGGTGGCGCTGTGCTAGAGTTTGTCTCCTTTACTGGAGAGACAATTTGAATATTTCCCAGAGGGGCATTGCAGCTATAAGTCCCCTTACCTGGCAGCCAGACTGGCTTGCAAAGTCTCCTTAAGGAGAATAGTGTTCCCCCGTGGAATTTTAGGGGCATTGCAGCTATAAGTCCCCTTACCTGGCAGCCAGACTGGCTTGCAAAGTCTCCTTAAGGAGAATAGTGTTCCCCCGTGGTCCCCACATAGCTTTCTCATGAGCCAGATCAGACACCCCCATACTTTGCACTGACGAGGGGCAAGCACCCCGAAACACCGTGTCTGCAAATTGGGATTCTGATCTGGCTTATATATCCTGAGTCATATTGCAAAGGATTGTCGAAAATCCACTTGTGACTTTTAGGATCGCTACTTCCAATAGGTGGCGCTGTGCTAGAGTTTGTCTCCTTTACTGGAGAGACAATTTGAATATTTCCCAGAGGGGCATTGCAGCTATAAGTCCCCTTACCTGGCAGCCAGACTGGCTTGCAAAGTCTCCTTAAGGAGAATAGTGTTCCCCCGTGGAATTTTAGGGGCATTGCAGCTATAAGTCCCCTTACCTGGCAGCCAGACTGGCTTGCAAAGTCTCCTTAAGGAGAATAGTGTTCCCCCGTGGTCCCCACATAGCTTTCTCATGAGCCAGATCAGACACCCCCATACTTTGCACTGACGAGGGGCAAGCACCCCGAAACACCGTGTCTGCAAATTGGGATTCTGATCTGGCTTATATATCCTGAGTCATATTGCAAAGGATTGTCGAAAATCCACTTGTGACTTTTAGGATCGCTACTTCCAATAGGTGGCGCTGTGCTAGAGTTTGTCTCCTTTACTGGAGAGACAATTTGAATATTTCCCAGAGGGGCATTGCAGCTATAAGTCCCCTTACCTGGCAGCCAGACTGGCTTGCAAAGTCTCCTTAAGGAGAATAGTGTTCCCCCGTGGAATTTTAGGGGCATTGCAGCTATAAGTCCCCTGACCATGGATCAACTCATTAAAGTCATGGAGTCTCCGCACTGCCAGTCGTCTTCAATCCTTGGTGTCCTGCTACAGCTAACGGTTTTCAACCTCCGTTGGACTAAGCTTGTCTACTGGATTTCTCTGTGCCGACCTGTTTGCCCAAGTCAATGCCAGACCTCCACTATAGAACTAGTACCAGGGCTGTGGAGTCGGTAAGCCAAACCTGCAACTCGGACTCCGACTCCTCAATTTCCCTTGCACCGACTCAAACTCTGAATCCGACTCCAACTCACACATATATTGCTTATATTTAAGTGAAAAATGTATTGTAGTACAATGTGAATATCAGACATTTAATCATTTTTATGATACAATAATCAAGATATTTAGATAGAACATAAAATATATTTATTGGAATACAACTTTAGAATACAAAAAACTAATAAATTGCAAATACGTAATACACTATGTAATATAGATTATATATTGTATATATACACTCTGTACAAAATTATTAGGCAAGTTGTATTTTAGAGGATTATTTTTATTATTGATCAACAACTATGTTCTCAATCAACCCAAAAGACTCATAAATATCAAAGCTTAATATTTTTTGAAGTTGGAGTAGGTTTTTTTTTTTTTTCCAATTTAAAGTTTTATTGGTTTTCAAAGGAAAGAGTACAACAACATTGCAAACCATTGAATACAAATTTGATAAACAAGGAGCCATCGCGGCGGCAAAAGGCCACAGGCTCAGTAATCTTTACAGCTGTCGTTGAGGAAATAATCAAACAACATGACTTACTAATAGAGAACAAGAAACCAAAGTGAAGGTAAAGAAGGATGAACAAGGAAAAGAGTAGATCAGAAGTGGGTGGGGGAGACAAGAGGGGGAGAACCGTAGGGGAAAAGATGTGGCTAGGAGTATGTTGGCCGAGACTGGCGTCCCGTCTGTTGGGCGTAAACCTGAAAAGAATGAAAATGACTATGGAAGGTGTGGCTAGCTGAGAGTCTTGTTTACTGAGGGTCAACGAGGGCAAGAAACCTTGGGTCAGAGAGAAAAGATTCCCACTGATACCATTTAGAGGAGGCCTCCACTAGCTGGCCCCGCGATTGAGCCATTACCATCTCCATGCGGTGTATTACGTTTACTTCTGTCACCCATTCCTCTATGGACGGGGGGTAGGGTCTTTCCAATGTCGTGGGATTACTGTCTTGGCGGCCTGGAGGAGATGTCCAGTAAGAGATTTTTTATATACCTTTTCTGGTATTTTAAACATAAACAATAGGGCTGCCTCGGGGCGACTGGGGACTAAGATCCCTGTGACCTCCTGGATGCCCACCAGCACCTTGCTCCAGAAGGCCGCCAAGCTCGGACAGTACCACCAGATATGGGCCATGGTACCTCCCTGTGCTCCGCACCGCCAGCATGTGTCAGGGATTTCGGGGCACCACTTATGAAGGGATGACGGGACCTTGTACCACCTGGAGAGAATTTTGTAGCAAGTCTCTTGCATTCTCGTTGCGACCGCTGACTTGTGGGTCAGGCGGAAGCATCGTTCCCATTGATCCCTGGAGAATGTCTGGCCGAGCTCTGCCTCCCAAGCAGTACAGAAGCGAGGAAGTGGTGTTTCTGCTGCTGCTGTCAAGATCCCATAAATCCTTGATATTGCATGTCTAGTGTCGGGTGTCCCTGTACAGATAAGTTCAAAAGGGGTTGGGGATGAGGGACAAGCTAGGTCTGGCCCCTGTGTGGTTATGAAGTGTTTAAGTTGGGCATATTCAAAGTAGAACCGCATCTTGAAGTCTCTCTGCCCCACAATGTCCGGAAGTGGGAGAAGAACCCCTTCTGGTGCCACCTGTCCCAGTCTCAGGGGGTTCTGTTTTGAGCTTCCCAAAAAGTTATTAGACGATGCCCCTGGTAAAAAGTCAGGGTTATCCGTCAGTGGCATGAGGGGTCCCCGAGTCTGGAGCAGGCGCTTAATCCGTGGCAGTGAGTGTACTGATTGTAATGTTTGTTTAGTGGTGTAGGACATTCCTATCTTATGTTTGGTAAGAAGTGGCCAGTTCCATGGCAGGGTTAGAATAGATAAGGGGCACAGGTCGTGTGCCAGGCGAACCCAGAGCTTCGATCCAGAGTTATGTAAGAGGTCTAAGACCCTGGCATGGGCAGCAGCCAGATAATAACGCCGACAGTCAGGCAGCCCCACCCCTCCCGCCCCCTTGGTCCTAGTTAGGACATTCCTCCCGAGTCGGGACCGTCCCTTGGACCAGACAAATTGATTAAACAAGCTCTGTAACTTTACCCAATACGACGCCGGGACATATACCGGGACCGTCTGGAGTAAGTAGAGCAGTCTGGGCAGGGCTGTCATCCTGAGGGCACTGATCCTGCCGAACCATGAGAGGGTGCCTCTATGCTATACAGTCAGGTCCCTCTCGAGCTTGGAGAGAAAATTTTGAAAATTAAGCTGGAAAAGTCTGGTTACATCAGATGGGATAGTGATACCTAGGTAGCCGATACTGCCGTGTGGTGGCCATTTGAAGGGGAAGTTTGGTTTTATAGCATCCACTGTTGCTTGGGAAAGTGATATGTTTAGGGCTTCAGATTTGTCAAGGTTGATTTTAAAATTGGACCATTTGCTAAAACGATTGAGTTCACGCATTAAGGATGGAAGGGAGGTGAGTGGGTTTTGCACATAAATAAGTAGGTCATCCGCAAAGGCGGCGCATTTATATTCTTGAGTGGCAATTTTAATCCCCTGTATGTCGGGGTTAAGCCGGATGGCCGACAACAGATGCTCCATGACTAAGATATAGAGCAATGGGGATAGGGGGCATCCCTGTCGAGTCCCGTTATGGATATCAAAGGGACTCGACAGGGTACCATTAATCATTAGACGCGCGGTCGGGGAGCAGTATAAGGCCAAGATTTTAGATGAGAAGGTTGGACCAAAACCAACATGGGACAGAGTCTGAGAAATAGAATGCCAGGAAATTCTATCGAATGCCTTTTCGGCGTCTAACGATAACATCATCATGGGGATTTTTTGGGTGTGAGCATATTGGACCAGGTCTAGGGTTTTTAGGGTGTTGTCCCTTGCTTCCCTACCAGGAACGAATCCTGCTTGGTCCAAGTGCACCAGGTCTGGCAAAAGGGGATTGAGTCTGTTTGCAAGAAGCTTAGCATAGATCTTCAAATCCACATTGAGCAACGATATTGGTCTGAAGCTGCTACATGCGGTGGGGTCTTTACCAGGTTTTCGGAGCAAAGCCACATGAGCTGTCGTGGAGTGGGGAGGGAATGGGATCTCATCTGATATAGCGTTAAAAGAAAGGAGCATTAGGGGTGCTAACTGTTCTGCAAACGTCTTATAAAACTTGGCTGGGAATCCATCCGGGCCGGGACTTTTGTTACCGGGTGTGTCACGGATTACTGACAGAATGTCCTCAAGTAGAAATGGCTTCTCGAGGTCCTCAATTGTAGACTTATTAAGAGGTTGAAAGGGAGAGGGCATTGTAGGGGGCTCGTGGTCTATCTCAGGAAGCCGAGGGGTCAGATTATATAATTTGGAATAGTAAGCATGGAAGGCAGAAGAGATATCAGGAGTAGCATAGAGCATCTCGTCTCTTGTATTTTTAATGCAGGGAATTAGAGTGTGGGCTTTCCCTTCCTTCAGTGCATTTGCCAATAGTCTGCCCGGCTTATCCCCGAATTCATAAAATTTCCCCTTTCCCACTTGCAACAGGCGCTGGTATGACGCATCCAACAATTTCTTGACCTGTAATCTGGCCTGCAAGAGGGCCTGTAAGGTAGTGGCTGATAAAGCTCGCTTATGAGCAAGCTCTAACCCCGAGACCCTGCGGAGGGCCTCTGTTAGATTCTGGGCTTTTTCTTTTTTAATACGGGCTCCATGTTTGATGAAAGTGCCCCTCAAGACGCACTTCAGTGCCTCCCACTTAAACGGGGGGGCTGTGTCGTCCGCCAAATGATCCTCTGAAAATTGAGTGATCGTGGTCAGCACATCAGAAACACAGAGCTCATCCATGAGCAAAGATTCATTAAGCCGCCATGTTCCCGCAGGAGCTGGGAGGGAAGGAACCTCTACCTCACAATATACTGGGGCGTGGTCTGACCACAATATGCTGCCTATTCCAGTCTGTCGGACCCAGGGGAGAGCATTGTGCTGAATGAAGATGTAGTCTATACGACTGTAGGAGTCTTGTGAGTGCGAGTAGAAACTATAGTCTCTATCTGACGGATGTGTTATTCTCCAAGTGTCAAACAGCTGGATGCTTAATAGAACCTTTTTGATACGTTTGATGGTGGTGTATGAAATGCTGGACTTCCCCTTGGAGTTATCTAATGTAGGGTCCAGAGTAGCATTAAGGTCAATACAGAGAATTGCTGTACCTCTAATTAGGGGCGTCGCAGTGTCGGCAAGGCTAGCCAGAAAGTCATCTTGTCTCTGGTTTGGGGCGTAAGCATTTATGATTGTGAATGTTTGGTCTCCAGCTATCAGTGAGAGGATAATATACCGTCCCGTACCGTCTGATGTGCAGTTTATAATTTGGTGTGGAAGAGACTTGTGAATTGCAATCGCCACTCCCTTTGAGCGGGATTCCGGGTTATCTGAAAATAACCAGGTTTGGTAGTATTTGTTCTTTAAGATAGGGGCGTGCCCCTGTTTGAAATGCGTTTCTTGAAAACATACTATTTTCACCTTGTGCTTGTGGAAGTGGTAGAGGACCTGTGCTCTCTTCTCCGGCACGTTAAGACCCTTAGCATTGAAGGAGGCGATTGTCAGGTTGGCCATCTGTAAAAGATTGAAGTGTTATAGGTACATGAGATATAAGGACGGACTAGCACGTCTCGGCCACCATTTGGGGAGAGAGAAGGAAGTGTGAACTGTGAGAGGCAGATGAAGAGTAGAAAGAATAGGAGTTGAAGCAGAGAAAACAGCAGGGGTATAGCTCCCGCACAATACACTAGCTGAGAACAAACGTTCCGGGGGAGCTTGTCCGCCTCACCCGGGCAAGACAGAGGGTCCCGACCTACTTGGGGGAGAAAAAGATCAGACATAACCGTTGATAGCTCCGTAGTATACTGTTAACATTAGAGATTACCATAAACACTGGCGCATATAATCAAAAGTTTGAGTAATAAGGGCCATGGGCAATCGGCAGGTTAGAAAGTAAAGTCTATGTACTTAGCTAGTTAAAGTTTATGATACATTGGGTAGTCCCCAATATCTTGACATTTATCTCGGACGGCCCAATCTCCGGCCCCGAGTCTCTCTCGGGGGGAGTCCCCTTGCATGAACGGGGGATGGATTTGCATGGGGAGGGGCTGGGCGTTCCCTTGGGACCCACGTTTGGAGCAAGGTGGTGGGCCATTGAGAGATGGAGATTGGGGGTAGACCCAGGTTTGAGGTAAAGGATGGGAGGTCTTCTGGTGACCGCATTACCCACCATCTTGAATTTTTTTGTACCGACAGAGAAAAGGGAAAACCCCAACGAAACGGGAGACCCCTTTCTCTAATGACATCCAACAAGGGTTTGAGAACCGCCCTCTGAGCTAAGGTGTGTCTCGAAAGATCCGGCATGATGCGTATTGTAGATCCATTGTACGTTAGGGACTGTTTCTTTCGAGCTGCTTGAAGGATAGCTTCCTTTGCTGCAAAATAGTGCACCCTGCATACAATGTCTCTCGGGCGGGGGTCCCCTGGGTCCGGGGGGCGTAATGCCCTGTGGGCCCTGTCAAGTTCCAGGGGAGCCCCGGGTGGTCTTTTTAGTAGATTATTAAAGATTGAAATAAGGACTGAAGGTATGTTAGGAGGGGCAATTGACTCCGGCAGACCCCTGATACGCAGGTTATTTCTTCGATTTCTATTCTCTAAGTCGTCCACGTGCTGTTGGAGAGAGAATAGCTGCTTGGATTGAACCTGCAGTGTGGCTTGGACAGATTGGATGTCAGCTTGAGATGTTGTTTGTTGGTCTGTAAGGACATCCACCCTTTGGGTGAGTGAGGAAAGGTCCATCCGTAGCTGGGCAAATTCTTGCTTACATTCTGCCACTACCTGGTTGGCCAGAGCAGCTATATCATTTTTAGTGGGCATTGCTTGGAAAAGGGACCGTAGGTCTGCTAAGGATGCTGGACGCTCTTCATTTATCACATTAGTGGAGAAAGATGTTGTGGAAAAAGAGCCGATAGAGTCCTGCAAAGCTGGGTCATATAGTATTTGTGAACTTCTAGAGATGCTTGTATGGAGTAGGTTTTTTTTTAGATTTGGCTATCTTAGGGGAATATCTGTTTGTGCAGGTAACTATTACTGTGCAGAATTATTAGGCACCTTAATAAAAACCAAATATATTCCCATCTCACTTGTATATTTTCACCAAGTAAACCAATATAACTGCACAAAATTTAGAAATAAACATATCTGACATGCAAAAACAAAACCCAAAAAAATTAGTGACCACTATAGCCACCTTTCTTTATGATGACACTCAACAGCCTACCATCCATAGATTCTGTCAGTTGCTTGATCTGTTTACGATCAACATTGCGTGCAGCAGCCACCACAGCCTCCCAGACACTGTTCCGAGAGGTGTACTGTTTTCCCTCCCTGTAGATCTCACATTATATGAGGGACCACAGGTTCTCTATGGGGTTCAGATCAGGTGAACAAGGGGGCCTTGTCATTATGTTTTCATCTTTTAGACCTCTACTGGCCAGCCACGCTGTGGAGTAGTTGGATGCATGTGATGGAGCATTTTCCTGCATGAAAATCATGTTTTTCTAGAACGATACCAACTTCTTCCTGTACCACTGCTTGAAGAAGTGGTCTTCCAGAAACTGGCAGTAGGTCTGGGAGTTGAGATTCACTCCATCCTCAACCCGAAAAGGTCCCTAAGTTCATCTTTGATGATACCAGCCCATACCAGTACCCCACGTCCACCTTCCTGGCGTCTGAGTCGGAGTGGAGCTCTCTGCCCTTTACTGATCCAGCCTCTGACCCATCCATCTGGCCCATCAAGAGTCACTCTCATTTCATCAGTCCATAAAACCTTTGAAAAATCAGTCTTAAGATATTTTTTGGCCCAGTCTTGATGTTTTATCTTATGTTTCTTGTTCAAAGGTGGTCGTTTTTCAGCCTTCCTGACCTTGGCCATGTCCCTGAGTATGGCATACCTTGAACTTTTTGATACTCCAGTACGTTGCAGCTCTGTAATATGGCCAAACTGGTGGCAAATGGCATCTTGGCAGCTTCACGCTTGATTTTCCTCAATTCATTGGCAGTTATTTTGCGCCTTTTTTGCCCAACATGTTTCTTGCTACCCTGTTGGCTAGTTGCCATGAAACGCTTGATTATTCGGTGATCACGCTTCAAAAGTTTGGCAATTTCAAGACTGCTGCATCCCTCTGCAAGACATCTCACAATTTTGGACTTTTCAGAGTTCGTCAAATCTCTCTTCTGACCCATTTTGCCAAAGGAAAGGAAGTTGCCTAATAATTAAGCACCTTATATAGGGTGTTGATGTCATTACACCACACCCCTCCTCATTACAGAGATGCACATCACCTGATTTACTTAATTGGTAGTTGGCTCTCAAGCCTATACAGCTTGGAGTAGGACAACATCTATAAAAAGTATCATGTGATCAAAATACTCATTTGCCTAATAATTCTGCACACAGTGTATAACATATGTAATAAACTATGTAAGTGGCAAAAAAACAGTTTTCAACAAAAACATACTAAATAACATTTGTGCAGTCTATGAATTTGTTGTAAGAAATAGAATTGCTTCCATCAGATCCTCCTTCATAGATGACCTCAAAACTGACCTAATAATTTTAAGGCTAGAGAACAACCTCTCCACACTAGGGTTAGAGGCAAAGCTGTAACCACATGGGCAACATCTCTAACAATTTCCGGGTATAAAGGAATTGCCTCATGCATAGTCAGTTTTGATGAACGGTTAAAGTTTTCTATGTCTTTGAGAGCAAGTGAAAAATTTTGCTGAAATATGGTCAATCTGCTTGCTATAGGAGACGGAGTGAAATCTTTTTCCTTGCGGCAACGCTTTGCCTGTTCCATGTCATCCAAATACTTGTCAAAGTTAAACTCCTCATCTGATGAGGATGAAGATATGGCAGCAGTAGCACTGTCAGGACCCAAGTCCTCTTGTGCCTGGCAGTCCTGTAGGCCACTCATCCTAAAAGATGCTACCTCAGTCAGAGCTTCTTTTCCTTTTGTAAGCTGTTGATCATCAAGCAGTATACGATGACTTGGGTCTACATAAACAGCTGCCAGAAGAATTTTATTTTCCAATAGCTGTGTGTCTCTCCATTTCATTGAAGCAGAAATGCCATCTGCGATTAAACCTCCTCTTTGGGACAGGCAAGATAGCAAGTTCTTCCACTCCCTCATGAAAATGCCAGGAGTTAAATCCTCAGCTTGTAATTTTTTAGTCATGGTAAATGGGTGATTAAGCAATTCCTTCAATTCAGCCACCTGTGTCCATTGATCTTCATTTAGAGTTACCTGAGGGTGTGCCATATTTATAAGTATCAGAAATGGTTTTTGTTCAAGCAATCGCTCAATCATTAAATTAAATAAGTGCTGCCCCACCGAGTGGCTTGATCACCAATTGCCCCTTTCCCAACACGTCTCTTCAAGATGGAATCAATTTTAGTGGTTCTGGCGGCAATAACCAATTTCCTCACTTTTCCAATCAGATTTCCAGCATGTCCCTCTTGCAGACTATCTCTTATTGCCAGCTGCAGCGTGTGTACAACACAGTGTATGTGATGAATATGAAAGTGTTTTGAAGCAGCTTCAACAAGATCATCTAATCCTAAAGTATAATTTTGCTGTTCTTCTGTTGTAATATAATAATAATATATTTATTCATTTATATAGCGCTGTTAATTCCACAGCACTTTACATACATTGGCAACACTGTCCCCATCGGGGCTCACAATCTAAATTCCCTATCAGTATGTTTTTGGAGTGTGGGAGGAAACCAGAGAACTCGGAGGAAACCCACGCAAACACAGGGAGAACATACAAACTCCTTGCAGATGTTGTACTTGGTGGAAATTGAACCCAGGACCCCACCGCTGCAAGGCTGCAGTGCTAACCACTGAGCCACTGTGCCGCCCATATCTGTTTGTTCCTTAGTTACATGAACAGCACTGTGGCTCCATCTCTAACATACTAAATCCTAAATTTTCTTCTAGCTGTTGTTCATTTACTCTCATTCATCAGTTTAATTGTACTTATCATGTTTGAAGCATTGTCCGATATTTTTTTAATCTGCTTTTGCTATTGAAAACATTATATATGAGCTCAAAAAACTTTCAGGTGATGCAGTTTTTTAAAAAGCTGATCTGCTTTTGCAGCTGAAAAACGTATCCTCAAAAAAACGCTGCAAAATCACTGTGTGTGAATGTAGCCTTAGATCAGGAATAGAACAGCAATTTATAGGACATTTCATAACTTTCGTAAATTACTATGAAAAAATATTCAGCAGATTCTGCATTGAACTACTGTACCCAATTTATTATATATTTTAGGAATTTGAGTCGGCCCATTTTATACCGACTCCACCAAAATGAACTCCGACTCCACAACTCCAACTCCAGAGGCCTGACTAGTACTACTGGAAACAGTCGCAACCCAAGTTGCCCGGGTTGGAGTCTGGTACGCATTACAGTGGGATACAGGTACTCTGTTGTTCTGTCCTGTTGCAGTCTCTAATACAGGTTTTAGGCCTTGCCACAAAAACTATGTCTCTGGGCCTTTGGTATAAAGCTGGCTTGCGCACTCACTTTTCCAAACTTAACTCTAACTACTCTACTGTCCTCTGTCTCTGCCCAACTATATCTTATATTCTTATAACCAACTCCTCCCATTATTCTTAACTGTTTACCATCTCAATACCTGTGTCACTAGGCAACCTCCAATACCTTGCCAAGGAGCAGTACCAAAAATTGACCACTAGATGGCAACATACGTAAAATAAGCATTAAGACATTTTTCACATCAACACTATTTTCATAATTGTCTTCTTGAGACCATTTATATATTCAGTTCGGGGCCCATAAAGCCCCGCACCACTTACACTTCCATGAAGACAACTTTTGGACAGACTTCTTTAAACAATAGATGGGTGTAGCTGGATCTTATTGGTCAAATGGTTGTATTCAGCCACCTTGAGTCAGAACCACTTTTTGCTGAAGTTCCTGCTGCAAGTCTTTTGGGGGTATGTCTCTACCAGCTTTGCAAATCTAGAGGCTGAAAGTTTTTCCCAATCTTCTCTGGAAAATTGCTCTAGCTCAGTGAGATTGCATGGAGGCATCTGTGATCAGCAATTTTCAAGTCTTGTCACAGATTCTCAATGGGATTTAGGTCTAGACTTTGGCTGGGCCATTTAAACACATGAATAGGCTTTGAGCTAAACCATTACATTTTAGTTCTGGCAGACTATTTAAGGTTGTTGTCCTGCTGGAAGGTGAACCTGCTCCCCATTCTCATGTTTCACTCCAGAATTGTCCTGTATTTAGCTATTTTCCCATCAACTCTGATCAGCATTTCTATCCCTGCTGAAGAAAAGCTTCCCCACAGCATAATGCTGCCATCACCATGTTTTCTAGAGGGGATGGTATATTCAGATTGATGTGCAGTGTTAGTTTTCTGCTATACATAGCGTTTTGCATTTCGCCTAAAACGTTTTTTGGTCTCATTTGACCTGTGCACCTCCTTCCACATGCTAGATGTGTCCCCTACATGGCATTCTGCTAATTACATACAGGACTTCTTATGACTTGATTCTTCCACCTAAGCTGTGGATCTCTGCAGTTCCTTCAGAGTGACCATGGGCCTCTTGGCTGCTTCTCTCATTAGTGCTCTCCTTGCTTGGGTTGTCAATTTAGATGGACAGCCAAAGGTAGGTTTGCAGTTGGGCCATACTCCTTCCATGTTTTGTATTATGGATTGAACAGTGCTGAACAGAGGGATGTTAGGAGCTTGGGCTATTTTTTTATAACCTAACCCTGCTTTTCTCTTTTCTACAACTTTATCACGGACCTGTATGGTGTGTTCCATGGTTTTCATGATGCTGTTCGATCCCTAATATTATCATACAAACCTCTGAGGCCTTCACAGAACTGTACTTATACTGAAAAGTAATTACACACAGGTGAACTAAAATTAATAATTTGATGACTTCTGGAGGGTACTGAGGAATTTATTTACAGGTAACAGACTACAGGGGGCTGAATATAAATGCACATCACAATTTTCAGATTGATAGTTTTTAAATATTTACAAAGCCATGTGTAATTTTCTTTATACTTCACAAATACTTGCTACTTTTTGTTGATATATCATATAAAATTCCAATAAAATGCATTTAAGTTTGTGGGTGTAATGTTAAAAAAATGCGGACAAGCTAACAGGGTGTGAATAACTTTTCATGCAATACCATCAGGGAGGCATCTAATTGACTCCAAATGTATTCTGCAGCAAAACAAGGACCCCAAACATACAGCCAATATTATTAAGAGTTATCTTTAGCATAAAAAAAGAAGGAATCCTAGAAGTGATGTTATGGCCTCCACATAGCCCTGATCTCAAATTAACAGAGTGTGTTTGTTATTATACCAAATGATAAGAAAGATTTGTGCAAGCCTACATCAACAGAAGATCTGTGGTTAGTTAGACAAAATGTTTGGCACAACCTCCCTGCTGAGTTCCTTCCAAAACTTTGTGTAAGAGTACCTAGAAGAATAGATGCTGTTTTGAAGGCAAAGGATGGTCAAACTAAATATTGATTTGATTTACATTTTATTTTGTTCATTCACTTTGCATTTTGATAATTAATAAGAATAAACTATTAACACTTCTATTTATGAAAGCATTCTTACTCTGCAGCATTTTTCCCACACCTGCTTAAAACGTTTGCACCCTACTTTTTATGTCTTTTTAAATTGCAATATTAGACTTTGGAGATGTTTAGTTGAGATGATGGGGATCTGTAGAGCCACTTACGTCATCTTTAAGGAGTTAACCTGGCAGGGTCACTCGTTTAAGGAATTCTTGGTCTATGTTCACTTTCAACCCTTTGCCCTGTTTTATTTTAGACTCTGTGCTATAGTGTGTATATCTTATTTTTCACTGGTCTCACTGTTAAATATCAAAAATAGCAACAAGAAGAGGAGATAAAAACTCCCCCAAAAATGTATTATAAAATGTACTTACAGAAAAAAAGGGCAACCAGTCTAGTTAGCCCAGGCCAACACATCTAATGCACAAACAGGATGCAGACAAGCCTCTCAACATGATGGACACTTCACAGGTGCAAGGTAAATTGCACACTAGTGGCGTGCATAGGGCACTGTTCATCACCTATTACCACGCCCTTACTATTAGATAATAGTACTATTATTATCTAATAGTAAGGGCGTGGTAATAGGTTGCTGGCTGGACACCATGCGCATACAAGTGTGAACAGTGCCCTATGCGCGCCACTAGTGTGCAATTTACCTTGCACCTGTGAAGTGTCCATCATGTTGAGAGGCTTGTCTGCATCCTGTTTGTGCATTAAATGTGTTGGCCTGGGCTAACTGGACTGGTTGCCCTTTTTTGCTGTGAGTACATTTTATAATACATTTTTGGGGGAGTTTTTATCTCCTCTTCTTGTTGCTATTTTTGATATTTATCAGTGTAGGGACCCGCAAGCGTGAGGATCCGTGATGAGGATTGTGGGCTTACGTACATTGGCCAATTTACAAACTAATGTCTCACTGTATTGGATATCGGTTTTGATGTGAAGTACTTTTTGCTGATATGGATGCTTTGTGCCTTTCATGATAGTTAATAGTTTGGTTCTTGAAGGGGATATTTTTCACCCCTACTATTTGGAATCTCCTGGTGCAGTAATCTTCAGTCTATGCGCCAGATCTCATCTGCATACCTTAACTGACAGTGATTTGATGAGTAGGCTTTTGTGGTGTGTCAAGAACGACACCAAGAAAAGGAGACCAGTAGGGACCAGTTAAATAGTATGGTCCTATACTTGACTCTGTTTCATACAATCTGGGAACCGGAATCAGACAAAATAAAAAGATCATGTCACTGATGGGAGCAGGCTTGGCTTACCTTACAATGAGTGACACCGGTTTCTTGATTGGAAGTAGCAGAGCAGTTACCCACACAAAGATGTGCTCCCAGGAGCAGCGTAAGTAATAAAAGTATATTAGAAAACTGCTTGTTAGGAAAAGTTAGAACACTTG
The DNA here is from genome assembly GCF_048569485.1 of Anomaloglossus baeobatrachus. Classification (NCBI taxonomy): domain Eukaryota; kingdom Metazoa; phylum Chordata; class Amphibia; order Anura; family Aromobatidae; genus Anomaloglossus; species Anomaloglossus baeobatrachus. The sequence continues at coordinate 453,056,403 of NC_134356.1, forward strand.
AAAGGGGGTAAAATAGTAGTGGAAAACCCCTTTAAGGCTTCCATACATATGAGATAAATGTTGGCTACTCTTTTGTCTCTCCCATACACAGGAACGCTCAGCTCGGTCAACTGCTCCATTGTTCTCAAAAAGAGAGTTGCTGCTAAACTCCAATGATGGCTTAGTGGAACAAAAGGATCGTCCACTGAAATTCAGAAGACCGGATATTTCTCTATCGCAACATCATCTGTTGGTAGAGAGTTTTAAGGCCACCATACATATTAGACAGTTGACAGATCCCGCCAATATCAGTAGGTTCGGCCAACTTTTGTCTAACTAGTATAGGGAACCTTTAGCTTTAGGGGTACTTTCACGTTGCGACATCGCTAGCATCAGCTAGCGATGCCGAGCGCAATAGTACCCGCCCCCGTCGCACATGCGATATGTGGTGATTGCTGCCGTAGTGAACATTATCGCTACGGCAGCATCACACACACATACCTGGTCGGCGACGTCGCTGTGACTGCCGAACAATCCCTCCTTCAAGGAGGAGGTGCGTTCGGCGTCACAGCGACGTCACCGCAACGTCACTAATTGGCCGGCCAATAGAAGCGGAGGAGTGGAGATGAGCGGGACATAACATCCCGCCCACCTTATCCCTTCCGCATTGCCGTTGGGACACAGGTAAGGAGATGTTTGTCGCTCCTGCGGGTTTACACACAGCGACATATGGACCTGCAGGAACGACAAACAACATCGTACCTACGGTCGTATCGACATTATGGAAATGAACGACGTTACACAGATCAGCGAGATTGTACGCTTTTGTTCTCATTCATTGTTCCACCTAGGATTTACATGTTGCGATGTCGCTACCGGCGCCGGATGTGCGTCACTAACGACGTGACCCCGACGATATAGTGGTAGCAATGTCGCAACGTGTAAAGTACCCCTTAGTCTCAGGAGCCAGGATCCCCTAACTACACTGTGGCCTAGGTCCGCATGGCCCCTACTATTGCTCCTTAGTTGAAGATTCTTAGCTAATTATCCAAAAAAAGTCTTGAACCTCTCAAAAAAAAATCATATTCATCCTTACCAATCCCAACAGATCCAGTTTAAGTGCTTTCTCAGTTCTTGCTGTCCTCTTCTTTCTGGTCCTGTCCTTGACACATTGAAAAACACCCAATTAGGTTTTCACTGGCTATGGTGGGTCACCTTTGTGAATGGTAATTAGATGAGTGGGCTTTTCTGGTGTGTCAAGTACAACACTAATAAGCAGTGTAAAAGTGTGTAAGCCGTGGAATAAAGGTATAGTCTTATACCTACTATTGTTCCATATAATTGGAGCTCCTTATCACTTTGCTTTTAGATAGAAGCAATGAGGGATTCATATGAAGTCCCAACAACTAATAAGATATATTGAAGACAAGGTACCTTGTATCATCAGGAGTTTTAAAACAAATTTCATTTTGTACCGCTATGCTCCTTTTATGAATTTACATACTGCCACGCAAGTGTACACCTTTGTCACAAGTGTCTCTCATGCTTGAGAGACTTGTGACAGCACTGGGACCGGAGCTTCACATTGCTCTGTGATTTTAAATGGGTTTTGCTTTCTGTTGGTGCAGCAAGGGTTAAAGTGTTATTCTCATCTCCATGATCCTATCCTAATATGTAGTATGTGTAATAATATTAATATTAGCAAACACTGTAACTCCAATTAGAAATGTAGTATAGTTCTTCTGATTCACTATATCGCGTACCTCATGTTCAGGGCATTGCAGGACCTTAGGTATCCATGGTTACGACCACACATATACTCACAGTTAGTTAATAAGTTGCTAGTGGTCATAACCATGGATGCCTAATGTCCTGCAATGTACTGAATATGAGGTAAGCAATATAGTGAATCAGGAGAACTATACAACATTTCTAATTAGAGGTTTTTGCTGATATTATTATGTATTATTATAGCGTCATTTATTCTATAGTGCTTTACAAGTGAAAAGGGGTATACATAATAAAAACAAGTACAATAGTCATGAACAAATACAACACACACTCTATTACAGTAGGAAAGAGGACTACACCTACTACATATTGAATTAGGATCTTGGAGATGGGAATACCCCTTTAATGACATTTTCCTTGCTAATAGCTCCGGGTTGGTTCACCTTAAGTGCAGCTGGTTTGTGACCACTCTCATCACCTTTAAATAGTCACATGATCCATCACCTGATTCCAGTAACAGAATCTCATTCTGTTTCTGACCACCGTGGAGCGAGGAAATTTTCTAGGCGCTGTTGGTGTTACACTGCTGAAGCTTAGCTGTTGCATTGCTACATTTTGGAGCCTAGTCGGAAGCAGCCTCAGTGTCTGGCTGCAGCAGTGAAGTTTATTTGTATATCCTTTTGTCCTCCTTTTCCTGTATGTGTTATTACTGTAGTAGTGATGTCTAGCATACTCACTGGCCTTGCACTATCCCAGGGTCTATGGAGAGACAGTAATGGACTAGGCACGTGACAGTGACGAGTACAAGGACTCATATAGAGACGTTAAGGGAGGGGACCAGACACAGGTTAGAGTCAGGAGGTGATCCATCCCCCACTTCCTATTGTCAAGGTCCTTCTCTCCTTTACCATCTCCATTGATACCTGTGTATCTTGCCCAACAGTTGTTGGTCCATGTGCATCTGTCACTCCATTTGTAGGACATTCACCAATCCGAGCGTGACAACCTTATATATTTGGGGCTTTTTTGATGTTGCAGAGTTTCTCTGGCATTTCTGCACCAATTAGCTAAATCAAGTTACTTCCATTTTTTTAGTATTTTGAGTGCATTTTTTATACATTGTTTTCATTGTGATTTTTTTTTCTGCTGTGGCTTTTGTCTCCTTTGGCTATTTCATATTATAAATAAAACTGCTTTGTTTTAAGCCCGCTTTAGACGCTGCAATGTATCTTACAATGTGTCGGCGGGGTCACGTCGTAAGTGACGCACATCCGGCATTGTAAGTACATTGCAGTGTGTGACAGGTACGTGCGATTGCGATTGAACGTTAAAACGTTCATCGCATACACATCATACCTGTCTCTAGAATTGCACGTCAGATTGTTCATCGTACCCGGGGTAGCACACATCGCAGTGTGTGACACCACGGGAACGATGAACAGATCTTACCAGCGTCCTGCAGCTCCCAGCCCACAATGCGGAAGGAAGGAGGTGGGCGGGATGTTTACGTCCCGCTCAGCTCCGCCCCTCCACTTCTATTGGCCGGCTGCCTCCAGGAAGTGGACGTTCACCTCCCACAGTGAGGTCGTATGGACGGGTAAGTATGTGTGACGGGGGTTACTCGTATGTGCGGCACGTTCAACAAATTGAACGTGCCACACATAAGATGGGAGCGTTGCAAATCGCATACAAGATCGTATGCGAAATTGCAACGTGTAAAGCGGGCTTCAGAAACTACCAGTTACTTAGCTTTGATAAAATTTTCGTAATAAAATCATGCGGTTTTACTTAATTTTCCCTGTGAAAAGGCACTAAAAATGCATATGCATTTTTCATCTATGGATTTTCGTCATGCCATTCAAGTCTATGGGGAAAATCAAGAAATAAAATCCATATTTACCTCTACAGAAATTTTCATGTTGCTGATTTCAAAATCACTCCGCAAGTCAGTTTATACATTGTTAACCCCTTTATGACCGCCCACTGTAGATAAACGTCGGCACTTGCTGGGCTTTGTGCAGCACTGTTGTTTTTCACAGTTGGCGGGTATGAGGGGATTGCAACCTCCAGAGTCCCGCAGGTGTAGGAATTCCGATGCAGAACGCTAGTTCTGACCGGAAACATCATAGGGACCTGAATGGATCAGGTCCCATTGATATTATCCCTTTGCTATCTTCAATATGCCTCTATCATTAGCCGCTCAGTCATATAGAAGTTTGTGAAAGAGAGTGGGCTCCTTCTCACTCCCCTCAGGCACTCCCGTGACATGATCATGGAAGAGCCGAGGGTCATTATTGCAGCAAGATCAAATGATACCTGACCCCTTAACTTAACACCTGCAGCTCTATCTCCCTTACAAGAAACGTTTAAATTTGCTTGGAAAGATCATAATTTAAAATATTTAGGTGTATACTTAACAAAATCATATGATACACTTTATAGACACAACTTCCCTGCTTTTTTTGAAATACTAAAAGCTCTACTATCTAAATGGTCAAAGCTACATCTTGCCTGTTTTGGATGGGCAGCCGCCATTAAAAATGACTGTTCTTCCAAAATTCTTATATTTGCTTAGACATTACCAATTGCAATATCAAGATCAACAATTAGGAGGTTTCAATCTGTACAAGTTCCTGTGAAGCTATAAACGCAATGAAATTTTCCATTTGGTCTTGTTGGATACCATGGAAAAGTGAACATTTGCCTTCCCAGATATGTGGAAATATTACCTTGCAATCCACCTTAGATGTATTCCAACCTGGACTACCCTAGACACAAATAGCAAGTGATCAGAAATAGAAAAAATTTGGTTGGCTACAATTCATCCAAACGCCTTCCTGTGGCCCAACTTTAAAATATCAACCTGCTGGGACCCATGGCCTTCACAAAAAATAACTGGATATTAGCCACTAAAGTCTTCCACTTCCCCTAAACCCCCAATGACTCTATTTCTCTTTACTCCATTGCGATAAGATAGCTCAATGTGAAAGGTAACTACAGCATATATTAAAGCCTGACTCTTCTCTTTTGCAATCATAATAGACGCACTCACTAATTCTGTGCTATTCTTCCCGACCCTGATGGAAAAGTTTCAGATTCCCTCCTGAGCCTATTTTACGTATATTAGGCACCTCACTGTGACATCCATAAAATTTACTATGTTTTCAAGACCAACCCCATTCAAATGCCTTTGCAGAAAAGTAACCTCAACGATAGGTTTAATCTCAGACATATATAACATACTTCTTTCACATAATATAACCAAATACTTCTATATGACCAATTAGGAATCATATCTGGGTAGAGAAATCCCATGCCTGTGTGGCAAATTATATGGACAAAGGCAGCTAAGACCTCTCTATATACAAAAAGAAAACCAATTCAAAATATGAATGCACTCTCATCAGACCAATACTGGAGATGTCTAAGAGCAGTGGGGACTCTGCCCTACATATTTTGGGATTGCGAGATTATCTCTCGATTATGGGTTGAGGTTCGTAATCTTGTATACCAAGTACTGGGCCAGAGGGTTCCATTAGATCCGTTTACTTATCTGCTAAATATCCCACCCTGGGAATATGGGTAGGGATTCGGCCAGGTTACTCCTACATACAGTGTGACCACCCATATTCTGTCCACCGCCATTAACATGAGAACGGCGGCAGCTATAGGCATAGAAGTGGTGTCTAGGTATAATAAAGTAGCTATGCGCTACGCAATGACACCACCTATAGCGCCACCTGGTGGAAAACAATGGAGTTAGCATTTTTATCTCGAAAACGGAATGAGATAGAGAAAAAAAAGTGAATTACAAAGTTGTAGGGCATCATCAATTCAATACGAATCGATACCTTGCATATAGAAATGCTATGATTAGAACGTGTAAAACTCACAAGGCTGCGGACGTGAAGCGATACCTCATGGAGACCTTCCTACAAGTCATTGGGTATGGTGGCTAACCTGACCCCATTGGACTTCTTTCTGTGAGGTCACATCAAACAGCAGGTGTATGCGACCCCTCCACCAACATTGCAGAACCTACGACGACGTATCACAGATGCTTGTGCAAACGTATCACCTACCATATTGCACAATGTGCAGCAAGATACAGTATGCTGTCCAGAGTCCAGATGTGCATTGCAGCTGACGGTGGCCACTTTGAGCATCAAAGTTAAATGAGCGCCATATGCATGACCAGCATTCAATGTTTTGGGGGGGGTCATGGGTTTCATATAGCATTTCTGTATGCAAGGTGTCGATTCGTATTGAATTGATGATGCCCTACAATTTTTTAATTCACATTTTTTCTCTATCTCGTTCCGTTTTCAAGATAAAAATGTTAACTCCGTTGTTTTCCACCAGGTGGTGCTATAGGTGATTTCATTGCGTAGCACATGGTTACTTTACTATACCTAGACACCACTTCTATGCCTATAGCTGCTGCCGTTCTCAAATAATGGCGTTGGACAGGATATGGGTGGGCACACTGTATAGTGACCTCGGCAAAATGTCTCATTGCATTGCGCTGGAAACAGAGCTCTTCCATATCAAGACCTACGGATAAGGACAAATGAGGCGAGAATAGTGGAATACCTAACCACCTGCATTAACAACCAAATGGACTTATTCCATCGGGTATCAGCATTGTGGGATCTCTATGTGGCCGGATTAAGAGATAGAAAGCTCAAGAAACAGCTTCTCTCCTTTTCACTATATCTCAGACACCCCTTGCCTATTTCTTGGTTTTCCTTTTCTCGTGTCTTTCCCGTATTATCTATGTTATTGTCGTATTTTTATTTTTTTCTAGCATTGATATAAAAATCTTTAAAATAAACAGTTTTAAAAAAAGTATGGTGGCCTGTTAGACCCAGCCAGCAGCAAGGTCTGACATGCGATTGCTAATCTGACACTGGCAGTATAATGCATTGCCAAGCTATTGCATGGCAATGCATACCAGCAATCAAACTAATAAAAGTTAAAGTTCCATAGAGGGACTAAGTAAAAAAAAAAAGATTAAAAACAAGCAAAAAAAAAAAAGAGTAAAATATTAAAAAAATAAAATCACAAAAAAACAAACGAAAACATTATACAGAATAATACACTTATCTATATAAAAATAAAATAAAACAAAAAAAGTACACATATTTGGTATTGCCACATCCAGAATAACCTTTTCTATAAACCTGTCACATTATTTAACCACTTCAGTGAACAGCTTAAAAAATAAATAAAAATTTGGTAAAAAATGTTTTTTCATCATACCACTGAAAAAAGCAATCAAAAAGTTTAACATAAATAAAAATAATATTGCTTTAAACATCATCTTGTCCTGCTATAAACAGAGCTGTATCGCCACTTATCAGTAGAAATATAAAAAAAAGTTATAGCTCTGAGAATAAAGCAATGCAAACATTTTTTTTTTCTAAAAAATGTTTTTATTGTGTACTAGCTGTACTACCCGGCTTCGACCGGGTTAATAACTGCTGTTAACAAAATAGAATGTATTAACAAAAATGTATTCTGCACACAAAAAACACAAAACAAATAGATATAAATGTAATTATAATGTCTGTCTCCCTCCCCCTCTGTATAGATCTCTCTGTCTCTCTCTCTCTTTGTCTGTCTGTCTCTTTCCCTGTCTGTCTCTGACTGTCTCTGTCTCTTTCTCCGTCTGTCTCAATCTCTTTCCCTGTCTGTCTATCTATCTCTTTCCCTGTCTGTCTATCGATCTCTGTCACTTTCCCTGTCTGTCTCTTTCCCTGTCTGTCTCTTTCCCTCTCTTTCCCTGTCTGTCTCTTTCCCTGTCTGTCTCTTTCCCTCTCTTTCCCTGTCTGTCTGTTTCCCTGTGTCTGTCTCTGTCTCTTTGTGTCTGTCTCTTTACCTGTCTGTGTCTGTCTCTTAACCTGTCTCTCTCTTTCCCTCAGTTTCCCTGTCTGTCTCTTTCCCTGTCAGTCTGTCTCTTTGTCTGTGTCTGTCTCATTGTGTCTGTCTCTTTCCCTGTCTATGTCTGTTTCTTACCCTGTCTGTGTCTGCCTCTTTCCCTGTCTGTCTCTTTCCCTGGCTGCATTGTGACACGTCAACATTCCATTTAAGGGCGTGGCTGCGCATTCTTCTGAAGTTCTGGCTGAACTGTGGCTCCCAGCTCCATTCGCTTTAATGGAGGCAGGTTTTTTGGTGAATAACTGTAAAGCGCGGGGTTAAAATTTCCCCTCAAAACATAGCCTATAACGCTTTCGGGGTCCAGAAGTGTGAGTATGCAAAATTTTGTGGCTGTAGCTGCGACGGTGCAGATGCCAATCCCGGACATGCACATGCATGCGCGCGCGCACACACACACACACACACACACACACACACACACACACACACACACACACACACACACACACATTCAGCTTTATATATTAGATTAGCGGCAAAACATTAAAAATATTGTATAAACGTGGTATTGCTTTCATCGCAGTGATCTGAAGAATAAAGCTGTCTTTTTACCTCTACTAAGGAGTAAACGGTGTTACAAAAAAAAGATACTGAATTGCTTTTGCATGTTCATTCTGCTGCCAAAAAATCGGAATAAAAAATTATCCAAAAATGTTATGTGCCCAAAAGTGGTACCAATAGAAATGTCATCTCGTCATGCAATAAACGAGCTCTCACATAACTGTCGGCAGAAATCTAGAAAAATAATAGCTCTCAACATATGTTGATGCAAACCCTTTTTTTTTGTAAAAAAAAAAACGTTTTTAGTGTGTGATAGTAGCCAAACATAAAAAAACCTAAAAAAATCTGGTATCACTGCATTTACATCTCCCTGAAGAATAGAACTGTCTGATCACTTATACCGCACGTTGATTGACGTAATAAATGAAAGTGATTCTTGACCTGCTGCTGATTTATTCATTCTACTTCCCAAAGATTGCTGTAAGGCTTGGCTAACATTTTTCCTGTGCTCTACGCTGAGCGCTTACATGTGAATCAGACAGACTCATTGACAGAAGATTCCGTATTTTGGACTGTGTCTACCTATGATCCGGCAGTGTCCATCTTTTCAGTGGTGCATAAAAGTACAGTTAACAAGTTTTGTGCACTTCTGAAAAGGATACAGCTGAACATAAACTAAAAAGAGCCCAGTGTAACTGTGCTCCCTCATTATAGTGAATGGAATACTAGGGGGTGTCACCTGAATCACGACATTCTGAGATTTAGATGGAAACCCCTAAGGGGTACTTTGCACGCTGCAACATCGCTAGCCAATGCTAGCGATGCCGAGCGCGATAGTACCCGGCCCCGTCGCAGATGCAATATCTTGTGATAGCTACCGTAGCGAACATTATCGCTACGGCAGCTTCACACGCACTTACCTGCCCTGCGACGTCGCTCTGGCCGGCGACCCGCCTCCTTCCTAAGGGGGCGGGTCGTGCGGCGTCACAGCGACGTCACACGGCAGGCGGCCAATAGAAGCGGAGGGGCGGAGATGAGCAGGACGTAAACATCCCGCCCACCTCATTCCTTCTGCATAGCCGGTGGAGGCAGGTAAGGAGATGTTCCTCGCTCCTACGGCTTCACACACAGCGATGTGTGCTGCCGCAGGAATGAGGAACAACGTCGTATCTCCTATTGGTGCGACATTCTGAAAATGTCCGACGCTACACAGATCACCGATTTACGACACTTTTGCGATTGTTTATCGGCGCATCTAGGCTTTACATGCGACATCGTTACCAGCGCCGGATGTGCGTCACTTTCAATTTGACCCCGACGATATGGCAGAAGCGATGTCGCAACGTGCAAAGTACCCCTAAGTTAGTGCTTAGCATAAAGCACAGGATAAATGTGATCCGAATATTATAGAAAAAATTCCCAATGAAAGCTTCAACTCAATCCGCAAAAAAAAACAACAAAAAAAAAAACAAGTCCCCACTCAGATCTGCCATCTGTCAATGGAAATATAGGGTTTTTTTTTACATTATTGGTAACACAAAGACTTTGAAGACTTTGAAAAGGCACTATGTCTCCCCCAAAAGAAATCCAGCAAAATCAGCACTCCCAAATCCAAATGCCGCCCTCCATTCTGAGTCCCACAATGCACCTAAACCATATTTAGCGTCCACTTTTGGCATTACTGTAGTGAGTAGTGCCCCCTTTACAGGGTGCGTTTCTCCAGAAGTATAGCACTAAAATGGCCGATTTGCAATTTTCACTCAGCAACTTCCACTGCTTGTTTTTGTTTCTGGAAAACACCCATGAAGTCAAAATTGTAGCTAAATTCCCAGAGGGGTATAGTTTCCAAAATAAAGTCACTTGTGGGAAATTTTGCTCTTCTAGCACCTTTAGGCTTTACAGTCATATGAAAAAGTTTGGGCACCCCTATTAATGTTAACCTTTTTTCTTTATAACAATTTGGGTTTTTGCAACAGCTATTTCAGTTTCATATATCTAATAACTGATGGACTGAGTAATATTTCTGGATTGAAATGAGGTTTATTGTACTAACAGAAAATGTGCAATCCGCATTTAAACAAAATTTGTCCGGTGCAAAAGTATGGGCACCTCAACATAAAAGTGACATTAATATTTTGTAGATCCTCCTTTTGCAAAAATAACAGCCTCTAGTCGCTTTCTGTAGCTTTTAATGAGTTCCTGGATCCTGGATGAAGGTATATTTGACCATTCCTGTTTACAAAACAATTCCAGTTCAGTTAAGTTTGATGGTCACCGAGCATGGACAGCAGGCTTCAAATCATCCCACAGATTTTCAGTGATATTCAGGTCTGGGGACTGGGATGGCCATTCCAGAACATTGTAATTGTTCCTCTGCATGAATGCCTGAGTAGATTTGGAGCGGTGTTTTGGATCATTGTCTTGCTGAAATATCCATCCCCTGTATAACTTCAACTTTGTCACTGATTCTTGCACATTATTGTCAATAATCTGCTGATACTGAGTTGAATCCATGCGACCCTCAACTTTAACAAGATTCCCGGTGCCGGCATTGGCCACACAGCCCCAAAGCATGATGGAACCTCCACCAAATTTTACTGTGGGTAGCAAGTGCTTTTCTTGGAATGCCGTGTTTTTTTTCCTCCATGCATAACGCCTTTTTGTATGACCAAACAACTCAATCTTTGTTTCATCAGTCCACAGGACCTTCTTCCAAAATGTAACTGGCTTGTCCAAATGTGCTTTTGCATACCTCAGGCGACTCTGTTTGTGGCGTGCTTGCAGAAAGGGCTTCTTTCGCATCACTCTCCCATGCAGCTTCTCTTTGTGCAACGTGCGCTGTATTGTTGACCGATGCACATTGACACCATCTGCAGCAAGATGAAGCTGCAGGTCTTGGGAGGTGGTCTGTGGATTGTCCTTGACTGTTCTCACCATTCTTCTTCTCTGCCTTTCTGATATTTTTCTTGGCCTGCCACTTCTGGGCTTAACAAGAACTGTACCTGTGTTCTTCCATTTCCTTACTATGTTCCTCACAGTGGAAACTGACAGTTTAAATCTCTGAGACAACTTTTTGTATACTTTTTGTATCCTTCCCCTGAACAACTATCTATATATATAATTGCCTTATTCTGTCTGTCTGTCTGTCTGTCTTGCTCCAAAATTGTGTCCTTACGGTGACACAAAGCTGATTGGCCGCTGGGCTCGCCATGGCCCCGCCCCCCCGCACGGATTGGCCGCTCGCCTCGCCTCGGCTCCTCCCCCCGCATGGATTGGCCGCTCGCCTCGCCTCGGATCCGCCCCCCCGCACGGATTGGCCGCCACTCACACTCAGACTCAGACGCACACTCAGACGCACACTCAGACGCACACTCAGACGCACACTCAGACTCAGACTCACACTCAGACTCACACGCACACTCACACTCAGACTCAGACGCACACTCACACTCAGACTCAGACGCACACTCACACTCACACGCACACTCACACGCACACACGCACACTCACACGCACACTCAGACTCAGACACACACTCAGACTCAGACACACACTCAGACTCACACTCAGACTCACACTCAGACTCACACTCAGACTCACACTCAGACTCACACGCACACTCAGACACACACTCACACTCAGACTCAGACTCACACGCACACTCAGACGCACACTCACATTCAGACGCACTCTCACACTCAGACTCACACAAACACTCACACTCAGACTCACATGCACACTCACACTCAGACTCAAACGCACACTCAGACTCACACGCACACTCACACTCAGACTCACACTCAGACTCACACGCACACTCAGACTCAGACTCACACGCACACTCAGACTCACAAGCACACTCAGACTCACACGCACACTCAGACTCACACGCACACTAACACTCAGACGCACACTCACACTCAGACTCACACAAACACTCACACTCAGACTCACATGCACACTCACACTCAGACTCAAACGCACACTCAGACTCACACGCACACTCACACTCAGACTCACACGCACACTCACACTCAGACTCACACTCACACTCAGACTCACACGCACACTCAGACTCAGACTCACACGCACACTCACACTCAGACTCACATGCACACTCACACACACACTCAGACTCAGACTCACACTCAGACTCACACGCACACTCAGACTCACACGCACACTCAGACTCACACGCACACTCAATGCCGCAGACACACAACACCCAACACACAAACACCGCGGCACACACAAATATACGCACATACCGCACAACACACACATTGCACAAAACATACCTCCCCCCAAAACACACACACACAAACCGCGCAACACACATACACAACGATACAGACACACAGCGCTCCACAAATAACGACACACAACGCAACACACAAACAACACCGCTCTCACCCCCCGCTACACCCAGACAACACCCAGAACATGTACAGCCCCTACACAAACACTTGGTAACTACACACAACAACATCTATATATATATATATATATATATATATATATATATATATAACAAAAATCATACATTAACTACACAATACGTAAATTCTAGAATACCCGATGCGTAGAATCGGGCCACCTTCTAGTGTTGAATAATCTTTGTTTTCAGATCATTTGAGAGTTGTTTTGAGGAGCCCATGATGCTGCTCTTCATAGGAGATTCAAATAGGAGAACAACTTGCAAGTGGCCACCTTAAAAACCTTTTCTCATGATTGGATACACCTGCCCATGAAGTTCAAAGCTCAATGAGGTTACAAAACCAATTTAGGGTATGTGCGCACGTTGCTTTTTACCTGCTTTTTACCTGCTTTTTTGCTGCTTTTTCTTCTGCGCTGTTTAATGACAAAATGGATGTGTTCTTCTATTCAAGCAAAGTCTATGGGAATTTGGGTTTCTTGTTCACACTATGTTGTTCAAAATGCTGCCTTTTTGTGGGAGACCTTTGGTCAAAAACTCAGTTTTTCAAAGAAGCAACATGTCAATTGTTTTTGCCATTTGGGTTTTGCACTGCAAAGCTGAGTTTTTGACCAAAGTTCTGCCACAAAAAGGCAGCATTTTGAACAACAATAGTGTGAACAAGAAACCCAAATTCCCATAGACTTTGCTTGAATAGAAGAACACATCCATTTTGGCATTAAACAGCGCAGAAGAAAAAGCAGCAAAAAAGCAGGTAAAAAGCAGGTAAAAAGCAACGTGCGCACATACCCTTAGTGCTTTAGTAAGTCAGTAGAAAGTAGTTAGGAGTGTTCAAATCAAGAAATTGCTAAGGGTGCCCATACTTTTGCACCGGTCAAATTGTGTTTAAATGCGGATTGCACATTTTCTGTTAGTACAATAAACCTCATTTCAATCCAGAAATATTACTGAGTCCATCAGTTATTAGATATATGAAACTGAAATAGCTGTTGCAAAAACCCAAATTGTTATAAAGAAAAAAGGTTAACATTAATAGGGGTGCCCATACTTTATCATATAACTGTATATATGGAGTCTGGAAACTATTCTAGAAAAATCTGTACTCCAAAAAGTAAAATAGTGCTTCTTCCCTTCTGAGTCTCACTTTGTGGCTAAGTACTGACAGTACTGTACTGTCACATGTGGGGTATTAGCATGTTGAGCAGAAATTGTGTGATGAATTTTGGTGTCACTTTTACCCATTTCCCCCTGTAAAAATGTAAAATATGGGGCTAAAACTAAATTTTTGTTTTAAAAATGTAATTTTGTTTTCACCACCCAAGGGTATAAAATTCTCTGACACATCTGTGATGTTAATATGATCACTGCACAACTAGAGTAATTCATTGAGAGGTGTCGTTTGTAAAATCAGGTCACTTATGGGGGTTCTGCTGTTCTGGCACCTCAAGGGCTCTGCTAATGTGACATGGCACATATGGTATCACTGTAATTGTAGTGACCAAAAGAATAAAGGTGCCTAATCACTAATACCGTATGGTGTACAGCATAAAAAGTAAATATATAAAGCCAATTCTTCAGCTGCTATAGATTTTGATAATTCTGTCTCCCAAAGATTGCACTATGGTGTGACTAATATTTATCTTGCGCTCTACACTGAGTGCTTTCACCAGGGATTACAGGTCAGTGTGCATGCCCAGGAATAACAGCGTTTTGGATGCAGCGTATAGGAAAGGGTTTCTGCACTTCTGATCATGCACAGTGCGCCTCTTTGAAGCCTGAAGGCGTATACCAAGCTTCAGAGGCTCAGGGTGGAAACACATCTATGCGAGTAAAATCGGTCCGACTGGGCTGAAAAATACTCGGCTGATTTTAGTTCACGTTAGGTGCGAGTGCAACGCAAGTGCGATGCTATTTCTGAGATTTTACTAGCGTGTGTAATGCGTGTGTAATGCGTATTTTTTACTATGTCATCTGCCATTCAGCGCTGCTACATGGCCGCTGACAGCAGACACAGACAGCCATGTAGCAGAGCTGAATGGCAGATGACAGCAGACACAGACAGAGCCGCACTGTCAGAATGAACTCGGGTGAACTTCACCCGACTTCATTGTCATGCTGCGGCTCTGTCTGTGCCGCGTCCTGATTAGCGGTCACCAGTGAAGGGCTCACCGGTGACCATTAATCCCCCGAGTGACTGAAGTTAGCAGCCCTCTCTCATACTCACCGATCCCCGGCGCGGCGCTGCACGGCTTTCTCACTGCTCCGGCGGCTTTTACTATTTTGAAAAAGCCGGCCGCTCATTAAAGAATCTCGTATTCCCTGCTTTCCCCGCCCACAGGCGCCTATGATTGGTTGCAGTGAGACACGCCCCCACGCTGAGTGACAGGTGTCTCACTGCACCCAATCACAGCAGCCGGTGGGCGGGTCTATACTGTGCAGTGAAATAAATAAATAAATAATTTAAAAAAATGGCGTGCGGTCCCCCCCAATTTTAATACCAGCCAGATAAAGCCATACGGCTGAAGGCTGGTATTCTCAGGATGGGGAGCTCCACGTTATGGGGAGCCCCCCACCCTAACAATATCAGCCAACAGCCGCCCAGAATTGCCGCATACATTATATGCGACAGTTCTGGGACTGTACCCGGCTCTTCCCGATTTACCCTGGTGCGTTGGCAAATCGGGGTAATAAGGAGTTATTGGCAGCCCATAGCTGCCAATAAGTCCTAGATTAATCATGTCAGGCGTCTATGAGACACCCTCCATGATTAATCTGTAAGTTACAGTAAATAAACACACACACCAGAAAAATCCTTTATTGGAAATAAAAAACACAAACACATTCCCTCATTACCAATTTATTAACCCCGACAAGCCCTCCATGTCCGGCGTACTCCACGGACCTCCAGCGTCGCTTCCAGCATGAAGGTGACAGGAGCTGCAGAAGACACCGCCGCTCCGGTCACCTCCAAGCAGCAACTGAGGTGAGTAGCGCGATCTGCTGAGGTGTCACTGAGGTTACCCGCTGTCACTGGATCCAGTGACAGCGGGTAACCTCAGTGACAGCTCAGCAGATCGCGCTACTCACCTCAGTTGCTGCTTGGAGGTGACCGGAGCGGCGGTGTCTTCTGCAGCTCCTGTCACCTTCATGCTGGAAGCGACGCTGGAGGTCCGTGGAGTACGCCGGACATGGAGGGTTTGTCGGGGTTAATAAATTGGTAATGAGGGAATGTGTTTGTGTTTTTTATTTCCAATAAAGGATTTTTCTGGTGTGTGTGTTTATTTACTGTAACTTACAGATTAATCATGGAGGGTGTCTCATAGACGCCTGACATGATTAATCTAGGACTTATTGGCAGCTATGGGCTGCCAATAACTCCTTATTACCCCGATTTGCCAACGCACCAGGGTAAATCGGGAAGAGCCGGGTACAGTCCCAGAACTGTCGCATATAATGTATGCGGCAATTCTGGGCGGCTGTTGGCTGATATTGTTAGGGTGGGGGGCTCCCCATAACGTGGAGCTCCCCATCCTGAGAATACCAGCCTTCAGCCGTATGGCTTTATCTGGCTGGTATTAAAATTGGGGGGGACCGCACGCCATTTTTTTTAATTATTTATTTATTTCACTGCACAGTATAGACCCGCCCACCGGCTGCTGTGATTGGGTGCAGTGAGACACCTGTCACTCAGCGTGGGGGCGTGTCTCACTGCAACCAATCATAGGCGCCTGTGGGCGGGGAAAGCAGGGAATACGAGATTCTTTAATGAGCGGCCGGCTTTTTCAAAATAGTAAAAGCCGCCGGAGCAGTGAGAAAGCCGTGCAGCGCCGCACCGGGGGATCGGGGAACGGTGAGTATGAGAGAGGGGTGGAAACTGACCGACAGACTGTGAGAGAGGGACAGAGATAGTGACGGACCGACAGAGAGAGAATAGAGACCGAGAGGGAGAGACCGACTGACAGGGAATAGTGATTGACAGACATTGGGAGACATCGCTCGTTTCCAGTGTTTTAGGAAACATGCGAGAAATGTATTTAGAAAATCGGATGTCACTAAGATGGTGTGAATGCCGTCCCGTGACATCCGATTTTTTACATGCTCCCATAGACTTGCATTGGAGAAACTCGCAGTAGAAACTCGCAAAAAAGCAGCATGCTGCGATTTTTTTCTCGGTCCGATTTGGACTGAGAAAAAAATCGCAGATGAGAGCTGAATCATTCACTAACATGTGTCCGATTCCAATGCGAGTTTTTCTCGCATTGCTCTACTGCGAGAAACTCGCAAGTGAGAAGCAGCCCTCAATGTGAGTTAACAAAGCCGCTGGCATGCGCAAGATTTCCAGGAACTGGTGGCGTTGGATTGGGGAAATCATGTTATCACGCCAACAGGGACATAATAACATGGAAAGAGGGTTGACTAGGCAGGGGAACTAACGCCCCTGCGACTAGTAAAGGCCCTAATTAGCATAGGAACAGCAGCATTCATAAATCATTTTTTAAAAAATGTATTTTAGTGAATAACATCAGGGCTGGTTACGCAGACAATTTAGTCATACAGATGTGAATGCTGCTAGGTTGCAGGGCATAGGGGACCTGACAGGTTCCCTTTAATGAGTATAATACTAAAACTATCAGGACCAGTGCTTTACTAATAGACTTAGGGGCACTTTGCACACTGCGACATCGCAGGCCGATGCTGCGATGCCGAGTGCGATAGTGCCCGCCCCCGTCGCAGCAGCGATATGTGGTGATAGCTGGCGTAGCGAAAGTTATCGCTACGCCAGCTTCACACACACACTCACCTGCCGTGCGACGTCCCTGTGGCCGGCGACCCGCCTCCTTGTTAAGGGGGCGGGTCGTGCGGCGTCACTGCGACGTCACACGGTAGGCGGCCAATCAGAGCGGAGGGGCGGAGATGAGCAGGATGTAAACATCCTGCCCACCTCCTTCCTTCCGCATATCCTACGGAAGCCGCAGTGAGGCCGGTAGGAGATGTTCCTCGCTCCTGCGACTTCACACACAGCGATGTGTGCTGCCGCAGGAGCGAGGAACAACATCGGACCATTGCGTCAGCGTAATTATGGATTACGCCGACGCTATACCGATGATACGATAACGACGCTTTTGCGCTCGTTAATCGTATCATCCAGGCTTTACACGCTGCGATGTCGCATGCGATGCCGGATGTGCGTCACTTTCAATTTGACCCCACCGACATCGCACCTGCGATGTCGCAGTGTGCAAAGTGCCCCTAAGAGAAGCAACACATTGTGAACAGTGGATATAACTAGAACACTGTACACTAGTACATAATAGAGATTTACAGTGGGTACCGAAAGTATTCAGACCCCTCTAAGTTTTTCACTCTTTGTTTCATTGCAGCCATTTGGTAAATTCAAAAAAGGTTTTTTTTCCTCATTAATGTACACTCTGCACCCCATCTTGACAGAAAAAAAATGAAATTTATAGAATTTTTTGCAAATTTATTAGGCTGGAAACACACCTATGCGTGTAAAATCGGTCCGAGTTGCCTGAAAAGAACTCGGCCGATTTTAGTTCACGTTAGGTCAGTGTACAATGCAAGTGCGATGCTTTTTTTTAACTGTTTCCAGGGTAGCAGAGCGTGTGTAAGGCCGGCTTCTCACTTGCGAGTTTCTCGTAGTAGTGCAATGCAAGAAATTCTCGCATTGCACTCGGACACATGTTAAACAATGAGGTAGCTCCCATCTGCGAAATGGAGATTGAAATCGGCCTGCCAAATCGGACTGAAAAAAATCGCAGCATGCTGCGATATGGAGAGTTTCTCGCACGAGTCTCTCCAATGCAACTCCATGAGAGCGTGAAAAAAAAGCATTTCACACGGACCGGCACTCACACCATCCTAGTGATATTCGTTTTTATAAATACATTAATTGCATGTTTCTCAAAACACTGGAAATGAGTGAGGTCTCACAATATCGGTCAATCATAGAGATTGACCGACATTTTGAGACCTCACTCATTTTCAGTGTTTTGAGAAACATGCGATTAATGTCAGTTGGTCTCTCCCTCTCGGTCTCTATTTTCTCTCTGTCGGTCTGTCTGTCTCTCTCTCTGTCGGTCTATCCCTTCCCCCTCTCTCATGTTCACCGATCACGGGCGCGTCGCTGCACGGCATTCACACTGCTCCGGCGGCTTCTCCTCTTTTGAAAAAGCCGGCCGCTCATTATTCAATCTCGAATTCCCTGCTTTCCCCTCCCACCGGCGCCTATGATTGGTTGCAGTCAGACACGCCCCCACGATGAGTGACAGCTGTCTCACTGCAACCAATCACAGCTGCTGGTGGGCAGGTCTATATAATGCAGTTTAAAAAATAAATAAATAATTAAAAAAAAACGACGTGCGGTCCCCCACAATTTTAATACCAGCCAGGGTAAAGCCACACGGCTGAAGGCTGGTATTGTCAGGATGGGGAGCCCCACGTTATGGGGAGCCCCCCACCCTAACAATATCAGCCAGCAGCCGCTCGGAATAGCCACATCCATGAGATGCGACTGTCCCGGGACTGTACCCGGCCATCCCGAATTGCCCTGGTGCGGTGGCAATCGAGGTAATAAGGAGTAAATGGCAGCCCATAGCTGCCACTAAGTCCTAGATTAATCATGGCAGGTGTCTCCCCGAGATACCTTCCATGATTAACCTGTAAAATTAAGAAAATGAATACATACACCCAAAAATCCTTTATTAGAATAAATAACAAAAAAACACAACCTCTTTCACCACTTTATTCAAGACCCCAAATACCCTTCCATGTCCGACGTAATCCACCAAGGTCCCTCGACGCTGTCAGCTCTGCTACATCGGAAGCTGACAGAGAGCGATCACAGACCACGACCGCTCTCTGTGAGTTCCCCGCAGCGACTGAAGTGAATCGCGCTATCAGCGATGACGTCACTCAGGTTACCCGCGGCCACAGATCTCAGTGGGAGGACTTCTGCTGTGGCCGCGGGTAACCTCAGTGACGGCACCGCTGATAGAGCCGAACACTGCGGTCACTCAGGGGATTTGCGGTCACCGGTGAGACCTTCACCGGTGACCGAAAATCAGGCCATTCTGATCGTGCGGCTCTGTCTGTGTCTGCTGTCAGTGGCCATTCAGCTCTGCTACATGGCTCTGTCTGTGGCTGCTGTCAGCGGCCATGTAGCAGAGCTGAATGGCAGATGACAGCTGCTGAGAAAAAAAATGATCACACACGAATCACACACGCATTACACACGCTATGCAAGTCATTAAATGATTAAAAAAAAGCATCACACTTGCGTTGCACTCTGACCTAACGTGAACTAAAATCAGCCGAGTTTTTTTCAGTCTAGTCAGACCGATTTTACACGCGTAGGTGTGTTTCCAGCCTACTACGTGTGTGATCCGTGTGTGATCCTTTTTTTCTCAGCAACTGCCATTGCCAGCTCTGCTACATAGTCGCTGACAGCAGCCACAGACAGCCATGTAGCAGAGCTGAATGACCGCTGACAGCAGACACAGACAGAGCCGCACGATCAGAATGAAGTCGGATGAACGTCACTCGACTTCATTGTCATCCCGCGGCTCTGTCTGTGTGGCATGGCCTTATTTTCGGTCACTGGTGAAGGTCTCACCGGTGACCGGAAATCCCCTGAGTGACCGCAGTGAGCCGCGCGATCAGCGGTGCCGTCACTGAGGTTACCTGCGGCCACAGCAGAAGTCCTCCCGCTGAGATCTGTGGCCGCTGGTAACCTGAGTGACGTCATCGCTGATAGCACGACTCACTTCAGTCGCTGCGGGGAGCTCACAGAGAGCGGTCATGGTCTGTGACCGCTCTCTGTCAGCTTCTGATGTAGCAGAGCTGACAGCGTCGGGGGACCTCTGTGGATTACGCCGGACCTGGAGGGGTATTTGGGGGTTTAATAAAGTGGAGAAAGAGGTTGTTTTTTTTGTCATTTATTTCAAATAAAGGATTTTTTGGTGTATGTCTTTATATTCTTTATCTTACAGGTTAATCATGGAAGGTATCTCGGGGAGACGCTTGCCATGATTAATCTAGGACTTAGTAGCAGCTATGGGCTGCTGCCATTAACTCCTTATTACCTCGATTGCCACTGCACCAGGGCAATTCGGGATGGCCGGGTACAGTCCCGGGACAGTCGCATCTAATGGATGCGGCTATTCCGGGCGGCTGCTGGCTGATATTGTTATTTATTTATTTTTTTAACTGCATGATATAGACCCGCCCACCAGCAGCTGTGATTGGTTGCAGTGAGACAGCTTCCACTCATCATGAGGGCGTGTCTGACTGCAACCAATCATAGGCGCCGGTGGGCGGGGAAAGCAGGGAATATGAGATTGAATAATGAGCGGCCGGCTTTTTCAAAAGAGGAGAAGCCGCCGGAGCAGTATGAACGCCGTGCAGCGCTGCGCCGGTGATCGGGGATCGGTGAGTATGAGAGAGGGGGGGAGGGATAGACCGACATGGACAGAGAGTGAGAGACCGACAGAAAGAGAGACACCGACAGACAGACCAACCGACAGAGAGAATAGAGACCGAGAGGGAGAGACCGACTGTCATTAATCGCATGTTTCTCAAAACACTGGAAATGAGAGAGGTCTCACAATGTCGGTCAATCTCTATAATTGACCGACATTGTGAGACCTCACTCATTTCCAGTGTTTTGAGAAACATGCGATTAATGTATTTAGAAAAACAAATGTCACTAGAATGGTGTGAGTGCCGGTCCGTGTGACATGCATTTTTTTGCACGCTCACATAGAGTTGCATTGGAGACACTTACGCGAGAAACTCTACAAATAGCAGCATGCTGCGATTTTTTTCTCAGTCCGATTTGGACTGAGAAAAAATAGCAGATGGGAGCTGCCTCATTGATTACATGGGTCCGAGTGCAATGCGAGAATGTCTCGCATTGCACTACTGTGAGAAAATCGCAAGTGAGAAGCCGGCCTTACACGATAAAAACTGAAATATCACATGGTCATCAGTATTCAGATCCTTTGCTCAGACACTCATATTTAAGTCACATGCTGTACATTTCCTTGTGATCCTCCTTGAGATGGTTCTACTCCTTCACTGGAGTCCAGCTGTGTTAAACTAATAGAACTTGATTTGGAACGGCACACACCTGTCTATATAAGACCTCACAGCTCTCAGTGCATGTGAGACCAAATGAGAATCATGAGTTTAAAGGAACTGCCCAAGGAGCTTAGAAACAGAATCGTGGCAAGGCACAGATCTGGCCAAGGTTACAAAAGAATTTCTGCAGTACCCAAGGTTCCTAAGAGCACAGTGGCTTCCATAGTCCTTAAATGGAAGAAGTTTGGGACCACCAGAACTCTTCCTAGACCTGGCCGTCCAGCCAAACTGAGCAATCGTGGGAGAAGAGCCTTGATGAGAGAGATAAAGAAGAACCCCAAGATCACTGTGGCTGAGCTCCAGAGATGCAGTAGGGAGATGGGAGAAAGTTCCACAAAGTCAACTATCACTGCAGGCCTTCACCAGTCAGGCCTTTATGGCAGATTGGCCCGACAGAAGCCTCTTCTCAGTGCAAGACATATGACAGCCGCATAGAGTTTGCAAGAAAACACATGAAGGACTCCCAGACTATGAGAAATAAGATTCTCTGGTCTGATGAGACGAACATAGAACTTTTTGGTGATAATTCTAAGCGGTATGTGTGGAGAAAACCAGGCACTGCTTATCACCTGCCCAAAAGAATTCCAACAGTGAAACATTGTGGTGGTAGCATCGTGCTATGAGGGTGGTTTTCAGCTGCAGGGACAGGACAACTGGTTGCAATTGAAGGAAACATGAATGCGGTAAGTACAGAGATATCCTGAAAGAACACCCTCTTCCAGAGTGCTCTGGACCTCAGATTTGGCCACAGGTTCACCTTCCAACAAAACAATTATCCTAAGCACACAACTAAAATAACAAAGGAGTGGCTTCAGAACAACTCTGTGACCATTCTTGACTGTCCCAGCCAGAGCCCTGACCTAAACCCAATTGAGCATCTCTGAAGAGACCTGATAATGGCTGTTCACCAACGTTCACCATCTAACCTGATGAAACTGGAGAGCAACTGCAAGAAAAAATGGCAGAGGATCCCCAAATCCAGGTGTGAAAAACTTTTTGGATCATTCCCAAGAAGACGCATGGCTGTACTAGCGCAAAAGGGTGATTCTACTCAATACTGCGCAAAGGATCTGAATGCTTATGACCATGTGATATTTCAGTTTTTCTTGTTTAATAAATTTGCAAACATTTCTACATTTCTGGGGGGTTTTTTCTGACAAAATGGGGTGCAGAATGTACATTATTGAGAAAAAAAATGATCTATTTTGAATTTACCAAATGGCTGCAATGAAACAAAGAGTGAAAAATGTAAAGGGGTCTGAATACTTTTCGTATCCACTGTATATGTAATTTATGGCCTATGGAGTGGGGGTAGTAACCTGTGTAGACATAGTAATGGTTGCCATAGGAGTTTATTACTTTTAGAAGTGTAGATCCAGTTTGCGCTTCTTTATTATTGTTTGAATTTATTAAACGTACTGACACTGTTGTGTAGTATTGCTGACTATAATCGATCATACATGCATAGAAATTACGATTGTCATTTGTGGTGTCCAAACATACATACAAATACTAGAGTGAGAGAAATATCCTTCCAGTTTTGAAATCACTGATTTGTCATCATAATATTGGGAACATTTCCAGATTTCTGTGTGTTTGTGTGGGGGATTTATCTGTGTTTGTGTGTGTGTGTGGGGGGGGTTCGAAGGGGGATGGGGTGTAGGGGGGTGGCATTTTTAGTAATTTATGGGAATCTGGAGATTTCCTTTATATTATGTGTACATTGCTGAAGATTTTGATTTGCTGATATATGACATGACTCATGTTAACCGTTTACTTACTGAGGCATTTAGATCTTTAAGTCATTAGGTCTTGAACAGCTGGACATGTTTTTTTTTGTATGTGCATTAAATGCATTTAAGTGCTTCAGTTCCTGGGGGATATAATGTGCCAATGCGTTCTTTATCAATTAAGCAGTTAAAGGCACTCCAGACCAGCAGGGAATCCCTACACTGCAGTGTATTGTTCCTTAGTTCTAGACACAGTATCAACTTCATACAACATAGCATTTTTGTCTTGATGACTCTAGAGCAGGAGTGCAGAATCTGCGGCCTTCAACAATCTGGGCACAGACAGGCCTGACACAGTGGTGGCTGCTCGTATGTGTTTTCTATGTTAGAGAATAGCAGAGAGTTCAGTATCACCGTAGGGATGGGTAACTCTTAGGCGGGCTTTGCACAGTACGACATCGCAGGTGCGATGTCGGTGAGGTCAAATTGAAAGTGACGCACATCCGGCTTCGCATGCGACATCGTAGTGTGTAAAGCCTAGGTGATACGATTAACGAGCGCAAAATTGTCGTAATTGTATCATCGGTGCAGCGTCGGCGTAATCCATAATTACGCTGACGCAACGGTCCGATGTTGTTCCTCGCTCCTGCAGCAGCACACATCGCTGTGTATGAAGTCGCAGGAGCGAGGAACATCTCCTACCGGCGTCACCGTGGCTTCCTTAGGATATGCGGAAGGAAGGAGGTGGGCGGGATGTTTACATCCTGCTCATCTCCGCCCCTCCGCCGCTATTGGCCGCCTGCCGTGTGACGTCACTATGACGCCGCACGACCCGCCCCCCTTAGGAAGGAGGCGGGTCGCCGGCCAGAGCGACGGTCGCAGGGCAGGTGAGTGCATGTGAAGCTGGCGTAGCGATAATGTTCGCTACGCCAGCTATCACACGATATCGTACCTGCGACGGGGGCGGGGACTATCGCGTGCGACATCGCAGCATCGGCTTGCGATGTCCCAACGTGCAAAGCCACCCTTAGTGGTGCACTGAGCGGCCATGTCTGTGACCATGTCATTGTTTAGGAAAGGAGTAGATGAAGTAAAGAGGTGGCCATGTATGAGGGCTGCCATAATCATTGTGGTTTATGGGAGATGGGAAACACTTGACTGTGTTTACAATGTGCATAAACTATACTGGAGAAACCCAAATCCATGGTCTCTTCCTTTCTGATGATATACGAGAGAGAGAAGAACCTCTATCACCCTGGTAAGCCGATGTCCTTATAATGGAATCAGCACCTATTAGATATTTTTGTTGTAATGTTTATGATGTTTTATTGCAGCTCTAATGGTTGGTTCAATTTGACAATATAAAGCCTGCTTTACACCTTACGATCCAGCATACGATATCGTATGCGATCGTAACCGCCCCCATCGTATGTGCGGCACGTTCAATTTGTTGAATGTGCCGCACATACGAGTAACCCCCCGTCACACGTACTTACCCGTCCATATGACCTCGATGTGGGCGGCGAACGTCCACTTCCTGGAGTGGGAGGGACGTTCGGCGTCACAGCGACGTCACGCGGCAGCCGGCCAATAGAAGCTGAGGGGCGGAGCTGAGCGGGACGTAAACATCCCGCCCACCTCCTTCCTTCCGCATTACCAGCCGGGAGCCACAGGACGCAGGTAAGATCTGTTCATCGTTCCCAGGGTGTCACACACTGCGATGTGTGCTACCCCGGGTACGATGAACAATCTGACGTTCAATTCATGAGAATTGAACGACGTGCGTGCAATGAACGTTTTACCGTTCAATCGCAATCGCACGTACCTGTCACACACTGCAATGTACCTTACGATGCCGGATGTGCGTCACTTACGACGTGACCCCGCCGACACATTGTAAGATACAGTGCAGCGTGTAAAGCGGGCTTAAGCCTCAGACTAAAAAAGATTGTGAGCCCATGATCTAGAGTTTTCCAATTTAATATGTGTAATTATATTGCTCCAAGATGTGTAACCCATTGCTTTTAATTAAACACTTGCCTTCAAAGAATTCATAGTGCCCTTATTTACCATTTTATAATAATGGCTTGCCCATACAATACAAGCATTTTTTACCTTTTATGTCAGCTCCATTTTCTTATAGAGTATAGTCTTTTGGTCAGTGCCCTCCCTCCTCTTGTCTGAATTGATGAATTATGTGTTAGACCCCATTCAGACTTCAGTTTTTTTTCACATACGACAAATACGGACTAAAGGGTGCTTTACATGCTGCGACATCGCTAACGACATATCGTCGGGGTCACCTCGTTAGTGTCGCACATCCGGCGCCGTTAGCGACATCGCAGTGTGTGACACCAAGGAGCGACGATCAACGAGCGCAAAAACGTGAAAAATCATTGCTCATTGACACGTCGCTCTTTTTCCAAATATCGTTGCTGCTGCAGGTACAATGTTGTTCGTCGTTCCTGCAGCATCACACATCGCTGTGTGTGACAACGCAGAAACGACGAACATCTACTTACCTGCGTCCACCGGCAATGCGGTAGGAAGGAGGTGGGCGGCATGTTCCGGCCGCTCATCTCCGCCCCTCCTCTGCTATTGGACGGCTGCCGTGTGACGTTCCTGTGACGCCGCACGAACCGCCCCCCCTTAGAAAGAAGGCGGATCGCCGGCCAGAGGGACGTCGGAGGGAAGGTAAGTCCGTGTGATGGGTGTTAGCGATCTTGTGCGCCACGGGCAGCGATTTGCCCGTGACACACAACCGATGGGGGCGGGTACACTCGCTAGCGATATCGGTACCAATATCGCAGCGTGTAAAGTATCCTTAAGTTTCATCAGTAACTTTCATGGCAGTTTCATCAGAATGTCATCCAAGTTTCCTCAGTTTGATCAGAGTGTCATCAGGGTTTTTTTCACTGATGAAAAAGAATTTCGGTGGAAACCGAACAGAACACAGATGGCATCCAAATGCTGTCAGATTTTTTCAAAGACCCATAGACTTGCATTGCTGATTTTGAGCCAACACTCGAATCAATATCAGACATGGTTATGTGATCTTGTATGGACCATTTGGTCAAGAAAAAAATCCGATATGTGAACAGTCCCCATAGACTGTCTGTAACTCCCAGACCGGCGTCCCCGCACTGTCCTGCCCCCCCTCTGCCAGCGGTGACATCGGTTCTCTCACCTGCCTGGCCGTCCTGTGGTGTCCGCCCTGTCCTCGGTTCATGCTGCTGTCTCCCGGGGCCTGCACACATCTCACAGGTCTCAGGTCTTAGTTGAAAAATTCTAGGTATTTAAGGCACATTCCACTTAAGAAAGGTGACTGGGCAACGAGTAAATTACGTTGCTAATTCTCAGGTTCTCATTGCTACTGTCTCTGCTGCTGTTATTGTGCTACATTCTGCTGTTGATCCATGTCTGTATTTCAGTGCACTCCTAATTTGCTGCTGCTGCTTCTACTATGCATGCCGGCTGGCTACCATGATATCCACTACCACCCATTGGCCACTGCCATCCGTCTATCCATCAATCCATCCATCCCGGACAAATCCACAATTATACCTGCTGCTGCTGTCACTACAACCAGAGACTGTATTGTTTCCCCTGGGGCTGCCCTCTGCTGGCTGCTTATCAGCGTGTGTACCTGCTGCCACCTCCCGTGGCAGTAGTGAAGACTGTGGTGAGATGAGACCAAAGTAGAACTTTTTGGCCTAAATGCAAAATGCTATGTGTTGCAGAAAACTAACAATGCACATCACTCTGAAAACACCATCCTCGAAGGCACACATGATAGTGGCAGGATCATGCTGTGGGGATGCTTTTCTTCAGTAGGGAAAGGGAAGCTGGTCACAGTTGATGGAAAGGTAGATGGAGCTAAATACAGGCAATCCTTTTAGAAGCTGCAAAAGACTTGAGACTGGGGAGAAGGTTCACCTATCAGAAGGACAACGACTCCAAACATGTCAGAGCTACAATGGATTGTTTTGATCAAAGCATATTCATGTGTGTGACTGGCCCAGGCACAGGCCAGACTTAAATCGAATTGAGAATCTGTGGAAGATTTGAAAGCCATTACCTATCCCCCATTTCCTTGAGATGGCTGGATTGTCATTGTAAATAAGCACTTGTACCTTGCCCCTCCCACCCCCCCACCTCATTGTAGATTGTAAGCTCTCACGAGCAGGGTTGCCTTTTTTCCCTTTAAATATTGTATCTTCTATAACTGTTACTTGTTTGTATATGATCCTCCTGAATTGTAAAGAGCTGTAAAGAGCTGCGGAATATGTTGGCGCTATAGAAATAAATATTATTATTAATAAAACTGCTGATCACAGACGCTTCCATCCAATCTCACTGAGCTAGAGCTATTTTGCAAAGATTAGGCAAAAAGTCAGTCTCTAAAAGTGCAAACCTGGTAGAGACATACCCCAAAAGACTTGCAACAGTGATTACAGCAAAAGGTCCTACAAAGAATTGATTCAGGGGCTGAATACAAAAGCATGTCACAATTTTCAAATTTATATTTTTAAAATATTTAGAAAGCCTTGTATCATTTCCTTGACACCTCACAATTAGTTGCTACTTTGAGTTTGTGTATCACATAAAAGCACAATAAAATACATTTAAAGGGGTGGTTCACTACTAAAGCGGGCTTTACACGCTGCGACATCGCTAGCCGATACTAGCGATGGCAAGCGTGATAGCACCCGCCCCTATCGTTATGCCAATATGTGAAGATCGCTGCCGTAGCGAACATTATCGCTACAGCAGCGTCACACGTACTTACCTGCTCGGCGACGTCGCTGTGACCGGCGAACCGCCTCCTTTCTAAGGGGGTGGTTCGCTCAGCGTCACAGCCACGCCACTAAGCGGCCGCTCAATCAAAGCGGAGGGGCGGAGATGAGCGGGACGAACATCCCGCCCACCTTCTTCCTTCCTCATTGCTGGCGTGTGGCAGGTAAGGAGAGGTTCCTCGTTCCTGCGGCGTCACACGTAGCGATGTGTGCTGCCGCAGGGACGAGGATCAACTTCGCCCAAGCGACAGCAGCGATAATTGGGAGAGGACCCCCATGTCAACGAGGAGCGATTTTGGACGTTTTTGCAACGATCCAAAATCGCTCATAGGAGTCACACACAACGAGATCGCTACAGCTGCCGGATGTGCGTCACAAAATCCGTGACCCAAACGAGATTGCTGTAGCGATCTCGTAGCGTGTAAAGCCACCCTAAGCTTTACTAGCCACATCGATATAACATTCAGAGACAAGGCTTTTCTGAAATACCTTGTGTTGGCAATAGTGCCTCTGAGTGGCGCTATTGTGGTCCGCTCTTTCCTATTGTGTGACCTCCGGGCTCTGTGATCTCTGAAATCTGGTGATGTCACATCAGCTTCCAGTTGACCTGACATCACCAAGGCCGGCCCTAGAGTCTGTGAGTGACAGGGCTGTGGGCGGAGTTTCACCGCTTGTCACACCCCAGCATCTCGTGCGTTCCTGTCACGCTTCCTGGGCCCCGGCGCCGCCTGTCACTCACCGCTCCGGTCTCCGGTACTCCTGCCCACGGCGGTCCCTCTCACTCCCCCTCCTGTGCGTCCTCCGTGCCTTCCGCTCGCCGGTCCCGCGTTCCCCTATGACCCAGGACGCTCTGCCTGGCCCCCCTGCATCTCCTTCACCTTCCTCCTTGCTTCCTGCACTGGTCTCCGGCACTCGGGCCTCGTGCATGCACATTAGGGCGCGGGTGCGCTCACTCATCTCTTCTTAAAGGGCCAGTATCCCGGGAACAGGATATGGCTGGTACAGGTACAGGGTATTTAAGACTTCCCTTTCCAGGTGGCCGGCACCTGTTCAACGTGTTTCCATAGCTAGGTGTTCAGGTCCCTCTGTGCCTTGTCTCCAGAATAACATTGTCTCTTCCGCAGAGCCCGTTTGCCATCCTGACCTTGTCCAGATTGCTGATTCCCCCGGAAGTGTCCCGGTGACTGTCTGCTGTGGATCCCGCCATCTTCCATCAGCCTGTACCCATCACCGATCCCCAATTCCACCTGGTAACTTCATCCTGCACGTCTCGCTGGATCCGGACCCCATCTGCTGTTCCTACCCGGCACCTGAACCCGGTTCCAGTGATCCGTCCTGCCTACGGTTCCCTTTGGAACATTTCCTGCGCAGACCTCTGAAGGACTCAGACTCCGTACCCCTAGTGTTCTGGCTACCGTGCATCTAGGCCCTCTGGTGGGGTGATCGGACAGTCCTCTCTGGGGGAGTCCGGTGCACGGTCCCGTGAATCCACCTCCAGGACGTAACAGATTGAACAGGCCATGGATTCCACCGGAGCACAAGCGTCCCAGCTGGCTGGATTACAACAAGAACTGGTATGACAACGCGAGACCCAATCTCGCATGCTGGCCTTCATGTCATCAGTGGACACCCGTCTGAATAATCTTCAAGCAACAGCCACATCCCTGTCGGATCAGAACACAGCAGCGGCTTCCGTAGTGGCTTCCTCGTCAACCTCGAGACTCCGCCTAGCTTCTCCGCCCCGGTACGCCTGGGACACCAAGACCTGTAGAGGTTTTGTAAATCAATGCTCGTTACATTTCAAGTTGCTTCCACACCTTTTTGCCTCTGATCAAGCAAAGGTGGCCTTTCTAATGTCCCATCTGGAGGGTGAAGCATTGGCCTGGATAAATCCCTTGTGGGAGAAGGAAGATCCGGTGACTACCGACATCCGGGGATTCCTTGAGGCCTTCCGTAACACCTTTGATGAACCGGGACGCACCTCCACGGCCGCCTCATCACTCCTCCGGCTACACCAAGGAACCCTAACGGTTGGCCAGTACGCCATCCGGTTCCGTACTAATTTGCATGCGACGGGGCAGAGCATGCAAATTAGCCATGTGGTGAAGTGGAGGCAGAGTCATTGGAGCAGACAGGACGTGTCATCGCTGGGCCTTGCAACAGTGTGGTGAGGTCATCACTCTGCGACCTCATTACACTTCTGCAAGTAACAGCGGCTGAGGTGGCGAGGACGCGGCAGCCAGCGGGGACAGGTAAGCGCTGTGAGCTGAAGACATTCGCCAGGGGGTGTGTGAGGTGGCCTGCCCGCTCATCTCAGCCCGGGGGGGCCCGCTTATCTGAGACCGGGGGAGGTGGTGAGGTGGCCCGCCCGCTCATCTCAGCCCAGGGGGGCCCGCTTATCTCAGACCGGGGGGGTGGGTCAGGTGGCCCGCCCGCTCATTTCAGACCGGGGGGATGAGGTGGTGAGGTGGCCTGCCCGCCCGCTGATCTCAGCCCAGGGGGCCCTGCTGTGATCTCAGCCCGGGAGGGGGCTGATCCCAGGCAGGTTCAGCTGATCTCAGACTGGGGGCGCCTGCCGATCCCAACCCCTGCCTTGCCTCAGCTAGATGCGCGGGAGGGCACTGAATTGCATCACGGGCAGGTGAGTATAATGTGAATCATGTGTTATGTGCTGCCTGTATGTGTTATGTGCTGCCTGTATGTGTTATGTGCTGCCTGTATGTGTTATGTGCTGCCTGTATGTGTTATGTATAAGATATGTGTGTCCTGTATAGTGTGCAATATGTAGCTGTCTGTCTATGTATACTATCTGTGTATACTGTCTGTCTATGTACACTATCTGTGTATACTGTCTGTCTATGTATAAAATCTGTGTATACTGTCTGTCTGTCTATACAAGGGTGTGTCCAGCTCACCTCACTGCTTCAGGAGACCATCATCCCACCATGGAGGGATCCATTTGGAGTCAGCCCGCTCCCTTGGCATCCAGAATTCAAAAAAAGTTGATCCAGCACGGTTCCAGTAATTTAAAATAAAAGTCCTTTATTGAAGAAATATTAAAAAATCCATCATGCCATGCTAGGAGGACGCGTTTCGAACTAGTTGTTCTTACTCAGTTTCGTCAGTCTTGAGAATGAGTAAGGACAACTAGTCCGAAACGCGTCCTCCTAGCATGGCATGATGGATTTTTTAACATTTCTTCAATAAAGGACTTTTATTTTAAATTACTGGAACCGTGCTGGATCAACTTTTTTTGAATTCTGGATGTCTGTCTGTCTATGTATACTATCTGTGTATACTGTCTGTCTATGTATACTATCTGTGTATACTGTCTGTCTATGTATACTATCTGTGTATATAGTCTGTCTGTCTGTGTTTTATGTGTATGTGTATGTCTGTGTAAACTATATGTATGTTTATACTTTCTGTCTGTGTATCCAGTCTGTCTGTGTATACTGTCCATTTGTCTGTGTATACAGTCTGTCTGTCTGTGTAATTTTCTGAGGGAAATAACTTCAATAGTGCTAACACTTTTGGCCATGACTGTGTATGTGTGTGTACATATATATATATATATATATATTATACTGTATATACATACATACATGTTTTTGCAAGAGTGGCAGTGAGACTGTAGGAAGTTTGAGTGGTGGAGGCGGAGCTGGGGGTGGAGCCTGGGCGGAGTCCCAAGGGGGCCTGAAAATTTTGCCAGTATGGGGCCCTGAAATTCCTAGTGGCAGCCCTGACTGTATAGCTTATGGTTATGTGTTTAGTTACTCTCGAGACTGTATTATATGACCCCACATTTCTCATTTTATTGTACTCTCCATGTTGTATAGATTATAATGGATGCTGTATGCA
This sequence comes from Anomaloglossus baeobatrachus, assembly GCF_048569485.1. NCBI lineage: Eukaryota > Metazoa > Chordata > Amphibia > Anura > Aromobatidae > Anomaloglossus > Anomaloglossus baeobatrachus. The sequence continues at coordinate 453,088,535 of NC_134356.1, forward strand.
CCAAGTAGAACAGTTCATTCTCCCACAATGTCTTGAGTGCTGATGATTTTGCTGAAATCTACAACACACAAGATTTTTTTTTCTTAGGCCATAATCACATAGCGTTTGCCACTACATTATGTGGCTCCAACAGAACTTATGTTCAGAACCCTGCAAAAAGGTATTCGCTGATGGAGCCATTGGATATAATAATGCAGACGGACTCACAGCGTGCACTGTTGAACATCATTTTTGGTCGTATACCATAGAAGGCGGGCATGAAAACGTAGTCAATTACATCTTGCTGCCCACCTCAACAAGGCGTATATGGCCGAAAATGATGTCCGACAGATCACACTGTGATTGTATGGACCATTGTAACCATTGTCAGCACATATGCCCAAATCTGGTTTTGTGAGGATTTGGATGTAAGCACTGACATTGCCACTGAATGTAGTGACAAACAATATGTGACACTGCTTCACTTATACAGAATCTAATGGTGGCAAGTACTATTAATATAATATGGAGCTATCCTCTCTTCCTTCGTGAGGGCAGTACTTAAAGATCTGTAATATTGAAGCTGGACTGGTGTAAAGAAGTATATATAAATGTACACTGTGTGCGAGGGGCCTCACCTTTCTGCAGTCCTCTACAGTACAATTGATTAGATCTAGTTTCTAAGTATATAGCATATAACATATAGACATATGACAATGCTCGGGACATATTAGCGTGGCTGTGTGCTTGCTTTTATGCGTCTACTAATATGACTGATATAGCCAAGCCTAGTAATTAGAAGGGAGGTTCTACTTTTTATGATCGTGTTGTGTATTTTCAAGAGAAACAATGCATATAATAGTGAAGACATTACGTTCTACAGTATTTCTGAGCGATATCATTTCCTGTATTATGGACTTCCCAGCATATTTTACGGAAGGTATTGGAACAAGATGTGAACATTTCCTGTTTCATTAACTATTTCCTTTCTAAAGGGATATGGCTATGAGTCACTACTTGTCACTGGAATAATTAATCTAGTATGGGCAGTGTAATTTTTTTTTTCAATTGTTGTCTTGGTTGATCAGTTAGAAATTTCCTAACAAGAGTAATAAATGTGACTGTAATCACAAATATATGAGTCATTCCATAAAACCAGATTCACACAACTAAAATGTACTTTACACGCTGCGACATCGCTAGCGATTGCTAGCGATGTCGAGTGCGATAGCACCCGCCCCCGTCGTATGTGCGACCTTTGGTGATCGCTGCCGAAGCGAACATTATCGCTAAGGCAGCGTCACACGCACATACCTGTGCAGTGACGTCGCTGTGACCGCCGAACAATCCATCATTCAAGGGGGAGGTGCGTTTGGCGTTACAGCGACGTCACCGCGACGTCACTAAGCGGCCGTCCAATAGAAGCGGAGGGGCAGAGATGAGTGGGACGTAACATTCCGCCCTCCTCCTTCCTTCCGCATTGCCGGTGGACGCAGGTAAGGAGATGTTTGTCGTTCCTGCGGTGTCACACATAGCGATGCGTGCTGCCGCAGGAACGACAAACAACATCGTACCTGCATCAGCAACAATATTAAGAAAAGGAGCGACGCGTCAACGATCACCAATTTTGGACAATTTTGTGATCGTTGATCGTCGCTCCTTGGTGTCACACGCTGCGATGACGCTACCGGCGCCGGATGTGCGTCACTAACGACGTGACCCCGACGATATATCGGTAGCGATGTCGCAGCGTGTAAAGCACCCTTTAGACTTTTTTTACAGGGTCCCCAAATTATACCGTATTTTTCGCTTTATAAGACGCACTTTTGTTCCCCCAAATTTTGGGGGAAAGTAGGGGGTGCGTCTTATAATCCGAATATACGGGGGGGGGTGTATATATATATATATACACACACTACAGAGTCCAGGGGAGGTGCGGGCAGCTCTGGAGCTCTGCTGGGGGACTTATGAAAGCTGGGAGCAGAAGCCTTTGATCTCCTGCACCCGCTCATATAATATGCACAGCTGCTGTCCACCACCATGGTGCTGAAAGTGCACCGCGGTGATAGGCTGGGGCAGCAGTGTATATTATATCTGCCTGCCCCTTCTTTGATTGCACATGCCCCCTCCCCCGTGTTAGCCATGTCCCCTATGCTGCTGCAAACAGTAAAATAATAAACTTTTTACTCACCTCCTCCAGCGTGTCTGCCAGGCCTCCCTCCTGCTGCTGTGATAAGGCACAAGAGATTTCACTCTGCCGTGCCGATCACATGACCAGCCGAGAACCAGGAAATGCAGGAGGCCGGAGATCAACCCCGAGGAGGGGACACAGACAGGACAATGCTGGAGAAGGTAAGGAAAGTTTATTTTCCTAAAAGCAGCAGCATGGGGCGATATATAACACAGAGAGCTGTGTGCCAGCAATAGTGGGCCATGTGCCGCTACATGGGGCCGTGTGCCAGCAATAGTGGGCCGTGTGCCAGCAATAGTGGGCCGTGTGCCGCCACATGGGGCCATGTGCCAGCAATAGTGGGCCGTGTGCCGCCACATGGGGCCGTGTGCCGCCACATGGGGCCGTGTGCCGCCACATGGGGCCGTGTGCCGCCACATGGGGCCGGGTGCCGCCACATGGGGCCATGTGCCAGCAATAGTGGGCTGTGTGCAGCCACATGGGGCCGTGTGCCGCCACATGGGGCCGTGTGCCGCCACATGGGGCCGGGTGCCGCCACATGGGGCCATGTGCCAGCAATAGTGGGCTGTGTGCAGCCACATGGGGCCGTGTGCCACCACATGGGGCCATGTGCCAGCAATAGTGGGCTGTGTGCAGCCACATGGGGCCGTGTGCAGCCACATGGGGCCGTGTGCCGCCACATGGGGCCGGGTGCCGCCACATGGGGCCGGGTGCCGCCACATGGGGCCGGGTGCCGCCACATGGGGCCATGTGCCAGCAATAGTGGGCTGTGTGCAGCCACATGGGGCCGTGTGCCGCCACATGGGGCCATGTGCCAGCAATAGTGGGCCGTGTGCAGCCACATGGGGCCATGTGCCGCCACATGGGGCCGTGTGCCGCCACATGGGGCCGTGTGCCGCCACATGGGGCCGTGTGCCGCCACATGGGGCCATGTGCCAGCAATAGTGGGCTGTGTGCAGCCACATGGGGCCATGTGCCGCCACATGGGGCCATGTGCCAGCAATAGTGGGCTGTGTGCAGCCACATGGGGCCGTGTGCCACCACATGGGGCCATGTGCCGCCACATGGGGCCATGTGCCAGCAATAGTGGGCTGTGTGCAGCCACATGGGGCCGTGTGCCACCACATGGGGCCATGTGCCGCCACATGGGGCCATGTGCCAGCAATAGTGGGCCGTGTGCAGCCACATGGGGCCGTGTGCCGCCACATGGGGCCGTGTGCCGCCACATGGGGCCGGGTGCCGCCACATGGGGCCGGGTGCCGCCACATGGGGCCGGGTGCCGCCACATGGGGCCGGGTGCCGCCACATGGGGCCATGTGCCAGCAATAGTGGGCTGTGTGCAGCCACATGGGGCCGTGTGCCGCCACATGGGGCCGTGTGCCGCCACATGGGGCCGGGTGCCGCCACATGGGGCCGGGTGCCGCCACATGGGGCTATGTGCCAGCAATAGTGGGCTGTGTGCAGCCACATGGGGCCGTGTGCCGCCACATGGGGCCATGTGCCAGCAATAGTGGGCCGTGTGCAGCCACATGGGGCCGTGTGCAGCCACATGGGGCCGTGTGCAGCCACATGGGGCCATGTGCCAGCAATAGTGGGCCGTGTGCAGCCACATGAGGCCATGTGCCAGCAATAGTGGGCCATGTGCCGCCACATGGGGCCGTGTGCCGCCACATGGGGCCGTATGCCGCCACATGGGGCCATGTGCCAGCAATAGTGTGCCGTGTGCAGCCACATGGGGCCGTGTGCAGCCACATGGGGCCGTGTGCAGCCACATGGGGCCGTGTGCAGCCACATGGGGCCGTGTGCAGCCACATGGGGCCGTGTGCCGCCACAGTGGGCTGTGTGCCGCCACAGTGGGCCGTGTGCCGCCACAGTGGGCCGTGTGCCAGCCACAGTGGGCCGTGTGCCAGGCATAGGGGACATGTGGCATCACTGGGCCATATCCAGATTCAGAGGGCTAATTTTAGGATGGGGGGGCTATGAGGGACATATACCCTATATGATTTGTCAGACAGACACTGGCATTATAAGACGGACCCCATTTATTAAAAAATTCTCTATTCCTTCACCAAATTTGGGGGTGCGTCTTATAATCAGGTGCGTCTTATAAAGCGAAAAATACGGTAATTGTTTTCCATTCCTTCTTTCAAATAACTATCGTCTTATAAGACTTGTGGTAATAATATCCATATTAAAGAATTTATTTTGGTATTTTTGCCTATGGTGATTTATACCATGTCATGTTGTACCAGGATAATATCTTCTGCCAAGTCCAGTTCCTCATTAAAGAGGTTTTCCCACAAACAATGTTCATTTTAAAGTTGATTTTAATCAATAAATCTTAATAATAATAATAAGTTCCATAATTGGATGTGTTTAAAAAAAATGTTCATGTGGTGAGATAATCTTATATACAGTATGTGTCCCTGCTACGTGCTGTGTAATGGTCGTGTCTTCCCATACAGGGACAGGGTCTGATCACAGCTCCTGGGCCGGGGAGGAAGTAATAAAGTATACAAACATTTCAGCTTGGGATCACAAATAATTCTTTCTATGAGGTAAAATATTTTTAAAACACCTACAGGGAAATGCTTTTTCTCACAAAAAGAATCAGCTGTGATCCCATGCTCTGCTATCTGTAAACTCTTTTGCATCCTCCCTGGCCCAGGAGCTGTGGTATGATCACACCATGTCCCTGTACGGTCAGACACAGCCATTACACAATACATAGCAGGGACACATACTGAACATAAGATTATCTCAACACAGGAATATTTTTTTTAAACATATCCAATTGTATAAATTATTATTATTCTGAGATCTGTTGATGAAAATCAACTTTGAAATTAACTTTGTTTGTGGGAAAACCCCTTTAAGTTTTATGCTGTTGGAAGCTTTACGCTGTAAAGAATTGGGTAGATCGTTGTTAAAGGGGTTCTCTGAACATCATAAATGGCTAGAGTTACAAAGTTGTTTTTCACAAATAAGATAATTTACTTTGTATTAAAAATTCTCTCCAGTCTACATAACATAGGGATATTTTATTTGTTTACTGTTCGTTGTCTAGGTTACCGGCCACCTCTGGAGTCTGTCAGTAGTGGATCGCATTTTTATAAGCTCTTTGCACTCCTCTAATGTTACATAGAAAAAGCTGCCTCTACTTGCAGCATACAATTGGTGCCAACTGTTCAACCATGCCACTAGTCTGAACTGTCAATCAGGAAGGAGTGCATCGCCACTTGGCAGACTGGACGTTGGGTGGCTGGGATGCATTGCACTCCTAAAGATACAGCATGAGACAACCTCCTTAAAGGGGTCACTCAAGGGGTCATTCGATGTGACTGTAGACTTGGGAATCCTCACAACATGGAGTGTCTGCACTGTCAGGATTCTCTGGTACCGGGAGCAGGCGATCTTGTGACCATAAGTATGTGACTTGTATACTTCAGGCCACATTCTGACTAGATCTTGGCGCACTCTGTTCACTTGTATTGAGTGAGACCGTGCACTTCTAGTCGGTCACGTGACAGCATGAATGTAAATCACACAGTTGTGGTCACGTGCCCGTCTCCTCCCGGTATCGTAGAACCTTGTCAGTGCGTACACTGCATGCCGTTAGGATTTACAAGTCTACAGTCACATCAAGTGACTGTAGACTTGTGCCCCAAGCCTGATCCCCTTTAAAGCAAACTAATTTTCAATTAAATTTAATTAGTAGTAGTGGGGAGCAGCAACTCTTAGGCTATGTTCACACCTACTGTATCCTCACCCATCCCTCGTAGACTGTGAGCCCTCGCGGGCAGGGATCTCTCTCCTCCTATACCTGTCTGTGTCTTGTATTGCTTATGATTATTGTACCTGTCCCTATTTTGTATACCCCTTTCACATATGAAGCACCATGGAATAAATGGCGCTATAATAATTATTAATAATAATAATAATAATAATAATAATTTCCATTCAGAAAATCTGTTTGCTTTGTTTTGAAGAAAATTTTGAAAAAGGATTAATTGCTTAATTGATGCAAATAAAAACAGAAATGCTACTGATTATGGGGTCTGTCTGGGTTATTGTGAGTCAATTTTTTTTTTTACATCTCAAAAACTGACACATAACAATATCCAGACAGACCTTGTAATAATCAGTGAGGTCCTTGGCGTTGACATCAGTTATGTAATGGATCAGTTTTGAACATTTATTTATTTTACTCATTTATATAGCGCTATTAATTCTACAGCGCTTTACAGATGTGATAATTAATTCTTATTGTCTCTTTATTGAAACAGACGTACGGAATGTCCGAATGAAAGTGTGAACCTGGCCATAGCTGACTGTTGTCAGCTTTTCTGGCACCTAATTATGTGTGACAGGAAGCGCTGAAATGAATAATACCGTCATGCTGTGACTTTATGCTATCACAAGGCTTGGCATACAACTGTGCTACACCACTGCCACCCAGTGGACTTTTGATTTAATGATGCACAGCTGACATGCTACTGATCCCTTGTTACACCAGGTTGATGAGGGTCATATTATAAAATTTATTGTGTCATCTGTATGTTATTTAATATGTGACGTGAAAATATCATATGACATTTAATAATGTTCAGTGTTTTTGGTAGCTGCACATAACATGTTTATCCATTCACTTCTACAAATATTCCAAAAACAGCCAAGTAGTGAATGGATGGCGCACAGCATGGACAACCTCATCTGCATTCACAGCAGCCATTGGGTAGGACGGTTAGTGGAAGTTTTGGAGGTAAGTGCAGTTTTGGAGGCAGGGGCATAACCACCACGATTGCAGGGGTCATGACTGCAACCGGTCCCGGGAGTACAGGGGGCCCGCCACCGGCCCCAGCACCTGTTTCAGTTGGATGTGCATCTAGCTGAAATACATCGCAGCACAGGGTCCTGCCAGGTCCCTGCACTGCGATGTGCCAGCCGCCTATTAAGGCTATTCACTGTTTCCCATGACCATAATCCTGGGCATGAGGAGCAGAGAATATGCTGGCACAGCTTAGAACACTGTAAATTGGTGCACATGGTACTGACGTCATGCGCTGCGTCGCTTACAATGCTGGCCAGCATGCCAGCGCCTGAGGAGAATGCCGCGGGAGCGGTGGGAAGGTGAGTGTAATTATTTAATTTTTTTTAAATCTGTGGCACACTGGGGGTTCATAGTTACCAGGATGGGGACGTTATGTGGCGCTATAATGCCAGGATGTGGATATGATGTGGCGCTAAATACCAGGAAGGGTGCATGATGTGGTGCTATATATCAGGATGGGGACATGATATGGCCCTATATACCAGGATGGAGACATGATGTGGTGCTATAATACCAGGATGGGGACTTGGTGTGGTGTTATATACCAGGATGGAGACATAACGAAGCTATATACCAGGATGGGGATATTTATCAGTATGGGGCTGTATACCAGGATGTGGTCAGGATGGGGACATATGGTAGGATGGGGCTATATACCAGGTTGGGACATCATGAGGCCCTATAAACCAGGATGGGGACAGGAAGCTATATATACCAGGATAGGGTCATATATAGCTTGATGGGGATATATATATACTAGGATTGGGACATGATGGGGAAATATATACCATGATGGGGACATTCACCAGAATGGGGCCATGATGGGGACATGATGGAGACATATATACCAGGCTGGAGCCATGACGGAGACATATACCATTATATAGTCATGATAAGGCCATACACCAGGATGGGGGACATATTTACCAGGAAGTGGCCCAGGATTGGGCTAGAGAGTGTATAGGACATTTCTCATTAGGTCACTACTACACAATTAAGTGAATGGGGGGGGACCTCATGTCTTTACAGGTTTTCCAATGCTATCATGGCCCATTTGGGGGGTGGGGCAGATCAAACTTTGCACCTGGGCCCATCGGACTCTAGTTACGCCACTGCCCCTGAACCTCAGGGCATGATCACAGTGGTGACCCCTTCGACCGTGATCGCTTCGCCCCTACATAAAGCAATGCATACAATAGTGGTAACTGACTGTGCTAAACCCAACATGGCCCTATGTGCAATAACTTCCATATGATAACATCTGTCTTTTCCATTAACAAAGGAGTATTATCATGTAGAGTAAATAAAAAACATTTATTCTGCCCTGGAGGTATTTTCTTTGGAGGGGGAGGGGGTAAAAGATGGGAAAAAGGTAAAAATGTAATGTCCCTCCCACAGAGGAGTAAAGAACTGGTCACTGAGTGGTGCAGTAACATGTAGTAGTGGCGCTGAGGATACCAGAGATGGCGGGAAGACTCAGGGAGCAGACAAGAGCAAGGTCGTAAAACAAGCCAGGGTTTAGGTAACCAGGAGAGTGTGTACAAACACATAGGACAGGCAAAGGCGTAGTCAGGAAGGAATCCGAAGTCAGGAGCTAGACAGGAACGAAAAAGGCAGGGGGGAGAAGGCAGAGACAAGTCAAAGTACAGACAAGGCTCGAATACCAAGATCAAATCGCTGAACAACCAGGAGCCAGGTGCTTACCGCAACTAACCAGAGAATATGACTGGCGCCGCTTCGGGCGTGAACATGCCCAAATAAAATTACCTGAAACCAGCACTTGTGATTAAGCACCTCCCACAACCGGCAATTGACCAAGTGTAGGGAACAGTCCGTCACAGGTCAAAGAATAACAATACAGCACTTAAGATGCGGCACAAATGCGGATATAGGCTTCACAGGAGGACACAACAGAAGGCACCGGCGCAGGAGCCGCACTGCAAGTTTGGGCCGTGACAAAAAAAAGTAAACCAGAAAAGATATGAAAAATAAATTACCTCTTCCCTACTAACCAGGTCCACATCTCGAGCACATAATTTTCCTACATAGACCATATTGTATCACAAAATAGTCAAATTTAACGTGGGATTATTTTTCTTTGCTTTAAAAAAAAAAAGTTATTTAAAAAAGTATATGTTAAAAAGATCCTCGCAATATTAAATTATTTTCCATAAAATAAAATACCAATAAATGAAAAAATAAATGCAGTATATACAGTACTATGAAAGAGTCTTTTTATAATTTACAAAGAACTCTTCATGTATGTTTTTTTTTTTCGTTTAAAGATCAAGAGGATCTGAGCGCAACTAATAGGTCAGGGAAAACATTTCCATAGGAAACATGAAGGAATGTTAGCCCCTCTTGTTCAAAATGACAGGAAATCTCCAAAATGTCCAAGAGCCTAAAATGGTTAAAAAATGAAGCCCTATGTGTTATGCAAAAAAAAATAACTAGCTGAAAAAATGTATACTTAATTAAGTGGCAAAGAAACTCTAGAAAGTGTCAGATCATGCAGTCTAAAATTATATTTGTTATTAATATGTTAAAGAAATTGACACAAAATAAAGTAACTTTTCCTAGTTATTGCAATGAAGTAAAACACTCCAGTCACTAACGATAATTTACTGATAATTTCTAGTGAACACGGCTTCCATAAACATTGTTTCTTTGGTGAGATTTCAGAGGTCGTTGTTTCCTGATGCAGTTTTGAAGGTTGTTTTATGCATTTTGGAACGTTTTTCGATGGAGATTTTTGTAACCTTATGCTTAGACAGTGCCTAATTTGGAGAGAGAACCGGTCATGTAAAAAAACTGTATTAACCTGCTGATTAATAGAGCTTTTGAACCTGCCCGACGCCTGCACAATAAACTCCACTGCTGGGAGGAAATTAACTTTAATCCTCCCGGCAGCGCTCAGATCTCCTTCACGGAGTCGGTGCGGGTTCAGTCACTGCTCTGTGTATTGAAAGCGACGGCTGTTACTGCGGTCCCCGCACTGAATGCCAGCTAGTTCTAATGATGAGAGGCCACAAGTCAGTGCAGGACAGGGGGAGTTCCCGCCCCTCATGTTCTGCGACTGTTAGACAGCAATTCAGCATGCAGGGATTGCCTGCCAAAAACGTTTATGCCTGAGCCATGTTGGCTACTGGCATTGCTGTGACTGGCTGGCCGCATCGCATCATTGGGTCTTTTATAGGTTTTCTGCCACGAAATGCAGGTCTGTGAACTCAGTGACCTCCCCTGAAGTGAAGTCACATGAGGTTAAGTTACCTGTGGTCACAGGTGGAGGACCATGGGAACCTTCCAGCTGCGACCACAAATAACCTGAGTGACGTTGGGGTCACAAAAAGCATGGGTCTGCCCAGCCTGAGAATACCAGTCTTCAGCTGTTGACTTTATTATGGCTGGGTATCAAAAATTGGTGGGACCGCACACCGTTTTTTTTAAATTATTTATTTAAATAATTGCAAAAAAGCTGAATGCGGTGACGCTTAATTTGATACACAGCCAAGATAAGCACACTGATGAGGGCTGCAGCCTGTATCCGTATGCTTTATGTGTGCTGGGTATTATAATATGGGGGGATCCTAAGCTAAATTTTTTATTTATTTTTACACCACAAGAGGTGCATACAGCGTGTGTGAGTCCATGCAATCACGCACGCTGTCAGACAGAATGGGGGTGCAGTCTGAATGCAACCAGAGACGCCGAAACACCAGTAGAGACGCACGGACAGCGTCTGTGATTGTTTTCAGTGAGACACGCTCTCACACAGGGTGGGGGCGCGTCTGACTGCAACCAGAGACGCGGGGACTGTCGGTGGGGGGGGCAAAGCAGTGCATATGCATATGCATGAAAGATAATGAACGGCCCCGGAAATAGCATAAGTGGCCTGGAAGCTGCAGCCACACGAGAGATTCAATAAGTATAACACACCTGCTTTCCATTTTTCCTTTATTTTTTTAATTACCCGAGTTGCCAGAACTGGTGTTACAAATCGGCGCTGCCGTAGCCGCAAGCAGCCTGCTGTGGTTCCTGGTACGCCCAGGCGCCGGACGCCATTTTTGGCCGTGCCTTGGGTTGTTCAGCTGGCTGCTTCTTCCTTCACGTCTAAATGTGGAGAGGCAGCTAGGGCGCATGCGCGTGCCGATTTGCCCCATCCAGAGCATGCTCAGCCTGATAGTGCCATTTCTAAGGCTAAGTCCACAGTTCAGGCTGCTGAGCATGCTCCCACACTTAGTGCGAAAAGCCTCTTTGCTCAGGAACTTGGACTCCGTTCTGTGTCCAAGTCCTGTGTTGTGTCTCCTGAGCATGCTCAGGCTGATTGTCTCATTTCTGAGACAAAGTCTGTGGTTCAGGCTACTGAGCATGCTCAGGCACTTAGTGCATTGGAGGCTAAAGGTGGTGTCACACATAGTGACGCAGCAGCGATCACGACCAGCGATCTGACCTTATCAGGATCGCTACTGCGTCATTACATGGTCGCTGGTGAGCTGTCAAACAGGCAGATCTCACCAGCGAACAGTGACCAGCCCCCAGCCAGCAGCGACGCGTGGAAGCGTAACTAAGGTAAATATCGGGTAACCAAGGAAAGCACTTCTCTTGGTTACCCGATATTTACCTTAGTTACTAGCGTCCACCGCTCTCACGCTGTCAGTGCCGGCTCCCTGTTCCCTGCACTCCTAGCCAGAGTACACATCGGGTTAATTACTCGATGTGTAGTCCAGCTACGTGTGCAGGGAGCAGGGAGCCGGCACTGGCAGCGTGAGAGCACACTGCTTAGCGCTGGCTCCCTGCACTCCTAGCCAGAGTACACATCGGGTTAATTACTCGATGTGTACTCCAGCTACATATGCAGGGACTGGGAGCAGGGAGCCAGCACTGGCAGCATGAGAGCGGCGGACAGTAGTAACTAAGGTAAATATCGGGTAACCAAGGAAAGGGCTTCTTGGTTACCCGATGTTTACCGTGGTTACAGCTTACCGCAGGCTGCCAGACGCCGGCTCCCTGCTCCCTGCTCGCTTCAGTTCGTCGCTCTCTCGCTGTCACACACAGTGATGTGTGTTTCACAGCGGGACAGCAACGTCCAAAAAATGAAGCAGGACATTCAGCAACGACCGGCGACCTCACAGCAGGGGCCAGGTCGTTACTGGATGTCACACACAGCGACAGCGACGGGATGTCGCTGCTATGTCACAGAAAATGGTGACTTAGCAGCGACGTCGTTGTCGTCACCTGTGTGACACCACCTTAAGTCTGGTAAGCACTTCACTGGGCATGTCCGTGAGGTGGCAGGCCCTGATAGGCTGGATAGCTTCAGGTGTCCTGATGTTGTGGCCATTCCGGACTGGCTCGCGGATTCCCGCCCCTATGACCTGGCACCCAGTCATTGGTAATCAGACAATGACTGGTATGGTGTTTGGGGCGGTGCTGCCATTGTGTCATCAGTGATGGGGCAGTTCTGGATAGACCGCTGGTGACGTCACTGAAGATGTGGCCCCTGAAGGCGCCATTGTGACTCATACTGGGTTTGGGGCGGACCCTAGGTGTTAAAAGGGCCTGGAGACCGCATGGAGGTGGGCAGTCTTCACTTGCACATGGTCGAGCCATATTGCAGCCACACAAACTAATTCTGGAAGCGGTAGGTAGGGTTAGGCGTCCGGTGCCTGTCACGCTAAGATTCGCAGCTCAGCACATTAGGGTCAGACGCCGTGCTTCCCCCTCCTATCGCTCCAGTCCTGTTGTAGCAGACTAGTGGAGTTAACTGTCCTGGTGTGCCCCCTACGCACATGGACAGTGTAACCCAGGACCCCTGTGATGTTAACAGGGGAGTTCCTGGGTTTGAGTGTGTGGACCCTGTGGCATGAACAGGGTTCACAGTTATCCTGATCTGAGTGACGTTTAACTCGGGTCAGGTTCATATTATTGCAGAGCCACCAAGCTCTGTATTATCCGCCTGACCTATGGGTTGCTAGCAGCTCCTTTACCATCTTGGAACACAGTGGATCCCGACTAGCGATTGGGATATTCATCACCTTTATTCTAATCTGCTAGTCCCCCCCGTAACACCTGGATTGCTACCCAGAGGTCCTTGAGAATTCTGGGTCCAGGGTCGGTGCACTGTATGTTTTACTAATTGATTAGAAGGACGTGCTGATGTCATAACTATCTGACCAAAAGGGGCAGAGCCTCAGCCAACATAGCTGATACTTGGGAGAAACATTTTTCTGTTGTCTGAGGCCCCGCCTGTTACTGTTGCTGTGGCACTGGAGACTATGTTCGGATTTCTTGCTACTGCACATGTGCGAGCACTGGAGACTATGTTCGGATTTCTTGCTATTGCACATGTGCAAGCGCTGGAGACTAAGTCCTATCTTGGAGCCATGTGCGGGTGACATCATCGCTGACACGAGGTCACATGTCTCTGACACCTTCTAAGCTGATTGGCCGCTGGTCATGTGCTTGTGACATGTGGTCACATGTCTCTGACACCTTCTATGCCGATTGGTCGCAGGTCATGTGCTTGTGACGCTTTGCTCGGTGATAGGCCAGCGTGACGTCATTGCTGTCATTCTGGCTCTGGTGTCCTCCATCTTGGATGAGGCACAGAGTCTATATAAGACCCTGACGCACGCCGCCCGGCGCTCAGTCCTCTTGGTTCCTGCATAGGAGTAGACGCTCTGTGCATGTCCCTTGCGGCACCTATTCTATCTAGGTGAGTGTTATCGGTAGGGTAACGCTCTTGTACCTTGCGACTTATGCTGTGGTCCGTATCCTCGCACCTTAGTGGAGCGGACATAGGCAGGTGCTTGCTGCACATGGTCTGACTGGGCCTTGTGGTTCTACTCTGAGGTGAGCGCTATCGGTAGGTTAGCGCTCCTGTACCTTTCAGCCGTACTGTTGTCCGTGTCCTCGCACCTTAGTGGAGCGGACATAGGTAGGTTAGGTGGTCGTTGCCTTCTAGGGTAACACTGCACTACGCTGCCTCCTGCAGCAGTCCGTATCCTCGCACACTAGGGGAGCGGTCATAGGCAGGAGTTTCAAGCTAGCAGCCTTGCTGCTGTCCGTATCCTTGCACAAGTGGAGCGGACATAGGTAGGTGCCATATTGCACACACTACACCTAGTCTCTGTGACTGTTAACTGAGACAGGTGCCTTCACGCTCACAGACTGTGAGTCTTCTATGCACTTTTATGTTGTATTCCTCACTCTTTTGCATTTCCACTCCTATGTTATTCTAATAAGGTAGTCGCTGTGACTTAAACAGTATACGCCGCTATTGGTCTTGGTGACACTGTGACGCAACAGTGTCAGTACCACTTTGCTGGTACAGGTTTCCCCTATCCTCTGCCATACTCTGCAGCAGAGCTCTGCACGGTGGACCCTGACTGTCGGATAGCCTTCAATTCCCTTATTATCCGACAGCCCCCGTAACACCGCCCCTTCTGTTCACATGGGTAGGACATCAGCACAGGCCCTTCTAGTCAGTTAGTAAATTATTCTATAATAGAATTAGCATAAATAACAGGGATAATGGACAGGCAGGGGGGGCGGGAATAACTATAAAAACCCACCCCAGCTACCAGCTGATCGGCATCTGCTGTCATTCAAAATGCTGCTCATTTTACAAATGTTACTTCCCTGTGTTTCAAAACCTATACATCCTAGCTGACAGCTTAAGGTATTTACAGGATCAGCATGTTAGTGATTGGTGTGCTTTAAGCCACTTTGTAACCAGTTTGGCAGTATACTTCAGGTCATTGTCCATTTGAAAGACCCATTTAAATCCAAGCCTTAAGTTCCTAACTGATGTCTTGAGATGTTGCTTTAGTTTTGCACATAATCTTCTTTCCTCATGATTCCATCTATTTTGTGAAGTACACCAGTCTCTCCTGCAGCAAAACAACCCCACAGCATGATGCTGCAACCCCCGTGTTTCAGAGTTGGGATGGAGTTCTTAGGTGTCAAAACTTTTCCCTTTTTCCTCCAAACGTAATGATGGTCATTATAGCCAAACAGTTCAATTTTAGTTTTGTTAGACCATAGGAGATGTCTCCAAAAATTAAGGTATTTGTTCCTGTGTGCATTTGCAAACATTAATCTGCCTTTTTTATGTTTCTTTTGGAGTAATGGCTTTTTCCTGGCAGAGTGGCCTTTCAGCCCATGTTGATACAGTACTCGTCTCACTGTGGATAGTGACACAATCTTACCAGCTTCCGCCAGCATCTTCACAAGGTCTTTTGCTTTTGTTTTTGGGTTTATATGCACGTGTCTGACTAAAGCATGATCATCTCTGGTACACAATATCAGTCTCTTTCCTGAGCAGTGTGGTGGCTGGACATTCCCATCTTGTTTGTACTTGCATATAATTGTTTGCACAGATGAACGAGGCACCTCTAGGTATCTGGAAATTGCACCCAAGGATGAACCAGTCTTGTGCAAGTCCACAATTCTCTTCCTGAGATCTTGGCTGATTTCTTTGGTCTTTCCCATGATGCTACACAAAAAAGCAGGGTGAATCACGTGTGCATTAAAATACATCCAGAGGTGTGTCTCTAACTCAGATGTTGCCAATAAACCTATCACAATCTTCTAAAGAGAAAACAATCACTGATCTCGGGGAGACCAGCCAGAGAAAACACTGCTGGCTGCCAACAAAGGCGCTCAAAACAGTGAAATCCTAGGTGCATTGCTCCCTGGGAAGTATGCAAATCAAAAAAAAGGTCCATGGAGCCTCTGTTAGGAGTCTCAACACAGAAAATAGCCATATATCCCTCCGGGAAGGACCTAGCCAAGGAGGCCTCTTTTTAGGAGACCACCATAAGCACCATATTAAGTGGCCCTTTTAGTCAATATCCACCTCTTTGACAAGTTTAAAGATATGACAAGGGAAATACCAAGGCCAGGTATCCATCCACAGACAGCTGTTTCGGGGTATTGCCCCTCATCCGTGTGGAGCAGGATTCTGGCCAGGTGGGAGCAATGCCTAGTAGACCAACAAGACAAAACAATCACTGATCTCGGGGAGACCAGCCAGAGAAAACACTGCTGGCTGCCAACAAAGGCGCTCAAAACAGTGAAATCCTAGGTGCATTGCTCCCTGGGAAGTATGCAAATCAAAAAAAGGTCCATGGAGCCTCTGTTAGGAGTCTCAACACAGAAAATAGCCAGATATCCTTCCGGGAAGGACCTAGGCAAGGAGTGGCTCTTTTTAGGAGACCACCATAACCACCATATTAAGTGGCCCTTTTAGTCAATATCCACCTTTTTGACGAGTTTAAAGATATGACAAGAGAAATACCAAGCCAGAATCCTACTCCACACTGATGAAGGGCAACACCCTGAAACAGCTGTCTGTGGATGGATACCTGGCCTTGGTATTTCCCTTGTCATATCTTTAGACTATGTGCGCACGTTGCATTTTTTCATGCGTTTCTGCAGCATTTTGAGCTGCAGCATTTTAATGCAAAATTGCATGCGTTTTCATTTCCAGGCAAAATCTATGGAAAATAGGGCTTTCTTGTGCGCACAATGCTTTTACAAACGAAGTGTTTTAGTTGCTTAAAATTTGTCAAAAACTCTGCGTTTGAAAAAGGAACATGTCAATTGTTTTTGCCATTTTGGCAGCGTTTTAATAACATTGAAGTCAATGTGAAATGTCAAAACGCATATTTTTCTAGAAAGAAAGTGTTTCACTTGCTTTTTACTAGCGATCTGCATGTGTTTTTGACATAATAAACGCAGGTCTTTAGTTTTTTTCTCTCTGTCGGTCGGTCTGTTGGTCTCTCTCTCTCTCTATGTCTCTATCTCTCTCTCTGTCCATGTCTGTCTCTCCCTCCCACCCCCTCTCTCATACTCACCGATCCACGATCACCGGTGCTGCGCTGCACGGCGTTCAAACTGTGGCAGCTTCTCCTCTTTTGAAAATGCCGGCAGCTCATTAACCCATCTAGTATTCACTGCTTCCTCCGCCCACCGGCGCCTATGGTTGGTTGCAGTCAGACACGCCCCCACGCTGAGTGATAGCTGTCTCACTGCAACCAATCACAGCCGCTGTTGGGCGTGTCTATATCGAGCAGGAAGTAAAAAAAAAATTAAAATAAAACGACGTGCGGTCCCCCCCAATTTTGATACCAGCCAGGGTAAAACCACACAGCTGAAGGCTGGTATTCTCAGGATGGGGAGCTCCACGTTATGGGGAGCCCCCCAGCCTAACAATATCAGCCAGCAGCCGTCCGGAATTGCCGCATCCATTAGATGCGACATACCCGGGACTCTATCCGGCTCATCCCGAATTGCCCAGGTGCAGGGCAATCGAGGTAATAAGGAGTTAATGGTAGCAGCCCATAGCTGCCAATAAGTCCTAGGTTAATCATGGCAGGCGTCTCCCCGAGATACCTTCCATGATTAACCTGTAAGTTAAATAAAATAAACACACACATCCAAAAAATACTTTATTTGTAATGAAAGACAAAAAACACCCTATTTCACCACTTTATTAATCCCTCAAAAACACCTCCAGGTCCGACATAATCCATGCAAGGTCCCATGACGCTTCCAGCTCTGCTACATCGGAAGCTGACAGGAGCGGCAGTAGAACACCGCCGCTCCTGTGAGCTCCATGCAGCAACTGAAGTGAGTCGCGCAATCAGCTGTGCTGTCACTGAGTTTACCCGCGGCCACCGCTCTCAGGTGGAGGACTGCAGCTGTGGCCGTGACGGCACAGCTGATCGCGCGTCTCACTGCGGTCACTCAGGGGATTTGCGATCACAGATGAGTCCTTCACGTGTGACCACAAATCAGGCTGCCACACAGACAGAGCCGCGCGATGTCAGTGAAATCGGGTGAAGCTCTGACATCACTGCTGCGGACTCCTGTGTCCTGGCACTGACCTCGGAGGTTCATCTCAGTTCATGACAGCACACAGAGACAGAGCCGCGGGATGACAATGAGGTTGGGTGCACTTCATCCGAGTTCATTCTCATTGTCCGACTCTGTCTGTGTCTGCTGTCAGCGGACATGTAGCAGAGCTGAATTGCCAGGGGAACGCACTGACAAAAATGCATCCAAAACGCATGTAAAATGCTTCCAAAATACATGCGTTTTGGATGCATTCTTTTTGTCAACACGCAGAGTCAAGTCTGCCAGAGGGTGCGTTCTTTGTCGCACTGGTCAGGACGCAACGTGCGCACATAGCCTTAAACTCGTCAAAGAGGTGGATTTAGACTAAAAGGGCCACTTACTATGGTGGTTATGGTGGTCTCCTAAAAGAGCCACTCCTTGGCTAGGTCCTTCCCGGAGGGATATCTGGCTATTTTCTGTGTTGAGACTCCTAACAGAGGCTCCACTGACCTTTTTTTGATTTGCAATCTTCTAAAGACATGGCATCATCATTTGGACTGTGCCAAATTGTTTAAAGGCATAGTACTCTTAGTGTATGTAAACTTTTGACTTTGCAGAAAGTAATAAAAATGTCTTAAAACATTCTCGCTCTCTCATTATTCTGGCATTTGGTAAATATAAATAATTTTGGTAATACTCATTGACCTAAAACGGGAAAGGTTCATTCTGATATCATGTCAGATAGTGAGAAAAACATGCATGTGTCTTTTTAAATAGTGTATATAAACTTCTAGTTTCAACTGCATTATATATTCATATATAACTATAGTGGTTATATCCGTCCTTCCTCCTCGTCTGTAGCTGCTGGGGTTTTCATCATTTTTTAAAAAAAAGATAAGGGTCTGCGTCCTTACCTCGATTACCATGAATTAAACAAAATTGCAGTTAATACCTACCCACTTCCACTTATCCCCGACCTATATAATAAGGTTATGAGAGCCAAATGGCTTTCCAAACTTGATCTAAGAGGTGGTTATCTAATAATTTGATACATGTCCGGGAAGGTGATGAGTGAAAGTCAGCGTTTTTAACGGCTGAGGGTCTATTTGAAAATGTTGTCATGCCTTTTAGATTAAACAATGCACACACCAGCAGTCTTTCAAAACTTTATTAGATTTTTTTTTCTGATTGTATTGGAAACTTTATTGTGGTTTATCTGGACGATATTTCAATTTTTTCACCTGATCTACATTCACATTATGAACATGTCTCTTTTATTTTACAAAGGCCTAGAGAAAAGTTTGTTTGCCAAGTTTGCTAAATATACCTTTTATGTAAAAGTAATATCGTAACTGGGGGTTATTGTGTTGGCTAAAGGATTTAAGATGGATCATGGGAAGGTGCAGGCCATATTTGATTGGGTTCAACCTCGTGACCTTAAAGCATTGCAACGGTTTCAGGGGTTCGCCAATTACTACAGAAAATGCATTAAGGGTTTTTGTCAGATCGTCAAACTTTTTATTGATCTTACATGTAAGGAGGAGGCTCTGAGAGTTTGGTAGCCGAATGCTGTTGGGGCCTTTAATAAATTGAAAGAGTGTTTTATGACCACTCCATTTCTTGTCCAACCCGCTTTCCAGAAGTTCATTGTGGAGGTGGATGCTTCTGAGATTGGGCTAAGGGCTGTATTGTCTCAATGTCCTAAAAGGGTAACCAACTTGTGGCCATGTGTCTTTTTCTCTAAGAAATTCTTGTCTGCTGAGAGAAATTGTGATGTTGGGAACAGTTAGTTTGCTTGATATCAAATTAGTGTTTGAAGAATGGAAACATTTTTTGGAGGGAGCGGTCTTTCAAGTCACAGTTGTGACGGATCGAAAAATGTAGCTTATTTTGAATCAGCCAAACATTTGACTCCATGACAGGTCAGAAGCCCTCTATTTTTCTCTAGATTTAATTTTTCTAACATGTCCATGTCCCCTGAAGAAGAGGTGAAATGCGCCTAGGGACAGGTGGGGTACTCAGAACTGCTGCAGAACTGGTTAGTACTATGACTTGATATTACAGAGATTGCTGGTGTGGTTTTTTTTTTTTTTTTTTTGCCCACAGCAAACTACTAATGTCATTAGATATACATATGTATATAGGGCTCTCCACACTAAAACGCTAGTATGATCAAGCAGATGATGCATAAAGTGGCTGTTAACTAAAGGGGGTAGTGATTTCATTCACATACAGTGCCTACAAGTAGTATTCAACCCCCTGCAGATTTAGCAGGTTTACACATTCGGAATTAACTTGGCATTGTGACATTTGGACTGTAGATCAGCCTGGAAGTGTGAAATGCACTGCAGCAAAAAAGAATGTTATTTCTTTTTTTTTTTTTTTAAATTGTGAAAAGTTTATTCAGAGGGTCATTTATTATTCAACCCCTCAAACCACCAGAATTCTGTTTGGTTTCCCTAAAGTGTTAAGAAGTATTTCAGGCACAAAGAACAATGAGCTTCACATGTTTGGATTAATTATCTCTTTTTCCAGCCTTTTCTGACTAATTAAGACCCTCCCGAAACTTGTGAACAGCACTCATTCTTGGTCAACATGGGAAAGACAAAGGAGCATTCCAAGGCCATCACAGACAAGATCGTGGAGGGTCACAAGGCTGGCAAGGGGTACAAAACCCTTTCCAAGGAGTTGGGCCTACCTGTCTCCACTGTTGGGAGCATCATCCGGAAGTGGAAGGCTTATGGAACTACTATTAGCCTTCCACGGCCTGGACAGCCTTTGAAAGTTTCCACCCGTTCTGAGGCCAGGCTTGTTCGAAGAGTCAAGGCTAACCCAAGGACAACAAGGAAGGAACTCCGGGAAGATCTCATGGCAGTGGGGACATTGGTTTCAGTCAATACCATAAGTAACGTACTCCACCGCAATGGTCTCCGTTCCAGACGAGCCCGTAAGGTACCTTTTCTTTCAAAGCGTCATGTCAAGACTTGTCTACAGTTTGCTCATGATCACTTGGAGGACTCTGAGACAGACTGGTTCAAGGTTCTCTGGTCTGATGAGACCAAGATCGAGATCTTTGGTGCCAACCACACACGTGACGTTTGGAGACTGGATGGCACTGCATACGACCCCAAGAATACCATCCCTACAGTTAAGCATGGTGGTGGCAGCATCATGCTGTGGGGCTGTTTCTCAGCCAAGGGGCCTGGCCATCTGGTCCGCATCCATGGGAAGATGGATAGCACGGCCTACCTGGAGATTTTGGCCAAGAACCTCCGCTCCTCCATCAAGGATCTTAAGATGGGTCGTCATTTCATCTTCCAACAAGACAACGACCCAAAGCACACAGCCAAGAAAACCAAGGCCTGGTTCAAGAGGGAAAAAATCAAGGTGTTGCAGTGGCCTAGTCAGTCTCCTGACCTTAACCCAATTGAAAACTTGTGGAAGGAGCTCAAGATTAAAGTCCACATGAGACACCCAAAGAACCTAGATAACTTGGAGAAGATCTGCATGGAGGAGTGGGCCAAGATAACTCCAGAGACCTGTGCCGGCCTGATCAGGTCTTATAAAAGACGATTATTAGCTGTAATTGCAAACAAGGGTTATTCCACAAAATATTAAACCTAGGGGTTGAATAATAATTGACCCACACTTTTATGTTGAAAATTTATTAAAATTTAACTGAGCAACATAACTTGTTGGTTTGTAAGATTTATGCATCTGTTAATAAATCCTGCTCTTGTTTGAAGTTTGCAGGCTCTAAAGGTCCAGTCACACTAAGCAACCTACCAGCGATCCCAACAACGATAGGGATCGCTGGTAAGTTGCTAGGAGGTTTCTGGTGAGCTGTCACACTGCGACGCTCCAGCGATCCCACCAGCAACCTGACCTGGCAGGGATCGCTGGAGCGTGGCTACACGAGTTGCTGGTGAGCTCACCAGCAACCAGTGACCAGCCCCCAGCGCCGCGTGGAAGATGCTGCGCTTGGTAACTAAGGTAAATTTCGGGTAACCAACCCGATATTTACCTTGGTTACCACTGCACGGAGCTACACGTGCAGAGAGCAGGGAGCAGCGCACACTGAGCGCTGCTCCCTGCTCTCCTAGTACAGCACACATCGGGTTAATTACCCGATGTATGCTGCAGCTAAATGTGCACAGAGCAGGGAGCAGCGCACACCGCTTAGCGCTGCTCCCTGCTCTCCTAGTACAGCACACATCGGGTTAATTACCCGATGTATGCTGCAGCTAAATGTGCAGGGAGCAGCGCACAATGCTTAGCGCTGGCTCCCTGCTCTCCTACTTACAGCACACATGGGGTTAATTACCCGATGTGTGCTACAGCTACATGTGCACAGAGCAGGGAGCAGCGCACAATGCTTAGCGCTGGCTCCTTGCTCTCCTAGCTGCAGGACACATCAGGTTAATTAACCCGATGTGTCCTGCAGCTAGCTATGTGTGGACAGAGCAGGAGCCGGCAGCACAGGCAGTGAGAGAGGCTGGTATCGAAGGTAAATATCGGGTAACCAAGGACAGGGCTTCTTGGTTACCCGATGTTTACATTGGTTACCAGCCTCTGCAGAAGCCGGCTCCTGCTCTCTGCACATTTAGTTGTTGCTGTCTCGCTGTCACACACAGCGATCTGTGCTTCACAGCAGGACAGCAACAACTAAAAAATGGCCCAGGACATTCAGCAACAACCAACGACCTCACAGCAGGGGCCAGGTTGTTGCTGGATGTCACACACAGCAACATCGCTAGCAACGTCACAAAAGTTGTTCGTTAGCAGCGATGTTGCTAGCGATGTTGCTTAGTGTGACGGGGCCTTAACTTATTTGCATCTTATCAAACCTGCTAAATCTGCAGGGGGTTGAATACTACTTGTAGGCACTGTAACTACTAATTAAGATATGCAACATCAAATTACAAACAAGTGGTTAACACAAGCTTAAAATGCTATTTATGTATACACCTTGTTTGCATTTTTATCTACACATGCATGCAGAAAGTGTTAAAAAGTGTTAAAACATATTTGACCCTCTGCACTCTGTATATCATAGTCTATATTGATTGTAATCATTGAATTGCTCTGCACACAGTTCTGTTAACCCCTTGAGGGCTCCTTGCTCTATTATGAATTTTTAAGTATAATCAATAAAGTTTTGTATTTTATCAATATTGGACTTGTGCCACATTCTTTCTCTGTTGAATATAGTATCACAGTGGTGTCCTGGCACTCTTAATAAGGTTGGGGAGTGACCTATATATTAAATGTTCAGGCCGGGGTCTAAGAATGTGAGGCTTGACTCTGTCATGCAGGCTTGATTCCATGTCTCCTCCAGAATCCCCATACTCCATTCTTCCTCATGATATTGTGATATGCTCGGAGTTGGAAGCCGAAATCCGTGAAGCCCAGTCTCTTGCTCCTTCCACTAATCCAAATTATTTTTACTTCTGTACCTGAGATTACGTCTGTTGCAGAAATTTAATGATTCCGTGTTGAGTGGTCATCCCAAGGTCATAGATACTCAAAAAGCTATTGCTTGACTCTTTTGGTGGGCATCCATGCATAATGATATTAAAAATGTTGTATCTGCTTGTGACTCCTGCGCAGGCTTTGCGCATAGGCCGCCGGTTGGGGAATTGGCTTCATTGCGAATTCTAGAAAGACCGTGGACTCACTTGTCCAAGATTTGATTACTCATTTGCCTTTATCTGGTGTGAAAACTGTGATTTGGATGGTGGTTGGCCAATTCGGTAAACAAGCCCACTTCATTCCGATATCAGAATTAGCTAATACTGAAACACTTTCCAAGTTATTCATCAATCGTGGTAAGATTGCATGGTGTGCCTCTGAACATTGTATCTGATAAGGGGGTGCAATTTGTTTCAAAATTTGGAAGGGCGTTTTGTAAAAAGGTTGGGGATTGATTTGTTGTTCTCCTCTTTTCCTGTGCTTATCACCCTGAAACCAACAGTCAAAGAACAAATCAGTCCTTGGAGAAAATTTTAAGATGTTTTGGTGCAGCTCAGTATGACTGCTCCTTGTTTACACCTCTTGTGGAGTTCACCTTGAACAGTCAGGTCAATCAGTCCACTGAAACCATGCCTTTTTTCTGTAATTATGGTTTTCATCCCCATTTTGGTGATTTTTCTAGGATAAGTCCTGGGTGTCCTAGAGTAGAGGTAGCCGTTCAGAAACTTGGGGATGTCTGGAAGGAGGTTCAAAAGAATACCCGGATGGCCCAACTTCATCAGAAATAGAAGGCCGTCAGGAAGCAGTCGGCAGGTGTAATCTTCAAGGTAAGATATAAGCTTTGGTTATCTTTTAAAAATATTAAGATGAAGGTGTCATTGATGAAGTTGGGCCCTAAATTCATTGGTCCTTATGAGATTTTAGAGGTGGTCAACATGGTTGCCTTTAGATTGAAACTCCCTCAGTCTCTTCATATCCCTAACATGTTACACAGATCTCTGTTGAAGTAACTTGTCCCTTCAGCATTGTCTCGTTTGTACCCGCCTCCTCCTGCTTATGTTTGTGGAGGTTTGGCGTAAGAGGTGCAGAGGATTAGTGAGTCCTGGAGGGTCTGGAATTCCCTTCAGTATCTGGTTCATTGGAGGGGACACGTACCCAAAGAGATCCTGGGTTCCAGCTCATTCTGTGAGGGATGATCTGTTTCCCAGGGCCTATGTTCATAGGTTTCCTGGGAAACCTGGGGTCCTGTTGTCTTCCTTAGATGAGGGGGTGCTATCATGATTCCTCCGCCCCGTGCATCTAGGACGTAATGAGGGATTGTATGCTGACTATGGAAAATGAGTCTGCTGAGCAGTCAGTGAGTTGAATGACAGCACAGTAAGCTATTCTGGCCCTGAAAGGTACTAGCTTGTTCAGGTGTTCTACCTTCTGAGTGACTGCCTAGCTACTTTGCTGAGTAGTCTCTCCCAGAACTTTGCAAGTCTGTTAGAGTGGTGCTGTTTATCTGTGTTCTGACCATTTTAGTCTGAATCTATAGTTATTTGACTACACCTCAGTTTACTCCCTGAATCAAAGACGTACTCTCCTGGACTTTTGACCACTGACCGTTAACTGACCACGCCTCAGTATACTCCTTTAATTCAAGATATGCTCTCTTGGTATTTTCACCCGGAACCGTTGCCTAACTATGCCTCAGTTTACTTCCTGAATCCACCAGCTACCCTGGTATCTGACCCCGAATTATCTGACTAACCTGTCTTGAAACCTACCCGTGAGTAAGTGACTAGTTTCAACAGTGGTTTAATCCACATTGTACGCTCTCTGGTCTGTCAAGACAAGACATCAAAAGTATCTCAGAGTGGCCAGTCTGTCGATCTTTTCCAGCATTCCCCTGCCTGCTTACCCCCAGAGCCTGCCATGCAGGGAGGGAGGACAAACAGGTACTTTCCAGATGCCCAACAGACAAAGTCCAGCACGTCTGATGACCATCTTCCATCCTCAAGCTGCAAACAAAAATTGATCCCAGGTTCATCAAGTGTTTTTTACTTTGGGGGGGGGGGGGGGGGGTGGGTGGGAGAAGAAATAGGTGCCCTCAGTGCTTCATTGCGCTCCGCTGCTTCTCCCTCTCCCTCCTATAGCCTGTTCCCCGATTTCAGTTTTTTCCTGCACCACCCTGTTTTTTTTCTGGCAGCTATAAATCAGAATTTACTCCACGACTTCTGTTGGGAATACTTCTGTGGCTAAGCCATGGTCCCCACAACCCGATTAATCACACAAGGACTCTCACATGCCCCACTGTCTACCGCTGTCATCCTATTGGACAGCTTGTCTAAAGCAGCTGTGTGGGAACCATGGATGCATTTTCAGCGGCACCTTTTTTTTCTTTCTGCCAGCACCATCTTTCAGACCCCTACCATGGTACACAGAATCGCTGTCTCGGCAGACCTTCGGCGCACAGGCTACAGCTGAGATACGTTCTGTCTCCTGGGGGCAGTTTCATTTCTCTGGAACCTCTTTCTCTACTGATCTTTCAGTCAACCCACCGTGCAATCTGCCCTGGAGCCCTTCCCGTGGTTGTTCCTTCCCGGTGAAAGACCTGGCTAGTTTCCTGCCAGCGTTGAGAAACACGTGATGGTGTCTCCGCGGCTTTCTTATTTGCATACTTCCCAGGGGGCAATGCTCTAGAATCACTGCGTTGAGAAACACGTGATGGTGTCTCCGCAGTGGATATGTTGATCTCCCTAAGGTCAACAATGCTTGCTTAAGTAGTCTTATACTAGGCATTGCCCCCACTAGCCAGATTCCTACTCCACACTGATGAGGGGCAAATACCCCGAAACGGCTGTCTGTGGATGGATACCATGTTTGGTATAGGTGGTCTCCTTGACTGGAGACTGCCCTTCCCGTGGTTGTTCCTTCCCGGTGAAAGACCTGGCTAGTTTCCTGCCAGCGTTGAGAAACACGTGATGGTGTCTCCGCGGCTTTCTTATTTGCATACTTCCCAGGGGGCAATGCTCTAGAATCACTGCGTTGAGAAACACGTGATGGTGTCTCCGCAGTGGATATGTTGATCTCCCTAAGGTCAACAATGCTTGCTTAAGTAGTCTTATACTAGGCATTGCCCCCACTAGCCAGATTCCTACTCCACACTGATGAGGGGCAAATACCCCGAAACGGCTGTCTGTGGATGGATACCATGTTTGGTATAGGTGGTCTCCTTGACTGGAGACTGCCCTTCCCGTGGTTGTTCCTTCCCGGTGAAAGACCTGGCTAGTTTCCTGCCAGCGTTGAGAAACACGTGATGGTGTCTCCGCGGCTTTCTTATTTGCATACTTCCCAGGGGGCAATGCTCTAGAATCACTGCGTTGAGAAACACGTGATGGTGTCTCCGCAGTGGATATGTTGATCTCCCTAAGGTCAACAATGCTTGCTTAAGTAGTCTTATACTAGGCATTGCCCCCACTAGCCAGATTCCTACTCCACACTGATGAGGGGCAAATACCCCGAAACGGCTGTCTGTGGATGGATACCATGTTTGGTATAGGTGGTCTCCTTGACTGGAGACTGCCCTTCCCGTGGTTGTTCCTTCCCGGTGAAAGACCTGGCTAGTTTCCTGCCAGCGTTGAGAAACACGTGATGGTGTCTCCGCGGCTTTCTTATTTGCATACTTCCCAGGGGGCAATGCTCTAGAATCACTGCGTTGAGAAACACGTGATGGTGTCTCCGCAGTGGATATGTTGATCTCCCTAAGGTCAACAATGCTTGCTTAAGTAGTCTTATACTAGGCATTGCCCCCACTAGCCAGATTCCTACTCCACACTGATGAGGGGCAAATACCCCGAAACGGCTGTCTGTGGATGGATACCATGTTTGGTATAGGTGGTCTCCTTGACTGGAGACTGCCCTTCCCGTGGTTGTTCCTTCCCGGTGAAAGACCTGGCTAGTTTCCTGCCAGCGTTGAGAAACACGTGATGGTGTCTCCGCGGCTTTCTTATTTGCATACTTCCCAGGGGGCAATGCTCTAGAATCACTGCGTTGAGAAA
This sequence comes from Anomaloglossus baeobatrachus, assembly GCF_048569485.1. Taxonomy (NCBI): domain Eukaryota; kingdom Metazoa; phylum Chordata; class Amphibia; order Anura; family Aromobatidae; genus Anomaloglossus; species Anomaloglossus baeobatrachus. The sequence continues at coordinate 453,115,893 of NC_134356.1, forward strand.
CACGTGATGGTGTCTCTGCAGTGGATATGTTGATCTCCCTAAGGTCAACAATGCTTGCTTAAGTAGTCTTATACTAGGCATTGCCCCCACTAGCCAGATTCCTACTCCACACTGATGAGGGGCAAATACCCCGAAACGGCTGTCTGTGGATGGATACCATGTTTGGTATAGGTGGTCTCCTTGACTGGAGACTGCCCTTCCCGTGGTTGTTCCTTCCCGGTGAAAGACCTGGCTAGTTTCCTGCCAGCGTTGAGAAACACGTGATGGTGTCTCCGCGGCTTTCTTATTTGCATACTTCCCAGGGGGCAATGCTCTAGAATCACTGCGTTGAGAAACACGTGATGGTGTCTCCACAGTGGATATGTTGATCTCCCTAAGGTCAACAATGCTTGCTTAAGTAGTCTTATACTAGGCATTGCCCCCACTAGCCAGATTCCTACTCCACACTGATGAGGGGCAAATACCCCGAAACGGCTGTCTGTGGATGGATACCATGTTTGGTATAGGTGGTCTCCTTGACTGGAGACTGCCCTTCCCGTGGTTGTTCCTTCCCGGTGAAAGACCTGGCTAGTTTCCTGCCAGCGTTGAGAAACACGTGATGGTGTCTCCGCGGCTTTCTTATTTTCTAGTGAGTTAGACACTCATCTGTCACAGGCCTTATAGTTAATTGTAACAGCGGTCCTAGTGTTCGGTCCTCTATCCATTCAGTCGGATCCACTATATACTATGACCTCATGGCTGATCGCAACATATCTGATTTCAGCAGCTATCCAAGTACTCCACTATCTATACAGCGAGTTGGATACAATATATACCAGGACCACATGACTAAAGGCCCAGTCACACACAGAGATAAATCTGCGGCAGATCTGTGGTTGCAGTGAAATTGTGGACAATCAGTGCCAGGTTTGTGGAATGGAACAATATGTCCATGATTTCACTGCAATGACAGATCTGCCGAAGATTTATCTCTGTGTGTGACGGGGCCTTAATTGCAGCGTGGTCCAAGTGACCTCAAAAGATATCATCACCTCAATGTTTATTTATCTGCGCTTAATTCTTCTTTCTTACAGAAACCGGATCATCCACAGACCGGGTATGAGAGCCTTTTCAGTGCATATTCCAGTCCATGAACCTAATAGATGTGGGCCCTTTTCTCCTGCAGGAATTCGTATTCTATTTTAAAACACCTCTGGTCATATTCCGGTTTTCTCTGTTAATTAGATCGCAATTCTAATGTTCAGCGCTGCCTCAACTAAACAGCCCTCACCAGCATGTAGACTACCTAGCTAAGTTTGCACTGGCGGATGACAGTCAGCCCTTGTGTCTAGTGATCACTGCGGCTTGTGTTGCTGAGGCTGTCTCCGCCTGTTCAGTTTTCCTGCACCAGGCTTGCTTTCGGGGTTACATCAATGTGTAGTTTGACCTTGCAGAATTATTTACTCATAGTAAAATTAGATCCTATCAGGTCCTTTGCAAGCTACAGCCAAGGCATTGACAACTTCTTCATGGCAGGATCCAGTTTTCAAACATCACAAAAGCGGTGTCTCTTTTCCCACAAGATTTTGTATTGTTATTCAGTATTTCTAGGTGGTCCCACCCGGAGGTACATACCAGCAGAATTCCCAGCTAAATCTGTGCTTGCGGTTCACAAGGTCAGGACTCACGTTGGCAAAGCTGCCTCTACCTGTCCAGTTGACTTCGCTATCGGGAGTATCCGCCACAGGACCTGTGGCTTTTGTTCTGTGGTCTTGTACATGCCTCTGCTCATTATTTTTCTAGACCAGTGATGGCGAACCTATGGCACGCGTGCCAGACTGGACACGCAGAGACCTTTTTGCTGGCACGTGCGCTGTCGCCACATTTAGCCACTTTGCACTGTCTGTGTGATCGCGCCGGCAATTCAAAGTTGTGTTTAGCAGAGGAGACATTTCTCCTCCCTCTGACACTCCTCCTCTTCTGGGCCGCAGGCCTGTTGCCTAGGAGACAGAGGAGCATCAGTAGGCATCACCGGCATCTTGTGGCTGCGCGGAAACTGACTGAGGACCCAGCAGCGCGCAGCGGTGGAGCGAGTGCTGGAAGGTGAGTTTTTATTTTTTTATTTTTAAGCTGTGTGCGGCTGTGCCAAGGTGTGGGGGGACAGAGCCAGCACGGAGCATACAGAGCACGGGGCAAACATGGAGAGCACGGGGCAAACAAATAGAGCATGGGGCAAACAAACAGAGCACGGGGTAAACAAACAGAGCACGGGGGCAAACAAACAGAGCACGGGGGCAAACAAACAGAGCACGGGGGCAAACAAACAGGGCACGGGGCAAACATGGCTGCAAGGATGGAGAGAAATGTGCGAAGATGGAGAGAAATGTGCAAAGATGGGGGGGAAATATGGCTGCAAGGATGGATGGAAACATGCAAGGATGGGGGGGAAATATGGCTGCAAGGATCAGGGAAACATGCCAGGATGGGGTACATTTATCACATTTAGCACGAAGGGGTACATTTTCCAGGATGGGGGATACAATTTCCAGGATGGGGGGATACATTTACCAGGATGGGGGGGGGGATACATTTACCAGGATGGGGGAAAACATGAAAGGATGGGGGGAAACAGGCCAGGATGGGGGTACATGAACATGCCAGGATGAGGAAAAATGCCAGGATGGGGAACATTTAGCAGGAAGAGTGACATTTACCAGGATTGGGTCATTTAACAGCATAGGGGAACATGCCAGGATGGGATACATTTACAATGATGGGGTACATTTACCAGAATGGAGGACATTTACCAGGATGGGGAATATGCTGGGATGGGGTAATGATGGGGACAAATATAACAGAATGTAGGAAATATATATCAGGATGGGGGACATGTTTACCAGGAAGTGGCCAGGAAGGGGGACATAACTACACAATGAAGGTGGAGGGGAGCAACTCGCACGTCTTTATGGGTTTTCAGGATGTTCAGACTTTGAAATGTAGATGTGGATTACAGGGTGAAATCTGATTGCATTCCATGCTAAAATCTCTGTCTAATATGCTGCAATTTTTTCTAGAAAGATCAATCCAACTGCTGTGTCTGGAAAGGGCTCAGCTTCAATGTGTGGTGAGCATGCATGAGCGTGATGCCCCTGCTGAAGAGAGGAGAAGACTGTAAAGGTAAGGTTACAATCAATTATTTACATAATAGGATTGGTTGGCACTTCGGAAAAAAAAATGGGTTTAGGGCTACAGTTTGGGCACTCGACCTGTGAAAAGTTCGCCATGACTGTTCTAGACCATGTAAGGTCCTAGAGCAGGGGTCTCAAACTCGTCAAAGTGGGCCGCACACAAAAAAAATTTTAGTCAGAGGGCCGCATTCCTTTCAAATTTAATACAATACAATATAATTGCTAATCAATTATTTAAATTATTATAACAATGCTACATTAGTATGCGCTGAGAATCAAAAATACCATCAACACACACAGCCATCATCATCATAATCATCATCCACACACACAGCCATCATCATCACACAGCCATCATCACACACACACACACACACACACACACACACACACACACACACAGCCATCATCATCATACACACACACACACACACACAGCCATCATCATACACACACACACACACACACACACACACAGACATCATCATCATACACACACACAAACACACAGCCATCATCATACACACACACACACACACACACACAGAGCCATCTTCATACACACACACCACAAACGTTCTAACGTGCCCTATGCTCTTGTTCCTTCCGCTGCACCCGCCGGCAAAGCAGCTGACGTCAGCGCTGCTCGGGTCGCGCTGCTGAGCTCGAGTTGAATGCCGCACTCGATTGCTTCACCCTGACATCTGATTGAACTCCGGCTTTGATTGCTTCTCCCTGGCGGCTTCTCCAATGCGGAAGTGCGGCCGGCCGCAGCTGCAACGTGAAAGTGCGGCTGGCGAACGCTAATTGACTGGAGGCAGTGGAGGGCAAATATAAAGTGTTCTGCACTGGGTGTGTGCGGGCCGCATAAATCAGACTGGCGGGCCGCATGCGGCCCGGGGGACGCGTGTTTGAGACCCCTGTCCTAGAGTCTGTCAGCTCACAGTGTTACCCTTCGGCTTAGACATCCTGCCGGTATTCATAAAAGTTTCAAGCCAGCGGCATAGCCATCTTATGCAATAGGAGGATCTGTTTCTTTTTCCTCAGACTCCACAGTTTTCAAGCCTCTCCTCTTCAATGTGCAAAGAGTCTTCAAGTCACTTAGAACACACATTTTTCTTTCAGGATTGATCTCAATGGGTGAAAGTAGTTCCCTATTCTGACCCAGCATATAGCTGTCAGGGTCACGCTGTTTCGATTCACACATGCTAGAGCCCTTCTCTCGGTTGAAGTTTTTTCATTGTCACGCTTTCTTCTTAGTTTTCAAGCAATTTCACTTCTCCAAAGTGTTTCCTTTCTTTATCTGGAACTCAGAGCTGTCTCAGGGCCTATCAAGCCACTTTCTGCAGCGATTTGACATCGCCGCTACTCTCATAATTTGAAAAGGTGGAACCCTATCCGGTTTGGGCACTGCTGAGGCTTCTGGTCATGGTCTGAATAATGTGTGACGGTATTTTCAGCAATTCACATTCCCAAAACAAGTTGATTAAGGGCGTTAAGCCAGAAACACGTTAACCACGACCATATGCCTTGTCTGAACGGCACTGAAAAAAATCACCTGGTCACTCAGCTGGATCGTTTTCTTCATTTTCATTCCCGAAACAAGATCCGGGCAGAAGACTTCCTTACCTTCAAAGTTCTTTAGCAGGAGACACGATCACCTCTGCAGTCGATTTTATTCCATATTCATTACAGTGGAGCACCCCTCACATCTGTCTGATGACTGCAGGGTGTGCTAATGGGTTGCTCAGTTCGTTCTATGTCCTGCCAAATTCAGCATTTGTCTCTGTCGCCCTACAGGTCTTCGGCACTATCCTGCGGGCAGCCTCTAGTTCCGTAAGGAGCAGGGAATACGAGTCTAGAGAAGTTGTCTACAGTCTTGTTGGGGGGTGTCTAATTTCTTACAGACTCCTTGGGGAAACTTGGGTTCCCCCTTTTTCAAAGAGCTTCTGATTTATCTGATCAGCTCATTAATCTTTATCAAAGCAAGTAAACCCTGTGTCAGCAGCATACACCCTATGGTTTCCTGTGACCCCCCCCCTCCCTTGCCCACCACAAAATACATTACCGGTAAGTAATTACATGTTTTTTCTGAACTCATGACGGCACCACGAGAGAGGGGATCTGCCCTTCAAGGACAGGAAACCTCCAGAATAAAAAAGGGGCGGCACTTCTACCCACATCAGTTGGATTACCGAGCATGACAGGACCTCCAAAAAAGGGAACATCATTAAGACAAACCCCGCCACTGCAACTGCCCAGTGAAGTGGAGAGAAAAAGAAATTAAAACTATCAACACCTAAGTGCAGGGAGGGAATGTAAGGGTGCCGACATGGGTTCAGAAAAAACACATTACCGGTAAGTAATTACAGTTAGGTCCAGAAATATTTGGACAGTGACACAATTTTCGCGAGTTGGGCTCTGCATGCCACCACATTGGATTTGAAATGAAACCTCTACAACAGAATTCAAGTGCAGATTGTAACGTTTAATTTGAAGGTTTGAACAAAAATATCTGATAGAAATTGTAGGAATTGTACACATTTCTTTACAAACACTCCACATTTTAGGAGGTCAAAAGTAATTGGACAAATAAACTAAACCCCAAAAAAATTTTTTAGTTTCAATATTTTGTTGCGAATCGTTTGGAGGCAATCACTGCCTTAAGTCTGGAACCCATGGACATCACCAAACGCTGGGTTTCCTCCTTCTTAATGCTTTGCCAGGCCTTTACAGCCGCAGCCTTCAGGTCTTGCTTGTTTGTGGGTCTTTCCGTCTTAAGTCTGGATTTGAGCAAGTGAAATGCATGCTCAATTGGGTTAAGATCCGGTGATTGACTTGGCCATTGCAGAATGTTCCACTTTTTTGCACTCATGAACTCCTGGTTAGCTTTGGCTGTATGCTTGGGGTCATTGTCCATCTGTACTATGAAGCGCCGTCCGATCAACTTTGCGGCATTTGGCTGAATCTGGGCTGAAAGTATATCCCGGTACACTTCAGAATTCATCCGGCTACTCTTGTCTGCTGTTATGTCATCAATAAACACAAGTGACCCAGTGCCATTGAAGCCATGCATGCCCATGCCATCACATTGCCTCCACCATGTTTTACAGAGGATGTGGTGTGCCTTGGATCATGTGCAGTTCCCTTTCTTCTCCAAACTTTTTTCTTCCCATCATTCTGGTACAGGTTGATCTTGGTCTCATCTGTCCATAGAATACTTTTCCAGAACTGAGCTGGCTTCATGAGGTGTTTTTCAGCAAATTTAACTCTGGCCTGTCTATTTTTGGAATTGATGAATGGTTTGCATCTAGATGTGAACCCTTTGTATTTACTTTCATGGAGTCTTCTCTTTACTGTTGACTTAGAGACAGATACACCTACTTCACTGAGTGTGTTCTGGACTTCAGTTGATGTTGTGAACGGGTTCTTCTTCACCAAAGAAAGTATGCGGCGATCATCCACCACTGTTGTCATCTGTGGACGCCCAGGCCTTTTTGAGTTCCCAAGCTCACCAGTCAATTCCTTTTTCCTCAGAATGTACCCGACTGTTGATTTTGCTACTCCAAGCATGTCTGCTATCTCTCTGATGGATTTTTTCTTTTTTTTCAGCCTCAGGATGTTCTGCTTCACCTCAATTGAGAGTTCCTTAGACCGCATGTTGTCTGGTCACAGCAACAGCTTCCAAATGCAAAACCACACACCTGTAATCAACCCCAGACCTTTTAACTACTTCATTGATTACAGGTTAACGAGGGAGACGCCTTCAGAGTTAATTGCAGCCCTTAGAGTCCCTTGTCCAATTACTTTTGGTCCCTTGAAAAAGAGGAGGCTATGCATTACAGAGCTATGATTCCTAAACCCTTTCTCCGATTTGGATGTGAAAACTCTCATATTGCAGCTGGGAGTGTGCACTTTCAGCCCATATTATATATATATAATTGTATTTCTGAACATGTTTTTGTAAACAGCTAAAATAACAAAACTTGTGTCACTGTCCAAATATTTCTGGACCTAACTGTACGTATTTTTCCAGCACCCATGACGGCACCACGAGAGAATTGCATAGAAGACCTAGGGAGGGACAACAGTCTGCAAAACCCATCTCCCAAAAGGTGACATCGGTGAATGACAAATCAAGGCAATAGTGTTTAAAAAAGGTGGACGGAGAAGACCAGGTTGCCGCCTTACAGATCTGCTCGATGGAGACTTCTGATCTCTGCGCCCAAGAAGATGCCATCGATCGCGTGGAGTGCGCCTTTAGACCAGGAGGCACGTCTTCACCCCTAGCCGTGTAAGCAATGGAGATGGCATCCCTGATCCACCTGGCCAAGGTGGACTTAGAAGCTTTAAGCCCCTTCCTACAACCCTCGAAGATTCCAAACAGAGACTTATCCTTCCTGCATTCCGAAGTGACCAACAGATACTGCTGAAGACACCGCCTAACATCCAGGCAGTGCCACTCTGAGTAGAAGGGTTGTCATAAAAAGAGGGGAGCACTATCTCTTGTGACCTATGGAAGTGAGAATGTACCTTCGGTAAATATGTTCAGTCAGGTCAGTTCTGAAAACTACTCTGTCGTCAAAAAATTGGATATATGGAGGAGTTATGGATAAGGCCTGTAGGTCACTAACCCTGCGGGTTGAAGTGAGGGCGACCAGGAGAATTGTTTTGAGGAACATATGTTTGAGCGAGATGGAATCTAAGGGCTCAAACGGGGGCTGTGTTAAGGCCGAGAAGACTAGGTTAAGATCCCATGACGGTAGGGGCAGACTGCACCAAGGCCTAGATCTAGCACAGACTCTAATGAACCGAGATACCCAGTGATCTCCGGGCAGGGAATGGTTATACAAGGCATGCAAGACTGAAACTTGCACTTTAAGGGTACTAACTGACAGACCCAATTCCCAACCCCTCTGGAGGAATTCTAATATGACGGGGACAGGGGCCAGCTGAGCAGGATCTGCACCCGTGGAGGCTAAGAATTTGTTTCATATGTGCCCATAGATGCGTGTAGTGACAGGTTTCCTACACTGCATCAAGGTAGAGACTAGACCAGGAGAAAATCCTTTGTCTCCTAACAGTGACCTCTCAAGTTCCACGCCGTCAGATGCAACGTGGTAGTTCTGTGGGTGGAAGGCTGGATCCTGGTATAGGAGATCCAGTAGTTCTGGAAGAACCCATGGTTCGGTTATAGACAGATTGCTCAGCCAATAAAACAATGGTCTCTTTGGCCAAAAGGGGGCTATGAGAATCACTGCCGCTCGTTCCTCCCATATATTCCTGAATACCGCAGGAATGAGGGTGATCGGAGGGAAGGCGTACGCGAGGTGGAAGACCCACTTGAGCAATAGGGCATCCACTTAGTGAGGATGATCCCTCGGATCCAGGAAACAGAATTTGCAAACCTTCCTGTTATGTCTGGTTGCAAAGAGATCTATCTCTGGTACCCCCACCTCTCCGTTATATTGTTGAAAACGGACTGATTTAAAGACCATTCTCCTTGGTAACACCTGTTGCGACTGAGAAAGTCTGCCATGGTGTTCTCCTTCCCTCTGATGTGTACTGCCGATAGAGATTCTAGGTGAGCCTCTGCCAAATTCATGATCCTGCTTGCAATGGTCATAAGATGCCTGGAGCAAGTACCCCCTGGTGATTGAGATACACTACTGTTGCCTGGTTGTCTGACAGAACTTTGACACGGTGATCCATCAAGGATGGTAGGAAGTGACCTAATGCCCTTTCTACTGCCAGTAATTCCCTTGTATTTGAGGAACTTTGAGCTTCTCCTCCAGACCATCTTCCCTGAATGAAATGAGTGTCCAAATGTGCTCCCCAACCGTACAAGCTTGCGTCGGTTGTCACCACCACTGGTTCTGGTAACATCCATGGCACCCACCCCCTTTCTAAACTGACTGGATTTAACCACCAATAGAGGGACTGCAGTGTACGAGGACTGAGTACAATGAGACTGTCTAGGCCATCTCCCTGAGCGTACTAATGCTGCAAGACATTCCACTGCAGGACCCTGGTGTGTGATTGAGCCCATCGGACTGCCGGGATGGCCGAAGTGAGGGAGCCCAGAAGTGACATTGCACCCCTGAGGGATATGCGCTTGGTCCGCAGAATCCGGTCTATCTGGGTCTGGAGAGCCTCCACTTTGGAATGTGGTAGGTGACACATCTGAGTATTTGAGTCCCAAGAGAGCCCCAGAAACAGCTGAACCTTGGACGGAATTAATCTGAACTTCTCCTGGTTGATCAACCAGCCCAATTCCAGCAGGGAAGATTGCACCTGCTGTAGAAGGGCTGTGCAAGTCTATGACTGCCATGTGATATTGGGGATACAGATATTTCACCATGGACCTCACTGACTCCATCTTGAAGCTGTCGATCCGAAGGAACTGGTTGAGCTTTCAGGTTTATTATGGTTCGATATGAACAGTCGGGCTTCCTCAGCAGAAAGAGGGTGGAGTATAATCCGTCCCCTTGTTGTTGTTCGGGAACCTCCATCAGAACCCCTTTGAAGAGGAGTTGTCGTATCTGTGTTTCCAAAGCCAGTTGTTCCGTAGGAGAACGTCGTAGAGGGGTAATCAGGAACCGTTGAGGAGGAGGGTGATGGAAGGGGAGCTGGAGGCCTGATCTTATTAGGCCCAGGATCCATGAACTTGATGAAATCCTTTCCCAAGCCGGAAGGAACCGAGAGAGCCTCCCTCCAACCTGGGAAAGCGAGTCACTTGGATGATATATGCTGATCTTTAGAGGGTCTCTTGAACATGAATCCCTTTCCCAGTTTCTTTCTATCAGACCAGGTATTCCGATCCCTTGGCTGGGTGTTCCGGCGGACCGGCCTCTTTCGAAAGGACCGCCTTGAAGATGAAAAGGACAGAAAGGGAAAGCCACTTTTCTTACCACTAGCCTTTTCTAGGATGTCATCCAGGATCGGCCCAAATAGATATTCACCTTGACAAGGGATGTTGCAAAGCTTAGACTTCGTTTGCACATCCCCCGGCCAACATTTTAACAAAAGTACTCTTCTTGCAGCATTGGAGAGGGACACAGACTTAGCAGCTAACTTAGTGAAGTCCACTGAGGCGTCCGCAAGGAAAGCCGCCGCTCCCCGCAATCTGGAAAGGGATGAAGCAATTTCTTCCTTAGGTGCCTTTGATCTAAACTGGTCTTCCAGTTCATCTATCCATATTGTCAGAAATCGAGCCATACAGGTAGCAGCAATGGCGGGTCTCAGTCCTCCAGCAGAAGCCTCCCAGGTATTTTTCAGGAAGTGATCAACTTTTTTTATCTAACAGGTCATTCAATGAACCCATGTCCTCAAATGGCAAGGCAAGCTTTCTAGATGCCTTGGCGACCGCAACATCTAATTTTTGAGCCTTATCCCAGGTGGAGCAGGAGACGTCATCAAACGGATACTTCCTCTTAAAGGCGCCTGGAAGGGAATGATTCTTATCAGGTTTCTTCCATTCTCGGGTAAATAAAGCTTGTACCTTATCTACAACTGGGAAGGTGTGCCGTTTCTTCTTCTCCATGCCCCCAAACATCCGATCCTGGATAGATTTTTCGGGTTTCTCATCTGGGATGCCCATAGTGGACCGTACAGCCTTAAATAACTTCCTCATATTCTCGATTGGGAAGCACTGGCGACCTCCTGAGTCGCTATCTGAAGAGGAGCGGGAAGTAGAGTCAGAAGAATCACATTGCCCATCAGACTGATCAGAGTCCTCGTGAGCAGGCGAAGGGGGCGCAGATGCCACAGAAATTTTAGCCCCGGACAGGGAGCAGAGGGATGCCCTGACCTCTTCCCTTATGATGGATCTCAGATCAGGGGTAAATCCCGGCTGTTCCTCTGACAGAGTCTGCTGAATGCAGCCCCTGTACAGCCTCTTAGGAACTGGATAGTTCCTTACTGCACAAGGCATATTCGTTATGTCTGGACTTGGACAAACATTTCTTAGGCCTAATCCGATCTGGGTCAGGAGGGACATCATCTGATTTCCCTCCTTTAGAGGGTTTTTTACGGTCTCGGGTGCCAGAATCCACCTTTCACTGGCTGGACCGGTCATCATTCATTCCCCGCTTGTTTTCAAAGCCCGTGACACCGCTATCCCGGCTACCTCTTTGCTGCCGCTTCTGGGAGGCAGTATCCAGATCAGAGTGTGGTTTTGGGGATGAAGGAGGGGAAGGAGACACAGCTGACCGCTTGTCAGCCATGTCCAGTAGCGTGGCTGAACACAGACACCACTGTGAAGATTGCCGCTCATTTTTTTTTAAAAGATCTGACAACCCCTCCCATCTATTTCCGTGAGATGATGTCACCAACAGAGCGCCCAATCGGAAGGGACACTCTGCGCCTGCGCACTGCCCGGACACCTCCTAGCCACACACAGCATGACGCTCCGTTACAACTCTGAAGCGCCACAGATGCTGTCTGCAGTCGCGAGGACACCGCCGCAAGCCAGCGCAGCAGCCGCACCTTTCATCCCGACCCCTGGCGCCCACTTCCACATGGTAAGGAGGGGGGAAGGGAGGGAGAGACCCTGCACGCAGACAAGACCCCCGTAGGTTCGCTGCGGCGGGAGAGCGCCGAGGCCGACCGGCCCTTACCTGGACCTCGCAGGCTCCACACAGCGTCCCCACGCCTGGACACTACGCTGGTACGGCGTCACCGGACGAGGGTGTGCTACTCGCAGGCCTGACCATCGTGGGTCGACTGCAATCCACAGCACCTCGGCCGACCGCAGCAGGACCCGTGCCACTGCCAGAGTTGGCCGACCGGGTGCCGGAATCTGTATCTTCGGCCCACCGGGACCATCCTGAATCCCACTGGATTCCTGAAGGCTCCCTGTTCAAGGACAGGAAACCAACTGTTGTGGGGAGAGGTGCCGCCCCTTTTAATTCTGGAGGTTTCCTGTCCTTGAAGGGCAGATCCCCGCTCTCGTGGTGCAGTCATGGGTGCTGGAAAAAGAAGCCCTATTATAAAGTGAGCTTTCACAAAGATCACTTACCACTCAGATGCGATCAAGGCTACTGGATTTGGAGGTGGAACCATGTCACCTGCCAAATTACCTCTGGAGGTTGTGGATTAATTCTATCAGGATCCACTTTACTGGAACTGTGGCTTTGCCTACTGGTCCTGCTGTCACTCCTAATGGCACATATTCCACTGGAGCGAATACCACTGCTGTTGCAACGTCTTCACTGATGCGGCTGGCTGTTGTTTCACTAACTCCTGCAGAGGCTCCTGCTCCATCTTGCAACCCACTCTGCTGGCAGTCTAACTAGATTTTAAAATGCGAAATCTGCCAAACACAGCCCTTCCCCTCCAATTACGCCTCCTCAGGTCAAAACTGGGAAGTGAAATATCTCCTACGCATGCGCAGACTCGGGACGCAAGGTAGCTAGCCGACCATAAAGAATAGTGCCGCTACTCACACCCACACCCCTGGACCCGCTGCGGTGCTTCCAGGATCTCTACACTGGACGCAGCAAGGACAAAGTCGCTCTTGCATCAACCGGCCAAGCCTAGGTACGATCATCTTATTCTGAAATGTACTGGCGACTCCACAAATGTTCCCCCGTTAAGGACAGGAAACCAACTGATGCATGGGAGAGGTATCACCCTATTATCATGCTGGTTTCCGGTCTTTGAAGGGTGGGTCCCCTTTCTCCATGGTGCTGCCATGGGTGAATGAAAAATTATAATTCGTAATAGAATTTGTAATTTTACAGCCAGTTTTAAAATTCACTGGTGTTCCAACCTGTCACTAGACTCTAGCTTCCCCAACCACAGGCAACAGCGTGGCTTCACAATTGCAGTCAGGTATATCTTTCTATGAAATACATGGCAAATAAAACATAGTTTGAACAGCGAAAAGGGAAACATAAGGAGTCATGGCTAGTCCAGAGTAGCCCATCGTCGGCTTTTTCATGAGCAAAATAATAAACCTGTTATAATCGCAGACAGAATATAGTGACAGGTTCCCAGTAACATCTTTATTAAAAGAGGTTGTGCACTACTTTTACAGTGATGGCCTATTCTTAGGATAGGTCATCAATGTCTGATCGGCCGGGGTCCCAAACCTGGTAGCTCCAGCAATCACTTGCTGTTGGCTGATCAGCCATTGTTGACCTATCTTAAGGATAGGCCATCGATGTAAAAGTAGTGCACAACCTCTAACATTAAACTATAATTTGTACTGCGAAACATTCAGAAAACAACCACATATCTGATAAAACAAAACTTGTGTATTTTTTTTAAACTGCAGGGCAAATAAAATTTCAACTTTACCACAAAAGACTTTAAACCGGATTTAAAAAAAATAAAAAAAAAAAAATAATAAAGCTACATAACATAAAAATAATTTTACATCTTTATACAGATACGTCATGGTTAAAAAGGGGAGCAATAAGCCCTCCATTCTCCCCACTATGATGATGGTGGGGTATTGTTTATTCCATATACAATAACGTCTGTTTACAACCAAGCAATACAAAAGAACTTTATTGGAAAACTTCCAGAAAGGGTTAAATACATTTTTTGTTTTAATTATTATTCTTAACGAAATTCCTTCAGGTCACCTCTCGGGGTAGATGAGGCGCAAGTAGCACAAGTGTGGATGTCTTTAAAAAAAAAAAAAAAAATATAAAATAAAATTTATCGGCATATATTGTGTATCATAACAGGGCATTGTAAAACTGAATCGTAAGTCTGGGTAAAAACCCCAGAGCGGAAATGTAAAAAAAAATTATAAAATGGCCCAAAGTAAAATGAAAAAAGTCGTACAGTATTGGAGGAAGAGAAGAAGCAGTAAAGGAAAACTAAACCAAATACCCAAGTAATGGTGAGACACATCTGATGACAAACGTAAAGTACTTGGTTTACAGTACCAGCAAACAGTTGGAAAATAGCAGCAAGTCTTAATGATTTCTTAATGATCATATGATATCTGATACCGCAAGAATTGCATTCTCCTTCAAATATATTTTTCAAACCAATGGAAAGCTAATTTCTTAAGTACAATGTGAATGGGGGGTTAAATACAATGAAACATGTTATGTCTGTAAAAGTTAAGCAGCATGCTCCGTAAAGATGGTCTTTCTATTTCGGACAGGGGTAGCGGTTGGTTTGTTATAGTCACAGTTCATTTCCACATTGTGTGCCTGTAAAACTAAGTCCACAATTACACAAAGTACCTCTTTGTAGAGAGGGACACAACCTTTACCGATTTTATCATTTTCGGACATGGGAACACTACATTCCTGCAGTCACAGGTGTCTTTATAGTACTTTGCATGCTTTAACTTAAAAATAATTGGAAAGAAGGGTTAACTTAAGAATAATTGGAAAGACGGGGTACTTAAGAGAGAAAAACTGCAATAAAGTTGGATTTGCGATGCTAAACGCATGGCATTTTACCATTATGGAGCTAAACATTTAGTGGTTAAACAGATTTTAAATGCACATGTGAAATTTATCCCCAATTTCAGATTAGTGTCTTATAAAAGAACCCTATTTTTTAGGTCTATATACATTATACACAGCCGGGATGTGTCCGTGGGAGTCCAGCATTACTGTATTCACATCACTCATATATAACCAAGATGAATATTTTTACATTTTGTTTAAGCAAATTATCAAAGTAGAGGTTATGAGGGGACAATGACAATGCCTGACTAGTCAAAAGGACATACGTGGAGACAAGGTGGCACTGTGCTAACGGGGCAGAGTTACAAATTCATGATGTCACTAGGAGCCATATAACGGTACTCTTTTTTTTTTTTTTGCCACTTTTGCTCAGACACTAAGCATAGATCTTGTACTGGCAATCACCACGAAAACCCCCCCAAAAAAACAGGTATTTTATCAGAAGAGAAACACAAGAAGTGTTAAGATTAAAAACTGTGCCAACAGTTTCTTCCAGGTAACGCATCAAGACACAAAACTGTACTTGTTTACAGATTGGTGTGGACATCTCAGAAGCAATGTCATCCCTTGACTCCTGGAACACATGAAATTCGGACACCTGAGCATGTGTGCTCGATAAAATCCATTACTGATGGAGTGTATCAACAAAAGACAAAAACATCATCTTAGAACTTCAAAATAACATTTAACCAGAAGTCTGTAAGCAACGGATGCAAGATCCTGACCCAGAACGTTTTATTACATGAATGAGGTGTTCAATGTAGAGCACGGTATTTCCCCCAATGTGAGAAATTAAATCCAATGTCTTATCATGGCCCAGTCCACTGGAGGATGCACTGAATAAATACAGTCCTGTTCTGAAAAAAAAATCTCCTAAAGGCATGATGGAGTCAACCAAACGTGTAGAGGGGGCAAAAGAATTGGGCCTGTGTGTCCTGGATCAGAGTAATATCTCAGAAGCCCTTTATGGAAAACTCTGGCTGAAGAAACACCATTCAACTGATGCATTGACTCATTCCAGATGTGTCCTGTGATCCAGTCACATGACTTTATGTAGACAGGGTCCTTGATTTCAGAATTTTCCTGCCTAACAAAAATTTAGAGAGAAAAAAATTAGATAATTAAAACGAAAAACTTAATCTGCTCTATGGAAGCAAACATTACAGTCTACGGATACAAGTTAAAAACAAGACCTAATATCTATGCAGCACACGGACACAATATGTCCTGATCACGTTTTATAAAGATAGCATAACCCCAGGACTATAACTAATAACTTTCCATGCCCTCTTTGTACTGGACTGATGCCTAACAGGCGTCAGAAGCATTAGATCACTTTGACATGGCAGAGTACTGGCAGACAATCTAATGCCATATTTGTAAGACCGTGTATACCATCCTGCAATCGCCTTCAGTTTCACATACAGTCATGGTCAAATGTGTTGGCATCCTTGAAATTGTTCAAGAAAATGATGTATTTCGCCCAGATAATTATAATTACACTAGAAGGTGGCCCGATTCTACGCATCCGGTATTCTAGAATTTACGTATTGTGTAGTTCATGTATGATTTATGTTTATATATGTTTATATATATATATATATATATATATATATATATATATATATATATAGATGTTGTTGTGTGTAGTTACCAAGTGTTTGTGTAGGGCGCTGTACATGTTCTGGGTGTTGTCTGGGTGTGGCGGGGGGTGAGAGCGGTGTTGTATGTGTGTTGCGTGTGTTGTGTTGTTTGTGGAGCGCTGTGTGTCTGTAGCGTTGTGTGTGTGTGTTGCGCAGTTTGTGTGGGTGTGGTGTGTTTTGGGGGGAGGTATGTTTTGTGCAATGTGTGTGTTGTGCGGTATGTGCGTATATTTATGTATGCCGCGGTGTTTGTGTTGGGTGTTGTGTGTGTGCGGCGTTGTCTGTGTGTGTGGGTGTCTGTGTATGGTGGTGTTTGTGGTTCCCAGTGTGTGTGTGGTGTGTTGTGTGTTTTGGGGGGAGGTGTGCACCTCCCATCGTGCTCCATCCCCCATGCTGCGCACCCCCCATCGTGCTCCATCCCCCATGCTGCGCACCCCCCATTGTGCTCCATCCCCCATGCTGCCCACCCCCATCGTGCTCCATCCCCTATGCTGCGCATTCCCCATCGTGCTCCATCCCCGATGATGCGCATTCCCCATCTTGCTCCATCCCCCATGCTGCGCACTCCCCATCGTGCTCCATCCTCCATGCTGCGCACTCCCCATCATGCTCCATCCCCCATGCTGCGCACCCCCCATGCTATAATAGTTCTCCTATTATACTCAGAGAGGAGTATAATAGGAGGACTATAATAGGAGGAGTAGTCCTGGGGGGAGAGGAGTATAATGCCGGCTCCCTGCACATGTGTACCGGGAGCCGGTGTACACTGGTAACTATGTTACACATCGGGTAACTAAGGGACCTTAGTTACCTGATGTGTATAATGGTTACCAGCTCCGTCAAGATCCCAGCATCGCAAGGTTATGTCTGGCGCTGCTGGGATCGTGACGGAGCCGGTGTACACTGGTAACTATGATACACATCGGGTAATTAAGGGATCTTAGTTACCCGATGTGTATAATGGTTACCAGCGTACACCGGCTCCGTCACGATCCCAGCAGCGCAAGGTTATGTCTGGCGATGCGTGCGGAGGGCCGGGGCGAGTGGCCAATCCATGCGGAGGGCGGGGCCAGGCTGAGGCGAGCGACCAATCCGTGGGGGGGCGGAGCCGAGCCGAGGCGAGCGGCCAATCCGTGCGGGGGGGCGGGGCCATGGCGAGCCCAGCGGACAATCAGCTTTGTGTCACCGTAAGGACACAATTTTGGAGCAAGACAGACAGACAGACAGACAGACAGACAGACAGACAGACAGACAGACAGACAGACAGACACAGAATAAGGCAATTATATATATAGATATGTTTTGATATAAACATGTGTATTTCCTTTGTGTGTATTGGAACAATACGAAAAAAAAGCAGATTGGACATAATTTCACACAAAACCATAAAAATGGGTTGGACAAAATTGTTGGCAAGTTAATATTTGCTTCCATACCTTTGGAATAAATAACCGCAATCAATCGCTTCCTATATCCTATAAGCTTCTTACACCGCTTAACTGGATTTTGGACCACTCTTCTTTTGCAAACTGCTCCAGGTCTCTCACATTTGAAGGGTGCCTTCTCTCAAGAGCAATTTTAAGATTTCTTCACGTGTTCAATGGGATTTAGATCCGGACTCATTGCTGCCACTTCACAACTCTCCAGCACTTTGTTTGCATACATTTCTAGGGGCCTCTGGAAGGGTCTTTGGGATCATTATCCTGCTGGAAAACCCATGACCTAGAACACAAACTCAGCTTTCTGACACACAGCGTTACATTGCGACCCAAAATCCTTTGATAATCTTTAGAATTCTTCATGCCTTGCACACAGTCAAGGCACCCAGTACAAGAGCAAGCAAAATCACCCCAAAACATCTTTTAACCTCCAAAATATTTGAGTTTAGGTACTGCGTTATTTTCTTTGTAGGCCTCATTTCATTTTCAGTAAACATTTCAATGATATGCTTTACCAAAAAAGCTCTATTTTGGTCTCATCTGTCCACAAGATGTTTTCCCATAAGGATTTTGGCTTGCATACAACTGCAATCTATCATTTTTTTATGTCTGTGTCAGCAGTGGGCTCCTCCTGGTTCTCCTGTCATAGCGTTTCACTTCATTGAAATGTTGACAGCAAGTTCACACTCACAATGATGCACCTTGAGCCTGCAGGACAGCTTGAATTTCTTTGAAACGTGATTGGGACTGATTATTCACTATCCGGACTATCCTGCGTTACAACTTTTCATCAATTTTTCTCTGCTCTCCATGTTCAGGAAGATTAGCTCCAGTGCCATGGGTTGTAAACTTCTTGGTTATGTTGCGCACTATGAACAAAGGAACATCAAGATCTCTGGAGATGGGCTTGTAATCTTCAGACTGTTGATATTTTTCAACAATTTTGGTTCTCAAGGTCTCAGACAGTTCTCTTTTTTTTTTTCGAAAGGTGCCAAAAATTTTGTCTATTCCATTTTTTGGATTTTGTGTGAAATTATGTCCAATTCGCCTTCTTTTTCTGTTTTTTTTTTTTTTGTGTTATTCAAATATACACAGGAAATAAACAGGTGTATGCCAAAACATGTATAATTGCAATGATTGTCTGGAAGAAATACTTTATTTTCTGGAACAATTTCAAGGAAGCAAACATTTTCGACCAGGACTGTATATGCTGGTAAAAAGCTTTGGATGTACAGTAGGTCTTCAATGGAAGTATGAAGCGTTTCACTGTGTAGTCGTAGAGGGCGATATAAAGCCATTAAAACTATATTCACATGTTGTAGAAAATTTCCGCTGCAAATTTGGTTACAAACTCATAACAAATCTTAAGACAGAATCCACGTGTGACTTGCGGATTTAATTGCGGATGTCACCCTACTCCATTTACTAAGCATTTAATAGGGTGAAAAATGCAATGAAAATCCATATAATGAGCATGCGGCAGATTTAAAATCCACACAAGCTTTAATTTGTGGATTTTTTTCCATTTGTGACTGGGATTTGGGATTGTGGTACAGAATGTGATCTTGGCTTAGATGTAATCGTTTGAATAGAATGAATGAATAGAGTGCTATAAACTTGGCTTTACTGCGGATCAGCAGTATCTGTGAGCTGCCACTAAACTAGAGGGTGTGGTGTTATTCTCCTTACATTGTTTTACATCTGTCCTGCTAGAGCTGGGGCTTGTTGTTGGACCCCCACCATTAGCTGCCCCATGCGTGTGTCTTTACTAGACTGGCTAGCTATACATTTTTTTTCCCCAGTCCAGTGCAGATCCCCATGTTTTTATTAACTGTGGGTTGTACTGTATGGCATAACCACAGGGCTATTTAGGACTCGTGAATAGGATCATCATCATGTGTGGACACAACTTTTTCCATCACGTGTGGGTTACATGTCATTGCATCCAGGGTTTGCTTTCTACATGATTTTAGAGGTGTCTTATTGTGTCATTTATGTACGTTTGTATTTTCTCATGTGTAGTTTCTTTTATTATTAAATAAAAATTTATATTATATATATATATATATATATATATATATATATATATATATATATATATATATATATATATATATATATATATATATATATATATATATATATATATAGTGATCTTGCTTCATTAGGTACGCTTTCTTTTCACAATACACTATGCATCTTGTACCTAGGAGATCCCACTTCCAGGTGGTGCCGTCTCTTCTTTCTCCATTTATGATTTACGTGACATAACTTCAAGTCCCAGGAGAGGAAATGGATGGCACCGATGTGGAGTACAAGATTTTACATATTAACCAAGGATTCACTCACATTGAGAATGGGTTATCACGGTAGTGGACAACCACTTTAATGCAACATCTTTGATAGTAGTGTGATTTGCAAGAAAACAGAAAAAAAAGTCAACACCCCAATTCTCTACGAGAGCGAGTTTTCCACTTTTATTCATCTTTTAACCCATGTGTGGTCTATAGATATGTACTATGACACTGAATCTAGCAAGCAGGGCAATTATGAAAATGCTGGTTTTATGAAATCTTACCGTTTTCACCTCCTCGGGGGTGGGTACAGAGATGGGGCTGAACCCTGCTGACTTGCTACAATGGCCGTAGAAGACAAACCTAGAAATACAAGGATGGATTTAATCATCTTTTCTGCAATGTAGAATTTGTTCAGGATAAAGCAACAATAAAAAGCGTCTTTCCTAAACAATAATATATATTAAAAAGGAGGCAAGCTACGACACAGATTGAGAGACCATGTTAGGGTATGATGCCACTTGCGTATGACTTATGTGAGTCTCGCATCGGTATCACCCAGCACGGCGCACACTCTCCTGACAGGATCGCCTCAGCTGTATGGAAATACATGCAGCCGACCCGCTCCTGTCAGGAGATTGTGCGCTGTGCCGAGTGATACCGATGCGAGACTCGCATAAGTCATACGCAAGTGGCATCATACCTTTAAAGAGGTTTTCCACTTTATAAAAAGTGGATACTAAATTCTCTAAAATAATAAACAGAACTTTACTAAGTCTAGCGGAACCACTACAAAATGAGGTCCACTGTGGAAGATAATATACTTTCTTGTCATAGGGAAGCATGGAGTGGTGTGTATTTAATACACTGCTGTGAAAGTACGGACTACATACCTGTGGTGTAGGGAAGCTGATACTGGCCAGGTAGCAAAGAGTAACCAAGATGGTGATGGTGATGATGTGTGGACATTAAGCGCTGTGAAGGGGAAGTGCGAGGCCTTTCAGAACTCCTGTCACCTACTCCTCGGTCTGGTGCTCCCATACTACTACAGCCAACAGCTCCTCCGGCAGAGCTTCCAGGTACACCGCAACCACCTCGATCTCGCTCCTGTGTGGATTTGTCTGTAATCTTCACATAAAAGGAATTATTATCTCTATGAAACCCTCACAAATACATTATTATCACTGTGGTAGAGTAACCAAAGTAGTCAGGAAACATAGATAAATTGTACAAAACTACAAAGAAGGGAATTTTGTTTACTTACCGTAAATTCCTTTTCTTCTAGCTCCAATTGGGAGACCCAGACAATTGGGTGTATAGCTACTGCCTCCGGAGGCCGCACAAAGTACTACACTCAAAAGTGTAAGGCCCCTCCCCTTCTGGCTATACACCCCCCCGTGGGAGCACGGGTCCTTCAGTTTTAGTGCAAAAGCAAGAAGGAGGAAAGCCAATAACTGTTTCAAAAACAAATTCAATCCGATAAACAATATCGGAGAACGTAAGTTATTAACATGAACAACATATGCACCCGAAAAACAAATACCCTCAGAAAAACAGGGCGGGTGCTGGGTCTCCCAATTGGAGCTAGAAGAAAAGGAATTTACGGTAAGTAAACAAAATTCCCTTCTTCTTTTTCGCTCCTAATTGGGAGACCCAGACAATTGGGACGTCCAAAAGCAGTCCCTGGGTGGGTAAAATAATACCTCGCGATCGGGCTGTCAGGCAGCCCTTCCTTACAGGTGGGCCACCGCCGCCTGCAGGACTTGTCTACCTAGGCTGGCATCCGCCGAAGCGTAGGTATGCACCTGATAATGCTTGGTGAAAGTGTGCAGACTCGACCAGGTAGCCGCCTGGCACACCTGCTGAGCCGTAGCCTGATGCCGTAATGCCCAGGACGCACCCACGGCTCTGGTAGAATGGGCCTTCAGTCCAGAAGGAGTCGGAAGCCCAGCAGAACGGTAGGCGTGTAGAATTGGTTCCTTGATCCACCGCGCAAGGGTGGATTTGGAAGCTTGCGACCCTTTATGCTGACCAGCGACCAGGATAAAGAGTGCATCCGAACGGCGCAGAGACGCCGTGCGGGAAATGTAGATCCTGAGTGCTCTCACCAGGTCCAACAGATGTAAACCCTTTTCAAATTGGTGAACTGGATGCGGACACAAAGATGGTAAAGTGATATCCTGATTGAGATGAAAGGAAGATACCACCTTGGGAAGAAACTCTGGAATTGGACGCAGTACCACCTTGTCCTGGTGAAACACCAGGAAGGGAGATTTGCAAGATAACGCCGCCAGCTCTGACACTCTCCGAAGAGACGTGACCGCCACCAGAAAAGCCACTTTCTGTGAAAGCCGAGAAAAGGAAATCTCCTTCATAGGCTCGAAAGGTGGCTTCTGGAGAGCAATCAGAACCTTGTTCAGATCCCAGGGTTCCAATGGCCGCTTGTAAGGGGGAATGATATGACAAACCCCTTGCAGGAACGTGCGTACCTTAGGAAGTCGCGCCAGGCGCTTCTGAAAGAATACGGATAGCGCAGAAACTTGTCCTTTAAGGGAGCTAAGCGACAAACCTTTTTCCAACCCAGACTGCAGGAAGGAAAGAAAAATAGGCAATGCAAATGGCCAGGGAGAAACTCCCTGAGCAGAGCACCAAGATAAGAATATCTTCCACGTTCTGTGGTAGATCTTGGCGGAGGATGGTTTCCTAGCCTGTCTCATGGTGGCAACAACATCATGAGATAAACCTGAGGTCCCTAGGACCCAGGACTCAATGGCCACACAGTCAGGTTCAGGGCCGCAGAATTCAGATGGAAAAACGGCCCTTGAGACAGCAAGTCTGGACGGCCTGGTAGCGCCCACGGTTGTCCTACCGTGAGATGCCACAGATCCGGGTACCACGACCTCCTTGGCCAGTCTGGAGCGACGAGAATGGCGCAACGGCAGTCGGACCTGATTTTGCGGATCACTCTGGGCAATAATGCCAGAGGTGGGAACACATAAGGTAGTCGGAACTGCGACCAATCCTGAACTAAGGCGTCTGCCGCCAGAGCTCGGTGATCGTGAGACCGTGCCATGAAAACCGGGACCTTGTTGTTGTGCCGTGACGCCATCAGGTCGACGTCCGGCATCCCCCAGCGGCGACAGATCTCCTGAAACACGTCTGGGTGAAGGGACCATTCCCCTGCGTCCATGCCCTGGCGACTGAGAAAGTCTGCTTCCCAGTTTTCCACGCCTGGGATGTGAACTGCGGATATGGTGGATGCTGTGTTTTCCACCCACGTCAGAATCCGCCGGACTTCTTGAAAGGCTTGTCGACTGCGTGTTCCCCCATGGTGGTTGATGTACGCCACCGCTGTTGAATTGTCCGACTGAATCCGGATCTGCTTGCCCTCCAGCCACTGTTGGAAGGCTCGCAGAGCAAGATAGACTGCTCTGATTTCCAGAACATTGATCTGAAGGGTGGACTCTCTCTGAGTCCACGTACCCTGAGCCCTGTGGTGAAGAAACACTGCTCCCCACCCTGATAGGCTCGCATCTGTCGTGACCACCGCCCAGGATGGGGGTAGGAACGACTTTCCTTTTGACAATGAGGTGGGAAGAAGCCACCATCGGAGAGAGTCCTTGGTTGCCTGAGAGAGGGAGACATCCCTGTCGAGTGACGTCGACTTCCCGTCCCATTGGCGGAGAATGTCCCATTGTAGAGGGCGCAGATGAAACTGCGCGAAAGGGACTGCTTCCATTGCTGCCACCATCTTCCCTAGGAAATGCATGAGGCGCCTCAATGAGTGGGACTGGTTCTGCAGGAGAGATTGCACCCCTGTCTGCAGAGAGCACTGCTTGTCCAGTGGAAGCTTCACTATCGCTGAGAGAGTATGAAACTCCATGCCAAGATATGTTAGTGATTGGGTCGGGGTTAGATTTGACTTCGAAAAGTTGATAATCCACCCGAAACTCTGGAGTCTTCAGTGCCACGTTCAGACTGTGTTGGCATGCCTCTTGAGAGGGTGCCTTTATAAGTAGATCGTCCAAATATGGGATCACGGAGTGACCCTGCGAGTGCAGGACAGCTACTACTGCTGCCATGACCTTGGTGAAGACCCGAGGGGCTGTTGCCAGCCCGAAAGGTAACGCTACGAACTGCAGGTGTTCGCTTTCTAGAACGAAGCGTAGAAAACGCTGATGCTCTGGCGCAATCGGCACGTGAAGATAAGCATCCTTGATGTCTATTGATGCTAAGAAATCTCCTTGAGACATTGAGGCTATGACGGAGCGGAGAGATTCCATCCGGAACCTCCTGGTTTTTACGCGTTTGTTGAGCAATTTTAGATCCAGGACGGGCCGAAAGGACCCGTCCTTCTTTGGCACCACAAACAGATTGGAGTAAAAACCGTGACCTTGTTCCTGAAGAGGAACGGAAGTCACCACTCCTTCCGCCTTTAGAGCGGCCACCGCCTGCAGCAGAGCATCGGCTCGGTCGGGCGGTGGGGAAGTTCTGAAGAAACGAGTTGGAGGACGAGAGCTGAACTCTATCCTGTACCCGTGAGACAGAATGTCCCTCACCCAACGGTCTTTGACCTGTGACAGCCAAATGCCGCCAAAGCGGGAGAGCCTGCCACCGACCGAGGATGCGGAGAGAGGAGGCTGAGAGTCATGAGGAAGCCGTCTTGGTAACGGTTCTTCCTGCTGTCTTTTTTGGGCGTGACTGCGTCCGCCAAGAATCTGAACCTCTCTGATCCTTTTGAGTCCTCTTAAGACGAGGAGAATTGGGACCTGCCTGAGCCTCGAAAGGACCGAAAACCAGACTGACCCCTCCTTTGTTGGGGCTTGTTTTGTCTGTATGCTTTATGAAGAAGGGGAAGTGTCACAATCAAAAATATATAACCCTTAAAAACTCTTTTATTAATAATATTTAAAATCCACAAACCCTTGTGCAAAATGTGTAGGAAAAAGAAAGGGAGGAAGGTAAAGTTCTTACCCTATTTGATACCCCTCCCTCCTGTCCACTACCTACCGCGGGGGTTGGCACCCTAAATATACGAAAATGGCGCCCCCACTCAGCGGTGGCTGGCCCTAAAAAATCCCTAGATAGACCCTCAATATAGTCATGAAAAATAGATAAAGTGGAGGGTTATGGGAGGGCGCATTCAATCTTAGTGGACAGAAATACTAGGACACATATACCCGGCCGATAGGCCTTGACTATTTCATGGAATTCCGATGTACCCTGGAATGATACTTGATCAGATATAACCTAATAATATAGATAGTATTCTCAGGGACCCGGAATAACCAAATCAACTCACTATGCAGAGAGAGTACTCCAATAGAAAATGATATGCATATTAGACTAAGTGCATAAAGCAGTGCAGAGTGCAATATGATGTATAGGACTCAGACATACACAAGCTCCTGGGGCTGTCTGCTTCCTCCAGACAGACGGCTTATATGCCCCAGGAAGCCGGTCTAGGTGTCATTGCATTTGCACGTACAGATTGCATATCAAAAAACCACCAGGTGGTACCACCCGGGTTAGTGCATAAAGAGATAGTCAGGCACTTAGCTCATCGGGGGTCATGTGATTGTCCCAGAATTGCCCTGGAGTCGCCTCGACGCGTTTCTCCGGCCACGGATCTTCAGGAGGCTCGATATATAACTTGCCAATCGTTAGCAGGACGGCATGATGTCTGGATAAAGGGGGAGACCTGATAGACTGAGGTCTCCTTTTGGCTTTTGCCAAGAGTGAACCGCCCCCACCTCCAGCCAATCCGTCCACTCCGCTCCCTCACCCACAGGCACACCCCCCCCAACACCCCACCTCCCCCCCTCCCCTCCCTCCCTCCACGTCCAACCACCATCTCCCTCCGTATGATGAAAAGGTAAAGTTCCCATTCAGATGTACTCACTCTATTCCTATGTCTATGGTGGCTTTGATGGGACTACGTCTCAGCATGCAATTGAGTGTTAATACACTCGTCAGATCTGCATACCCAGGTCGTATGCGAAGTCAGGGAACGCCCCCCTGATGCGTTCCACCATCGGACGCCGCTTGCGTTCCACACCCGCATCACGGGGCGGAACCGGAAGTGGCGTCACTCGGCGAAACCGGAAGTGGCGTCTTGCAGGCATTCACGGCCAATTGGAGATCAGGACGGCCGTGCAAACAATGCGAAGACAGGGGGAACGCCTCAGCCATTCACCCAATGTGACGTCACCTGCTGTTATTATCAGAGAAAGCAGGGAATACAGAATCGTCACGTCTCTAGACCAATGCGTACCCTGCATAGTATTAGCAAGTCGGGATGACCCAGATAACCTATCCGGGGTGTGCTTTGATCATAGTACTCTCAGTGGAGGGACAGTCCTCATCATAATAGCATTTGTACACTGACCGATTGTTATCAGTGTAGGTGAGCACGGGGATTCTCATGAGGAGATAAAACCCCCTATTAGAAAGGAGATAGTCTCCTTTGGATTGTGAGAGATCGGGAGGGGGGGGGGGGGGGGAGGGGGAAGAAAGAGGGGGGACAGAGGGGGGACATTAGGGGAGGGGGAGGGGGGCGTGGGGGGGCTTGGGCGCCCATGTAAAGCGAGGAGCAGGTATGTGGGACGGGGGAGTGAGGTTGGTCACCCCTGACACAGATTATTATTGATGCCACATGTTCCTTGTGGCATGAATTAAAACATTACCTCCCTATTACGGGATTCAGACCAGCAGACCACAGGGAGCCCTAACACAAACCCAGGCTTCAAAGAAAGCAGGCATATGAAATCTGCTCATTCAAACCCCCAGGGTGTACAGACTCCATTCTAAAAATCCATTCGCATTCTTTTCTTAGAAGGGCCTTGTCGTGATCACCACCTCTGGGATTCTTATTGACCACCTCAAGGACCTGAAACGTAACCTCTTGTATGTTACCCCCATGATGAAAATTCATGTGCCTCCCCAAGGGGGTGTCTCGTTTGTTGCGTATGTCACCGAGATGTTCTCCCACCCTTCTACGCAGCTCCCTTTTTGTCTTGCCTATATAGTTCAAAGGACATGAACAGGTGGCCACATATATTACTCCCGTCGTCTTGCAGTTAGCAAAAGACCTTAGGAAGAATTGTTTTCCATTCTTGGCACTCCTCACGTATTTCGCCGGTTTCATTGAATTACAGTATGAGCAGTCTCCGCACCTGAAAAAACCGCATATGCCCCTGTCCAACCACGTACCGGGGGGCTTAGGTCTGATGTAACAACTATGGACCAATCTGTCCCTAAGAGACCTACCCTTTCTGTACGTGATGCTTGGTTTCTCTGAAATCATCTGCTTCAAATCGGGGTCCAGAATCAAGATGTCCCAGTGTTTTTTAAGGACACTGCGGACTCTTTCATTTTGACAGTCATATGTGCCGATCAACCTGGTGATGTCATCCTCCTCTTTTCTCTTACTTCCACACCCATGTAGAAGTGCCATCCTGTCCTGTTTCTCTGCATAGACTCTGGCACAGTGTAGTACCTTAGGGGGGTAACCTCTGTCTACAAAACGTCTAGTCATATCTTTGGCTTGGGACTGGAAGGTTTCCATAGTGGAGCAATTCCGCCTCAGCCGAAGGTATTGACCCTTAGGGATACCATTCCTTAATGGGAATGGATGATGGCTGTCCCATCTCAGAATGCTATTAGTAGCCGTGGGCTTGCGGTAGGTGCTGGTGGAGAGGATGCCACTAGGCTCCTTTTTGATAATTACATCTAAGAATGGCAACTCCTTCGTATTCACCTCATGCGTGAAATGAAGGTTCAGTTCATTTTTATTAAGTGACTCTACGAACCTCGTGAACAGAGTGCTTGAACCTGACCAAAGGACAAGGATGTCGTCTATATATCTTGACCATAGCAAGATATGCGACTGCCACCAGTGGTCCCCATCCATAAAGACGACGGTTTCTTCCCACCAGCCCAGGAAGAGGTTTGCATACGAGGGAGCACAGGGGCTCCCCATAGCAGTCCCCCTGAGCTGGTGGAAGTACTTACCGTCGAATTTAAAGAGGTTGTGATGTAATACAAAATTCAGTAGTTCCAGCAAAAATTGATTATGTTCCCTATGTTCCCTGGTTCGTGTGTTAAGATAGTACTCGGTCGCCTTCAAGCCTAACGCATGGGGTATGTTACTGTAGAGGGCCTCTACATCAATAGAAGCCAATATGACATCCTCCCCAACCGTAATGCCATCCAGCCTACCCAAAAGGTCGGCTGTGTCGCGTGTGTACGACGGAAGCGAGGTGACAAAGGGACGTAAGATTTCGTCGATATAAATACCGCTGTTTTGGGTATACGAGTTCACTCCCGAAATGATAGGTCGGCCCTTAAGCACCTCCAGCCCTTTGTGGACCTTGGGTAAGGTATAGAAAGTCGGCATAACCGGGCAATTAGGTTTCAAAAAATCAAATTCACTGTTAGTTAGTAGACCAATCCCTCTTGCCTCCTCTAGTATCAAGAGCAAAGATGTCATATACCCATTTAGAGGATTGGAGGAGAGCACCTCATACGTGTGTCTGTCTCTAAGGACACGATGGCACATCTCTAGGTATCTTTCATGACTTAGAATCACGAGATTACCGCCTTTATCCGAAGGCTTTATTATTACATTCTCATTTTTCTCAAGATCCTGCAGTGCTGAAAATTCATTGTCAGTGAGATTACGATCTAAGCCATCGTTTCTACGGGGAATCTTTTTAAGGTCCCTTTCCACAAGGTTAAGAAAAAGATCTATATTGGTAGTGTCGCCTTGTGGAGGCATTCTCGTACTCTTGGCCTTAAGCCCAGTGAAAGGGCCACAACCGGTATTCTGATCAGAATCCTGTTCCTGCAGGAGTCCTAGGAGTGACCGATATCCCTCTATATCCTCTTCTGTCAGTCCCAGCCTCCTACAACTCTCCCTGTCATTGTTGAGAAAGAATTTTCTCCATTTTAGTTTCCTTCCGAAGAGTTGTAGGTCTTTAACCCAATGGAAACAATTATAGTCGTTCGTAGGCACGAATGACAGCCCTTTTCTCAAAATCCTGTTCTGTTTCTCATTAGGTGTAAAGTCGGATAGATTAATAATCTGACTCCTGTTTAGCCCTCCACTTTGCGTCTGCTCTGTATTTAGTTCACCCGGTTCCTCAATTGGTATCCCCGGGATACCCCCTGCTCTAAAAAAGATGGTGCCTTTATCCCACCGGATGTTGCAGAGGTAGATGCATGCGAGAATCCTGATTCCTGCCCATAAGATCGTGTGTTTATAGGGTCCCTTGTGGGGTAGGTGTTCCTCCCTCCTCGCCTCCATCTCTTATTTTGTCGCTTACCTCTGCTGCTAAACCAAGTCTCCCCCGTTACCCTTTCAGTATCTGAGATCTCCTGATCAGAGGAGGAGATGTCTGTATCTCTCTGGGCTGGGTTAACAAAGTTGTAGGCTTGGTTCGTAGCAAACTCCCTAAGATCTCTTTGGAATTGTAGGTGTTTCCTCTCCTTAATGTATCCCTGATACTTCTCTACAGAGACCTGCAGGGCACTCTCTCTTTTGTTAAACTCAGGATCTGATTTAAACTTAAGGATACCCTCAATGTCCAAATTTAGTTTCGTGGTGGCCTGTTCCAACAGTGTCTTCTCTTCTAGTACCAATAAGGTCATAAACCTGAGAGAAGACTCTATGGATTCTTTCTGCCAAGCCTCCAGGAGTTTTGAATTTGAGGTGCGGGGAGATGGGCGGAGATTGATTCTTAGACCCTTAGGGACAATTCTGTTCTTGAGGTAGTTTTCAAGAGCCTTAATCTCCCACCAGGATTTCGTATACTCCTTATAGGCTGAATAAAGGTCACTAAATTTCGTTTTCAGGGAGGTGATCCCTGTCCCACCATCTGGGATTTCCCTTGTGCAAAATGCCTGGTTCGCGTCTTCGACCCAGGAGTTAGTGTCAATAGGACCTGTTAGAAAGCTGGCCATAATCAATATGCTTTATGAAGAAGGGGAAGTGTCACAATCAAAAATATATAACCCTTAAAAACTCTTTTATTAATAATATTTAAAATCCACAAACCCTTGTGCAAAATGTGTAGGAAAAAGAAAGGGAGGAAGGTAAAGTTCTTACCCTATTTGATACCCCTCCCTCCTGTCCACTACCTACCGCGGGGGTTGGCACCCTAAATATACGAAAATGGCGCCCCCACTCAGCGGTGGCTGGCCCTAAAAAATCCCTAGATAGACCCTCAATATAGTCATGTTTTGTCTGTGTTGAGGTAAGGATGAGTCCTTACCCTTGGAGTGTTTAATGATTTCATCCAAACGCTCCCCAAACAATCGGTCACGAGAAAAGGGCAAACTGGTTAAGCACTTCTTGGAAGCAGAATCTGCTTTCCATTCTCTCAACCACAGGGCCCTGCGCAAAACCACGGAGTTGGCTGACGCCACCGCCGTACGGCTCGTAGAGTCCAGGACAGCATTAATCGCGTAAGACGCGAATGCAGACATTTGAGAGGTCAATGGTGCCACCTGCGGGGCAGATGTACGTGTGACCGAGTCGACTTGTATAAGCCCAGCTGAAATAGCTTGGAGTGCCCATACGGCTGCGAAAGCTGGCGCCAACGACGCTCCAATAGCTTCATAGATGGATTTCAGCCAGAGCTCCATCTGCCTGTCCGTGGCATCTTTAAGTGCCGCTCCATCTTCTACTGCAACTAAGGATCTAGCTGCAAGCCTGGAGATTGGAGGGTCCACCTTGGGACACTGGGTCCAACCCTTGACCACGTCAGGGGGAAAAGGATAGCGTGTATCTTTAAGCCGTTTAGAAAACCGCTTCTCAGGATAAGCGTGGTGTTTCTGGATTGCATCTCTAAAGTCAGCGTGGTCCAGAAAAGTGCTTAATTTACGCTTGGGGTATCTGAAATGGAATTTCTCCTGCTGTGAAGCTGCCTCCTCCTCAGTAGGAGCTGGCGGAGAAATATCTAACATCCTATTGATGGACGCTATAAGATCATTCACTATGGCGTCACCATCCGGTGTATCCAGATTGAGAGCGGACCCAGGATCAGAATCTTGATCAGTTACATCCGCCTCATCACCCATAGATTCGTCCCGCTGGGATCCTGACCAGTGAGACGAAGTTGAGGGCCCCTCATAACGAGCCAGCTTAGGTTGTCTGGGACTGTTGTCCGAGTCAGAATCGTCACCCTGGGGTGCATGTGACACCCCCGGAGCTTGGAAGTGTGCCAGCTGAGGGGGACCAGGGAGCAATGATGCCACAGTGTCCATGGTCTGAGTTACTGGTCTAGACTGCAATGTTTCAAGAATCTTTGACATGGTCATAGACAATCTGTCAGCAAAAGCTGCAAACTCCGTTCCTGTCACCTGGACAGCATTCACAGGTGGTACACCCTGGGTCACGTCCAGCAGAGGCCCCGGCTGTGCAAGTTGCACAGGGGACGAGCACTGCACACAATGGGGGTCAGTGGAACCTGCCGGTAGAGCAGCCGCACATGCGGTACAGGCAGCATATAATGTCTGTGCCTTGGCACCCTTGCGTTTAGCGGACGACATGCTGTTGCCTCCTTGTAATCTAGGAGGGTATATAGCCGAGAATCACCAGCGACCGTACAGTACAAAGTATTTGCAAACACAAAATACTCAGTATACAAACGGCACAAGTGGGGGTGAGCCCTTGAGGGCTGCTTACCGCCCGCTGAACAGCGGGTATGAGGCGTAGAATCCTGTGTCTGGGTCTCCCCGTCTCCCCTCTGCAGCTCAGCGTGCAGGCAGGAATGGCTGCCGGCGTTCTGTGAAGAGGGGCGGACCGTGGGCGTGCCACAAACAAAGAGCGGGAAACTGCGTCCTACTGTGCCTGGTGTGAGGGCTGGAGTATGTAAAAAAGACTCCAGCCCTCAGCGCTGATGCTCTGTACAGCGTCCCGCCCTCCTCCTGACTGGCAGGTGCGGAGGCGGGAACGAACGAACTAGGCCGCAAAAGCCGGGGACTGTAGTAATAAGCGCGGCCGTGATATATGCACGGCCAGCGCGGAAGTCCCCGGCGCACCACAAGTCCCAGCCGCGTCGCAGTCCCAGCGGCCGGCGCGACCGTTCTCCCCGAGTCTACCCACTCAGCTAAGCTGAAGTGAGGAAATGGCACAAGCGCAGCAGCGCTGATGTCCCCGGCGCACTAACACACCCAGCAATGCTGCGGTGTGCGCGCGTATGCACGGGGACACAGAGTACCTTGACGGAGCAGGGCCATGTCCCTGACGATACTCAGCTCCAAATCCAGAGGCTTCTCCAGGGGCTGCGGATGGAGCACGGTCTCTGTGCCTGGAGACCGGTAAAATCCCACTTCGCCCAGAGCCCTAATGGGGATGGGGAAGGAATCAGCATGTGGGCTCCAGCCTCCGTACCCGCAATGGGTACCTCAACCTTAACAAGCACCACCGACAGAAAGTGGGGTGAGAAGGGAGCATGCTGGGGACCCTTGTATGGGTCCTCTTTTCTTCCATCCGACATAGTCAGCAGCTGCTGCTGACTAAACAGTGGAGCTATGCGTGCGTGTCTGACCTCCTTCGCACAAAGCAAAAAACTGAAGGACCCGTGCTCCCACGGGGGGGTGTATAGCCAGAAGGGGAGGGGCCTTACACTTTTGAGTGTAGTACTTTGTGCGGCCTCCGGAGGCAGTAGCTATACACCCAATTGTCTGGGTCTCCCAATTAGGAGCGAAAAAGAAACACATTTTCTTCCACATATTGCAGCACAGTGACAGTGTAATACAAAAGGTAAACATTGGGATGTGTATCTGAAAACACATTTCAATTTCAATAACCCCTTCAGGACAAAGTCCGTCTATAACCAATATTCCTTTTTCGCTTTATACACACTCTCCGCCAATGTCCAAGTCTCTATTTGTCTGCAGTGCTCACATCGACAGTGCTGCAGTAAATCACTGAGCTAAGAGGCTCGTGCCATCTACATGGGCAGAGTCGCTAAGCTTGATGACTGGCTGCAGCACTGTTGAGATGATGTCACCACTGCAGCTAAACAGATAAGTGCAGAGGCAGCTCTGGACCCTGATTGGAGCTAGCTCCAATCACTGCTGCGCAGATGCCACCTGTATAACACAGGCTACACCTGCTATATTCATAGTGTGCTCAGCTCCTGAGCCCACGCCATGCACCCGAATCCAGAGAATACCATACTATTATGCTTTATGTGATTGTCGAAGATTAGAGCACTGTGTCTACTTTTTTCAGTACGGCCGCTCTCTACTATATAGGCAGTGTCTGGTGCTGTAGCTCAGGCATCTTAATGTCAATGGGACTGAGCTACAATATCACACAGAACCCACATAGAAAAGCTAATCTAATAGGTGCCCTAAAAGGGTCTGTTCTTTTAATAACACAGAAGAGAACTTCACATTACAAAAATATGACATTTGTTTCTTTAACAGAATTTAGCCCATGGCCTATGCTTTGCCAGGTGTACTTACTGTGGGAGACTTGCTCTTGTAATGGCTTGCATGTTGCTGTAATATGTCCAGAGCTTTAGACTCGGTGGTAGGTTTGCAGCTGACACTTGGACTGGCTCGGGACTTCTCAGACTCGTCAGTCCCAGCTACCTTGTTGCCATATGGAGAGAATGAATAACTGGAGGGGAGGTAGGAGCCTAGACGAAGAAATTAACAAAGTCGTCAATGCGTCAAAGTATTTCCAGTCTGTACGGCTTACGGCATTACCTTTTACATTAGGCTGATCGCAACGAGCATCCTCATCCTTTTCTAAAGGGCTGTTTCACATTAATTTTAATATTCACATGTACACCTTTGCCATCATCAGCTCTGGGGTCTTATCTACACCTTTGTTACCTATTACTACTACCATTTGTGTAAAAGCCATTCAATATTTTAGATTGTGACCCTTTGAATAGGGCCCACTCCACTAGTTTTGATATTGTGGCCTAACAGCTAAAGGTCCTTTACACTGTGCAATGTGCAGAGTTAGTCCTCCATACATATTGGACTAATGTCGGCTGAACACACCAATACCGACAGTTGCAGCACCCAGTCTAATGTGTAAGGGGGCACCCAGACAATTGTCGGGAATGTTAAAGCATGTCTAATTTGGGACTGGTGAACCTTTTGTTTTCCTGGATAAACGTTGCAGCCAGACATGTCAGGCAAAGGCTCTCTAAAACCCTGTGCACACACTGTAGTTTTTGATGCATTTTTGGTGCAGTCTGTTGCACAATTTTGCATGTCTATCCTTATCCCAGCAAAGGCTATAAGAAATCTTCTTCTGTCTTTGCAGTTTTTGGTGCAGGAAAAAGCAGCATGTCACTTGTTGGTCTGTTTTTTAGCCCTTCTAGACATTGAATTCACTAAAAATAAAGCACCAAAAACGCATGTGTTTTTTGGTACTTTTTTTGGCAACAAGGTGCATAACAGGGAGCACTCAGACGAACTAAAGCACCTGTGTATGGGACAGCTGGCCAGGAAGGCTCCCGGACAAACGATCAGTCAAACCATCAATTTCACGGACAACCATCTACTATTTATGGCAGGCTTTAAACAACAGCCAACTCGCAACATACTTGACGGCCGTTTAAAAGCCTGTTTACATGGGCCTACCTGGCTTCAGATATGCACTAAATGGCCTATAACAGATTGAACAAGGTCATTGTTCTCGGCGGCATGAGTCCTGTTTACACAATACAATGTGCTGCCAAGAACGACCATTTTATCCAACAAAAGACTGTCTCATTGGTTGAGTGATTAGCAGTCTATTTACACTGCACAATAATCTGAAATTGTGCAGTGTAAATAGATCTTAACTAGATGTATGCCATTGTACTTGGTAACTGATAGTAACAAAATGCCATCATGCTGTACAATCAGCTCACATGAATCAGTGGTTAAATGCAATAAAACAGAACCAGTAAAACTTGCTGCGTCAATATTGGGTATGTGTAATAATTCATTTAAAATACCTGGGTAATTCTGCATCATGACAGCGGGCATCCCACGGTAGCTTGGATGGCTGGGGTCATATGCTTGGCTGTAAGTGTAACCATGCATATATGGAATATAGGACTGGTGTTGTGTAAGTGGTGATGAAACCGGCACATGAGTACTAGTGCGAGGGTCCTTAGCCAGCCCACGAGGATCTTCACTTTGTTGCGGCACTTTAACTTCTACATTAATTGCCTCTTTGCCATCTTCTTTTGCAGAGGCTTCTTTGCTCCGGCTTCGCTCCTCTTTGACTTTCCGATCTCGCTCTTCTTTCCACCTTTCATCATCTGCTTTTAGTGCATCCGTATACTTGGGATAAACATAGGACCACATGCGCGACTCTGCTTCTTGTTGCTTTAAAAACATTAACAAAAAAAAATGAAGATACTTGTTGTAATTGTACAACTTAAACATCTTTAAGTTATAGTTATAGTATGCATAGAAAAATATCCTAGCACATAAAAGGGTATCTCATCATCTTGGGTACATTTGGAAGGCCCTGTGCGCACACTGCGTTTTTTGCAGCGGATTTGCCATTCATAATGTTCATGCAGTCCTTCCCCAGAAATCAGAAATCCAAAATGCTGTGCACACACTGAGTTTTTTTTCCCTACAGGTTTTGCTGCAGAATTTCTGCAGCAAAAAGAGGTAGCATGTCACTTCTTTTCCGCATGTACCTGCGGTTTTACCATTAAATAATGGTTAAAAACCGCAGGGACCAACCCGTTGAAAAACCGCACCCAAACCTCAACAAACCGTGGTAAAACCGCATGCGGATTTTGGGTGCTTTTTTTTGCCGCAGGTGCAGAATTCTGCCAGAGGGTGCGGACTTTACTTAACCCTTTCACGACCGGCCGATTTTTCGCTTTCCGTTTTTTTTTTTCGCCATTCTTTTTCTGAGAGACGTAACTTTTTTATTTTTCAGTCAATATGGTCATGTGAGGGCTCATTTTTTGCGGAACGAGCTGTACTTTTAAATGAAACCATCAGTTTTACCATATTATGTACTAGAAAATGGCAAAAAAATTCCAAATGCTGAAAAATTGCAAAAAAAGTGCGATAGCACTATGGTTTTTGAGATATTTTATTCACTGTGTTCACTATATGGTAAAACTGATGTGTGGGTGTGATGCCTCAGGTCAGTGCGAGTTCGTAGACACCAAACATGTATAGGTTTACTTTTATATAAGGGGTTAAAAAAAAATCGGAAGTTTGTCCGAAAAAAGTGGCGCACGTTTTACGCCATATTCCGTGACCCGTAGCGTTCTCATTTTTCGGGATCTTAGGCTCAATGACGGCTTATTTTTTCCGTCTCGAGCTGACGTTTTTAACGGTACCATTTTTGCGCAGATGCTACGTTTTGATCGCCTCTTATTGCATTTTGCGCAAAAGTTGTGGCGACAAAAAAACGTCGTTTTGGCGTTTGGAATTTTTTTGCCGCTACGCCGTTTACTGATCAGATTAATTGATTTTATATTTTGATAGATCGGGCGTTTCTGAACGCGGCGATACCAAATGTGTGTATATTTTTTATTTTTTTAACCCTTTAATTTTTAATGGGGCGAATGGGGGGTGATTTGAACTTTTAGGTTTTTTTGTTTTTTTTTAATTTTTTAAAACTTATTTTTTTACTTTTTTTTTTTATTTTACTAGTCCCCCTAGGGGGCTATTGCGATCAGCATTCCGATCGCTCTGCAGTATCTGCTGATCACAGCTGGAAGGCTGTAAACAGCAGATACGCTGTCTTTCTCTTTTGCTGTGCTCCGGGCACAGCGAAAGTGAAACCAATTCATGTGTAGTACAGGAGTCATCACATGACCCTGTACTACCATGGCAACTATCGGGAGTCACGTGATCGCGTCACGTGACTTCCGGTTTCGGCGGTAAGTAAAACTTTACCGCGATTGCGCTTATAATGGCGCTGTCATGTATTGACAGCGCCATTATAAGGGGTTAATCGGCACGAGCAGATAACGATTCTGCTCGTGCCTAGCAGGCACACATCTCAGCTGTGAAAATCAGCTGAGATGTGTGCCGATCGCGGCATGCTGCCGCCGGAGGACCGCGGGCAGTAAGATTATGTCATTTAGGACGTAATTTTACGGCCCGCGGTCGTTAAGGGGTTAAACACATTTTCCCAGTGCGCATAGACCCTAAAAGAGGTTTATCTCTTAAAAATACCTTTGTTCTCAAGAAAGGAGGGATTATTAATACTGCAGTTTACTAGTGCTAAGAGGGGAATGGGTCAGCATGCACAAAAAATACTGTAAAATGTGGCCTGTGCCATATACAGAAAAGAGCAGATGAAAACCACAGTATACACTGTGTGCAGAATTATTAGGCAAATGAGTATTTTGATCACGATACTTTTTATACATGTTGTCCTACTCCAAGCTGTATAGGCTTCAGAGCCAACTACCAATTTAGTAAATCAGGTGATGTGCCCCAATGAGGAGGGGTGTGGTGTAATGACATCAACACCCTATATAAGGGGTGCTTAATTATTAGGCAACTTCCTTTTCTTTGGCAAAATGGGTCAGAAGAAAGATTCGACGGGCTCTGAAAAGTCCAAAATTGTGAGATGTCTTGCAGAGGGATGCAGCAGTCTTGAAATTGCCAAACCTTTGAAGTATGATCACCGAACAATCAAGCATTTTATGGCAAATAGCCAACAGGGTCGCAAGAAGCGTGTTGGGCAAAAAAGGCGCAAAATAACTGCCCATGAATTGAGGAAAATAAAGCGCGAAGCTGTCAAGATGCCATTTGCCATCAGTTTGGCTATATTTCAGAGCTGCAACGTTACTGGAATATCAAAAAGCACACGGTGTGCCATACACAGGGACATGGACAAGGTAAGGAAGGAGGAAAAACGACCACCTTTGAACAAGAAACATAAGATAAAACGTCAAGACTGGGCCAAGAAATATCTTAAGACTGATTTTTCAAAGTTTTTATGGACTGATGAAATGAGAGTGACTCTTGATGGGCCAGATGGATGGGCCAGAGGCTGGTTCAGTAAAGGGCAGAGAGCACCACTCCGACTCAGACGCCAGCAAGGTGGAGGTGGGGTACTGATATGGGCTGGTATCATCAAAGATGAACTTGTGGGACCTTTTCAGGTTGAGGATGGAGTGAATCTCAACTCCAAGACCTACTGCCAATTTCTGGAAGACAACTTCTTCAAGCAGTGGTACAGGAAGAAGTCGGTATCGTTCAAGAAAAACATGATTTTCATGCAGGACAATGCTCCATCACATGCATCCAACTACTACACAGCGTGGCTGGCCAGTAAAGGTCTAAGGCTATGTGCGCACTTACCGGATTTTGCCGCGGATTTTCCGCGGATTTGCTGCATGTTTCGCTGCAGAAACTGTTCATAACATCTCTGCAGTGAATCACCAGCAAATCCTATGGAGAAAAAAAATCCTGTGCGCACTGGGCGGAATTTGACAGCTGCATGTTTTGCTGCGGGAATCCTGCAGCAAAAACAAGTGCATGTCACTTCTTTTCCGCACATCGCTGCGGGATTTCACTCCATTGACTCCAATGTTAATCATGAAATCCCGCAGGGAATAACGCAGGCAGCAAATTCTGTGCGGTTCACTGCGTTTTCCTGCGTTATTCCCTGCGGTATTTCGCGGTTTACCTCCGGTAATGTACATCGCCTGTCTGCGGTTTTGCAGGGAAGTGATGTCATTACAGGAAGAGGAAGCCATGCAGAGAGTAAACACACACAGATCACACACACATAGACATCACAGACATAGATCACAGACACATAGAACACACATAGAAAGCAAACGGAAATATAGAAAAAAAAGAACGTGGGCTCCGCTGTATATTTACCTTCCAGCCGAGGTAAGCACACAGCGGCGGCCCGGTATTCTCAGGCTGGGGAGGGAGAGGGGCAGGGTTAATGTCCCCCGCCTCACTCCCACCTCCCACAGCCGAGAATATCAGCCGCAGCTGCCCCGGGACTGTCGCATGCATTATGCGGCAGCACCGGAGTGTCCTCGGCTCTTCTTGCTGCCGTGTAGCAGTGGCAGCAAGGTAATACAAGGGGTTAATGGTAGTGGATCACCGCCATTAACTCCAGGCTTGATCATGGCAGCGTCTATGTGACAGCTGACATGATCAACCCGTAAGTAAAGTGAAAAACACAGACACCGAAAAATCCTTTATTTTAAATAAAACCAACAAGCCTCGTTCACCATTTTATTAACCCCTCCCGCACCAAAGCTCCGACGTAATCC
The DNA here is from genome assembly GCF_048569485.1 of Anomaloglossus baeobatrachus. Classification (NCBI taxonomy): domain Eukaryota; kingdom Metazoa; phylum Chordata; class Amphibia; order Anura; family Aromobatidae; genus Anomaloglossus; species Anomaloglossus baeobatrachus. The sequence continues at coordinate 453,155,124 of NC_134356.1, forward strand.
ACAGCTCCGGCGTAATCCACAGGTCCTGCGCTGCTTACATCCAGCCGCGACTGTCACAGACACAGTGCTGAATGAATGCAGGAGACAGCAGAGGTAATTACCGGTCATTTCCCACGGCCGGTAATGTGAACTCACTGCCGACCGTGGGAAATGCAGCGATCTGACCTCTATCTATCCCTCTATCTATCCCTCTATCTGTCTGTCTATCTATCTATCCCTCTATCTATTCTTCTGTCTATCTACTATCTCAGAATTAAATGACTTTTTTTTTTTTTTTTTTTCAATGTGCTTTATTGCATTGAATGCAATAAAGCACATCCCAACCCGCACGCGGCAATACCGCGGCAATACCGCGAACAATACCACGGTGAAACCGCGGCAAACCGCATGCGGTTTTCGGGTGCGGTTTGCCGCGGTTTTTTACCGCGGGTGCGGTAATCTTTGAGAGCATGCGGAATTTTCTCAAGAAAATTCCATTTCCCAGTGCGCACATAGCCTAAAAGATAAAAAATAATGACATGGCCCCCTTGGTCACCTGATCTGAACCCCATAGAGAACCTGTGGTTCCTCATAAAATGTGAGATCTACAGGGAGGGAAAACAGTACACCTCTCGGAACAGTGTCTGGGAGGCTGTGGTGGCTGCTGCACGCAATGTTGATCGTAAACAGATCAAGCAACTGACAGAATCTATGGATGGTAGGCTGTTGAGTGTCATCATAAAGAAAGGTGGTTATATTGGTCACTAATTTTTTGGGGTTTTGTGTTTGCATGTCAGAAATGTATATTTCTAAATTTTGTGCAGTTACATTGGTTTACCTGGTGAAAATAAACCAGTGAGATGGGAATATATTTGGTTTTTATTAAGTTGCCTAATAATTCTGCCCAGTAATAGTTACCTGCACAAACAGATATCCTCCTAAGATAACCAAATGTAAAAAAAAAAAAAACACTCCAACTTCCAAAAATATTAAGTTTTGATATTTATGAGTCTTTTGGGTTGATTGAGAACATAGTTGTTGATCAATAATAAAAAAAATCCTCTAGAATACAACTTGCCTAATAATTCTGCACACAGTGTATATGAGGCGACAAGGAGCAAACGAGATAGCAGATTTATTCGAGACCATATAACAGTAAACATAACCTTAACTAAATCTCAAGGTGCATGTAATTACAGGGGCAGCAAAACAAAATATGCCATACAGACAATAGACATAGGGTAGTCAAAACCTAATACAAATAGCCCAGACAGTGGTAGTGATACCTCAATCCAGTCAGAAAAAATAAATTGTGGATCGGTCTGTGACCATGGAGCTGCAGCAGTGCTGCGATCAACCAAGAACGAGCATGTGCCCACGCATTTCGCCATGTGTACTGGCTTTATATGACCACTACTGCAGCTCCAGTTTTGACTACCCTATGTTATCTGTATGCCATGTTTTGTCTTACTGAACTTGCAACCATTTGCTGTTCTCAATTAGTTTATGCTTTAACTTTATTTTGAGAACTCTGAGAGATGAGCCATTGTCCATATTTATTACAAGATGGAGTTTTGTACGGCGGAGAAACATGTTTTCTTCGTCCCCCCCCCCCCCCTTCCCTCTCCCTGGCAAGCCAGAAAGTGGGGGGCAGATGAGTCTAAAAACATTCTGTAGGGAACTGTATTCTAAAGCATTCAGAGCTAAAATTTGCAATCTAGGACTTGTATTAGGGTGCATTCTGACGACCATATAAAATCAGTCCCAGATCGGGCCACAATGGTCATAACCCAAGCATGACAGCTGCATAGAAATATATACACCTGTCACATTCAGGTTGGGAGAGCAGAGACCAGTCCGAGCATTTTGGATCGATCTTGGACTGATTTATACAGTCATCTGAAAGCACCCTTACACCAAGTATTGTATGGATCATTTTACAGCATGTGAACAATTATCGAAACGCTTGATTAATAGCATAGAAGAATTCTGATCAGTAATGTGCTTCCACTGTTTAAAGCTTTGCTCACATTTGCATTCAAGACACTGTTTAGGTATATGGACGTGCACAACCAAGGGATCTTTGACTACAACACATAACTAACTTTGTGTGATGAAATAGACAAGCATAAATGCAGCCACATCTGCTACAGTGTGGCCAAGACCAAATAGAAATTAGGAAAAAATGGGAAAAAATGTGTTTCATGATAAGGGTGCTTTACACGAGACAACGGATCGTGGGATGCATCGTCGGGATCACGGTTTTCGTGACGCATATCCGGCATCATACACGACGTTGTCTTGTGTGAAACCTCTGAGCGACGCAGTATCGCTCACAAATCGTGAGTCGTGTACTCGTCACTCAGTTTCTTAATATCGTTTATTTTTACTTGTGCCGGTTGTTCATCGTTCCCGTGGCAGCACACGTCGCTCCGTGTGACACCACGGGAGTGATGAACTCTGCTTACCTGCGTCCCACGGCTCCTGCCAGCTATGCGTAAGGAAGGAGGTGGGCGGGATGTTTACATCCCGCTCATCTCCGCCCCTCCGCTTCTATTGGCCGGCTGCTGTGTGACGTCGCTGTGATGCCGAACGTCCCTCCCCCATTAGGAAGAGGATGTTCGCCACCCACAGCGAGGTCGCTCAGCAGGTAAGTACGTGTGACGGGGGTTTCACGACTTTGTGCGACACGGGCAGCAATTTGCCTGTGACGCACAAACGACGGGGGCGGGTACGATAGATTGTGAAATCGCACAATCGGTCGTCCCGTGTAAAGCAGGCTTTAATAAAAATGATAAGACCATAAGGTCATAATTATAATACAAAGAGCAGGACAGGCATGAGTATAAAGCAACCAATCTGTTCCAGCTATCAAGAGTAATTAGACTAACAGAATCTTATTGGAAAATACACTACTCTGTCTTTTCCATTTAACAAGTCTAAAATTAGCCATGAATACCTTCAATATTCAATCATTAAGCGCTAAAATGAAGTTTGCTTCTTACCTGTCTGTACCACAATACAGGATCCAATCCAGGTTGCCTATTGCACTCCCCTACTGATTTTGAAGGTTCTCCGCTTTCCTTTCCCGTATGACCACTTCCTTCAGATACCTTTGCTTTCAAGCCCTCTGCTTGCTGCACTGGCATCTTTGAGTCCTCTGGTTTGGGTATAATCACAGACTTACTTGAGTCTGGCCCAGAAACCATGTCCTTAGGTTTGCTAGGACCCGATTTCCCAAGATCAGTTAGACTTGGTGCCTTTGTGAGTGTTGGAGGTACTGAGGATTTGTGCTTCCATTCTTCTTTGAGCGTGACCTCTCTATCTCTCATGGCCATCTCTGCCTTCTTTTCAATGTTACGTTGCTGATGTTGCTGCTGCTGTTCCAAGCTTTGCCTTTGTTTCTGGTGCTCCTCAAATTGTTGTCTATATGTTGGGTTAGTGCTCAGCAAATGAGCATGATACCCTTGGTCACTATAGCCATAAGGAGGCACATAGGCATACTGATTGTAATACAGAGATTGCATGTACATATTTGGACGCTGTTGAATAACTGAGGGCTGTTGGCTAGTGCTGCTAAGCTCGGGCTTTTTTTCCTCTGGTGGTTCCACCTTCATTTTAACTTCCGTTACCTCCAGGTCATCTTCTTTTTTAACTTTCAGTTGCTGACTTTCTGGTGTAGTCTGACCAGTGGGATTCATGGCACCTGGACTGGAATGTGCATAGTTGGGAGAGTAGTATGTTTCAAAAGTTTGATAGTATGGAGATTCCTTGCTTTGAGGTTGTGGTGGAAAAAGAGACTTTTTGGCACTTTCCTTCACCATTTGCTCTGGATCCTTGGCCTTTGTGCCCTCTAATTTTCCTTCTCCGTCTTCACCTGCATCTGAAATGTCAGAGTACGCTGGGCTGTTTGTTTTAGCTGAAGTTCCTTCAGCCCCATTTTGAGTTACAACATGTAATGGGGTCATGGGCTGACCAGGACTGGGATTTTCCATTCGGTTTGAATTATTACCACCAGCACCTCCTCCTCCTCCTCCTCCTCCTATGGAAGGACTTGGTGCATTGTCTGTGAAACTATAGATTTTGTCAGCCTCTGCCTTTATGCTGGCTAGCCTACTCTGATGAGCATCAGAGCCGTTAATAAGTCCATCTCCTTTGCTTGCTGAATCACCTGTTGCTTCCCCAAAGGGACTCTTTCCTTCTTCTGGACGTCCTACTTTTATAGCGGTTCCAGGACTTTCATCCTCCCTTTGTTCTTTCTTCTTTTTATCCTTTTTCTTTTTATCCCTAGATGGAGTTAGGGCTGGATTAATACTAGATGGCTCTCCCATTACTGTTGGTTTGGGTTGGATAGGTTTAAGTTGTGGGCTGGTAGGCATGGCTTGGACTACTGTTGTGGTCAGGCCTGTGGAGGAACCGGGGCTTCCAGCAGTGAAGGTTGTAGTTTGAATAGTGTACATTTGCTGCGGTACTATGGCAGGTGCAATTGGCCGAGCAGACTTTACACTTTTAGATGAAGTCAGCTTATCAGGCTTACTGCCCCCATTGCCCTTCTTTGCTGCATCCTTTTCAGACAATCTCTTTTCTTGTGACTCAAAGCCGTCGTTGCTCGTGTCATCAGCTGCCATCTGACCATCATCTGATCCATCATTAGAAAGAGCTCCAGGATCTGTATCTCCTTCAGTGCCAATTTTTTTCTTGCATACAACCTTTCCTCCAAATTTAGAAGAGAGTGTAGGACTGTGTGGTTCAATTAAACGGGCTTTAGGAGTTGCTGACCGTGCAGGAGAAAGGGAACCCTTCTGAGTTGGAAAGGTACCATTACAACTACCCATGTCCAGATGAAGGTGCGGCTCCTCACCACATTCACTGTCTCCGTCAGCCTCCGGTTTACTGTCATCATCTGTGTGTGCATGAGCCTGATGGTACTTCAGGCCATTAATGTGCTTGTATTTCTTGTTGCAATTAGGGTGAGGACAGTCTATTAATATTGGGGAGGAACAATTACGGTCCAATGCAGTTGGCTCCACCTTAATAGTGCTTAATGGCACCGTTAACGGTAAAGAAACGGACACTGGGGCAGATGATGATCCCATGGAGTTTGTGCGAGCACGCTTACTTCCCTTAGAGTCTTCAGAGCTGGAGGTCAGTTCCATGTCAGAAGGGGGCTTGCTTTTGCGTTTGCTTGCTGATGATGGACTAGCTTTTATATCTTCTGTTGGATTGCAGGGGGGTGGACGATGTTCACTTAAATTCTGGCTTCCACGTCTCCCTTTATTGTTGGCTCCAGCTCGAGTCTTGCTGCTACTGCTGCTGCTACTGCTTGCACCCTTATTTTCAGGGGCTGGTGTACCTTCTGCAACAGGAGCATTACTACTTGGCCGCATGCGTTTACCCCTCCCCCGTCCGTTCCGCATCTCCAAGTCACTTGTGGGAGAGTCGCAGAATCTGGAGGGGAAAGGGGATAAAATGGAGAAGGTGAGTATTTCAACTTAAAAATCAAACACACAAAAAGCTTGGATCATAACCTAAAAGGGATATTTCCATGTCAGATATTTATGGCAGATCCAGAGGAAATACAATAAATGTTTACTGAAACTCGCATCTTGAGACACTGAATAGATGTAAGAATATATATGCTCAGGTTACTAGACACATCTATGAGAATACAGAAAATATCCCTTAAAAGGGAACCTGTCATTAGATTAACGTTGCCAGAATCACGTGTGGCCTGAAGCGGACACTAGCTGGTTTATTGCAGCCATGTTTTTTTTACTCTAAAACGTTTCAGAGAAAACATACTTTGGAAAGCGAACCAAGCACTATGTGTCTTGTCCGACTATTTAGAGGCTGGGAGGTTTCTTTTCTCCCAGCTCTACTCTTCATGACTGACAGGTTTCTTCTGATACGTGTGCATAAGAAGGGACCTGTCATTCAGACAGGATTAGGGTGGGAAAAAGCCACCAGCCTGTAAGTAGTCCACCAAGACACATCGTACTCAGCCGGCTTTTCCAAGTGTTTTCTCTGAAACGCCACAGTATTTTATACTTCACAGTAAAACAAACATGGCAGCAGTAACGCAGCCAGTATCAGATTCATGACACATTCCAGGATAGGTGACGCAATTTTTATTTTTGTGTAAATTATAATTTACTAGAAATAGGCCAGATGCTATAGCATCGGGAGTGCGGTGAAATTAACATCTGTCTATGCTTAGTGGTGCTAACAGGAGCAGTGGACATGTGCCACACTGTTTGCGCTTTTCAACATATTTGTTGTATGTCATCCCTCCACATTTGTGTATTGTACCTGCTGCGTTATTTGACGTCTTTCATCCCTGTGCACTGTCTCTTCCTTGTTGTGTGCTGTATATTGGTATCTGGTGTTGTGTTTCTTGAGCTGTGCTGTGTGTATGTGTCGTTTGTGTATATGTGTGTGTATATGGCTGTACGCTGTGTGTACGTGTCATCTGTGTATATGTGCGTGTATATGGCTGTACACTGTGTGTACGTGTCATCTACGTATATGTGTGTGTTGTCTCTCGGTCTCTCTCTGAATAGGGTATCAGAAACTGGCAATTATGTACGTAGATTATATAACGAATTATTTTTAATACACAATAAAAATGTCCTGTTTTAACGATTTTATTTATTTTCCGCAGCCGTTGGGGGATTGCCATTTTTATTAGCTGGTGCATAAGTGCCCGAACACAACACTTGTACACCTCAAATATGGTACTCCTTGGACATAGGAGACTGCGGTCCGTGTCCGACCATTGTTGCCACCAGCTGTGACCTGAGCACCACCCCTTGGACCCTCCAGTTCACAGCTGTGGGGGGATCCAGGTCGCATTTTGTTGTAAGTCCAGAGTGGTACTCTTAATTATAATTACCCCTGGTCACCATCTTCAGGGCGAGTGGTGACCGGAGGTGCAGGGGTGAGGCGAGTTTCAGGGCGGTGATTGGCAGCCTGACATTGTACTACTGCAGGCTTGTGAGCTGTTCTCAACTCTCGAGAAGTCACCGCTGCAGCCAAGCTCTGAGCTGTGAGACTAGGACTGCGGAGGAGACTTCTTCCAGAAGCAAGATTAACTTGGTAGCACGTGATTAGTAGTGCAATACCAGCATGCCGATCTGCACTCACTACCACCATCATTGCTGTGCTCTGAACACTAAGCTCTGCTATGTCAGTCTAACGCTTCATTCATATGTCCCTGTGTTAGACATCTGAAGGAGGCTTAAACTGACATAGCAGAGCAGTGTATCTAATCCCCATCATGTGTAATACAGCCCGAAAAGCTGTGTACCTAATCCCATCATGTGTGATACAGCACCCAGTGGCATGTATTTAATCCCATCACGTGTGATAAACCCACAGTGCTGTGAATCTAAGTGAGTATAATGTCTATTATGTGCAATACAGCCCAAAGAGCAGCCTTTCTAATCCCATCATGTGTGATACAGCACACAGACATGTATCTAATGCCCATGTGTGCTGCAGCATGCAGAGCAGCGTATCTAAACCCTTTATGATGTGATTCCATCATGCGATATAGGCTGCAGTGCCACGTATCAAATGCCATAATGTATGATACAGCCCACAGTGCTGCATATCTATAGAAACATAGAATATTAGAGTTGGAAGGGACCTCCTGGGTCATCTAGTCCAACCCCCTGCTCAAAGCAGGATTCACTAAATCATCCCAGACAGATGTCCATCCAACCTCTTATTAAAGACTTGACGGGAAACTCACCACCTCTTGTGGGAGCCTGTTCCACTCATTGATCACCCTCACTGTCAAAAGGTTTTTATTAATATCTAATCTGTGTCTCCTCACATTCAGTTTCATCCCATTGCTTCTAGTCTTTCCTTGTGAAAATGAAAAAATCTAATCCCATCATATGTGATAAAGCCCACAGTGCTACGTATTTATTTTCATTATGTGTGATAAATCCACAGTGCTTTGAATCTAATGCCCATTATGCGTGATTCAGCCCACGGAGCAGTGTATCTGATCCCCTCATGTGTGATACACTACACTAAGCCTTCTATCTAATCCCACCGTGTGATACAGTCCATGTATCTAATCCCATTTTGTGATAAAATACACTAAACCCTGTATCTAATCTCAATGCATAATACAGTATCTAATCCCAGTGCGTTATACAGTCCACGTATTTAATTGCATCCAGTGTGATACACTCCACTGAGTCTTGTATGTAATCCCACATCATATGCGATACACTACACTGGGCTCTGTATCTAATCAGAGCATGTGATACAGTCTGTGTACCTTATCCCAGCTCATGATACAGTCCACGTTTTTAATCCCAATGCGTGATACTCTAAGGAGCAACAACTAGCAGGTTCAGCGTTGTCGGTCGTCCTCGCTGACACTGTCCACATGTCAGAATCACATTGCAGTCACTAAACAAAATATCTCCGCACTGTGATCCTAAAATTCATCCTCCCTTATCGTTTAACAATAGCCCAGAAGTGACGGGGAGGAGACATCACACACGGGAGCCGACACCACCCACATTTACTGCATTCATAATACAAGCTAGCCGAACATTACATTTTCATGTCAACATTCAGCAGCTGCTCCCCCTAGTGTTGAACAATGGAAAATACGAAACATTGTAAAATTATTTTTTTAGATTTTATGCCATTCAATATATATATATTTTTTTTTTTAAATTAGTGAAAAACTATTTTTGATGGCACACTGCCCTTAAAGGGAATCTGTCACCAGGTTTTTCCTATATAAACTGCGGCTACCAGCAGTAAGGCCTTATATATAGTATTCTAGAATATTGTATATAAGAGCTCAGGCCGCTCTGCATAACATGAAAAAAGACCTTTTATTATACTTATCTATGAGGAAGTCAGGACTGATCGGCGTCATTGGTCCTGATCTGGCGCCTCCTCACTTCCTGCTTTGTGTGGATGATGCATCCTAGGTCATCCACGCAGTGTCCTGCATTGCGCTCCTGCCCACGTCTCTCTGCCCTGCCGAGGGCAGAACAAAGTATTGTAGCATGCAGGAGCAGGGAAAGGTGAAAGACTGCCTGCGCATGCGCACTACAATACTTTGCTCTACCCTGGGCAGGGCAGAGAGAAGTGGGCAGGAGCGCAATGCAGGACACTGCATGGATGATATAGGATAAGTCAGCCACATTCAGCAAGAAGAGAGGAGGCGCCAGACCCAGACCAGAGACGCGCATCGGACCTGGCCACCCCGCGGGTGAGTATAATAAAAGCTGTTTTTCATGTTATTCATGGAGGCTTGTGGACATATATACAGTATTCTACTATGAACACCACTTCGCCCCCCCTGACGAAGGCTATTGCTGAAACGCGCGTCGGATGGGACTTGGCGCCATTCCAGCTTATAAGTAAATGTTATACTTTCGTTAGCCATGACTTATTTGCCTCGTTTATGCACTTCATGTTGCTGATGCACATGGTATATATCTTGTCATATTTTGACATACTTTTCTGTGATTTACCTTCTATTTATGAGGCTTGTTACATGGGCTTTTAAACAATCAAGCACATGCACTACTTTCTGCTGGTTTGGTATGCCATCTAGTGCACCTTCTCTGTCATTACACCCATCTCTTTTTAATGTGTATTTTTCTCAATTAAGATTTATTATATATATACTTTTTGTCTCCTGATCCTTTTTGTGATTTGGTTTTTAGTATTCTACTATGCTTTATATAAGGCCTCACTGATGGCGGCCGCACTTTATATGGGAAATACCTGGTGACGTTCTCTTTCAGTAGGGCCGATTTATTCTAGCTGACAAAACACAAAACCTTGAGCGGTTTCAGAGAACCATATTGTATTTTCAAACCTCATTAGACTCGTTTCAAAACCAAGTTAATTGACAATATTTATATAGACACAAACTCACCTCGGTGGAGCCCAGTCGTGCCGTGTACAATCTAAGAGGGTGCCTACATAAGTCTTATTTCTCCAAGTCACATTAACAACTAACATGCCTGTGAAAATAAAATAAGAAAAAAAATTAAATTACAGATTTACAGGCAAGATACAATGTTAGAATTTTAGGTAGAGAAGAACGGTTTGACAGCATGGTTAATAGATAGATGTTAGAGACTTGAGGAACGTTTTCATTACGATGTTACTTTTTTTCTTTTAGCTCAGCAGTGGTAAAAAAAAGAAAAAAAAAATTTAACTTTTTTTTTTTTTTTGCTGCCACAATTGATCACGTACCCTCGCTCTAGTAGAGGTCAGATATGACTCTCACTAAGCAAAAAAATAGTCGCCGCAACACATTGTGTATAGTGTTAGTTAAAAAAGTATTCTCAGAGAAGAAAGTGAGTATTTACATTAGGATTTTATTAAAAAAAAAAAATATGTTTAAACATTAAAAACAAAGTTCTGAAATATTCCAATCCAATTTTCAGTGGTCAGAACTGCACAGATAATAAACTAATGATTGAGCATTCCTGCAACTCATCACTTTGCAGACTGGGGCAGAGTCAGCAGAGGATGCGGGGGGAATACCAGCTCCACTGCCCGGATGGAGATTTAGGCAGCAGAGCACAGCAATACTATACATATATGTACAGTAACTCACAAAAGTGAGTACACCCTTCACATTTTTGTAAATATTGTATATGTTTTCACGGGACAACACTGAAGATATGAAACTTTGATACAATGTAAAGTAGTCCATGTACAGCTTGTATATGCCCGGAGTCATACTTGTGTACGACTCGAGTGAGGATCTTATCGCCCAGACCGGCCAGTTGCTCTCCTCGGAGGAGCGTGTCAGCTTCATGTATTTCTATGCAGCTGACATGCTCCTGTTAGGACGAGCCAACGGCCAGTCCGGGCGATGCGATCCTCGAGCGAGTCACACACAAGTGAGGAAACTGCGTATGGCAGAGCCTTATTCCAGTGGCGAGAACAGCTCAGTAGCCTGGGACTAGTAGTTCAATACTTGGCTGCCGACTTGCGCTCACTGCCGCTGTTAGCCTGCAGTCCAAACAACATGATGCTGTACTCTTATCACTTACTGAGCTCTGCTATGTCAGTGCAAGCCTCATTCAGACGTCCCTGCATTACAAACATCAGAAGAGGCTTTACGGCTGACAAAGCAGAGCCGCGTATCTAATTCCTGATCACGTGTGGTACAGCCTGCTGAGCAGCATATCTAATCTCATCATGTGTGATATAGCCAGCACAGACACGTCTCTAATCCCAACATTTGACACACTCCGCCTCTCTAACTCCAGCACGTGATACACTCCGCCTCTCTAACTCCAGCACGTGATACACTCCGCCTCTCTAACTCCAGCACGTGATACACTCCGCCTCTCTAACTCAAGCACGTCATACACTCCACCTCTCTAACCCCAGTGCGTCATACACTCCGCCTCTCTAACTCCAGCACGTCATACACTCCGCCTCTCTAACTCCAGCAAGTGACACACTCCGCCTCTCTAACTCCAGCACGTCATACACTCCGCCTCTCTAACTCCAGCAAGTGATACACTCCGCCTCTCTAACCCCAGCACGTCATACACTCTGCCTCTCTAACTCCAGCACGTCATACACTCCGCCTCTCTAACCACAGCACGTCATACACTCCGCCTCTCTAACCCCAGCACGTCATACACTCCGCCTCTCTAACCCCAGCACGTCATACACTCCGCCTCTCTAACCACAGCACGTCATACACTCTGCCTCTCTAACTCCAGCAAGTGATACACTCCGCCTCTCTAACTCCAGCACGTCATACACTCCGCCTCTTTAACTCCAGCACGTCATACACTCCGCCTCTCTAACCACAGCACGTCATACACTCTGCTTCTCTAACCCCAGCACGTCATACACTCCACCTCTCTAACCACAGCACGTGATACTCTGCCTCTCTAATCCCAGCATGTCATACACTCCGCCTCTCTAACTCCAGCACGTCATACACTCCGCCTCTCTAACCCCAGCACGTCATACACTCCGCCTCTCTAACCACAGCACGTGATAGACTCTGTCTCTCTAATCCCAGCACGTCATACACTCCGCCTCTCTAACTCCAGCAAGTGATACACTCTGCCTCTCTAACCCCAGCACGTCATACACTCCACCTCTCTAACCACAGCACGTGATAGACTGTCTCTCTAATCCCAGCACGTGATACACTCTGCCTCTCTAACCTCAGCACGTGATAGACTCTGTCTCTCTAATTCCAGCACGTCATACACTCCGCCTCTCTAACCCCAGCACGTCATACACTCCACCTCTCTAACCACAGCACGTCATACACTCCACCTCTCTAACCCCAGCACATGATACACTCCGCCTCTCTAATTCCAGCACGTCATACACTCCGCCTCTCTAACCCCAGCACGTCATACACTCCACCTCTCTAACCACAGCACGTCATACACTCCACCTCTCTAACCCCAGCACGTGATACACTCCGCCTCTCTAATTCCAGCACGTCATACACTCCGCCTCTCTAACCCCAGCACGTCATACACTCTGCCTCTCTAACCCCAGCACGTGATACACTCCGCCTCTCTAACCCCAGTGCGTCATACACTCCGCCTCTCTAACCTCTGCACTTGAGACTCGGCCTCTCTAACCACAGCACGTTATAGACTCCGCCTCTCTAACCTCAGCACGTGATAGACTCCGCCTCTCTAACCCCAGCGCATCATACACTCCGCCTCTCTAACCACAGCACATGATAGACACTCTAAGCCCAGCATGCAATGCCCAGCGCCTGACACACTCCACGTCTAACCCAACATATGCAGTTTTTGGTTACCTTTTAGTCACCAAAAACCTTTAGACCTTTTCTCTTTCCCCCAGCACAGTCTATCAGCTTTCAGATTTGCTGTGCACACGTTGCTTTTTTTGGGCTACATTTTTATGCTGACCACAAAAATGGAGAATGTCAATTCTGTTTGCGTTTTGCACCTATTGGTGATATTAAAAAAAAAAAAAAAAAAAAAAAAAAAAAAAATGCAGTAAAAAAAACGCATGCGTTTTTTGCCACAAGATGAGTTTTTTGTTCAGAGGGTGCATTTTTCTGGTTACGACAAAACTGTAGTGTGCGGCCATACCCTTATCCTTTTGCAAATGCCCAAAATGGGAGGGGAGCAGTGATGACACATGCGAGCAGATCCCACCTACTTTTACAGCAATAGTATTTTTGAGCTACCATTACACTAGGTTTTCATGGCAAATTTTAGCAGCTGCTCCCATCAGTGTTTAAAAGTGGAAATATGAAAACTTTTAAAATCACACTTTATACTGTAGAATCTGATGACGGATCTGCTTGAAGTCATTTCTATTGCAATTTATGGCAGCTGCTATAAAACAAACAGGCAACAAAGAAAGGAAATGAATGCAGCAGCCTGGACCGATGTATATAGAGTTAATATAGTTCCAAGTTATAATATTAATGCATTACTCTTATGACTTGGAACTCAATAGTCTCATATATGTAAATGATGTTGTGTTCAGGTGAGAGAGGACCCGGTGCCGGTCCTGTATCTTTCTGATCATACTGGGACCGTGACTATGCGTGCGTGTAACTGGCATTGGTCTTAGGGGTACTTTGCATGTTGCGAGATCGCTAGCATCGGCTAGCGATGCCGAGCGCGTTAGTACCCGCCCAGTCGCAGATGCGATATCTTGTGATAGCTGCCATAGCGAACATTATCGCTACGGCAGCGTCACACGTACTCACCTGCCCTGCGACATCGCTCTGGCCGGAGACTCGCCTCCTTCCTAAGGGGCCGGGTCGTGCGGCGTCACAGCGACGTCACACGGCAGCCTACCAATAGAAGCGGAGGGGCGTAGATGAGCGGGACGTAAACATCCCCGCCCACCTCCTTCCTTCTGCATAGCCCATGGAGGTAGGTAAGGAGATGTTCCTCGCTCCTGCGGCTTCACACACAGCGATGTGTGCTGCCGAAGGAACAACATCGTATCTCCTATTGGTGCGACATTATGAAAATGACAGACGCTACACAGATCACCGATTTTCTACACTTTTGCGATCGTTTATCGGCGCATTTAGGCTTTTCATGTTGCGACGTCGTTACCGGCGCCGGATGTGCGTCACTTTCTATTTGACCCCCACGATATCGCAGTAGCGATGTCGCAGCGTGCAAAGTACCCCTAAGTCTTTCATTCAGTTAATCTCTGTATCATTAATTGTAACGTTGCCTTAAAACGCAATTTGCCAGTTTCGCTAACACTTTAAAAACTGCCCCCATTACAGTATAGAGCCTTAAACCAGCATTAAAATAACGTGTGTTTGCATGAAACATACATATAGTGCTGTGAGGTCATGGTTTGTCGTCACAATCACCAAAAAATTCCACTTTTTTAAATGTATTTATTTTGTCAACTGCAGCATTTTGCTGAGATTTTGGGATCATCAGTACAGTACACCGAGATATAAGTAATGTACGCCCAGCCTCCGGTCCACACTGCTGCTTTCCTGGCTTTCATTCAGAAAGCAGATGGTGGCACAGCTGGAGATGGCGGCCATCAGCGGAGTAAGCAGGTACGCATTAGCCAGGTTTCCCTCAGACGGCACATCACCCGCGGGAATCCTGTACATTAGATCACACGCTCACCAGTGGCGCTGAACATCTGGTGATAAAGAACCGACTGAGCCCAGGTAAGTGTTATAGAATGTGATGCTAATTCTGGAAATACGAAAAGTGACAGAAGAGCCTGAGAGAACACCCACAGTGCAGGACGCCAGCCCCGGCTGTATGTACGGATGGTGGACGACTAAGGCTAGTTTCACACTTGCGTTGGACGGCTTCCGTAGCATTGCGTTGTGTGACGGATGCAACGGATGCGTTGCATATAGTGGCACAACGCAATGCTACGGATCGTACAAAACAACGGAAAGCTTTATTTTTTTTTTCTTCTTTACAGTTTTACCGGCAGCCGACTATTGTGAACGATCAGCCGATCGCTCTCAATAGCCGGCGGCCGAGCGCTCAGCTGGGCGCCCTCACATGCCGGCGGCCGGTCGCTCAGCTGAGCGCTCTCACTTGGGCGCTCAGCTGAGCGCTGTCACTTGCCGGCGGCCGGGCATGCCGGCAGACGGGCGCTCAGCTGAGCGCTGTCACTTGCCGGCGGGCGGGCGCTCAGCTGAGCGCTGTCATTTGCCGGCGGCCGGGCGCTCAGCTTCGGCCACCGAGAGACAACAAAAATAAAGTTTGTGATTAAAAAAAAAAAAAAAAAAAAAAAGAAGAGCATGCGCAGTGAAATCCTACGGATTGCGCTGCTCAAAAAAAACGTTACATGCTGCCTTCCTTCCGCCCGACGCAGCGTCAAAATAACGACGCTGCGTCGTCCAGCGGATGCAACGCAGACACTTGCGTTACAGTGCGTGATCCATACAAGTCTATGGAGAATAGCGCAGTGCGTTAACGGACTGTGCTATTCTCCATAGTGACGGAATGCGCTGAACGCAAGTGTGAAAGTAGCCTGACACTTATTTTTTTACATTAGAGAACAGGCAACTGCTATCATAGCATAATGAAAAGTAGTGAACTTTCTGTTTATACTCGCAGAGTGTTTGTGTCCCCAGGCGCAGTCTAATAAATGAGACTGAGCGTTACACACCCTTCACGGGACCAGCCCTGGAGTCTCTGCCGCTGTTCCTGATGTCACATCAACATCACTGCTGCAGCCAATCAGTGAGCTGTGTGGGCTGTGCAGGCTAGATAGGCAGAGCCGCTGTTCTCAGTAATTTGCTGCAGCGCTGTCAACTCTAAATCGGCACTGCAGACATCAGTTAACCCATTCCCGACCACGGGCAGTAAAGTTACGTCCTATTTTAACGTGACTTAACGACCAGGGGCGTAACTTTACTGCCTAAAGTTCATTTGATTGCCGTGGCCATAGCAACGGCTTTCAAATGATGTCCCCTGCTGTTTCTTACAGCAGGGGACCTTTGCTTGACCCCAGGGGGGGTGGCATCGCCACCCCCCATCGACGATCGTTGTGATTGGCTGTTCAAATCTGAACCGCCAGCCACATCGTTCGCACTGATTTCGGCTTAAACAATGCCTAAATCAATGTGATACTGTGAAATCCTGCTATGAGGTGCAGCAGCTGCAGCACATCATAGCTGGAGCTCAAACATGTCCCCCCCCAGCCCCTGCAGCACTAATTGGAGCGATCGTGCTATGATGCGCAATCGCTCCAATCAGTGTGCAGTGGGGCTGTCTGATCTGCAGGTGGCCGCCCTCCCCAGGCCTGTGCTGGTCTGGTGAGCCGCCCCCAGCAGGTCTGCAGCGTGCACTGGCTGGTACTTATGGTACCACGCCAACGCTGCTGCTGCCGCCGCTGATGTCACCGCTCCTGCTCCACGTGATTATTGCGCTCCCCTTGTAGCCTGTGTGCGCTCCCGCGATGTCCCCTGTACGCTCCCTTGATGGCCCCTGTCCGTGCCCCCCCCCCCCGCGATCTGCCCCCCCCCACTCCCCGATCTGCCCCCCGACATCCCGATCTGCCTGCCTCCCACGTGATCTCTATTCCGCTTCTGCAGCTCCTTCTCCGGTCTCCCCCTCTGCTCTCCCCCCGATGTCCTCTTACCTGTTTTCACCGGGTCGTCCGAGGTCTTCACTGGCCAGATCACATCTGCCTCCATCGCTGGGTCCTTCCTGGGTATTCTGCTGAGCTGTCCAACTTCCTGCCTGCTGCTCCTGTAAAGCTGTCCATCTCGCTGCCTTCTATTCCTCCTGCACTTTCGCTGGTCAGTGATCCTCCTGCTAATCCTCTGGGTACTGTGAGTATAACTTTTTTTTTGTTTTTTTTTCCTGGATCCCCTGTCCATTTTTACACCTCGTCCATCCCGCCGAGCGCTGATCAGGGATGCACATAACAGATCGGCATCCTTGCTCAATTTTCGGCGGGACTTTTTTTTTTCCGGATCCCCGACGCTTTTTGTATCTCATCCGACCGTGCGTCCTGCAGTGGCCGATCAGTGCTCGGTGTCTGTGCGTTTGAAAAGTCAAATGGCGTTCCTTCTCTTCCGAGCCCTGCCGTGCGCACAAACAATTACTTACCACCACATATGAGGTATCTGCGTACTCGGGAAAAATTGCACAATACATTTTATGGTGCATTTTTTCCTGATACTGTTGTAAAAAAAAAAAAAAAAAAAAAAAAAAAAGAAGAAGAAGCTACCTGGTTAAAGCAAAAATTTTGTGGTAAAAAAAAACAAAACAAAACAATTTTCACGGTTCAACGTTATCAACTTCTGTGGAGCACCTGGGGGTACAAGGGGCTCACCAAACCTCTAGATAAATTCCTTGAGGGGTCTAGTTCCAAAAAGAGGTCATTTGTGGTGGAGCTCCATTGTTTAGGAACCATAGGTGGTCTCCAAACGTGACATGGTATCCGCTAATGATTGCAACCAATTTTGCTGTCAAATGGTGCTCCTTCTCTTTTGAGCCCCGCCATTCGCCCAAACAATTACTTTCCACCACATGTGAGGTATCTACATACTCAGGAGAAATTGCACAATACGTTTTATGGTGCATTTTTTCCTGATACCCTTGTGAAAAAAAGCTACCTGGTTCAAGTAACAGTTTTGTGGTAAAAAAAAAAAAAATTGTATTCATGGCTCAACATCAACTGCTGTGGAGCCCCTTGGGGCTCGCTAAACATCTAGATAAATTCCTTGAGGGGTCTAGTTTCCAAAATGGGGTCACTTGTGGAGGGAGCTCCATTGTTTAGGCACCTCAGGGGGTCTCCAAATGCAACATTACGTCAGCTAATGATTTCAACCAATTTTGCTGTCAAATGGCGCTCCTTCTCTTCTGAGCCCCGCCATGCGCCCAAACAATTACTTTCCACCACATATGGGGTATCGTCGTACTCAGGAAAAAATGCACTATAAATTATATGGTGCCTTTTTTCCTGATACCCTTGGGAAAAAAGCTACTTAGTTAAAGCAACAGTTTTGTGGTAAAAAAAAATTTTTTTCTTTTCACGGTTCAACGTTATAAACTTCTGTGAAGCCCCCAGGGGTTCAAAGTGCTCACCAAACATCTAGAAAAATTATTTGAGGGCTCTAGTTTCCAAAATGGGATCACTTGTGGGGGAGCTCAATTGTTTAGGCACCTCAGGGTGTCTTCAAACCCGACATGGCATCCGCTAATGAGTGCAGCTAATTTTGCTCTCAAAAATTAAAATGGCGCTCCTTGCCTTCTGAGCTCTGCCATGCACCCAAACAATTGATTTTTACCACATATGGGGTATCAGCGTACTCAGGAGAAAATGCACAATAAATTGTATGGTGCATATTCTCTTTTCTCCCTTGTGAAAATGAAAATTTTATGGCTAAAGTAACATTTTTGTGTTAAAAAGTAAAATTTTCATTTCTTCCTTCCACATTGCTTTGGTTCCTGTGAACCACCTAAAGGGTTAATAAACTTCTTGGATGTGGTTTTGAGCAGTGTGAGGGGTGCAGTTTTTAGAATGGGGTCACTTTTGGGTATTTTCTGTCACCTCGGCCTCTCAAAGTCACTTCAAATGTGATGTGGTCCCTAAAAAAGATTATTTTCTAAATTTTGTTGGAAAAATGAGAAATGCTGATGAACTTTGACCCCTTCTAACTTCCTAACAAAAAAAAATTTTGTTTCGAAAATTGAGCTGATGTAAAGTAGACAAGTGGGAAATGTTATTTAGTAACTATTTTGTGTGACATATCTCTCAGATTTATAAGCATAAATTTTCAAAGTTTGAAAATTGCAAAATTTTCGCAAAATTTCCGAAATTTTCACAAACACATAAATTACACTGGGGAACAATTTGAAAAAAAATTTCTGTTGAGTTAGGTTTTTGAGCTGATTTATACTAAAATTGGCATGCTGATAACAAAAATGTAGTCAGTTTTTTTCTATCACGCCAAGTTTTTCCTCCTCAACTTGCCTGCCATAGAAGCACAATTGCACTGATTTCTGTAATAAGACTTGTTATCTGAGTACAATTCGACTCATATAGAGCTACGTGGCAACTTGTAAGAGTAGTCACAACTGAGACAGTGTGGTGAGAGGTGTGTGCAGCTCCCGATACGTCATAATTATCAATATCTTTACACAAAAAATGTATCATAGTAGGAATAAATAGGATTTGTGATAGCTTTTCTCTTTACATTGGGCGCTTAGTTGTATTTTATATATCTTTTATGATTTTTTTCTTTGTTAGTTTTCAAAGCTTGTAACTTTCCATCTCAGTGTTTTATTTACTTATGTACATATTACCTTTGTTTCAGATCATGTCTGCTCCTTCTTCCTCTCGTCGTAAATGCCTAAACAACCCTGACTTCTTCTGCTATATTTGTGGTGTTTTCACCATTCCAGTTCAAAGGGCAAACATCAGTGCATTTGTCAAACAAGCATATTTTGCATATTTTAAAGTAAAACTTGGTGATCAAGATAAGCCATGGGCCCCTCACATAGTGTGCAAGCAGTGTGTCGAGGGTTTATGGATGTGGACCAAAAGGAACACGTGAAAAGTTGGCATTTGGTATCCCCATGGTGTGGAGAGAGCAAAAAAGTCATTCCACAGACTGTTACTTCTGTTTAGTGAAAACATCAGGATTTAACAGGAAAAATAAAAGTAAAATAGAATATCCAAATCTACCGTCAGCTATCAGACCAATGCCTCATTCAGCTGAAATTCCAGTGCCAGTTTTCGAACAGCTACCATCTCTAGAAGTCTGAGTGATGTTGATGAACACAGTGACAGCAATGATGCAGAATTTGAAATTCACAAGGATTCAGTTCGTAAGGGATTTGATCAGCACGAGTTAAATGACTTAGCACGTGAATTGGG
Source organism: Anomaloglossus baeobatrachus (assembly GCF_048569485.1). Classification (NCBI taxonomy): domain Eukaryota; kingdom Metazoa; phylum Chordata; class Amphibia; order Anura; family Aromobatidae; genus Anomaloglossus; species Anomaloglossus baeobatrachus. Next base: position 453,174,969 of record NC_134356.1, read on the forward strand.
CTTATCAAAACAAGCTTCAGAATTACTAGCATCAAGGCTGAATGAGAAACAGTTACTTGAACAAGGACGGAAGATATCATACTTTCGTACTAGAGAAAGTACATTTTTGCAGTACTTTCGGTGTGACAGCGGTTTTGTGTTTTGCCATAATATTCCTGGTTTACTACAAGAATTAGGGCTTTCAATGTACAATCCAAATGAATGGCGACGGTTTATTGATAGCTCAAAGCGGAGTCTTAAGTGTGTCCTTCTACACAATGGCAATTTATTTGGTGCAGTCCCTATTGGGCATTCTGTCTCTCTTCGTGAAGAACATGGAGATGTAAAGAGAGTTATTGAAATATGACACACACAATTGGATCATCTGCGTTGACCTTAAAATGGTTTGCTTCCTTTTTGGTCAGCAACGTGGGTACACAAAGTATCCCTGCTTTCTCTGTATGGGGGATAGCAGAGCTCGAGAAAAGCATTGGGTTGAGTCGAATTGGCCTCCAAGATCTGGTCTTAAACCTGGAGATCCTAACATTCTACATCAGCCACTTGTTGACAGGAAGAATATACTATTCCCACCTCTGCACATAAAACTAGGTCTCATGAAGCAATTTGTAAAAGCATTGCCAACTGACGGCGACTGTTTTAATACATCATTTTGGCACTTCCTGGACTGTCCATTGAAAAAAATCAAGGCTGGTGTGTTTGATGGTCCACAAATTCGACAGCTCATCAAAGATGAACATTTCACCGGGACAAAGACGTCGTCAAGAACTTTCTTGGAAATACACGTGCAAGTAATTACAAAGAAATTGTTCAGAAACTATTGGAGAGCTACAAAACGCTTGGTTGCAACATGAGTATTAAACTACATTTTCTGCATTGCCATCTTGCCAACTTTCCGGAAAATCTTGGTGCTGTTAGCGATGAGCAAGGTGAATGATTTCACCAAGATTTAAAGGTTATGGAAGACCGTTACCAGGGTAGATGGGATGTACATATGATGGCTGACTATTGCTGGAGCATCAAACGTGATTGTCCTCAAGTTAAACACTCCAGAAAAAGCTATAACTGTACATTTTTACCTTAAATACACACACACACACACACACACACACACACACACACACACACACACACACACACACATACATACATACATACATATATATATATATCCTTTGTAAAAAAACATGATAGTGTTAAAAAACATATTTGTCATGCCTATTTCTTATACATTTCATTTTTTGTTCATATTTGTATTATTTAAAAAAACAACAACACTTTTTAGGTACAGTAGTTTACATATTTTTGAGAAGACAAAAATCCTATAGTTCAAAAACTTGATGTGATAGAGAAAAACTGAGATCATTTCTGGATTCAGCATCCAAAAATTAATTTAGAACAGTTGTCTGACCTAACTCCTAAACAATTGCGTTCCCCAGTGTTATCGGCCTAAATTTACCACTGACATGAAGTACAATATGTCACGAAAAAACAATCTCAGAATCACCAGGATCTGTTGAGGCGTTCCAGAGTTATAACCTGTCAAAGTGACACTGGTCAGAATTGCAAAAAATGAAGTGAAGGGGTTAAGGGTATGTCCGCACGCGGGGTTCTAGCTTGTCAACTAAACTGCACACTTTTGACAAATGTAAACACTGCGTTTGACAAAAAGAACACGGTCAAAACGCATGCGTTTGGAACGCTTTTTCCTTGTGTTTTGGACACTGCATTTTGACACTGAGAAGTCAATGGGTGGAAAATATTCACAAAACGCAATGAAGAATGAACATGCTGCTTTTTTTTAGGCAACGATTTTGACAAATATTTGTCAAACAAAACGCTGCCTAACAAAAAAAACCCAAAAAACTCAACCTGCAGATGGAAATTCTGATTTCTCATAGACTTTGCTGGGGAAGCAAAAAGCATGCAGTTTGTCATTGACACAGTGCAGTTTAAAACTCAACCAAAACACAAGAAAACGCAACGTACGCACATAGCCTTACAGTGGCAGAGACTCCGTGCTAGACCCAGGGAGGACGAGTAAACACAATCTGCATATGGGGGACGGAGAATGGAAAATCAACTGCAAAAGCGCTACTGGCAGTCAGTGAATGGCAACATTCATGTCTATAGGGGCATGCACATTTGTGCCTCTTTGATGGACTATTCTCCACCCAGAAAGCAATCCTGCAATATATCATGTAGGTTGGAGGACACCCCAGTTCCCTTCCTTTTCCTCCCCTGATGTCAAGAAACCTCTGTGTGCCACTATACAAAAATACTAAAGGCACACAACTGTACAGTGTGGCTCAGAGCAGGATACAAGCACCGTATTACTGATCTGCACAACAGGCATTACATTCAGGCTACAAAGCCGTACTGGATCATGTAGCTGGAAGGCACGTCCAACATATTAGGGAACAGTACACCTATGTGATCGTGTGTGCACCAGCTTCTCAAGGTGAACTCAAATGTTCCTATTCACTGCTTATTAAGGCTTACTCAGATGTGCGGGGAGTGGGGCGGGGGGGGGGGGGGGACTGACTGAGTGTGGGGTCTCCCTTGCCAGTCCAACATCCTAAATTACATGCTCATGATTTGCCATCTAGTGAGTAAACTGTAGGGATCAGTTATTTCTGATTCTGGCAGTTACGTAGCTTTGTATTAATGGGGTTAGAAAAAAAAAAATTGGATTGTCCTAGATATTGGTTTCTTGGCTAAAAAAAAATTGCAGCAAAATTCACAATGTATTTCAAACACGAATTCCAAATATGAAAAGGATTGGAGGCACTCACCGTCATAGCAAGTAGATGCTTTATTCAAACTTCATGCATCAGGGGAGGGAGTGTAACGCACATCCGGACTACGGCTGCCGTTTCTCACCATCTGTGGTGCTTCAACGGGTCAACGGGATGGACCCGTTGAAGCACCACAGCTGGTGCGAAATAGCAGAAGTAGTCCGGATGTGCTTTACACTCCCTCCCTCCCCTGATGCATGAAGTTTGAATAAAACATCTATTTGCTATGACGGTGAGTGCCTCCAATCCTTTTCATATTTGGAATTTATCGTTTGCTAGTGCTGGGAAGAGCACCGCCTGTCTTTGCATACTTCCATTACAACAAATAGAGCGATTTATGTAATCATGCTACGCCCGCTAACATAGCGGTGAAAAACACTGTCATATGAGAGGACAGTGTAAAAAGTTCACGCTTTATATATGGGTATTTCAAACATGGGTTTTAGTGCTCAGGATTTTTAAAGGCCATTTCCATCTGAGCCATAAATGGTTGAGATGCTACCTCTGCCCAGGCTCTGACCTCTGGAGGTAGAGCTACGAAAACAGATAAAAGCAGCTGAGATGCGTGGTTTCCATAACTCCCATAGAAAATAATGGGAGTTATGGAAACTGTGTAGCTGAGCGGCTCTCAGCTGTTACCAGAACTGCACCTCAGAGTAAAGGCCACTTTACACGCTGAGATATCGGTACCGATATCGCTAGCGTGGGTACCCGCCCCCATCTGTTGTGCGACACGGGCAAATCGCTGCCCGTGCCGCACAACATCGCCCAGACCTGTCACACATACTTACCTGCCCGGCGACGTCGCTGTGACCGGCGAACCGCCTCCTTTCTAAGGGGGCGGTTCGTTCAGCGTCACAGTGACGTCACAGCAGCGTCACTGAACCACCGCCCAATAGAAGCGGAGGGGCGGAGATGAGCGGGACATAACATCCCGCCCACCTCCTTCCTTCGCATTGCGGCCGGGAGGCAGGTGAGGAGAGCTTCCTCGTTCCTGCGGTATCACATGGAGCGATGTTTGCTGCCGCAGGAACGAGGAACAACTTCGTTACTGCTGCAGTAACGATTTTTGAGAATGGACCCCCATGTCACCGATGAGCGATTTTGCACGTTTTTGCGACGATGCAAAATCGCTCATAGGTGTCTCACGCAGCAACATCGATAATGCGGCCGGATGTGTGTCACAAATTCCGTGACCCCAACGAGATCACTTGAGCGATGTCGTAGCGTGTAAAGCCCCCTTTAGTCTTATACGGATAAGATGGAAATAAACCTCTTAAGGACTAATTCAAAAAGCAATACTACATGCATGGGGGCAGTATAGAGTAATGTAATGCTTCTAGGAAAAAACACTTCCATAATGTCCACATAGGCATCATCGAATTCCTTGTGAACTGTATGCAAAAAAAAAACAACAAACAAAAAACAAAACCCTTATATACAAGTATGTCACCGTAGTCTAGGGGAGGAGTAATATGGCTCCATACAATTATGCTATAGCATATGCTTTGCAGAATATCAGCTCTTCGCATATTTGCCAGAGAACAACTTTGTCAGCGGTTAGTAAATACATTTTCAATAGAATCTGTCACGACTGTGCAATCTGAGAGCAGCATAAAATGTGAGCACAGACTGGTCCAGTGTGGTGTTCCTTACTGGGTTCCCTGCCATAGTTTTGATCAATATAAACCCTCTACTATCTGCTGCAGCTCTGCTAGTCCTCGCAGTGATGAGTCAACTCACAACAACCAGTAAGTGACCCAGCGTTAGGATCAGGGTTTCCGCTCTTTGTTTATAATGTTCAAAAATGGTGCAGCAGAAACTGGTGACATATTCTCAGTAAATGGGTTGCCCTTGGAATAATATTAAGTTCCCTAATTGGATGTATTAAGATAGAGATTCATACCGCAGCTTCTGGGCCGGGGGACACACACAAAAGTGTATACAGACATGACAACATGGGATCACCACTGATCCGTTCTGTGAGGTAAAACATTTTCCACTTTGTTTTTAAACAGGTTAATTAGCAGCAGATCTCTGCAGCCAGATCTACTGATTAAAATGTCCTTTGTTCGTTGGATGACCCCTTTATTCTTATCATCCTGACACTAAAGGGGCCTTTACACACAAACTTTCTAGCGATCCCACCAGCGATCCCAACCTGGCCGGGATCGCTACAAAGTCTCTGGTGAGCTGTCAAACAGGCAAACCTGGCCAACGACGCAACAGCGATTCGGACCTGCAGAACGACCTAGCTAGTCATTGGGGACGTTGTAAAGCAGCTTTTTGAAAGGGAAGTCGCTAACGAAGTCGCTGTAAAGTCCCCTTTACACACAGACTTTCTAGCGATCATGCTGCACAGCGGGAAACAAAAAAACAAAGAATGGTCCTGAACGATTTGTAGCGATCAGCAACTTCACAGCGGGGGCCAGGTCGCTGATGTGTTTCACACACTGCAATGTCGCTGGGGAGGTCGCTATAACGTCACAAAACCGGTGACGTTACAGCGATGTCGTTTGCGATGTTGCAGTGTGTAAACCCAGCTTAAGCCAGACTAGAAAGACAGCCTGTAAGAATGGCTTCCATGCTGGCAAGAGTCATCCTGTTCTTGTAATATCTGAATGGCCTTCCATGTAGTACTAAATTTCCCCTGCAGGCAAGATGCCTGGCCAGCCATCCTTTCTTCTGGAATTAACAGCTGTTTGCTATTCGGTGCCAGAAGCAGAACACCAGTCTGCCCTCGGAAACAGCTCCTCTCTGATGAAACAGCCCCTTTAGGCTATGTGCGCACACTGCGTCTTTTTGACGCTGCGTTTTTGTGCGTTTTTGGCCGCTAAAAACGCACAAAAACGCACCTGCGGCGAAAAAACGCATCAAACAACGCATGCGTTTTTGCCGCGATTTGGTGCGTTTTTGGCTGCGTTTTGCTGCGTTTTTGATCTCTGCGTTTTGCTGCGTTTTTCAAATGCATTGCATGTGCGGAAAGCGCAGAAAAACGCAGGAAAGAACTGACATGTCCATTTTTTTTTTTAACTCAAAAACGCAGGTAAAAAAAACAGATGTGTGCGGACAGCAAAAGTGAAAACTCATAGACTTTGCTGGGGAAGCAAAGTCCTGCAGTTTTGAGGCCAAAAACGCACCCGAAAAACGCGCAAAAACGCCGCGAAAAATGCACTGTGCGCACATAGCCTTAACCTGAACTCCCTGCAATTAGGGGATTATGGAGATAAAAATCAATGTGAGTTGTACTATGGCTCCAGACAGATTGTAAGGTGCTATAATACGCTCCTCCATCTCGGCCCATATATATATATGCCAGACAGTGGATGCCTAGACAGTGCATACAGGGGTGTAACGATCGCAGAGGACATGACCGGGCCTGGGGTGGAAGAGGCCTTCTGGGCACCAGTACCTGCTTCAGCTGGACATTCATCCTCGGGTCCCTGCACAGCAATATAAGCTGCCGGGCAATCAGAAGCCAGCAGCTGACGTTGACATGCCTGTGACAGGGGGCGCATGGTAGTGATGCTATGCGCTGCCCGTCGCTTATACACCAAAGTCAGCTGCTGGCTTCTGAAGAGGACATCGTATGGTGTGGGAGAGAAGGGTAGACGAGAAGAATAATTGTGGTGTTTTTTCTGTATGCATAAAAAAAAAAAAAAAAAAAAAAAAAAGCGGCAGAGTCAGGGACACGTACACCAGGATTGGGGGGACACGTACACCAGGATTGGGGGGACACGTACACCAGGATTGGGGGGACACGTACACCAGGATTGGGGGGACACGTACACCAGGATTGGGGGGACACGTACACCAGGATTGGGGGGACACGTACACCAGGATTGGGGGGACACGTACACCAGGATTGGGGGGACACGTACACCAGGATTGGGGGGACACGTACACCAGGATTGGGGGGACACGTACACCAGGATTGGGGGGACACGTACACCAGGATTGGGGGGACACGTACACCAGGATTGGGGGGACACGTACACCAGGATTGGGGGGACACGTACACCAGGATTGGGGGGACACGTACACCAGGATTGGGGGAACACGTACACCAGGATTGGGGGAACACGTACACCAGGATTGGGGGAACACGTACACCAGGATTGGGGGAACACGTACACCAGGATTGGGGGAACACGTACACCAGGATTGGGGGAACACGTACACCAGGATTGGGGGAACACGTACACCAGGATTCGGGGAACACGTACACCAGGATTCGGGGAACACGTACACCAGGATTCGGGGAACACGTACACCAGGATTGGGGACATATATACTAAGACGGGCCACATGGATAGCATGATGGGGGACATATATACCAGCATGGGCCCAGGACAGGGCACATTTATACCAAGATAGGAGACATATATACCAGGTTGGGAGTCTTATATACCAGGATGGGGACATATAGTATATCACAAAAGTGAACACAACCCTCACATTTTTGTAAATATTTTATTCTTTTTATGGGACAACACTGAATATATGACACTTTGATACAATGTAACAGTCAGTGTAAATTTGCCCTCTAAATAATTCAACACTCATTAATATCTAAACCGCTAGCAATAAAAGTGAGTACACCCCTAAGTGAAAATGGACAAATTGTGCCCAAAGTGTTAGGCTATGTGCCCACGCTGCGGAAAATGCGCGGATTTTGCCGCAGATTTCTCGTGGAAAAGCCGCGGATTTCCCGAAAATCTGCAGCACAGCTACTCCCCATCCATTTCTATGGCATTTTGGAAATGCTGTGTCCACGCTGCGGATTTTTCCGCAGCGGAAATCGTGCGGATTTTCGTCCGGAAAAATCTGCAACATGTCAATTATTGTTGCGGATTTTCATCCGGATTTTGGCTTTAAAATTGGGGAAAAAAAAAAATCCGCACCAAAATCCGCATCAAATCCGCGGCAAACCCGCACCTTTGAAAAGGTGCGGATTTTGCGGGAAAGCTGCGGATTTTGATGCAGAAAAATCCGCAGCTACATTCTCCCGTGGACACATAGCCTTAATATTTTGTGTGGCCACCATTATTTTCAAGCACTGCCTTAACTCTCATGAGCATGATGTTCACCAGAGCTTCACAGGAGCTGCTGAATTCCTCTTCTATTCCTCCATGACGTTATCATGTAGCTGGTGGATGATTGAGACCTTGTGCTCCTTCACCTTCTATATGAGGATGTCCCACTGATGCTCAATAAGGTTTAGGTCTGGAGACATGCTTGGCCAGTCCAGCACCTTTACCCTCAGTTTCTTTAGCAAGACAGTGGTCGTCTTGGAGGTTGTTATATTGGAATAGTGCCTGTGGCCCAGTTTCCAAACGGAGGAGATCATGTTGTGCTTATGTATGTTGGCATTCATGGTTCCCTCTTTAAACTGTAGCTCCTCACAACCGCAGCACTCATACATCCCCAAACCATGACACTCCCATCACCATGCAAGACACACTTGTCTTTGTGCTCCTCACCTGGTTGCCACCACACACGCTTGACACCCTCTGAACCAAATAAGTTTATCTCGGCCTCATCAGACCACGGGACATGGCTCCAGTAATCCATGTCCTTCATCTGCTTGTCTTCAACAAACAGTTTGCGGGCTTTCTTGTACATCATCTTTAGAAGAGACTTCCTTCTGGGAAGACAGTCACGCATGGTCTGAGCACTGACAGGCTGACTCCCCCCACCACCACCACTTTACCTCTGCAGCAATTCTGCCGGCACTCTTATGTCTGTTTTGAAAAGACAGCCTCTGAATATAACACTGAACATGTGCACTCAACTTTGATAGAACCTGTCTTGCTAAACCGCTGCATGGTCTTGGCCACTGTGCTGCATCTCAGTTTCAGGGTGTTGGCAATCTTCTTATAGCTTATGCCAACTTTATGTAGAGCAACAATTCTTTTTTTTTTAGATCCTCAGAGAATTCTTTGCCATGAGGTGGTGTGTTTAACTTCTAAAGATCAGTATGAGGCAGAGTGTCAGCGATAACCCCAAATTTAGCACACCTGCTCCCTATTCACACCTGAGACCTTGTAACACTAATGAGTCACATGACACTGGGGAGTAAAAATGGCTAATTGGGCACAATTAGGCCATTTTCACTTAGGGGGTGTACTCCTTTTTGTTGCCAGCAGTGTAGACATTAATGGCCTTCTTTAGAAGGCACACCAAATTTACACTATTATACAAGCTGTACACTGACTACATTGCATTGAATCAAAGTGTCATATCTTCAGTGTTGTCCCATGAAAAGCTATAAAATAATATTTTAAAAAATGTGAGTGATGTACTCACTTTCGTGATATACTGAATATACAATAATGGGCCACATCTATAGAAGAATGGGTGACATATGTATCAGGATGGAGGTAATATATACCAAGATGGGCCACATCTAATCCCATTACTACATAAATAATCCTAAATCCTTACAAGATTTAGAATGCTACAAGGGTAAAGACGTGTGATCAACATGCCTGGGAGGGTCCAAATTTTGCACTAGGGCCCCCCCGGACTCTAGTTACGCCACTGAGTGTATAAATAAGTTTAGCTTACCATCCTCTGTCTCTTGCCACACAATGCCTTCTAAATTAACACTGGTGCCTGGTTCGCAAGGTCCAAGACATTCAGGCTCAGTAGCGAGAGCCACATCACTGGTGTTGACGCCCACAGATCTTGTTCGCACCATGATCTGCTCACAGGGAGATGATATGTCATTGTTGACCATGGGGACAAGAAGATGCAGAGGTAGTCCAGAAGACGCACAAACCGCGGATTCCATCTGCAGGGGAGGAGGCGAGAAACAATGTCCGTTTTACAGCAGGGTCAAAAGTCAATCCACAAATTGCATATTTATTGAAAAACTGTATTCAAGAAATAATTTTAAATTTACAGCCACCCCAATAGGAAAGAATAGTGATGATGGAGCCTGCAGGCCTAATGTCCTGATTGATAAACCTCTTGGCCGGCCTGATTCATTGTATATGTGTGTGTGTGTGTGTGTGTGTGTGTGTGTGTGTGTGTGTGTGTGTGTGTGTGTGTGTGTGTGTGTGTGTGTGTGTGTGTGTGATCTGTTACCAGGTTTTTGCCAGTTAATTTGAAAGCAAAAGAATGTAACATTTCAGCTACATATCTTTTACTGGGCTACCTATCACTGTTTTATCAGTAGAAGATTATCATTAGAGGAATAGAACACCTGCTGCCATGCAGTCCTCCATGTTCATGAGCTCTGTATAATATCGTCCCCACCACTGATTAGCAGCTTTCTGCCTATGCATAGTGTAAGCAAAAAGCTGCCAATCAGTGCTGGGGGTGGAGTTATACTGAGCTCAGCATTCAGAGAACTGCTAGATCTGCAACAGATTTGATCAAAAATACAATATGCTTGCTCACTAAATGACACATTGAAGGAATCCATCATGCTCTTCTAAGGCTGCTTTCACACATCCGGTTTTTGCAGTGCGGCTCAATACCTATGCAACGGATGCGGCAAAAAAAAAAAAATGGATCCGTTGCAAAAGTTTTTCAATGCGGCCCGACCGTTTTTTTGACGGATGCGGCTTGATACTGAGCATGCGCAGTGCAAAAAAACGCATCCGGCCGCCGGATGAGGTTTTTGCTGCAGGACGCCGCATCCGGCGTCCATAGGCTTGCATTGTAAATCGCGCCGGATCCGGTGCAATGCGTTTTTTTCGCCGCACAAAAAACGTGCCAGGCAACGTTCCATCCGGTCGCCGCATGGGCTAAATATGCCGCATCTGGCAAAAACCGGACACAACGCAAGGCCATGCGGCACAATACGGCGCTAATGCAAGTCTATGCGGTAAAAACCGCAACCGGCGGCAAAAAACCCCAAACAGTTGCGTTTTTTCTGAAAAGCGCCGTATTGTGCCGCACGGCAAAAAACGTATGTGTGAAAGCAGCCTAAGAAGGGGTAACAAAAACACTAAAATTCCCTTAAGATCACTTTTTCTTCTGTTTTGTGGTATTCATTGACGTCATGTGCAAAATTCTTCAAAATGGCACGTGGTTTATGAATTTTGTACAAAAATGGGGGAAAAAAGCTTTATATTTTCGATCAATCGGTTTCTGCTTTTTCACAATGATAAATAAGCTGAAAACATCTGGAGACCTTAAACTCTGTTTGCAATGGTGAATACAAAAACATCAAAAACAAGCAAGCAAATAAAACAGACTTAAAAACAAAACAAAAAAAAAAGACACAAATTAAAAGATTTACGCGTGAATGAAAAACAGGTGAAAAACACCAAAATCTAGACAATAAAAGGTGCTAATGCAATAAAGAATTGGGCCCCTAATATCTTACTGATAGCTTAATGCCTCACCTATGATCCCATGACCCTGTTTATCGGTTCATAATGGCCGTAAGCGTTCACGATGTCCTGAAATTGATGGAGAGGTGGTACAAGTGCACAAATCTTTTTACTATGAAGTATCCGGTGTGAACTGCGAATTTACATGCGGCAGAATCATTAGCCAAGTTTCTGCAGCTGCTTCATTCATCTGAATGGGGTCAAAAAATGTATGTGCTTGTTGCAGAAAAACACACTCACTGAAGAATGGAATGGATTTCCACTTACAGGAATTTCTGTGAAAAGGATTTTCTCTGAGAAACAATATAAATGAATTGGCAGTGACATTGCAGCGCTAGATATAAACGGAGGCAGCCGGGTCTCTTATTTCAGATGCTCTCCCCATAATGTTGGATTTTCTAAAGCTTATCTAGCCTTTAAAAGGGGTTTCCTGCGTTTGGAAATGGAGTTTTCTGGCTGCAGAGAATCCGTTCTGGGAGTGTGCTTGTAAACCAAGTTACTCGTCTAGCAAAGCAAGATTTCCCATAGGAAATCATTGCAATGCAGACAATTCGTTCCACAATTTGTTCACTGTCCCATCCTGGTCCCCTATTGTGCCATTCCACACACGCACACACACATTATGCTCACCTTACCTTCCGTTCCATCACCGGCCTCATGGTACTTTTAGTCCGCAGGTACAGGATGTGTATCGGGTAACCATCGCGACCGATGCCGGACGTCAAGGGCATGAGTCGCTTGCCTCTGATTGGCCAGCGTGCTGCCTTTGAGTAGCGGCTGACAGCGATAGTTCCTCCCTCGTCGTAATGGTTATTCAATACACATCCTGTAGCGGCGAACTACAAGAACCAGAAGGCCGGCGATGGAACGGAAGGTAAGGTGAGCATATGCGTGTGCGTGTTTGTGCGGAGTGCAAGAGCGGGTCAGAGCGCGGTGGAAGTACAGAACCGGAAGTGTGTGCGGTGAGTATTTTGCCCGTACGGCAAAGCTGGCTCGTATACTGAGTTACAAATTTACAGCAAGCTTTCCTCATATAGCAAAATACTCGCAAACCGGGTTATTCGCTAACCGAGGTTCCACTGTATATACCGTATTTTTCAGACTATAAAACGCACCAGACCATAAGACGCACCCTGGCTTTAGAGGAGGAAAATAGGAAAATAAAATTTTAAGCAAAAAATGTGGTCATGACCCACTGTTATGGAGCGAGGATCTGCTGCTGACACTGTTATGGGGGTACTGTCCCCAAATTCTCTAATAAGGTACCCTATCCTGGTAATGATCCTAATGCCTTGTATATTACCCCCATCCTTGTATATATGTCCCTCATCCTGGTATAGCCCCATCCTGATAAATACCCCCATCCTGCTATATACCCCGTCCGGGTATAGCCCCCATCCTGCCATATACCCCCATCCTACTATATACCCCCATCTTGATATATACGCCCATCCTGCTATATGCCCTGTATCCTGTGGCACAGAAAAAAAACAAAACGTTTATACTCACCTTTCCTCCCTCGAGCAGCATCGCTTGTCTTCCTGTCTGTGAGAGCAGCAGCACCGCTGACCTGTGTGGAGGCGGTCACCGCTCCCTGCAGCATCGCGATGACCTCCTGCCGGCCGCTGATGTGTGTGGAGATGGAGAATGGTGCACACAGGGATGACATCATCGCTGTTCTCACCGCTCTCGACACACATCAGCGGGCCGGCAGACAGGAGGACATCGCGATGCTGCAGGGAACAGTGACCGGTGAGTATACCGTACTTATTCACTCCTCCCCACGCTGATGATGATGCGTGTGGGGCAGTGAATATAGCCGCACATGATCACTCCAGGCTGTAGTTGCCAGAGGTGATCATGCGGGCCAGCTCTTTACTATGCGCGCACCCCACGCCCATCATCCCGCCCACCTGTCAGTGCCGGCTTCAGCGCTGAGAGATGATGGGTGGGAGGATGCATGCATATGAAATGAGTGGGCCCACATTGTCACGGCAGGCGCTGTTACAGCCTGTGCATGCCACTGATGACCCGCTCCACCGCAGCACCTTAATTCCCCGCAGCCCTACATTCAGACTATAAGACGCACCCCCCACTTTCCCCCAATATTTGGGGGAAAAAAGTGCGTTTTATAGTCCGAAAAATAAGGTACATACACAAACAGCTCTGGCAAAAATTTAGAGACCACTGCAAATTTTCAGTTTTCTGATTTTTCTCTTTATAGGTATACTTTTGAGTAGAATGTTAATTGTTCCTTTAGTCTATAAACTACTGACAACGTCTCCGAATTTCCAAGCAATAAATTTTGTATTTATTTTCTGAAAATGAAAAATGGTCAAAATAACAAAAAAATACATTGATTTCAGACCTCACATAATGCAAAGAAAACAAGTTCATAATCATTTACAAACAACAATACTAATAATGTTTTAACTCAGGAAGAGTTAAGAAATCAATATTTTGTGGAATAACTATGATTTTTAATCACAGCTTTCATGCGTCTTGGCATGCTTTCCACCAGTCTTTCACACTGCTTTTGGGTGACCTTATGCCACTCCTGGTGAAAAAAATTAAGCAGCTCTTCTTTGTTTGATGGCTTGTGACTATCCATCTTCCTTTTGATTACATTTCAGAGGTTTTCAATGGGGTTCAGGTCTGGAGATTGCGTTGGACATTACAAGGTTTTGATGTGGTGGTCCTTTATCCACACATTGACCTAGATGAGTGGCATGGCGCATTGTCCTGCTGGAAAAAAAACTGTCCTCAGAGTTGGGGAACATTGCCTGAGCAGAAGGAAGCAACTGTTTTTCCATGATAACCTTGTATGCGGCTTGATTCATACGTCCTTCACAAAGTTTAATCTGCTTAATTCCAGCCGACCCCCGGAAGAAGGATCAATACGAAACCTATAGGTCGGGGCTCATCCCCCATCCCACACTCAGGTATGTTAGTCTGCTTAGTATTGTGACCTTACAAATCTTTTGTACACTGTTACATGGCTTATTGAATTTACTATATGGTCACGGTGGGACATTGTGTGTTTATCAGCACATTTCTATCTCTGGAACACCTCTGTCCTTTCACGGGCAGCTGTCAGCTGGGCTGTCATTAGTGTCGGCTTATTTCAGAACGGACTTGCATGCCTATGTGGTATGAGGGCGCCATCTGCTGGTGTTTACCGTTTATTTCATGACTTTTACATTTCTATGTATTTTTTGTATTTGCTAAAATGCCTTTATTATATCTAATAAAACTATTTGTACCTTTTGTAATCGAGCTGTTGTACAGAATTTTCTTTTCTTTTCATCTTCATTTCTGTATATGGCTTTTTCCATATTGAAAAAATGACACGGTTATGTCCGTGTCTGTTGGTATCATTCACTTAATTCCAGCCTTGCTGATGCATCCCCTTATCATAACCGATCCTCCACTAAATTTCACAGTGGGTGGAAGACACTGTGGCTTCTACCCCTCTCCAGGTCTCTGTCTAACCATTAGACAACCAGGTGTTTGGCAAAGCTGAAATTAGACTCATCAGAGAAGATTACCGTACTCCAGTCCTCGATGGTCGAATCCTTATGGTTTTTGCCAAACTTCAGTCTGGCTCTTCTTTGTTTCTCATTGATGAAAGGCTTTTTTCTAGCTTTACATGACTTGAGCCCTGCCTCTAGGAGCCTGTTACGAACCGTTATTGCTGTGCACTGCACCCCAGCTTCCATTTCCCATTCCTTTTATAGGTCACTTGAGGTCATCCTGCGGTTGCTGAGTGACATTCGAATAAGATGATGGTTACCCCGGTCAGTGGAGAGTCACTTTCGCCCTCTGCCGGTCTGTACTCTGGTTGGAATTAAACTGACACTGGAATGGAATGACTGTCAGACATGTGGAGAATTTTTATAAAAATGTGCATTGGTCTTTTAATTTTTGCCAGAGCTGTATATATAAACAACAATTGGGCTTTACTCACCCTCCCTGGGCTAGACCGTCATGTCAGCAGTCAGTCAATAATGATATCAGCAATACAGCACAGAGCAGACACTGGGTGCAGTATCGCGACGCAGTCTGGACCCAGGGAGGGCGAGTAAAGGGCAAAGATTTTTTTTTAAAAAAAAACAAAAAACTGAAGCCGGGAAACTTTTTTTTTTTTTAAAGCCTTAGGATAGCACATCAGTAATAATAAGATTACAACCCTAGGCTGATCAGGGGGTCACAATGCTTGTGCTACTGCTACAGCATCTTCAATGTTTACTTGTTATTACCTGGCGTGATAAGTATTGGACCCCCACCAATCTTATAACTGAGAGTCCGTTAAAGCTGGGTTTACACACTGAAACTTTCTAGCGAACCCACCAGCGAGCGGCACGGTGGCTCAGTGGTTAGCACTGCAGTCTTGCAGCGCTGGGGTCCTGGGTTCAAATCCCACCAAGGACACCATCTGCAAGGAGTTTGTATGTTCTCCCCGTGTTTGCGTGGGTTTCCTCCGGGTTCTCCGGTTTCCTCCCACACTCCAAAGACATACAGATAGGGAACCTAGATTGTGAGCCCCAATGGGGACAGTATTACCAATGTATGTAAAGCGCTGTGGAATTAATAGCGCTATATAAATGAATAAAATTATTATTATTATTATTATTATTATTATCCCAACCTGGCCGGGATCGCTACAAAGTCTCTGGTGAGCTGTCAAACAGGCAAACCTGGCCAACGACGCAACAGCGATCCGGACCTGCAGAGCGACCTCGCTGGTTGTTGGGGACGTTGTAAAGCAGCTTTTTGAAAGGGAAGTCGCTGTAAAGTCCCCTTTACACACTGAAACTTTCTAGCTATGCATGCTGCACAGCGGGAAACAAAGGACCTAGGAATGGTCCTGAACGATTTGCAGCGATCACAACTTCACAGCAGGGGCCGGGTCTCTGATGTGTTTCACACACTGCAATGTCGCTGGGGAGGTCGCTGTAACGTCACAAAACCGGTGACGTTACAGCGATGTCGTTTGCGATGTTGCAGTGTGTAAAGCCACCTTAATTCTAAAAGTTTCAATAACCACTTAAAAAATGCCCTAGATGTCCATATTTAATTTTAAACTGAAATAAGTGGCCAAAAAATCCCTTTTGAATTTGGGCTTCATTTAACATTTAGCAATTTTTACTGTCTATAAAACCTAAAATAATGTAGCCCCAATTTTTCCAATAAATAGAGGTGGGGATACAAAAGAAAGAGGACCACGAATAATCAAAGTGAAATACAAAATTTAATAATTTGTACAAAAGGTGATACAGGACACACAGTGGAGGCAGGCTAGATGGAAACAGCCTGCCAGGAAACAACCCACACCACCAGATGGCAGCCTGCTGACAGGCAACAATGTAATAAAGATAGTACAAGGTAAAAAATGGCCCATAGAAAGTCAAAAGGGACAGTGTAGAGAACAAGTTATAAATAGGAGATCTGTAAAACCCCCTAAAGAGTCCCAAATGGCAAGAGGGCATAAATAATTAATCACTGTTACCTTGCGTCAGAGATGGTGGATGTGTACGGGCGTGGGGGCGGGGCCTCGACGCGCGTTTCACCAAAGGCTTCGTCTGTAGCTACTGTCTGTAGCCTCTGTGTTGCACTGAGTATTGCAGAATGAGTTATCTGAGAATCCATCAGCCAGCTTGTTCTTGTGGTAGACTTTATAGCTCTTTGGGTAACGTCACACTTTAGCGACGCTCCAGCAATCCCACCTGGTCAGGATCACTGGTGCGCCGCTACATGGTCGCTGGTGAGCTGTCAATCAGGCAGATCTCACCAGCGACCAGCCCCCTACCAGCAGTGACGTGCAAGTGATGCTGCGCTTGGTAACTAAGGTAAAGCACTTCGCTTGGTTACCCGATATTTACCTTGGTTACCAGCGCACACCGCTTAGCGCTGGCTCCCAGCACTCCTAGCCAGAGTACACATCGGGTTAATAAGCAAACCGCTTTGCTTATTTACCCGATGTGTACTCCGACTATGTGTGCAGGGAGCCGGCACTGGCAGCCTGAGAGTGGCGGACCTAGTAACCAAGGTAAATATCGGGTAACCAAGCAAAGCGCTTCGCTTGGTTACCAGATATTTACCTTGGTTACAGCTTACCGCAGGCTGTCAGACGCCGGCTCCCTGCTCCCTGCACATTCAGATCGTTGCTCTCTGTGTGCTTCACAGCGGGAGAGCAACGTCCAAAAAATGAACCAGAACTGTGTGTAACGAGCAGCGATCTCACAGCAGGGGCCAGATCGCTGCTCAGTGTCACACACAGCGAGATCGCTAATGAGGTCACTGCTGCGTCACAAAAACCGTGACTCAACAGCGATCTCGCTATGTGAGAAGTACCCCTTATCCTTGTTCTGAGCTCCTCTCAGCAGTTTTATGACCACACGAAAGTAGAGCTAAATTTTTAAGGTCATAAAATGGCTGAGAGGATCGCATAAGGACAATGATAAATCCCTGAGTCAGAACCAGCTGGCTGACAGACTCTCAGTTAAATCGTTCTGAAGCCGGCAATGGTGCAAGAGAGATCGCTACTGAAGGTAAAGTGTGCTAAACTGGTAAAAAGAAACAGCAAAAATTATTTTTTCGGGGGGTTGGGGGGACAGAAATGCATTTCAGTTTAAGAAAAAAAAAAAGGAAAAAAAGAAATGCCCCCCAAAGGCGTCCACGTTTTATTAGACAGGGAGTTGTATGTTGGCATGTGGCACGAAGAAGAGGAACAGCATGAATGCAGAGCAGATCCACAGCTAGAAAAAAAAAAGACGGTGATTACAGCAGGTCGGCTAATTAGCCAGCAGCACACTATAATTACCGAAGCTGCTCTTTCCCCTATTAGCTGGCGAATGGGGCAGGAGGTAAAAGTTTTCCTGAGCCAGCAAACAAAATGATGGTTACCAGGAAGACATTTCTCTCAGAGGGGAAGGTTCACATCGGAGACCTCTGACACATACAAGGTCAATTTCAGGATCTCAGACTATAATGAATATATGTAGATAAAAAGACTGAACCAGAACATGACATAAAATGACAAAAAAAAGAGACAGCTGCACTCTTATGGTTTTCATGTTTTAGCATTTCAGAGTGCAACTGTCTTTTTTTTGTCATTTTGTGTCACGCTCAGTTATGCACCTGTTCACATTGCAGTTTTGGGAGTGCCGTCAGTCTTTTTGTCTAGAATAATGGGGGTCATGCCTTCTGACCGTGCACCCCCCCCCACTAGCCACAGGTGATTTTATCCTATATAGCAGGTTCCTACTTGCCCGTACACAAAGTTTTTAAACCCAGACGCTTCAGTTCAGAGTAGGTACCCAGTATAAGGTACGCCTTGATGTGGCTACTGGGCAGATGTGAAAATGGCCATTTTTCTATGGTAAATATCTCCTTTTTCCTAGATTATCTTTAGCAGTAATGCAGGTCCATGTTCACACATTCATGGTTTTCATGGTTTAGTATTTCAGAGTACAACTGTCTCTTTATTTGTCATATGATGAATACATGCCCATTTCCACAGAAAATATAGTCCCTAATTATTAAGACTGTTGGGGTTTTCACTACTCACTTAATGAGGACATTTTACCATTTTTATTTATTTATTTTTATAAAATTAGTACACCCTTCAATTGATGGAACGTTTTTTTATTTTGAGCCCCTCCTCTCCTAATGGTGCAAATTTTCCCTTCAACCAACTGGGCGTATACCACAGGAAGGAAAACTTCCAGAACCAGTGACACCAGCTGGGGCAAGTGCTAGGTTTAAATAAAAGAATCCAGAGAAAGGGGCTGGTGCCATTACTTACAGCCTGCACAGGTAATAATAGCTGCTGGTAGAGGCGCATGTGACCAAAAGTCCATCAGTCTCCTCCCATTGAAACATGGAAAGCAGTTTTCAGTTGGAGGCCGATGGATGGATCCGGTCACATGATCCTCCACCAGCAGACATTTTATGGACATAAGAGCTGTGAGGAAGGCCAGGTGGAGCAATGACCAGGTTGTATACAGCGTGCGCTATGGACAGACATCTGCCTGTGTAAATGCACCTAAGGCCGGAGTCAAACTTGCGAGTGCCTCGCGTGTAGCTCGCGTGCGTCTTTCATCACTCGGCATGGCCGCACACTCCCCTGACAGGAGCACCTCAGCTGCATAGAGATACATACAACCAACCCGCTCCTGTCAGGGGAGTGTGCGGCCATGCCGAGTGATGAAAGACTCACGCGAGCTACACGCGAGGCACTCGCAAGTTTGACTCTGGCCTTAGAGGAGTTATCCAGGGGTAAAGAGGGGAGAAAAAAAGTCTGCTCTCCTTCAGAGACAGTGCCACCCAACCATGGATGGTGCATGGTATTGCAGGTCAGCACCATCCACTTCAATATAGCTGAGCTGCAATTCAGCGTTTTAGTGACGTCTTTGGACAGATTTGCAAAAATGTCTGACTGTCCCAGTCTTCTGACTGAGGCTAGCAGAAATAACCCCATTCAGAAGATAGAAATGACTGTTATAAGAAGAAATTTTAGTCAAAAACACGTCTTGTGTGAATTTACCCTTATATCATATCCAGTCGCTATACCATAATATGACGCAAGGCCCAGGGGCCAAATCCAGCCCGTCACATCACTTTATGATAGCTTTATCACTTTATGATGTGATAGTGTGTCGCCCTGGGCAAGCCAGGGGACACAGGTCACAACACCACCACACCCCACACCCCAGGTAGGCACATCACAGCTGAACCACAAATCCTTGTTGCCTTCCTCCAGGAGTCTGATGATGCACACCAGGGGGTGGGCCAGGCGGTTGGCTCCGCCCACCGAGGAGCTCACAACTCTGGAGGCGGGAAAACCAGGCAGTCTAGTCAGGGAGGAGGAAGTGGAAGGAGTGAGGAGTAGCCCAGGCAGGGCTAAAGTAAACAGCAAAGAAGTGAAAGTGAAGGAAAGCAAAGTGGAAAAGGAGGAAAGCAAGAAGTGGTGACAGAGCAGAGAGTGTGCAAGCCTGAGAGCCCAGCTTTGTGTAGGGCCAGAACAGCAAGGTCAGCGACGGCGGTGACTGTCCGGAGGGGGACCGTTTGGAAGGTCCTGGAAGGACCCCGTTTGCTGTGTGCCCGGTGGTCTGGAGCAGTGTTCCGAAAGACAGTCAGCACCAGGGCAGGGGCCTCTCGGACCCCGGCAAGGCTAGGAGTCGCCAAATTTGCCGAATCCGTCAGTGAAGGGGACTTAGATTCCCCCAACAACCAAGTCCCGATTGAAGGCAACAGTCCAACCTGTACAACAGAGGCACCGCCACCGCCAGGGCACCAGTCTCTGAGGGCCAGCGCCTGCGGGCAAAGTGTAGTGCTCCTCCGGCCCAGCTTGAAGCCGGGGAGCGGGTTACCGGTGGGGACCCATCGCAACCATCCGTACATACAGGTGCAGGGAAGAGAGACATCACCGTCACCTATCGGGGAAGCAAAGCAGCCGTCTGTGGGACCGTCCTACCAGCCGTTGGTTTACCGTACAAACTGTGTCCAAGTCTCAGGCTGAGTGAGTACCATAGTGCCGCAAGGCACAGCGCTGCCCCCGCGTCCCTGCGCCCACCAGGCCCTGCACCTCACAAGCCATCACCGGGCCCCGGGATCACCAACCCCTACCCACGGAGGGGCAACACAACACCTGGCTGCTCCCCATCACCATCCCCGGGATCCCCGCATTGAGCAGCGGTGGTGCTACACATCACCACAACCGTGGGTGGCGTCACGGACATTATCCCAACACCCCAAACAACCCCCCTTTCACTCACGGGCGAGGAGTGCCGCTCGAGGAAAACCCCCGGGATCCGGCCTACGGCTCGAGCCACCACTGAGCAGCCGGACCCGAGCAGAAGGGGTGAGCGCGGTGTGCTGACACCCTCCTCCCCGCCCGCGACAACTTGGCGTCACGAACAGGATCTTACCACTCTGCCATCTGGTAGAGGTGCGCCTTGTTACCGCCGGAGGTATCCGGCAGAAAAATTTCAGAAGCCGCCATCTTTGGCGCGAAAAGTTCCCGCTCGAGCGTCTTCTCGAGCAGTAGAGGCGCGAAGGCCAAAACCCCGCCCCGAGAGAGGAGGGGCCGAAAAGAGCTAAGGGGGACGCGATGGCGGCTGGCCGCATGTAGCTGCGGCTATACAAGCAGGGACGCCAGGACTCTGCAGCGATATTGGGTTCCTGGAAAAACCTCGTTACCAAGATGCAAGATCCAACCCGCAACGAGGAAGCCCCCGCGCCCGGCACGGCGACGTGGTTGAGGGACCGGACCGTCCCGCTGAGCAACCGTCTGCAGGCCCATATGCGACTCCTCCTGGAGGAGTGGGAGACCGACATGGCGGACGTAGTGGCTGCTATGTGGAGACGCGAGGCAGAAGAGGATTTGGAGGAGCGGGTAAGCGACCCACGCCCCTGTATTCCTGAAGGATCGGCCGCTGCGGCTGAGGGGCCCGGCCGGCTTCCGCTCACCCTGCCTCTCTCCCCGCTATCCGTAATAGCTGCTGCCGCCCCGCCATTAGGCCCGCTACCTGTCCCATCGGTAGCGATACCCTGCCCAGCCGCTTCGGCGTACCAGCCGGCTGCAGACATTCAAGACGGCCCTGAAGTGCACCAAGGGGAACCGCTAGAACCACGGCCACTTAACAGCGTGGTGCCTGAAGTCCCAGTAGAGACTGTGCCAGACCCTGAGCCCGGAACCGTGGCCTGGATGAAGGCCCGGGTGATACAATTCCACCAACGTCAGCAGGATCAGATCTTCCGGATGCTGGAGCAGTGGACCAACGAGGTGGAGGAGCTGATTACAACTGCCCCGATGTGCGAAAGGGGAATAGATGTAGCAGAACCGACTGGTGACCCACGTCCCTATGTCCTACCTGGACCGGCCGCTGCGGCTGAGGGGCCCGGCCTAGTCTCGGCCTATGCATCGCCCTTGCCGTTACTTATGGGGCGCCTCAATATAAGCTCGCCTACTCTGCTGCTCCGTGCTACCGCAGAAGGGGATGAAGTGTTGGAGGCTGGAGACCAGGAGGCTGCGGCAGCTGGCGGCAACCCGCCTGACGCAGGAACAAGAAATGACGACTCCTGCCCCAGCTTCGGGCCCGCTGTAGCGGCTGAAGGAGCAATTGAGCGTTCCTGCTATGTGGGGGACCCTGTAGTTTATCATACCCCGCGTACCGGTGGAAATGGGTACCGGGTACCCCTGTCACAGCAGGCATGTCAGTGCATGTTTGATGTGCTGGTGGCAGAGGATGGGTCCGCCTTAGTAGAGGAACCGGAGTAGGGCAATGAATGCCCGTAGCACCGTCCCCGTTGGGACCACCTGTTTGTTTGAAAAGTTTTGAAAGTTCTGCAATGATAAGCATGATGATTACCGAAAAGTTACCTGATTTGCTTGTGTGATTTGCAACCGGCAGGAGCCGGCACCGTTGTCCCCGTGGGGACCGTTTAAAAATGCATGGGAACTATCCATGGACAAGCCCGTGAACTTTGCAGGGCAACCACAAACGTTAGTGGCTTGTAAATATGTTGGGTACCGTTACCGTTTCCGCAGTGCCGCCTCCGGAGAGGCAGGTTGGAGGGAGGGCCCTGAGCAGAGCAGGCCAGGGCCCAGCCACCAAAGGAACCGGTGGCTACCCTCTGGAGGGAAGGACAGATCCCGCTCGGGTACCGTGTGCTGGACTGTGGGTCAAGGGGTGCTGCCTGGGTTTTAGGGGCAGCATCAGGGCCAGGTTACTTGGGTGGGAGAGAGCGGAAACCGTGACCGTATACCGTTGAAACGTTAAAAGTAAAATGTGCCTCCCGTCTTGGGAAGAATTTGTTAAAAATGTTATGCATATTGTTTAACCCTGTTATCCCCTTTTTACAGAAAAATAAAACCGGTGTAGGACGGCAGCCCGCGGACGGTCTGCATTTTGCTAAGGGGGAATGTGTCGCCCTGGGCAAGCCAGGGGACACAGGTCACAACACCACCACACCCCACACCCCAGGTAGGCACATCACAGCTGAACCACAAATCCTTGTTGCCTTCCTCCAGGAGTCTGATGATGCACACCAGGGGGTGGGCCAGGCGGTTGGCTCCGCCCACCGAGGATCTCACAACTCTGGAGGCGGGAAAACCAGGCAGTCTAGTCAGGGAGGAGGAAGTGGAAGGAGTGAGGAGTAGCCCAGGCAGGGCTAAAGTAAACAGCAAAGAAGTGAAAGTGAAGGAAAGCAAAGTGGAAAAGGAGGAAAGCAAGAAGTGGTGACAGAGCAGAGAGTGTGCAAGCCTGAGAGCCCAGCTTTGTGTAGGGCCAGAACAGCAAGGTCAGCGACGGCGGTGACTGTCCGGAGGGGGACCGTTTGGAA
Organism: Anomaloglossus baeobatrachus; assembly: GCF_048569485.1. Classification (NCBI taxonomy): domain Eukaryota; kingdom Metazoa; phylum Chordata; class Amphibia; order Anura; family Aromobatidae; genus Anomaloglossus; species Anomaloglossus baeobatrachus. The sequence continues at coordinate 453,198,460 of NC_134356.1, forward strand.
GGTCCTGGAAGGACCCCGTTGGCTGTGTGCCCGGTGGTCTGGAGCAGTGTTCCGAAAGACAGTCAGCACCAGGGCAGGGGCCTCTCGGACCCCGGCAAGGCTAGGAGTCGTCAAATTTGCCGAATCCGTCAGTGAAGGGGACGTAGATTCCCCCAACAACCAAGTCCCGATTGAAGGCAACAGTCCAACCTGTACAACAGAGGCACCGCCACCGCCAGGGCACCAGTCTCTGAGGGCCAGCGCCTGCGGGCAAAGTGTAGTGCTCCTCCGGCCCAGCTTGAAGCCGGGGAGCGGGTTACCGGTGGGGACCCATCGCAACCATCCGTACATACAGGTGCAGGGAAGAGAGACATCACCGTCACCTATCGGGGAAGCAAAGCAGCCGTCTGTGGGACCGTCCTACCAGCCGTTGGTTTACCGTACAAACTGTGTCCAAGTCTCAGGCTGAGTGAGTACCATAGTGCCGCAAGGCACAGCGCTGCCCCCGCGTCCCTGCGCCCACCAGGCCCTGCACCTCACAAGCCATCACCGGGCCCCGGGATCACCAACCCCTACCCACGGAGGGGCAACACAACACCTGGCTGCTCCCCATCACCATCCCCGGGATCCCCGCATTGAGCAGCGGTGGTGCTACACATCACCACAACCGTGGGTGGCGTCACGGACATTATCCCAACATCCCAAACAACCCCCCTTTCACTCACGGGCGAGGAGTGCCGCTCGAGGAAAACCCCCGGGATCCGGCCAACGGCTCGAGCCACCACTGAGCAGCCGGACCCGAGCAGAAGGGGTGAGCGCGGTGTGCTGACACCCTCCTCCCCGCCCGCGACAATAGCGTCCAACAGAAAAAAAGTAGTCTATGTATTTTAAAATGTTCTGCCAGTTTGTAGTGAGCATGTGCTAAAGAAGGCTGCTGTGCAGTACAAAAAGCAGACGCTAGAATGTATGGGCTCCTGGCAGGTGTGACGTCATGTCTCAAGTGTTGTCGATGTCACTTAAGGTCGGGAGCACAGTGCACTATTCTGCGGAGGTTCTCCAGTGAGATGTGTCACCGCATCAATGACAAGCTGCAGGAGAAAAAAGGCAAAGGATGGTGGGGGAGGGGGAGTATATATACTGCTGTGGGTATGCCTGTGGTGGGGTTTTGGGAGGGGGAGGGGGGTCTATAATGCCTTTGGTGGCGTTTAGGTGGGTCTATAATGCTGTGGGGATGGCAGGGATAGCTGTCATATGGGGCCACACAGGGATTTCTGCGATCCCCTCGCATGACACTCGGCTCACGCTGGCAGTACAGCAGAGCCGAGTGTCATGCGTGTGTCCTTGCAACTGAGGTCCGACCAGACCTCAGCTGCGGAGGGATGGGCCAGCATTGAGGTGGGGCAGGCAGGCGCCGAGCAGGGGTGGGCCAGCACTGAGGAGGGGTGGGCAGGCGCTGACGAGGTGAGGGAGAGATTTATCCCCCTCTCTCCTCCGTAGCCGGATATTGCCATTCTCGCACTGCACTCGCAGTACACCAGTGTACCGCGAGTGCAGTGCGATTTTTCTCTTGCCCCATAGGCTTGAATGGGTGCGAGAGAAAGTCTCGCATTACAGTCACAGCATGCTGCGCTTGTTTTCTCGGTCCGATTAGGGCTGAGAAAATAAATCGCACGTGTACTGGCACACAGGCGAATATTGGTCCGAGTGGAATGCGATTTTTTTATCATACTCCAATCGCACCGATTTTCATGCCGTGTGGCTTAGGCCTTACCCTAGAACCCAGGGACAGCTGTCGCATGGCCCTACTACCCAGGGACAGCTGTCGCATGGCCCTACTACCCAGGAACAACTGTCGCATGGCCCTACTACCTAGGAACAGCTGTCGAATTGCGCTACTACCCAGGGACAGCTGTCGCATTGCGCTACTACCCAGGGGCAGCTGTCACATGGCCCTACTACCCAGAGGCAGCTGTCGCATGGCCCTACTACCCAGGGACAGCTGTCGCATGGCCCTACTACCCAGGGACAGCTGTCGCATGGCCCTACTACCCAGGGACAGCTGTCGCTTGGCCCTACTACCCAGGAACAGCTGTCGCATGGCCCTACTACCCAGGAACAACTGTCGCATGGCCCTACTACCCAGGAACAACTGTCGCATGGCCCTACTACGCAGGAACAGTTGTCACATGGCCCTACTACCCAGGAACAGCTGTCGCATGGCCCTACTACCCAGGAACAACTGTCGCATGGCCCTACTACCCAGGAACAACTGTCGCATGGCCCTACTACCCAGGAACAACTGTCGCATGGCCCTACTACGCAGGAACAGTTGTCGCATGGCCCTACTACCCAGGAACAGCTGTCGCATGGCCCTACTACCCAGGAACAACTGTCGCATGGCCCTACTACCCAGGAACAACTGTCGCATGGCCCTACTACGCAGGAACAGTTATCACATGGCCCTACTACCCAGGAACAGCTGTCGCATGGCCCTACTACCCAGGAACAGCTGTCGCATGGCCCTACTACCCAGGAACAACTGTCGCATGGCCCTACTACCCAGGAACAACTGTCGCAGGGCCCTACTACGCAGGAACAGTTATCACATGGCCCTACTACCCAGGGACAGCTGTCGCATTGCGCTACTACCCAGGGGCAGCTGTCGCATTGCCCTACTACCCAGGGGCAGCGGTCGCATGGCCCTACTACCCAGGGGCAGCGGTCGCATGGCCCTACTACCCAGGGACAGCTGTCGCATTGCCCTACTAACCAGGGACAGCTGTCGCATGGCCCTACTACCCAGGGACAGCTGTCGCATTGCCCTACTAACCAGGGACAGCTGTCGCATGGCCCTACTACCCAGGAACAGCTGTCGCATGGCCCTACTACCCAGGAACAGCTGTCGCATGGCCCTACTACCCAGGAACAACTGTCGCATGGCCCTACTACCCAGGGACAGCTGTCGCATTGCCCTACTAACCAGGGACAGCTGTCGCATGGCCCTACTACACAGGAACAGCTGTCGCATGGCCCTACTACCCAGGAACAGCTGTCGCATGGCCCTACTACCCAGGAACAACTGTCGCATGGCCCTACTACCCAGGAACAGCTGTCGCATGACCCTACTACCCAGGAACAGCTGTCGCATGGCCCTACTACCCAGGAACAGCTGTCGCATGGCCCTACTACCCAGGGACAGCTGTCGCATGGCCCTACTACCCAGGAACAGCTGTCGCATGGCCCTACTACCCAAGAACAGCTGTCGCATTGCCCTACTACCCAGGGACAGCTGTCGCATGGCCCTACTACCCAGGAACAGCTGTCGCATGGCCCTACTACCCAGGAACAGCTGTCGCATGGCCCTACTACGCAGGAACAGTTATCACATGGCCCTACTACCCAGGAACAGCTGTCGCATGGCCCTACTACCCAGGAACAGCTGTCGCATGGCCCTCTACCCAGGAACAACTGTCGCATGGCCCTACTACCCAGGAACAACTGTCGCATGGCCCTACTACGCAGGAACAGTTATCACATGGCCCTACTACCCAGGAACAGCTGTCGCATGGCCCTACTACCCAGGAACAGCTGTCGCATGGCCCTACTACCCAGGAACAACTGTCGCATGGCCCTACTAGCCAGGAACAACTGTCGCATGGCCCTACTACGCAGGAACAGTTATCACATGGCCCTACTACCCAGGAACAGCTGTCGCATTGCGCTACTACCCAGGGGCAGCTGTCGCATGGCCCTACTACCCAGGGGCAGCGGTCGCATGGCCCTACTACCCAGGGACAGCTGTCGCATTGCCCTACTAACCAGGGACAGCTGTCGCATGGCCCTACTACCCAGGAACAGCTGTCGCATGGCCCAACTACCCAGGAACAGCTGTCGCATGGCCCTACTACCCAGGAACAGCTGTCGCATGGCCCTACTACCCAGGGACAGCTGTCGCATGGCCCTACTACCCAGGGACAGCTGTCGCATTGCCCTACTAACCAGGGACAGCTGTCGCATGGCCCTACTACCCAGGAACAGCTGTCGCATGGCCCTACTACCCAGGAACAGCTGTCGCATGGCCCTCTACCCAGGAACAACTGTCGCATGGCCCTACTACCCAGGAACAACTGTCGCATGGCCCTACTACGCAGGAACAGTTATCACATGGCCCTACTACCCAGGAACAGCTGTCGCATGGCCCTACTACCCAGGAACAGCTGTCGCATGGCCCTACTACCCAGGAACAACTGTCGCATGGCCCTACTAGCCAGGAACAACTGTCGCATGGCCCTACTACGCAGGAACAGTTATCACATGGCCCTACTACCCAGGAACAGCTGTCGCATTGCGCTACTACCCAGGGACAGCTGTCGCATTGCGCTACTACCCAGGGGCAGCTGTCGCATGGCCCTACTACCCAGGGGCAGCGGTCGCATGGCCCTACTACCCAGGGACAGCTGTCGCATTGCCCTACTAACCAGGGACAGCTGTCGCATGGCCCTACTACCCAGGAACAGCTGTCGCATGGCCCTACTACCCAGGAACAGCTGTCGCATGGCCCTACTACCCAGGAACAGCTGTCGCATGGCCCTACTACCCAGGAACAGCTGTCGCATGGCCCTACTACCCAGGGACAGCTGTCGCATGGCCCTACTACCCAGGGACAGCTGTCGCATTGCCCTACTAACCAGGGACAGCTGTCGCATGGCCCTACTACCCAGGAACAGCTGTCGCATGGCCCTACTACCCAGGAACAGCTGTCGCATGGCCCTACTACCCAGGAACAGCTGTCGCATGGCCCTACTACCCAGGAACAACTGTCGCATGGCCCTACTACCCAGGGACAGCTGTCGCATTGCCCTACTAACCAGGGACAGCTGTCGCATGGCCCTACTACACAGGAACAGCTGTCGCATGGCCCTACTACCCAGGAACAGCTGTCGCATGGCCCTACTACCCAGGAACAACTGTCGCATGGCCCTACTACCCAGGAACAGCTGTCGCATGACCCTACTACCCAGGACCAGCTGTCGCATGGCCCTACTACCCAGGAACAGCTGTCGCATGGCCCTACTACCCAGGGACAGCTGTCGCATGGCCCTACTACCCAGGAACAGCTGTCGCATGGCCCTACTACCCAGGAACAGCTGTCGCATGGCCCTACTACCCAGGGACAGCTGTCGCATGGCCCTACTACCCAAGAACAGCTGTCGCATTGCCCTACTACCCAGGGACAGCTGTCGCATGGCCCTACTACCCAGGAACAGCTGTCGCATGGCCCTACTACCCAGGAACAGCTGTCGCATGGCCCTACTACGCAGGAACAGTTATCACATGGCCCTACTACCCAGGAACAGCTGTCGCATGGCCCTACTACCCAGGAACAGCTGTCGCATGGCCCTCTACCCAGGAACAACTGTCGCATGGCCCTACTACCCAGGAACAACTGTCGCATGGCCCTACTACGCAGGAACAGTTATCACATGGCCCTACTACCCAGGAACAGCTGTCGCATGGCCCTACTACCCAGGAACAGCTGTCGCATGGCCCTACTACCCAGGAACAACTGTCGCATGGCCCTACTAGCCAGGAACAACTGTCGCATGGCCCTACTACGCAGGAACAGTTATCACATGGCCCTACTACCCAGGAACAGCTGTCGCATTGCGCTACTACCCAGGGACAGCTGTCGCATTGCGCTACTACCCAGGGGCAGCTGTCGCATGGCCCTACTACCCAGGGGCAGCGGTCGCATGGCCCTACTACCCAGGGACAGCTGTCGCATTGCCCTACTAACCAGGGACAGCTGTCGCATGGCCCTACTACCCAGGAACAGCTGTCGCATGGCCCTACTACCCAGGAACAGCTGTCGCATGACCCTACTACCCAGGAACAGCTGTCGCATGGCCCTACTACCCAGGGACAGCTGTCGCATGGCCCTACTACCCAGGGACAGCTGTCGCATTGCCCTACTAACCAGGGACAGCTGTCGCATGGCCCTACTACCCAGGAACAGCTGTCGCATGGCCCTACTACCCAGGAACAGCTGTCGCATGGCCCTACTACCCAGGAACAACTGTCGCATGGCCCTACTACCCAGGAACAGCTGTCGCATGGCCCTACTACCCAGGAACAGCTGTCGCATTGCGCTACTACCCAGGGACAGCTGTCGCATTGTCCTACTACCCAGGGGCAGCTGTCGCATGGCCCTACTACCCAGATACAGCTGTCGTATTGCCCTACTACCCAGGGACAGCTGTCGCATGGCCCTACTACCCAGGGACAGCTGTCGCATGGCCCTACTACCCAGGAACAGCTGTCGCATGGCCCTACTACCCAGGGACAGCTGTCGCATTGCCCTACTAACCAGGGACAGCTGTCGCATGGCCCTACTACCCAGGGACAGCTGTCGCATTGCCCTACTACCCAGGGGCAGCTGTCGCATTGCCCTACTACCCAGGGGCAGCTGTCGCATGGCCCTACTACCCAGATACAGCTGTCGTATTGCCCTACTACCCAGGGACAGCTGTCGCATGGCCCTACTACCCAGGGACAGCTGTCGCATTGCCCTACTAACCAGGGACAGCTGTCGCATGGCCCTACTACCCAGGGACAGCTGTCGCATTGCCCTACTAACCAGGGACAGCTGTCGCATGGCCCTACTACCCAGGAACAGCTGTCGCATGGCCCTACTACCCAGGAACAGCTGTCGCATGGCCCTACTACCCAGGAACAACTGTCGCATGGCCCTACTACCCAGGGACAGCTGTCGCATTGCCCTACTAACCAGGGACAGCTATCGCATGGCCCTACTACACAGGAACAGCTGTCGCATGGCCCTACTACCCAGGAACAGCTGTCGCATGGCCCTACTACCCAGGAACAACTGTCGCATGGCCCTACTACCCAGGAACAGCTGTCGCATGACCCTACTACCCAGGAACAGCTGTCGCATGGCCCTACTACCCAGGAACAGCTGTCGCATGGCCCTACTACCCAGGGACAGCTGTCGCATGGCCCTACTACCCAGGAACAGCTGTCGCATGGCCCTACTACCCAAGAACAGCTGTCGCATTGCCCTACTACCCAGGGACAGCTGTCGCATGGCCCTACTACCCAGGAACAGCTGTCGCATGGCCCTACTACCCAGGAACAGCTGTCGCATGGCCCTACTACGCAGGAACAGTTATCACATGGCCCTACTACCCAGGAACAGCTGTCGCATGGCCCTACTACCCAGGAACAGCTGTCGCATGGCCCTCTACCCAGGAACAACTGTCGCATGGCCCTACTACCCAGGAACAACTGTCGCATGGCCCTACTACGCATGAACAGTTATCACATGGCCCTACTACCCAGGAACAGCTGTCGCATGGCCCTACTACCCAGGAACAGCTGTCGCATGGCCCTACTACCCAGGAACAACTGTCGCATGGCCCTACTAGCCAGGAACAACTGTCGCATGGCCCTACTACGCAGGAACAGTTATCACATGGCCCTACTACCCAGGAACAGCTGTCGCATTGCGCTACTACCCAGGGGCAGCTGTCGCATGGCCCTACTACCCAGGGGCAGCGGTCGCATGGCCCTACTACCCAGGGACAGCTGTCGCATTGCCCTACTAACCAGGGACAGCTGTCGCATGGCCCTACTACCCAGGAACAGCTGTCGCATGGCCCTACTACCCAGGAACAGCTGTCGCATGGCCCTACTACCCAGGAACAGCTGTCGCATGGCCCTACTACCCAGGGACAGCTGTCGCATGGCCCTACTACCCAGGGACAGCTGTCGCATTGCCCTACTAACCAGGGACAGCTGTCGCATGGCCCTACTACCCAGGAACAGCTGTCGCATGGCCCTACTACCCAGGAACAGCTGTCGCATGGCCCTCTACCCAGGAACAACTGTCGCATGGCCCTACTACCCAGGAACAACTGTCGCATGGCCCTACTACGCAGGAACAGTTATCACATGGCCCTACTACCCAGGAACAGCTGTCGCATGGCCCTACTACCCAGGAACAGCTGTCGCATGGCCCTACTACCCAGGAACAACTGTCGCATGGCCCTACTAGCCAGGAACAACTGTCGCATGGCCCTACTACGCAGGAACAGTTATCACATGGCCCTACTACCCAGGAACAGCTGTCGCATTGCGCTACTACCCAGGGACAGCTGTCGCATTGCGCTACTACCCAGGGGCAGCTGTCGCATGGCCCTACTACCCAGGGGCAGCGGTCGCATGGCCCTACTACCCAGGGACAGCTGTCGCATTGCCCTACTAACCAGGGACAGCTGTCGCATGGCCCTACTACCCAGGAACAGCTGTCGCATGGCCCTACTACCCAGGAACAGCTGTCGCATGGCCCTACTACCCAGGAACAGCTGTCGCATGGCCCTACTACCCAGGAACAGCTGTCGCATGGCCCTACTACCCAGGGACAGCTGTCGCATGGCCCTACTACCCAGGGACAGCTGTCGCATTGCCCTACTAACCAGGGACAGCTGTCGCATGGCCCTACTACCCAGGAACAGCTGTCGCATGGCCCTACTACCCAGGAACAGCTGTCGCATGGCCCTACTACCCAGGAACAGCTGTCGCATGGCCCTACTACCCAGGAACAACTGTCGCATGGCCCTACTACCCAGGGACAGCTGTCGCATTGCCCTACTAACCAGGGACAGCTGTCGCATGGCCCTACTACACAGGAACAGCTGTCGCATGGCCCTACTACCCAGGAACAGCTGTCGCATGGCCCTACTACCCAGGAACAACTGTCGCATGGCCCTACTACCCAGGAACAGCTGTCGCATGACCCTACTACCCAGGACCAGCTGTCGCATGGCCCTACTACCCAGGAACAGCTGTCGCATGGCCCTACTACCCAGGGACAGCTGTCGCATGGCCCTACTACCCAGGAACAGCTGTCGCATGGCCCTACTACCCAGGAACAGCTGTCGCATGGCCCTACTACCCAGGGACAGCTGTCGCATGGCCCTACTACCCAAGAACAGCTGTCGCATTGCCCTACTACCCAGGGACAGCTGTCGCATGGCCCTACTACCCAGGAACAGCTGTCGCATGGCCCTACTACCCAGGAACAGCTGTCGCATGGCCCTACTACGCAGGAACAGTTATCACATGGCCCTACTACCCAGGAACAGCTGTCGCATGGCCCTACTACCCAGGAACAGCTGTCGCATGGCCCTCTACCCAGGAACAACTGTCGCATGGCCCTACTACCCAGGAACAACTGTCGCATGGCCCTACTACGCAGGAACAGTTATCACATGGCCCTACTACCCAGGAACAGCTGTCGCATGGCCCTACTACCCAGGAACAGCTGTCGCATGGCCCTACTACCCAGGAACAACTGTCGCATGGCCCTACTAGCCAGGAACAACTGTCGCATGGCCCTACTACGCAGGAACAGTTATCACATGGCCCTACTACCCAGGAACAGCTGTCGCATTGCGCTACTACCCAGGGACAGCTGTCGCATGGCCCTACTACCCAGGAACAGCTGTCGCATGGCCCTACTACCCAGGAACAGCTGTCGCATGGCCCTACTACCCAGGGACAGCTGTCGCATGGCCCTACTACCCAAGAACAGCTGTCGCATTGCCCTACTACCCAGGGACAGCTGTCGCATGGCCCTACTACCCAGGAACAGCTGTCGCATGGCCCTACTACCCAGGAACAGCTGTCGCATGGCCCTACTACGCAGGAACAGTTATCACATGGCCCTACTACCCAGGAACAGCTGTCGCATGGCCCTACTACCCAGGAACAGCTGTCGCATGGCCCTCTACCCAGGAACAACTGTCGCATGGCCCTACTACCCAGGAACAACTGTCGCATGGCCCTACTACGCAGGAACAGTTATCACATGGCCCTACTACCCAGGAACAGCTGTCGCATGGCCCTACTACCCAGGAACAGCTGTCGCATGGCCCTACTACCCAGGAACAACTGTCGCATGGCCCTACTAGCCAGGAACAACTGTCGCATGGCCCTACTACGCAGGAACAGTTATCACATGGCCCTACTACCCAGGAACAGCTGTCGCATTGCGCTACTACCCAGGGACAGCTGTCGCATTGCGCTACTACCCAGGGGCAGCTGTCGCATGGCCCTACTACCCAGGGGCAGCGGTCGCATGGCCCTACTACCCAGGGACAGCTGTCGCATTGCCCTACTAACCAGGGACAGCTGTCGCATGGCCCTACTACCCAGGAACAGCTGTCGCATGGCCCTACTACCCAGGAACAGCTGTCGCATGGCCCTACTACCCAGGAACAGCTGTCGCATGGCCCTACTACCCAGGAACAGCTGTCGCATGGCCCTACTACCCAGGGACAGCTGTCGCATGGCCCTACTACCCAGGGACAGCTGTCGCATTGCCCTACTAACCAGGGACAGCTGTCGCATGGCCCTACTACCCAGGAACAGCTGTCGCATGGCCCTACTACCCAGGAACAGCTGTCGCATGGCCCTACTACCCAGGAACAGCTGTCGCATGGCCCTACTACCCAGGAACAACTGTCGCATGGCCCTACTACCCAGGGACAGCTGTCGCATTGCCCTACTAACCAGGGACAGCTGTCGCATGGCCCTACTACACAGGAACAGCTGTCGCATGGCCCTACTACCCAGGAACAGCTGTCGCATGGCCCTACTACCCAGGAACAACTGTCGCATGGCCCTACTACCCAGGAACAGCTGTCGCATGACCCTACTACCCAGGACCAGCTGTCGCATGGCCCTACTACCCAGGAACAGCTGTCGCATGGCCCTACTACCCAGGGACAGCTGTCGCATGGCCCTACTACCCAGGAACAGCTGTCGCATGGCCCTACTACCCAGGAACAGCTGTCGCATGGCCCTACTACCCAGGGACAGCTGTCGCATGGCCCTACTACCCAAGAACAGCTGTCGCATTGCCCTACTACCCAGGGACAGCTGTCGCATGGCCCTACTACCCAGGAACAGCTGTCGCATGGCCCTACTACCCAGGAACAGCTGTCGCATGGCCCTACTACGCAGGAACAGTTATCACATGGCCCTACTACCCAGGAACAGCTGTCGCATGGCCCTACTACCCAGGAACAGCTGTCGCATGGCCCTCTACCCAGGAACAACTGTCGCATGGCCCTACTACCCAGGAACAACTGTCGCATGGCCCTACTACGCAGGAACAGTTATCACATGGCCCTACTACCCAGGAACAGCTGTCGCATGGCCCTACTACCCAGGAACAGCTGTCGCATGGCCCTACTACCCAGGAACAACTGTCGCATGGCCCTACTAGCCAGGAACAACTGTCGCATGGCCCTACTACGCAGGAACAGTTATCACATGGCCCTACTACCCAGGAACAGCTGTCGCATTGCGCTACTACCCAGGGACAGCTGTCGCATTGCGCTACTACCCAGGGGCAGCTGTCGCATGGCCCTACTACCCAGGGGCAGCGGTCGCATGGCCCTACTACCCAGGGACAGCTGTCGCATTGCCCTACTAACCAGGGACAGCTGTCGCATGGCCCTACTACCCAGGAACAGCTGTCGCATGGCCCTACTACCCAGGGACAGCTGTCGCATGGCCCTACTACCCAGGGACAGCTGTCGCATTGCCCTACTAACCAGGGACAGCTGTCGCATGGCCCTACTACCCAGGAACAGCTGTCGCATGGCCCTACTACCCAGGAACAGCTGTCGCATGGCCCTACTATCCAGGAACAACTGTCGCATGGCCCTACTACCCAGGAACAGCTGTCGCATGGCCCTACTACCCAGGAACAGCTGTCGCATTGCGCTACTACCCAGGGACAGCTGTCGCATTGTCCTACTACCCAGGGGCAGCTGTCGCATGGCCCTACTACCCAGATACAGCTGTCGTATTGCCCTACTACCCAGGGACAGCTGTCGCATGGCCCTACTACCCAGGGACAGCTGTCGCATGGCCCTACTACCCAGGAACAGCTGTCGCATGGCCCTACACTACCCAGGAACAGCTGTCGCATGGCGCTACTACTCATGGACAGCTCTCCTATAACCCCTGACCAGTTTGTGCATTGCTGTCCATGCTCGTACCGTGTTGCATGTAGATCTGCATGAGCCCTTACAGTTACTAGTGGCCCTTTGAAAGCAACCATAATGCTGATGTGGCCCTCGGTAAAAAAAAAAACGTTTGACACCTTTGCCATACATGCATATGGACAGCTGCTATAGTATTGATGCATATAGCCATACAAGATGAACACAATCATTTGGCCGACAGCCACCCCATCAGTCATAACCTGATATGGTGTTTATGGTGAGAGCAGGAATTAATAACACTAAATGAAGAGCTGAAATAATGGAGTCATGGAAAGCCAAATTTGGACTTGGCATTTTATATATATATATATATATATATATATATATATATATATATATATATATATAAATATATATAAATTATAATTTACTTTATATTCTCTAAACTAGACCTCATAAAAAAAAAGCTTTCAATCTGGCATTAAATGTAAGTAACAGAACTGTCGCGCAGCAAAGAAGAGGTCCTTTAAGAACAGTTCGGCGCTTAGAGAGCACAGCACGGCATAGCACTATATACTAGCAGATATCTATGGATCCCGGGGTGGTGATTTGGGACTGAATTACTGTGTCCGTGTTTAGTAGCGTGTTAGTTCCTTTAGTTTTCACATGGACAAGGGTGTGCAGCCACCTGACAGGCGTAAAAGCCAGAGCGGGAGCCTCGGATGGGGACGCACAGCACTCTTCTCAATAACGGCTCTTAAGCTTGATAGAATTTCACTGTGAACGCTTATTTTCATGGGGATGTCAAGTGGCAGCACTTCATAGGGATAGAAGCTGCGCCTGCCGGTGGCTGGGAAGAGGTTAACCTGATTTAAGGCACGTCAGTGGTCTCAAGCAGCAAGGCGCTTAATGAACCAAGAGAGGTGGTAATGGAGGTGGCGATAGGGAAGAGTGAATAGTGGGAGGTGGGAGTGCGAAGGCGACGATGGCACAATTAGAATACCTTTTATAATCAGGATTTCTATGGCAGAGATAAAGCCGCTCGGAGGATTTGAACGCAATTATTTCCATACACGCACACTATCTGCATACAAATACATATATAGAATATGATATTTAGAGGAAAATTTGCATAGTAACACGTGCACAGGAGAGGCAGCCTGAGACGCACACACAGACATGTACTCACCTGACACTCACCCCTCCTCCACACAATCCCCCACCGCTCATAATCACACCCCAGCACTACCAACCTCACACCGCCGAGCCTTTATTTTATCATTACCTGCAGGTAGGGAGGAGACGGTGTGTGCCTAGAGACTGGGGAAGGGGTGGCTAGTAGCCCCTGATCAACACCTACAATTAGAGAGGGCTTGGGAGCAATACCACAGAGATGAGAAAGGAGGAATGAGAGAAACAAAGGAGGAAGGAAACCAATGCCGGGAGAAGCAGAAATAACAAGTGACATTGCTCTCATTGATGCACACAACCTAGAACAAAACCTGCCGCACAATATACTTGACTTCTGCCATTGTAATCAGCATGGCAACCATCAGAAATTAGCACATTGGCCTTGAAGGGCTCCGCTGGGAGGATCTCTCTCAATCATTCTCTGGGAAGTGTCATTTCTGCTCCTTACACCAGATCACCTACAAATGACTGCTTAAAGACAGCAAAAGTTTCTATATGGACTATGCACTAGAAATAAGAGAACGGATTTCACTGGAGTCTGTGCAATGACTGACACTACAGCAGCCGAAGAGCAAAACCTAGAAAGGACGGGCGCACAAATGTATATATAACATAGCAAAGAGTTCCAGGGTATTCTCATGGAGCCAAATCAATACTCTCCAGCCAGCTGACTGCTCCTGACTGACAGCTCGGGCCAGTAACATCGCTGCATGGCACGCTGACCTGTGCCCTCTCCGATGCGGCTACTCTATGCGTTCCTCTGCAGCATGGAAAGCCCAGTGGAGCTGAAGCTGGCCGGAATCAGGCGCTACCAGTCCTCCAGCAATCCTGACCTGATTCAGTGCAGAACTTACAAGCTCTATTGGAAAGACCATGAATATTCAGCCACCACTGCAGCGTTGGTCAGTAACCTAGGCAACAAACTGGAAACAATAAAAATTAAATTACAAAATATCAGTGCTTGTATTTACAAACACTATCCAATAATGGCCCTCAGTGCAGGCGGGAATAACCCTTTATGGGAACTGAGCAGCCCCAAATACTGACAAAAAAGTGGCCAGATACTGTATATTCCATAGTAAATATGTTCACACAAGCCAACTGGCAAGTATAGTATTTACCTAGGAAATAAGGCAACAACCAGATGTCAGATATTTTGCACTGAGGGAATCCCTTCCAACATAAGGCTATGTGCGCACTAGAAAGTGTCATTTTCTTAAGAAAAAACGGACCCTCTGAAAGAATCCCGCACCTGCGGTAAAAACCGCACCCGCAGTTTTGCCACGATTTGTCGCAGATTTACGCCTTGTGCGCACACGGCGATTTTACCCGCGGTTTTGCTGCAGAAACTTCTTGAGAAATGTTTGTAACCTTTCTGCAGACATTTCCCAGCAAAACCTATGGGAAATAAAAATATCTGAGCGCACACTGCGGTTTTTTACTCAAGAACATTCTGCAGAATTTCTTGAGAAAATGTGCATGTCACTTCTTTTCCTCAGGTACCTGCATTTTTGCCATAGATAATGGTGAAAACCGCGGGGACCAACTTGCGAAAAATCCGAGGCAAATCGCGGCATAAACGTGGGTGCGGTTTTACTGCGTTTTTTACCGCGGTGTGCGGGATTCTTTCAGGGGGTCCTTTTTTTTCTCAAGAAAAATGCACTTTCTAGTATGCACAGGGCCTTACAGCGGATTTTCCCACACGTTGGTCCCCGCGGTTTCTGCCATTATATCTGCAAAAAGAAGAAGTGACGTATACATTTTCTCAAGAACTTTTCTCAAGAAATTCTGCAGAAAGAATGTTCTTGAGAAAAAAAACACATTGTGCACACAGCTATTTTTTTCCCATATGTTTTGCTGGGAAATGTCTGCATAAAGGTTACAAATATTTCTCAAGAAATTTCCGCAGCAAAACCGCAGGTAAAACCGCAGGTAAAAACGCAGTGTGCGCACAGGGCCTAAGGATCACAGAACATCTACAAGTACAACAATCTGTCTCCAGCACAGTAAGGGATTAGAAGTGAATGGGCACATTGAGTATTCGGCCAATGATGCAGCCAGTACTAATCAGTGGCCCAAAAAATCAAACTTGTCCACCACCCAGTGTTTTGAACCATTACAAACATTTGACTGTCAATCATAACAAACGCTGGTTCGCTGCCCTGACCCAGGTGACGACTGTTCTTTATGGTCAAAAATGTCCATTTCATTAAAGGTTCAAACAGAGATTGTACTTTAGGCTGCTTTTACACATCCAGTTTTTGCTGAGCGGCACAATACGGCGCTTTGCAGAAAAAAGACAACTTTTTTTTTTTGGCGCCGGTTGCATTTTTCCGCATAGACTTACATTAGCGCCATATTGTGGCGCATGGTCTTGCGTTGCGTCCATTTTTTTGCTGGATGCGGCATATTTAGCCCATGCGGCGGCCGTATAGAACGTTGCCTGGCACGTTTTTTTTGTGCGGCGAAAAAAACGCATCGCGCCGGATCCGGCGCAATGCGGCGCGATTTACAATGCAAGCCTATGGACGCCGAATGCGGCGTCCTGCGGCAAAAAAACGCATCCGGCCGCCGGATGTGGTTTTTTGCACTGCGCATGCTCAGTATCAAGCTGCATCCGTCAAAAAACGGACGGGCCGCATGGAAAAACTTATGCAACGGATACGTTTTTTTCGCCGCATCCGTTGCATAGGTTTTTGAGCCGGATTGAGCCGCACTGCAAAAACCGGATGTGTGAAAGCAGCCTTACCTAGAAATCTGCAGGAATGTGACTGGTTGCTATGGGTAACAGACATGTCTGCCCTAGGCCTTTATATTAGGAGATTGTATTTTACATGATCCTTGTATGAACCTTTGCTGCTTTGGCCGGCTATACCGCCACACAGTGTACATCCTGTCCTGATGCACCGCACAGCAGCGGGTCACAGCATGGCACGTGCTCGCTTACACTGATGAATACATGTATAGAAGCCGGTTCTACAGGTTTTTTTTTCAGGTTTAACGGTAGCAACAAAATAAACAAGCAGCCTGTACCTGTGGGATATACAGTGGAGTACACAGGGGAGGTCTAGATACGCGGGGAACGTGTTACTGAGGGTCAGAGCTCACACACATTAGTAAGGGCCGGCACAGACGGGGCAAAGCTAGCCAGCCATGGGTTGTATGTCTAATTTACTGTACAAATTAAATTAGTGCCGAATCTCGATCATAAACCCTGATCCGCTGCTTTTATTTGTGAATGGTGCTGTATAATGAGTATCCATGTTCCCTGGGATCCAATATAATGATGGTGCCACGCAGCCGACTGCCCCAGATGAGCTTTACCCTGGTGTCAGCTCATCCCTCCCCTCCCAAACATGCGTGATCGGAGGGTGCATGTCTGTGGGGAGATCACTGTAAACGTGCTACATAACGCATACCCTCCCCATGTAATGTCACATAGGGCCATCCCTTCATTTTCCGTCACTGACAGCGGATGGCGGAAGGTTTCAGAAATCAGACATGGAGCAGCCAACTCGGGGGTTGTTCTGATTGAATTATCCCTATATTTACCCCCAGACAACCCTTAGGAAAGTGCATTGTGAGCAGGACCCCAATACCCTTCCTTATCTGGACCAGGCGGTGGAGGTCCTCACTGCAGGCGACCTGCCCCCGTCATTACGATAATTCAGGCACCACAAAGATTTTCCAACATAATCTGTGCGATCATTTTGACTCTTCCTCACCACACGTGGTCGTGGCTTCATCCGATTTAGTGGGATGAGGCTCCAGCGAGGAGGTTACCACAACGAGCCACGGCGAAGATGGCAGTTATAACATATTCCATCAGAGTAGATTTCAAAAAGGAGTCATGTGACTAGAGTGGGAGGAGCCTCAACTGGAGATAAGATAAAAGGAAAAAGCCCCAAATATTAGAACAGCGGGTCCATCACATCATCTTACCATACTATAGACCATACTATAGACCATACTATATACCATACTATATACCATACTATATACCATACTATACTATATACCAATACCATACTATACACAGGATGGGCAGCAAGTGGCTGATTGCTGGGGTCAAACCACTTGGACCAACAACAATCAAGATAATGGGGCTCTGGAGCCCCCAGTTGACTGAAGCAATGGAGGAATATGCGAATTCAGTACTGCACTATCTCCATGAATCTAACAGAAAATCAACAGGGGTCTAGGCTGTGTGTGTGACCGGCTGCTCTATGCAACATCCATCTAAAGCCTGCCATGCCAGAGATATCTTATCTGTCACAAGGAGTTTTGCACAAACTTTGCAGACTGTCATGGCGGTATTGTCTGATCAGATTGTGGATTGTGACACACCGCCCGATGGTTTCTCTGGTGTCTGGAAGCAACACAGGCAGACTCGGGTGTCAAACTGCTGCGTGGCTGATTTATAGGAGGCTAGCAAGAATAAAAGGGGCTTTACATGCTACGATATCGCTAGCAAGCGCACCTGCCCCCGTCATTTGTGCGTCACAGGCAAGTCGCTGCCCGTGGCGCACAATATTGCTAACACCCGTCACACATACTTACCTTCCTAGCGACGTTGCTGTGGGCGGTGAACAACCTCTTTGTTAAGGGGGAGGTTTGTGCGCCGTCACAGCGACGTCACACAGCAGCCGACCAATAGAAGCGGAGGGGCGGAGACCAGCCGCATTAACGAGACCCCCACCTCGTTGCCGGAGGACGCAGGTACGGTGTTGTTCGTCGTTCCCGGGGTGTCACACGTAGCAATGTGTGCTGCCTCAGGAACGACGAACAACTTACGTCCACAACGACCAACGAGATTTTGAAAATGAATGACGTGTCAACGATCAACAATTAGGTGAGTATTTTTGATCGTTAACACTCGCTTGGAGCTGTTACACGCAACAACGTTGCTAACGACGCCGGATGTGTGTCACAAATTCCGTGACCCCGACGACATATCGTTAGATATGTCGTTGTGTGTAAAGACCCCTTTAATCTCTGCTAGTTTGCTTGCTCCTTTAATCACATGTTGTGGGGAGACCTATCACATTTGCTCTCTTCCCATTTAGGCTGGTGGATTCCTTCTACCCATGCCAGCTGTGTTTTTTTTTATGTTGGTCTCAGGTGTGGTGTAACTCTCTGGTTAAAGTTCTGCCTATTGCTTGTAGCGGTTGTGGAGTGTACCCCTGTTGTTTTGTAGCTAACTTTCTGCTCTTATTTTTCCACCTGAATCTCTTATTGCATTTACCTTTATGCATGCATGCCATGTGACAGTTTTGTTTTTTCCTTGTCTCTCTGTATGTATGGTTTACAGCACACTTCTGTCCTGTCCCTCTCTGGGGGGAGTGGAAATCAGATCAGGACTGGACAATAGCATTGCCAAGTAGGAGACTCAAGCCTCTCCACCATGAGGAGTATCCCTGAGATTAGGGATAGCATAGGGTTCCCCAGCTTAATAGACAGCTTAGGAGCCCCAGTTCCCCATTATCCCAAAGTCATTGTGACATTATCAGATTTTTCTTTCAGCAGACAGATTTCCTTTTCAGATGATTGGTGGAGAGGTTGGACCTCCACCTATCTCTTATTGATGACCTATTAATATGTTTCTCTCTGACAGGCTCTGCTTGCATACACAGAAAAACTGGTCCGACAGTTCATGACTATTTATGAAGACTGAAGGAGAAAGTCACCGCCAGATACTTCTGGCAGCGGCTAATCTCTACAGAAAACAAAAGAATCAACTGATGAAATTCCAACAGCTCGATCCTTCTCTCCTCTGACAGACCACTATACAAATCAGATGGTTAGCCAGTCCCACTGAAATTGGAGGATTTGGTCAATTTTTATCAATTGTGTATGGAGGCCTTAATCTCCTAGCCAGTGGATAGGTGATAATTTTTGTAGACTGGAATGTCCCTTTAAAGTGTGTAAATACATCCAAAAAGGGTATATTAAATCACACTATATTGATGACCTCTCTAACACTTGGCACCACCACTCATCAGATTTTACAAGCTCCTGTGGCGGTCGGATGTGAACACACAAAACAGAACAGCAGAGCGCAGCGCCATTCAATGTGTAGCAGCCAGTGCTGTGCACTGCAGAATAGCTCCTCTTCTTTTAAAGGGAACCTGTCAGCAGAAATTTAGCTTTAAACCTAAAAGTTTCCCCTCTGCAGCTCGTGGGCTGCATTCTAGCAAGCTTCCTATACTTTATGCCCCCTTTTAAACCAAATTAAATACTTTATAAAGTTGTACCTTTTTGTCTGCAATTCTTGTAAATTATACATGAGGGCAGGCTGTCTGGTGTCCGTTAATGTCCCTCCTGCAGATTTACGCCGTCCCCCAACGCTCCATTTCATACATCAGGACGCCGCCCACTGCGCCCTAGGTCCCGCGCATGCGCACTGTGTGCACAGTGACCGCTGGTGACGTGTGTCGCAGGCACGAAGTTATGGGCGGCGCTGTGATTGCCCCTCTGCCTCCAGCGTTCTGCGCAAGCGCTGGCCAGATGACCAGACGTCACCTCTCGTAACCGCTGGTGTCCTGCTCCGCTCCTTCCATCTATTTCCTGCTGCAGGGTAAGATGGTAAAGAGGTGATGTCGGATCATCTGGCCAGCGCTTGCGCAGAACACTGGAGGCAGAGGGGAAAGGGCGGGCACGAGATTATGGGTGGGCACTTGCTGATGCAATCACAGCGCCGCCCATAACCTCGTGCCTGCGACACACGTCACCAGCGGTCACTGTGCACAGTCGTAGGGCGCATGCGTGGGACCTAGGGCGCAGTGGGCGGCGTCCTGATGTATGAAATGGAGCGTTGGGGGGCGGCGTAAATCGGCAGGAGGGACAGTAACGGACACCAGACAGCCCGCCCCATGGATAATTTACAAGAATTGCATACCAAAAGGTACAACTTTAATAAAGTATTTAATTTGGTCTAAAAGGGGGCAGAATAACTATAGGAAGCTTGCTAGAATGGAGCCCACGAGCTGCAGAAGGGGAAACTTTTAGGTTTAAAGCTAAATTTCTGCTGACAGGTTCCCTTTAAATAGGTGCAGTTCTGCAGTGCACAGCACTGGCTGCTACATATTGAATGCTTGCTTACATCCGACTGACAGCAGAGCCATTTTTTAGCTGATTGGTGGTGGGCCACACCTCTGCCGATATCTTATTGATGATCTATCAATATTTTTAAGAATTTCTGCAAACCTTATTTATTAAGTAGAGCTTTGGTTCCCAGGACTTAGCCTTGACTTAAGCAGAGCTGCGCATGCTTGACCTGCACTTCATTCATGGTCTATAAGGGTACCTTCACACTTTAGCGATGCAGCAGCGATCCGACCAGCGATCTGACCTGGTCAGGATCGCTGCTGCATCGCTACATGGTCGCTGGTGAGCTGTCAAACAGGCAGATCTCACCAGCGACCAGCCCCCAGCCAGCAGCGACGTGCAAGCGACGATTCGCTTGCACGGAGCCGGCGTCTGGAAGCTGCGGACACTGGTAACTAAGGTAAACATCGGGTATGGTTACCCGATATTTACCTTAGTTACCAGCGCACACCGCTTAGCTTAGCGTGTGCAGGGAGCAGGAGCCGCCACTGGCAGCGTGAGAGCTGCGGAGGCTGGTAACGAAGGTAAATATCGGGTAACCACCTTGGTTAGCCGATGTTTACCTTGGTTACAGCTTACCGCAGGCTGTCAGACGCCGGCTCTTGCTCCCTGCACATTCAGGATTGTTGCTCTCTCGCTGTCACACAGAGCGATGTGTGCTTATCAGCGGGAGAGCAACAATAAAAAACGAACCAGGGCTGTGTGTAACGAGCAGCGATCTCACAGCAGGGGCCAGATCGCTGCTCAGTGTCACACACAGCGAGATATCTAATGAGGTCACAAAAAACGTGACTCAGCAGCGATCTCAGTAGTGATCTCGCTGTGTGTGAAGCACCCCTAAGACTGCTGGTAACAGCCGAGTGCTGTACATGGCCATCTCAGCGGTTGGACCCCCTGCAATCAGACAATTAAGTCCACTAGAACACTTGAATACAAACTTCTCAGCAAATGCACTTCGGGAACATGCCAAACGCAATGTATGACCCCAGCCTAAATGTGCGTATGGCACTAAACCAGGAAAAACATACTATGTCAATGTTTAAAATAATATTTAAAAAAAAAAGGCCGGGAAACCATGCAGTTCCTTAATATAAGCTTGTGCCAGTTAAGGGCTTTATTTAGCAAGCCTGCAGTTATTTTTTTAAATGTGTTTTTAATTCCTTGCTTCTCTGTCTGCTTAAAACGTCTCAAAACGGGGTTAGCACGACATTCTGCCAGCTCAGGGCTCGCCTAGCCAACAACAATAAATCGACAGATTAAAAAAGCATTAGGGCTGCATTCCAGGGAGGATCAGCTCAGAACCTGGATCTGCTCCCGCAGACTAGTGCACCACTGGGACTCCGGAGGCCAAAGGACGCCTGGAAGTTAGGGCTCACTGAAAAACAACGGCATGCCAACAACATATGCTCCAGCGCAGCACCATGTACAGGAGAAGACCAAGCAAACAATATGAAATAATCTCCGCTTAGCCTTTTGGCTTACATTTTAGAGGTTTTTTCGAGGTGTTGAATAGTGCCCCGTCATGTAATTGCCGTCTGCCTGATTCTATTAGAAAGATCTCTGTCTACTGGTATGGATTGAAATCAATATCAACACAGTATGCAGTAGGCTCTCAAGCTCCCTCTGCTGACAGTGGCAGATAGGAGAGCAATTGTGTAGGTATACTTTAAAGGGAACCTGTCACCACTTTTTTGGCCTATAAGCTGCGGCCACCACCACCGGGTTCTTATATACAGCATTCTAACATGCTGTATATAAGAGCCCAGGCCGGGGGTATAACATAAAAAAACACTTTATAAGACTTGCCTAACGGTCGCACGGTGGGCCTTATGGGCGTCTTTGTCGTCCGGTGCCTCCTCTTTGAGCCATCTTCATCCTCTTTCTGAAGCCTGGGTGCATCATGCGGCTACGTCATACACACTCGCCGGTCCTGCGCAGGCGCACTACAATACTTTGATGTGCCCTGCTCAGAGCAGATCAAAGTGCGCCTGCGCAGGACCTGAATACCGGCGAGTGTGGATGACGTCGGACCCGTCATGCACCGCGGCTAGAGAAGAAAAAGCACAAAGATGGCCAAAAGAGGCGGCACCGGACAACGGAGACGCCCATAAGGCCCACCACACGACCGTTCGGTAAGTATTATAAAGTGTTTTTTATGTTATACCCCCAGTCTGGGCTGTTATATACATGTTATATGCATGTTAGAATGCTGTATATAAGAGCCCGGAGGTGATGGCCGCAGCTTATTGCCAAAAAAAGTGGTAACAGGTTCCCTTTAATAGAGAACCGGTCTGATGGTCCCGCACACTGGGCTGTGCAGTCGCAGCAGCAAATAAGCCAGCCCAATGATTTACACAACAAGTCAGCCAAAAAATAAACAAGACAAAACCTTTCCAATCTCTATTGTTGGTAGGCAAGTGGAGAAGGGGAGAAAGAACAATGGCTTGTCTGCACAGGTGTCTGGGTGTTCTAGGTAAATATGTAAGGAGGCACAGTAGGGACATGCTGACACTTTGCTCAGGGCTTTCCTGACTTTACTGAACAATTCTCGACCTTTCTTCCTTGTTTTGAACTTCCAACTATAATCTGAAACAAAGAACAGATATAAGTGGATTGAAGCAGAATTGTCTTAATCTTTTCAACGCGCTAATACACTGTATACCAAAGGGGATTGCCAGCTACAGTCAATGCCTTTTTTTCTTTTTATTGATGACCAGCAAAAAGGAATTTTTATTCAGGTATATAAGACTATGTTCACACAGGATGTTTTTGCGGCATTTTTAAGCACGATTTTTGCCTTGGTTTTATGCAAATCCATAGTAATAAAACGCTGCCTTTCACAGTCCCAGCAAAGTCTATGAGATTTCTGAAATCTTGTATACGCGCGCACGCGCACACACACACACACACACACACACACACACCTGTGGTGTTTTCCTGACTGTTTTGTGAACCACCTCCGGTTTTTGCTGCGTTATTAAAAGAATGAACATGTCAATTCTTTTCAGCAGTTTTCTACGGTTTTCACCCTAGTGACAGGTGGATTCGCAGTTACCCTGGATCGGCGGGTCTGCCCGGGTTAATAAAAAAACTCTGTTCCGGCCCAGAATTGATCCAGGGAATCTGGCCAGACACCGGTCTATAGGGCCCAGCATCCAAAAGGACAAGGGGATTGGAGCAGGCGCGCTATACTTACCGAGTCACAGTGCTGTACGCTCCAGCGCTCTCGCCTTCACTTCCGGGCCGCTCATTACCTACACTGCATATTCTCTGCTTTCCCCGCCCACCGGTGTCTGTAATTGGTTGCAGACAGATGCGCCCCCAGCCTGTGTGACAGCATCTGAATGCAACCAATCACAAATACCTGTGACCGCAAATAGCCTGAGAGACGTCACCGCTAAACACACGGCTCATTTATTCTCTCCATGGAGCTCACAGCAGGCAGTCATGTGCTATGGTGCTCGCTGTGAGACTCAGATGTAGCAGAGCTGAATTGTCGTGGGACCTGGTATGGATTACGTCAGACCTGCAGGGGTGTTTATGGAATTAATAAATAGGTGAAAAAGCGTTTTTG
Source organism: Anomaloglossus baeobatrachus (assembly GCF_048569485.1). Lineage (NCBI taxonomy): Eukaryota > Metazoa > Chordata > Amphibia > Anura > Aromobatidae > Anomaloglossus > Anomaloglossus baeobatrachus. Next base: position 453,222,349 of record NC_134356.1, read on the forward strand.
TATTATATTTCAAATAAAGGATTTTTTCGGTGTTTGTGTTTATTTCTTTTCACTTATTACAGATTAGTAATGGGTGGGTCTCAGACGCCTACCATTACCAATCTAGGGCTCAGTAGCAGATGTTTTCTCCCGTCCAGTATAATCATGCTTTGCCCCCCTACCTCCCCATGTGATAGGGGCATGGTCATGACATCATATTTGGAAAAAGCCCTTACACTCTAGCATCTACTGAGCAGGTAGAGTTACACTGGAGACTGGTAAAGTATAGCGCGCTTGCTTAACTTTTATTACCCGAGATCCAGGTCAATCCCAGCCCGTGCCCGGCACTCGGGTACTTTTGAACATGTTTGGGTTTGGACATGACAGAAGTGCAAAAAAAGCCACTGTAAAAACGCACCAAAACCGCAGATGACTCCCAGGAGACATCCTGCCACAAGTTAGGCTGTGTGTCCACGAGAGAATGTAGCTGCGGATTTTTCTGCATCAAAATCCGCAGCTTTCCCGCAAAATCCGCACCTTTTCAAAGGTGCGGATTTACCGCGGATTTGATGCGGATTTTGGTGCGGATTTTTTTCCCAATTTTAAAGCCAAAATCCGGATGAAAATCCGCAACAATAATTGACATGTTGCAGATTTTTCCGGATCAAAATCCGCACAAAATCCGCTGCGGAAAAATCCGCAGCGTGGGCACAGCATTTCCAAGATGCCATAGAAATGGCTGGGAAGTGCCTGAGCTGCAGATTTTCGGGAAATCCGCGGCTTTTCCGCGAGAAATCCGCGGCAAAATCCGCGCATTTTCCGCAGCGTGGGCACATAGCCTTAAGGTTTTGATCAGGAAAAAGACGTTGCAAAAACACCCTGTGTGAACATAGCCTAACAGTGTCAGATATACTAAATGTAAAAATCTAGGGACAATAGACCCCCTAGTGATGTCAGATTGCTTTTTTGTTTGTGAAAAACAGATGATCTTTTACTGTATTCTAATGAGTGCGGGGACTAGTCCCCTGGGCATCAGTTCCCTGGTCGGTCGGCCCCCATTAGCATGTTAGTACGCCCCTGTGGGTGTGCTAACATGCTAATGAATGTGCAGCAATCACAGGATGATCTCACTCACCTCTCCGCTGCCATCGCGTCCTTTGGGGGATTTCGGTTCAGTGCGCATGACCTCGGAGTTTGGGTCATGCGCATTACTTCAGCTTGAAGCCAGGACGCATACACCCGGCTTCACAGTGCGCATGACCCAAACTCCGGGGCCATGTGCACTGAGCGGAAATCCCCCAGAGGACGCGATGGCAGCGGAGAGGTGAGTGAGATCATCCTGTGATTGCTGCACATTCATTAGCATGTTAGCACACCCACAGGGGCGTACTAACATGCTAATGGAGCAGACTAGCCAGGGGAGCAATGCCCAGGGGACTAGTCCCTCGCTCATTAGCATACGGTAAACAATGTTTAGAAATACTTTTTCTAAAGATCTCATTATCTATGCTAGTGTATACAAGGGCGGTTAGGCAGGGATTAGCAATATGCACAGAACTGCTCGTGGTTCTGGGTGAATATTGGACCTGACAGGTTCCCTTTAATCTGTGGCCTGGTCTGGGCCTCTAGTGATGGGATGCAGATCTGTTTGTCACGTAAGACTAAATTCCCCCATACACATTAGACTAATGTCCTCTGAACCCAACGATAAGGCTAACGTGTATGGTGGCGTCGGACAATTGTCTGAGGCGTTAAGTATCCAGATTGACCAACTTTGGACTGCCAATCTTATTTCTCCCAGTCATAAACTATCACTAGACATGTCTGGCGTTAGCTTTCTCTTATTATGATGATTATTACTACTATATTATTATTATAGCACAATTTAATCTATAGCACTGTACATGTGAAAAGGGGTACACATAAAGGGGACAAGTGTAATAATTATGGCATACAATAATCATGAACAATACAAGGCACAGACAAATACAGGAGGAGTGAGGACTCTGCCCATGAGAGCTCACAGTCTACAGGGAAGGGGTGAGGATACAGTAAGTGAGAGTAGAGAGGGTCGTGCAACTTAATAGTGGACTGGGGGTTATTGCTTGTTGTTGGTTTGTCGGAAGAGGTGGGTCTTCAGGTTCCTTTTGAGGCTTTCCATGGTAGGCGAGAGTATGATATGTAGGGGCAGAGAATTCCAGAGTATGGCGAAGGCGCGAGAGAAATCTTGTATGTAATTGTGGGAAGAGGAGATAAGAGAGGAGCAGAGAAGGAGATCTTGTGAGGATCGGAGGTTACCTGCAGGTAAGTACCAGGAGACTAGGTCACAGATGTAGGGAGGAGACAAGCTGTGAATGGCTTTGTATGTCATGATTAGGGTTTTGAACTGGAGTCGTTGGGCAATGGGAAGCCAGTGAAGGGATTGGCAGAGAGGAGAGGCTGAGAAATAGCGAGGGGAGAGGTAGATTAGTAGGGCAGAATAGTTTAGAATAGATAGTAGGGGTGCGCGACTATTTGAAGGGAGGCCACAGGGAGCTGCCGTAGTCCAGGCGGGAGATGATGAGGGTATGCACTACTGTAGTGTTTTTGCTGCTTCTTGGTTAAGGAATGTACAAATCTGGGAAATATTTTTGTGCTGGAGGCGGCAGAAGGTGAAGAGGACTTGGATATGTGGCTTGAAGGAGAGAGCAAAGTCTAGGGTCTGGGGAATGTGAGCAGCAATCGACTTTGATGGATGGGTCTGTTGGTGGAGTGGAGTGAGGATACAGAACATTTGAGCGCTCGTTTATGGAAGAAATGGCCAAGAAGCTGCAGCTGATCCGGATTTATGAATAGCTGTACCCAACAAAAAAAAAAACCAACAACTTTAAACTTTGGTGCCTTACAATCAGCCCGCAGCCCATGAATACTGATGACTGCTAAGCATTACAATGAGAGGACTCCTGTCTCATGAGCACTGCAAATATTTGGGCATAAACGTCACAAAAACGACACCACACATGGACATAAGAAAGCTGAAATTAGAACTGTGTTCAGACAATGGATCGGAGAAATCCTATGTGAATCTGAAAAAAGCCACTACAGAGATTAAGGCTGCCCCTGAAATGGAGGATGAGCAGACTGGCCTGCCCTGGATTCACAATCAGATGGCATAGAAAGGGGCTAATCCATGTGTGGCCACCAGTTGTGTGGAATTCACTTCAATAAATGATTTTTCACAGGTCACCCAATCTGAATTCCAAACTAAGGCCCTGTGCGCACACTGCGTTTTTACCTGCGTTTTTACCCGCAGTTTTGCTGCAGAAATTTCTTGAGAAATGTTTGTAACCTTTCTGCAGACATTTCCCAGCAAAACCTATGGGAAAAAAAAAATAGCTGTGCGCACACTGTTTTTTTTTTCTCAAGAAAATTCTTTCTGAAGAATTTCTTGAGAAAATTTCTTGAGAAAATGTGCATGTCACTTCTTTTCCGCAGGTACCTGCGGTATTTCACTCCATTCACTGTAACGTAATAGCGAAATACCGCGGGTATACCGCAGGTAGCAAATGATGTGCGGTATAGCCGCGGTTTGCCTGCGGTAATGTTCATCACTGCCCTGCATTTTGCAGGAAGTGGTGTCATTAGGACAGGAAGAGGAAGCGGAGCAGAGTAAACACACACATACATCACACTCCCTGGACACCGCACGGAAGCACTTCCGTGTGACCTCCGTCGGGTGCCTGTGCAGTCTGTGTCCCGCTCCAGCCCCGCACTACAGTGTCAGTGTCTGCCCGCACTGCAGTATCAGCAGCTTCTCACACTGCAGTGCTGGCAGCTGCGGGGATGATGAGCGCTGCTGTCAGGAGGTGAGATGAGATCATTACCTACTGTGACGATCTCCTGACGTCAGCACTGTCACTGCCTTCTATGCCCGTCTCGCGGGCGGACCGAGACTGTCACTAGCGGTGACGTCACGGGCTCCCGCGATTCTTCACTGAGAACGCAGCGGGCATAGAAGTCAGTGACAGCGCTGACGTCAGGAGTGCAGGAGATCGTCACAGCAGGTAATGATCTCATCTAACCTCCTGACAGCAGCACTCATCATGCCCTGCAGTGAACTGGGCTGACCTATTGATGTTAGCTCAGGTCACTGCATTACTCTCCCAGCCAAAGGGGAACATTCTTTTCTTCATTGACTGGGACAGTGACTATGGTATGGATCGTCGTGGGACCCCCTTATTGGATTATACCGGACCCGAATTTGATTGTTCTTTTCAATAAATTGGTGAAAGAGGGAATGTTTTGGGGAGTGTGTTTTCAAATAAAAAAAAAAAAGACAACAAAAAAAGTTTTATTTCTTACTGACTGGGTTTGTGATGTCAGGTATCTGATAGACGCGTGACATCACTAACCCCAGGGCTTGATGCCAGGTGACATGACACATCTGGCATCAACCCCATATATTACCTCGTTTGCCACCGCACCAGGGCAATGGGATGAGTTGGGGCAAAGCGCCAGGATTGGCACGTCTAATGGATGTGCCACTTCTGGGGCAGCTGTGGTCTGCTATTTTTAGGCTGGGGAGTGTCCAATAACAGTGGACCTCCCTAGTCTGAGAATACCAGACCACAGCTGTCTGGTTTACCATGGCTGGTGATCCAATTTGGGGGGGACCGCACATTTTTAGTTTTAAATTATTTATTTAATTTAAAATAACAGCGTGGGGGTGCCCTCTGTTTTGGATTACCAGCCAAGGCGAAGCTGCCAGCTGTGGTCTGCAGGCTGCAGCCGTCTGCTTTACCCTAGCTGGCTACAAAAGATAAGGGGGAACCTCACGTCGTTTTTTTTTTTTAATTATTTATTTTTTGGCTAAATACAAGGCTAAGCACTCTTTAGTGCCACATGAAAGTCACTAAAGGGTGCCAACTTAGAATATGCAGGGGGGTGGGACATTATATAGGTCTTTCTCATCTATTATCTATCTATCTATCTATCTATCTATCTATCTATCTATCTATTGATCTATCCATCTTTCCCTCTATCCATTATCTGTCTGTCTATCGATTATCATTATTATTTATTGCAGTTACAGCATAAAAAACCGCAGGGACCAACCTGCGGAAAAACCGCGGCAAAAACGCACCAAAAACGCGGCAAAACCGCATGCGTTTTTCCCGTGGTTTTGGTGCGTTTTTTTTTACTGCACATGCGGTAATATTCAACTCCCAGAAGTTTCTCAAGAAATTTTCTTGAGAAAAATCACTTTTCTAGTGCGCACATAGCCTAAAGATATGCATCCGTGTGCATACAGCAACATTTGTTTTCAATCGAGGGGGGGGGGGGAGGGGGGAGAGCTGGTTGGCAGATTTCAGGTGAAAACAGTGCTGAAATCCACAGGATAAGGAATCATTGAGAACATGTCATCAAGCCACCCCCAGAGAGGGCAGAATTAAGAGATAGTTCCTTTAACCCCTTTAGGACGAAGCCAGTTTTGTACTTAATGACCAGGCCATTTTTTGCAATTCTGACCAGTGTCACTTTATGAGGTTATAACTCTGGAACGCTTCAACGGATCCCAATGATTCTGACATTGTTTTTTCGTGACATATTGTACTTCATGATAGTTATAAATTTAGAACGATATTTTTTGCTTTTATTTGTGAAAAAATCGGAAATTTGATGAAAATTTTGAAAATTTTGCAATTTTCAAACTTTTAATTTTTATGCCCTTAACCCAGAGAGTTATGTCACACAAAACAGTTAATAAATAACATTTCCCACATGTCTACTTTACATTAGCGCAATTTCTGAAACAAAATGTTTTGGGGTTAGGAAGTTAGAAGGGGTCAAAGTTCATCTGCAATTTCCCATTTTTTCAACAAAATTCACAAAACCATTTTTTTAGGGACCACATCACATTTGAAGTGACTTTGAGAGGCCTAAGTGACAGAAAATACCTAAAAGTGACACCATTCTCAAAACAGCACCCCTCAAAGTACTCAAAACCACATCCAAGAAGTTTATTAACCCTTCAGGTGCTTCACAGGAACTAAAGCAAAGTGGAATGAAAAAAAGCAAAAAATAAAATTTTACCTAAAATGTTGCTCTACCCCAAATTTATTCACTTTTAGAAGAAATAACACAACAAAATGAACCCCAAAACTTGTTACCCACTTTCTTATGAACGCGCCAATACCCCACATGTGGTCAGAAACCTTTGTTTGGACAAATGGGAGGGCTCGGAACAGAAGGAGCAATATTTGAATTTTGGAAAGCAAATTTGGCTGAAATAGATTGCGGGCACCATGTTGCAATTACATGTCCGCTAAGGTACCTAAACAGCAGAAACCCCTTACAAGTGACACCATTTTGGAAACTAGACCCCTTAAGGCTTCTATCTAGGGGTATAGTGAGCATTTTGGATCCACAGGTACTTCACAGATTTTGATAACGTTACGTTGTCACATTGAAAATTTTCATTTTTTTCTCAAAAATGTTGCTTTAGCATCAATTTTTTCACTTTTTCAAGAGGTAATTCCAAAAATTTGACCCCAATGTTTGTTACCCACTTTTTTATGAGCGCGGTGATACCTCACTTGTGGTCTGAAACCTTTGTTTGGAGAAATGGGAGGGCTTGGAACGGAAGGAGCAATATTTGAATTTTGGAAAGGAAATTTGGCTGAAAAAGATTGCGGGCACCATGTCGCATTTGGAGGACCCCTAAGGTACGTAAACAGCAAAAAAACACAAGTGACCCCATATTGGAAACTAGGCCCCTCAAGGAATTTATCTTGATGTTTGGTGAGTACCCTGAACCCTCAGGTGCTTTACAGAAGTTTATAACGTTGAGCCATGAAAATAAAAAAATAAAATTTTACCACAAAATTGTTACTTCAACCAGGTAGCTTTTTTTTCACAAGGGTAACAGGAAAAAAATCACCATGAAATTTATTGCGCAATTTCTCCTGAGTTTGTTGATATCTTGTATGTGGTGGAAATCAACTGTTTGGGCACACTACAGGGCTCAGAAGAGAAGGAGTGTAATTTGACTGCAAAATTGGCTGGAATCAATAGCGGACGCCATGTTGCATTAGGAGAACCCCTGAGGTGCCTAAGCAGTGGAGGTCCCCCACAAGTGACCCCATTCTGGAAATAAGACCCCTCAAGGCTTTAATCTAGGTGTATATTGAGCATTTTGAATCCACGAATACTTCACAGAATTTGATAAGCTTAGGTTGCCATATTGAAATTTTCATTTTTTTCACAAAAATGTTGATTTAGCGACACATTTTTCACTTTTTCAAGAGGCAACAACAAAACGTGTACCCCACAGGTTGTTATCTAATTTCTTGTGAGCGCAGGGATACCCCACATGTGGCCAAAAACCTTTGTTTGGATAAATGGGAGGGCTTGGAATGGAAGGAGCACCATTTGAATTTTGGAAAAGTTGAAGTAAATTGCGCGCACCATGTCACATTAGCAGGGCCCCTTGGGCACCTATACATCAGAAACCCCCCACAAGTGACCTCATTTTGGAAACTGGACCCCTCAAGGATTTTATTCAGGAGTATAGTAAACATTTTGAATCCACAGGTACTTCACAAAACTGTTGCTGTAGCAAAAAATTTCTCACTGTTAAGGGGGCTTTACACGCTGCGACATCGCTAATGCGGAGTCGTTAGGGTCACGGAATTGGTGACGCACATCCGGCCGCATTAGCGATGTTGCTGCGTGTGACACCGATGAGCGATTTTGCATCGTTGCAAAAACGTGCAAAATCGCTCATCGGTGACATGGGGGTCCATTCTCGATTATCGTTACAGCAGCAGTAACGATGTAGTTCGTCGCTCCTGCGGCAGCACACATCGCTATGTGTGACGCCGCAGGAACGAGGAACCTCTCCTTACCTGCCTCCCGGCCGCTATGAGGAAGGAAGGAGGTGGGCGGGATGTTCCGGCCACTCATCTCCGCCCCTCCGCTTCTATTGGGCGGCCGCTCAGTGACGTCACTGTGACGCCACACGGACCGCCCCCTTAGCAAGGAGGCGGTTCGCCGGTCACAGCGATGTCGCCGGGCAGGTAAGTATGTGTGACGCATCTGCGCGATGTTGTGCGGCACGGGCAGCGATTTGCCCATGTCGCACAACAGATGGGGGCGGGTACCCACGCTAGCGATATCGGGACCGATATCGCAGTGTGTAAAGCGGCCTTTAGGCTATGTGGCCATGATCCAGCGACACGGCGTCTAGTACACAGTGTCAGCCTCCTGCAGAAATGTGAGTGTTGTCCACGGGAGAACGCAGCTGCCCATGCCCACGATTTGGGTTCAGGCTGCTGTGGACTTTAGTTCTATTCTACCTGCAGAAAGCACTCATCTCCGCAGCATAAATTGACATCCTGAGGCTCGGGAAGCTGCGCCACAGGTCGATTTATGCTGCGGAGAAAAGAAACACAGTGGGCACGGGATTTCTAAAAATCCTGCCACTGTGCTTCTAATGCACAACGCAGCGTTATGGACGCAGGGAAAACACTCTGCGTCCAAAATGTTGCAAACCCTGATTGTGGGCACACAGCGTAAAATGCTACAATGGATGAATGGATAGATGTCAAACATATATAACGTCCCACCCCCCTGCATATTCTAAGCTGGCGCCCTTTAGTGCCTTTCATGTGACACTAAAGGATGCCTAGCCTTGTATTTAGCCCAAAAAAAAAAAAAAAGAATTAAAATAAATGACGTGGGGTCCCCCCTATTTTTGATAGCCAGCTAGGGTAAAGCAGACAGCTGTAGCCTGCAAACCACAGCTGACAGCTTCATCTTGTCTGGTGATCAATTTGGAGGGCTCCCCAAGCTGTTTTTTTTTTTTTAATTATTTATAAATAAATAATTAAAAAAAAAAAAAAAAACGTGGGGTCCCCCCAAATTAGATCACCAGCCAAGGTGAAGCTGACAGCTGGGGTCTGGTATTTTCAGGATGGGAAGAGCCACGGTTATTGGACTCTTCCCAGCCTAAAAATAGCAGGCCGCAGCCGCCCCAGAAGTGGCGCATCCATTAGATGCGCCAATTCTGGCGCTTCGTCCCAGCTCATCCCGCGCCCTGGTGCGTTGGCTAACGGGGTAATGAATGGGGTTGATACCAGGTGTGTAATGTCACCTGGCATCAAGCCCAGCAATTAGTTATGTCACGGCGTCTATCAGATACCCGACATAACTAATTGACAGTAATAAAAAAAAATTGACAACAAAAAAAAATTTATTTGAAAAAACACTCCCCAAAACATTCCCTGATTGACCAATTTATTGAAAAGAAAAAAAAAAATCCACAATAATCCATTTGGATGTCCCACGTCGCCTCTGGACCTTCTAGAATATGGGGGGCACGTTCAGGGAACGTATCCCCCATTTTCTAGGAGGGCAGACCCTCCATTTGAGGAGAGTGGGTGCAAAGAATCTGCACCCACCCTCCCTGGGTCACAGCTGCAGAGTGCGAGCAGCCAGCGTCCTGAACACAGGAAGCTGACAGCTGCGCTCTGCTCATGTGACCGGAGTCTGCTGAGAAGGAGCCGGAGGAGGGGGCCGCGGGGGATCAGAGCTGCGACAGGTATGTATGACACCGGGGGACACCGGGGAACACCAGGGGGGGTAGGGGGGGGACCCAGCAGGGCCTGGGGAGCAGGTTTCTGTCGTATGTGTTATGGCACATACGACAGAAACCATAGGAACAGTGGAAATGCGGCCGGCGCGCTGCTGTGATCGCCGGTGCGCGCGGCCATCTTGGATTTTCGGGAGGGGGTTGGGGGTCGGGGGGGGCACTTTGGGGACACCGGGGGACCGGAGGGAACCGGGAAAAAGATTTATCTCCCATCTGGCATGTTTGATCATGCCAGATGGGAGATAAATCATTTTTTACCGGCGCGGTCATTTACTATAACTTGATGATCGGTATACGGTGTATACCGGTCATCAGGTGAGCGGGGACCGGAAAAACCGGCCCGAATCATGATCTCCAGGGTCTCAGCTACCCCCGGCAGCTGAGACCCCGGAAATTTTCTGACTCTGGGGGGCGCTAGACCCTTTTTTCCGACCGCCGTTAAAAAGCGGCGGATCGGAAAAAGTACCCTTATTTACCGCCGTTAAAAGGCGTATCGGCGGTCGTAAAGGGGTTAAACGGAACTTGTCACCAGATTTGTCAACTATGAGCTGCAGCCATCACCAGTGAGCCCTTATATACAGCATTACAGGATACTATATATAAGAGACCAGGCCGCTCTGTATAATGCAAAAAACACATTTATTATACTCATCTAGGGGGTGGTCCGGTCCGACGGGTGTCTCTGCTCTCGGTCCAGCACCTCCTCCATCTTGTGGGATCTCCGTCCTCCTGCCCTCACCAGTGAGCATGAGGCATCCTACACCATCCACAGCGAAGCCTCCATTGTGGTCCTGCGCAGGCGCACTTTTGATCTGCCCAGCTGAGGGTAGATCAAAGTATTGTAGTGCGCATTCACGAGCGGTGTTTGACCTTTTCTCGCGCCTGCGCATTACAGTACATTGCTCTGCCCCCAGCCGAGCAGATCAAAGTGCGCCTTCCAGGAGCACAATGGCGGCCTCTCTGTGAATGATGCAGGACGCGTCCTGCACACAGTGCTGGGAAGGAGGACGGTGATCCCACAAAATGGAGGAAACACCACACCAAGAGCAGGGACACCCATCAGACCAGACCACCCCCAAGGCGAATATTATAAAGCTCTTTTTTACGTTATACAGAGCGGCCTGGGCTCTTATATACAGTATCCTGGAATGCTGTATATAAGGGCTCACTGATGGTGGCCGCAGCTTATAAGGGAAAAACCTGGTGACAGGTTCCCTTTAAGCATATACAATAAACGAGAAATAATAAAAAGATCATTATAAAGGCAGAAAACCAAATGGGAAAAAAAATGGACTGAGACAGCTCCGTGCGTTCTACATTGACGGCTGTGGTCAGACCCTCATTGACCCAGAGGATAGGCTATGAATGTCACTGGCAGGAATATGGTGGTAAAATGGGCTTTGGATTTTTAATGTACAAGATGCTGGATCACTAAGGATATGTTCATAATGTTGCTTTTTTGCTGCAGCAACTCCTGCTCTCCTGGCAGTAGAAAAAGGCGCTTGCAAAAAAGCAGGTTGTGTTATTTTTTTGGTTTGTCTTTTTTTTAAAAAAAAAAAAATATTTTCAATAATTAAGAAGGGGGAAGGGGGGGGTGATTTGATACCATTTCATAGTTGAATATGTTTAAATACAACTTATATAACAATAGACCTTTATATCTTAAGGCCCTGTGCGCACACTGCGTTTTTTGCCGCGTATATGCTGCGGTTTGTTGCTGCAGAAAAGGTGCGGTTTTTGTTCATAACCTTTCTGCAGTCCTTCTCCAGAAAAATCTATGGGAAAATCAAAATGCTGTGCGCACACTGCGTTTTTTTTCCTATAGGTTTTGCTGCAGAATTTCTGCAGCTTTTCTGCAGCAAAACAGAAGTAGCATGTCACTTCTTTTCTGCAGGTGCCTGCTTTTGTGCCATAGATAATGGTAAAAACACGCAGGGCCCAACCCGCGGCAAAAACGCATGCGGATTCTGGGTGTGTTTTGCCGCGGATGTGGAATTCTGCCAGAGGGTGCGGATTTTTCTTAAGAAAAGCAAATTTCCCAGTGCGCACAGACCCTGAAGCTTCTATTAAGGGTTAGGTATAAGATGGAGATGGGAAGAATGTAGGGACGGTCGGTTTGTGGAGAGTTGAGTGATTAAATTGAGGGAACAGGGACAGGAGAAAAGGAAAATTAGAGTAGAGGGTGAGGGAGAACAAGGCTTAACCAGTCATGAAATATACTGAAACATATATACAAGTTCCATGTGATCGAATAAATGACTGTGATGACATATTAAATGACCATATTATTTTGAGTCCTACGTGGTGCATATTATGATGCACAAATATTTGTTCACGCGACCCGCTCTCGAAATTGCATCCATGGGTTCCATCGTTAGTAATATAGGGCGAATAAACTATTTGTAAGGGTATGTGCACACGTTGCTTTTTTTTCCGCGCGGAAAAAAACGCACCCTCTGGCAGAGGAGAGAATAGTAAACAATGCTTTTTGAGAAACAACGCATCAAAAACGCATGCGTTTTTAATGCGTTTTTCATGCGTTTTTCAGGTGCGTTTTTTAAGACTTGGGTACCTATACGTCAGAAAACCCCCACAAGTGACCCCATTTTGGAATCTGCACCCCTCAAGGATTTTATTCAGGAGTATATTAATCATTTTGAATCCACAGCTACTTCCCCCAAAATGTAGCTGTAGCAACAATATTCTCACTGTTGGGCTATGTGGCCATGATCCAGCGACACGGCGTCTAGTACCCAGTGTCAGCCTTCCTGCAGAGATGTGAGTGTTTCCCACGGGAGAACGCAGCTGCCCATGCCCACGATTTGGGTTCAGGCTGCTGTGGAGCTCTATGCTACCTGCAGAGAACACTCATCTACGCAGCATAAATTGACATGCTGAGGCTCGGGAAGCTGCGCCACCGGTCGGTTTATGCTGCGGAGAAAAGAAGCACAGTGGGCATGAGATTTCTAAAAATCCTTTCACTGTGCTTCTACTGCACAACGCAGCGTCATGGACGCAGGGAAAACAATCTGCGCCCAAAACGCTGCAAACCCCGATTGTGGGCATCCAGCCTAAAAAGCGTCAATGGAGGTCAAATATATATACAACGTCCCACCCCCCCCTGCATATTCTAAGCTGGCACCTTTAGTACCTTTCATGTGGCACTAAAGGGTGCCTAGCCTAGTTTTTATCACAAAAACAAAAAAAAAAAAAATGGCAAGGGGTCCCCCCTATTTTTGATAGCCAGTCAGGGTAAAGCAGACAGCTGTAGCCTGCAAACCACAGCTGGCAGCTTCATCTTGTCTGGTGATCAATTTGGAGGGCTCCCCAGGTTTTTTTTTTTTTATTTATAAATAAAAATAATAAAAAAAAAATAACATGGGGTCCCCCCAAATTAGATCACCAGCCAAGGTGAAGCTGACAGCTGAGGTCTTGTATTCTCAGGGTGGGAAGAGCCATGGTTATTGGACTCTTCCCAGCCTAAAAATAGCAGGCCACAGCCGCCCCAGAAGTGGCGCATCCATTAGATGCGCCAATCCTGGCGCTTCGCCCCAACTCATCCCGCGCCCTGGTGCGTTGGCTAACGGGGTAATAAATGGGGTTGATACCAGATGTGTAATGTCACCTGGCATCAAGCTCAGCAATTAGTGATGTCACGGCGTCTATCAGACACCCGACATAACTAATTGACAGTAAACAAAAGCAAAAAAAGACAACAAAAAAATTTTTATTAGAAAAAACACTCCCCAAATCATTCCCTTGTTCTCCAATTTAATAAAAAAAATGGGTCCGCAGAAATCCATTTGGATGTCCCACGTCGGCTCTGGACCTTCTAGAATATGGGGGCACGTTCAGGGAACGTGTCCCCCATTTTCTAGGAGGGCAGACCCTCCATTTGAGGAGAGTGGGTGCAAAAATCTGCACCCACTCTCCCCGGGTCACAGCTGCAGAGTGCGAGCAGCCAGCACAGCTCACACTGAACACAGTGCTGGCTGTCAGCTGCTCGGCACATGTGACCGGCCGGCGTCTGCTGTGAAGGAGGAGGGAGCCGCGGGGAATCAGCGCTGCGACCGGACAGGTATGTATGACACCGGGGGGAATTGGGGTGAACGGGCAGGGCCTGTGTGCATTTTTCTGTCGCATGTTTCAAGGCACATGCGACAGATAACATAGGAGCAGGGCGGCCGGTGCGCTACTGTGCGCGCGGCCATGTTGGATTTTCGGGAGGGGGGTCGGGGGTCGGGGCGGGCACTTTGGCGACACCGGGGGCTTTGCCAGGAAGTGAGGTCAACAGGAAACCTCTTGACCTCACTTCCAGGTAAATGCCTGCGTTCTGGCGTGCCGACAAAGCCCGCGGACCGCAACAAAAAAGCAGGTCCATGCGGTGTAGCTGCGTTCTGACCCCACATCATTGATTTCAATGGGGGAGAGAACGCAGCCACACCGCACAAAAGAAGTGACATGTTGCTTTTCTTTCCGCACCGATTTTTGGCATCCAAAACGCTGCGGAAAGAAACGCAGCGTGTGCACTGATTTTTCAGCTTTCCCATACACTTTGCTGGGAAAGCTGAACGCATGCAATTTGCCACTGAAACGCTGCGGTTCAAAACGCAGCGTTTCCGCGGTAAAAAACGCAACGTGTGCACACAGCCTAATAGCAGAATGTTTATCATATTTTTCATGAAGGGCGAGAGTTGTAATAATCTGTGATATATTGGGGACGGTGATTTGCTTCCAATTGGCTGCAATTAAGTTTTTAGAAGTAAGGAAAATATGGATAATAATGGGTCTGTATATGGGATTTATTTGTTCAAAGGAGAGGAGGGCTTTTTGAGGGGTGAGGGCAATGTTTGAATGACTAATGTTATTAATTTCGATACTTCTGACCAGAGTTCCTTTAGTACTGGACACCCCCAAAAGACATGCATTAAGTCACCAATCCCACCACAATTGCTCCAGCAAGCAGGGGTGATATCTTTGTTAAATTGGTGAATTCTTGATGGGGTGAAGTACCACCTCATTAGTACTGTATTTTTCAGATAAGACGCACTTTTCCTCCCAAAAATTTGGGAGGAAAATGAGGGGTGCGTCTTAAAATTCGAATATAGCTAACCTGGGGGCTGTCTGTGCGGCGACTGGGTGCGTTCGGGATGCCAGGTGCCTGTGGCTGTGTGCGGGCAGTTGGGTGCCTGTCGGTGCCGGCTGCCTCTCTGACCGTGCGGGCGGGCGGCCTGCTCGCTGTCACTCTGTCTGTGCGTGCTTTGGGTGGGTGGCTGTGCAGCAGGTGTCCCAGTGTGTCCGCAATTCCAGTTTTAAATGATGGCGCTGGGAGTCAGCGCGTGCGCAGATGGAGCCCTTGGATGAGAGCAGCTCCATCTGCGCATGCGCCGCTCCAGGCGCCATCATTTGAACCGGGACCGCAAACACACTGAGACACTCACTGTACCAGCCTGCTCCACCACTATCCCGCCACCACCATGGACGCCGCGACTGACCACGCACCCGCCGCAGCTCACGCTACTGACCCCTGCCTCCTGTGACCCCGCTTCACCACCACTGCTGCCCCCCTCCGCTAAGACAACACCGTATTATAAAACCGACCCCATTTTTTTTTTTACCTTTTCTTAATCTCTAAATGTGGGGTGCGTCTTATAAAACGAAAAATACGGTATTTTTGTGTGTGTCGCTAGAAGAGTGGCAATAGAACTAGAAGAGATTGTTGCTTTTAAGCTTTTTTGCCACATTTCTTCTGAGATCTGTTGCTTAAGTTCCTTCTCCCAAGCAACAATATAGTTGTTGTTGTTTTTTTCAAATTTGGTATTTTGGTATTTTTTATTATATGATTTGGTGTGTCATTGGTCTACAGTACATGTTTAAAATAGTTCATTTAAGTCACCACAAAAGCAGCAATAACCACAAAACCACAGTTGCTTTCTGCACTCTCATTGCTTTCAATAGTGGGGGAAAAAGCTGTAACAACCCTGAAAGAAATGACACGCAATTTCTATCAAAAACGCAGCAGCTTTCCATTAAAAAAAAAAAAAAAGGTGCATGAGATTTCTGGAATCTCAGCTTTTGCTGGTTCTGTAAAAAGCAGATTTTAATTTGTATAACGCATGGAAATAACATGCAAACAAAATGCAGCAAAATACACAACGTGTGAACAAAGCCTAAGGCAAAAAAGGTTCTACGCTTACAAAGGAACAACAGATGAGGAGCATAGTGTGCTTTTTAACATACTTTTGATTGTATGGTTTTAAACAAAAAATATAAAAAAAAAAAAAACAGCAGGAGGAGACAGGGAAGGCTGCGGTATAAAGACGGGAAAGCTGATGGAGAACGCAGCCGGTCATGGACATTGCACCTCTGCTGCAGGGAAAAATGATCGATTTTTTTTCTTTTTTCAGAACTGACTTGGCTAGAGAAATCTATTTTACAATTACTATTGATCATCAAGGTATGGAAATTCAGTGGCGGGTGTCCTAATGTTACAAAAAAAAAAAGTAAACCTGGATAGAGAAAACAGGGCTTAATAAGAGAAGAATGTAATATGTATGTTCTATGGAAAACTGCATGAACCTAATATAATTCTATCTCGAGCCTATACCTGACCCTCCTAATGATGACACATGAACATAGTACAGCTTCCATCATACACTTCAATGCAAGGAGCCCCTGAAGAAGACGAGAGGTCTTACACGGTTGATGCCAGTGTCTACTGGGTCTTCATGTACAAACCTGGTTCATGTATCTCCTAGAGTCGCTCTAAAAACAAGGAAAAGCCTGACCATGATGAGTGCTTTCTCAGATGCCAAATCCGCAGCAGAAAATCCACCCCAAACAGCACAGAAAATTATGTAGCGATCATGTAGCAGTGTTTCGGCACATTCCACCCTTTACAATCAGCAGCACCGGTCATTTTTAGGCCGTAGGCTATGTGCGCACGTTGCGTATTTGCATGCAGTTATGCTGCGATCTGCACCGCAGCGTAACTGCACACGTCCTGCATCCCCAGCACAATCTATGAAGATTACGCAGGAGACTGCACATGTGGCGTATTGGAGCGCAGCGCTTCGGCTGCTGCCCGAAGCGCACATTCTAAGAAGTGACATGTCACTTATTCCGTGCGCTCTGCATGCATCCCCCGCCCTGTCTATGGGAGGGGCTTCACTCAGAGGGCATGGAATCGGCTTTTTTTTTTCATTACGGACTCTTTCTGCAGCGATTTGAAGCGCACGTGTGCTGTTCAAATCGCTGCAGAAATTTCTGCAGGGACAGAACGCTAAGTGCGCACATACCCTAAGGCTGCTTTCACACATCAGTTTTTTTGCATCAGGCACAATCCGGCTCAAAAACCTAAGCAACGGATGCGGCGAAAAAAAACGGATACGTTGCATAAGTTGTTCCATGCGGCCTGTCCATTTTTTGACAGATGCGGCTTGATACTGAGCATGCGCAGTTCAAAAAACCGCATCCGGCATCCATAGGCTTGCATTGTAAATTGCACCGCATCGCGCCGTATCGGCGCAATGTGTTTTTTTTTGTTGCACAAAAAAACGTGGTAGGCAACGTTCCATTGAGCCGCCGCATGGTCTAAATATGCCGCATCTGGCGAAAAACGGATGCAACGCAAGGCCATGCGGCACAATACGGCGCTAATGCAAGTCTATGCGGAAAAAAAACACATCTGACGGCAAAAAAAAATGGTTGCGTTTTATCTGAAAAGCGCCGTATTGTGCCGCTCAGTAAAAACCAGATGTGTGAAAGCAGCCTAAGCCACATGGCATGAAAATTGGAGCGAGTGGAATGCGATAAAACATCGCATTCCACTCGAACCAATATTAGCCTGTGTGTCAGCACACATGAGCGATTATGAGCCCTTATCGAACCGAGAAAACAATCGCAGCATGCTGCAACTGTAATGTGATCCTTGTTTCTCTCGCACCTATTCAAGTCTATGGGGCGAGAGAAAAATCGCACTGCACTCGCGGTACACCGGTGTACTGCAAGTACAGGGCGAGAATGGCAATAGCCGGCAACAGAGGAGAGGGGGAGAGAAATCCTTCCCTCCTCTCCTCAGTGCTTCCCCCCCCCCACAACTGAGGTCCGCCCCTCCTCAGTGCCGGCCCGCCCCCGCAGCTGAGGTCCGCCCCTCCTCAGTGCCAGACCGCCCCCCCCCCCGCAGCTGAGGTCCGCCCCTCCTCAGTGCCAGCCCGCCCCCCCACAGCTGAGGTCCGCCCCTCCTCAGTGCCAGCCCGCCCCCCGCAGCTGAGGTCCGCCCCTCCTCAGTGCCAGCCCGCCCCCCGCAGCTGAGGTCCGCCCCTCCTCAGTGCCAGCCTGCCCCCCGCAGCTGAGGTCCGCCCCTCCTCAGTGCCAGCCTGCCCCCCGCAGCTGAGGTCCGCCCCGCCCCCCGCAGCTGAGGTCCGCTTGCACGATCGGACCTCAGTTGCAATGACACTCGCATGACACTCAGCTCCTGCTGTGCTGCCAGCGTGAGTCGAGTGTCATGCGAGGATCGCATTAGTACCCGGGTGGCTTCGGCCTTACGATGCAGATTTTCTCTGCAGTATGGAGACATAATTTTATGAAATCTCCTTCACAATGCAGTTACTGTAAAACGCAGCACATTTCAGCATATAAGGCTAGTTTGACACTTGCGTTGGACGAGATCCGCAGCATTGCGTTGTGTGACGCATGCAACGGATGCGTTGCATATAGTGGCACAACGCATGCTACAGATCGTACAAAATAACGCAATCCGTTGTAGTTTTTTTTGCCTTGACTTTACACATCTGAGCATGCGCAGTTGTGTAAAGACAGCTGCGTTAACGGAATCCGTCAAATGACGCATTCTAATGGAATCCGCCACCATAGGCGTCCATTATAAAAACAACGGACGCCTAACGGATTCCTGCAGGTTGCGTTTTTTTTACAGTCCGCCAAGCGCAGAAAAACGCTACATGCAGCGTTCCATCCGCCCGACGCAGCGTCAAAATAACGCCGCTGCGTCGTCTAGCGGATGCAACGCAGACACTTGCGTTACAGTGCGTAGTCCATACAACTCAATGGAGAATAGCGCAGTCCGTTAACGGACTGCGCTATTCTCCATAGTGACGGAATGCGCTGAACGCAAGTGTGAAACTAGCCTAAATCAGCACTGAAAATATCTACCCCAAATATCTTTTGCGTCATGACATTCTTATGAGTAAGGGAATGTTCCTACGCGGCAGATTTGTTACAATACCTGGGGAAAAAGTTACATCTGAACAAAACCCACATTCTCATATTCTCAATCATCAAATCTGCTGATTGTGAACAAATTCTATAGGTAAGTTCACACTGAGGATTTTAGCTGAGCATCATCTCCTTGGAGTGAAATTCACAGCTGGATTTGCAGTTGGAGCACATGGATTAGGTGCGGTCAATGGGGCTCGCTCTTAATCAGCCACTAGCCATGGATGACAATCGCTTTTGTGACATTATCTATACGCACATCAAATGCACATCCAGCACAAGAGCACAAACAGATTTCCAATTTAATACAACTGGAGCTGGTTTATGTGCTCTTTTTGGTGCAAAACACATGACAAAATGTACACTCTAATGAACTATGTGCAGATACCCTTCGGCTCTGTGCACATACAATACATGTCACGACTAGGGATCATGCACACGTAAAGCTGAGAAACGTAGCATAAATGACTAGGTTTTGTATCGACATCCAGTGGTTTTACAATTTTGTACCAATCCTGATATGGAGAAATATTGCTCGTATGGAGGACGTGGTCTTCAGATTTGTAGGAGCTGCACTCTGCCCACTGGTGAGTAATCCTCTCCATCGCCGGACTGCTTGTACTTTGATCTGTCACAAGGGAGGCGAGCGGAGCTAAAATCTTCACGTGTTGACTATGAGAGATGGAAGTATAAGCTGAAAACTGGGAATTCAGCACCACTGCCTTTACTGCCGAGCGGACTGCTGGAGAAAGCAACCTATTCCAATGGGACAAATCAGAGTGAAGACCCAGAGAACAGAAAGTTGGGATCAGCCCTTTAAAAAGGACCCGTCACCAGGTCAAGATGGACAGTTTTTGCTTTTAATTCATTTTACTCCACTGGCTGCACCATTTTAGGGTTTTTTTCTGTATTTTTTAATCCACCATATGGTTTTAGAGACATGGACGTTTTTACGGTCGATGCCCACAGGGCAATAAATCAGAGCAACCTAGCGAGACGCCCCCAGAGAATCCTGTGAACCACGCCACCGTGGTAAAGACAATAAAAGAAGCACAAAATAAAAAAGTACCCAAATTTCTGAAACTGTGTGGATGAAAAAACAAAATGGAATACTTGGGGGCAACGGAAATAAAAAAACAAAACTGGACACTTGTGACCTGGTGATAGGTTCCCGTAAGGCTATGTGCGCACTAGAAAAGTGATTTTTCTCAAGAAAATTTCTTGAGAAACTTCTGGGAGTTGAAGATTACCGCACCTGCGGTAAAAAAACGCACCAAATCCGCGGGAAAAACGCATGCGTTTTTGCCGCGGTTTTTCCGCAGATTGGTCCCTGCGGTTTTTTTTATGCTGAACAGGAATAAATAATATAGATAATCGATAGATAGATAGATGAGAAAGACCTATATAATGTCCCACCGCCCTGCATATTCTAAGCTGGCACCCTTTAGTGACTTTCATGTGGCACTAAAGGGTGCTTAGCCTTGTATTCAGCCAAAAAACAAATAATTTAAAAAAAAAAATGACGTGAGGTTCCCCCATCTTTTGTAGCCAGCTAGGGTAAAGCAGACGGCTGCAGCCTGCAGACCACAGCTAGCAGCTTCACCTTGGCTGGTAATCCAAAACAGAGGGCACCCCACGCTGTTATTTTACATTAAATAAATAATTTAAAACAAAAAAACGTGGGGTCCCCCCTATATTGGATCACCAGCCAAGGTAAAGCGGACAGCTGGGGTCTGATATTCTCAGACTAGGGAGGTCCACTGTCATTGGACACTCCCCAGCCTAAAAATAGCAGGCCGCAGCCGCCCCAGAAGTGGCGCATCCATTAGACGTGCCAATCCTGGCGCTTCGCCCCAACTCATCCCGTTGCCCTGGTGCGGTGGCAAACGAGGTAATATATGGGGTTGATACCAGATGTGTAATGTCACCTGGCATCAAGCCCTGGGGTTAGTGATGTTACGCGTCTATCAGATACCTGACATCACAAACCCAGTCAGTAAGAAATAAAAAATAGACAACAAAAAAAATTTTATTTGAAAAAACACTCCCCACATTCCCTCTTTCACCAATTTATTGACAAGAACAATCAAATCCGGGTCCGGCGTAATCCAATAAGGGGGGGGGGGAAGGGTCCCACGGCGATCCATACTATAGTCACTCTCCCAGTAAGTGAAGAACAGAAGGTTCCCCATTGGCTGGGAGAGCTGTGCAGTGACCTGAGCTAACATCAATAGGTCAGCCCAGGTCACTGCAGGGGATGACGAGCGGTGCTGTCAGGAGGACAGATGAGATCATTACCTGCTGTGATCATCTCCTGCAGTCCTGCCATCATCGCTGTCACTGCCTTCTATGCCCGCCGCGTTGTCACCAGTATCGCGAGAGCCCGTGACGTCACCGCTAGTGACAGTCTCGGGCCGCTCGCGAGATGGGCATAGACTGCAGTGACAGTGGTGACGTCAGGAGGCAGGAGATCGTCACAGCAGGTAATGATCTCACCTCCTGACAGCAGCGTCCGTCATCCACGCGGCTGCACACACTGCAGTGTGTCTGCCTGCACTGCAGGGTGACAAGCTGCTGATACTGCGGGCAGACACCGACACACTGCTGTGCTGGCAGCGGCGCGGCTGGAGCGGGACACAGACTGCATGGGCACCTGGAGGTCACACGGAAGTGCTTCTGTGCGGCGTCCAGGGAGTGTGACGTCTGTGTTTGCTCTGCTCCGCTTCCTCTTCCTGGCATAATGACATCACTCCCCTGCAAAACCGCAGGGAGCGATGGGCATTACCGCAGGTAAATCGCGGCTATACCGGGGGTATACAGCACATCATTTGCTACCTGCGATATACCCCCGGTATTTCGCGATTACATTCCAGTGAATGGAGTGAAATACCGGGGTTATTCTGCAGGTACCTGCAGAAAATAATGGACATGCTCATTTTCTCAAGAAAGTTTCTCAAGAAATTCTTCACAAAGAATTTTCTTGAGAAAAAAACGCAACATGCGCACAGCTATTTTTTTCCCATAGGTTTTGCTGGGAAATGTCTGCAGAAAGATTTCAAACATTTCTCAAGAAATTTCCGCAGCAAAACCGCGGGTAAAAAGGCGGGTAAAACGGCCTAGTGCGCACATAGCCTTAAACAGGCAATTAGCAGTGAATGCTCCTCTTAACATGTTTTAGTACCATTCATATGTCTATGCATAAAACAGTTAATGCTGCCATGCCATTAACAGGTGTGGTGCTGTAAGAAGTGTGAAAGGCAATTTATAAAATATATCTATATATCATAGGCACTGCATAGCTACTTATGTTGAAAAAAGACCTAGGTCCATCTAGTTCAACCTCCACCAGTTCTACATTTGTCACTAAGTCATTTATAACCAACAATGTTGTGTACTGAGGAAATCATCCAGCCCTTTTTTAAAAGCTGTTATAGTATCTGCCATTACAATCTCTTGTGGTAGGGTATTCCACAGTCTGACTGCTCTAACTGTAAAGAACCCTTTCCTATTTAGCTGTCGGAATCGCTTTTCTTCCACTCGCAGTGAGTGCCCCCTGGTCCTTAGTATTGTCTTTGGAAGGAAGAAGTCATGTGCCAGTCCTTTATATAGACCACACATGAATTTATACATTTAAATGAGATCTCTTCTGATCAGTGGGGTTCCGGGTCCTGAGACCCCACCAATTGGTCAAAACACCACACTCAAGTCCACAGCTCCTGAGCGGTGTACGGGCTCAAAAGAACGTCCGTAGGTCCCGCTTTCTGGTAGTGATGTAGACCTATAAACTTACTGATAATCCTGAACGCCCCTTTCAGCACGCAGCTCATGCAGGAGCAGTGGTCTTCAGAGAGGATGGAGGTCTCAGGGCAAGGACCCCAACTGATCAGACACACTATGCAGCGCCTATTATATAGAAAATGACAGATTCCCTTTAAGAAAAAATCCTAAGGAAAGATACTGGAGCACACATTCATTTCAGGTCTGGTAAATGCCAATTGTTATAGACATTAAAGAGAGGAAATAAGTGGTGCACCGAGTCTTTAAGGCAAAATACTTAACTAAGTAAGTAACTAAAAGCTACCATGACATCTCCATGCTGCATGAATATGGTGGCCATACGGTATGCCTGTACATGAACAATCCCCATACAAATCTGACGCTCCCAGAAACCATGCGTCACGTCCCTACCTCAAGCACGCACATAAAGAAGTAGATGCATATACACCACAGCCCGGCGTTACCTGCAGCCCCCCGAGTTATGCACGCACGGTGGCATCTGTGTGGGATCCCATTGTAGGATCGGCCGCCCCGCACCACAGCTTCTCAAAGTAGCTTCATCTAGTTTACTTAAACTGTTGCTACCGCAAATACGGTCTTGGCACACATCCACCTCTCTGCCTACAGGATACCCGTGTTTAAACAAACCTCCTTCATTATGTGCCTCATTAAACATAGAAAATATTTTTCCAGACAGTTGCTCAACATCAATGTTACCACTGCTCCAGATCATTGTTATACATGATTGGAAATGTAACCGCGAGCTGAAGAGGCTCCTCACCGATCGGAAAGTGAGAGCCGTGATCACATCACTCATCGCGGCCTGACTATTGGGCCAGAAAAGCTTTCAAAGTTACATCATTTATTTCCACACAAGACGGTGACAAACATTCTGCGACTTTCACATCAGTGTCACCCTGCACCGACCGAGTGGGCGTAGCGGTGCCAGGGCGTGGTGACCCCGCTAGTCAAATTCATGCCATTAACTGGGGTCAAATTGGTGGCAAAAAGAAAAAAGGGAGGTATGTATACAGAAGGGATCACCTTACAATAGTCTTTATTTATAGATTACTTATTGTAAATGACTATTTATTAATGTTCATTCAGGTGCTATTTTTGCACATTGTTTACACACTGCTTTGTTTCTTGCTAATCCCTTTAACATTTTTTGCACATTATATTACACCGGGTACATGAATAGGTTCTTTATTCTCCATATTTATTAAGAGCGCTTATATTGTGGGGTTTCCTGTAATTACCTAGTGCATATTACTGCTTGTGATGGGTTAATATTTGGCCTAATACTGGTTTTGCCACTTACATATAACTGAACTTTACTATGCACACTTAAGGGAGGAATGTGTCAGCAGGTTTTTGCTACCTTATCTGAGAGCAGCATAATGTAAGCAAAGAGATCCTGAATCCAATGATGTATCCCTTCGATTACTGGCTGCAGCCATTCTGATACAATCAGAACTTTTAGATTTACCATGTAGCAGAGCTGACAGAGCTGCACCTGCCCACACTAGGCGCTCTATAGATTGTACATTGACAGGGAGGTGTCAATTAGAGAAGGGGGAGTCGGATTGCCATGAGCATGACATAGTTCAAAAATGATAAGGGTCCTGCTGCTTAAACAAACATAGCAAGTAAACAGCAGATCTCACTGTGACAAGACAGACATGCCTGAATTTCCTGTGTTAATAAATGCAGCATGCTGTGTTTAAGCTTACATAGCAAAAACCTGCAGACAGATTCCCTTTCGTAGAAACTGGCATTTATATACTGTATGTATTAGGGTGTTCATATTGTGGACTTTTATCAACTGCCCATTGTATATCATTGCTTGTGTACAGTTATCATTTGCTGTAATATAGGGGTAGCAGATTGCTTGAGGCTCCGGACATACACATGGGGTGGACCTAAGTCCTATGTAGACTAGGTCGGCTCTGTGATATGGACATTTTTTGTGCCTCTAAAATGTTTTTAACCAGTGATTGTTTTTGTTGTGTTGTCATATTTAAAGACTATTTTAGAGGTGATCCCTCAGGGGGTACATCCCTCCTTCCCCCTCAAAAAAAAAAACAACTGCCCACAAGTGCCTATGTAAAGAACAGAGCGGCTGCAGACATTTTCTACCGAGCGCTACCGGCAGTCGATGCTTTAGAAACACTTCTTCATCCCCCCGAGTGAACTGTCTCGCACTCTGACACCGTGACCGTGGCTGACATCGGGCTGTAACCGCTGACTCCCATCGCTCCATCTTTCTGGCATCTGTCCTCCTCCTGCTGACAAGGTCCATGTCCTGGAAACACCATGTCACTCATCGCTTTTCTGATCTATTCCTCGCCTGTTCTGTATGAAAGAAGCAGCAGGGATAAGAGATGAGACGTGGAATCCAGCCAGAGGTCTGCCGGCAGCACAAAGTGGGAAAGGCCACTGGTGGAGCGAAGGCTTCGGAAACCACAGACTCCTCGCACTTTATTACTTTGGGAAATTTCTCTTCTCACGACACGGTCTGAAATCCTACTTAAAAGGTTTATCCACTTCCAAAAGATTACTACTCCAGAGGATCAAGGAGGAAAGAAAGAAATGGCAATTGCCTACAGGCAGTGGTAATGTGATGTTGTCAGTGCTGCAGTCAATCACTTAGCAGGCATATGGGCTCAGAGATTGGAGGGCAAGTATCATTTATTTTTTGCCACCCTGAGCCTCTGGAGCAATAATCCTTGAAAGGGGTCAATCCCCTATAAAAGGAAGGTTGATTAGGCTGCTTTCACACTACGTTTTTTTAACATGCGTCATGAATGTTTTTTTTAACGCAAAAACGGATCCAGTGCAAATGCGTTTTCATTTCAATGCATTTGCAATGGACTCGCGTCAACATGCGTTCACCTGCGTTTGCGTGCGTTATAGTGAGGATCCAGCGACTTGCAATTTTTTAACTTTTTTCAAAAACGCTACTTGTAGCGTTTTTGAGCTGCGTCCAAATACTGTAAATTGCTGGATCCTGACAAAACTGCACGCAAACGTATGTGAACGCTAGCATGCTGATAGACAGGATCCTGCTTGCTCTACTGAGCATGCCCAGAAACCAGCCTTGCGTGATCAGTCCCTCTCTCCCCTCCCTCTCTCTCCTCTCTTCCCCGCCTGAGAGCGGAGGACGCTCGTAACCAAGGTAAATATTGGGTAACCGCGGTCTTAGTTACCCGATGTTTATCTTGGTTATCTGTGCAGGGAGCAGACAGCCGGCTCCTAGCAGCTGCAGACGCTCGTAACCAATGTAAATATCGGGTATCCAAGCAAGTTACCCGATGTTTACCTTGGTTACGAGCCTCCACAGCTGTCAGATGTCGGCTCCCAGTCTTTCATGTTCAGTTCCCCTCACTCCCGATCACATGACTCCAATGCCCGCCCATAAACTTAGTGACAGGATCCTGCAAAATAACACATGCGTTTGCAAGCGTTTTTCTGTGCAAAAACAGGATCCGCTTTTGCAGAAAAAAAAAAACGTTCATGACGCATGCTAAAAAAACGTAGTGTGAAAGCAGCCTTAATAAACAGAAATAACCTCCTAAAAGAACCAAATTTTGGAATAAAGAGGAGCTGGTGAGGAAACATTAGTAGCAAGAGGACATTGATATCTGACCATACACTCAAGATAGCAGCACTGAATGCTTCTTGGCAAAAATGAAATCTCACAATCCTTACCATAAAACTACAGATGTTCTCTATGGGGATAGTGGAGTGAGCCGCTGCCATCCACCCCTGGCGGTGACATGTCGCGCAGGTAAACAACAGGATTACAGCTATTTAGCATGAAGAGTCACCAAGGGATCCAGCCTAACCCAGAATGCCCCATGTAATGTATGGAAATTATCAGACGATCATACCCTACTACAGAAGGTTAGGGGGATTTGGCTTTCCGGTGACATTTCAGGGTGATGGTAAAATGCTAATGTGACCTTCTCTAAACGTTTGGATGCACATGTCCAACTGTTCCAGGTGTCAGTACTATTTGCACAACTTGCTGTTCAACAAGGAGCTTAATGGCAAAATTCACAACAGGTGATCCATGAATCGCCCAATACATTTCGGGGGTTCAATTAGAATTGATATTTAAACAGTCCTCCTCATCGTGCTGGTCACATATTGATATCATGAGTCCAAGACCACACCTAACAATTGATCAGCACAGTACCTCGCCATTGTATAATTGGTGGAGGAAAGTTGAACTAGATGGACCTAGGTCTTTTTTCAACCTATGTAACTATGTAATTGTGAGGCGTCACGCAGGATGTTCCCAGACTGAAGTGGCCACAGAGCTTACAGTGTCACAGAGTATCATCAGTAGGTTGTACAGAGATACAGAGAGACTGGAAGAGTCACAGAAAGGCATAGAAGTGGATGTTCTTTGGCAACATACCACACCGATGACAGCTTCGTTGTGATCAATGCCCTTCGGATCTGGATAATGAATGCCACACAACTCCAGGCACATATAAAAGGTGTATCTGGTACTTTAACAAGATTATAAAAAGGGGCCTAAGGACTAAACAGGCATGTAGTTGCCTAGCTCACCTGCCTGTTGTGCCCAGTGCCATTCTTCAGCAACACACAGAGGTCCTGCCAGCGTTACAACAGAATGGAGGCTTCTTTGCAGCTTTGCTCGGTAGACGGGGCGGAACATCATGCTGATAGGCAGCGGGGAGTCAGCTGTCAAACTGTGGGAAGCCTGCTGTCAATCAGCATGAGATCAGCTGACCCGTCCTGTCTACAGAGCAGAGTGGATGAGAAGTCACCGCTCTGTTGATGTGATATCAGTGGAAACAGCTGAATCACCGGCAATAGCAGTCTGTGACCACTCTGTACAGGCGAAGAATGGCACTGGACACAACAGACAGGTAGGTAGAAACTACCGTATTTTTCGGACCATAAGGCTATGTGCCCACGCTGCGGATTTGCCGCGGATTTTCCGAAAATCTGCAGCAGCGGCACTTCCAAGCCATTTCAATGGCATTTTGGAAATGCTGTGTCCATGCTGCGGATTTTTCCGCTGCGGATTTGCCGCGGATTTTGATCCGGAAAAATCTGCAGCATGTCAATTGTTTGTTGCAGATTTGGTGCGGATTTTGGGTATAGAATGGGGGGGGGAAAAAAAAAAAAAAATCCGCATCAAAATCCGCGGCAAATCCGCGGGTGCGGATTTGCCGCGAAAGTCGCGGATTTTCAGGCAGAAAAGTCCGCAGGTACATTCTACCGTGGACACATAGCCTAAGACGCACTTTTTCCCCCCAAATGTTGGGGGAAAGTGGGGGGTGCGTCTTATGGTCTGAATATAGGGCTGCGGGGAATGAGGGTGCTGCGGTGGAGCGGGTCATCGGGGGCATGAGCAGGCTGCAGCAGCGCCTGCAGTGACCACGTGGACCCGCTCATTTAATATGCACGCCCATCCTCCCACCCATCATCTCTCAGCGCTGACAGGGGGGCGGGATGATGGGCGAGGGATAAACAGCCGGCCCACATGATCACCCCTGGCAACTACAGCCTGGAGTGATCATGTGCGGCTGTATTCACTGCCCCCCGTGCATCATCCTCAGCGCGGGGTGCAGTGAATCAGTACACTCACCTGTCACCGTTCCCCTGCAGCATCGCAATGTCCTCCTGTCTGTGCGGCGGCCGCTGAGTGGAGACTAGCGGTGCGCACAGCGATGACGTCATCGCTGTGCGCACGTGTCCACACGCAGCCGCTGGCAGCCAGGAGGACATCGCGGTGTTGCAGGGGAACGGGGACGGCTCCACTCAGCGGCCGCCGACAGCCAGGAGGAGATCGCGGTACTGCAGGGGAACGGGGACGGCTCCACTCAGCGGCGCTGCCGCTGACACAGACGGGAGGAGGAGCGATACTACAGGGAGTGAGGTGAGGTAAGGGGAGTATGAAAGTTTATTTTTTTTATGTGCCACACAATGCGGGCCGTATACCAGCATGGGGGTGTATAGCAGAATGGGGTGTATAGCAGGATGTGGGTATATTATGAGCAGGTTGGGAGTATATACAAGTCAGGAGGATCATTACCAGGATGGGGTATCTTAGTAGAGAATTTGGGGACATTACCCCCATAACAGTGTCAGCAGCAGATCCTCGCCCCATAACAGTGTGTTAAGATTCCATTTTGTGCTTAAAATTTTATTTTTCTATTTTCCTGCTCTAAAACCAGGGTGCGTCTTATGGTCAGGTGCGTCTTATAGCCCGAAAAATACGGTATATGCCTGTTAGTGCTTAGGCACATTTTATATTTTAAAACGTCCTGGATATACACTTTAAGGGAGGTGAGAGGCACTTAAGTGTGACAGCAAACCGCTCAAATACATTTACATCAGCGTGGTCTGTGTGCTAGACAACCTGCAAGGGTACCTGACAACACCACCAGGCACAGGCGTCATCTACGCTGGACGAGGGACCAATGGTTCACTGACGAAAGCCAATTCACATTAAGTAGAAATGATGGCCACCAACGATGTTAGAGATGTCAAGGAAAGCGATGTGCATCAGCCACTGCAGTCACCAGATGAGACTTTGATGGTGGTGGTGTCTAATCAATACAGAACTGCCTACACTTTGTGAATAGTACAGTGACAAGCCCCTACTGCTTGAGTAACATCATTAATCCCGTCACTGTCCCTTTTTTCATCTTAATGGTCGACAATTCTCCAACTCATAGAGGTCTCATCATTAGGGAACGGCTGCTGGAGATTGGGGTAGCTCAAAAGAAGTGGACTGCACTTTCTCCAAACCTGTGGGATCAGCTGAGTCACTGTGTAGAGGTTCATAGCTCTGTACCCCAGAACCTCAATGACCTGAGGGCCGCCCTTCAAGAAGAGTGTGATGCCATGCCTCAGCAGACCATAGCTCAACTTGTGAACAGCAGAAGACGTCGCAGTAAAACTGTAATCGATGCTCAAGGCCACTTGACAAGTTACTGACACGCTGACTTTTTTAGGTGGTATACCCAACATGACTTCCCCTCCGCCCGCTTGCCGCTGTAGACAGCGGTGAACACCAATCAGCGTGAGGCACAGTAGACATGATGATGTCACATCATGGTGTGTCTACTGTGCAGCGTCAATGCACCAGAGGCCGAAGCAGAGCGCCAGGGGAACAGGAGCGAGGTCAGGATGTGGGATTTGCTGTTGTGTTTTATATTGGATGTTTGTATGTACGTAGGAGGCTGTGTGGGGGCTCATGTTGTATTTAGGAGGGAGACTATCTGCAGCTCATGCTGTATTTAGGAGGGAGGCTATGTGGGGGCTCTCACTGTACATAGGAGGCTATGGGGGGGCTCACACTATATAAGAGACTATGTGGGGGCTCACAGTGTATATAAGAGGCTATGTGGGGCACAGAAATGTACGGTATATAAGAGGCTATATGATGGCTCAAACTGTATATATGAGGCTAAGTGGGGCCGATAATGTATATAGGTGGATATGTGGGAGCTCATACTGTATATAGGAGGCTATGTGGGGCTCATAATGTATATAGGTGGATATGTGGGAGCTCATACTGTATATAGGAGGCTATGTGGGGCTCATAATGTATATAGGTGGATATGTGGGAGCTCATACTGTATATAGCAGGCTAGGTGGGGCTCAACTGTATATAGGAGGCTATGTGGGGCGCTCATAATGTATATAGGAGGCTATGTGGGGCTCATAATGTATATAGGAGGCTATGTGGGGCTCATAATGTATATAGCAGGGTAGAGAAAAGGGGAGTGTCCAGCAACAAAACATCCTGTTCTCTACTTTAATGCAGGTCTATTTTGTCAAGTGATACATCGTTGGAATCGGGGTCTCTTTGCCTACATTATACTGATCTCAGATAAGGTAGCAAATACCTGGTGACAGATTCCCTTTAATACACTGTTCTGGTTTTTTTTATAAAATCTACAACCTATGAAAGAAAGATTTATGAAAGGAGATCAGTCCTTAAACACAAGTCACTAATCGCCCAAACAAGTGTTCATAGGAATGTTTGCTCCTGAACGCTGGCCTATGTAAACATGGCAGTAGTCGGCCAACAAACAAGAAAATGTATGATGGTCTTTACAGGACTCTTACTTTAGGTACTATAGGTAAGTGGTTACTGTATATATCATTTAATAGAGCGGAGCTAAAAATCACCTAAGCTGCAAGATCCAGGAAAATATATACTAATCAGGTGTTACATATACATTTTCTAAACTTATGGTCGGATTAGCCCCTGTAACAAAACAATATGCCAGATTCTTGTGAAACCGGACTAGAAAACTTGAAGAGCGCAGTATGTCAGAGAGCCTCAAACCAGGCTAAATTGACAAATCCAATGCAAACCATTTCTTTCAAATACTGAAAGTGACCACCAGCCGTGTCCCTGAAGATGAGTGCCACTGCGGTCTCCAGCGCTGAAGGTGAAGACCACTACCAGTCCGTGGCTCTGAAGAGGAGGACCACCTCGAGCATAGCTCAGAATGCGAGGACCATATTGTCCCCAGCACAGAATGTGAGGACCACCATCCCTGAAGGTCATTTTATGTGAAAACAAAACAAACTGCATCAATCACACAGTGCCGTACACCGAAAAGAACAGAGAAAAAAAAATAATGTGCATTCAGTTGCCTTTTAGTCTGCCTTACATTTTGAGTCCCTATCTGTATGTCTTTGGAGTGTGGGAGGAAACCCACACAAACACAGGGAGAACATACAAACGCCTTGCAGACGTTGTGCTTGGTGGGATTTGAACCCAGGACCCCAACATTGCAAGACTGCAGTGCTAACCACTGAGCCACAGTAATTCTAGAAAAGTAGTAGCTGGGGTCAGTGTGGATGGTATACCCACCTTCTTTCCGACAAGGTATTTCAGAGCCCCATTCCCCAAATCAAGGTATTACCCTGCCATGTTGGAATAAGCCCTTACAAGGGACATTCACACTGGCAAATTACATTTTTGGTTCCAATGATAAATACCTGGTGTATATTGTAGGAAAAAACATACGAATCCATCTTTGATCATTGATCTTGATAATTTGTGATTCTGTAAAGGTCCAGTCACACATAACGAGATCATTACTACGTCACAGTTTCCGGATCGTTGTTAAGTCGTTGGTGAGCTCGTTGGTGAGATGTCACACAGTCATTTTCCCGACGACTTTAGTAACGATGCAGCGACTTGTATAACGATCTCGTTGGTCGTTGGGACCCTGTCACACAGCAGCTATGTAACGATTCCAATCTCGAATAGGGGCGTAGTGTTTGATGCTGTAAGCCACGTAGGCGCGCATATGCGTCGCCTTTTCCACACCCCTCCGCTCCGAATGGTGCACAATACTGCGTTCTGATTGGGCGGCCGGCCTAGAAGGCAACTTTGTATCGCTTCATCCTTTGTCCCTTTTTGAGCCTTGCTTTGAGGATTGAGCCTGCGGCTCCACCCAGATTCATTCGCACTTTGTTCCCGGTTGCTTGCTTGCTTTTCGGATTGAATCTCCATCTGCACCCGGATTCATCCCTCCTTCCATCCCATCCCACAGTTAGGGGTACTTTGCACGCTGCGACATCGCAAGCCGATGCTGCGATGCCGAGCGCGATAGTCCCCGCCCCCGTCGCAGCTGCGATATCCTTGTGATAGCTGCCGTAGCGAACATTATCGCTACGGCAGCTTCACATGGACTCACCTGTCCTGGGACGTCGCTCTGGTCGGCGACCCGCCTCCTTATTAAGGGGGCGGGTCGTGCGACGTCACACGGCCAATAGGAGCGGAGGGGCGGAGATGAGCAGGATGTAAACATCCCGCCCACCTTCTCCCTTCCGCATATCCTACGGGAGACACGGTGACGCCGGTAGGAGATGTTCCTCGCTCCTGCGGCTTCACACACAGCGATGTGTGCTGCTGCTGGAGCGAGGAACAACAACGGACCATCACGTCAGCGTAATTATGGATTACGCCGACGCTACACCGATGATATGATTAAGACGCTTTTGCGCTCGTTAATCATATCATCTAGGCTTTACACACTACGATGTCGCCTGCGATGCCGGATATGCGTCACTTTCAATTTGACCCCACCGACATCGCACCTGCGATGTCGTAGTGTGCAAAGTACCCCTAAGTGTTTGCTTACTGTTCTCAGCGCCAACCAATCGGTGCAGAGGGGGCGCGGAAAAAGTGACGCAACTACACGCCTATGTGTCACACTTTAAGCTCTCATCTAGGTAGTTAACGAGATTGTTGGTAGGTGTCAAACATACAGATCCATCCTGCCCAGAAGGACTCCAACGAGCCAAAAATGTCCCAGGACATTCAGCAACGACCAACGATCTCACAGCAGTGTGCGGATCGTTGGTACGTGTCAAACATAACGAGATCGCTGGTGAAGTCGTTTCATCACAGAAACTGTGACGTAGCAACGATCTCGTTATGTGTGAAGTGGCCTTAAGTATCACCGATATCAGCAATACGATCAGTAGGTGACGTTCATAGAGATAGTTACAATAATCATTCCTTGAGGAATGACTCAAATTAATCATCAATGGTAATAAATATTGTTCTACTACATGTAATAAAAAAATCTAAAATTGAAACCGTGCCAAAAATTCAAAGCACAATTCCTTCAATGAATATCAATAGCTTGGGTGTTAATTAAAAAGTGGCGCTTCAACCCGTTACCA
Source organism: Anomaloglossus baeobatrachus (assembly GCF_048569485.1). NCBI lineage: Eukaryota > Metazoa > Chordata > Amphibia > Anura > Aromobatidae > Anomaloglossus > Anomaloglossus baeobatrachus. The sequence continues at coordinate 453,255,674 of NC_134356.1, forward strand.
TCACATTTCCTTTACAGCACCGATCTGGTGTAATGCTAAATACAGATCTACTATGGCTGGATGTGAAGGAAGGGTAGCGAGCCCCTGGGTGAATCCACTGACAGCCATCGCCCTCCTCCTGACAGCAAAGCTAGTGTTATATAGGTCACACTACAGAGATGAAAGTAATGAAAGCCTCCCCATCTGATCACAGTGTATAGCGGTGGTGATCAACCACAGGCAAAATATACACACGCAACAGGAAAAGATAGTACATTAACAAAGGGAGTGATGACATGCACTGATTACAGCCGGCCTCTGCTGACACTGCAAGCAGCTGATTGGGGGGCTGCCGGCTGTCAGACCACCTCTGATCTCATATAGATGACGTACTGTGCACAGGGGGTCATCAATAACAGATCAGGGGGTCCGATGGCCGGCAGTCCCAACAATCAGCTTGCAGTGTCAGCAGAGGCCGGATGTAATCAGTGCAGGTCATCACTCCCTTTATTAAAGGTTATAACCTATTTATTTTAATTCACGCAGAGACCATTGGTGTAATGATATCTCCCAGTGGATTTTAGCCATAACGTATCTGTACTGAATCTCCACGAACCACTTTGTAGCTATATGTTTGATATCTGTCAAGAAACCCAAGAACCTGGGATAAAGATTCCACTTTAGGCTACAAATAATGTTTTTAAAAATATATTACAAAAGCTGCTGCAGCACATTGCACAAGAATCCCCAATGCATAATGATCCTCCAAAAATCTGTGACTATTAGGCTATGTGCGCACTAGAAATGTGAAGTTTCTCAAGAAAATTTCTTGAGAAACTTCTGCCAGTGAAAGATTTCCGGACCTGCGGAAAAAATCCGCACCAAATCCGCATGCGTTTTTGCCGCGGATTTGCCGCGGATTTGCCGCGAATTTGCCGCGAATTTGCCGCGAATTTACCGCAGGTTTGTCCCTGCAATAAATAATAAAGATAATCGATAGACAGATAATGGATAGAGGGAAAGATGGATAGATGAATAGATAGATAGATAGAGGGATAGATAGATGAATAGATAGATAGATAGAGGGATAGATAGATAGATGAATAGATAGATAGATAGATAGATAGAGGGATAGATAGATGAATAGATAGATAGATAGAGGGATAGATAGAGGGATAGATAGATAGATAGATAGATAGATAGATAGATAGATAGATAGATAGATAGATAGATAGATAGAGGGATAGATAGATAGATAGAGGGATAGATAGATAGAGGGATAGATAGATAGATAGATAGATAGATAGATAGATAGATAGATAGATAGATGAGAAAAACCTATATAATGTTCCACCTCCCTGCATTTTCTAAGCTGGCACCCTTTAGTGACTTTCATGTGGCACTTAGGCTACTTTCACACCTCCGGTTTTTGCTATGCGGCACAATCCGGCACTTTGCATGAAAATCGCAACCGGTTTTTTTTGCTGCCGGTTGCGATTTTCCTGCATAGACTTTAATTAGTGCCGCATTGTGCCGCATGGCCTTGCGTTCCGTCCGTTTTTTGCCGCATGCGGCAGATGTAGCCGATGCGGCGGCCGGATGGAACGTTGCCTGGCACGTTTTTCGTGCGGCAAAAAAAACCGCATCGCGCCGCATTCGGCCGATGCGGCACATTTTTCAATACATGCCTATGGCGGCCGGATGCGGCAATAACCGCATCCGGCCGCCGCATGCGGTTTTTGCCACTGCGCATGCTCAGTAGCATGCCGCAAGCGGCAAAAACCGGACTGGCCGCAAAGGAAAAACCTATGCAAAGGATGCGGTGTTTTCACCGCATCCGTTGCATAGCTTGCACAGCCGGATTGAGCCGCAGAGCTCAAGGCGGATGTGTGAAAGTAGCCTAAAGGGTGCTTAGCCTTGTATTTAGCCATAAAATAAATAAATAATTAAAAAAAAATGACGTGAGGTCCCCCCATTTTTTGTAGCCAGCTAGGGTAAAGCAGACGGCTGCAGCCTGCAGACCACCGCTGGCAGCTTCACCTTGGCTGATAATCCAAAACAGTGGGCACCCCACGCTGTTATTTTAAATTATATAAATAATTTAAAACAAAAAACGTGGGGTCCCCCCCATATTGGATCACCAGCCAAGGTAAAGCGGACAGCTGGGGTCTGATATTCTCAGACTAGGGAGGTCCACTGTTATTGGACACTCCCCAGCCTAAAAATAGCAGGCCGCAGCCGCCCCAGAAGTGGCGCATCCATTAGACGTGCCAATCCTGGCGCTTTGCCCCAGCTCATCCCGCGCCCTGGTGCGTTGGCAAACGGGGTAATATATGGGGTTGATGCCAGATGTGTAATGTCACCTGGCATCAAGCCCTGGGGTTGGTGAGGTCAGGCGTCTATCAGATACCCGACATCACCAACCCAGTCAGTAATAATTAAAAAATAGACAACAAAAAAAGTTTTATTTGAAAAAACACTCCCCAAAACATTCCCTCTTTAACCAATTTATTGAAAAGAGCACAATCAATTCCATGTCCGGCGTAATCCAATAAGGGGGGGGGGGGCACGGCGATCCATACCATAGTCGCTGTCCCAGTCAATGAAAAACAGAATGTTCCCCATTGGCTGGGAGAGCTGTGCAGTGACCTGAGCTAACATCAATAGGTCAGCTCAGGTCACTGCAGGGGATGACGAGCGCTGCCATCAGGAGCATAGTTGAGATCATTACCTTCTGTGATCATCTCCTGTACTGCTGACGTCAGCGCTGTCACTGACTTATCGCGAGAGCCCGTGACGTCACCGCTAGTGACAGTCTCGGGCCGCTCGAGAGTCGGCCCTAGACAGCAGTGACAGCGCTGACGTCAGGAGGCAGGAGATCGTCACAGCAGGTAATGATCTCACCTCCTGACAGCAGCGATCGTCATCCCCGCGGCTCCCAGCACTGCAGGATGTCCGTGTCTGCCTGCGCTGCAGCGTGACAGGCTGCTGACACTGCGGGCAGACACTGACACCCTGCAGTGCTGGGAGCCGCGAGGCCGGAGCAGGACACACACTGCACGGGCACCTGGAGGTCGCACGGAAGCGCTTCTGTGCGGCGTCCAGGGAGTGTGACGTGTGTTTCCTCTGCTCCTCTTCCTGGCATAATGACATCGCTTCCTGCAAAACCGCAGGCAGCGATGGGCATTCCCGCAGGTAAATCGCGGCTATTCCGGTGGTATACCGCACATCATTGCTACCTGCGGAATACCCCCGGAATACCGCAGGTACCTGCGGAAATTAATGGACATGCACATTTTCTCAAGAAAGTTTCTCGAGAAAATTTTCTCAAGAAATTTTCTTGAGAAAAATCCGCACAGTGCGCACAGCTATTTTTTTTTCTCATTGAATTTCATGGGAAATGTCTGCACAAAGATTGCAGACATTTCTCAAGAAATTTCCGGGGCAAATCCGCGGGTAAATCCGCGGGAAAAACGGTCTAGTGCGCACATAGCCTTAAAGGGAACCTGCCAGGTGCAATATGCACCCAGAACCTCGAGCAGTTCTGGGTGCATATCAGTGATTCCTGCCTAAAGCTGGTGTCACACACAGCGACAACGACAACGACGTCGCTGCTACGTCACCATTTTCTGTGACGTTGCAGCGACGTCCCGTCGCTGTCGCTGTGTGTGACATCCAGCAACGACCTGGCCCCTGCTGTGAGGTCGCCGGTCGTTGCTGAATGTCCAGCTTCATTTTTTGGTCGTCACTCTCCCGCTGTGACACACACATCGCTGTGTGTGACAGCGAGAGAGCGACGAAATGAAGGGAGCAGGAGCCGGCGTCTGGCAGCTGCGGTAAGCTGTAACCAGCGTAAACATCGGGTAACCAAGGGAAGACCTTTCCCTGGTTACCCGATGTTTACGCTGGTTACCAGCCTCCGCTCTTGCTGCCAGTGCCGGCTCCTGCACTGTGACATGTGGCTGCAGTACACATCAGGTAACTAACCCGATGTATACTGTAGCAAGGAGAGCAAGGAGCCAGCGCTAAGCAGTGCGCGCGGCTCCCTGCTCTCTGAACTGTGACATGTAGCTGCAGCACACATCGGGTTAATTAACCCGATGTGTACTGTAGGAGAGCAAGGAGCCAGCGCTAAGCGCGGTTCCCTGCTCTCTGAACATGTAGCACAGCGACGTTATGATCGCTGCTTCTGCTGTGTTTGACAGCTAAGCAGCGATCATAACAGCGACTTACAAGGTCGCTGTTACGTCACCGAAAATGGTGACGCAACAGCGACGTCGTTGTCGCTGTCGTTTAGTGTGAACCCAGCTTAACCGTTCCTGTATACACTAGCATAGATAAAGAGATCTTTACAAAGTGTTTCTAGAGATCTTTTATCGTATGCTAATGAGCACGGGGACTAGTCGCAAGGGTGTTTTTGTTCCCTTGGCTAGCCGACCCACATAGCATGGTAGCGCTCCCCTGTGGGTGTACTAATATGCTAATGAATACACAGCGACATACCTCACTGTTCATGGTGGCCGGTGGAGGATGGATGCGTTCTGCGCATGATCTGGATTACCCTAGGCTTCCGATCATGTGCACTAAACTGATTCCAGGTGTAAGCTTCCTGGCTTCAGTGAGGTACAGTGCACATGAGCGGAAGTGCTGAGGACGCATCCATCCTCCGCCGTCCGCCGTGAAGAGTGAGGTACGTGTGTGTCGCTGCGCATTCATTAGCTTGTTAGTACGCCCACAGGGGTATGCTACCATGCTATGTGGGCCGGCTAGCTAAGGGAACGAACACCCTCGGGCCTAGTCCCCGCACTCATTAGCATGAGATATAAGATCTTTAGAAATACTTTTTCTAAAGATCTCTTTATCTATGCTAGTGTATACAGAGACGGTTAGGCAGGGATTAGCAATATACACACAGGACTGCTCGTGGCTCTGGGTGCATATTGCACCTGACAGGTTCCCTTTAAATACTACATATTCCTAGTACTACAAAAGCTCATCCTCACTCCAAGCGTCACCATCCTCAGTGGCCTGGAAGCCAAGCACACATACAGGGAAATCATTTTGTTTTTCGTCGGGATGTCGAGGCCATCTCATCAAGGACATTCCTATGGAGAATCTTTACGGGGTTGTTCCCTTTCGATAAAGGTTTTCCTCTAGCTGCAGGTTCTAAAAAACAATTAAAAAAAAAAAAAAAAACACGCGCTGTACTAATTTTCTGCAGGTCCACCAGCGAGTTTCCACCGCTGCCCCCAGTGTCTGGTATTTGCAATGGCGCTACCATCACCTGACAACACTACAGCCAATCAGTGACCTCAGCGGCTCTGCCAATGTAGACAGAACGTGCAGCTCTGAGCTGTGTAGATCACTAATTAGCTGCAGCGGTGTAGACACAACATCGGTACTGCAGGCTATGCCAGACATCCAGAGCAGCGGAGACTAACAGGTGGGCCTGGGGAAGGGGAGTACATTGCAACATCATTGTAAATTAAAAAATGCAGCTGGGGTAGAAACTTGTAATAAAAATAAATAACTAAAATAAAGTACATTTAAATATTACAAATTTTACTAAATAACTTTACAGAGGGCTGCCCTCACCCGATGTCTGTCAGGGCTCTGCCCTCACCCGATGTCTGTCAGGACGCTGCCCTCACCCGATGTCTGTCAGGACGCTGCCCTCACCCGATGTCTGTCAGGACGCTGCCCTCACCCGATGTCTGTCAGGACGCTGCCCTCACCCGATGTCTGTCAGGACGCTGCCCTCACCCGATGTCTCTCCAGAAGACGTATTTACGCAGGACGTCCTAATATGTGGGATGGCTGAAAACTGCTGGGGGCTGACATATTTCAAATCCTGGGGCAATAACTAAATAAGGATTACCTTTTTGATAAATAAAACGTACCATATTTACCATATTATAAGACACACTCTCCCCCCCCCCCCCACCCCCCGATATGGCATACCGGGGTGGCGGCGGTGGAACGGGGTCACAGGAGACAGGGTCAGCGATACTGAGGGCTCAGAGGAGGGGGTGTCACTGCAATGGAGTGGCTCAGGAGGGTCACAGGATGGAGGGTCGGTGATACTGCAGGCTCCATTGATCTCTCGGCGGTCTCCATTGAACTGTCGGCGGCTGACGCGATGAACGTCAAGAAAACGGCTGCGGATGCCAATCTGCAAACGCACCATTTTCCTGAAGTCTATCGTGCCAACCGCCAGCAGTTCAATGGCGCTTGCCGCCGCAACACCCCAGAGCCTGCAGTATCAATGACCCACCATCCACTGATGCTTCTTCTGAGCCGTGACACCCTCTCCTCCGAGCCCGCAGCATTGCCATCCTTATCCCCTGTGACCCTCCTGACTCGCTCCACCACCGCCGCTCCCCCTGGTGAGTTAATATAAGATGCACTAGCATTATAAGACGGACCCTCATTTTAACATTAAAAATTATTTTTTCCTATTTTCCTCCTCTAAATTTGGGGTGCGTCTTAACCCAGTGCGTTTTATAAAACAAACAATATGCCATTTAGCAAAATTGGTCATATTTAAATGTACTTTACGTGTTATTTATTTTTATGACATTTCTTGGAGTACCCCTTTAATTGAAAGAGAGCAACCCATTTAACCGTTCAACTTAGGAATGTACATTCAAAGGGTTTTTCTCAAAATCAGTTGTTCCCTATCCATCGGGATCTTGCATACAGAGGTATAATACATACACAACTTCTGCGCCAATCATTGTCAAAGACACTGAGGGAAATGGAGTTTGTATACTTGCTTTATCCATCAGTCCCATAGACAATGAATGGAGCAGAACCCATTGAAGGTTGGGTTCTGCAGGGCCCAGCAGTCAGACTTCTCCCCAGGTATAAAATTTTGGTAAAACCCCTTGAACGCTCACAGTCTATACAGTGCCTGGTATTCGTTTCTCCTATAAAATAGTGATCAGGTAGATAGATATTACGTTAGCAAACCATCCAGGCAGTACTCGCACATCGTAACAATGTGAATGTGTTTGTTGACTGTGCATTTTTTAAATAAAAAAAAAAAATCTCTATAGTCTAAAATGTCAGCAATATTTGTGGGTTAACATGCAATTTTGCCACATGGAACATTATCCTACTATGTAGCTCCTTTTTTGCAGATCACATGATGAATGGCTACATGAGGACAAGTAGAGAGAAAGTCGTCTTTGTCGCATATGGTACAGAATTAAATGTCAGTAATAATATATTGCATCCTCACACTCACCATTTCAGCCTTGACCTTCTTCAGTCCTCGATTATCCAGTTCAGGATCATCATTTTCGGATTTTATAACATTCAATGCATTCCCACTGTCCGTTGCCATTCCCCCACCCATCTGTTCTACTGAAGTTCCCATAGTTTCCTGCACAGAGTTTCCACGGCCTCCAACTCCAGGGGGCGGCTGGAGAATGCCAATGGGCTCCTTGTCCACACTTGCCCCAGGTACCTCACTCTTGTCCTTCTTGGCCTTTCCGCTTTCTTTTTTAGAGCTAGATGAGCTGCGGGCTGCCTTACTGGATTTCTCTCCTCCCTTGGAAGGAGCTGCTGCCGAGGAGGGGACTCCAGAGTTTCCCCCGTTATCTGCAGAACGTCCTGACACTTCTTTTTTGTTTGCTTCTCCAGATGGGAAAAGTCCAGTGGAGGTCTGACTACTCCTGCCTCCATCCTTGCTACTTTTACTCCTCTTTGATTTGGATTTCGACTCTTTAGTTTGACCACTAGGTACAGGTGTCACAAACTTTATGTTATCGGGGAGCGTGGCCACAGCGTTGGGGGCTGGAAGGCCCACCTCTTTAGATCCTGACATCTCAAGTTTCTGCTGGTCCTTCTCTAGATCCGCATCCAAGTCAATAATCAGATTGCCCACTCCAATGTCCCATTCATCACCGCTATCGTAGGTCTCCACGGGATTTGTGTCCAGACCTTTCCCTCCTGGTGCGCCACTGCTCAAGGACATCTTAAGTGTCCGCACCCTCCTGAGGCCTTAGGTTTTTCCAGGTCGGGGATGCCGTGTCAGCCTCTCTACTCTCCAGCCTGGATCGGGTGTTTTAGCCAAATAAAGGAACAGATGTACAAAAGTTTGAGGTTATAGAATCACACTGGATCTTTGAAGAGACGGCATTCTAACTGCAAATCAAAGAAAAAAGTGTCACTAAGAGGCATTCATACCGCATACAATGCAGAAAATGTATTCATAAGGCACAATATAAAGACAATAAAGTTACATAATTGCACAAAGAACATTTGCTAAAACATAAGCTTTAACATAACTAACATGGATACATACACACAAAAAACCTGTTGGCTTTTTCTAGCTGTTGGGGAAGTTTCTTCTTTTGTTAAAGGGCCATTGTCATATTATAAAACAAGCTTATTGCTAGGATAGGCCATCACTCGGGGATCAGTGAGTCCGAACACAGCGTCCCCCAATGATCAGGAGAATGAAGGGTGAGGCTTATCCACTAAATAAAGAATGTAAAGTATGTCTTAATCTTTAGCCAGTAGTGTGGTGATTATTTAGTGTTTTTCTAGTGAACACACCAACCAAGCTTTAAAGCGGCGCTGTCACCAGATTTCACAATACAAAGTAGCATCATTATTAATTAGATCTGTTAGGCCCGGTGTACTTATTTTACAAATCCTTGTCAGAATAGCCATAAAATCATCTTTCAAAGTTCCAGTCAATCTCTAACCAATTAGCCCGACTGCCAGCTCCTCAGCGTCCCTCCTCCCTCCTGTGATCTCACACTGCTCAGTACAAGCTGCATCGGTCAGTCAGGGTGGGCGGGCAGAGACTGAATACACGTCAACTAAGGAGTCATTTGTTTATATAGCTGGACTCAAAATGCTAAGTTCAGCATTAGGATTAAAGAGCCATTTAGGCTAAGTTCACACAGGGCTCTTTTTGGTAAGTTTTTGCTGCGTTTTTTTAGCTGCAGATTTGCCTTGGATTTATGCAAATCCATGCTAATAAAAAAGCTGCTTTTTACAGTACCAGCAAAGTCTGAGATTTCTGACATCTCATTTACACACACACAAACACATTAGGTTTTTTTTCTGACTGTTTTGTCAAATACCTGTGTTTTTGGTCAGGTTTTTAAAGAATGAGCATGTCAATTCTTTGCTGCAGATTTGCGGCGTTTTTTCATTCATACAACCCATTTTGTAGAAAGAAAAGCAGCAAATCCGCACCAAATGTGCCGCAAAAACGCCACTAAAAAACGCATGAAAAACACAGATGACTCAAAGGAGATTTCCTGCCACAAGATCAGGTTTTGGTCAGGAAAAATAAACTTACCAAAAAAGCCCTGTGTGAACATAGCCTTCTTCTTAAATGGATTTTGACAGTAAATACAACAGTCTCATTAGGTCCAAGACATCTATTTAAAAATGTATACAGTTTGTACTGTACAATAATTCTAATTAAAACAGTCGCACTAGAGACCATCGATAGGGTTAGGGCTACAGCTAAACATTTGGTTACAATAAAACTCCTGGAATGGATGTAATTCTTTTCCTATTTGTGCAGTACATGGCCGCGGACACCATTCTGTTGACAGAGCGATGATGTGCAGCAATGCAAATGAGTACTTCCAGCTGCTGGCAGCACCAGGAACAGCTGGTCAGCGGGGTACCCTGTGCCGCCCCCCACCGATCAGACATTGATGACCTACCCTAAGGATAGGTCATCAATGTTAAAGCACCAGTCCAGTGGGGGCTTTCACCGCTGGAGTGGTGCTTCTACGAGAGTTCCCTGACCGTAATGCTATGCTCACCCTCCGATGTCTTTATCTTCTATCACCCCTGCTACTGTCGGGTTCCGGTGATTTGTGACCTGCCGACAGCTGCAGTGTTTCATGGAGCGCGCAGGAGGTCAGTACTCAATGTATCTCTAGGACAGCCTTATTTTGGCCTTGTTCTGCCTCTCATAGAGGTACATTGGGAGCACGAAACGTAACTTCTGACTTGTGGCTAGCCAGAAGTTACAGTCACAAGATGGAAGCGCAGGACCGGAGCTGCGCCAATAAAGGTTGAAAACACCATAGGGGAAGTATAACGCTGGGGCAAAGGACTTATATTTAAAGAGGTGGTTCACTACTCAACCTTAGTGGTCACATTGATGTAAAGGTCATTAAGAAGGCTTTTGTCAAATACCTTGTGTAGTGAATTCTGACACTGAGCGGCGCTATTGTGGTCCGCTCATCCCCATCATGTGACCTCCCGACCTCCATGACCTATTACATCCGGTGATGTCACATCAACTTCCAGTTGACCCGACATCACTGAGGCCGGCCCCAGTCTCCGTGAATCACTGGGCTGTGGGTGGAATTTCACCGCTTATCAGTCACAGCCCAGCATCGCTCCTAGTTGCAGCACTCTGCAGCAAAGGAGATGCTGGGCTGTGATGAGCAGTGAAACTCCGCCAACAGCACTCTCAGGGAGGTTGGGACCGGCCTCGGTGACGTTGGGTCAACTGGTAGTTGACGTGACCTCACCATATCCCAGAGGTCATGGAGCCCGTGAGGTCACATGATGGGGATGAGCGGACCACAATAGCGCCGCCCAGAGGCAGAATGTACTACACAAGGTATTTGAGAAAAACCATCTTTATGTGCTTTACAGCGATGTGGCCAGTAATACAGAGTAATGGAACACCTCTTTAAAGCACCTCTCCAGAGATGGGGGGGGAAGAAATCCTCCGCTGGAGTGGTGCTTTAAATCATCAAGATACACTCTGAGGCATTATTCATATGTTCATGAACCACGTACGTTTTCTAGCTAGGATTTTCACGAGAAGAACATGTGCCTTCTAGGCTATGTGCGCACGTTGCCGATTTGGTGCAGACATTTTCTGCATCAAATCTCCACCTTCGTGCAGAGAAATGCAACAAAAAAACACTTGCGTCTTTGTGCCAAGCGTTTTTCTTAATGAAGCTAGTGAGTGGAAGGGCTAAAAAAACACACCAACAACTGACATGATACAGATTATTTTCTGCACCAAATCTACAAAGGAAAAAATAAGCAAAGTGTGCATAACACTTTAGAAATCTCAAAGAAAAACATGCAGATTTGTGCCAAAATCTGCACCAAATGAGCATAAAACATGCACTGTGTGCACACAGCCTTAAAGTTTACAGGGGAATTTACATTTTTTTTATTAGCTGTGTGTTCACAAAAAAATAAATAAATAACAGATATGTCAGTTTTCCATCAGTCACGGTTGATAATGAACCATACTAGTCTATGGATCACAGACAGCACAAGATACCACCCATGTGCTGTATGTGATCATTGCAATCAATAAGAAAATTTGCATATTATTTATTTTCTCATAGGTGACGCGGATTAAACGGTCACGAAAATTGGATCAAAGCCAGTCATGAAACTAGGACAGTGGCTGAATGTGGCCTTACCGACATACACCATGAAGAGTGTAAAGTCTACAAAAAACATAGCTTATAAGTAAATCACATAAAATATACAACATATTAATAGTTAAAGGGAATCTGTCACCAGGTTTTTGCTACCTCATCTGAGAGCAGCACAATGTAGAGACAGAGACCCTGACACCAGCGATGTGTCACTTACTGAGCTGATTGTTGTCATTTTGATAAAATCAATGTTTTCTCTGCTGCAGATCTAGTAGAGCTCATGAACACATCTCCGAAATAAAAATGGAAAAAACGCAATAAAAAAGCCAAATGTAAAGAAAAGGGTATAGCTAAAACCTCGACCACCTCTTTTGTGCAAATCTTAAAGTCGGACATTGCCAAACAGTGCATACTATCTGAGCTGCCTCATGTAAATGGATTAGTTGGGGGTGGTATCTGAATCCAGTATTTTATAGATTTAGAAAAAAAAACACGATGTAAGAGCACAACGTAGAGCACAGGGTAAATGTGAAGTGATCCAAAATGTTCTGTACCCCAAAATGCAACCGATAAAAGCTTCTACTGAACCCACAAAAAAAAACAAAACCCCACTCAAGGTCTTCATCTGTTAGGAGAAATATAGGGGGCACCAACGTCACTGGTAGAAAAAAGGCTCTGGAAAAGCCCTATGGTTCCTCCATAAAAGAAATTTAGCTAAATCTGCACTCCCAAATGAAAATGTCCCCTCTCACCTGAGCCCCACAGTGTACCTAAAACACAGTTAGAATCCACACGTGTTGGCATTTCTAATGTGAGGAGAGGCCACTAAATTTGGGGTGAAGGTTTTAAGACGTTCAGGCTGGGTAAGATGGGCACTATAATTTACGGGCACTGCAATGGCAGATTTCCAATTCACTGCAACATCCATTGCTGCTTGTTTCTGGAAAACACCCATAGAGTCAAAATCATCACTACAACCGTAGATGAATTCCCATAAGGCCTAAGCCACACGGCGAGAAAATCGGTGCGAGTGGAGTGCGATAAAACATCGCATTCCCCTCGGACCAATTCTAGCCTGTGTGACAGCACACATGAGCGATTATTTTCTCAGCCCTAATCGGACCGAGAAAACAATCGCAGCATGCTGCGATTGTAATCCGAGACTCTTTCTCTCGCACCCATTCAAGTGAATGGGGCGAGAGAAAAATCGCACTGCACTCGCGGTACACCGGTGTACCGTGCGTGCAGAGCGAGAATGTCTATAGCCGGCTACACAGGCGAGAGGGAGAGAAATCCCTCCCTCCCCTCCTGAGAGCCGGCCCGCCCCCCGCAGCTGAGGTCTGCTCGCACGAACGGACCTCAGTTGCAAGGACACAAGCATGAGACTCGGCTCTGCTGTACTGCCAGCACGAGCCGAGTCTCATGCAAGGGGATCGCAGTAGTCCCCGTGTGGCCCCGGCCTTAGGGTGTAATTCAAAATTGGGCTCACTTGAGGGTGCTGACTGCTCCTCTGGCACTTGGGGGCTCTGCACATGGAGTCCGCAAACTATTCTTGGAAAGTCTGCACTCCAAAAGTCAAACAGTGCTTCAGAGTCTCGCCGTGTGGCCAAACGGTATTGTACTGTCACATATGGAGTATTGTCAAGTTCACGAGAATTCGTGTGACAATTATGAAGTCATTTTTATCTATTTTCCTTTGTGAAAATGTAAACCCTGGGGCTAAAACAACATTTTAGTGGTAAAAATGTAATTATTATTTGTTCACTGCACAAATGGTATAAACATTTTCTGAAACATACGTGGTGTTAATATGCTCACTGAAACAGTAGGATGAGTTAATTAAATGGTGCAGTTTGTAAAATGGGGTCACTTATGGGGGTTTCTGCTATACTGACACCTCAGGGGCTCTGCCAACGTGACATGGCACCTGCAAACCATAACAAATCTGCACTCCGATATGGCGCTCCTTCCCTTCTGAGCTGTGCACAGTGCCTGAAAAGTCGTTTTCGACCTCATGTAAGTTATCGCCGTAGTCCGGTGAAATTGTGTAACAAATGTTGAGGTCCATTTTCTCCTGTTACCCTTGTGAAAATGAAAAGTTTAGGGCTAAAGCTACATTTTTGGGGGAAAAAAAAAAAAAACATTTCATTTTTACGGCCCAATATTATAAAATTCTGTGTTTTGTGACGCACAATTGGTTCAATATGCTCCCCCGTAATAAATTACTTGAGAGGTGTAGTGTTCAAAAATTGTTTCACTTGTTGGGGGAGTTTCTGCTGTTTCGGAGCCTTAGCGGCTCTCCAAATGTAACATAACATCCACAATCTATTGCAGATAATTTTACACTCCAAAAATCAAAATAGCGCTCCTTCCCTTCCAAGTGTCGCAGTGTGCCCAAATGAGTTTCTGACCACATATGGGGTAGCTCTGTGCTCAGGAGACATTTCACAACAAAAGATGTGCTCCATTTTCTCTTGTGACCCTTATGAAAATGAAAAATTGGGGGCTTAACCAACATTTTCTTGGGGAAAAAATAATTTTAAAATTTTCACCACGGTCTGATTTTTTTAAAATTCTATGAAGCAGCTGCAGGTTCAAGATGCTCAACACATCTAAATAAATTCCTCAAGGGGTACAGATTCCAAATTGGGGTTACTTGTGGGGGGTTTCCACAACAGGGGATCCACAAATGTGACATGGCGTCCACTATCTATTCCAGCCAATTTTGTGCTCCAAAAGTCAAATGGTGCCCCTTTCCTTCCAAGTTATGCCGTTCCCAAACAATAGATTTCCACCACATATGAGGAATCAGCGAACGAAAGACAAATTTCATAAGAAATTTTGGGGTCAATTTTCTCCTGTTACCCTTATGAAAATTACAAATTTGGGGCTTAAGTAACAATTTTGTGGGGAAAAAATGTGATGTTATTTTGACGGTGCAATGTTACAAAGTTCTGTGAAGCACCTGGGCTTCAAGGTGCTCACCACATATCTAGATAAAATTCCTCAAGGCTACATGCGCACGCTGCTTTTTTTCCTGCTTTTTTGGCTGCAGTTTTGTTGTCAGAACTTTCTGACATTTGACTTCCCAGCAAAGTCTATGAGAAGTCAGATTTGTCATACGCACGTTGCAGTTTATTTGTCAGCGTTTTATTTGTCAAAGGTTTGTGACAAATAAAATGCAGCATGTTCATTCTTCCTGCGTTTTTGTCAACATTTGTCACAAAAACGCAGCAAAAACGCAGGGTGTGAAAAACGCACCGAAAAGGCACCAAAAACGCACCTAAAAGTACATGCGTTTTTTTGTGACATTTCCAGGCTCTCTCTGATAAGGTGCAGTTTTGGCTGCATTTTGGCTGCAGTTTGTGAACACAAAAAGATGCAGCGTGCACATGTAGCCTATAGGGTATAGTTTCCTAAAGGGAGGTCAGTTGTAGACACATCAAGGGCTCTCAACAAATTCTATGTTCCAAAAGTCAAATGGTGCTCCTTCCCTTCTGCACCATGCCGTGCACCCAAACAGTAGTTTTCCACCAAATATGGGGTATCCCTGTACTCAGGAGAAATTGTACAACTAATTGTATAGTCCATTTTCTCCTGTAACCTTTGCGAAAATGCAAAATTAAGGCCTAAAGCAATATTTTTGTGAGGTAAAGTGTTTATTTTTTCCTTCCACATTGTTTAAGTTCCTGTAAAACACCTAAAGTGTTAATAAACTTCTTAAAGGGAACCTGTCATCAGAAATTTAGCTATAAAGCTAAAAGTTCCCCCCTCTGCAGCTCCTGGGATGCATTCTAGGAAGCTTCCTATAGTTCTTGTGGCCCCTTTTATACCAAAATAAACACTTTGTAAACTGGTACCTTTTCTTATGCAAATTTCTTAAATCTTCCATGGGGGCGGGCTGCCTGGGGTCCATTGCTGTCCTCCTGCCGATTTACGCCGCCCCTGAACGCTGAATTTCAAAGCTCAGGACGCCGCCCCTGGGTGCCCGTGGTCCCGCGCATGCGCTGTTCCACTGTAGCGGTGCCGTGCACTGTGTGACCGCTGGTGACGCTTTGCGCGGGCACGAGGTTATGGGCGGCGCTGTGAGTGTCATCAGCAAGTGCCGCCCATAACCTCGTGACCGCACTTTCCCCTATTACTCCAGCGTTATGTGCAAGCGCTCGCTGGCCAGATGACCGGACGTCACCTCTTTCCCATCCTGCTCAGCAGGATGTGACGTCCGGTCATCTGGCCAGCGAGCGCTTGCGCATAACGCTGGAGTAATAGGGGAAAGTGCGGTCACGAGGTTATGGGCGGCACTTGCTGATGACACTCACAGCGCCGCCCATAACCTCGTGCCCGCGCAAAGCGTCACCAGCGGTCACACGTGCACACAGTGCACGGCACCGCTACAGTGGAACAGCGCATGCGCGGGACCACGGGCACCCAGGGGCGGCGTCCTGAGGTTTGAAATTCAGCGTTTGGGGGCGGCGTAAATCGGCAGGAGGACAGCAACGGACCCCAGGCAGCCTGCCCCCATGGAAGACTTACGAAATTTGCATAAGAAAAAGGTACAAGTTTACAAAGTGTTTAT
The DNA here is from genome assembly GCF_048569485.1 of Anomaloglossus baeobatrachus. Taxonomy (NCBI): domain Eukaryota; kingdom Metazoa; phylum Chordata; class Amphibia; order Anura; family Aromobatidae; genus Anomaloglossus; species Anomaloglossus baeobatrachus. The sequence goes on from NC_134356.1 coordinate 453,271,625, forward strand.
TTTGGTATAAAAGGGGCCACAAGAACTTTAGGAAGCTTCCTAGAATGCAGCCCAGGAGCTGCAGAGGGGGGAACTTTTAGCTTTATAGCTAAATTTCTGATGACAGGTTCACTTTAAGGCCCTGTGCGCACACTGAGTTTTTTGCCGCGGTTTTGGCTGCAGAAAAAATGCAGTTTTGTTCATACTCTTTCTGCAGTCCTTCTCCAGCAAAATCTCTGGGAAAACCAAAATGCTGGGAGCACACTGTTTTTTTCCCTATAGGTTTTGCTGAAGAATTTCTGCAGCAATAAAAGAAGTAGCATGTCACTTCTTTTCCGCAGGTGCCTGCGGTTTTTGACATAGATAATGTTAAAAACCTGTAGGGACTAACCCGCGGCAAAACTGTGGGTGCGTTATTACCGTGGTTTTTGCTACGGGTGCGGTATTCTGCCAGAGGGTGCGGATTTTTCTTAAGAAAAAGTTATTTCCCAGTGAGCACAGGGCCTTAACACCAGAACTACTGAGGTAGTCATTTTGACTACTTTGCACTATGTATTTCTATATAGGTGTCACGAGTCCAGTAGTTCTAGTGTTAATGTGGTTTTGAGCTGTTTATGGGGCTCAGATCGACAAACAAGTCACTTTTGGGTATTTTCTGTCACATAGGACTCTCAAAGTCACTTGAAATGTGATGTAGTCCCTAAAAAAAAATAAAAAAAAAAAAATCTTTTTAAATTTTGTTGGAATGAGGAGAAATTGCTGATGAACTTTTAAGCCTTCTAACAAAAAGAAAATTGTGTTTCAAACTGGTGCTGATGTAAAATAGACACGTGGCAAATGTTATTTATTAACTATTGTGTGGTATAACTATCCGGTTTAAGGGCAGAAAAATTCAATAGTTTGAAAACTGAAGTTAAAAAAAAAACAAAACCTAAATTTTCAGAAATAAACATATATAATATTGAGCAACATTTACCACTAAAGGGGGCTTTACACGCTACGACATCGCTAATGCGAACTCGTTGGGGTCACGGAATTGGTGACGCACATCCGGCCGCATTAGCGATGCCGTTGCGTGTGACACCGATGAGCGATTTTGCATCGTTGCAAAAACCGCTCATCGGTGACATGGGGGTCCATTCTCGATTATCGTTACTGCAGTAGTAACGAGGTTGTTCTTCGTTCCTGCGGCAGCACACATCGCTCCGTGTGACACAGCAGGAACGAGGAAGCTCTCCTTACCTGCCTCCCGGCCACAATGCAGAAGGAAGCAGGTGGGCAGCATGTTACGTCCCGCTCATCTCTGCCCCTCCGCTTCTATTGGGCGGCCGCTCAGTGACGTCGCTGTGATGCCGCACGGACCTCCCCCTTAGAAAGGAGGCGGTTCGCCAGTCACAGCGACGTCGCCGGGCAGGTATGTGTGACAGGCCTGGGCGATGTTGTGCGGCACGGGCAGCGATTTGCCCGTGTCGCGCAACAGATGGGGGCGGGTACCCACACTAGCGATATCGGGACCGATATCGCAGTGTGTAAAGCCCGCTTTAGGCTAGGTTCACATTTCCGTTGTTTTGCATCAGTCACATGCGTTGCTTGACGCATGTGACTGATGCGTTGTACAACGGATGACAAAGAACAGAAATCATTGTCGAACTCCGCTGTGTGCGGGGGGCGGAGCGCGAGGGGGGCCGTGGCGCTGAGGACGTCAGTGCCGCGGGGACTGCAGGGCTGTGGACAAGTCAGTGTGTGTGTGTGTGTGTGTGTGTGTGTATATATATATATGAGTGTGTGTGTACACATGCGGAGTGCGGGAGGGGGCGGAGCCGAGTGGTGAAGTATCGGCCTCCTTGCACATGTATCCAGGGTAAATATCCGGTAACTAAAAGCAAAGCACTTTTTGCTTGGTTAACCGATATTTATCTCGGATACCAGCGTACACCGCTTAGCGCTGGCTCCCTGCACACGTAACCAGTGTAAATATCGGGTAACTAACCAAAGCGCATTGCTTGGTTACCTGATGTGTATCCTGGTTACGGGTGCAGGGAGCCAGAGAGAGCATGCACAGCGAAATCCTACGGATTGCGCTGCTCAAAAAACGTTACAGGCTGCGTTGCTCCCGCCCGGTGGTCAGTTAAAAAACGACTGACCGCGACGCAGCGGATGCAACGCAGCATCATCAGTCGCAATCCGTCACTAATAGAAGTCTATGGGGAAAAACTGGATTCCTGCAAAATATTTTGCAGGATACCGTAATTCCTCAAGGCGACAGATTGTGACTGATGCAAAACAACAGAAGTGTGAACCTAGCCTAACATGAAGTACAGGAGTTCACGGAAATACAATCTCAGAATATCTGGGGTATGATTAAGCATTCCAGAGTTATTACATCAAAGTGACGGAGTCAGATTTGAAAAATGAGGCTCGGTCATTAACCCCTTCACGACCTTGGACGGATCTATCCGTCCAGGATCGTGTCCCGTTAAGCCCCGCCCCCTGCCGCGGGCAGGCGGCGTGGATCGGCACACATATCAGCTGTTTTCAACAGCTGACATGTGTGCCTGCTAGCCGCGGGTGGAATCGCTTCCACCCGCGGCCATTAACCCCTTAAATCTTGCTGCCAAAGTCTGGCAGCAAGATTTAAATGCGCGCGGCCATGTTTGTTACTCACCACCGCCCCCACCGGAAGTCACGTGTGTTATCACGTGACTATCGGTGGTTGCCATCGTAGCACAGGGTCATGTGATGACGCTTGCTGCTACGATGTTTCACTTTCATTTTCCCTCGGCCGAGAGCAGAGGGAAAACCAAAGTGACTGAATCTGCTGATTACAGCGGTATAGCTGTGATCAGCAGATAGCGATCAGCAATCGGATTGCTGATTGCTATAGCCCCCTAGGGGGACTAGTAAAATAAAAAAAAAAAAGTTTTAAAAACTAAAAAAAAAAAAAAAAAAAAAAAACCTAAAAGTTCAAATCACCCCCCTTTCCCCCCATTGAAAATTAAAGGGTTAAAAAATAAATAAATATACACATATTTGGCATCGCCGCGTTCAGAAATGCCCGATCTATCAAAATATAAAATCAATTAATCTGATTGGTAAACGGCGTAGTCACAAAAAAATTCCAAACGCCAAAATTACGTTTTTTGGTCGCCGCATGTTTTACGCAAAATGCAATAACAGGCGATCAAAACGTAGCATCTGCGCAAATATGGTACCATTATAAACGTCAGCTCGAGACGCAAAAAATAAGCCATCACTGAGCCATAGATCCTTAAAAATAAGAACGCTACGTGTTTCGGAAAATGGCGCAAAACGTGCGCCACTTTTATTGGACAAACTTGTGAATTTTTTTTGACCCCTTAGATACAAGTAAACCTATACATGTTTGGTGTCTACAAACTCGCACCGACCTGAGGCATCACATAGATACCTCAGTTTTACCATATAGTGAACACAGTGAATAAAATATCTCAAAAACTATTGTACGATCACACTTTTTTTGCAATTTTTCCGCACTTGGAATTTTTTTGCCGTTTTCCAGTACACTATATGGTAAAACTTATGGTTTCATTTAAAAGTACAACTCGTCCCGCAAAAAACAAGCCCTCATATGGCAAGATTGATGGAAAAATAAAAATGTTATGCCTCTCAGAAGAAGGGGAGCAAAAAACAAAAACGCAAAAACGGAAAGTGCCCGGGGGCTGAAGGGGTTAAAGGGAACCAATCACCAGGATTTTCGTATATAACCTAAAGCCAGTGCTATACTGGCACTATTAGGCTGAATCTCTACATACCTGTAGTATTCAGCTCGGATGTTTAGGTTTTGAAACCCAAGAAAGTAAAATGTATCATATCGTCAGCTTCTTGAGTGACAGCAGCTGAGGATCAGATAATATCTGGGGGAGGGTATTCAGAGTTATACAATCTATTCCCTTTTTCCCTTGCAGGTCATGTGCTGAGGTCATACCCATGTGACCAGAAGGGGCGGGGCCTTCTAATCACATGGACATGACCTTACACAAATGAATCGATCGTATATTAGTTATGTTAATTCTAACAAGGGGAGGGGATAACTATAAATAACCCCCCCCAGCTATTATCTGATGCTCAGCTGCTGTCACTCAAGACTCTGCCGATTTTATAAACTTTACTTTCTTGGGTTTCAATACCTAAAAATCCTAGCTGACCACTACAGGTATGTAGAGAATCAGCCTGATAGTGCCAGTATAGCACTGGCTTTAGGTTATATACAAAAATCCTGGTGATTGGTTCCCTTTAACATACAAAGTGGGTTGGTCCTTAAGGGGTTAAAGGAGTTTGAGACTCATAGAGGAATGTTTTAAGGCAATCATCATGCATCATGTGCCACATCAACTACCAGGGCCAGACTGACCATTGACCAAATCTGGCAAATGCCATATAGGCCCGGGCAGGCCATGAGATGCATTAATTGCGACACTTAACAGTATCGGTGTCCAAAGGCCCGGTACTGTTAAACGGAACCTGGCTGTCACCAGATTTGGCAACTTTAAGCTGCAACCAACACCACTGAGGTCTTATATACAGCATTAAAGAATGCTGTATATAAGAGCCCAGGCCCCTCTGTATAACATAAAAAACACTTTTATAATACTCCCCTAGGTGGGGCGGTCCGATGGGTGTCGCTCCTCTCTGGTCTAGCGCCTTCTCCCTGCTGCAATCTCCATCCTCCTTCTATCCAGCCCAGGCCAGCTTTGTGGTCCTGCTCAGGCTTCCTTGATCTGCCCTGCTGAGGGCAGCTCAGAGTACTGTAATTCGCAGACGCAAGGAAAGGTTAAAGCCCACCCGTGCATGCGCACTACAATACTTTGATCTGCCCTGAGTAGGGAAAAATCAAAGTGCGCCTGCTCAAGACCTCAATGCTGTCCAGTGTGGATGACGTAGGCCGCATCATGCACATGGGCCTCAGAAGAAGAACGATGGCAATCGCAGCAGAGAGGAGGCGCCGGACCGGAGAGCAGCGCCACCCACCAGACTGCTCCCCTAAGTGAGTATTATAACGGTGTTTTGGTTTTTTTACGTTAATTAACGCGGCCTCAACTGTTATATACAGTATTGCTGTCTATAAGAGTTCAGTGGTGGTGGCTGCAGCTTATGCCGGAGCCACACAGAGGACGTCAGGAGGAGTGATGACATCACTACATCTGCCACCCGCACTCAACACTAGGCAAGAAAAAGGAGACAGAGGCTGCGGTGGATGGGGAATTGGAGGTATTACTATGAATATAAGTAGTATATTAAATATATTACTATGTATATTATATAAAACATGATCATTTCATTACATTTGACTCTTTAATCTTAAAATGTGATAGTTGAGAAGCATTCCTTCTTAGCACCAGCACTCGAGATGTTAATTTCAGAGCCGCCTTTGTGCCAGATGGTTACTTGCTTGTGAAAGACAACACTGAGTCTTTGACCCAGTGGCCTGAATCATACTTCCGGAAGGGTGACGAGGAGGTCACGCCAATGAAAAGACAAGGCAGACGGAGCTTGGCCCTACTTGGGCAAATGTGACCTGAGCGGTTGTGTCTCTAATTTGGTAACACTCCCTGCGGTTACATGCTGGAAACAAGACAAGTACTTCAATGACTAGATCGGAGCTTTTGGAACTCCATTCTATGTCTGAACTGGGTGCAAAAACCTAAAAAACATCACTATGGGGAGATAAGGTATGCACACCAGTGACTATGTAAGGGGAATACATGGAATAGCAGAAACTGCTGTGTGAATACTGACATGAAAAATTCAATAGCTACATGTAAGAATGAAATGTGAAAAATGGAACCTGCATTACTGCCATGAATATATGAATAAAGAGAAATTTAGCTACTGAATTGATCAATGCAATAGAGCCCCAACACTACGCCAAAGTATTTCTCTACGTTGGGGTCCCTAGCTTGTGTGTGTCCTCTCATGCAGTTAAAAAACTTACCGTGTATGGGAAGCTGAGACCCAGGCTATATATACGATGTGGATTGGCAATAGGTGTGTGTGGGGAGGGTTCCCAAACGAAAAACAACTAACAAATAAGAAATAACGTTTGGAACTCCATTCTATGTCTGAATTCATGGCAGTAATGCAGGTTCCATTTTTCACATTTCATTCTTACATGTAGCTATTGAATTTTTCATGTCAGTATTCACACAGCAGTTTCTGCTATTTCATGTATTCCCCTTACATAGTCACTGGTGTGCATACCTTATCTCCCCATAGATCGGAGCTTTGTGACCTTGGGGAAAAGCCTTCTTGGTGTCTAAAGCAACAAAATATATCATTTTCCAAAGCGCTGTTTCTTTATCAGGCATAAAGATGCCAAAAATGCCCCAGACAAGGCTGATGAACACTGTTATTGCACATGCGCTCGCTCATTCAATAATTAATATCTTTCTTAGTTGTACTTAATTGTGATATTCAAAAACATTGTTCTAAACGCCGATGATACAACATAGGTAATGAACTTAGCGGGGGAAGCATACCATATGGGGCCCACGGAACAAGGGGACCCATTTCCACCTCCAAATCAAGTGGAAGTGTATGATACTGCCCTGCATAGGGCCCATGCACTGTTCTCGCACACGGCCCCCTTGTGTCTGTGCCCGCCCCGGCTTCAACAAAGCTAAACAAAGACAAGGACGACACCACTTAACTGCCAGCCATCGTTCTGCCACAGATGACAAGTGCCAAGGTTGTTCTCCAAACACTTATTCCATTCAACCCATGTTTATTGGCTACAGTAGAGATAAAAAATAATAATGAAGCCAAAAAACAGAGACCCAAGCATTTTCCGCTTTTAATTTTATATGGTTAAAGGTCTGCCCCCTCCCCCCGTTTTATGAAATTAAAGGGGTAAATGTGGGACGAGCCATTATTATATGGTTAGCTGGGTCCCGACTCATCATGCAAATGATGGGTGCTCTTCCTTGTCTACACTATTAGTGACTGTACTAGATACGGCGGCTCTGTCCTCAGTCAGCTGATCAGCAGAAGTCAGAACCCCACCCAAAAAAAACAACAAAACATACTCACTCACAACCCCCAGGGGCACTTTAAGAGTTAATAAGGGGGCTCTCCAGCATTGGACAACTCCTTTAAGCATAAAATGTACAGTATATGAAGGCTATCTATCGCAAAAAAATCAAATGTTATGTCATCAGAAAATGTAGGTAACAAGCAAAAATCCTTCTAAACACGTTAATCACAGAAGCTGCAGCAGTGAACAAGCCTATTATGGGACGTCCCGTAATCAATAAATGCTTACCACAGGAACAAACTGAGTGCTGACGCTGGAGTACAAGCTGATCGTGAGGTTATGTTTAAAAGAAATGTGTCAGCAGGTTTTTTCCCCGTAATCAGAGAGCAGTATAATGTAGAGATAGAGACCCAGATTCCAGCGATGTGTCACTTCACTGGGATAGATGCTGTAATTTTGAAACAATCAGTTTTATCATCCGGAGGTTATCATCAGAAGACTAGTAAACTTGCTTTCATGTAGTCCTTCAAATTCATGAACACTGTACAACCTTGGCCCTAACACTGATTGACAGCTTTTAACCTTTGCACAGAGTATACTGAAAGCTACCAATCAGTGGTGTGGGTGAGGCTATACAGATCTCTGCATTCAGAGAACAGCTTGATCTCCAGCAGAGGATAGCGATTTTATCAAAACTGCAGCCATCAGTCCAGTATGTAACTTATCACTGGAATCAAAGTCACAGCCCCTACAGCATGCTGCTCTCAGAAGGAGCAAAAAAAAAAAAAAAAATGGGTAACAGATTCCCAAAAAGGACTTGTTACGACAAAGTAAAGCCCTAGTTTCATATACATAAAATGTATCCATAGTACTCCATTCATTTTATATAGATACAATGTATCCATAGTACTCCATTCATTTTATATAGATACAATGTATCCATAGTACTCCATTCATTTTATATAGATACAATGTATCCATAGTACTCCATTCATTTTATATAGATACAATGTATCCATAGTGCTCCATTCGTTTTGTATAGATAAAATGTATCCATAGTACTCCATTTGTTTCCTACAGATAAAATGTATCCATAGTACTCCATGCAATGGAATAGAACCAAGAGAATGTCCTTTCGTTTTCTAAGGCTAAGTTCACATTTCCGTTGTTTTGCATCAGTCACATGCGTCACTTGACGCATGTGACTGATGCGTTGTACAACGGATGACAAAGAACAGAATTCTTACCCGATATTTATCTTGGTTACCAGCATACACCGCTTAGCGCTGGCTCCCTGCACCCGTAGCCAGTGTAAATATCGGGTAACTAACCAAAGCACATTGCTTGGTTACCTGATGTGTATCCTGGTTACGGGTGCAGGGAGACAGAGAGAGCATGCGCAGCAAAATCCTACGGATTGCGCTGCTCAAAAAACGTTACAGGCTGTGTTGCTCCCGCCCGGCGATCAGTTAAAAAACGACTGACTGCGACGCAGCGGATGCAACGCAGCATCATCAGTCGCAATCTGTCACTAATAGAAGTCTATGGGGAAAAACTGGATTCCTGCAAAATATTTTGCAAGATACCGTAATTCCCCAAGGCGACGGATTGTGACTGATGCAAAACAACGGAAATGTGAAGTTAGGCTAACAGACCAGCAAACCATTTTTCCTGTACAGAACTTTGCTGTTGACTATACTTTTCTCTGAAGAGGTTTCCTGCAAAATCATATATAATGGAATTCTTGAGAAGCTACCATCAGAGGTATATATCGGGCAATAAGGTGATGGAAGACTCTAAGGTGATGTGAGGAGACCCTGAGAGAAGCCTACAAGAACATGTATGAAATGAAGGAGGCTATAATGTGTGACATATCAGTGACAGCAGTGTGCACTGAACAAGCCCCTGCACCGGAATATGACGGTGTTCACGTGCCCCAGCGCCGAGCCTAGTCAGTGGCCGGTACGGTCCATATCCTGATGCCACTGTGCGTAGTGATCGCATATCTGCTCTCTGATTTACTCTTGTCTTTTTATAACTGAGTGTTTTATTAAGTTTTTAGAACAGATACAGAAAAAGTACATGGATGCATAGATATGTCTCACAAGCTTGTTAGCAATAACTGTAAACCATAAATCAGTATACACATTATCCACTAATACACTGAAAACAGGGAATATGACAAGACGAACAATACAATACTAGACAGGGAAACATAAGGGAGGGGGGGATGGATTGGGGAGGGTGAGCATATCAGGCTTCAATCAAGGCCGTACTTCACTGTTATTCTTTGTTGGCCCAATAAGTGTCCCAAAGTGGCCAAACACTCTCAAAAAGATCTACTGTGTTATTTGACAGGGCAGATAAATACTCCATCCTTCTCACATCTTGGATCCGAGACTGGAGATCTGTAAGTGAGGGTGGATGGGCCAACCTCCAGTTACGGGCAATTAGACATCTAGCTGCTGTGGTCATGTGTAATAGTAACCACTTCACTCTTTTCCCCAGCTGAGCAAGTGGTATATTTAATAAATAGAATTTAGGATCCAGGGGAACCCGAAGGTTAGTTACTTTATAAATAAGAGATTGCACCAACCTCCAGAAACACTGGATATTGGGGCATACCCAGAATATGTGCGGTATGTCTCCTCCTGTGGCTCCACACCTCCAACAATTGTCAGGTATAGCTGGGTTTAGTTTATGTAGTAGTGATGGGGTGTGATACCAATACATGAGTAATTTATACTGATTTTCCTTATAGACATAGCATGAAGATGTCTTAGAGGCCGTATCCCAGATCCGCTTCCACATACACAAGGGAATGAACTCACCAAGGAAATCTTCCCATTTCCTCATATATGTATGATTTGGCTTGTCTTCTGGGCATGGGGCCATTAAAATACGATATATACCGGAGATGAGGCCTTTAGTAGAGACCCCAGCTCTGCATAATCTCTCAAAAAGTGTAGGGATAGAGACTTCTAAGGAGGTAAAAAGGGAGTGCAGCAGGTGTCTAACTTGTAAATACCGATATTGGGAATTGCCTGGGAGATTAAATTTATCAGCTATGGTGGCATAGGGGAGAAGGACTCTGGAGTGTGCGTCTACTATGTCAGCAAAGCAAAAGAGCTTCCTGTCAAACCACGTTTTAGTCGCTGTACCCTGCATACCGTCCAGCATTCTGGGATTAAAAAGAAAAGAAGTCAAGGGAGAGTGTTCAGATTTAAGTCTAAGTCCTGTTGTGTATAAATACGTGACTCTTCAGATTTTGTGTTATACCATGCCTGATGAAGAGACCTGAGTAGTCTCGAAAGCTTGCAATTATTACCATCTTTTCAGTTAGCCATTAAAAGGTATCAACCACTGAGGACTCTCTGTTCTTTTAAACAATTTTTTTATCTCTACTGGCTAACACGGTACAAAGATATATTTTACTTGTATCAGATTTAAGTGGAAACTTTTTGACACAACAGTCCCATATCCTCTTCGTGAAGGCTATAGGGCCCAGGGTATGTGGATCAGGCTTATTAGATGAGGTGCCCCAAAGGTAGGAGTTAGGGTGTATTGGGGCTAGCCATAACTTCTCTATTTCCATCCATCTAGAGAAGGCACTGCGATTAGACCATGCAGGGATGTGACGTAAGTGTGCTGCCCAGTAGTACTTAGTAATATCAGGGACCCCCAGGCCTCCTCTCAGTTTACTGTCAAATAATGTTGTTTTCTTGATTCTATGTCTCTTATGGGCCCAAACAAATTGAAGTATACTAGACTGAATGTTGCGCAATTCTTTGTATGGTACACACACCGGAAGGGTCTCAAACCGGTAAAGGAGCTTTGGCAGAACAGACATTTTGACTGCAGAGATTCTTCCAAACAGAGACAATGGGAGCTTGTTCCAATTGAGCAGGAGCCTTTTTATCTCAGTAAATAAACTAGGATAGTTCTGCTGGTACAAGAGCTTATACTGAGATGTTAATTGTATCCCCAGGTATGTCAAGGATATGTTTTTCCATTTATAGTTGTAGTTTTCCTGTAAGGAGGCGACCCGCACCTGTGGAATATTAAGAGGCAGAGCTTCCGTTTTGTTCTGATTGACCTTATACCCTGACAACCTTCCAAATTGTAGTAATAAGGAATGCAAATTCGGGAGGGTGATATGTGGTTGGGACAAGATCAATAGGACATCATCCACATATAGAGATAGCTTAAACTCCTTATCTCGTACCATTACTCCACTTATATTAGGGTCATTGCGAATAGCAGCAGCCAATGGTTCAATACACATGACAAAGAGAAGGGGGGACAAAGGGCATCCCTGACGAGTGCCGTTGAGATGTGGCATAAGGAAGCTTGACCGAAGCTGAGGGGCATGAATATAGACTTTTCAGGGCAGTAATAAATGGACCCGAAATTCCAAATTGATGCAATGTTTCGAACATGAATGGCCACCCCAGATGGTCAAACGCCTTCTCCGCATCCAAACTAAGGAGTGCTTCACTCTCTGTCTTATTAACAACCTCTACTAAGTCAATGATCTTCCTGGTGTTGTCCCCCCCTTGCCTACAAGGGACAAAACCCACCTGGTCTTTGTGTATTAGGTGAGGAAGTAGAACTGAAAGGCGTAGAGCTACCGTGTTTCCCCGAAAGTAGGACCCCCCCGAAAGTAAGGCAGGGTGGGGGTTTCGGGGGGGTCCGCCAATGTAGGGCACCCCCCGATTGTAAGGCAGGGTAGCGGGGGTGCCCGGGGAATGTAAGGCCGCCTATGGGTGGTGGTCGCGGCGTAATGTATACCTCCTCCGGTGAATGGCCCCCGCAATCTCGCCGGCCTGCGGCGCGTCCCGGGTCAACGCTCTTCCTGCTTGATGCTGATTGGCCGATCAGCCTGTTCGTCACAGGCTCCCTGCTGGCCATCAGCTCGAGCTGTGATTGGCCAGTCAGCCGGCTCGCAGCTGATTGGCCGAATCAGCCGCGACGTCACCGCCTGCAGGCTCGCTCCCATTGGTCCAGCGTCCCCGGCGTCCCCGGCAGAAGGAAAGTAACGGTAAGTTACTCTCTCTCTGTGTGTGTACGGTATGTGTATGGGGGCTGTATGTGTCAGAGTGTGTGTGTGTGTGTGTGTGTGTGTGTGTGTGTGTGTGTTTTACCGGTACGATATGTGTGTGTGTGCCGTGTGGGTCTGTACCGGTACCGTATGTGTCAGTGTGTGTGGTGGCAGAGTGGGGGGCAGAACCACTGTATGGGGAGGCTGCAGGGGGGAGGATGGGGTGGGTGGATTCCGGACTCTCAAACAATGGGGAGGCTGCAGGGGGGAGGATGGGGTGCATGCCGGACTCTCAAACAATGGGGAGGCTGCAGGGGGGAGGATGGGGTGGGTGGATTCCGGACTCTCAAACAATGGGGAGGCTGCAGGGGGGAGGATGGGGTGGGTGGATTCCGGACTCTCAAACAATGGGGAGGCTGCAGGGGGGAGGATGGGGTGCATGCCGGACTCTCAAACAATGGGGAGGCTGCAGGGGGGAGGGGGGAGGGGGAAATTGTTATTTTTTTTTTCCAATGTAAGGCCTCCCCCGAAAGTAAGGCAGGGTGGGACTTTTGGGGGTAAAATTAATGTAAGACAGGGCCTTACTTTCGGGGAAACACGGTAGTAGTTTAGTAAAGATTTTCAAATCAGCATTAAGGAGTGCTATGGGCCTATAATTGGCACATTCCATAGCATCCTTCCCAGGTTTGGGTATAAGCGTAATATATGAATGTAACATACTTGTGGGTATAGGGGAGCCCATGAGGAAGCTATTAAATAATTTAATTAAATAGGGGGTAAGTCGATCCGTAAACGCCTTGTAGTAGAAGTATGTCAGGCCGTCTGGACCCGGTGATTTTCCATTAGGAAGTAATTTAAGCACCTCTCCTACCTCTTCACACGTGATTTCTTTATTCAGTGTATTTGCAGCACTCTGAGTAAGAGTAGGCAGCTTACACTGCTCAAGAAAGGAGTGGATTAGCTCCCTCTGCTTTCCTGGGTCTGTAGGAAGAGTGCTGGGCAAAGAATACAATCTTGACAAATAATCCTGAAAAATCTTTGCAACTTTAGTGGGGTCATAGAACGTATTCCCTCCCAAATCTCTCAAGGCATAAACGGATGAGTTCCCCCTATCCTCCCTAAGTTGGCGGGCTAAAAGGGAGTGAGATTTATTTCCTTTGTCATAGTATTTATGCTTTCTATAAAGTAGCAATTTTTCTGTTATATTGACTGCTAAGTCTTTCAGTTGGGCACGAGTCTTTACTATAGCTGTAAGCGTACGTATTGATGGGTTAAGGGTCATCCTATTTTCTAAGTCTCTGAGACTTTTAAGGAGCTGATCTCTCTGATATAGTCTATCTTTTTTGATGCGGGAGCTTAATACTATGCATTGCCCCCTTATGGGCTTCCCAAACAGTAGAAAAATTGGGCACTGACCCCTCATTGTTCTCAAAGTATTCCATCAATCCTGCTTCCAGTTTGTCTCTGTAGGAAGTTCTCTTGAGGAGGGACTCATTGAGCCTCCAGTGGCAGACTCTTGTACGTTGGGTTGTCTGATCTAGGGTGAGAGTCATTGGCGCGTGGTCTGACCACGTTATTGCACCAATATCCACTTTGCTCGTCAATCTAAGGGCCTGAATGTTGCCAAAGAAGAAATCGATCCTGGTGTGTGTACCATGAGGGGGAGAGTAGAAGGTAAAGGTTTTTTCTGAGGGATGTTTAACTCGCCAATCAAATAAGGCAAACCTGCGGATCAGTCTTCGAAAGGCAGCTGTCAATTTACGTTGAGACGGGCTCGACAATTGATTGTTAATGGTCAACCTGTCTAAAGAGTCAGAGAAAATAGTGTTAAAATCTCCACCCACAATCCACACTGAGGGGGGAAGGCGTGTTAATTTGAGGAATACCCGGTTCAAAAAGAGGATCTGGGAGGTATTAGGGGCATAAATGTTACACAAAAGGATTGGAACTTCCTTATATGTCCCTTGTAGGATAAGGTACCTACCCTGTGGGTCTGCCAGGGAGGTAGTAACTTGAATGGGACAGGTCCTTGATATCAAAATCGCCACACCGGCTTTTTTCCTTTCCTGGGAGGCTAAAAAAATTGTAGGGTAAAGGTGTTTAGCGAAATTGCAGTTCCCGTTGAGATTCAAGTGCGTTTCCTGCAAGAAAACCACATCAGCTCGCTGGGTCCTCATCTCACCAAGTGCCATTCGCCTCTTAATGTTTGAGTTTAAACCCTTAACATTTAGTGTTAAAATTTTAACCATATTTTAAATTATAGTAGTATAAAGCAAAATTAGCATTACATACAAAGGCTAACCGGGTATTGCCCATCTCAAACTTGCCTGACGGCCCATGATGCATGGCTCTCAATGGGGTACAGAAGATTCCCTCACCACAATCAGGGTAAACACATAAGGAATGGTAAAAGACAATGACAAAACACATAACATATAGAGCATAACATTTACATGTCACAAATGTTACCAGAGAGGAGTGAAGCCACAGGCGAAAGCCTTCACCTCCGCTTCCGTCCTCCCCGGTCAGGGTCAAAGAAGAAACAATTGGCATAACTTAAAACTTTACCAATATCTAAACCCTAACCTCCTATACCAACTCTTCCGTAGGAGGAACCAGGGTAACTCTAACCCTTAAAGGGGGTTTGTAGCTATGGACACACTGCTATCACAGTCAGTGTCTAAAGCTAGATTCTAAACATCTAAGAGAGGGGAGCATTCAGTTCTCACCACCCTAGTAGCAAACCAATGCAAATGATATGAGGAATCTTAACCAGATATATCAATATCAAAAAAGAAAAAGAAGAAAGTGAACAGCTACTTATGAAAGAAAGGACCAACCAAAGTCCTTATAATAAATCGGGGATGATTTACTCTTGTCTTAATCACAGAGGCGCAGGTTTATATATTGGATACAGCGGGTTGTTTGGTGAAATTGGTAACAAAGTGATTGTAAAGTTGCACTTTATCTACCTGCCACCAATCACAACATTCTAACTAGCATCGTCTCACCTACCGGTAGACCAGTGTTTATCAACGCCAGTTCTCAAGACCCATCAACAGATCATGCTTTCAGGATTTCATTAATGTTGCACAGGTGATGGCATTATTCCTTGTCTAATATTGAGGAAAACCTGAAAACATGATCTGTTGATGGGTCTTGAGTTGAGAAATACTGCGGTAGAGGGAAAGGACTGGGTGACTGCATCCAACCCACCAATCCCCACATAACCTGTCAGGGGGCACTTGAGTAATCTAATCTGTATGGGGTCAGATATGTGTGAATGGCGCTTTCTCCAAGCCTTCTGTTGAGCAGGTCCGCCTCGAAATATGCCTGAAAAAGCATTCAGAAAACCCACAAAAAGGCTCTTATTCATTTCTATTGAAAAATGACTCATTCATACAAACAGGTTTTTAAGTATTTTCTTAGGCCCTTCAGATTTCCAAAATGGGAAGCGGTTAACAGAAGTGAGAAGTATTCTTTAGGTGTTTTCCACCAAGAAGTCGCTAATACTTTACAATAGAGGTCAATAGGAAGGGGAAAAACTAAACTACTGTAATATGTCAGGACGTCTTATTGAGTGTTTTCACCTCAAAAACTCTATCGTTTTATTCATTGCTGTAGAACGTCAAATAAACCCCTGGAAAAAAAAATATAAAAAAAACCATTTACAGAGAACGCTGAAAAACATTACTGGAACACTATAGGAAACATTAAGAAAAACGCTTTGTGCTAAAGAAAAAGACTAAAAAATAAATTGTGCGTTTTGTTACAGCTGAAGAAAAAAAAAAAAAACGATTCAGAGTCCACCAGGTCACGCCGCTGGATACAATCCAGTGGTCACGTAAGCAAATAACCTACAGATTTTCCAGAAAAAAATAATTTACAATGGGTCGATTATACTAATAGCTATCATTGCAGGGCGTTAACATATCCCACATATCAGAGAACATGTTCTCAGTCCATTCCACTATGTCATGGGTTAAAGTGGACAATCCCTTTAAGTGTATACCTAGTACTTTGTGAACCATTGCGTAATGTTCACGTGTAAACATTTCAGCCCTGACAACACACAGTCCAGACATACAACGGCCGGCATGAAGTCACTGTATTCAGGAAACATGATCCGCTGCTGTGTGCATTAGCTAATGGATGAAGCATTTAACCATACATTAGGCACCAAACCATACAAAATATTTACACCCCAGACACAGCGAGCACTATACACGTCATAATGTTATTTTTCTGAGCCCAGGCTGAAGGCAGGGTCAATAGTGGGCACAATGAAAACACCAGACTCCGAACAAAAGGCTGTTCTATCCCCTTCTACCCAGGCCGGGTGCACACAAAGAAGCCTGGCATGGCTCTAAACACGCCGCACTCCCCTTATGTCCTTGATTCACCCACTTGCAGCCATAAACCACTGGTACATAAATATAGGATGGAGAGAGAGGGCTGTGTACTGAAGCAGAGCAGAGGGTGACGGAGGAATGAGGGGGAGGTGTGCCATGGAGGATGAGGGAGAAGGAAAAACAGGGAGAGGAACATGAATGGAAAAAAAGGAGAAACACAGAATGGGGGGACCCGAAGAAAGGAAACAAGCGGTGTGGTGCGAGGGGGCTGGGGCAGCTGCAGCTTCTTTGATAGCAGTATTATTGTTGTAACTCAATCTACTACTGCAGATGCTCAGGATGAAAGCGAGGAGAGCCTAGACAATCGGGAGTGGGGGATGGAGCGGCGATTCCCACGTTTAATCCCTGTGATACCGAGGGACAGGTGCCCTCCACAATCACAACCGAGCCGTCTGCCCTACGACATTGAAATGACAAGCATAGCCCTGACCATGCGACTGAAGGAGATGAGTCACAGAAGAAAAAAAACTTTCATTCTAGTGTTTACCAACAAATCCATCACTGGTAAATCCCGACACCGCAGGCCAGAGCCGGGGACACATGACTGCGAGTCCTAATCCCTGTACACGACGGAAGCTTCCGCCTCTCCTCTCCACGATGGGTAGGAACAAGTGGAAGAAGATAAAAGCCTTCGCTTACTACTAATTAATGTAGAGGAATGGCTAAATCTACAACAAAGAGCAGCTCTGCCATCCTCACATACAAAACAATACCTGCATGATCTATTGGAACACACAAGGTTTGATGCAATAGTACCGTATGCCGAAAAGATATGGCACCCCTGAACTTATAAGAGCAAAACCTACATGGCCCCTATAGGGCTCGTGCACCTGACCCTAAAAATCGGACTAGTGTTCTCTGCCATTTTGATAAATAGCATTCGTCTCCATGTTATTCTAGGGGGGGTTATGCACATGTCCGATTTTCTTCCTCGGACCAAGTGATCCAAAGAAATAATGGCAGCATGTATGATTTACCTCCGTTCATTCACCTCTATGGGTCCGTGGGGAAAAAAAAAAAAAAATCGGACCACTCTCTGATGACATCAAAGTGCGGTCCGATTTTCACAGACTCACAATATACAGAAACTTTTTTTTCCACCTGACATATTTGGACAAACTCTGATCAAAGCATTATTAGTATAATGGGACCAATTTGCTCAGATGAGAGAAAACTGGTGGTGTGACCCTAATCCCACAAGGTGTGAAAAAAAGGCTGGGCTACTAAAATAATCTATGCAACCTGTCTGCAACTAATTAAAGGGAACCTGTCAGGTCCAATATGCACCCAGAACAATGAGCAGTTCTGGGGGTATATTGCTAATCCCGGCCTTACGGTCCCTGTATACACTAGCATAGATAAAGAGAGCTTTAGAAAAGGTATTTCTAAAGATCTTATATCGTATGCTAATGAGCGAGGGCACTAGCCCCCTGGGTGTTTTTCCCTGGCTATTCACCCCCACTGGCATGTTAGTATGTCCCTGTGATTTGCTAACATGCTAATAAATATGCAGTATCAGAGGATGATCTCACTCACCTCTCCGCTGCCATTGCATATGACGGGGGATCTTGGCTCAGTGCGCATTACCCCGCAGTTTTAGTCATGTGCACTACTTCAGATTGAAGCCAGGATGTGTACACCCGGCTTCATAGTGCGCATGACCCAAATCCCGGGGTCATGCGCACTGAGCCGAAATCCAGCATGGAGCGGCGGAGAGGTGAGTGAGATCATCCTGTGATGCTGCGTATTCATTAGCATGATAGCACACCCAGAGGGGCGTATTAACATACTAATGGAGCTGACTGGCCAGGAACTAACATCCAGGGGACTAGTGCCCTCGCTCATTAGCATATAGTAAAAGATCTTAGGAAACACTATTTCTAAAGATCTCTTTATCTATGCTAGTGTATACAGGGAGAGTTAGGCAGGGATTAGCAATATACACACAGGACTGCTCGTGGTTCTGGGAGCATATTGCGCCTGACAGGTTCTCTTTAAGGCCATGTTCACACCACCGTATTTGAAAGTGCTATGCATGAAAAAAAACGGACAGCACTCGCACCAATATTATTCAATGAGCCAGAGCAGATGAACAATGCTTTTCACTATCTGTGTGACAAAGATCGCAGCATGCTCATATTTCCTGCGGAAATCAGATCAGACTCACCCATTGAAGTCTATGGATGCGAGGAAAAAAATGGATGCCACAGTATGGAATCCGATTATTATAGACATAACATAACCAACATAAGAAAATGGGGCTGTAATTTACTAAAAGATGCCACTAAATTAAATGGAGTGTACACGAATGACAAGAGAGTAAAAAAAGTCCCACTTTTCTGGATGAAAATTGTACTCTGAGATTTTACACTCTTGAATTTAGCTTTAGAGCTGTGATTTTGCTGGAGAAAAGTGACAATCTCACGGAAGTTGCAAAGGAAACGTTTAAGGTGCCTGGAATATGGCGATTGCTAAAGTTCTGTTAGGGGACGACCGTACAAAACACTCATTCAGTTTACACAATAATCACAGCAGCCTTTCAGAGAAGGTTCGCACCCAGCGCCTGTCACAAGCAGAAGAAAGGTCACGGCTGTCGTTACACCACAATGTAAACAAGACGCGGAAATTGCAGCGTCACAATCATTGCGGTAAGCAACAAACAGCGGCCTACGAATTCAGCAGTTACATTGTCGTCCTACAGATCTCGTCCCCAGAGAGCTCAGCACGGAGTGGCCAGTGACAGCAGCCCAACGCTACACAGCCATTGCTATATAGGACGCCCTGTAAGTGATGGACATATGAACGCAGTTCTGGTGATCCCGGAGGTCTCAGTATGGAGTGGCCAGTGAAGGCACATTACACAGCCATTCCTATGTAGAACGCCATATAAAGCCAGCTGTGGTGATCTTGGAGATCTCAGCACGGAGTGGCCAGTGACGGCACATTACAAAGCCATTCCTATGTAGGACGCCGTATGAAGCCAGCTGTGGTGATCTTGGAGATCTCAGCACGGAGTGGCCAGTGACAGCAGCCCCACGGTACACAGCCATTCCTATATAGGACGCCCTGTAAGTGGTGGACATTTGAATGCAGTCGTGGTAATCCCGGAGGTCTCAGTATGGAGTGGCCAGTGACCGCAGGTTACAGAGCCATTCCTATGTAGGACACCAGTAATGATCCCGGTGATCTCAGCACGGAGTGGCCACTGAAAGCAGTCCCACGTTACACATCCATTCCTATGTAGGACACTACATAAAGTGACAGACATATGAAGGCAGCCGTGGTGATCCCAGAGGTCTCAACACAGAGTGGCCAGTAAGCACATGTTACCCAGCCATTCCTATGTAGGACGCCCTCTAAATGACGGCCATATGAAAGCAGTAGCGGTGGTGATCCCAGAGGTCTCAGTATGAAGTGGCCAGTGACCGCACATTACACAGCCATTCCTATGTAGGACGCCCTCTAAATGACGGCCATATGAAAGCAGTAGCGGTGGTGATCCCAGAGGTCTCAGTATGAAGTGGCCAGTGACCGCACATTACACAGCCATTCCTATGTAGGATGCCCTCTAAATGATGGCCATATTAAGGCAGTAGTGGAGGTGATCCCGGAGGTCTCAGCACGGAGTGGCCAATGAGGGCACGTTACACAGCCATTCCTATGTAGGACGCCCTATAGGTGGCAGCCATAGTGAGCCCGGACATACCATGACATGGCACGCTTAGTAATAGCTGGCCATTGTTAGCACGCAGCGCAGACAATACCGGACTCATCAATGCGGTGGTGTCTGTGGCCGATAATTATTATTTGCGGATATGTTATTCAGAGCAGCTAATGTCCGCAGTTGGACAATGTGAAGTCTGCCATATAGTTCTTACTACAGATGCCCCTTAACCCCTCACTGGCCACACACGATTCCTATTAGCACCTTAGGACCATTACGCTCTCTTACAGGATGGGGCCACTCCGTGTTGTTGAACAGGTTTTCTGATCACATAGTGCACGTCCTTACCAGGGAGCACCGGGACCTGGCAGTGCCCTGATGCCACACATTAGGAGACCGCTGCCATACATTACACACTGCTGGGCTCAGCCGTGGTGGGGACTGAAGCCCCTGGTACAGGACCGCACAGGGATCACACCTGCATCAGCCTGGGCACAGCTGTGCGCACATGGTGAGGCTGGCACACCACACATGAAGAGGGCACAGTGTCACCCCCGGCCGTACACAGGCAGGGCACAGCCATATTACCGGAGCCCCAGTATCAGCCCCACTGATCGCACTCACCCCCGCTCCGGCCTCAAGTGTCCTCCATCTTGTCCTATTCCGCACACTGCCCCAGGGTCGGGTCACACGGGGCCCAGGCTCCCCCCCATCCCGTGTCCCTCCCCCCGCACCGTATCCGTGCAGCCTCTACTCCAGCTCCAGGCTTTACCGTCCACACAGGCCGCAATCAGATTCGGACCGAGAGGAGGACTGCGCTTCCGGCGCGGCCGGAGACACGCCCACTGATCCCACCAGGATCCGCCCCTTCCCGCGATACGTCACCTGACCCGCCTAGGGGCGGGACGCTGGAATCTGACGTCACCTCCAAGGATGTCAGCGCGAGGCCGCAACCTGTCAAGACTGGAGCAATGGCGGCCGAGCGCGCAGTGTGGGAGCGGCTGACAGCGCCCTGCTCCCGGAGCCGGTACGGGCCAGTGTCTAGCACCGGCGGCCGCATGGAAATCCCAGCAGCTGATGGTGCCGCCGATATGACGACTTCTCGGATGGACTTTAGAATCTAACGCATGTCTTCTATAGGATGTGTGTACAGTGCGAGCTATTGTTCCCTGCTATCAGCTATGTACCCTAGATGGCGTGCACCGCTTATGTATTGATCTGGGGTGTGTGCCGTCTGTATCGCCAGTGATTTCCCTCCTGTCACCCCCAGTACAGGGGCTCCAGCGCTTGGGTGAGTCCTGATGGACAATCCCTCTAATTCTGGATCCTGTGATCACCCGCCTCTGTGTCTACTCTATGGCTCTCCTAATCCTCTGGGCATAAGTGATATGTGGCTATCATTTTACATGGCTTGTTGAGCCCCCACCTGTCCCCATTGCCCCCTCGTGTACATTCAGCAGTGGGGAGAGCCGGGATAGCGCCACTCGCACATCCCTATGAGACCTAGTGCTGTCTTTTCTCGGACGTCACCGACCTGTAGGGCTCCATTGAGCTATAGGCTATGTGCGCACTAGAAAAAGGATTTTTTTCAAGACATTTCTTAAGAAATTTCTTGAGTGAAGGATTAGCGCACCTGCATTAATAACGCACTGAAAAACGCATGCATTTTGGTGCGTTTTTTTGCAGGTTGGTCCATGCGTTTTTTTAATGCTTTAACAGCAATAAATAATGTAGATAGATGGCTAGAAAGATAGATGAATTTAAGAAAAAAAACAACTTTGGGTCCCCCATATGTTTTGTAGCCATCTAGGGTAAAGCAGACGGCTGCAGACCACAGCTGGCAGCTTTACCTTGTCTGGTAACCCAAAACAGAGGGCATCCCACGCTGTTATTTTACATTAAATTATTTAAAACAAAAAAAGTGGATTCCCCCCCAACCCCTCCACCAATTTGGATCACCAGCTAAGGTAAAGCGGACAGCTGTGGTCTGGTATTCTCAGACTAGGGAGGTCTGCCGTTATTGGACACTCCCCAGCCTAAAAATAGTAGGCCACAGCCGCCCCGGAAGTGGCGCATCCATTAGACGTGCCAATCCTGGCGCTTTCCCCAACTCATCCCGTTGCCCTGGTGCGGTGGCAAATGGGGTAATATATGGGGGTTGATACCAGATGTGTAATGTCACCTGGCATCAAGCTCTGGGGTTACTGATGTCACGCGTCTATCAGATACCCGACATCACCAACCCAGTAAGTAAGAAAAAAAAAATAGACAACAAAAAATGTTTTATTTGAAAAAACACTCCCCAAAACATTCCCTCTTTCACCATTTTATTAAAAAGAACAATCAAATCCGGGTCTGACATAATCCAATAAGGGGGTCCCACGACGATCCACACCATAGTCACTGTCCCAGTCAATGAAGAACAGAATGTTCCCCATTGGCTGGGAGAGTAATGCAGTGACCTGAGCCAACATCAATAGATCAGCCCAGGTCACTGCAGGGGATGATGAGCGCTGCTGTCAGGAGGTTAGATGAGATCATTACCTGCTGTGACGAACTCCTGACATCAGCGCTGTCACTGACTTCCATTGCCTGCCGCGTTCTCAGCATTATCACGGGAGCCCATGACGTCACTGCTAGTGACAGTCTCGGGCCGCCCGCGAGACGTGACGTGAGAATGCGGCGGGCATAGAAAGCAGTGACAAGCGCTGACGTCAGCAGAGCAGGAGATCGTCACAGCAGGTAATGATCTCATCTAACCTCCTGACAGCAGCGCTCGTCATCCCCGCGGCTGCCCCCACTGCAGTGTGAGAAGCTGTTGATACCGCGGTGCGGGCAGCCGCTGACACACTGCTGTGCGGGCAGCCGCGGGGCTGACAAGGAGCGGGACACAGACTGCACGGGCACCCGACGGAGGTCACACGGAAGTGCTTCCGTGCGGCTTCCAGGGATTGTGTGATCTGTGTGTGTTTACGCTCTGCTCCACTTCCTCTTCCTCTCATAATGACATCACTTCCCTGCAAAACGCAGGCAGTGATGAACATTGTCCCGAAAAACGTGAAATACCGCAGGGAATCGCAATGAAACGCACAGAATTTGCTGCCTGCGTTATTCCCTGCGTGATTTCATGATTACATTGCAGTCAATGGAGTGAATAATGCAGTTAGCTGCAGAAAAGAAGTGACATGCTTGTTCTTTTTCTCAAGAAAATCTACTGTAAGAATTTTTTTAAGAAAAAAACGCAAATTTTTTGCCATAGGTTTTGCTCGGAAATGTCTGCAGAAAGGTTACAACCATTTTCTCAAGAAATTTCTGCAGTAAAAACGCAGTGTGTGAACATAGCCATATACACAATACAGATTTGTGTCTGATCCGTGAGAGTCTGAGCAGGTCTCATCAGTTATGCAGGTCAGGTTCGGCCATTAGACCCTGCGCGCATGCTGCATTTTTTTTTTTATTTTTTTTTTTTTGCTGCTTTTTTAGTGCAGTTTGTAGCTTAAAACTGCATGTCTTTCCTTCCCCAGCAAAGTCTGAGAATTCAGAAAGGCTGTGCCCACGTTGCTTCTTTTGTCCTTGTAGCTTTGTTTGCAGAAAAAAAGACGCGTGCCAATTGTTTGCATTTTTGGCCAGTGTTTCAGTGATGGGAGGACTCGCAGAAACCAGCGACCAGCGGATCTAACTGGGTTTAAAAAAAAAAACAAAAAAAAACTTCTGGTTCAGAATTGATCCCAGATATCTGGCCGGACGCCGGTCTCCATATAAATCTATGGGGACCAGAAACCGGCACTGAAAAAATCATGGTGGAAGGGATAGGGGGATTGTGGCAAGCGCTTCATACTCACCAACGGAGTTGCAACTGCTTCCATGGCCTCATTTTACTTCTGGGGCTGCTCATTAGCCTCATGCATATGCACAGCTTTCTCTGCCCACCGGCGTCTGTGATTGGTTGCAGTCAGATGCACCCCCACGCTGAGTGACTGTGTCTTATGCTTCCAATCACAGGTGTTGACTGCAGGTCCATCATGGTAAAAAAAAAAATTAGTGTGGGGTCCCCCCATATTGTGATACCTAGTACAGATAAAGCATATGGCTACAGGCTGCAGCCCCCAGCTGTGCGGTTCTCCTAGCTGTGTATCAAAACAAGAGGAACCGACAATTTTGATATCCAGCCATGATAAAGCCTGACAGATGGGGGCTGTTATTCTAAGGCTGGGGAGACGCTTATTGGGCCTGCCCCTCAGCCTCAAAATAGCAACCTGCAGACGCCCAGGTTTGCCGTATTTATTAGATGCAACTGTCGCAACACTGTACCTGGCTCTTCCCGATTGCCCTGGTGCAGTGGCAATTGGGTTAATCAGGGTAAAAAAGGGTTAATTGCAGCTCACAGCTGCCACTAAGCCCTAGATTAGTAATGGGAGGCGTCTGAGACCCCCATTATTAATCTGTAAGTGAACATAAACAAACACCGAAAAAAATCCTTTACTGGCAATAAAAGACAAAACAGCACCCTCTTTCACCAATTTATTAACCCCCAAAATACTCCTGAAGGTCCGATGTAACCCACACGAGGTCCCATGACAATCTAAACTCTGCTTCATCTGAAGGCACAGCGCATGGCCATAGAATAATGGCCGCCCGTTGTGAGCTTCAGGCAGAGTTTGAATGAGCCACTCGATCAGCGGTGATATCACTCAGGTTAGTTGTGGTCACAGCTGGCAGTTCCCACGGCCCTCCACCTGTGACTGCAGGTAACTTGACCTCAGGTGACTTCAAGTTGCCTGCGGTCACAGGTGGAGGACTGGGAACCTCCAGCTGTGACCACAACTAACCTGAGTGATGTCACCACTGATAACTGTGGCTCATTCTCTGCCTGCGGGTCATAGTAAGCGGTCATTGTTCTATGGCCGCACGCTGTGCCTTCAGATGAGGCAGAGTTGGGATCATCATGGGACCTTGTGTGGATTACGTCGTCCCCTCAGGAGTATTTTTGGGGGTATTAAAGGGGTGACAGAGGGTGCTCTTTTGTCTTTTATTGCAAATAAAAGATTTTTTTTGTTTGTGTTTTTCTTTCCACTTACAGATTAGTTATGGGGGGTGTCTCATAGATGCCTCCCATTACTAATCTAGGGTTTAGTAGCAGCTGTGAGCTGTTATTAACCCCCTGATTGCCACCACACCATGGCAAAGTTCCAAAAATGTTGTATCTACTGGATGCAGCAATCCTGGGCACCTGCAGGCTGCTATTTTAGGAGGGTGTGGGGGGCAATAAGCACTGGTCTCACCAGCTGTCGAGCTTTATCATGGCTGGGTATCAAAATTGTGGGGGACCGCACATCGTTTTTTTGGGGGGGTTTTTTTAAACAAAAAAAGCCGCTTGGGGTTCCTTTTATTTTTATACACCACCAAGGTAAGTGCACGGCTGGGGGCTGTAGCCATATGCTTTATCGGTGCAGGGTATTATAATACAGGGGGAACCCTATGCCAGGTTTTTTTAATTTATTTTTACAGTATTATATAGACGCTCATAGTGCCTGTGATTGGTTGCAGTAAGATACTGTTGCTCAGGCTGGGGGCGCTGTCTAACTGCAGCTAATCAGACAGTGGGCGGGGAAAGCAGTGAATATGTATAGTGGCTAATGGACGGCCCCAGAAGTAAAATGAGCTTCAACGGTAGTATACAGCTGCGCCAGAGACTCTAAGTATAACGCGCTTGTTCCTATCCCTTCTACCACCATTTTTAAGTGCCAGATTCTTATCCCCATAGACTTATATGGGGACCGGCGTCTAGCCAGATATCCGGGATCAACTCTGGGCCAGAACAGGTTTCGTTTCTTTTTTTGAGATCCACCACCCGCGGGTATCTGAGTCCACCCATAACTATTTACTAAAAAAAAAAAACGCATGGGAAAAAAACATATGCATTTTTTGATCCGTTTTCTGGCACAAGTTGCGTTTTTCTGCCAGAGGGTGCGTTTTTCGGTGAATGCACAACTGCAGCGTTCACACATATAGCCTTAAAAGTCCATGGAGATTCTTGTGAAAAAGAGGGGAAAAAAATGTAAGATACTTTATGCTGAAAGGGTTATTTCCACCTCCGAGATCCTATTACAATATGTAGTAGCTACAATATTAGCAAATACTTCCAGTTAGAAATGTAGTATAGTTCTCCTGATATAGCCATGTCTCTTACCTTATGTGCAGGACATTACAGTAGCTTAGGTATCCATGGTTCCATCAACTCATAGTGACAGTTGTTTATGGATGTAACCATGGATACCTAAGGTCATGCAATGCCCTGCACATGAGGAAAGAGACATGGCTTTATCAGGAGAACTATACTACATTTCTAATAGGAGGTTTTTGCTAATATTATACCTACATATTAGGATATGATCTCAGAGATGGGAATACCCCTTTAAAGAATGCATCCAGGACTTAAAAAAATGTGCCCAAGCACTTATAGGCAGAGAGTTGCTACCTGCTTGTTGTGCCAGTCTCCATAATTCGCTGTCACAGACCTCTCCTGCCAGTAATGCAATGTCTTTGTCAACAAGATGGCAGCTTCTCTTCTCTCTGCCCTTTTGACAAGGGGAACAGCCGACTTCATGCTGATTGATCGCCGGCTCCCCACTGCCTGACTGGGGGAGCTGGCTGTCAATCAGCATGACTTTGGTTGTTTCCCCCGTCTACAGAGCAGAGTGGATGAGAAGCCCCCGTTCTGTTGTCACAACGTTAGCGGAAGGAGCTGAGTTTCTGGGCTCAATGGGCTGGTAGGTAGCAACTCCCTGCCTGTGAGTGCTAAAGTACTGGGGGTTTTTTTTGTTTGTTTTTTTAATTTCCAGATACACCCTTTAAGAATTCCATTCCATAGTTTCATCCTATTTTTAATAAGAATCTCTCACCAGGTTTTATATAGTCAATTGTAGCGCAGCACAATGTAGAGACAGAGACCCTGATTCCGGAGATGTCACCTACTGTCCACCTTGCTGTAGATTTGATATTCTGTCTGATAAAATAGTGATTTTTATCCAAACCGCAGCCATCAGTCCAATAAGTGATACATGGCTAAAATCGGGGTCTCAGCCCCTTCACACTGCTATCAGATGAGGCAGCAAAAACTGGTGACACAATTGCTATAAGGCAGGACTGGGCAAAGTGCGGCCTGCGGGCCATATACGGGTCTCTGGCTGTTCTAGTCCGGACCAAGGATCGAGACGGTCAAAGGGCTGAAACCAATGGGCCGCATTATGCTGCCAAATGTCACTGCCATTTGTTGCATCCTCCTAATGCAGATAGTAGTAAACACATTGGTAGAGGATGGTGCCACTGGCTCTGTCTTCCAATCGGTGTGAGGCACAGCAGACACTATGACGTTGCATCATCGCATGCACTGTGCAAAGTGTCAATGCATCGGAGGCCGGAACAGAATGTTCAGGGAACTGGAGCGAGGTGAGGTATGTGGGGGGGTTTTCCCCAGGTGTATGGGATGTTTGCATGTATGTAGGATGCGATGTGGGGGCTCATCATGTACTTAGGTATATAGGAGGCTATGTGGAGTGTATACTGTATATAGTAGGCTATGGGGGGCTTCTACTGTGTATAGGAGGCTAAGTTGGGCTCAAATGTATAAAAGGGGCTATGTGGGGGCTCACACTGTGTGTCTGTAGGAGGCTATGTGGGGGCTCACACTGTGTGTCTGTAGGAGGCTATGTGGGGGCTCACACTGTGTGTCTGTAGGAGGCTATGTGGGGGCTCACACTGTGTGTCTGTAGGAGGCTATGTGGGGGCTCACACTGTGTGTCTGTAGGAGGCTATGTGGGGGCTCATACTGTGTGTCTGTAGGAGGCTATGTGGGGGCTCACACTGTGTGTCTGTAGGAGGCTATGTGGGAGCTCATACTGTGTGTCTGTAGGAGGCTATGTGGGGGCTCACACTGTGTGTCTGTAGGAGGCTATGTGGGGGCTCACACTGTGTGTCTGTAGGAGGCTACGTGGGGGCTCACACTGTGTGTCTGTAGGAGGCTATGTGGGGGCTCACACTGTGTGTCTGTAGGAGGCTATGTGGGGGCTCACACTGTGTGTCTGTAGGAGGCTATGTGGGGGCTCACACTGTGTGTCTGTAGGAGGCTATGTGGGGGCTCACACTGTGTGTCTGTAGGAGGCTATGTGGGGGCTCACACTGTGTGTCTGTAGGAGGCTATGTGGGGGCTCACACTGTGTGTCTGTAGGAGGCTACGTGGGGGCTCACACTGTGTGTCTGTAGGAGGCTATGTGGGGGCTCACACTGTGTGTCTGTAGGAGGCTATGTGGGGGCTCACACTGTGTGTCTGTAGGAGGCTATGTGGGGGCTCACACTGTGTGTCTGTAGGAGGCTATGTGGGGGCTCACACTGTGTGTCTGTAGGAGGCTATGTGGGGGCTCATACTGTGTGTCTGTAGGAGGCTATGTGGGAGCTCATACTGTGTGTCTGTAGGAGGCTATGTGGGGGCTCATACTGTGTGTCTGTAGGAGGCTATGTGGGGGCTCACACTGTGTGTCTGTAGGAGGCTATGTGGGGGCTCACACTGTGTGTCTGTAGGAGGCTATGTGGGGGCTCACACTGTGTGTCTGTAGGAGACTATGTGGGGGCTCATACTGTGTCAATAAGAGGCTGTTTGGGGGCTCACACTGTGTGTCTGTAGGAGGCTATGTGGGGGCTCATACTGTGTGTCTGTAGGAGGCTATGTGGGAGCTCATACTGTGTGTCTGTAGGAGGCTATGTGGGGGCTCATACTGTGTGTCTGTAGGAGGCTATGTGGGGGCTCACACTGTGTGTCTGTAGGAGGCTATGTGGGGGCTCACACTGTGTGTCTGTAGGAGGCTATGTGGGGGCTCACACTGTGTGTCTGTAGGAGGCTATGTGGGGGCTCACACTGTGTGTCTGTAGGAGGCTATGTGGGGGCTCATACTGTGTGTCTGTAGGAGGCTATGTGGGAGCTCATACTGTGTGTCTGTAGGAGGCTATGTGGGGGCTCATACTGTGTGTCTGTAGGAGGCTATGTGGGGGCTCACACTGTGTGTCTGTAGGAGGCTATGTGGGGGCTCACACTGTGTGTCTGTAGGAGGCTATGTGGGGGCTCACACTGTGTGTCTGTAGGAGACTATGTGGGGGCTCATACTGTGTCAATAAGAGGCTGTTTGGGGGCTCACACTGTGTGTCTGTAGGAGGCTATGTGGGGGCTCATACTGTGTGTCTGTAGGAGGCTATGTGGGAGCTCATACTGTGTGTCTGTAGGAGGCTATGTGGGGGCTCATACTGTGTGTCTGTAGGAGGCTATGTGGGGGCTCACACTGTGTGTCTGTAGGAGGCTATGTGGGGGCTCACACTGTGTGTCTGTAGGAGGCTATGTGGGGGCTCACACTGTGTGTTTGTAGGAGGCTATGTGGGGGCTCATACTGTGTGTCTGTAGGAGGCTATGTGGGGGCTCACACTGTGTGTCTGTAGGAGGCTATGTGGGGGCTCACACTGTGTGTCTGTAGGAGACTATGTGGGGGCTCATACTGTGTCAATAAGAGGCTGTTTGGGGGCTCACACTGTGTGTCTGTAGGAGGCTATGTGGGGGCTCATACTGTGTGTCTGTAGGAGGCTATGTGGGAGCTCATACTGTGTGTCTGTAGGAGGCTATGTGGGGGCTCATACTGTGTGTCTGTAGGAGGCTATGTGGGGGCTCACACTGTGTGTCTGTAGGAGGCTATGTGGGGGCTCACACTGTGTGTCTGTAGGAGGCTATGTGGGGGCTCACACTGTGTGTCTGTAGGAGACTATGTGGGGGCTCATACTGTGTCAATAAGAGGCTGTTTGGGGGCTCACACTGTGTGTCTGTAGGAGGCTATGTGGGGGCTCATACTGTGTGTCTGTAGGAGGCTATGTGGGGGCTCACACCGTGTGTCTGTAGGAGGCTATGTGGGGGCTCATACTGTGTGTAGGAGGCTATGTGGGGGCTCATACTGTGTGTCTGTAGGAGGCTATGTGGGGGCTCATACTGTGTGTCTGTAGGAGGCTATGTGGGGGCTCACACCGTGTGTCTGTAGGAGGCTATGTGGGGGCTCATACTGTGTGTAGGAGGCTATGTGGGGGCTCATACTGTGTGTCTGTAGGAGGCTATGTGGGGGCTCATACTGTGTGTCTGTAGGAGGCTATGTGGGGGCTCACACTGTGTGTCTGTAGGAGGCTATGTGGGGGCTCATACTGTGTGTCTGTAGGAGGCTATGTGGGGGCTCATACTGTGTGTAGGAGGCTATGTGGGGGCTCATACTGTGTGTCTGTAGGAGGCTATGTGGGGGCTCATACTGTGTGTCTGTAGGAGGCTATGTGGGGGCTCATTCTGTGTCAATAAGAGGCTGTTTGGGGGCTCATACTGTGTGTCTGTAGGAGGCTACGTGGGGGCTCACTCTGTGTGTCTGTAGGAGGCTACGTGGGGGCTCACACTGTGTGTCTGTAGGAGGCTATGTGGGAGCTCATACTGTGTGTCTGTAGGAGGCTATGTGGGGGCTCATTCTGTGTCAATAAGAGGCTGTTTGGGGGCTCATACTGTGTGTGTCTATAGGAGGCACATATTCTAATTAATGAATAAATGATTTTTTTGTTCTATGCTGCATTATCTTACTTTTGTTGCATGGTGCTACTTAGAACAAGACTGGGGATTACCTAGCCTTACTACACGGTAGACCTATTTCTACCATTACTGTCTCGGCACCTTCAGTAGTTAACCTCGGCTTGTTATCTGGGTCCCGCTATTATAGGATACATACATTGCACTATTATGCATTTTATTATTACTTTACATATATAAAGCTGCAGACATATCATTGGTGCAACCTGTCCAGGGCCCAGGAGGTTAGGGGTCCATTTCTAGTTCTAAAGCTGTTGTGGGTAAAATGTTTGAAGGGTTTTTAAGGGATACTATTATGGAATGTCTCAATGTTAATAACTGTTTAACTCCATATCAACATGGATTTATGAAGGATCGCTCCTGTCAAACTAACCTGATCAGCTTCTATGAGGATGTAAGCTCTCACATGGACCGAGGAGAATCATTGGATGTCATTTATCTCGACTTCGGTAAAGCATTTGACACTGTCCCACATAAAAGACTGCTAAGTAAAATGAGAAAGCTTGGGCTCGGGGAAAATGTGTGTAGATGGGTAGGTAGCTGGCTTAGTGGTAGAAAACAAAGAGTGGTTATTAATGGTGCATACTCAGATTGGGCCAGGGTTACTAGTGGGGTGCCACAGGGGTCTGTATTGGGCCCCCTACTATTTAATATATTTATTAATGATCTGGTGGATGGTTTACAGAGTAAAATATCAGTATTTGCAGATGATACAAAACTATGTAAGGTAGTTAACACAAAGGAGGACAGTTTGCAACTACAGATGGACTTGAGTAAATTGGAGAATTGGGCTGAAAAATGGCAAATGAGGTTTAACACAGATAAGTGTAAGGTTATGCACATGGGAAGGAGAAACAGATGCTACGATTACTTACTAAATGGGAAACTGCTGGGGAAATCAGACATGGAAAAAGACTTAGGCATCTTAGTGAAGAAGAATCTAAATTGGAGTGCCCAGTGTCAGGCAGCAGCCACCAAAGCAAATAGGGTGATGGGATGCATTAGAAGAGGTCTGGGGGCACGAGATGAAAACATCATTCTCCCTCTGTACAAATCACTAGTCAGACCACACTTGGAGTATTGTGTGCAATTTTGGGCGCCGGTGCTGAAGAAAGACATTACTGAACTTGAAAGGGTTCAGAGGCGGGCTACTAAAATAATAAATGGAATGGGTGCATTACAATACACGGAAAGGTTATCATAATTAGGTCTATTTACTCTAGAAAAGAGAAGACTTAGGGGAGACCTAATAAATATGTACAAATATATCAGAGGGCCATATAGAGATCTCTCCCATGATCTGTTTGTACCAAGGACTATGACAAGAACAAGGGGGCATTCTTTTCGATTGGAGGAAAGAAAATTCCTACATCAGCATAGAAGAGGGTTCTTCACGGTAAGAGCAGTGAGGCTCTGGAACTCTCTTCCTGAGGAAGTGGTGATGGCCAACTCACTGAATGAATTTAAGAGAGGAATGGATGCATTTCTTGTTAGCAAAAGTATAGAAGGTTATAAATAGCATAATCTTACAGGTAGATAGAAGAGCGACCAAGATTATTAGAGGAATGGGTGGGCTGCAATACCAAGACAGGTTATTAAACTTGGGGTTAGTTAGGAAAAACAAAGGCTTAGGGGGATCTAATCACAATGTATAAATATATGAGGGGACAGTACAGAGACCTTTCCAAAGATCTCTTTACACCTAGGCCTGCGACTGGAACACGGGGGCATCCGCTACGTCTTGAGGAAAGAAGGTTTAATCATAATCACAGATGAGGACTCTTTACTGTACGAGCAGTGAGACTATGGAGCTCTCTGCCGTATGATGTTGTATTGAGGGATTCACAAGTAAAATTTAAGCAGAGCCTGATCGCATTAATTGAAAAATATAATATTACCAGTTATGTATATTGGATTTTATGACAGGGTGTTGATCCAGGGAACTAGTCTGATTGCCGTATGTGGAGTCAGGAAGGAATTTTTTTTCCCCATTGGAGCTTATTTGACACATTGGGGGTTTTTTGCCTTCCTCTGGATCAACATGTTAGGCTACGGGTTGAACTAGATGGACTTAGAGTCTCCCTTCAACCTTAAAAACTATGAAACTATGAATTGTGCATCATGATTTCTTGGGCTGCAAAGGGCCCCTATATTGTTTGTTGCACAAGGGTTGTTTATCTGTGTCCGCCAGTGCTTCTGACCATATACTTACCTTTATGTTTTTAGGCACATATTATATAAGTCTTCGTTGTTATCCTTTATTTTACCACATCCCTTGTCTGTTGGCATCTTTGCTGTATTTTAATGTTTTATCTGGTTTAATTTCTCAATAAATATCGCTGTTTTATCCTCTTGAATACTTTGAGCTTCATTCAGTCTGGATTACCACACCAGTGTTCTGTATATCCTTATTTCTTGACGCTTTTCCTGTGGGAGGTTTTCTTCTATCATCATGAGGACCATTATTTTCATACTGCTAAAGGAGGCCATGATTTATTTAGTTTTTGTGACAATGTAGCTTTGAGAGCCACCGTTCAGTTTATCTTGTACTGAAAAATGGAATAAGTATGTTGAAATGGTGGGGAAAAAAAACTCCATTTGTTTTTCAAGATTTTACTGAATTCACTGTGTGGTAAAAATGACACAGCAATGTGATTTTTGAGGATTTTTTTTATTATTACAGAGATACCATATCTGTGATCACAACTAGTATTGCTGGGCATTGTAAAATACCATGGCAGACAGTGAGGGCCTTTAGAAAGACCACCAATTGCCATTGCAACCCATTAGCACCCTGTGATCACATAATTCGGGCCTTGATGTGACTGTGGTCATATTACAAACCTCTTAAATGCTGCCGACATGCTTGAAAGTGGCATTTAAGTGGTTAAACTGGTGCAATAAGTGCTGGGTACTCTCAGGCGCTTGCTATGAAGTGCAGCTGGCACCCGTGCTGTACATAGTAGGCACAGCTCCTGCGTCGGTGCATATAGTGCTCAGCAGCTGTTGTACAGGGTAAAAGACATCCTCAAAGACCAAAATATAAGCCATCCAATAACAAAGTTGTAATCCCCCACTGAATCTACTGCCACTCCGTCTAATCCGACAACCAATTTTTTGTTTGCTGCAGACATCCTGTATACCCCCATTGGCTACAGCAGGTATACAGTAATCAGTAGACTTATCTGTCTTTTAGTGTGATCTATAGATGCTAATGATTGGATGCAGCAGTTAGGGGTGCTTCACACACAGCGAGATCGTTACTGAGATCGCTGCTGAGTCACGGTTTTTGTGACGCAGCAGTGACCTCATTAGCGATCTCGCTGTGTGTGACACTGAGCAGCGATCTGGCCCCTGCTGTGAGATCGCTGCTCGTTACACACAGACCTGGTTCGTTTTTTTATTGTTGCTCTCCCACTGATAAGCACACATCGCTGTGTGTGACAGCGAGAGAGCAACAATCCTGAATGTGCAGGGAGCAGGAGCCGGCGTCTGACAGCCTGCGGTAAGCTGTAACCAAGGTAAACATCGGGTAACCAAGGTGGTTACCCGATATTTACCTTCGTTACCAGCCTCCGCAGCTCTCATGCTGCCAGTGCCGGCTCCTGCTCCCTGCACACGCTAAGCTAAGCGGTGTGCGCTGGTAACTAAGGTAAACATCGGGTAACCATACCCGATGTTTACCTTAGTTACGAGTGTCCGCAGCTTCCAGACGCCGGCTCCGTGCAAGCGCAGCGTCGCTTGCACGTCGCTGCTGGCTGGGGGATGGTCGCTGGTGAGATCTGCCTGTTTGACAGCTCACCAGCGACCATGCAGCGACGCAGCAGCGATCCTGACCAGGTCAGATCGCTGGTGGGATCGCTGCTGCGTCGCTAAAGTGTGACGGTACCCTTACACGAGGTATACAGAATATCACTGCCCGCAGGTAAATAGATGTGGTTTTGGGGCACTGGGAAATTAAATGGGTAGAGTTTATTTTATTTTTCTATTGTGGATCTAATTTCCAGTTCAAACTCTCCCATAGATGTGAATAGGTGCAAGAAAAAAAAAAATAACCTTGATTGGCAGGTCTGTCTATAGTCACTGATCGGGCCACCCACTGGACCGAAAATCCCAAAAAGAGCAGAGAACTAAATGATTAAACTACAAATAATGAGTGTTTTCTCACCACACTATATATCACTCTGCGGTAAGCTCACTGACTTTACTGAGGTCAGGTTACCTGCAGTCACAGGTGGGGGCCATGGGGACATCCAACTGTGACTGCAAATCACGTGAGTGACGTCACCACTGATCGCACGGCTCACTCAGTCTCTATCTGGAGCTCACAGCGGGCAGTCATGTTCTGTGGCTCTCGCTGTGAGCTTCAGATGTAGCAGAATGGGTATTGTCGTGGGACCTCGTGTGGATGACATTAGACCTACGGGGGTGTTTTTGGGATTAATAAAAGGTTTTTTGTTTGTTTTTTTTTATTTCAAATGATTTTCTGGTGTTTCTGTTTATTTGCTTTCACTTACAGATTAGTAATGTGGGGTCTCATAGACCCTCCCCATCACTAATCAAGGGCTTAGTGGCAGCCTAGTCATCTGCGATTAACCCCTTATTACCTAGATTGCCACCGCACCAGTGCAATCGAGCAGAGCTGGGTAATGTTCCAGGACTGTCATATCTAATGTTCCTGATGTATGTAAAGCGCTGCGGAATATGTTGGCGCTATATAAAAATAAAGATTTATTTTTTTTTTTTATTTAATGTTGCGGCAATCTTGGGTGGCTTCATGCTGCTATTTTTAGGCTGGGGAGGCGTAATATCCATGGGCCTCCCCAGCTGAGAACACCAGCCAATAGCTGCCGGGCTTTTTTTTTTTTTTTTATCTTTATCATGGCTGGCTATCTAAAAGATCTATTTACATCAAATAAATTTAAAAAAAAAAAAAAAGCCTGGTCTGTTACTCTAACAAGAATTCAACCACTGGTTAGTCTAAAGCCTGCTTTACACGTTGCAATTTTGCATACAATATCGTATGCGATTTGCAACACCCCCATCGTATGTGCGGCACGTTCAATTTGTTGAACGTGCCGCACAGACGATTAACCCCCGTCACACGTACTTACAGTGCCTACAAGTAGTATTCAACCCCCTGCAGATTTAGCAGGTTTGATAAGATGCAAATAAGTTGGAGCCTGCAAACTTCAAACAAGAGCTGGATTTATTAACAGATGCATAAATCTTACAAACCAACAAGTTATGTTGCTCAGTTAAATTTTAATAAATTTTCAACATAAAAGTGTGGGTCAATTATTATTCAACCCCTAGGTTTAATATTTTGTGGAATAACCCTTGTTTGCAATTACAGCTAATAATCGTCTTTTATAAGACCTGATCAGGCCGGCACAGGTCTCTGGAGTTATTTTGGCCCACTCCTCCATGCAGATCTTCTCCAAGTTATCTAGGTTCTCTGGGTGTCTCATGTGGACTTTAATCTTGAGCTCCTTCCACAAGTTTTCAATTGGGTTAAGGTCAGGAGACTGACTAGGCCACTGCAACACCTTGATTTTTTCCCTCTTGAACCAGGCCTTGGTTTTCTTGGCTGTGTGCTTTGGGTCGTTGTCTTGTTGGAAGATGAAATGACGACCCATCTTAAGATCCTTGATGGAGGAGCGGAGGTTCTTGGCCAAAATCTCCAGGTAGGCCGTGCTATCCATCTTCCCATGGATGCGGACCAGATGGCCAGGCCCCTTGGCTGAGAAACAGCCCCATAGCATGATGCTGCCACCACCATGCTTGACTGTAGGGATGGTATTCTTGGGGTCGTATGCAGTGCCATCCAGTCTCCAAACGTCATGTGTGTGGTTGGCACCAAAGATCTCGATCTTGGTCTCATCAGACCAGAGAACCTTGAACCAGTCTGTCTCAGAGTCCTCCAAGTGATCATGAGCAAACTGTAGACGAGCCTTGACATGACACTTTGAAAGTAAAGGTACCTTACGGGCTCGTCTGGAACGGAGACCATTGCGGTGGAGTACGTTACTTATGGTATTGACTGAAACCAATGTCCCCACTGCCATGAGATCTTCCCGGAGCTCCTTCCTTGTTGTCCTTGGGTTAGCCTTGACTCTTCGGACAAGCCTGGCCTCGGCACGGGTGGAAGCTTTCAAAGGCTGTCCAGGCCGTGGAAGGCTAACAGTAGTTCCATAAGCCTTCCACTTCCGGATGATGCTCCCAACAGTGGAGACAGGTAGGCCCAACTCCTTGGAAAGGGTTTTGTACCCCTTGCCAGCCTTGTGACCCTCCACGATCTTGTCTCTGATGGCCTTGGAATGCTCCTTTGTCTATCCCATGTTGACAAAGTATGAGTGCTGTTCACAAGTTTGGGGAGGGTCTTAATTAGTCAGAAAAGGCTGGAAAAAGAGATAATTAATCCAAACATGTGAAGCTCATTGTTCTTTGTGCCTGAAATACTTCTTAATACTTTAGGGGAACCAAACAGAATTCTTGTGGTTTGAGGGGTTGAATAATAAATGACCCTCTGAATAAACTTTTCACAATTTAAAAAAAGAAATAACATTCTTTTTTGCTGCAGTGCATTTCACACTTCCAGGCTGATCTACAGTCCAAATGTCACAATGCCAAGTTAATTCCGAATGTGTAAACCTGCTAAATCTGCAGGGTTTTGAATACTACTTGTAGGCACTGTACCTACCATACGACCTCGATGTGGGTGGCGAACGTCCACTTCCTGGAGTGGGAGGGACGTTCGGCGTCACATCGACGTCACGCGGCAGCCGGCCAATAGAAGCGGAGGGGTGGAGATGAGCGGGACGTAAACATCCCGCCCACCTCCTTCCTTCCGCATTGTCGGCGGGAGCGCGCGGACGGAGGTAAGCTGTCGTTCAATGTTCCCGGGGTGTCACACACTACGATGTGTGCTGCCTCGGGAACATTGCACAACCTCACGTTCATTTTTTGAGGCATGAACGACGTGCATGCGATGAATGGATTTTCATTAAATCGCAATTGCACTGAGGTTTTACACACTACAATCATATTTACGATGCCGGATGTGCGTCACTTACGACGTGACCCCGCCGACACATCGTAATATTTATTGTAGCGTGTAAAGCGGGCTTTATTATTCATTCTTCAGGTGTCCAGCAGACAGTTGCTTATAATAGGTCATTACTTAAATGGGTTGTCCCATGAAGAAAGTTAATTTTAATCAATAGATCTTTAAATAATAATTAGATCCACAATTGGATGTGTTTAAATATTTTTTTTTTTCCTGTGTTGAGAATCTTATATACAGTACCTTGCGAAAGTATTCAGCTCCCTTGAATTTTTCAACCTTTTCCCACATTTCAGGCTTCAAACATAGATACAAATTTTAATGTTATGGTGAAGAAACAACAATGGGACACAATTGTGAAGTTGAATTAAATTTATTGCTTATTTTAAACGTTTTAAAAAATAAATTACTGAAAATTGGGGCGTGCAATATTATTCATCCCCTTTAAGTTAATACTTTGTAGCGCCATCTTTTACTGCGATTACAGCTGCAGTTGCTGGGGTATGTGTCTCTCAGTTTTGCACATCGAGAGACTGAAATTCTTGCCCATTCTTCCTTTGCAAGCAGCTCGAGTTGAGTGAGGTTGGATGGGGAGCATTTGTGAACAACAGTTTTTAGCTCTTTCCACAGATTCTCGATTAGATTCAGGTCTGGACTGTGACTTGGCCATTCTAACACCTGGATACGTTTATTTGTGAACCATTCCATTGTAGATTTTGCTTTATGTTTGGGATCATTGTCTTGTTAGAAGACAAATTTCCGTCCCAGTCTCAGGTCTTTTGCAGACTCCAACAGGTTTTCTTCAAGAATGGACCTTTTATTTGACTCCACCCATCTTCCCATCAATTTTAACCATCTTCCCTGTCCCTGCTGAGGAAAAGCAGGCCCAAACCATGATGCTACCACCACCATGTTTGACAGTGGGGATGGTGTGTTCAGGGTGATGAGCTGTGTTGCTTTTACGCCAAACATATTGTTCGGCATTGTACCCAAATTGTTCAATTTTTGGTTTCATCTGACCAGAGCACCTTCTTCCACATGTTTGGTGTGTCTCCCAGGTGGCCTGTGGCAAACTTTAAACAACACTTTTTATGGATATCTTTGAGAAATGGCTTTCTCCTTGCCATTCTTCCATAAAGGCCAGATTTGTGCAGTGTACGACTGATTGTTGTCCCATAGACAGACTCTCCCACCTCAGCTGTAGATCTCTGCAGTTCATTCAGAGTGATCATGGGCCTCTTGGCTGCATCTCTGATCAGTCTTCTCCTTGTTTGAGCTGAAAGTTTAGATGGACGGCCGGGTCTTTGTAGATTTGCAGTGGTATGATACTCCTTCCATTTCAATATGATCGCTTGCACAGTACTCCATGGGATGTTTAAACTATTGGAAATCTTTTTGTAACCAAATCTTGCCTTAAACTTCTCCACAACAGTATCACAGACCTACCTGTTGTGTTCCTTGGTCTTCATGATGCTATCTGCGTGTTAAACAGAAAACTGAGACGATCACAGAGCAGGTTCATTTATACGGAGACTTGATTACACACAGGTGGCTTATATTTATCATCATCAGTCGTTTAGCACAACATTGGATCATTCAGAGATCCTCAATGAACTCCTGGAGTGAGTTTGCTGCACTGAAAGTAAAGGGGATGAATAATATTGCACGCCCCACTTTTCAGTTATTTTATTTTTTTCAAGTTTAGACTACATGCACACACTGCGTTTTTTTTGCCGCATTTTTGGTGCAGTTTTGTTGTCAGAACTTTGACATTTGACTTCCCAGCAAAATCTGAGAAGTCAGATTTTCTATGCGCACGTTGCAGTTTATTTGTCAGCGTTTTATTTGTCAAAAGTTTGTGACAAAAAAATGCAGCATGTTCATTCTTCCTGCGTTTTTGTCAAGATTTGTCACAAAAACGCACCATGACAAAAACGCACCAAAAACGTACCTACAATTACAAGCATTTTTTGTGACATTTCCAGGCTCTGACAACGTGCAGTTTTGGCTGCATTTTGTGAACACAAAAAGATGCAGCGTGCGCATGTAGCCTTAAAATAAGCAATACATTTCATTCAGCTTCACAATTGTGTCCCACTTGTTGATTCTTCACCATAACATTAACATTTTCATCTTTGTTTGAAGCCTAAAATGTGGGAAAAGGTTGAAAAATTCAAGGGGGCCGAATACATTCGCAAGGCACTGTATGTGCCCTTGCTATGTACCGTGTAATGGCTGTGTGTGACCATACAGGAACATGGTGTGATCATACCACAGCTCCTAGGCCAGGGAAGAAGAAAAAAGTATATGTAACATGTCGCCATTGGAACACCAGCATAATTAGGAATAGGGGCGCAGGCGTTATAGTATACTGATATTACAGCACTGGATCACAGGTTTTTTTAGGTTCAGGCTATGTGCGCACGTTGCGTACTGGCCCTGCAGAAATTTCACATGTGCGCTTCAAATCGCTGCAGAAACAAAAGCCAATTTCATGCGCTCTGCATGTAGCCCCTCCCATAGACAGAGCGGGGACTTCATGCAGAGCGCACGGAAAAAGTGACATGTCACTTCTTAGAACGCGCGCTTCTGGCAGCAGCCGAAGCGCTGCGCTCTAATACGCCACGTGCGCACGGCTCCTGCACAATCTCCATAGATTGTGCTGGGGACGCAGGACGCATGCAGTTACGCTGCGGTGCAGATCGCAGCGTAACTGCATGCAATTACGCAACGTGCGCACATAGCCTAAATATGTTTTAAAAACAGGCAGGGTAATGTTTTACCTTATGAAAAAAATCAGGTATGATCGCATGCTGTAATGTTTTATATACCGTACTTCT
The DNA here is from genome assembly GCF_048569485.1 of Anomaloglossus baeobatrachus. NCBI lineage: Eukaryota > Metazoa > Chordata > Amphibia > Anura > Aromobatidae > Anomaloglossus > Anomaloglossus baeobatrachus. Next base: position 453,312,287 of record NC_134356.1, read on the forward strand.
TTACTTCCTTCCTTGCCTAGGAGATGTGGTATGATCAGACCATGTCCCTGGACGGTCAGACACGGCCATTACACAGTACATAGCAGGGACACATATAAAATTATTTCAGCACATGAAACATTTTTTAATCCACACCCAATCATGGAATTTATTATTATTCCAAGATCTATTGTTTAAAATGAACTTTGTTAGTAGGAAAACCCCTTTAACAAAAATGAGTGTTTCCTGGGACTAATATGCAGAGGAATGCCATGCATGGGTGATATCCATGAATGGAGTCTCTCCTACAGCCCATGCTAAAAAAACAATGAGTGATGAGGCTCAGATAAATGGTTTTGAAACTGATGGCTTAAAAAAATGTATGTCATTTACAAACGTGAGGGGTACAAAATAATGCAAGGTGCCTACAGTGAAACATGGTGGTGGCAGTGTCCTTACGTTGGGCTGCATGAGTGCTGCTGGTGTCAGGAAGCTACATGTCATTGATTGTATGATGATTTCACAGATGCTCTGCTGTTCTGCTCTTTAATAAAAGAGAAGCTGCTACCATCACTCCATGCCTTTGGTGCTCGTGCACGTTTCCAATATGACTGATTCAAAACATATATCTAAAGGCCCTGCTGCACTTCTGAACAGGGTTAAAATAATTAACCCCTGCATGACCGGCCGATTTTACGCTTTCTGGTTTTTTTTTTCGCCGTTCTTCTTCCAAGAGACGTAACTTTTATTTTTCAGTCAATATGATAATACGAGGGCTCGTTTTTTGAGGAACGAGCTGTACTTTTAAATGAAACCATGAGTTTTACCATATAATGTGCTGGCAAATGGCAAAAAAAAATCCAAATGCAGAAAAATTGCAAAATTGTGTGATTGCACTATAGTTTTTGAGATTTTATTCATTGTGTTCCCTATGTGGTAAAACTGATGTCAGTGTGATGCCTGAGGTCGGTGCAAGTTCGTAGACCCCAAACATGAATAGGTTTACTTTTATCTAAGGGGTTAAAACAAATCAAAAGTTTGTCCAAAGAAAAATGGCGTATGTTTTGCGCCATTTTCCGCGACCCGTAGCGTTCTCATTTTTCGGGATGTATGGCTCATTGATGGCTTATATTTTGCATCTCGAGCTGACATTTTTTAACGGTACTATTTTTGCGCAGATGCTACTTTTTGATCGCCTGTTATTGCTATTGTTTCTTATAGGACCTGAGTCATGTGAGTTACAGGAGTCATCATATGACCCTGTGCTACCATGACAACTACCAGATCCACGTGATCACGTCACGTGACTTCCGGTATCGAGCGGCGAGTACGGATCTACCGCTAATGCCGTTATTATGGCGCTGTCACATCTTGACAGCGCCATTTAGGGGGTTAAAAGGTATGGGCGGATAGTGATTCCACTCATGACTAGCAGGCACACATGTCAGCTGTATAAATCAACTGACATGTGCGCGGATCTCCACCTGCGGCCCGCAACAGCAGGTGGGGATTAACACTATGACCGCTAGGATGTAACTTTACTGCCCGCGGTCGTTAAGGGGTTAATTGGCCAAGTATGTCTCTTGATCTGATCCAAATTGAACAATTGTGGGGAAATCCGAAGAGACAAGTTGAACATCACCCTCCATCCAGCATCCAGGCTCTAAATGAGGTTGTTCTAAAAATAACAAAATAACAGAAATAGATTGATGTTACCAACTAGTTCATCTCATGCGTTGAAGACTTGGTTCGGTCCTTAAAAATCAGGGTGGTCAAACAAAATACTAGCTGGAGTTGTACTTGCTTGAGAGAAGCTAATTGGAGCTAAATGCATTGCTTATTTTAATAAAAGGTTAATTTCACTGAATTTTCTACCTCACTTTCCATATCTTTTGACTGTTGGCAATTATTGAATCAAGTCATTGCTGTGCATATGTAAACTCTTTGTGGCATTTTAAGTATTTTTTCAAGTGAGTTCCAGGCGAAACCTAACTGAAAAAGACATTGGTCCTGATTCATCAAGACCTGCGTTCTTCTTGCCAGTCTTCATGAGGGAACATGTAGAAGTCAGACGCTCCTAATTCATTAAGAGGTGCACGTATCTGATGAGCGGTGTGCACCTCCATGCGCCATACCAGAAATCTTACTCCAGTCCAAGATGAGCCCCCGTCTTTCCCCAGCTCTACTAATCTGAACAGAGTGGGGAGAAACTGACATAAAAAAACAGCAAAAATTCAATTTTATTTTTGTGCAACTACGAGCTGCACAAATACAGTATGATGAGGCTTTTTAAAGCAATTTATACCAGAATTCTGCTGAAATGGCTTTGATGAATCAGAGCTGCCCATACCCTTGGGGTATGTTCACACTGACGTTTTAGAGGAGGTTTTGAAGCAGAAAATATTTAAGTCCTCCTCAAACACATGGAGTTTCCACTCCAAAAACTCATACTCTTAGGCAAGGGCAATATGGGGATTTGTAGTGCAGCACTATTATGAGGTTGGATTGTCATCTGTGATGCAACCTAGGCCCAATAGATCTTGTAACCTAAGAAAAAGACTGTTGGTACTTCCTAATGTGAGCAGGTGCATACTGAGCCATAGTAACAAAAAGAGACAGTTGCACTCTGTAGTGCTAAGATATGTGTAACAATGAATATAGGAATATAAACATGCATTACTGCTATGGAAAACATGTAAAAAAATAAAATAGATAAAAAAAAAAAAACCTCCAAATTCTGGGCAGACAGGAACCTGCAAATGAAGAATTAAAACCGGCTGTTGTGCTCAAATAAAACTGGCCGTTTTTGTGTGCTAAGTATCTCACTTTTTACATGTTTTCCATAGCAGTTTTGCATGTCTATATTCTTATATTAATTGTTTCCATATCTTAGCACTATAGAGTGCAACTGTCTGGTTTTTTTTGTTTTTGTTTTTTCCAATACATCTTGTAAGTGGGGGTTTAAGCAGCCAATTTGAAGCCCTGAAATCGTGACACAATAGCAACTTGCAGAGAAGAAATAAATTTCAATGTATACAGTGTGTCCACCCATATCCTGTCCACCGCCATTAACTTGAGAACGGCAGCAGCTATAGGCATAGAAGTGGCGTCTAGGTATAGTAAAGTAGCCATGTGCTATGCAATTAAACCACCTATAGCACCACCTGGTGGAAAACAACAGAGTTAGCATTTTTATCTTGAAAACGGAACTAGATAGAGAAAAAAAGTGAATTACAAAGTTGTAGGGCATCATCAGTTCAATACGAATCGACACCTTGCATACAGAAATGCTATGATTAGAATGTGTAAAACTCACAAGGCTGCGGACGTGAAGCGATACCTCATGGAGACCTTCCTACAAGCCATTGGGTATGGTGGCTGCGTGGAGTAGCCTCCACGCTCACCTGACCTGACTCCATTGGACTTCTTTCTGTGCGGTCACATCAAACAGCAGGTGTATGCGACCCCTCCACCAACATTGCAGGACCTACGACGACGTATTACAGATGCTTGTGCAAACGTGTCCCCTACCATATTGCACAACGTGCAGCAAGATACAGTATGTTGTCCAGATGTGCATTGCAGCTGACGGTTCCCACTTTGAGCATCAAAGTTAAATGAGCGCCATATGCTTGACCAGCATTCAAAGTTTTTTTTTGGGGGGGGGGGATCATGGGTTTTATATAATAGCATTTCTGTATGCAAGGTGTCGATTCATATTGAATTGATGATGTTCTACAATTTTTTAATTCACTTTTTTTCTCTATCTTGTTCCGTTTTCAAGCTAAAAATTCTAACTCCGTTGTTTTCCACCAGGTGGCGCTATAGGTGGTTTCATTGCGTAGCGCATGGCTACTTTATTATACCTAGACACCACTTCTATGCCTATAGCTGTCACCGTTCTCAAGTTAATAGTGGTGGATAGGATATGGGTTGACACACTGTGTAAGGTGACATGGTTGTCACTCTAGAACAGATTCTATTTTGTGCCACTGGTAGAATCAGATTGCCTTGTAAATAATAATAATTAATAAACCTCCAAATATTCCGCATGTTCTGTTGGGTTTTTTTTCCTTCGCTTTTAGCATATGTTGTGAGCTAAGTTCACCCTTTGGCCATGACTATGTACTGGTACAGGACCAAAACGTTAGATGTTGTAATTGTAATACGTTATTTCTAAAAGCTGATGAAACAATAAAATAATTAGTAATGAAAATTGAACAGCACATATTGCAAATTTAAGTAAACTTAAATAATAGTACTAATTGTTTTTGTTAATGAAATAATAAGAGAGTCTTCTTCTTTGGTCTTACAGGAAGGAATATCTTCACTTGGTGCCTTATAGGTACAGATCCTGTAAAATAAAATCAATCTCTGATTATTGTACCAGCGTTGGCGCGTGCCCCACTACACATATTTCTTCAGACAAGTCACTCTTAAGAGGTTTAGTTGTGTCTGCGTCTGTGAGCAGATGCTTCAACCATATGGTGTCATAGACTGCCAAGAAGTGAAGGCCGCTCTTGGATAGTCTGTTAGCGACGGTTATTTGTTCCTTAACTCTATAAATCTGCCTGCATTGTACTAGTACATTAACATGCTCTGCTCGAGCTGCTAACAAAACTGGCCACCTTGTTGACTCTGTAAGTGATTGACTGTTCATGCACTGCAATGATAATCTTATATTTTGCTTTGAGAGTTTTTTAAAATGGGTGCCCAGATATATTACAACTCACAATAAAGATATAAATACAGCAGTAAATTGAGAGATATCTACCCTAACCTACCGTATCCTCAGCTATCCCTTGTAGACTGTGAGCCCTCGCGGGCAGGGACCTCTGTCCTCCTGTACCTGTCTGTATCTTGTATTGTTTATGATTAGTGTACTTGTCCCTATTATGTACACCCCTTTCACATGTAAAGCGCCATGGAATTGATGGCGCTATAACAATAAATAATAATAATAATAAAGATATAAAACAATTTCGAATGGCTGTGATTTCAAAATTAGTCACAAACACAATTCTAAAAAGACAAGTACTTCCACTAATCTAGAAATATACAGTTGAAGAAGTTTATATACACTATCTAAAAAGACACATATGGATGTTTTTCTCACTTCCTGACATGAAATCAGAATGAACCTTTTCCATTTTAGGTCAATTAGGAACCAAAATTATTTATATATTGCCAAATGCCAGAATAATGAGAGAGAATGTTTTAAGGCATTTTTATTACTTTCTGCAAAGTCAATAGTTTACATACACTAAAGGGGGCTTTACACGCTACGACATCGCTAATGTGAACTCGTTGGGGTCACGGAATTGGTGACGCACATCCGGCCGCATTAGCGATGCCGTTGCGTGTGACACCTATGAGCGATTTATGCATCGTTGCAAAAACGTGCAAAATCGCTCATCGGTGACATGGGGGTCCATTCTCAAAAATCGTTACTGCAGCAGTAACGAGGTTGTTCCTCGTTCCTGCGGCAGCACACATCGCTCCGTGTGACACCGCAGGAACGAGGAAGCTCTCCTTACCTGCCTCCCGGCCGCTATGCGGAAGGAAGGAGGTGGGCGGGATGTTACGTCCCGCTCAGCTCCGCCCCTCCGCTGCTATTGGGCGGCCGCTCAGTGACGTCGCTGTGACGCCGCACGGACCGCCCCCTTAGAAAGGAGGCGGTTCGCCGGTCACAGCGACGTCGCCGGGCAGGTAAGTCTGTGTGACGGGTCTGGGCGATGTTGTGCGGCACGGGCAGCGATTTGCCCGTGTCGCGCAACAGATGGGGGCGGGTACCCACACTAGCGATATCGGGACCGATATCGCAGTGTGTAAAGCCCGCTTTAGAGTACTATGCCTTTAAACAATATGGGATAACCCATATGATGATATCATGCCTTTGGAAGCTTCTGATAGATTTGTTGGCAACATCAGAGTTAATTAGAGACACACCTGTGGATGTATTTTAATGCACACCTGAATCACTCTGCTTCTTTGTGTAGCATCATGGGAAAGTCAAAGAAATCAGCCAAGATCTCATGAAGAGAATTGTGGACTTGCACAAGTCTGGTTTATCCTTGGATGCAATTTACAGGTACTTGAAAGTGCCTCGTTCATCTGTACAAATAATTGTTCGCAAGTAGAATCAATATGGGAACGTCCAGCCATCATACCGCTCGGGAAGGAGACGGGTTCTGTGTATAAGACATGATCATGCTTTGGTCAGAAATTTGCATATCTACCAAAAAAACAAAAGCAAAAGACCTTGTGATGATGCTGGCGGAAGCTGGTAAGATTGTGTCACTATCCACAGTGAGACGAGTACTGTATCAACATGGGCTGAAAGGCCACTCTGCCAGGAAGATGCCATTACTCCAAAAGAAACATAAAAAAGCCAGATTAATGTTTGCAAATGCACACAGGAACAAAGACCTTAATTTTTGGAGACATGTCCTGTGCTCTGACGAAACTAGATGAACTGTTCGGCCATAATGACCATCGTTACGTTTGGAGGAAAAAGGGAGAAGCTTTGAAGAACACCATCCCAACTGTAAAACACCTGGGTGGCAGCATCATGTTGTGGGATAGTTTTCCTGTAGGAGGAACTGGTGTACTTCACAAAATAGATGGCATCATGAGCAAAGAAAATTATATGGAAATACTGAAGCAACATCTCAAGACATCAGCCAGGAACTTAAAGCTTGGGCGGAAATGGGTCTTACAAATGAACCATAACCCGAAGCATACTGCCAAACTGGTTACAAAGTGGCTTAAGGATAAGAAAGTTTGTGGAAGGATATCCAAAACCTTTTACTCGTCATACAGTTTAAGGGCAATGGTACAAATACTAATAAAATGTATGTAAACTTTTGACTTTGCAGAAAGTAATACAAATGCCTTAAAACATTCACTCTCTCATTATTCTGGCGTTTGGCAACTATAAATAATTTTGGTTCCTAATTGACCTAAAACGGAAAAGGTTTATTCTGATTTCATATCAGATAGTGAGAAAAACATGCAAATGTGTCTTTTTAGATAGTGTATGTAAACTTCTGATTTCAACTGTATCTATGGTCAGATATGTATTCTAAATGACAACATTGCTATGTACAGTACAGACCAAAAGTTTGGACACACCTACTCATCTCTAGAACAACTATTAGAGGAGACTTTGTGCAGCAGGCCATCATGGTAAAAAAAGCTGCTAGGAAACCACTGCTAAGGACAGGCAACAAGCAGAAGAGACTTATTTGGGCTAAAGAACACAAGGAATGGACATTAGACCAGTGGAAATCTGTGCTTTGGTCTGATGAGTACAAATTTGAGATCTTTGGATCCAACCACTGTGTCTTTGTAGAAAAGGTGAACGGATGGACTCTACATGCCTGGTTCCCAAGGTGAAGCATTGAGGGGGCGGTGTGATGGTGTGGGAGTGCTTTGCTGGTGACACTGTTGGGGATTTATTCAAAATTGAAGGCATACTGAACCAGCATGGCTACCACAGCATCTTGCAGCGGCATGCTATTCCATCCGGTTTGCGTTTAGTTGGACCATCATTTCTTTTTCAACAGGACAATGACCCCAAACACATCTCCAGGCTGTGTAAGGGCTATTTGACTAAGAAGGAGAGTGATGGGGTGCTTCGCCAGATGACCTGGCCTCTACAGTCACTAGACCTGAACCCAATCGAGATGGTTTGGGGTGAGCTGGACGGCAGAATGAAGGCAAAAGGGTCAGCAAGTGCTAAGCATCTCTGGGAACTCCTTCAAGACTGTTGGAAGACCATTTCCGGTGACTACTTCTTGAAGCTCATCAAGAGAATGCCAAGAGTGTGCAAAGCAGTAATCAAAGCAAAAGGTGGCTACTTTGAAGAACCTAGTATATAAGACATAAAAAAGTGTGAAACAACTGAAAATAAGTATTTAATTACACATGTTTTAATTCATAGTTTTGATGTCTTCAATGTGAATCTACAATTTTTAGAGTAATGAAAATAAAGAAAACTCTTTGAATGAGAAGGTGTGTCCAAACTTTTGGGCTGTACAGTATGTCCATAACAGATATCTAGGGGTAATCCCTTTCAGTGATAAGAGGACAGTGGTCCTACTAAACATCAGTACCTTAACTAATATATACTGTATCTGTTACAACAAAGTAAATTTGTAGCTGCTGCAACAAAGTAAATTTATGACAAAGCAATACCCAACAGTGGTTTAGGTGTCTCTAAATACCATTATATGATACACATTAATCCCTTAAATGCAGATAGAAATAGGGGTCATAGAATGGTGCAAAAATGACTGGAACAGTCTTACCCATCAGTTAATCTCAGGTGGGATATATGCGTACCGATCATGTAGTGGTATCCAAGCCAATGGAATCTCCTTCAGATCAGAAAAAAAAAAATCTTTGTGGTCACATTAACTCCTGCACTTACAAAGGCAGTCCACAACTAGCCCCGTACATATACTATTATATGCTTTCCTAAAGAGGTTTTTAGGAAAAAAAAAATAGCAGTCTAGTGTAATACAACCCCTGGCAAAAATTATGGAATCACCTGGCTCTGAGGATGTTCATTCAGTTGTTTACTTTTGTTTAAAAAAAAGCAGATCACAGACATGACACAAAATTAAAGTAATTTCAAATAGCAACTTTCTGGATTTAAGAAATACTAAAGAAAAAAATCATGAAAATATAATGTGCTAGCCAGTAACGGTTACTTTTCAAGACCAAACAGGAGGAAAAAATTATGGAATCACTCAATTATGAGGAAAAAATTATGGAATCACCCTGTAAATTTTAATTCCCAAAACTAACACCTGCATCAAATAAGATCTGCTGGTTAGTCTCCATCTAAAAAGGAGTGATCACACCTTGGAGAGCTGTTGCACCAAGTGGACTGACATGAATCATGGCTCCAACACGAGAGATGTTAATTGAAACGAAGGAGAGGATTATCAAACTCTTAAAAGAGAATAAATCATAACTCAATGTTGCAAAAGATGTTGGTTGTTCACAATCAGCTGTGTCTAAAATCTGGACCAAATACAAACAACATAGGAAGGTTGTTAAAGGCAAACATACTGGTAGACCAAGGAAGACATAAAAACGTCAAGACAGGAAACTTAAAGCAATATGTCTCCAAATCAGGAAATGCACAACAAAACAAATGAGGAACGAATGGGAGGAAACTCGAGTCAATGTCTGTGATCGAACTGTAAGAAACCGCCTAAAGGAAATGGGATTTACATACAGAAAAGCTAAACAATAAAAAGATGACTGCCGGAAGAGAACATGTACATTTTCACAGTCATTGATGATATGGGGCTGCATGTCAAGTAAAGGTAACTGGTGAGATGGCTGTCATTACATCTTCAATAAATGCCCAAGTTTACATTGAAACTTTGGACACTTTTCTTATCCCATCAATTGAAAGGGTGTTTGAGGATGATGAAATCATTTATCAAGAAGATAATGCATCCTGCCATAGAGCAAAAACTGTGAAAACATTCCTTCAAAGAAGACACATAAGGTCAATGACATGGCCTGCAAATAGTTCGGATCTCAATCCAATAGAAAATCTTTTGTGGAAGTTGAAGAAAATGGTCCATCACAAGGCTCCAACCTGCAAAGCTGATCTGGCAACAGCAATCAGAGAAAGTTGGAGCCAGATTGATGAAGAGTACTGTTTGTCACTCATTAAGTCCATGCCTCAGAGACTGCAAGCTGTTATAAAAGCCAGAGGTGGTGCAACAAAATACTAGTGATGTATTGGAGGGTTATTTTGCTTTTCATGATTCCATAATTTTTTCCTCATAATTGAGTGATTCCATAATTTTTTCCCCATTTGGGCTTGAAAAGTAACTGTTACTGGATAGCACATTATGTTTTCATTTATTATTTTTAGTGTTTCTTAAAGCCAGAAAGTTGCCATTTGAAATGACTTTAGTTTTGTGCCATGTCTGCGATCTGCTTTTTTTAAACAAATGTAAACTACTGAATGAACATCCTCAGAGCCAGGTGAGTCCATCATTTTGCCAAGGGTTGTATAAATAATTAATGCAGTGGCACAGCTTTACATTACTGAATACAGAAATATGATAGAGATCCAGATGGATTTACTACCCTGACAACCACAAACCTTCTCAATTGCTATATCCTCCTAATAAAATATCAGCTTATACTCCCCTGTGGTGTACCAGCGATGACGGAATCGCTCTCCCAGGGCTCACATGACATTGTTGTGTCACGCCAGCTCTGCAGCCAATCAGCAGTTTCTTCATTCTCACTTAGTTGAAACATAAATTACATTCGGAGAAAGTCTGAGAGGAGTAGCAGCTCTCACTTCTTCTAGGTGCAAGGTTTGTGTGAAGGAAGTAAGAATCAAACGGCCGCTGATTGGCTGGAAGGTTTAAGTGACATAACGTCATGCGAACCCTGGGAAACCCAAAGTTTTCATCACTGGAACGGTCCTAGTACCGGAGATGAGTCTAGGCTATGTGAGGTAGCACGGTCGGCTGCGCAGCAGAAGACACGGGATCCAGGCATTAAGGTTCACAGCACACGGTTTTAATGTCCAAACAAAAGTCCATAACACAATACATGTGCCTCTCCAGCAGAAAACTCAGGGAGTTCTGTTCACTCCCTCACACCCGGCACACCTGCCCTTGTTCCTGATTCTATTTAACCCTTCCTTCAGCCTGTAGGGAAACAGCATTAACCCTATAGTGGATTTACTTTCTATCATGGAGTGAGCACAACCGAGGCGAGACATACCGGCCGTCATAGATAACCCCGGTCACAGTCTCACAGCTGTTATTAATTTTTAAAGGGGACTATAGCAATTGAGAAAGAGTTGTCCAAGTAGTGGCCCACCACTTTAAAAGCTTGTTCAGATGGGCATAATATTTGTATGCATAATATATGTTTTAAAATCTGATATGGTCAGCACACTATCCAATGGAGTTGAATAGGGGTATTCTGTCCCCGTCAAAAATTTCACAGCATTCAATAAACATTTCCATATTTCTGATGACACTCACCTGTTCGTCTATGGGTGTTGTATTGTAATTTTCTGACTCGCTCGGTTGCGGGTTTGAGACAAACACAAGAACAATTTTCATTTCAGACCAGCAGGTTTATTTCCTCTTTAAAAATCACTTCAGCAAAATATAAACAAAAACAGCCTTTTCCAGCCCAAGTAATAAACAGAAAGTGAATAGTCTGTATATGTCTCTGCGGGGTTCACCCACACATGATTTCCAACCAAGAAACCATAGGAGGTGTTCCAACCTCCACACACACAGACAGCTATGAGACTACTGGTCTCCATTTTAAGATATGTACCACTTCCAAGGGTGGAGTATGTGAGCAGCATGACTGGCCCATCTCTCTGGCTGATCGTAAAACCCAGCCCTGGCACGCCCTAATAGCTTTATTAGTACTAGGTGTACTAGAGTTTGCATCTGGATTTACATCACAGAGAGTAACCACCTCTGTGATACATACCTCCCATCGACTATGTGTCCAGCAGCCATCTTACAGTGTGCATAGAAACTGGATCCCATAGAGATCATATGTATTAGATCCGATTTTCACAGATACATTTCAATCAACAAAGGAAACCATATTTTGTCTTGTAATCTTTATTAACTGCTGATGTATGTAAATGGATATTATACAGCTATCATGTGTATGTAAAAAATGGACATACACATGAAAATTGGACAATTTTTCATACTCTTGTCTAAACTGGCCTAAAGGGAATGTGAAAATGACCTATTGTACCATAAGTCTCCACAGCCCTCTCATGTGGAAATATCATTATTTTTATATAAATTACATCCCCTCTCTGTTTCCCAATTTCAACTAAACACTCTAAATGCCCCTCTTACTATCCCAGAACTATGTAAAGGTCATTAAGAATTTTCCACAGGCTGTGGCGGCTGTGCAGAATCTGTGGCGTCAGCTGGGCTGGGGGCGGTGAGGGCTTCAAATAATGGCGCCTGGAGCCGGCGAAAGTGCAGATAGAGCTCTCAGCTTAAGATCTAATCTGCGCACGCGCTGCCTCTGGCCCACTGATCTCCCAGCAGCGGACTTAAGGAAAATGGCGCCTGGAGGTGGCGCGTGTGCAGTTGAGATCTCGGCTTGTCATTAAGCAGATAGCTCAATCTGCGTGCACACCAACCCCAGGCACCATTATTTAAAGCCCTCACCACCTGCAGCCCCAGCCCAGCTGTCCCGCCCCAACACCAGCGCAGCCGCTCTAGCACAGCCGCCACCGCAGACAGTTTCTGAGACAGCATCTGGGACACTACCGGCTACTCTGCCTGCAGGATCGCCCTGCTCCAACACCACCCCTGCCTCCTGTGACCCCGCTTCACCACTGCTGCCACCCCCCCCCCTCCAGTAAGACACCATCAGATTACAACATGGACCTCAATTTGTTCACCCTTTTTTCCCTCTAAATTTGGGATACGTCTTCTAATTTGGTGTGTCTTATAAACCCGAAAAGTGCGGTATATCTTTTCCTAAAAATATAATGCATAGCCTCCTAGCTGGCTCCAATTTTACCATCTCTGCAGTTTACACCGGGTGATGTCCTGCTGAGAGCAATGATTTTTGTTCAACCATAAACAATCAAATCACCCGATGAATGCTCATTGGGTGATTGCCGACATGGTTACACGCCACCTATGAATGCTCGTCTGCAATGCCGGGATTTATAAATGTGGATGCTACATGCTCAGTATGTTACACAAACATTGTATATTACATATACATCTTTATACACACACACATGTATACAGAGGACAGACACACACACCCATTCCCATCATTAAGCTTCTGTGTCATACGGGACGGCTCCTCCAGGGAGAGATGCTCTTTGTAGCCACTTATTCTCTGACCAAGAGATGAGGATTCTGAACACAGGACTCCTTATATTAATTAAGAATTGCCGAACATGTCCTCTTCCGACAAGCCTACAACCTACAATAACCCTCAGTCCAGTACACCACTGCGCAACCAGCTCTGTCCTCACCTATTGTACCCTGACCCATTCCCTGTAGACTGTGAGCTCTCGTGGGCAGGGTCCTCTCTCCTCCTGTACCAGTCTGTTTTGTACTATTAATGATTGTTGTACTAGTTTTTATGTATACCCTTTTTCACTTGTAAAGCGCCATGGAATTAATGGCGCTATAATAATAAATAATAATAATAATTAATTAGGTTTTAAAAACTGGAAAGTCAGTGAAAAGAACATTTTCATAGGATCAGCTACTTAAATGTAATCTCTAACAAAGAGTTCTTATACACTTCATACTCAAGTCTATCTGTACACAAAAAAGTTAAATTTGAATTATTAATCGCCATCCGGGTGTTCCAAAATCCCTACGACAACACTTCCTGTCTTGTGCTATTATGGGGTCACTAGTGGAAATGATCTTAATTCCTAATGCTTAACCCTAATTACATTTAACCCTTTAGTGACGGAGCTAATTTTCACCTTAATGACCAGACCAAATTTTGCAATTCTGACCAGTGTCACTTCATGAGGTTATAACTCTGGAACGCTTCAACGGATCACGGTGATTCTGACATTGTTTTTTGTCACATATTGGACTTCATGTTAGTACCAAATTTAGGACAATATTTTTTGCGTTTATTTATGAAAAAAATTGAATATTGGCAAAAATTTTGAAAATTTAGCAATTTTCAACTTTTGAATTTTTATATCGTTAAACCAGAGATTTCTGTGACACAAAATAGTTAATAAATAACATTTCCCACTTGTCTACTTTACATCAGCACAATTTTGGAAACAACATTTTTTTTTGTTAGGAAGTTAGAGGGGTTCAAAGTTTATCAGCGATTTCTCATTTTTACATCAAAATTTACAAAACCATTTTTTTAGGGACCACATCACATTTGAAGTGACTTCAATAGGCCTAGATGACAGAAAATACCCAAAAGTGACACCATTCTAAAAACTGCACCCCCCAAAGTACTCAAAACCACATTCAAGAAGTTTATTAACCCTTCAGGTGCTTCACATGAACAAAAGCAATGTGGAATGAAAAAAAGCAAAAATTAAATTTTACCTAAAAATGTTGCTCTAACCCAAATTTATTCACTTTTAGAAGAAATAGCACAACAAAATAGACCCCAAACTTGTTCCCCACTTTCTTATGAGTGCGCCGATACCCCACATGTGGTCAGAAACCTCTGTTTGGACAAATGGGAGGGCTCGGAACAGAAGGAGCAATATTTGAATTTTGGAAAGCAAATTTGGCTGAAATAGATTGCGGGCACCATGTTGCATTTACAGGTCCGCTAAGGTACCTAAACAGAAGAAACCCCTCACAAGTGACACCATTTTGGAAACTAGACCCCTCAAGGCTTCTATCTAGGGGTATAGTGAGCATTTTAGATCCACAGGTACTTCACAGATTTTGTTAACGTTACGTTGTCTTATTGAAAATTTTAATAATTTTCTCAAAAATGTTGCTTTAGCATCAATTTTCTCACTTTTTCAAGAGGTAATTCCAAAAATTTGACCTCAAAGTTCGTTAACCACTTTTTTATGAGCGCGGTGATACCTCACATGTGGTCTGAAACCTTTGTTTGGACAAATGGGAGGGCTTGGAACGAAAGGAGCAATATTTGAATTTTGGAAAGGAAATTTGGCTGAAAAAGATTGCGGGCACCATGTCACATTTGGAGTACCCCTAAGGTACCTAAACAGCAGAAACCCCGCACAAGTGACCCCATTTTGGAAACTAGGCCCCTCAAGGAATTTATCTAGATGTTTGGTGAGTACCCTGAACCCCCAGGTGCTTCACAGAATTTTATAACGTTGAGCCATGAAAAAAAAAATAAAATTTTACCACAAAATTGTTATTTCAACCAGGTAGCTTTTTTTTTACAAGAGTAAAAGGAAAAAATTCAGCATAACATTTATTGTGCAATTTCTCCTGAGTTTGGCGATACCTTATATGTGGTGGAAATCAACTGTTTGGGCGCATGGCAGGGCTCGGAAGGGAAGGAGTGCCATTTGACTGCAAAATTGGCTGGAATCAATAGCGGACGCCAGGTTGCATTTGGAGAGCCCCTGAGCTGCCTAAACAGTGGCGGTCCCCCACAAGTGACTCCATTCTGGAAACAAGACACCTCAAGGCTTTTATCTAGGTGTATAGTGAGCAGTTTGAATCCACGAATACTTCACAGAATTTGATAAGCTTAGGTTGCCATATTGAAAATTTTCATTTTTTTCACAAAAATGTTGCTTCAGCATCAAATTTCTCACTTTTTCAACAGACAACAACAAACCATGGACCCAACAGGTTGTTATCCAATGTCTTATGAGCACAGGGATACCCCACATGTGGCCAAAAACCTCTGTTTGGATAAATGGGAGGGCTTGGAATGGAAGGAGCACCATTTGAATTCTGGAAAAGTTGAAATAAATTGCGGGCACCATGTCACATTTGCAGGGCCCCTTGGGTACCTATACATTAGAAACCCCCCACAAGTGACCCCATTTTGGAAACTGGATTCTATTCAGGAGTATAGTAAGCATTTTGAATCCACAGGTACTTCACAAAAATATTGCTGTAGCAACAAATGTCTCACTTTTAGGCTATGTGGCCATGATCCAGCGACACGGCGTCTAGTACAGTGTCAGCCTTCCTGCAGAGATGTGAGTGTTGTCCACGGGAGAACGCAGCTGCCCATGCCCACGATTTGGGTTCAGGCCGCTGTGGAGCTCTATGCTACCTGCAGAGAACACTCATCTCCGCAGCATAAATTGACATGCTGAGGCTCGGGAAGCTGCGCCACAGGTCAGTTTATGCTGCAGAGAAAAGAAGCACATTGGGCATGGGATTTCTAAAAATCCTTCCACTGTGCTTCTACTGCACAACGCAGCACTATGGACACAGGGACACACTATGGACACACTCTGCGCCCAAAACGCTGCAAATCCCGATTATGGGCGCACAGCCTAAAATGCTACAATGGATGAATGGATAGATGTCAAACATATATAACGTCCCACCCCCTGCATATTCTAAGCTGGCGCCCTTTAGTGCCTTTCATGTGGCACTAAAGGGTGTCTAGCCTTGTATTTAGTCCCCCAAAAAATTAATAATTAAAATAAACGACGTGGGGTCCCCCCTATTTTTGATAGCCAGCTAGGGTAAAGCAGACAGCTGTAGCCTGCAAACCACAGCTGACAGCTTCACCTTGTCTGGTGATCAATTTGGAGGGCTCCCCAGGCGTTTTTTTAAAAAAAAACAAAAAACGTGGGGTCCCCCCCAAATTAGATCACCAGCCAAGGTGAAGCGGACAGCTGGGGTCTGGTATTCTCAGGGTGGGAAGAGCCATGGTTATTGGACTCTTCCCAGCCTAAAAATAGCAGGCCGCAGCCGCCCCAGAAGTGGCGCATCCATTAGATGCGCCAATCCTGGCGCTTCGCCCCAGCTCATCCCGCGCCCTGGTGCGGTGGCAGACGGGGTAATATATGGGGTTGATACCAGCTGTAATGTCACCTGGCATCAAGCCCTGGGGTTAGTGATGTCACGGCATCTGAACAGATACCCGACATCACTAACCCAGTAAGTAATAGAAAAAAATAAAGACAAAAAAAAATTTATTTGAAAAAACACTCCCCGAAACATTCCTCTTTCCCCAATTTATTGAAAATAAAGAAATTCCGGTCGCTGTAATCCATTTTGGAGGTCCCACGCCGACTCTGGATCTTCTAGAATATGGAGGGCACGTTCAGGGAACGTATCCCCCATTTTCTGGAAGAGCAAGCTCTCCATGAGCAGTGTGGGTGCAGTAATCTGAGAATTACTGCACTCACACTGCCCCGGTCCAACTTAGGGCAGAGTGACCTGCAGTAACCTCATTCCAGAATATGAGGGGCACGCTCACAGAACGTACCCCCCATTTTCTGGAACAGCAGTCTCTCCATGTGAGGACCACACTCCTCACATGGAGAGACTGCTGATTACTGCACTCACTCTCCCCCGGTCCACAGTGGAGCAGCCTGTGCAGCAGCGACGTCAGCGTCCCAGGGATCCAGCTGACAGCCGCTGTCTGCGCATGCGCCGCCAGCATTCAAGAAGGAGGCGGCGTGATCGCGGGACGGATCACCAGACAGGTAACGTATGACCGGGGGCTGGGGGGGGTGACGGGGGGTGACGGGGGGGTGACACCGGGTGACACCTTTCTGTCGCATGTGACGTGTCACATGCGGCAGAAAGAGCAGAATGAATGCGGCCGCGCGCTTTGCGCTGCGCGCGCCGCCATCTTCCACGCTCCGGAGGGGGGAGGGGGGGTGGCTCTGGAGAACCGGAGGGGGCTCCGGTGACCAGAGGGCTCCGGTGGACCGGAGGAGGGGTCAGGGGGAGGACATTTCCCTCCGATCTGAAATGTTTGATTATTTCAGATCGGAGGGAAATGAATGCAGAGCCGGCGGCGGCGGCAGTTTTCTGTGCGCTTCGGCGCCATTTTGAGTGCTCCGGAGGGGGGGTAGGGGTGGTGGGGGGACTCTCCGGTACCGGGGGCTTTGGGGGCACTAGGGGTTTAGATTTCTTTCTCATCTGACATGTTTGATCATGTCAGATGAAAAAGAAATCAGTTTTACCGGCCCTTTTATTTTTTTTTCATGTGTTCGTCGGTATACAGTGTATACCGCCGATCACATTAACGGGGTCCACAAAAAACACCCCGATTCATAATCTGGGGGGTCTCAGCTACCCCCGGTAGCTGAAACCCCCGAGATTTTCGGTCGCTGGGGGGCGCTACAGGGTTTTTTCGGGCCGCCGCTTTAAAGCGGCGGAACAGAATAAGTACCCTGTTTTGCCGCCGCTTTAAGTCGTACGGCCGTCGTTATGAGGTTAATAGATATGATTTTTTTTTTTGTTTGTTAGTAAACCCATCATGAACATCCAAAGAATGAAGCCGGCAGGGAGCTCTCATGCTGCTACTATATGGGTATTGCATGGATTTTAATCCTTTCACTCCCAATTTCCAGGGTTTATTTTGTTTGTTTTTTCCTCCCCTTCTTCCAAGAGCCATATTTTTTAATTTCTTTTCCATTCACAAAGCCATATAACAGCTTTTATATTTTTTTTTTTGCAGAGCGAGTTGTAATTTTGAATGAAACAATTAATTCTACTATTTATTGTACTGGAAAATGGGAAAAGAAATTCTAAGTGTGATGAAATGACAAGAAAAGTCAAATTCAATAATGTTTTTTATTTACCATGATAACTATATGGGAAAACGGACCTTGCAAGATGATTGCTTAGGTCAGAACAATTAAGCAGATACCAAACATGAATGAAATTAAAAACATCTATACAAGTGGTAAAAAAAACAATTCTGAAATTTGTAAAAAAATAAAATAAAAATTCATTGTCGCTATTTTCTGAAACCCATAAGTTTTTCATTTTTTGGGATATGGGGCTATTTGAGGGCTTAGTTTTTTTGTGTCCTGAGCTGATGTTTTTACTCATACAATTTCCACCAGCAGCACAGAGCATTTCAGGGGTATGATGACCTTGTGGTTGGTCATAGTCTGAGAGTTACATAGTTGAAGGAGAATAGTCTTCAGCAGCACACAGTATTTCAGTAAATTAACGTTGAGGTTTTGTAGTCAGTCACAAGCTAGAAAGTGCAAGTTCCACCCACAGCACAGAGTATTTCAGGGGCATAATAATCTTGTGGCTCGTCACAGACTGAAAGTTACTTAATGGAAGAAGAATTGTCTATCTGCAGCACAGAGTATTTAATGGTTCTCGCTATCTTTATCATCTTCCCCATTCTGTTCCCATTCCATTTGAGCACTTTTTCCATCCATTTCAACAATTTTACTGACCCCCCCCCCAGACCTTCTGGGAGGATCTGCTGGAAAAATGCTTCAGTTTCCTATAGATTTGCATTATTCTCTTTACTCAAGACGAGCACGCAAGTATTACAAATTAACTTGCGTAACAAACCCCCGGGCATTTAAACGGTTGCTCATCACAGTTTTTACATTTAAATGTTATAAAGTTTTAAAGTTTTGTGAATCGCCTGGTAAAATGTTAAGTACACCACTAGATGAATTTATTGAGGGGTCTAGGTTTCAAAATGGGTTCACTTGTAGTTTTCTGCTGTTTTGGAATGTCAGGGGCTCTGAAACTGCGACATGACATTCACAGTCTAAGACAAATTTATGCTCTAAAATTCAAATAACGATCTTTCACTTCCGAGAACCTGCGATGTGCCCAAACATTAGATTTTTACCACATATGGAGTATCTTCATGTTTGGGAGAAATTGTATAACAAAATATGGGGTAAAAATATGGGGTCTGTCTTATTCTTCTATCCATTGTTAAAATGGTAAATTTGGGGCTAAAGCAACATTTTTGTGTAAACTATGTAATTTTCAGTTTCTCATCCACATTTTAAAATGTTCTGTGAAGCTTATACAAGTTCAAGTTCCTCAAGTACTCCTAGATTAATTCTTTGATGGATCTAGTTTCCAAAATGGAGTCAGTTGTAGGGATTTCTGCGGTTTTGGTACCTTAGGGGCTCTGCAAATGAGACATTGTGTCTGAAATCTATCCTAGCGAAATGTACATTCCAATTACCATATGTTGCTTATTCCATATTGAGCTCTGCCGTGTGTCCACACAGAAGTTTTGACTACATATGGGGTATTGCCACGCTCAAGTGTAAGTGGGAAACGTTTGGGTCCATTTTTTCATGTTACCTTTTGGAAAAGTGAAAAATTTGGGAGTAAAGCAACATTTTTGGGGAAAATAAAAACCCTGAACATGTTCAATATGACAGCCTAATGTTATCAAATTCTGTGCAATACCTGTGGGTTCAAAATGCTCACTAGACCCCTGGATAAAATCCTTGAGGGGTGAAGTTTCCAAAATGGGGTCACTTATTGGGCGTTTTCTACTGTTTAAGCACCTTAGGGGACCTGCAAATGTGACCGCAATCTATTCAGACAAATTAGTGTTCCAAAATTCAAATGTCGCTCCTTTCCTTCCGATCCCAGATGTTTGTTCAAACAGAGGTTTATGACCATATGTTGGGGTATCAGCGCGCTCAGAAGAAACTGGATACCTATTCTTTCATGCTATCCTTTGTAAAAGTGAAAAAGTGTAGTAAAGACTGAGAGGGAATTTAGATTATGAGCCCCAATGGGGACAGTGTTGCTAATGTATGTAAAGCGCTGTGGAATTATTGGCACTATAAGTGAATAAATAGTTACAAACAAAATTTTAAAGAAAAAAATAAAATGGTTTTTCTTTTCCTTTTATTCAACCTTGCATTAATTCCCGTTTAGCTCCTGAAGGGTTCAAATAATTCCTGACAGCAATTTTGAAGTATTTGAGGGGTGCAGTTTTTAAAATACTATCACTTTTGGGGAGTTTCTAATATATAGGCCCCTCCACTTAAATTTGAGTAGGTCCCTAAAAGAAACAGGTTTTGCAAGATGCTTGAAAAATTGCTCCTAAACTTTTAACCCTTCTACCATCCTAACAAAATAAAATAGCCTTTGAAAAATGATGCCAGTGTAAAGTAGACATATGGTATATTTCATTTATTATTTTGCACAGGATGACTTATTTAACCCCTTCATCATAACCAAAGACGTTCCATTTCATTCTTGGCTGTATCCCTGACTTTGATGTGAGCTCATGGCTGATCTGATGAACAGACGTGCAGCTAACAGGCGCTGGTGGATCTGAGATCCACCCGGGCCTCTTAACTAGTTGGATCGCACTGTCAAACTCCGAGAGCATGATCTAACATGCGTTGGTAGGGGGTACTCCATTCCCACGGGGTCCGATGGGTTGTCATGAAAGCCAGGGGTCAGCTGAGCATTCACAGATCAGCATTTCTGCTGTACAAAGCAGTGCATCAGCATGGCTCTGTAGAGCACAAGTGATTGGACAGTGCCAGCTTCAAGTCCTTTAAGGAAAACATTTCAAATTACCCCCTTCTGCTGCATTGAAAAGAAGACAAAATAAAAAATACACATATTTGGTATTGTATTCAGAAATGCCAGATCTATCAAACTATTAGATAAATTAATCATATTGGTGAACTGCATAACAGGAAAAAAAACCCGACAAAATTACCATTTTTCTTGTTGCCACAAAATTGCAAGAAATACAATCAAAGAGAATCACAACATCTCATCTACACAAAAAAGGTATAATTAAAAACAACAGCACAATATGCAAAAATAAACACTCACTTAGCCCCAGATCCTGAAAAATTAGAACCCTATAATTCTCAGAAAATGGTGGTAAATCAGCAAATTTTTCACCACTTAAATATAAAAAAAACAACAAAAAACTATAAATGTTTGGTATTTACGAACTCATACTGTCCTGTGGAATCATACTGCCAGGTCAGTTTTACCATGTAGTGAACATGGTAAATAAAAAAAAATAAAAAAATCATTGTGGAATTGCATTTTTTTTGCAATTTCACTGCACTTGTATTTTTTTTTTCTTTTTTCAGTATACTGTATGGTAAAATGAACAATGTAATTTAAAAGTACAACTTGCCCGGCAAAAAAAAAAAGCCCTCATGTAATTATATTGTCGGAAAAATAAAAAAGTTCTAGCTCTTGGAAGAAGAGGAAGAAAAAACAAAAAATGGAAAATCGCCTGGGGATGAAGGGATTAAGGATATAAAAATTGTAAATTTGAAAGATGTGATTTTTTTTTTTACATTTTCAGTAAAATTCCAATATTTTCACAAATAAAATATATATTGACCTAAATTCACCACTAACATAAAGTACAATGTGTCATAAAAAAAATCTCAGAATAATTTTGAATATGTCGAAGCGTTCCAGAGTTATTACACATAAAGTGACACTGATCAGATTCAAAAAATTTGGTCTGGTCAAAATTGGCTCTGTCATTAAGTGGTTAAATGCTCGGTTATATATTTTATGTGTATATCTTAGTCAATGGTGGATATGTGATTTATGATCATTTTGATGTAACTCTTTATAAAACCAAATAAAAATGTTATTGTTTGGGGGGAAAAAAAGAAAATGACTTATGGTTTGTGTCAAGTGTATTTATTATTTCAATATAACAAACAAAAAAAAACAAAACAATTAGAAATCTTGCAATTTTCACAACGGCCACTGGGGCTTTTTAGACTCATATCCTGTCGTTTCAGGAAACAATACCCGTATGCAGCCTCAATGAACAGATTTTGACTGCATGTTTTTTTATTGAGCCATCAAATGAGTGTGTGCAAAGTTCACTGTGAAGTAAAGAGGAGCAGGGTCAGCTGCGACATCACCTATTGTAATTGATGTTACCAGTCATTTTAATCCAGCCTCTAATAAGGAGGCTGTTGAAAATACTTCCTGAAAGGACATTAAGTCTCAGTGGCTAATGTGAAAATTGCAAGATTACTAATTTATTTATTTTTTTTAATAAAAATCATGAAATGTAAAAAAAAAAAAAAAAAAAAAATAAAATATTTACAAATAAAAAAATAAAAAATACATGGAACACAAAACGGTAATTTAAGCAATAGGTACATTTTCTGATGATCGCTTTCCTATTAACTTGAATAGAAAAATATGCAGCTTTATGTACATTTATAATATGGGACTTACAGAAACAGCATAGCTCCATCTCCAATAGTTGCAGTTGCATGGATTTATTCCCACCTCAATCCCTGCAGATGTGAATAGCTCTTTAATACATGAATGATAATATTGAATATAGTTTGTTTTCCTTATTGCTTCTCGGTATCCCGGAATACTGTTTGAGATATTAGAAGCAATGTCCTCATTACTTCAGTTGTTTAACATCTTGCAAAATCTTTTCCAGTTGCCATATTTCAAAATGTCAGATTTACTTATGTCATGATGTAATCTCTCTGGTGTGTCATTTATTATATTGGAGCAAGTAATACGCTGGTTGTGTTCCACATAATTAGCTAATACAGCTAGGTCGGGGAATATTTGGACAGTGACAAACGTTTTGGCATTTTAGCTGTTTACCAAAACATTCAATATACAGGTATATAATTAATATGGGCTAATTTGGGCACCCCCTGAGGTGCCTAAAAAGTGGAGCTCCCCCACAACTGACCCCATTTTGGAAACTAGACCACTCAAGGAATTTATTTAGATGTTTGGTGAATACCCTGAACCCCCAGGTGCTTCACAGAATTTTATAACGTTGAGCCATGAAAATTAAAAAATAAAATTTTACCACAAAATTGTTACTTCAACCATGTAGCTTTTTTCCACAAGGGTAACAGGAAAAAAATCACCATAAAATGTATTGTGCAATTTCTTCTGAGTTCGCCGATACATCATATGTGGTGGAAATCAACTGTCTGGGTCCACGGCAGGGCTCGGAATGAAACGAGCGCCATTTGACTGCAAAATTGGCAGGAATCATTAGCGAACGCCATGTTGCGTTTGGAGACCCCCTGAGGTGACTAAACAGTGGAGCTCCCCCACAACTGACCCCATTCTGGAAACTATACCCCTCAAGGATTTTATCTAGGGGTATAGTGTGCATTTTGAACCCACAGATACTTCACAGAATTTTATAACAATAGGTTGTCATATTGAAAATTTTCTTCTTTTTCACAAAAGTGATGCTTTAGCACCACATTTTCCACTTTTACAAGATGTAACACCAAAAAGTGGACCCCTCAGTTTGTTACCCACTTTCTTACGAGTGCACTGATACCCAACATGTAGTCAAAAACTTCTGTTTGGGCAAACGGCAGGACTTGGAAGGGAAGGTGCACTTTTCACATTTTGGATTATTATATTTGCAGAGCCTATGTGTTATCAGAACAACTGAAAACCCACATAAATGGATTTTTTTACACATTTTATCTTGGAGTGAAGGGCAAAATGTGGAGGAAAATGCCACCAACTATATGGCAGACTTGTGCTTGTTCCAGAGATGAAGGAACACCAGGAGGGCTAGAAGGACACGTTAATTTTTCAGGGACTGGTCGTACAACGTCTGTTTAGCACCATCAATCCCTATATGAGGGACAATTGTGCCAGCCGACGTGGTACACCATAACAGGCTCTTACCTGCCAAGGTCGGAACCGCTATATGCACAAAACAACCAGTCCCCTACAGGGTTATAAAAGTATTGTCCAGTACAGGAGGTTCTGCAAGAACCATGCAGTAAAGCCCATGGTGGAAAATTACAGAACAGCTTCAGATCCGCCAATAAAATGATCATGCCCGTATCACCAAGACATAGTTGTAATAGCAGTCAGACTAAAGGCCCCTTTACACACTGCAACATCGCAAACGACATCGCTGTAACGTCACCGGTTTTGTGACGTAATAGCGACCTCCCCAGCGACATTGCAGTGTGTGACACACATCAGCGACCTGGCCCCTGCTGTGAGGTTGCTGATCACTACACATCTCTCAGGACCATTCTTTGGTCCTTTGTTTCCCGCTGTGCAGTATGATCGCTAGAAAGTCTCAGTGTGTAAAGGGACCTTTACAGCGACTTCGTTAGCGACTTCCCTTTCAAAAAGCTGCTTTACAACGTCCCCAATGATTAGCTAGGTCGTTCTGCAGGTCCATATCGCTGTTGCGTCGTTTTCCAGGTTTGCCTGTTTGACAGCTCACCAGCGACTCACCAGAGACTTTATAGCGATCCCGGCCAGGTTGGGATCGCTGGTGGGATCGCTAGAAAGTCTCAGTGTGTAAAGGGGCCTTTAGATGACTGGTGCTAAAAGTTTGTGAGTGATCAAATCTTGGAATTATTTGTCAGATGATCAGATGTTTCAAGAACATTTGCGGGGTCCACATTCTGGAGTACGCAGACGTGGGCATATAATGAGAATTTGTCTGCATAACACTTCGGTATGTGAGTGATCAAGTCCTAGAATTATTTGTGAAATGGGGTAAAATGTGTTTTACTGATGAAAATAGTAAATTTTATTTGACAAGTAACACAAGGGTTCACTACACAGAAAATATAAACGTTGTGAAAGAAAAACCCTACCACACAATTTGGGAATAGTTTATGACATCTAATAATTGTGAGATGTGTGGTAGATTTCGAAGCAAGGGGTGACACAAAGTCCTGGCTGGGAAGGGCACATGGGACAGTAGTATCTAGATTTGCTCCTACTACCCTGTTTGCTACAGACCCGGCACCTTTTTTTAGGACGGTTTTGGGTGGGAGTAGGAGGTATGAGACGCATAAAATGTCGTTCTGTTAGTCTCCGGGCATTCTCTGGCTCGAAGGCTGCCTGTGGTGCCGCTGAGTCAAACATGAGGGACTCAATAATTTTTTCTTGGTATTGCAGAAATGTGAGGGCCCCTTGCGATTTTTTTATACAGTACAAAACTGTTGTAGGTAGCAATCTGTATCAGGTAGATTGCTACCTTTTTGTACCAGGCCCTCGTTTTCCGCTTTACCAAGTATTGTTGGAGCACCTAGTCAGACAGGTCCATGCCACCCATGAACCTGTTGTATTGTGTCACACAGATAGGTTTTTGTTTGTCCCTGGTGGCTCCACTCTCTCTGACCGACACAGTGGTGTCCTCATGCAGGGTGGTGAGCATGTAGACATCCTTGCGGTCATTCCACTTTACGGCAAGCAATTTGTCACTTGCCAGTGTGAATGACCCCCCTTCTCTAAACGTCTGGACACTAACTGTGCCGGCAAACCAACACGGTTTTTCCTTATTGTTCCACAGGCCCCTGTATTTGCAGCGTGGAGGGATTGGTATAGGGGGATACTGGTGTAGTAATTGTCGGTGTACACGTGGTAACCTTTACCAAGAAATGGCGTCATTAGCTCCCAGACAATTTTTCCTGGGATGCTAATTGTCTGGGGACAGTTGGGTGGGCTTATTTGGCGGTCCCTACCCTCATAAATGATAAAGTTACACGTGTACCCGCTGGTGCTTTCGCACACTTTATATAATTTTATGCCATACTTGGCTCTTTAGGAGGGAATAAACTGACGGAATGAGAGATGGCCCTTGTACCTCATTAGGGACTCGTCAACCGAAACATTCTCCTCTGGGCTGTAGGAAGTTAGGAAGGATTCGTTCAGGAGGGATATTAGGGGTTTCAATTTATTAAGGCGGTCATAATTGGGGTCAGTTCTTGGGGGGACTTGGGAATTATCACTAAAATGGAGGAAACTCAATAGGGTCTCGTATCGGGTTCTGGGCATTACGGCTGCAAATACAGGGGTGGCATGGACAGATTTAGCTGCCTAGTAGGAGCGGAAACTGGGTTTTTTCACTATTCCCATGTTGAGGGTAATGCCTAAATTTTTTTTTATTTCCGGGACACTTGTGGGGATCCAGGACCGGGAATGGACAGATGTCGGCTTTTGGGCAATATATTGACGGGCGTACAAGTTGGTGTGGTAGGTGATGAGCTCAAGCACATGCTGGGTAACAAAAATTTGGAAAAAATCCAGTGGGGCAAAATTGGTGACATTTATTTTGATGCCAGGGTCTCCTATGAAAGGGGGAATTTGTGGGGTAAAAGACGGGTCGGGGTACCAGGGAGGATGGGGGACTGCAGAACTAGGTCCTGCTCCTGATGCTTCAGCAGCGGCGACTAGCGGGGTGTGGGACCCCGTGGAGGAAGCCGAATCGTCACTGCTCTTTGAAAACTCTCTTTCTGGGCCAATTCGGTCTCTGACCCAGAACTGCCGGAGGCAAGCAGTGAGTACGCTTGCTCTGCCGTAAACATTCAGTTCTCGTCCACTGTACCTGTATAAATTCTCACCGACGGGTTCATGCAGCTGCTTTTGAATACCCTATTAAATCGATGGTTGGACCATATATGACAAGCTTTTCTCCCCCCCATTCACCTTTTGTCTCCCCTATTTCCTCAAAGACTGTAAGCTTAAGAGCAGGGCCCTAACTCCTCCTGGTGTCTTAATTTTGTTATTTTGTATTGTCTCATATTGTCTGTACATGCCCCCTCTTAATTGTAAAGCGCTGCGGAATATGTTGGCGCTATAGAAATAAAACTTATTATTATTATTATTAAACATTCTGAGGGCCATGGGGTTTTTTGTTGTTTTTTTTTTTATGTCTCCCTGCCTAACAAAAAATAAACTTGAACCTAATCTAACACTAGTATTTTTGGTTTTATTACCCTAACAAAGATTTATAATGACTATAAATAAAAAAATATATATTTATTAGGGGAACGGCGCAGCAAGGGATGTCGGAATGATACAAGGGGGGATGATCACGGGGAGGTGATCAGAAAATTGGGAATTGATTATCAGGAATTTTGTAGATTTATAACTTTTTCTATCTGATATGGCAGCACGTAGTCTCTCTCTTCTCTTCTAAATGAACTACAAGGGAGAGAGGAGAAAGGCAGACCTAAGTGCTGCCATATTTATCAAATATTGGCAATTTGACTACTGTGATAGGATCTATCACAGTATTCAAATCACAATAGCCAATCAGAATTTTTTTGGGGGTTGCCGGGTGCAGGAGGCAAATTATGCCAAGCACACTGCGCATGCGCCCACCATTTTCCTAAAGAAGAGAGGAAGGGGGCCGCGGGGGACCAGGGGGGTCAACGAATCTTTATTGAAGTACTGTGCGGGGGGCGGTGGGGGAACGGGGGATCCCAGAAAGGGAGGGAGAGATATCGGGAATAGCGGATAGGACCCCGGTGGACCGGAGGGATAGCTCTGGAGAACTGGATGGGGTTCCGGGAGACCAGAGACACCAGGGGTAGGACATTTCCCTCTGATCTGAGATGATGAAACATTTCAGATCGGAGGGAAATGAATACACAGGCGGCGGCTGCAGTTTTTGGCACGCGTTGGCGCCATCCTGAATGCTCCGGAGGGGGGGCCCTGGAGAACCGGAGGGGGCTTCGGGGGACCAGATAGCTCCGGTGTACTGGACATTGCCCTCCTATCTGAAATGTTTCATCATCTCAGATCAGAGGGAAATGAATGCAGAGCCGGCGGCGGCTGCAGTTTTCGGCGCGCGTCGGCGCCATTTTGGATGTTCTGGGGGGGGGTTTGGTGGGGTTGATTTCTCTTTTTTTTTTATGTGATCGGCGGTATACGGTGTATACCGGCGATCACATTATCGGGATCCAAAAAAACAGCCCGATTCATAATCTTGGGGGTCTCAGCTACCTCCGGTAGCTGAAACCCCTGAGATTTTCCGTCGCTGGGGGGCGCTACAAGCTTTTTTCGACGTGACGTCTCAAAGTGTCGGTACAGAACAAGTACCCTGTTTTTCCGACGTCTTGAGACGTTAGGCCGTCTATGGGGTTAAAATGCAACAACAGGCAATCAAACCATCACAAATGGTATAATTAAAAACACCAGCTCAATCTCTGAATGGCCAGCAACCAGGAACACATTTGATCTGTGTTGGGTAACTAACCCAACTGCCCGACAATACACGTTTTTCTCTCACCCACATTCAACGCATACACGCATTTACACCTTCTTGGGCAATCTTCCAGCCTTACATCTCACTAAAAACTCTGACATTGGCCATATAACGTGGTCAGATCATGCCCCAATTCTAAATAACGTCTGTGAATCTACTTCAGCCAGGAGGGTATCCCATTGGAGATTAAATGATCACCTTTTTCTAAGGCCCCCAAAAAATCAATCTAAGTTTCAGGACCGCCTGAAGGACTATTTCCAATTAAATGGGGGATCTATATCCTCGCAGTCAACCCTATGGGAGGCACATAAATCAGTTATGAGACGTAAAGAGCTTACCGACCAGCTTACGAAGCTGAAACAGGAAATGCTTGCACATCCCTCCATTCCAAGCTAAAATCTCTTGTAACTGTGAGGGGTAGGCTGAGGGACTTGGGAATTCAGAAAGTGGAGAAATTGTTGGTTTACACTAAACATAGGTATTATGAAAAAGGTAACAAAGCTCACTCTATTACAGCCGCAACTTAGAAACCGTACATCAGTCTACCCCCATGGCCATTAGAGATACACAAGGGCACTTGACATATTACCCTCAGAAACATGCAGATGCTTTTAAATACCATTATGCCAAATTCTATTCACTACCATCAGCCCTTCCGTCAGATGCAGAAACGAGGGATCGCCTAATCAATGAATACCTGACAGCTCGGTCATTGCCAAAATTAAATACAGAAGCCCTAAATACACTTAATAGTCCGATTACCGTTGAAGAATTGACCTCCACGATTAAAGAACTCCCGAATGGAAAAGCGCCAGGACCAGACGGTTTTTCATATCTGCATTATAAAGCATTCCAAAATACACTTATCCCTTATATGCAGATCGTATTTAAGTCTTTCTTAAACGGCGTGCCAATTCTCCCCTCAATATTACGATCTCGTATAATGGTGATCCCAAAACCTGGAAAAGACCCCACTGATTGCGCAAGCTATCGTCCAATATCACTACTTAATGCGGACTTACAAATATTTGCGAGAATATTGGCCACTAGATTGTCTGTGTTACTCCTCCAGCTAATACATGGAGAACAGGTAGGTTTTATATTAGGCAGGCAGGCGATAATACTAGACGGACGATAAACCTTATAGATGTATTGAATCGTCAGAAAGAGGAAGGCCTGCTTCTTAGCCTAGACGCACAGAAGGCATTCGATAGACTGGGTTGGCCTTTTCTGTTCACCACCCTTAAAATATTTGATATCTAAGGACCTTTTCTGCAGGCTGTTTGCGCTTTGTATAGGAACCCCAAAGCTTTGGTAAAACTCCCTCATGCTTTGTCCGTAGCCTTCCCCATACACAACGGATCCAGGCAGGGGTGTCCTCTCTCCCTCTTATTATTTGTTTCATGTATAGAACCTCTAGCTGCGCAAATTAGGGAGAATCCAGATGTGCAGGGGTTTCGGATAGGGGGACAAGAGTACAAGCTGTCACTTTTTGCTGACGACGTCCTCTTGACAGTGCGAAATCCTCTAATATCCCTTCCCAATAACCATGCCATCTTAACTGAATGTGGTAATCTATTGGGTTATAAAGTCAATTCTACAAAAACAGAGGCCCTACCGTTAAACTTAAAGCAACCTGCTCTCTCAGCCTTACAGTCGACTTATGCATATGCTTGGAAAAAATACCATTAAAATACTTGGTGATACATTTAACTGACTCCTATAAAACACTGTACATGTACAATTTCCCTTCTTTCTTTGAGGATCTTAGAAAGACATTAGCTAAATGGGACAGGCTCCACCTATCTTTCTTTGGGAGGATGGCCTCTGTCAAGATGACTATTTTGCCATGGTTTTTGTACTTAGTGGAGACACTTCCCATACCGATCCCTCGATTGGTGATCCGGAGATTCCAGAGATGGCTAAATGAATTTGTCTGCGCATATAAACGTCATCGAATCGCACAGTCAGTGCTGTTAGCCTCCAGAAAGATGGGTTGCCTGGCTTTTCCAGAAATGTGGAAGTACTATATAGCCGCACATTTAAGGCGTACCTAGTCCGGCTTTTTGTTGGTAGGTAAATGGATGGAAGTGGAGCGGACCTGGCTGGCCCCTGTTCATTCTGCAGCTTTGTTGTGGTCTCCTTGGGCACTCCTGTTGGGACCTATGGCATTGACCAGACATATTTGGCGAACGGCTACAAAATCCTTTCCGCGCATTTCAGCCAATTCCCCATTAATGCCCTTTTTATATACCCCAGCTTTGAAGCATAGTACTGAAAATAGGGTGGATGCTCCATGGGCCCAAGTACAGTTTGTTTTTTTTTGCTAAATAGATAAAACAGATCCTTTCACACATACGATCTTACCCTTCTCAGCATTGCGGGAGAGCTTTGGAATTCTAAGGAGGCTTTTTATACATACACACGACTGTGTCACCTGGCCATATCCATGATTAAATCCACGTTTTCCAAACCCACCCCGTTCGAGGGCATATGTAGGGTAGGGGCTTCAACGAAGGGGCTAATCTCATGCTTATATAATATGTTAAACTCGCACGTAGTGATACAACACTCATATGACAAAATGGGAGACATTTTTGGAAAGAGTAATACCGAGACTGATGTGGCAGGCCATCTGGAACCGAACAATAAAGACGTCTATTTGCACCACACGAAAGGAAAACCAATATAAGATTTTAATGCATTGGTACCATACCCCGGAGGTGCTTAGTAAGCTTTTCGCTAACACATCAGACCAATGTATGAGGTGTGCAAGGAATAAAGGATCTCACACTCATATCTTCTGGGATTGTGAGGTTCTTGCTCCCTTCTGTAGAGGGGTGGAGAAATTAATACATGAGGTTTTAGGGTTTGAGGTGGTTCTAGACCAGACCTGGGCAAGGGGCGGCCCGCGGGCCACATCCGGCCCGCCTACTCTTTGTGAGCGGCCCGCCTGGTTCAGGACAACCTTGCTGGCCGGTCACTGATGAGGGCAATCTGACCTGTTGTCCGGAGCACCAGACTCCAGAAGGCCTGTGGTCAGATTGCCCTCATCACACGCTGCGTGCTGGTCAGGGAAGAGAGGACAGATCCTGCAGCGCCGCACAGTGTAGGCAGCGCGTGTGTCATTTGAAAAGTTCACGCCCGGCAAGAGATGAAGCTGCAGCGGCGGGAGCCCGTACGGAGAGAAGCAGAGGCGGGGGCACGTACGGAGAGAAGCAGCAGTGGGGGCTCCTAAGAAAATAGCATCGGCGCAGCCTGGGCATGTAAAAGAGAAGCCGCTCAGCAGGGGGGCACGTACGGAGGTGCCTGAGGAGGGAACAATAAGAAGAGTGATGAGTGGTTACTAGTAACCTACGGGGACAATGGGGGGCGGACGGGGGGCAAGGGGGGTAACTTGACAAATATTTGGGGTGTAGTATATGGAAATGTAGTTTTACAGGTGTGGTATATGGGGGGGTGTAGTATATAGTGGTGTAGTTTTATAGGGGTGTAGTATAATACAGGTGTAGTTTTATAGGGGTGTAGTATAATACAGGTGTATATAGGGGTGTAGTATAATACAGGTGTAGTATATAGGGGTGTAGTATAATACAGGTGTAGTATATAGGGGTGTAGTATAATACAAGTGTAGTATATAGGGGTGTAGTATAATACAAGTGTAGTATATAGGGGTGTAGTATAATAAAAGTGTAGTATATAGGGGTGTAGTGATGTAGGTTATCACAGGTGTAGTATATAGTAATGTAGTGCTGCAGTTTATTACAGGTGTAGTATATATTGATGTATTATATTACAGGTGTATACAGGGGTGTAGTGATGTAGTATATAGTGGTATAGTATATAGAGTTGTAGTTTATTACAGGTGTAGTGTATATGTAAGCAAGGATGGTTGACCTTAGGGAGATCAACATCCACCACTGCGGAGACACCATCACGTGTTTCTCAACGCAGTGATTCTAGAGCAATGCCCCCTGGGAAATATTCAAAGCAAGAAGGCCTGCGGAGACACCATCACATGTTTCTCAACGCTGGCAGGAAACTAGCCAGGTGTTTCACCGGGAAGGAACAACCACGGGAAGGGCAGTCTCCAGTCAAGGAGACCACCTATGCCAAACATGGTATCCATCCACAGACAGCCGTTTCGGGGTATTTGCCCCTCATCAGTGTGGAGTAGGAATCTGGCTAGTGGGACATTGCCTAGTAAAGAAGGGAATTTTGTTTACTTACCGTAAATTCCTTTTCTTCTAGCTCCAATTGGGAGACCCAGACAGTGGGTGTATAGCTACTGCCTCTGGAGGCCGCACAAAGAACTACACTTAAAAGTGTAAGGCCCCTCCCCTTCTGGCTATACACCCTCCCGTAGGAGTACGGATTCCTCAGTTTTAGTACCAAAGCAAGGAGGAGGAAAGCCAATAACAGTTTCAAAAACAAATTCAATCCGATAACAAGATCGGAGAACTTAAGAAACAACATGAACAACATGTGCACCCGAAAAAACGAAACCCTAAGAACAAATAGGGCGGGTGCTGGGTCTCCCAATTGGAGCTAGAAGAAAAGGAATTTACGGTAAGTAAACAAAATTCCCTTCTTCTTTTTCGCTCCTAATTGGGAGACCCAGACAGTGGGACGTCCAAAAGCAGTCCCTGGGTGGGTAAAAAGATACCACATGAACGGGCTGTCAGACAGCCCTTTCCTACAGGTGGGCCACCGCCGCCTGAAGGACCTGTCTACCTAGGCTGGCATCTGCCGAAGCGTAGGTATGCACTTGATAGTGTTTGGTAAACGTGTGCAGACTCGACCAGGTAGCCGCCTGGCACACCTGCTGAGCCGTAGCCTGATGCCGCAATGCCCAGGACGCACCAACGGCTCTGGTAGAATGGGCCTTCAGTCCAGATGGAATCGGAAGCCCAGCAGAACGGTATGTGTGAAGAATTGGTTCCTTGATCCACCGCGCCAGGGTGGATTTGGAAGCTTGCGATCCCTTATGCTGACCAGCGACTAGGACAAAGAGCGCATCAGAACGGCGTAGAGACGCCGTGCGAGAAATGTAAATCCTGAGTGCTCTCACCAGGTCCAACAGATGTAAACCTTTTTCAAATTGGTGAACTGGATGCGGACACAAAGATGGCAAAGTGATATCCTGATTGAGATGAAAGGAAGAAACCACCTTGGGAGAAAACTCTGGAATTGGACGCAGTACTACCTTGTCTTGGTGAAACACCAGGAAGGGAGATTTGCAAGATAACGCCGCTAGCTCGGACACTCTTCGAAGAGACGTGACCGCCACAAGAAAAACTACTTTTTGTGAAAGCCGAGAAAGGGAAACCTCTTTCAAAGGCTCGAAAGGCGGCTTCTGGAGAGCAATGAGAACCTTGTTCAGATCCCAGGGTTCCAATGGCCGTCTGTAAGGAGGAACGATATGACAAACTCCTTGGAGAAACGTGCGTACTTTAGAAAGTCGTGCCAAGCGCTTCTGAAAGAATACGGATAGCGCGGAGACTTGACCCTTAAGAGAGCTAAGCGACAAACCTTTTTCCAACCCAGACTGCAGGAAGGAAAGAAAAATTGGCAATGCAAATGGCCAGGGAGAAAACCCTTGAGCCAAGCACCAAGCTAAGAATATCTTCCACGTCCTGTGATAGATCTTAGCTGAGGATGGTTTTCTAGCCTGTCTCATTGTGGCAACAACTTCATGAGATAAACCGGAGGCCGCTAGGATCCAGGACTCAATGGCCACACAGTCAGGTTCAGGGCCGCAGAATTCAGATGGAAAAACGGCCCTTGAGACAGCAAATCTGGACGGTCTGGTAGTGCCCATGGTTGGCCTACCGTGAGATGCCACAGATCCGGGTACCACGACCTTCTTGGCCAGTCTGGAGCGACGAGAATGGCTCGATGGCAGTCGGACCTGATTTTCCGGAGAACTCTGGGTAACAATGCTAGAGGTGGGAACACATAGGGGAGTCGGAATTGCGACCAATCCTGAACCAAGGCGTCTGCCGCCAGCGCTCGGTGATCGTGAGACCGTGCCATGAAAACTGGGACCTTGTTGTTGTGCCGTGACGCCATCAGATCGACGTCCGGCGTCCCCCAGCGGCAACAGATCTGCTGAAACACGTCCGGGTGAAGGGACCATTCTCCTGCGTCCATGCCCTGGCGACTGAGAAAGTCTGCTTCCCAGTTTACCACGCCTGGGATGTGAACTGCGGATATGGTGGACGCTTTGCTTTCCACCCACGTCAAAATCCGCCGGACTTCCTGAAAGGCTTGGCGACTGCGTGTTCCCCCTTGGTGGTTGATGTACGCCACCGCCGTGGAATTGTCCGACTGAATCCGAATCTGCTTGCCTTCCAGCCATTGTTGGAAGGCTCGCAGAGCAAGGTAGATTGCTCTGATTTCCAGAACATTGATCTGCAGGGTGGACTCTTCCTGAGTCCACGTCCCCTGAGCCCTGTGGTGGAGAAACACCGCTCCCCACCCTGATAGGCTCGCATCCGTCGTGACCACTGCCCAGGACGGAGGAAGGAACGACTTTCCCTGTGACAATGAGGTGGGGAGAAGCCACCAACGCAGAGAGTCCTTGGCAGTCTGAGAGAGGGAGACAGTCCTGTCGAGGGACGTCGACTTCCCGTCCCATTGGCGGAGAATGTCCCATTGTAGAGGGCGCAGATGAAACTGCGCGAACGGGACCGCCTCCATTGCTGCTACCATCTTTCCTAGGAAATGCATGAGGCGCCTCAGTGAGTGCGACTGGCTCTGAAGGAGAGATTGCACTCCTGTCCTTAGCGAACACTGCTTGTCCAGTGGAAGCTTCACTATCGCTGAGAGAGTATGAAACTCCATGCCAAGATAAGTCAGAGATTGGGTCGGGATGAGATGCGACTTTGGAAAGTTGATAATCCACCCGAAACTCTGGAGAGTGTCTAGTGCCACCTTCAGACTGTGTTGGCATGCCTCTTGAGAGGGTGCCTTTATAAGCAGGTCGTCTAGATACGGGATGACCGAGTGACCCTGCAAGTGCAGAACAGCTACTACTGCCGCCATGACCTTGGTGAAGACCCGGGGGGCTGTTGCCAGACCGAAAGGTAACGCTACGAACTGCAGGTGTTCGTCGTGTATGACGAAGCGTAGGAAACGCTGATGCTCTGGCGCAATCGGCACGTGGAGATACGCATCTTTGATATCTATTGATGCTAGAAAATCTCCTTGAGACATTGAGGCTATGACGGAGCGTAGGGATTCCATCCGGAACCTCCTGACTTTTACGTGTCTGTTGAGCAACTTTAGATCCAGGACGGGTCGATACGATCCGTCCTTTTTTGGGACTACAAACAGATTGGAGTAAAAACCGTGACCTTGTTCCTGAAGAGGGACGGAGGTCACCACTCCTTCCGCCTTTAGAGCGGCCACCGCCTGCAACAGAGCATCGGCTCGGTCTGGTGGTGGAGAAGTTGTGAAGAAACGAGTTGGCGGACGAGAACTGAACTCTATCCTGTACCCGTGAGACAGAATATCCCTCACCCAACGGTCTTTGACGCGTGACAGCCAAATGTCGCCAAAGTGGGAAAGCCTCCCACCGACCGAGGGTGTGGGAATCGGAGACTGCAAGTCAGGAGGACGCCGTCTTGGCAACGGTTCCTCCGGCTGTCCTTTTTGGGCGTGACTGAGACCTCCAAGGATCTGAGCGTCTCTGGTCTTTTTGAGTCTTTTTTGACGAGGCGAATTGGGACCTGCCCGGTCCTCGAAAGGACCGATAACCAGACTGACCCTTCCTCTGTTGGGGTTTGTTTTGTCTGTGTTGCGGTAAGGATGAGTCCTTACCCTTGGAGTGTTTGATGATTTCATCCAAACGCTCTCCAAACAATCGGTCACGAGAAAAAGGCAAATTGGTTAAGCACTTCTTGGAATGAGAATCTGCCTTCCAAGTCTCAACCACAGGGCCCTACGCAAAACAACGGAGTTGGCTGACGCCACTGCCGTGCGGCTTGTAGCGTCAAGAACAGCATTAATCGCGTACGACGCGAATGCCGACATTTGCGAGGTCAGTGGTGCTACCTGCGGGGCAAATGCACGTGTGACTGAGTCGACTTGCACAAGCCCGGCTGAGATAGCTTGGAGTGCCCATACGGCAGCAAAAGATGGCGCTAACGACGCTCCAATCGCTTCATAGATGGATTTCAGCCAGAGCTCCATCTGCCTGTCAGTGGCATCTTTAAGTGCAGCTCCATCTTCAACTGCAACCAAGGATCTAGCTGCAAGCCTGGAAATTGGAGGATCCACTTTTGGACACTGGGTCCAACCCTTGACCACCTCAGGGGGAAAAGGATAGCGTGTATCTTTAAGCCGTTTAGAAAAACGCCTTTCCGGATAAGCGTGGGGTTTCTGGATTGCGTCTCTAAAGTCAGCGTGGTCCAGAAAAGTGCTTAATGTACGCTTAGGATATCTGAAATGGATTTTCTCGTGCTGCGAAGCTGACTCCTCTACAGGAGGAGCTGGTGGGGAAATATTTAACATCTTATTGATGGACGCTATAAGATCATTAACTATGGCGTCACCATCTGGTGTATCTAGATTGAGAGCGGTCCCAGGATCAGAATCCTGATCAGTGACGTCCGCTTCATCACCCATAGATTCATCTCGCTGGGATCCTGACCATTGAGATGAATGTGAAGGCCCCTCATAGCGAGCCCGCTTAGGTTGCCTGGGGCCATCGTCCGAGTCAGAGTCTTCACCCTGAGGTGTATGTGCCCGTCCCGGAGCTTGGAGGTAATTCAGCTGAGGGGGACCAGGGGGCAATGATTGCACAGTGTCCGTGGCCTGAAGTACAGGCCTAGCTCGCAATGCGTCAAGAATTTGTGACATAGTGAGAGACATTCTGTCAGCAAAAGCTGTAAACTCAGTTCCTGTCACCTGGACAGCATTCACAGGTGGTACACCCTGGGTCACGTCCAGCAGAGGTCCCGACTGTGCAAGCGCCGCAGGGGCCGAGCACTGCACACAATGGGGGTCAGTGGAGCCTGCCGGTAGAAAAGTCCCACATGCGGTACAGGAAGCATATAATGTCTGTGCCTTGGCACCCTTGCGTTTTGCGGACGACATGCTGTTGGCTCTCTGCAATGTGAGAGAGTCTATAGCCAAAGGGCGACTAGCGCTATGCAGTACAAAGTATTTGCAGGAACAAAATACTAAGATTACTACTGGCACAAGAGGGGGTGAGCCCAAAGGGCTGCTTACCGCCCGCTGAATAGCGGGTAAGAGGCGCAGAATTCCTTGTCTGGGTCTCCCCGGCTCCCCTCTGCAGCTCAGCGTGTCAGCAGGAATGGCTGCCGGCGTCTGTGGAGAGGGGCGGTCCGTGGGAGTTCCCAAACAAAAGTGCCGGAAACAGTGTCCCCTCTGTGCCTATTGTGAGGGCTGGAGTATGTAAAAACGACTCCAGCCCTCAGCGCTGATGCACTGACCAGCGTCCCGCCCCTCTCCTGACTGGCAGGTCCGGGGGCGGGAACGAACGGAAATAGGCCGCAAAAGCCGGGGACTCGAGTTATCAGCGCGGCCGCCGTAAAAGCGCGGCCCGCGCTGAAGTCCCCGGCGCACCACAAGTGACAGCCGCGCCGCAGTCCCAGCGGCCGGCGCGACCTTTTCCCAAAAGTGTGCCTGCTTCAGCGAAGCTGAATGAGGCTATGGCACAAGCGCCGCAGCGCTGATGTCCCCGGCGCACTACAACACCCAGCATGCTGCGGTGTGAGCGCGAAATGCACGGGGACACAGAGTACCTTGAGGAAGCAGGGCCATGTCCCTGATGTACTCCGCTCCATCCAGCATCTTCTCCAGGGGCTGTAGATGGAGCACGGTCTCAGTGCCTGGAGACCAGTAAATCCCACTTCACCCAGAGCCCTGTAAAAAGGGATGGGGAAGGAATCAGCATGTGGGCTCCAGCCGCCGTACCCGCAATGGGTACCTCAACCTTACAAACACCTCCGACATACAGTGGGGTGAGAAGGGAGCATGCTGGGAGCCCTGTATGGGCCCTCTTTTCTTCCATCCGACATAGTCAGCAGCTGCTGCTGACTAAAAACAATGGAGCTATGCGTGCGTGTCTGACCTCCTTCGCACAAAGCTAAAACTGAGGAATCCGTACTCCTACGGGAGGGTGTATAGCCAGAAGGGGAGGGGCCTTACACTTTTAAGTGTAGTTCTTTGTGCGGCCTCCAGAGGCAGTAGCTATACACCCACTGTCTGGGTCTCCCAATTAGGAGCGAAAAAGAAAGACTATGTAAGCAAGGATGGTTGACCTTAGGGAGATCAACATCCACCACTGCGGAGACACCATCACGTGTTTCTCAACGCAGTGATTCTAGAGCAATGCCCCCTGGGAAATATTCAAAGCAAGAAGGCCTGCGGAGACACCATC
Organism: Anomaloglossus baeobatrachus; assembly: GCF_048569485.1. Lineage (NCBI taxonomy): Eukaryota > Metazoa > Chordata > Amphibia > Anura > Aromobatidae > Anomaloglossus > Anomaloglossus baeobatrachus. The sequence continues at coordinate 453,351,129 of NC_134356.1, forward strand.
ACATGTTTCTCAACGCTGGCAGGTGTAGTGTATAGGGATAAATATTACAGGTGTAGTATGTGGCGGGTGTAGTGATGTAGTATATGGGGATTGTGTGTGTATGTATGTATACATTGTGTGTATGTGTATATATATTATATACACACACAGTATATATATATATATATATATATATATAAATAATGCGTGTTTGTGTGTACATATACATATATATTTGTAGAACAGAGTTAATTATATTAGTCCGGCCCTCTAAAACCATCCCAATTTCTCATGCGGCCCCATGGGAAAATTGCCCACCCCTGCTCTAGATCCATTTAGCAACCTTCTCAAAGTCCCGCCTTTAGGGACCTCAAAAAACTCAGCCAGGTTGCTCCTCCACATACGGAATTCGGCAAAGTGTTTGATAGCCTTATTTTGGGGGAAAAAACTTCCTCCCACACCCAAGGATTTGGAGTTATGGATACAGGAAACAAAACGGATGGAATACCTTACTGTTTTTTTAAACAATCGGCTGGAAACGTTTCAACAAATATGGACGCCATGGGATCTTTTTATGGACAGTAGCAATTAGTCGTTATATCAAAAGATGCGCATACTTTAGTGATTCATACAGATACCTCATGCAGCGCAAATGCTGACAGTCTTCTCCTGCCTTTCCCGTTCCCTTCTTTCCCTGTCTTCCCCGAAATCGAAAATACTGTCTATCTATGCAATTTTTTTTTTATGTTTACCTGAAAATCCTGTTAATAAAGAGTTAAAAAACAAAACAAAAAAACACCAAACCACCAGCTCAAGAAGCAAAAAAGTAAGCCATCACTGAGTCCCAGATCCTGACAAATGAGAATGTTACAGGTCTCGGAAATGGAGACAGACAAAAGAACTAATTTTAACAAAGTTTTGATTTTTTTTTTTCACCACTTAGATAAAAGCAAAACTATAATAATACCAAAGAAGAAGAATACGACCGCACCAACTGTGATTTTTCATCCGGTGAATCTTTATTCCATTTTAACGGTGTGCGATGCAGGCGGGTGGAGGAGACCTGGATGCAGCCCCTCGCTGCGAGGGGCTGCATCCAGGTCTCCTCCACCCGCCTGCGTCGCACACCGTTAAAATGGAATAAAGATTCACCGGATGAAAAATCACAGTTGGTGCGGTCGTATTCTTCTTCTTTGGTATTATTGGGACTGACTGTTCCTGTGCCGACCTGCACACTGAACCGGTTTCCTGACCTGACAGCTGGATCGTGTTATCCCAGTGAGGAATGAGCCTATGGTGCGGTATGAGTGCATGTGTAGTGCAGGACTTTGCTCTTTTCTGATGTTTAAAAGCAAAACTATACATGTTTGCTATGTACGAACTCGTACTGACCTGGGGAATCCTAGTGCCAGGTCAGTTTTAAAATACAGTGAACAGGGTAAAAAAAAAACAACGCAAATAGTGCAATTGCATTTTTTGTTGCAATTTCACCGCACTTGGAATTTTTTTCCCGTTTTCCTGTACAATGTAGGGTAGAATGAATGGTGTAATTCAAAAATACAACTAGCCGCGCAAAAAAACAAACCCTCATATGGCTATATTGACAGAAAAATAAAAAAAAGTTATGGCTCTTGGAAGAAGGGGAGGGAAAAAACGAAAAATAGAAAATCGCACGGGGAGAAGGGGTTAATTTCCTCCATATCCCACATACGCAGCGTGAGTGGTCCTCGTTTCTAACAAAAAAGCAATCCTTCCTAGCTTTCCAGTACCTTTCTTGATAAATCTGATTAAGTGCCACTTGCTTAAAAAGAAATTTAGTTAATTATAAAAAATGTCTTAGTTCCCCTAATTCTGTTGCTTTTTATCTGTTTTGTTCTGTATCACTCCATCACAGAGATATTCACCTTTGTGTCAGAGATCCCAAAGGAAATGGTGATATAGTGTACGGCAAACCAGCAACCAACCAAAGCTATAACTTATCCCTAACTGAAATGATTACTGCACAGGCCTAAAAAAAATCTTAGCCAAATATAAGAGTTTACAAATACACATTGTAGGGCCAAGTCTATCAGAAGCAATTGCTGAACTTGCATAATGCACCCTCGGCTGGCAAGAAGCAACTCGTAGCAGCTATTGCTGGCTCATATATGGCGTCTTTGGGATCTGCAGCTACTAACAGGTGGAGCTCATTGCGTTGTCTTCTGTCTGTATGTAATCTCATCTGCGGGGGGAGATGGTGCTGGATGTCCCTTATGTTCAGCACTGGGTGGAAGCATTGGGCTACCAAATGTAAGACAGAAATTCGCATTGTCAGAAACAAAGTTCTAATTACCATGGCAGACGGATGTGACCAGTTCTGTAAAGAGAGATCAGGTTCTGGCACCTCTGTGCACCATATACATTAAGGCGTCATTGCTAATGGTCTCAGCAAACAATGTCTAAAAAGAAGTTCCGAATGCTCACTGTCCGGATGAATGTTACTTATATGTGTTGATCTTGTACCAATAAACAACTTAAATGTTATTCAGCAAGGCATTGTGAGGAAGTGTACATGTAGTTACCAAAAGTATCCACTCAGATTCCAGGTCTCATTTTTAAAGGCTTTTGGAAATTATATTGTTTATTAAGCATTTTAAACTCTATTAGCTGTCCTTAAAGGGAATCTGTCACCGGGTTTTTGCCACCTTATCTAAGTGCAGCATAATATTTTGTCATTTATTTTATTTCTTTGGCTTTCTATAACAATTGGCCTTTACCTGACTTAAAATCAATGTTTATGGCAGTATCTTTGCTTTGTATTTTTCTTAAAAGGGAATCTGTCACAAGGTATTTGTAACAATCTGAGAGCATCATCAAGTAGGGACATAGACACGAATTCCAGCGTTGTATCACTTACTGAGTGGTTTGCTGCAGATTCACTATTTTATCAGCAGGAGATTATCACTTTAGGACTAGTAATCCTGCTGCTATGTAGGTCTCCATATTCATGAGCAACTATGCATTTCCCTGATTGGCAGTTGGCACCCTTGAAATTGTGCCACAAATGAAGTATTTCTCCCAGAAAATTATTGCAATTATGCAGATTTTGTTATACACATGCTAAAACCCAAACAAAAACCTGAGATAAAAGGCAAATTGGACATATTTTCACATAAAACCCCCAACATGGGCAGGACAAAATTGCGGTCACCTTTCTAAAATTGGGGGTAAACAACTACAAGTGCATATCAATAAATTAGAATATCATCAACAAGTTAATTTAAGTAATTAAATACAAAGAAGGGAATTTTGTTTACTTACCGTAAATTCCTTTTCTTCTAGCTCCAATTGGGAGACCCAGACAATTGGGTGTATAGCTATTGCCTCTGGAGGCCACACAAAGTATTACACTTAAAAGTGTAAGGCCCCTCCCCTTCTGGCTATACACCCCCAGTGGGATCACTGGCTCACCAGTTTTAGTGCCAAAGCAAGAAGGAGGAAAGCCAATAACTGGTTTAAAGACCAATTCAATCCGAGGAAACATCGGAGAACTGAACCATACCACATGAACAACATGTGTACCCGAAAAAACAGAAAAACCCCGAGAAAACAGGGCGGGTGCTGGGTCTCCCAATTGGAGCTAGAAGAAAAGGAATTTACGGTAAGTAAACAAAATTCCCTTCTTCTTTGTCGCTCCATTGGGAGACCCAGACAATTGGGATGTCCAAAAGCAATCCCTGGGTGGGTAAAAGAATACCTCATGATAGGGCCGTCAAACGGCCCTCTCCTACAGGTGGCCAACCGCCGCCTGAATGACTTATCTACCTAGGCTGGCGTCTGCCGAAGCGTAGGTATGCATCTGATAATGCTTGGTAAAAGTAAGTAGACTCGACCAGGTGGGTGCCTGACACACCTGCTGAGCCGTAGCCTGGTGCCGTAATGCCCAGGATGCACCCACGGCTCTGGTAGAATGGGCCTTCGGCCTTGAGAGAACCAGAAGCCCAGTAGAACTGTAGGTTTCAAGAATTGGTTCCTCGAGCCCCCGAGCAAGGGTGGATCTGGAAGCTTGCGACTGTTTACGCCGACCAGCGACAAGGACAAAGAGTGCATCCGGGTGGCGCAGGAGCGCCATGCGGGAAGTAGAACCTGAGTGCTCTCACCAGAACCAACAGATGCAAATCTTTCTGAAATTGATGGACTGGACGAGGACACAAAGAAGGTGAGGTGATATCCTGATTGATATGAAAATGGGATACCACCTTAGGGAGAAATTCCGGAACCGGACGCAGAACTACCCTGTCCTGGTGAAGGACCAGGAAGGGAGTTTGTATGAGAGCGTTGCTAGCTCGGAAACTCTCCTAAGAGACGAGACCGTTACTAGAAGGCCACTTCCCGTGAAAAACGGGAAGGGAGACATCCTTCAAAGGCTCGAAAGGCGGCATCTGGAGAGCAATTAGAACCTTGTTCAGATCTCAGGGCTCTAACGGCCGCTTGTACGGAGTGCTGAGAAGACAAACTCCCCGTAGGAACGTGCGTACCTGAGGAAGTCGTCGTTTCTGAAAAAATACAGATAGCGCTGAGACTTGTCCCTAAAGGGAACTGAGCGACAACCCATTTTCCTACCTAGATTGCAGGAAGGAAGGAAACATAGACGATGCAACCGGCCAGGGAGAAACACCCTGCGCCGAGCACCGAGATAAGAACATCTTCCACGTCCTGTGGTCAATCTTGGCGGACGTTGGTATGCTAGCCTGTCTCATGGTGGCAACCACGTCCTGAGGTAATCCTGACGACACTAGGTTCCAGGACTCAATGCCACACCATCCGGTTGAGGGCCGTAGAATTCAAATGGAAGAATGGCCCTTGAGACAGCCAGTCTGATTGGTCTGGTAGTGCCCCCGGTTAGCCTACCGTGAGGCACCACAGAACCGAGTACCACAACATCCTCGGCCAATTTGTAGCGACGAGGATGGCGCGGCCGCAGTCGGTCTTGATCTAGCGCAGTACTCTGGGCAACAATGCCAGAGGTGGCACCTAAGGTAGCTGGAACTGCGACCAATGCTGAACTAAGGCGTTTGCCGCCAGAGCTCGATGATTGTGAAACCGTGCCATGAAGCTGGCACATTGTTGTTGTGCCGTGACGCCATTAGATCGACGTCCGGCCTCTGTCAGCGGCGCCAGATCTCCTGAAACCCGTCCGGGTGAGGAGACCATACTCTTTCGGCCACACCTCAGCGACTTAGGAAGTCAGCTTCCTGGTTTCCACACTTGGGATGTGAATTGTGGATATGGTGGATGCCGTGTCTTCCACCCACATCCGAACCTGCCGGACTTCCTGGAAGGCTTGCCGGTTGCGCGTTCTTCCTTGGTGGTTGATGTATGCCACCGCTGTGGAGCTGTCCGACTGAAGTCGGATATGCTTGCTTTCCAGCCGCTGTTGGAAGGATTGTAGGGCAAGATACACTGCTCTGTGTTCAAGAACATTGATCTGAAGAGTGGACTCTTGCTGAGTCCACGTACCCTGAGCGCTGTAGTGGAGAAAAACTGCTCCCCACCCTGATAGACTCGCGTCTGTCGTAACTATCGCCCAGGACGGGGATAGGAAGGACCTTCTTTTTGACCAAGAGGTGAGAAGAAGCCACCACCGTAGAGATTCCTTGGCCGCCTGAGAAAGAACGACGACTCTGTTGAGGGACGTCGACTCCTCGTCCCATTGGCGGAGAATGTCCCATTGTAGTGGACGCAGTAAAACTGCGCGAAAGGAACTGCCTCCATTGCTACCATCTTACGTAGGAAGTGCATGAGGCGTCTCAATGTGTGCGACTGGTTCTTAAAGAAGAGCTTGCAGCCCGTAGTGAATGCTGTTTGTCTAGCGGCAGCTTCACTATCGCTGAGAGAGTAAGAAACTCTATGCCTAGATATGTTATCGATAGGGTCGGGGTCGGATCTGACTTTAAAAAGTTGATGATCCACCCAAAACTCTAGAGAGTCTCCAGCGCAACGTTCGGGCAGTGTTGGCATGTTTCCTAAGAGAGTGCCTTGACAAGTAGATCGTCTAAATACGGGACCACAGAGTGACCCTGAGAGTGCAGGACTGTGACTACTGCTGCCCTGACCTTGGCGAAGACCAGTTGGACTGTCGCTAGCCGGAAGGTAGAGCTACGAACAGAGGGTGTTCGTCTCCTATAACGAAGCGTAGAAACGCTAGTGCTCTGGATCAATCGGCACGTGTGGATAAGCATCCTTGATGCCTAATGATGCTAGGAAATATCCTTGGGACCTTGAGGCGATGACATGGCGGAGGGATTCCATCCGGAACCGCCTGGTGTCCACGAGCTTGCTGAGCATTCTTAGATCCAGAACGGGACGGAACGGCCCGTTGTTATAGGTACCGCAAAGAATTTGGGGTAAAAACCGTGACCTTGTTCCTGAAGAGGAACGGGGGTCATCACTCTTTCTGCCTATAGAGTGCACCCTGTTTGCAGAAGAGCAGCGGCCCGGCCGGGAGGTGGAGAAATTCTGAAGAATCGAGTTGGAGGACGAGAAGTGAGCTCTATCCTGTACCCGTGAGACAGAATGTCTCACACTCAATGGTCATTGACCTATGGCAGCTAAATATCGCCAAGGCGGGAGAGCCTGCTACCGACCGAGGCCGCAAGTCATGAGGAAGCCGCCTTGGAAGCGGGTTTTCAGACTGTCGCTTTTTTGGGCGAGACTGAGCCCGCTAAGAATCTTAGCTCCTCTGATCCTTTTGAGTCCACATTGGACGAGAAAAAATGGGACCTGCCCTAGCCTCGAAAAGGCCGAAAACCCCGACTGCCTCTTGCTCTGTTGGGGTTTGTTGTGTCCGGGCTGAGGAAAGGATGAATCCTTACCCCTGGACTGTTTGATGGTTACATCCAACGCTCACCAAACAGTCGGTCTCGCGTAAGAAACAAATGCAGACATTTGAGAGGTTAAGGATGCCACCTGCGGCACAGATGTACGTGTAACCGTGTCAATCTGTGTAAGACAAGCTGAAATAGCTTGGAGTGCCCCAAGGGAGAGAATGCCGGAGCCAACGGTGCGCCGACAGCCTCATAGATGGCTTTCGACCAGAGATCCATCTGTCTGTCAGTGGCATCTTTGAGTTTGCAGTTCCATCTCCCACTGCAACTATGGATCTAGCTACAAGCCTGGAGATTGGAGGATGCCGCTCGGGACATTGGGTCCAGTCCTTGACCAAGTCAGGGGACAGGGATAACGTGTATCCTAAGCCGTTTGGAGAAGCGCATATCTGGATAAGCGTGGTGTTCCTGGACTGCCTCTCTGAAGGCAGAGTGGTCCAGAAAAATACGTGAAGCTGACTCCTCCACTGGAGGAGCTGTGAGAAATAACCCACATTCTATAGATGGACGCTATAAGATTATTTACTATGGCGTCACAATCAGGTGTATCCAGATTGAGAGCGGTCTCAGGATCAGAATCCTGAGCCGCTACTTCCGTCTCATTACACAGCGAGTCCTTCTGTTAGGACCCTGATGAAACCGAGGCCGCTCATAGCGAGCCCACTTAGGCTGTCTGGGACTGACGTCCGTGCAGAGCCGTGACTCTGGGATGCGTGTGACATTCCCGGAGCTGTTAGTTATTCACACTGAGGGGGGCCATGGATCAATGATTCAACAGTGCCCATATTGTGAGAGACATGTCCGGACTGCTAGGCTTCTAGTATCATAGCCATAGTCTCAGAAAAACTGTCAGTAAATACTGCAGACACCGTCCTCATCCCCTGGCCATTAGTGCATACAATGGGAGTCTATGTACCTGCCGGCTGTATAGCCGTACATGCTGTACCAGCTGTATAGAAAAACATGTGGTTCTGCACCTTTGTTTTACACAGAGAATATGCTGATAACTCCTCCGCATAATCCAGGAGGGTATATACAACGTGCGCCAAACAGTGCAATGTATATAGTACAAGCATATCTATAAGTGCACTTCTGCACTAGTGGGGTTAGCACCACAGGTGCTGCTTAACGCATGTTACAGCGATTGTGTGACTATCAGAATGCCAGGGTCTTCCACACTTGTCTCTGTATCGTACAGAAACTGACACTAATGGCTGCCGGTGTCCTTGTAGAGAAGGAAGCCGTGGGCGTGCCTGAGAAAGTGCGGGAATCCGGATTCACAGTGCACACAGTGAGAGGGGTGGAGTATGCAAAACATACTCCAGCTCTCAGCTCTGCTCTATGCAGCGTCACGCCCCTACCCTGACTGTCAGGGCTGTGGGCGGTAACGAAGGGAGACTAGGCCCAGAAGCCGGGGACTCGAGTTAACAGCGCGGCCGCCGTAAAAGCGCGGGCCGCGCTGAAGTCCCCGGCGCACCACAAGTGCCAGCCGCGCCGCAGTTCCAGCGGCCGGCGCGACCGATTCAAAGAAGTGGCCAGCGTCCCGCCCCTCTCCTGACTGGCAGGTCTGGGGGCGGGAACGAACGGAAGCAGGCCGCAAAAGCCGGGGACTTTAGTTATCAGCGCGGCCGCCGTAAAAGCGCGGGCCGCGCTGAAGTCCCCGGCGCACCACAAGTGCCAGCCGCGCCGCTGCCAGCGGCCGGCGCGACCGATTCCTGGAAGTGGCCAGCGTCCCGCCCCTCTCCTGACTGGCAGGTCTGGGGGCGGGAACGAACGGAAGCAGGCCGCAAAAGCCGGGGACTCTAGTTATCAGCGCGGCCGCCGTAAAAGCGCAGGCCGCGCTGAAGTCCCCGGCGCACTACAAGTGCCAGCCGCGCCGCAGTCCCAGCGGCCGGCGCGACCAATTCCCATAAGTGAGCCTGCTTCAGCAAAGCTGAATGAGGCCATGGCACAGGCGCCGCAGCGCTGATGTCCCCCGGCGCACTACAACACCCAGCATGCTGCGGTGTGAGCGCCAAATGCACGGGGACACAGAGTACCTTGAGGAAGCAGGGCCATGTCCCTGATGTACTCCGCTCCATCCAGCATCTTCTCCAGGGGCTGTAGATGGAGCACGGTCTCAGTGCCTGGAGACCGGTAAATCCCACTTCACCCAGAGCCCTGTAAAAAGGGATGGGGAAGGAATCAGCATGTGGGCTCCTGCCGCCGTACCCGCAATGGGTACCTCAACCTTACAAACACCTCCGACATACAGTGGGGTGAGAAGGGAGCATGCTGGGGACACTATATGTGTCCTCTTTTCTTCCATCCGACATAGTCAGCAGCTGCTGCTGACTAAAAAGTGGAGCTATGCGTGGATGTGTTGCCTCCTTCGCACAAAGCACAAAACTGGTGAGCCAGTGATCCCACTGGGGGTGTATAGCCAGAAGGGGAGGGGCCTTACACTTTTAAGTGTAATACTTTGTGTGGCCTCCAGAGGCAATAGCTATACACCCAATTGTCTGGGTCTCCCAATGGAGCGACAAAGAAAAGGGAAACACATAATATAGAGTCATTTCAAATAGAGTGATCTCAAGTGTTAATTTCTGTGAGTGTTGGTGATTATGGCTTATAGTCAATGAAAACCCAAAAGTCATTTTCTCAGAAAACTAGAATAATTACCACAAAACACCTGCAAAGGCTTCCTAAGTGTTTAAAATGGTCCTTTAGTCTGGTTCAGCAGGCTACACAATCATGAGGAAGACTGCTGACTTGAGAGATGTCCAGAAAGCAGTCACTGACACTCCACAAGGAGGGTAAGCCACAAAAGGTCATTAATAAAGAAGCTGGCTATTCACAGAGTGCTGTATCCATGCATATTAATGGAATGTTGAGTGGAAGGAGAAGTGTGGTAGACAAAGGTGCACAAGCAACTGGGAAAACTGCAACCTTGATAGGATTGTTAAGAAAAGGCCATTCAAACCTTTGTGGGAGATTCACAAGGAGTGGACTGCTGCTGGAGTCAGTACTTCAAGAGCCCCACACACAGACGTATCCAGGACATGGGCTACAACTGTCACATTACTTCTGTCAAGCCACTCATGACCTATAGACAATGCCAGAAGCGTCTTACCTGGGCCAAGAAGAAAAAAACTGGACAGTTGCTCAGTGGCCCAAGGTGTTGTTTTCAGATGAAATTAAATGTTGCATTTCATTTGGGAATCAAAGTCCCAGAGTCTGGAGGAAGAGAGGAGAGGCCGCAATCCAAGCTGCAAGAGGTCTAGTGTGAAGTTTCCACAATCAGTGATGCTTTGGGGGAGCCATGTCATCTGGTGGTGTAGGTCCACTGTGTTTTATCAAGACCAAAGTCAGCGCAGCCGTCTACCAGGAAATTTTAGAGCACTTCATGTTTTCCTATGCCGACAAGCATTTTTGAGATGGACATTTCATTTTCCAGCAGGACTTGGCACCTGTCCACACTGCCAAAAGAACCAATACCTAGTTTAATAACCACAGTATCACTGTGGTTGATTGGCTAGCAAACTCGCCTGACCTAAACACCATTGAGAATCTATGGGGTATTGTCAAGAGGAAGATGAGACACCAAAAAGTTGAAGGCTGCTATCAAAGCAACCTGGGCTTCCATAGCACCTCAGCAGTGCCACAGGCTGACCGCCTCCATGCCACATTGATGCGGTAGTTCATTCAAAAGGAGCCCTGACCAAGTATTGAGTGCATTTACTGTATAGACTTTTCAGCAGGACAACATTTCTGCGTTTAACATCATTTTTTTAGTTGGTGTCTAATATAATATTCTAATTTTCTGAGATAATGACATTTGTGTTTTCATTGGCTGTAAGCCATAATCATTAACAGAAATAAACACTTGAAATGGATCACTCTGTAATGACTAATATATGCATTTCACTTTTTGTATTGAATTACTGAACTAAATTACCCTTTTGATGATATTCTAATTTATTGAGATGCACTTGTATATTTCAAGCAGGTGTGGACAATATGAAAATCACACCTGAAACCAGCTAAAAAGGGGAGAAGTTGATGCAATCTTTGCATTGTGTGTCTCTATGTGCCACACTAAGCATAGAGAACAGAAATACCGAAATAGAAGAGATGTGGCTGAGGACTTGAGAACCAAAATAGTTGCAAAATTTCAACAATCTCCAGATATCTTGATGTTCTTTTGTCTATGGTGTACAACATTAAGATTACAAGCCATGCCACTCTAGCTAATCTACCTGGATGTGGACCACAGAGAGAAAAAAAAAAAAGGATGGTTGCAACGCAGGATAGTCCGGATTGTGGATATGCAGCCCCAATCAAGTTCCAAATAAATTCAAGCTGTCCTGCAGGCTAAGGGTGCATCTGTGTCAGTGTAAACTATTAATCATTTGAATTACATGAAATTTTATGGCAAGGGACCCAAGAGGACCCCACTGTGGACACAGACACAAAGTTAGACTGCAGTTTGCCAAAATGTAAGTTAAAATCCTTCTGGGAAAGCGTCTTGTGACAGAGGAGACCAAGATAGAGCTTTTTTGGTAAAGCACATCATGCTAATGTTTACGAAATACAGAAATATATTTAAAAAACCCCCCAAAAAACAAAACAAAAAAAAACCCCCACAACAGTACCTACAGTCAAATATGGTGGAGGTTCAAAGTTGTTTTGCTGACTCTGGCACTGGGTGCCTTGATTGTGTGCACGGCTTCATGAAATCTGAAGATTACCAAAGGATTTTGGGTCACAGTGTAATGCCCAGTGTCAGAAAGCTGGGTTTGCATCCTAGGTCATGGGTCTTCCAGCAGGGCAAGGACCTCAAACATACTTTAAAGAGTGCCCAGGAATGGTTGGAAGCAAAGCACTGCAGAGTTCTGAAGTAGCCACAATAACTCCCGATCGAAATCCCATTTAACACCCATCGGCCATGTTTGTAAGTAAATATTACAGCAAGAGAATCCAGGGGTTTATTTTTTTTCACTATACAATGACCTGTCTAGTATTTTTTGTGCCGATTTTATATACAGAGTACAAATAAATAGTTGTTTATTATTTCATTTTGGATTTGGTAACGCATTCCAAAAATATAACTTTAGATCAAACACTATTTAGAATTTACAATCTAGAGAGGCATATTATTTTAAATCCTTCATCTGTAGAATCCAGTGTCACTTTTTGCAGCTTGTCCCGTACTCTCTTTTCTGAACATTAATCCTTTCTTGGCACCTTGGTGAATTTTAGAGTCCAGTTTCCCTGGGGAAAAAGAAAAAAAAATTACAATGTAGTATGAAAATAAATCCATGGCAAATGGTATGACAACACTTTTCGTTCTCTCTTTTGATTCTTCCCAAATGTACTTTAAGAGCAATATTCAGACAGGTTTCAGGTCTTAAGGCATTTCTTTCTTTTCTTTAGTTCTTGAATGTTGCTGTAAAACATAAATCTAGGCAGCTTGAATATAGTAGTAGTTTCTCATCACTAACGCTAAGGGTGGGCTTGACAAAAACGTACAGGTTTGCCAGAATTACGTATGACCTATGGATGTTTGTGGTGATTGCTCAGAGAGATGCATCAAAGGAGTATCTGGATGTTCAACTGTGTCATAAACTAGATAAACTTTTAGAAATGTTATTTGGTAAGGAGAAAAAAAGTCCAGACAGCAATTGCAAGTAAATTAAGTACAAAGCTTGAGACAAAGGATACCAGGAGACGAGATATGGAATACTCTAGGCATGCATGGCACACATAGCCATTTACAAGTTAGCCTTACATAGGCGATAGCTAGAACGCCTATTTGTCTGTCAGTAATCTCTCCCAACTCCACAGCTTAGCTGAGCATTTATGTGCTTACAGTGTGGAGAAGAGAAAGTCTGGCAGCATCTTTTCTGCTGGAGAACAAAGGGGTCTGGGGTATAAATTAAAAACGCCTGACCCTCATCGTTCCCGCCATCTGCCCGTGGTGGGAGAGTTGGAATGCCCTTTTACATATGAAATTTTCAGATGTAACCTTTTGTCGTGAATGTGAATGCGTCTTCGATTTGGTGAAGTCCATTAAAGGGATTGTCCACCACCTTCTCATTCACCATGTTTGCCCCTGGTAATATGAAAAAACAAACAAACAAAAAAAAATATAAAAAAACGCTTATACTCACCTCTGCGGATGGTGCAATTCCAGTGGTGCTGGTGCTTGTGCCCCAGCCAGCCCCGCACCCAATCACCACTAGTAATCAAGAGAAGGTGAGAGCTGCAGCTCGCCTCCCACTTCATGCTGATTACTCATACCTCTGAAGGCAGGAAGTGGTTGGCGCGGGGCTTAAGTGATTGACAACCCCAGATGAGCCCCAGGACAGAGTGCTGGCACCGCTGGAACGATGGCAACAGTAGAGGTGAGCGTTAGCTTTTCTTATTTTATCGGGAAGCAAAGATGGGGAATGAGAGGGGGTTGACTAAGTAGAGGAAAACCCCTTTAAGCTATTCCATGGCTTTTCATCAGAAAGATCTGCATGAAAATGAAAATAATGACTGTGCCGCAAATGTTAAGTGCTGTGAATGGATCATAGAATACCCAACTGATATGGATTACTGATGGAAGTGCAATGAGTATAATGAGACTCCTAAACTGGTGACCTTCTAATGAAAATTCTTCATCTGGAAAAAATAATGGTAAGAAGGTTTTGCAAGTCTTGTGGAGCCTTACCTTGATTTTGTCTGGAATGCACCATTTAAATGGTATATATTAATTAATTCATAAATTGGTCATTTTATTTCCAATTTTCTGATTTTGTTCTACATCTATACTGTACTGTGTACAGTGGCCAGTATATTTATAGGACTATGGAAATAGACAGCTCAGCAGTGCATACAGAGACAAGCTTTTGGTCAGTGAGACTCTTCTCTGCCAGCTGAATCACTAAGGCTAGATTAATAAATCAGTTTGTCACAGTCTGAGCACGGATCGTGATGTATGGTGCAGCCTTGGGTTTTCTGACCTCAGCTCAGCAGTGTCATAAGCATATAGGAGGCTGCTCAGTTCGGGTCAGGAGACCTGCAGTCGGTCCAAGCATCACGGTTCGTGTTCCGCCTGAGACATACTGATGTGTGACTCTGACCTAAGGGAAATATCACAAGTCCGGTAATACCGCCTGAGCCCTGTATTGAGCACAAAGTTCTGTTCCTTCTAACATAACCGGCAGGTACCAGGCAATATCGGGGTACTTACAGATCTTGTGCTGTCCTTTAATTGGGAACTTTATGAGCAGCTCTTGAGGGTTTGTACAAATAAAAACAAATGGAGAAGCAGATTCCTGGCTGAGAGAGGAATACTGTGGAAAAAAAACAATATTGACATGAAACACAATATACATGATTAGTGCAACATCCAAAAAATAAAAGTCAGATAAAAAAACATTGGGTTGAATATATTATAAAAAGCAAATACATTTTGCAGTAAAGATTTGGGTCTCAAGGTCTAGCATTTCGGAATGGAATATTAATTTGTAGATCATATAAAATATTGGGCGATGCTTAACCCCCCCGTCTGTCAAAGCGAGTTTTAGCCTTTATGATAAAACATTGTCTTTTCAGAAGCAATAACTTTTATATTTTTCCAGTGAAATAGTCATATCAAGACCTGTTTTTGCTTTTTTCGGGATGAGCTGTATGTGCCAAAGCGATCACTTTGGGGTTGCATACAGCTTAAACTTTTATTAACTCTTTAAATGAAGGAATATAAACAGAACAGAAATTCTTTCATTTTTTTTTACATGTGAAATCTTATGCTATTTGACGTGCAGCACAAATAAAGTGTCAATTTTATTCTTTGGGTCTGTAGGATTATGGCAATGCAAAATTTCTATGGTTGTATTTATTTTTTTATTGCTTTTGTACAGTAAATATTTGGTGGCAAAAAAAAAATTAAAATTATTGATTTTGGTTCACCATATTCTAAGCTGTATCAGGGCTTAGGTTTTTTTTTTGTGGTGCCCATTTTGTCGTACATGTGACTTTCTACATGCTTTGAAAGCATAAAAAAACAAAACAAAAAAAATCCTATATTTTTTTTAAAAAAAAAAAAAGACTATTCATTGTTATGTGTAATTTACCGTATTTTTCGCTTTATAAGATGCACTTTTGTTTTGATGGGCTGGGGGAGCGGGGCATATTATATCTGCCTGTGCTCCCTTTGATCGCACATGACACCCCCCCCCCCGTGTTAGATATGACCCCATACTGCTGCCCATAGTAAAATAAAAAAAGCTTTACTTACCTCCAGCGCTGATCTCCCGGTCTCCTGCTGCTGCTGTCTGTGATCAGGCACGCAGAGATGATATTACTCTGCCGTGCCGATCACATGACCAGCAGCAAGAACCAGGAAGTGGAGAAAGCCGGAGCTCAACTGCAAGGAGGGAGACACGAGGAGGGACAGCACTGAGAAGGTAAGGAAAGAGTGTTTTATTTTATTATGGGCAGCAGTATGGGGGGCATATCTAACACAGGGAAGATGTGCCATCTATAGTGACCATGGGCAGCTGTATGGGGGCCATATCAAACACAGGGAAGATGTGCCATCTATAGTGGCCATGGGCAGCTGTATGGGGGCCATATCAAACACAGGGGAGATGTGCCATCTATAGTGGCCATGGGCAGCAGTATGGGGGCCATATCAAACACAGGGGAGGTGTGCCATCTATAGGGGCCATGGGCAGCACAGGGGGGCTATATTCATTATAAGGGGGCCAAATCCAGATTACGGGGTCTAATTTTAGGATGGGGGGCTATGAGGGACATATACCCTATATGATTTGTTAGACGGACATTGGCATTATAAAGATGGACCCCATTTAACATTAAAAAAAATTTCTCTTTTCCTTCACCAAATTTGGGGGTGCGTCTTATAATCAGGTGTTTCTTATAAAGCGAAAAATACGGTAAATGTTTATTCTGCGGATCCATCACAACCATACAAAAATGTATAAAAGGTTGTTTTGTTACTTATACACAGAAAGAAAAATTCACTTTAAAAAAAAAAAAACATCAAAAACTATTTTGGTCAGCTGTATAAGGCTTTATTTTCTTTGCGGAACAACTTGTACTTTACTACTGGTACCATTTTTGGGCACATATAGATTTTTGATCACTTGTTAATTTTTTGGGGTACTATACATGAACAAAATACAAAATTGTGTTTAAATTTACATTTTTTGAAAGAATAAATCATATGTTACCTTTCTTCTGTGGGTTCATACAGAAGTTATACCTTCTTGTATTACCATTTTTTGCATAAGAATAATCACTTAAAAAAAATAACATAATATGCATCTATATATTTAATTTTTGGTCAACATAGTATGAGAGCCATAACTATTTTCCATTTTTTTTTTGTTCCCCGCTTAACCCCTTCAGCCCCCGGGCACTTTCCGTTTTTGCGTTTTTGTTTTTTGCTCACCTTCTTCAAAGAGGCGTAACTTTTTTATTTTTCCATTAATCTTGCCATATGAGGGCTTGTTTTTTGCGGGACGAGTTGTACTTTTAAATGAAACCATAAGTTTTACCATATAGTGTACTGGAAAACGGCAAAAAAATTCCAAGTGCGGAAAAATTGCAAAAAAAGTGGGATTGTACAATAGTTTTTGGGATATTTTATTCACCGTGTTCACTATATGGTAAAACTGATGTGTGGGTATGATGCCTCAGGTCGGTGCGAGTTTGTAGACACCAAACATGTATAGGTTTACTTGTATCTAAGGGGTTAAAAAAAATTCACAAGCTTGTCCAAAAAACGTGGCGCACGTTTTGCGCCATTTTCCAAAACCCGTAGCGTTCTCATTTTTCAGGATCTGAGGCTCAGTGATGGCTTATTTTTTGCGTCTCAACCTGACGTTCTTATTGGTACCATTTTTGCGCAGATGCTACGTTTTGATCGCCTGTTATTGCATTTTGCGCAAAATTTGCGGCGACCAAAAAACGTAATTTTGGCGTTTGGAATTTTTTTGCCGCTACGCCGTTTACTGATCAGATTCATTGATTTTATATTTTGATAGATCGGGCATTTCTGAACGTGGCGATACCAAATATGTGTGTATTTTTCTAACCCTTTAATTTTCAATGGGGTGAAAGGGGGGTGATTTGAACTTTTAGGTTTTTTTATTTTTTTTTTATTTTTTAAAACTTTTTTTTTTACTTTTTTTTTTATTTTACTAGTCCCCCTAGGGGGCTATTGCGATCAGCAATCCGATCGCTCTGCACTATCTGCAGATCTCAGCTACAGAGCTGAGAACTGCAGATTTGCTGCTTCACTTTCAATGCCGGCTGTATTCCGGCATTGAGAGGAAGTGACTCATGTTAGCTACAGGCATCATCACATGACCCTGTGCTACCATGGCAACCGCCGAAAGTCACGTGATCATGTCACGTGACTTCCTGTGGGGGCGGGGTAAGTCACTGTCATGGCGGCGCCCACATACATATCGCTGCCAAGACTTTGGCAGCGAAATGTAAGGGGTTAATGGCCGAGGGTGGAAGCGATTCCACCCGCGGCTAGCAGGCACACATATCAGCTGTTGATAACAGCTGATATGTGCGCCGATCGCCGCCGCCGGCAGGGGGCGGGGCTTACCGGCACACGATCCATGACGTATCTAGTACGTCATGGGTCGTTAAGGGGTTAATTAACTGTAGTTTGTATTGGTATCATTTTGGGATACATGTGATGTTTTGATCACTTTTTGGCTGGTTGGAAATAATGATTTTAACTTGAAATAATAATTTTCTCCTTCACACTTTGCTTTCGTCACAGAATGCTCCTTTGCTGCAATTCCAGCTTTGCAGTCCTTTGGCATTCTAGCTGTTAGTTTTCTCAGGTAATCTGGAAATATTTCACCCAATGCTTCCAGAAGCCCCTTCCACAAGTTGGATTGGCTTGATGGGCACTTTTTGCGTACCATACGGTCAAGCTGCTCCCACAACAGCTCAATAGGGTTGAGATCTTGTGAATGGGCTGGCCACTCCATTACAGATAGATTACCAGCTGCCTTCTTCTTCCCTAAATAATTCATGCATAATTTGGAGGTGTGCTTTGGGTCATTGTTCTGTTGTAGGATGAAATTGGCTCCAAAAAAGCGCTGTCCACAGGGTATGGAATGGCGTTGCAAGATGTGATAGCCTTCCTTATTCAAAATCCTTTTTACCTTGTACAAATCTCCCACTTTACCAGCACCAGAGCAACCCCAGACCATCACATTACCTCCACCATGCTTCACAGATGACGTCAGGCACTCTTCCAGCATCTTTTCAGTTGTTCTGCATCTCACAAATGTTCTTCTGTGTGATCCAAACACCTCAAACTTTGATTTGTCTGTCCATAACACTTTTTTTTCCAATCTTCCTCTGTCCAATGTCTGTTCTTTTCCCCATATTAATCTTTTCCTTTTATTAGCCAGTCTCAGATATGGCTTTTTCTTTGCCACTCTGCCCTGAAGGCCAGCATCCCGGAGTCGCCTCTTCACTGTAAACGTTGACACTGGGGTTTTGCGTGTACTATTTAATAAAGCTGCCAGTTAAGGACCTGTGAGGCGTCGATTTCTCAAACTAAAGATGCTAATGTACTTGTCTTGTTGCTCAGTTGTGTAGCGGGGCCTCCCACTTTTCTTTCTACTCTGGTTAGAGCCTGTTTGTGCTCTCCTCTGATGGGAGTAGTACACACCGTTGTAAGAAATCTTCAGATCCTTGGCAATTTCACGCATGGAATATCCTTCATTTCTAAGAACAAGAATAGACTGTCGAGTATCACATGAAAGTTCTCTTTTTTCTGGCCATTTTGAGAGTTTAAATGGAACCAACAAATGTAATGCTCCAGATTCTAAACTAGCTCAAAGGAAGGTCAGTTTTATAGCTTCTCTAATCAGCAAAACTGTTGTTAGTTGTGCTAACAATTTCTGCACATCCATTAGCGTTCTAACGCAGTTAGCAAACACAATGTACTATTAGAACACTGGAGTGGTGGTTGTTGGAAATGGGCCTCTACACACCGTTGTAGATATTGCATTAAAACCAGACGTTTGCAGCTAGAATAGTCATTTACCACATTAACAATGTATAGAGTGTATTTGTTTAATTTAATGTTAGCTTCATTGAAAAAAAAAAAAAAAAAAGAGAATTTTGTTACTTACCGTAAATTCTTTTTCTTATAGTTCCGTATTGGGAGACCCAGACCATGGGTGTTTAGCTTCTGCCTCCGGAGGACACACAAAGTACTATACTTAAAAGTGTAGCTCCTCCCTCTGACCTTATACACCCCCTGGTAGCCAGTCCTTGCCAGTTTAGTGCAAAAGCTGAAGGAGAATAGCCACCCACAAGTAGAACAGAGCAAGAGCCGGAACAACCGGAGACTCTGTCCACGACAACAGCCGGTGATAAACACACGGAACAAGAAAATTGCCAACAGGCAACAGGGAGGGAGCTGGGTCTCCCAATACGGAACTATAAGAAAAAGAATTTACGGTAAGTAACAAAATTCTCTTTTTCTTTCTCGTTCCTTTGGGAGACCCAGACCATGGGACGTTTCAAAGCTGTCCCTGGGTGGGAATAAACAGAAAAAACTAAGAAGTAGGCGGAGCCTAACTTCACAAGTGGGCGACAGCCGCCTGAAGGATGCGTCTGCCCAAGCTCGCATCTGCCGAAGCATGAGCATGCACTTGGTAGTGCTTCGAAAAGGTATGTAGGCTAGTCCAAGTGGCAGCCTGACAGACTTGTTGAGCCGTAGCCTGGTGCCTAAAAGCCCAAGAGGCACCGACAGCTCTGGTCTAGTGTGCCTTGATCCCCGGCGGGGAGGCACCTGAGTACTCTGGTAGGCGTCCGAAATGGTTGATCTAATCCAACGGGCCAAGGTCGGCTTAGAAGCAGAGAGACCCTTGCGCCGCCCTGTGGTTAGCACAAAAAGAGAGGTGCACCGCCTAAGCGCAGCGGTGCGAGACACATAGATCCGGAGAGCACGCACCAGATCTAGAGTATGCAGCGCTTTCTCAAAGCGATGAACAGGGGCCGGACAGAAGGAAGGCAAGGAAATATCCTGGTTAAGGTGGAAGGGAGAGACCACCTTAGGAAGAAAGTCCGGGGTCGGACGGGAGAACTACCTTGTCTTGGTGAAAAACCAAAAAAGGTGACTCCGAGGAGAGCGCAGCCAAATCAGAGACTCTCCTGAGAGAAGTTATGGCAACTAGAAAGGCCACCTTTTGGGAAAGACGATACAAAGAAACCTCCCTAAGGGGCTCGAAAGGGGGTTTCTGCAATACTGTGAGGACCAAGTTAAGGTCCCAGGGATCCAAGGGCCGCCGATAAGGCGGAATGATGTGAGACGCACCTTGCATGAAGGTGCGGACCTGAGCCAGCCGGGCGAGACGCCGCTGGAACAGCACTGATAGAGCTGAGACTTGTCCCTTGAGAGAGTTGAGGGACAGTCCTAGCTGCAGACAGGACTGTAAAAAAGACAGAAGCGTCGTCAACGAGAATGGCCAAGGAGAATGGCCGGAAGAGCGACACCAGGACAGGAAAATTTTCCAAGTCCTGTGATAGATCTTGACGGAGGAAGACTTATGGGCCCGAGTCATAGTGGAGATGACTTCAGGAGGAATACCAGAAGCCGTCAAAATCCAGGACTCAAGAGCCACGCCGTCAATTTGAGTGCCGCAGAATTCGGGCGGAAAAACGGACCTTGCGAGAGCAGGTCTGGACGGTCCGGAAGATGCCACGGCATCTCCACGGACAGTTGGAGCAGGTCCGGATACCAAGCTCGCTTGGGCCAGTCCGGTGCAATGAGAATGACTCGACGGCCCTCCATTCTGATCTTGCGCAGGACTCTGGGCAAGAGAGCTAGAGGGGGAAACACGTAGGACAGACGAAACTGGGACCAGTCTTGAACCAGAGCGTCCGCGGCGAAGGCCTGAGGATCGTGGGAGCGAGCCACGTAAACCGGAACCTTGTTGTTGTGACGGGATGCCATTAGGTCCACGTCCGGAGTGCCCCACTTGCGGCAGATTGACTGAAACACTGCCGGGTGCAGGGACCACTCGCCACCGTCCACGGATTGACGGCTGAGATAATCTGCCTCCCAGTTTTCTACGCCAGGGATGTGGACTGCGGATATGGTGGACTTGGAGTCCTCCGCCCATTGAAGAATGCGTTGGACCTCCAACATTGCCAGGCGGCTGCGTGTCCCACCTTGGTGATTGATGTAGGCAACCGCTGTCGCGTTGTCTGACTGGACTCGAATGTGCCTGCCCGCCAACAGGTGGTGAAAGGCTAGGAGAGCTAGAAGCACAGCTCTGGTTTCCAGCACATTGATTGAAAGGGCTGACTCGGACGGAGTCCAAGTGCCCTGTGCTCTGTGGTGGAGATGTACCGCTCCCCAGCCGGATAGGCTGGCATCCGTGGTGAGAATCACCCAGGACGGAGTCAGGAAGGAGCGCCCTTAGGACAGGGAGAGGGGTCGAAGCCACCACTGAAGAGAGCTCCTGGTCCGTGGTGACAGAGCCACTAACCTCTGTAAGGAGGAAGGCCGCTTGTCCCAACAGCGGAGAATGTCCAGCTGCAGAGGACGCAGATGGAACTGGGCAAAGGGACCCGCCTCCATGGAGGCCACCATTTGACCCAGCACCTGCATCAGGCGCCTGAGGGAATAACTGCGGGGCCTCAGGAGAGAGCGCACCGCTAGCCGGAGAGACTGCTGTTTGATTAAGGGCAACTTCACAAGTGCCGGCAAAGTCTTGAACTGCATCCCTAGGTACGTGAGACTCTGGGTCGGAGTCAGAGTGGATTTGGGAAGATTGACAATCCACCCGAATTGGGCTAGGGTGGCGAGAGTGAGCGAAACACTCCGCTGACAGTCTGCGCTGGATGTACCCTTGACCAGAAGGTCGTCCAGATAAGGAAGCACTGCTAACCCCTGGAGGTGCAGGATCGCAATCACTGCCGCCATGACCTTGGTGAATACCCGAGGGGCCGTGGCTGACCCGAAGTGGAGAGCCACGAATTGGAAATGATCCTCTCCTATTGCAAAACGTAACCAACGCTGATGTGACACTGCGATTGGCACATGCAGATAGGCATCTCTGATGTCGATGGACGCAAGGAACTCCTCTTGGGTCATAAAGGCAATGACTGATCGCAGACACTCCATGCGAAAATGCCGCACCCGGACATGCTTGTTGAGAAGCTTGAGATCCAGGATGGGCCGGAAGGTACCGTCCTTTTCTGGAACTAGGAAGAGATTTGAGTAAAAACCTCTGAACCGTTCCCGAGCCGGAACTGGGACAATCACTCCGTTTGCCTGCAAGGACGCCACGGCCTGCGAGAAGGCGGCGGCCTTGGAGCAGGGGGGAGTTGAGAGAAAAAATCTGTTTGGAGGGCTGGAAGAGAATTCTATCCTGTAGCCGTGAGATATGATGTCTCTCACCCACTGATCGGAGACTTGCTTTAACCAAGCGTCGCCAAAGTGGGAGAGCCTGCCACCGACTAAGGACGTGGCTGGAGCGGGCCGAGAGTCATGAGGAAGCTGCCTTAGTGGCAGAACCTCCTGCGGTCTTCTGCGGACGCGCTTTTGGGCGCCAGTTGGATTTCTGATCCTTGGCTGAGTTAGCGGACGAGGCGGAAGGCTTAGAGGATGACCAGTTGGAGGAACGAAAGGAACGAAACCTCGATTGATTCCTACCCTGGGCGGGTTTCCTGGTCTTGGTTTGTGGCATGGAAGTACTCTTCCCGCCAGTAGCTTCTTTAATGATTTCATCCAGCTGTTCACCAAACAGCCGTGAACCAGCAAAAGGGAGCCCAGCAAGAAACTTCTTGGAAGAAGCATCTGCCTTCCACTCTCGAAGCCACAAAATCCTGCGGATAACAAGAGAATTAGCTGAAGCCACCGCAGTGCGGTGAGCAGCCTCTAGCATGGCAGACATGGCATAAGATGAAAAAGCTGAAGCCTGAGCAGTTAAGGTAACCATCTCAGGCATAGATTCCTTGGTGAGGGAATGCATCTCCTCTAGAGAAGCAGAGATGGCTTTGAGAGCCCACACTGCTGCAAAAGTCGGGGAAAACGCGGCCCCCGCAGCTTCATACACAGATTTGGCCAGAAGGTCAATCTGACGGTCAGTGGAATCCTTAAGTGAGGTGCCGTTAGCCACCGACACAACGGTCCGGGCTGATAGCCTAGACACCGGAGGGTCTACCTTTGGGGAGTGAGACCACTCCTTGACCACCTCAGGTGGAAATGGAAACCGGTCATCAGAACCACGCTTTGGAAAGCGTTTGTCAGGGCAGGCCCTGGGTTTGGTCACAGCGGTCTGAAAACTGGAGTGGTTAAAGAACACACTCTTCACTCTCTTAGGCGAGGTAAACTGATGTTTTTCTGCCAAAGAGAGTTGCTCCTCTGACACTGGCGGATTGAGATCCAGCACAGAATTAATAGAAGCAATCAAATCACTAAGATCTGAGTCACCCTCAGAGAAATCGATGGGATACATAGCCTCCGAGCCCCCAGTGAGGGCATCCTCCTCATCTAGAGAGTCAGCTCTTGAGACAGAGTCGTGGGATGGGGAGGGGGAGGAAACCCTGCGCCTTCTCTTAGAAGGACGGGGTCTGGAATCAGATGATGAATCCTCCGTGAGCTCCGATGGACGGAGGTCAGAGGATAGGAGTCCTCTGTCAAGAGTATTAGAGGCACCCTGTGAGGGAAACTGATGCATATTCATCAAAGTCCTGGACAAAAGTCCCATGGACTCAGCAAATGCCTGGGATATGGACCTAGAAAAGGACTCTACCCAGGCCGGGGGTTCAGTCACAGGTGCAGCAGCAGCCTGAGAGACCACTGGGGGTGAGACTCCAGGCTGTGGCACCGCCAAGTTAGAGCAGACATCACAATGTGGATAGGTGCTCGGCTCAGGCAGCAGGAGCTTACATGCATTGCATGCAGAATAAAGCCTTGGAACCTTGCTCCTTGTGTGAGACATGCTGCTGGAGTGGAGGCTTTGCAGAGAATGAACCCCAGGGAGAATATACAGAGGTCCACAACCGGAGACCGGCTGTGGCTTACCAGACCGCTGAGTGCGGTGTTGTGTGCCCTCCAGATCCCGAAGCCCGGTCCCCCAGTCGCAGCACCTCAGCAGAGATGCAGAATGCAGGATGTCCCAGAGCAGAGTGAACTCTGCCTGAGAAGAGGGCGTTCCTATAAAAGAGCGGGAACTGGAGGGCTATAGAGACCTGCAGGGAAGGAGGGACGTCCCAGCAGTGGGGAGTGTCCCTCCCCTGTGTAGAACGGCCGCCGGAGGAGGAGGAGCCGAACCTGTCCCTCTGCATGAGTGACATGCGAGGGCAGGAAAATGAAACTAGGCCTCCGGCGAAGCCGGGGCCTAAATTTAAGCGGCGAGGCCGACAAGCAGGCACCATCGGCGCGGTTCTCAGGCAAAAGCTAGAGAACCCGCCGGAAAAGTTAAAACAATCACATACAGCATACTCTCCCCTTACAATAAAGAACCGGGACCCCCAACATAAACGTCTCAGGTACTTAGCTGCTGAGACGCAGGGCCATGTCCCTGGGGATGAGTGCTTCGGTCCAACAGAATCCTCAAGGGGCTGTGGATGGAGACCGGACTCCTGCCAGGCATGGAGACCGTGCTGGCTCCCACTTCAAGCCAGAGCCCAGAAGGGATGGTGAAGGAGCGCGGCATGTAAGGCTGCAGCCTTGTAAATCAACCTTAACAACACCGCCGACACAGTGGGGTGAGAAGGGACATGCCGGGAGTCCAGACATGGACCCGCTTTTCTTCAAACTCTTTCCAAAAGTCAAACAAATCAGATGAGAATGCATGTGTGGATGTATGCCTCCTGACACAAAGCGATAAACTGGCTAGGACAGGCTACCAGGGGGTGTATAAGCTCAGAGGGAGGAGCTACACTTTTTGTGTCCTCCGGAGGCAGAATCTAAACACCCATGGTCTGGGTCTCCCAAAGGAACGATAAAGAAATGTGCTTTTCTTTAAAAAAGAAGGAAATATCTAAGTGACCCTAAATCTTTGAACTGTAGTGTAAAAAAAAATATATATTATATACACATTCATACATATGCACACACACAAACTTTTTTTCTTTAAAAGCGGTCCCATTCTCATCCAAAAAAAAAAAAAGTGAGGATTGTGTCGTATGGGCCAATTCCTTGTGTATTTTGTACAAAATCCTCATTTTTCTATTGTATATTTTTCCATTTTTATGCTGGATGCAGTCCAGCCTTAATTATTGGTTGGGTGTATGGGGGTGTTGGTCCTGTGGGGTGCGTTTATATAGTGCTGGCCAGCCCGCCTTATCTAATAGTACGGCATCATCAACAGACTGTAATCCAGACACTGCATCACACGTACCCTTGTGACTGGCGCCCTGTACAAGCCTTATCTGTATGCATGTCTAATACTACTCAGCCAACCCCTCCATGAATTGGTAGGTTGTGAGTAGAGATGAGCAAACCTGAGGTTTGGTTTTGAACCAAAGACCAAATTTAAAAATCAAGGTTCGGGTACTTTACGTGAGAACATAACTCATGCAAGCATCGCAGTACTCCGGTACGCTTCGTGCTCAACCCTGTACGAGCCGCTTGCAGTGTTTTAACGGCGCACACTGGGGGTAACAACAGAAAAATTGAAAAAGCCCACCCCCCCATTCTCCCCAGAAGTATTCTGCTTATGGCTGAATGTACGTGAGCGGAGACTCAAACTGCCAACTAGTGACTTGATCCAGGGTTCGGGTCAAGCTCGTTTGCTGCCAGCAAACAACCTCCAAAGGTTCGCTCATCATTAGTTGTGAGTGGTTGTTTCATTAGTATTTTGCACATGTGCTAGCCCCACCTTTACCATGGGGGACTGCTGCACCCTGCTACTGCATTAGTAATCTGTCCGGGTTGTTTCTTTTTCTGTGATTTTTTCCTCCTTTTGAAAGCAAGCTGTTTTGTTGTCATACAGTCCGATCCGTGGACGACATGGTATAACTGCCATTTTATTCATTAAAATTCCTGTTGTTTGCCTGCATATGAGTCCATTGGGTGGGTGGTCCTGGTTACGGACATCTATCTCTGAATGCATGTCCACACAGGGAAAGGTGTCAGGTCACTAAAATAGTTCCACCTGACTCACATACATACAAACACCCGGGATTTCAATCAATAAAATTGCAATAAACTTAATGAACCCTTTCTCACAAAAATGAACGAAATATATAGAGAGTAGAGATGCACTCAATAAAATACAGGGAATCAACACTTAAAATTAAGTGGTTATTTCCATCTTGACAACATTTTTTTTTTGTGCCTCCGGTTTGGCCTTAAACATTATACACCACAGCATAAGAAGTAGTAAGTAGCTCACCTGTTCCTTAAATTGCTCATTTGGTAGGCAGTCAACCACCTCCACACAGCCCAGCAGGCAGGAGGTTGGGTAATCCTTTGGAAATTTAACATCTATGAATATAAATAATGTAACAGTAAACATAAAAATTAACTTATGGTACAAAATCAAAATGATTTTTACACATAAAAAAAGTGCAAATAAGAAGAAAATAGAAATAAAAACAGTTTGAAGCCAAATGTAATGTAGATGTATTTAAATCGCCCACGCTGAATACAATGAAGAGGAAAATCAATTATTTAAAGAGGAATTTCAAATAAAGCTTAAAAAAAGTTACATGGATGAAAAGAAGGATTTTTGTGTACTCACCGTAAAATCTCTCTTCATTGGGGGACACAGGACCATGAGTGTATGCTGCTGTGACTAGGAGGCTGACACTAAGTGAACATAAAAAGAGTTAGCTCCTCCCTGGCAGTGTACACCCCGAGCCGGAGGCGGTACTATGCCAGTTTTGTGCAAAAGCAGTAGTAGGAGAGACCTGAACAACCATAACTAAACAATGTAATACACGAGAAAAATGTGTGGTGAAAAACACACCGTGCCTTATGGCACGTATATATATAATAGCCGGATGGAAACAAAGGTGACCCGCAAACAACATCGGGAAACATCCGGTAAATGAAGACCTCACAATCCAAACAGGGTGGGTGCTCTGTCCCCCAATGAAGACTCAGAGAAAGAGATTTTACGGTGAGTACACAAAAATCCTTCTTTCTCTATCGCTTTCATTGGGGGACACAGGACCATGGGACGTCCAAAAGCAGTCCCTGGGTGGGTACACAAGCCGTCCTACAGATCCAAAACGAAGCACAAATTCCATTGGAACGCTCTGTACACATGTTTACTACCTTTTTAGAGGTGTGCGACAGCCGTCTGCAACACCTTTCTCCCAAGGCAGGCATCTGCTGATGCCTGGGTGTGGACCTTGTAAAACCTGGTGAAGGTATGAAGACTGGACCACGTTGCGGCTTTGCAGACTTGCTCGGCTGAAGCCTGGTGTCTGATTGCCCAAGACGCCCCAAGTGCACGGGTGGAATGGGCTCTTACTCCTCTCGGAGGGAACTTGTCCCTGATTCGGTAGGACTCCGAAATGGCTGACCTGATCCATCTGGCAATGGTAGCCTTGGATGCCGGCATGCCCTTCTTGGGACCAGAAGGCAGGACGAACAGGTTGTCTGATTTGCGGAAAGGCGCAGTTCTTGAGACGTAAATCCTGAGCGCTCGTACTAAGTCCAGAGTGTGTAGTGACCTTTCCAAGGAGCGAGTGGGTGCCGGACAAAAAGATGGAAGCACGATATCCTCATTCAGGTGAAAAGGAGACACTACCTTCGGCAGGAACTCCGGAGACGGACGCAGGACAACCTTGTCCTGGTGAAAAACAAGAAAAGGTGAACGGCACGAAAGAGCTGCCAGTTCAGACGTTCTCCTGATTGAAGTGACCGCCACCAAAAAAATCACTTTCCAGGATAAGTGTGAGACTGAAGATTCTTTGAGTGGTTCAAATGGAGCCAGTTGGAGGGATCCTAAAACCAGATTGAGATCCCATGGTTCTAGCGGAGCCCGATAGGGCGGATTCAGATGAGCGACTCCTTGGATGAACGTCTTGACCTGCGGACGTGATGCTAGATTTCGTTGGAAAAGAACAGACAAAGCCGAAACCTGCCCCTTGATGGTTGCCAGCGAGAGACCCACTTGCAACCCTGCCGGAAGGAACGCTAGAAGCGTCGGTAGCGACAGAACTAGCGGGGAGAGATTTCCGTTGACCTCGCACCACTGAAAAAGGCCTTCCAGGTGCAGTAGTAGATCTTCGAAGATGAAAGCTTTCGAGCCCTAATCATAGTCACTCCTGGAGCAAATCCTGACTGGGCTAACAGCCAGGATTCAAGAGCCATGCCGTCAAATTGAGAACCCCTGAATTCTGATGGAAGAGCGGACCTTGAGACAGCAGGTCCGGCCGATCCGGAAGCCGCCATGGGGTGTCCGCGACGAGCTGTGCGAGTTCTGAGAACCATGCTCGCCTGGGCCATTCTGGGGCGATGAGAATCACCGGAATGCACTCTGCCTTGATTTTCTTGAGGACTCTTGGGATCAGTGGCAGAAAGATGAACGGTAGTCTGAAGTGATTCCACGGAAGAATGAGGGCGTCGACTCCTAGCGCCTGCTTGTCGTGGGAGCAAGATATGAACTGTGGGACTTGATTGTTGAACCGCGAGGCCATCAGGTCCACATCCGGAGTCCCCCATCTGTGGCAGATCTGTCCGAAAACGTCTCTGTTGAGAGACCATTTGCCCGACGCCAGACCTTGTCTGTGGAGATAGTCAGCCGCCCAATTTTCCACGCCGGGGATATGTACCGCGGAGATCCTGGAGTTGTGCGACTCTGTCCACTGTATGATCATCTTCACCTCTCTCATTGCCATGACGCTCCTCGTGCCGCCCTGGTGATTGATGTATGCCACCGCCGTGGCGTTGTCCGACTGTATTCTGATAGGAGACCCCTGTATAAGGCGCTGAAAAGCTTGCAGGGCTCGAAGGACCGCTCTGATCTCCAAAACGTTGATCGGGAATCGGCTTTCCCGGGAGGACCACTGTCCGTGAGCCGTGTGATGATGGAACACCGCTCCCCAGCCCAGAAGGCTGGCATCGGTGGTGACTGTCTGCCAGTATACCGGTACGAATGACATTCCTTTGGAGAGATTTAGGCTGTTGGTCCACCAGAGCAGAGAGCGGCGGACTTCCGGGGACAACTTTATCTTGCGATACAGGGTGAATAGCGACTTGTCCCAATTGTGCAGCAGAGATAGCTGAAGGGGACGAAGATGAAAGCGGGCGAACGGGACTGCCTCTATTGCCGCCACCATCCGACCTAGGGCCCTCATACCGAATCGTATGGACACCGCTCTGGAGCGGTGGAGGGTCTGGACATCTCTCTGGAGGGAGGCAATCATTTCCTGTGGAAGGGACACACGTCCTTGGATGGTATCGAACTCCATGCCGAGGAATGTGATCCGACGGGCCGGGGTCAGAGAGGACTTCTTCCGATTGATGATCCAACCGAGCCGGGACAGAGTATCGATGGTAACCTGGACACTTAGACGGCAGTCGTTGAAAGAGGACCCCTTGATCAGCAAGTCGTCCAGGTATGGAATCACCAGAACTCCTCTGGAGTGCAGGATCGACATGGCAGCAGCCATGACTTTCGTGAATACTCGGGGCGCAGACGCAAGGCCGAAAGGTAGGGCAGTAAACTGATAATGATCGTCTGCCACGGCAAAGCGCAGGAATTTCTGGTGTTGATGTGCAATCGGGATGTGCAGCTATGCATCCTGTATGTCCAGAGAGGCGAGGAATTCGCCAACCTCCATGGAGGCAATGACCGATCGGAGGGACTCCATGCGAAATTTTCTGGGTCTGACGTACCTGTTGAGGACCTTGAGGTCGAGAACGGGACGCACAGTGCCGTCCTTTTTGGGGACAACGAAGAGGTTTGAGTAGACTCCCCTGAACCGGTCAGAGTCTGGGACCGGCACCACAACCCCTGAGCGGCGAAGAGTTTCGATGGCGTGAAGAAAAGGGCGAGCTTGCGCGTCTGACTCGGGAGGATGGGAAAGGAAAAACCGACTTGGGGGCATTGACGAGAACTCTATCTTGTATCCCGAGACTAAAATTTCTCTGACCCAAGCGTCTGTGATCAAGGGCAGCCAGACGTGTTGGAAAAGAGACAGGCGCCCCCCCACCTGGTCCGCGCTGACGCGCGAAGACCACGAGTCATTTGGAGGAGTATCGCTGAGATCTAGATGCTGGTTTGGCTGGCTGGCGTGATCTAGGACGCCAGGACGGATTTGCTTTGAAGGACGGGTTCTTCCTGTTTCTCTGTGGGGATCTGTTCCTCCTAGGCTGTGTAGTGGAACTGAAGCTGCGAAAAGGACGAAAACCTGAGGTCGACTGGCGGCGCGGGATACGTCTTGGTCTCAGCTGGGGAAGGGAAGTGCTCTTTCCTCCCGTAGCCTCGGCGATGATCTGATCGAGCCTGTCCCCGAACAGTTGGCCTCCTGCAAATGGGAGGCCGGTAAGAGATTTCTTTGAAGCTGCGTCTGCATTCCAGGCTCTGAGCCAGACCGCCCGGCGGATTGCCACCGTGTTGCTGGCCGCTTGTGCTGCGCAGTTGGCAGACGCCAGAGATGCGTTAATGATATACTCACCTGCTAGGACAATCTGTGCCGCCATGTTGACGAGCTCGGGATCGCCATCCTGTGAGCGAAGGCCTCTGCGGAGGGTGTCGGCCCATGTCACCATGGCCTTCGCTACCCAGACGGCGGCGAAAGCCGGCGACAAGGCAGCGCCTGCTGCCTCGAAAGCCGAACGGGCGAATCTCTCAATGTTTCGGTCCGTGGCATCACGGAGCGATGTCCCCTGTGGCAGAGATAGAACCGTATGCGAGGACAGGCGGGAGACCGGGGGGGGTCGACCACCGGTGAGCCTGCCCATTCCTTCCCAAGATCCTCGGGGAAGGGATAGTGTAAGTCAATCGACTTACCGTTGTTGAACGTCTTGTCCGGTTGCTGTCTGTGCTTGCGTAGGATCTCAGCGAATTCCGGATGATCGCAGAAAGACCTGTGGACACGCTTAACACGTTTGAAAGATACCTGTGAGCTCTGGCAGAGTCCGGCTGGAGCTTCAGCGTCTTATTCACTGCGTCGACCAGGCTGTCCACCATACGCCTGACATCAGCTGCCTGGTCCGAGTCCAGCAGTGAGGCTGCATCCGACTCTTCTCCGGAGAGATCAGATGGTCCCGGAGAGAAGTGGCGCTCGGGTCTTGGAGGGGAGAGAGACCTCTGGGAGGAATTGGAAGACGAGACCATGCGGGTTCGCTTCCGCGCTCCAGCAGCCAGGTCAGGGTCAGCACAACTGTCGTCCTGCGGCGGCTGGACCTGTGTGGCATGGCTGAGCGTAGGGAGCGACTGCAAAGCTTGCGCGATGGTCAGGGACGCCCTTGACAGAGAATCCACCGACTGGGAGAGAGAAGTCAGCCACTCCGGGGGAGGGAGCGCATTGGGGCCCGATGCATCCTGTACTGCTGCAGTAGCGGCGTGGACGGGGGGGCTGGCGGCGTCTGGGGCAATCTGCGTGGGCTGCGGATCGGGAGTGCAAGCTGCGCAGAGGGAGGTAGCCTGGCCTTGGGAGAATTTTTCGTTGCAGGACGAGCACGCAAAATGCATTATGAAGGGGGCCTGTTTGGATCGGGACGACTTAGAGTTAGGCATGGCTGCTCAGGGCTCCTACTAGGGACACTAGGGAGGAGACAGGAGAAAATTGGAAGAAAAAAAACAAAAAAGTACAAAGTGTCGCTGGTCCTAATGAGGAGCAGCACTCACCCTGGCCTGTGTCCTTCCCGGGTCAGCAGGGGCCTCAGAGTAGCTGGAGGTAGCCGCAGAGAAAAGTTGCTGTTGCTCACCGGCCTGCCTGTGCTGAGGTGAGCCGTTGGTAAGAGAAAAACGCGCGCGTTTGCCTCTTTTTTTTTTTTTTTACTGCTGGAGGGGGCGTGTGGCCGATGAGGTGGCTTTCTCTGGGCAGAATATGCAAAGGGCGGGCCAGAGGGGGCGCGCGCGCAAACGGGGGGCGGAGCGCTCCGGCCCAAGTTAGGCCCGAACCCGGGGACTAAATTAATGAGCGGCGGCCGCCGGGAGCGCAGCGCTGGGTGCGGAACAGCTCTCACCTGCGTCCACGCGCGTCGCTCGGATCCATAAGTCCCCTCCACAATTGCTGCGGCCCCTGGTAAGTGTTGAGGCATCCGAGGGGCCGCGATGGAGACTGCGCAGCGCTCCTGCGCTGCAGTGCCAGAACCTCAGCCTGGGCCCAGGGTATCAGGTGAACGCTGGGGGAGGCCTGGTGACAAAAGAACCCCTTGATGTGAGCGCTCCTGCGCTGCTGGCCGCTTGTGACAGTCTGACATCCTCAGGGAATCCTCTTCACCTCCACCAGAAACACCCCATGGGACGGTACCATGGGGGGGGTCGACGGAGAGTGTGTGCCCTTAAATCAAATAATAATCTCGGTCCCCAATCAACCCCTGGGGTGGTACCATGGGGCCGGAGGGGGATAGGGCCTGGCGTCTCGAGCCCTCAGGCAACCCTGGCGCGAGAGTTCTCTCTGAAGCAGGGTCTTTAACCCTGCAGAAGAGACAAAAAACGTAGAACGATGAGAATGCTGAGCGGTGCCGTATAGCCCGAAAAAAACGGAAAAAACCGCAATAGCCTAGGCTGAGGTTGGCCCACAGAGATATGGGCCCACTTCAGCCTCCTACGACACTAAGCAAAAAACTGGCATAGTACCGCCTCCGGCTCGGGGTGTACACTGCCAGGGAGGAGCTAACTCTTTTTATGTTCACTTAGTGTCAGCCTCCTAGTCACAGCAGCATACACCCATGGTCCTGTGTCCCCCAATGAAAGCGATAGAGAAATTAGGCAGGCTTTTGAATTTTACACTGATAAGTGTGAATAAGCATTCTTAAAATGGTTTATATGGGTGTATTTATGCCTTTAATGGGTTGGTACAATTAGAGCTAGTATCTTTTTCAATTAGCACAGGTGAAATCATTAGTCGCCAACGTATAAAGGGCTGAAAGGAAGATTCGGACACCAGGACAAATTTTTCAGGCTTGTGCCAAGTTAAATTCCAGAAATGAATATAACAATAGAAAGTTCTAATAAATAAAGTCAGGGACACAAATATAAAGAATGAAAGCAACTTGCCAAAATGCCACAGTTAGTTACAAGTGCTTGCTGCATATTATTACTGTACAGAAGGTTACAGAGGAAATCGCCCTCCTCCCTCCATCCTTGTGTCACAAATGTTTATCCTTCATATAAAATCCCAAAGTCCACAATCTGTGGCATCATCAAATAATCTCATCATACAATGCAAAGTTTTTCAATATCATTTTGATATACCGTATTGTAAAAGGAGGTCTAACATAACACTATTTCCCTTGTGACAATCACACATTATGTGAACACAACTTCCAGGACCGTTTTTCCAAGTTACATATTTTTTTAAACTAAACATAGTCCTCCAAACAACTTTAAGGCAAAAAAAAGAAATTGTCGAAATGCGAAATAGTACTCCAAGAATGTAAGAAGATGGCCCCATTCAGCCTGTCGCATATCAGGACGGGCTGCAGTCTGAAGAAACGCATCTCCCAAAACCTAGGTCTCAACTGACAGAGGAGCTGTATCATGAGTACACGTATCAGGGCTGCTGGAGACCCAGGAGAAAAAAATAAATAAATCTTCTCCTCGAGTGATTGAGTACAGGAAAAAGAGGCCGGATAAAAAAAAATCCTTTGTGCTCAGTCAGCTGAAAAGATGTATTTCTTTTGATGTTACAGCCCTTCTCCGGCAGCTCACCGGTATGTGTGCTTATGATACAGCTCCTGTCAGCTGAAACACCAGACTCCGGTGTTATGTTTCTTCAGACTGCAGCCCGTCCTTACATGTGACTAAGACATTCTGCCATTTGAATTAAGTGATAAGGCAATATTGTCACATTCTTAAAGAACCCCACATTGACTGAGCAGAGACATACTGTAGCCAGACAAACTCCCACATATACCCTCCACCTCAAAGGCATTAGATCACGGCTTCAAATAATGGATCTTAGGGTAGGTACACACTGCATTTTGCATCACATGTTCAGAAAATCTCACTCTGTCCCTAATAACTAAAGATCCCTGAAATAAATTTTTACTAGTGCTTTTTATCAAGTTTTTAAAATATTTGCCAGCTCAACCTTTATGAAGTAGCACTCGGTATGAGGTCTCTAGTTCTGAGATCTCCTGTGGGGAAGGATTTTTAGCTGCAGCTGCTATCCATAGACGGCCTCTATGAGCACTGTACCATGATCTGCCCTCCACTCTGAAAAAGAAAGCAGAGAAAAAAGAGAATTTTGTTACTTACCGTAAATTCTTTTTCTTATAGTTCCGTATTGGGAGACCCAGACCATGGGTGTTTAGCTTCTGCCTCCGGAGGACACACAAAGTACTATACTTAAAAGTGTAGCTCCTCCCTCTGAGCTTATACACCCCCTGGTAGCCAGTCCTAGCCAGTTTAGTGCAAAAGCTGAAGGAGAATAGCCACCCACAAGTAGAACCGAGTAGGAACCGGAACAACCGGAGACTCTGTCCACGACAACAGCCGGTGATAAACACACGGAACAAGAAAATTGCCAACAGGCAACAGGGAGGGAGCTGGGTCTCCCAATACGGAACTATAAGAAAAAGAATTTACGGTAAGTAACAAAATTCTCTTTTTCCTTATCGTTCCTTTGGGAGACCCAGACCATGGGACGTTCCAAAGCTGTCCCTGGGTGGGAATAAACAGAAAAAACTAAGAAGTAGGCAGAGCCTAACTTCACAAGTGGGCGACAGCCGCCTGAAGGATGCGTCTGCCCAAGCTCGCATCTGCCGAAGCATGAGCATGCACTTGGTAGTGCTTCGAAAAGGTATGCAGGCTAGCCCAAGTGGCAGCCTGACAGACTTGTTGAGCCGTAGCCTGGTGCCTAAAAGCCCAAGAGGCACCGACAGCTCTGGTCGAGTGTGCTTTGATCCCCGGCGGGGGAGGCACCTGAGCACTCTGGTAGGCGTCCGAAATGGTCGATCTAATCCAACGGGCCAAGGTCGGCTTAGAAGCAGAGAGACCCTTGCGCCGCCCTGTGGTTAGCACAAAAAGAGAGGTGCACCGCCTAAGCGCAGCGGTTCGAGACACATAGATCCGGAGAGCACGCACCAGATCTAGAGTATGCAGCGCTTTCTCAAAGCGATGAACAGGGGCCGGACAGAAGGAAGGCAAGGAAATATCCTGGTTAAGGTGGAAGGGAGAGACCACCTTAGGAAGAAAGTCCGGGGTCGGACGGGAGAACTACCTTGTCTTGGTGAAAAAACAAAAAAGGTGACTCCGAGGAGAGCGCAGCCAAATCAGAGACTCTCCTGAGAGAAGTTATGGCAACTAGAAAGGCCACCTTTTGAGAAAGACGATACAAACAAACCTCCCTAAGGGGCTCGAAAGGGGGTTTCTGCAATACCATGAGGACCAAGTTAAGGTCCCAGGGATCCAAGGGCCGCCGATAAGGCGGAATGATGTGAGACGCACCTTGCATGAAGGTGCGGACCTGAGCCAGCCGGACGAGACGCCGCTGGAACAGCACTGATAGAGCTGAGACTTGTCCCTTGAGAGAGTTGAGGGACAGTCCTAGCTGCAGACGGGACTGTAAAAAAGACAGAAGGGTCGGCAACGAGAATGGCCAAAGAGAATGGCCGGAACAGCGACACCAGGACAGGAAAATTTTCCAAGTCCTGTGATAGATCTTGACGGAGGAAGACTTACGGGCCCGAGTCATAGTGGAGATGACTTCAGGAGGAATACCAGAAGCCGTCAAAATCCAGGACTCAAGAGCCACGCCGTCAATTTGAGTGCCGCAGAATTCGGGCGGAAAAACGGACCTTGCGAGAGCAGGTCTGGACGGTCCGGAAGATGCCACGGCATCTCCACGGACAGTTGGAGCAGGTCCGGATACCAAGCTCGCTTGGGCCAGTCCGGTGCAGTGAGAATGACTCGACGGCCCTCCATTTTGATCTTGCGCAGGACTCTGGGCAAGAGAGCTAGAGGGGGAAACACGTAGGACAGACGAAACTGGGACCAGTCTTGAACCAGAGCGTCCGCGGCGAAGGCCTGAGGATCGTGGGAGCGAGCCACGTAAACCGGAACCTTGTTGTTGTGACGGGATGCCATTAGGTCCACGTCCGGAGTGCCCCACTTGCGGCAGATTGACTGAAACACTGCCGGGTGCAGGGACCACTCGCCACCGTCCACGGATTGACGGCTGAGATAATTGCCTCCCAGTTTTCTACGCCAGGGATGTGGACTGCGGATATGGTGGACTTGGAGTCCTCCGCCCATTGAAGAATGCGTTGGACCTCCAACATTGCCAGGCGGCTGCGTGTCCCGCCTTGGTGATTGATGTAGGCAACCGCTGTCGCGTTGTCTGATTGGACTCGAATATGCCTGCCCGCCAACAGGTGGTGAAAGGCTAGGAGAGCTAGAAGCACAGCTCTGGTTTCCAGCACATTGATTGAAAGGGCTGACTCGGACGGAGTCCAAGTGCCCTGTGCTCTGTGGTGGAGATGTACCGCTCCCCAGCCGGATAGGCTGGCATCCGTGGTGAGAATCACCCAGGATGAAGTCAGGAAGGAGTGCCCTTGGGACAGGGAGAGGGGTCGAAGCCACCACTGAAGAGAGCTCCTGGTCCGTGGCGACAGAGCCACTAACCTCTGTAAGGAGGAAGGCCGCTTGTCCCAACAGCGGAGAATGTCCAGCT
Source organism: Anomaloglossus baeobatrachus (assembly GCF_048569485.1). Classification (NCBI taxonomy): domain Eukaryota; kingdom Metazoa; phylum Chordata; class Amphibia; order Anura; family Aromobatidae; genus Anomaloglossus; species Anomaloglossus baeobatrachus. The sequence continues at coordinate 453,387,779 of NC_134356.1, forward strand.
GCAGAGGACGCAGATGGAACTGGGCAAAGGGAACCGCCTCCATGGAGGCCACCATTTGACCCAGCACCTGCATCAGACGCCTGAGAATATAACGGCGGGGCCTCAGGAGAGAGCGCACCGCCAACCGGAGTGACAGCTGTTTGTCTAAGGGCAACTTCACAAGTGCCGGCAAAGTCTCGAACTGCATCCCTAGGTACGCGAGACTCTGGGTCGGAGTCAGAGTGGATTTGGGAAGATTGACAATCCACCCGAATTGGGCTAGGGTGGCGAAAGTGAGAGAAACACTCCGCTGACAGTCTGCGCTGGATGTACCCTTGACCAGAAGGTCGTCCAGATAAGGAAGCACTGCTAAACCCTGGAGGTGCAGGACCGCAATCACTGCCGCCATGACCTTGGTGAATACCCGAGGGGCCGTGGCTAACCCGAAGGGGAGAGCCACGAATTGGAAATGATCCTCTCCTATCGCAAAACGTAACCAACGCTGATGTGACACTGCGATTGGCACATGTAGATAGGCATCTCTGATGTCGATTGACGCCAGGAACTCCCCTTGGGTCATAGATGCAATGACTGATCGCAGAGACTCCATGCGAAAATGCCGCACCCGGACATGCTTGTTGAGAAGCTTGAGATCCAGGATGGGCCGGAAGGTACCGTCCTTTTTCGGAACTAGGAAGAAATTTGAGTAAAAACCTCTGAACCGTTCCTGGGCGGGAACTGGGACAATCACTCCGTTTGCCTGCAAGGACGCCACGGCCTGCGAGAAGGTGGCGGCCTTGGAGCAGGGGGGAGTTGAGAGAAAAAATCTGTTTGGAGGGCTGGAAGAGAATTCTATCCTGTAGCCGTGAGATATGATGTCTCTCACCCACTGATCGGAGACTTGCTTTAACCAAGCGTCGCCAAAGTGGGAGAGCCTGCCACCGACTAAGGACGTGGCTGGAGCGGGCCAAGAGTCATGAGGAAGCTGCCTTAGTGGCAGAACCTCCTGCGGTCTTCTGCGGACGCGCTTTTGGGCGCCAGTTGGATTTCTGATCCTTGGCTGAGTTAGCGGACGAGGCGGAAGGCTTAGAGGATGACCAGTTGGAGGAACGAAAGGAACGAAACCTCGATTGATTCCTACCCTGGGCGGGTTTCCTGGTCTTGGTTTGTGGCATGGAAGTACTCTTCCCGCCAGTAGCTTCTTTAATGATTTCATCCAGCTGTTCACCAAACAGCCGTGAACCAGCAAAAGGGAGCCCAGCAAGAAACTTCTTGGAAGAAGCATCTGCCTTCCACTCTCGAAGCCACAAAATCCTGCGGATAACAAGAAAATTAGCTGAAGCCACCGCAGTGCGGTGAGCAGCCTCTAGCATGGCAGACATGGCATAGGATGAAAAAGCTGAAGCCTGAGCAGTTAAGGTAACCATCTCAGGCATAGATTCCTTGGTGAGGGAATGCATCTCCTCTAGAGAAGCAGAGATGGCTTTGAGAGCCCACACTGCTGCAAAAGTCGGGGAAAACGTGGCCCCCGCAGCTTCATACACAGATTTGGCCAGAAGGTCAATCTGACGGTCAGTGGAATCCTTAAGTGAGGTGCCGTCAGCCACCGACACAACGGTCCGGGCTGATAGCCTAGACACCGGAGGGTCTACCTTTGGGGAGTGGGACCACTCCTTGACCACCTCAGGTGGAAATGGAAACCGGTCAACAGAACCACGCTTTGGAAAGCGTTTGTCAGGGCAGGCCCTGGGTTTGGTCACAGCGGTCTGAAAACTGGAGTGGTTAAAGAACACACTCTTCACTCTCTTAGGCGAGGTAAACTGATGTTTTTCTGCCAAAGAGAGTTGCTCCTCTGACACTGGCGGATTGAGATCCAGCACAGAATTAATAGAAGCAATCAAATCACTAAGATCTGAGTCACCCTCAGAGAAATCGATGGGATACATAGCCTCCGAGCCCACAGTGCGGGCATCCTCCTCATCTAGAGAGTCAGCTCTTGAGACAGAGTCGTGGGATGGGGAGGGGGAGGAAACCCTGCGCCTTCTCTTAGAAGGACGGGGTCTGGGATCAGATGATGAATCCTCCGTGAGCTCCGATGGACGGAGGTCAGAGGATAGGAGTCCTCTGTCAAGTGTATTAGAGGCACCCTGTGAGGGGGGCTGATGCATATTCAAAGTCCTGGACAAAAGCCCCATGGACTCAGCAAATGACTGGGATATGGACCTAGAAAAGGACTCTACCCAGGCCGGGGGTTCAATCACAGGTGCAGTAGCAGCCTGAGAGACCATGCTGCTGGAGTGGGGGCTTTGCAGAGAATGAACCCCAGGGAGAATATACAGTGGTCCACAACCGGAGACCGGCTGTGGCTTACCAGACCGCTGAGCGCGGTGTTGTGTGCCCTCCAGATCCCGAAGCCCGGTTCCCCAGTCGCAGCACCTCAGCAGAGATGCAGAATGCAGGATGTCCCAGAGCAGAGTGAACTCTGCCTGAGAAGAGGGCGTTCCTATAAAAGAGCGGGAACTGGAGGGCTATAGAGACCTGCAGGGAAGGAGGGACGCCCCAGCAGCGGGGAGTGTCCCTCCCCTGTGTAGAACGGCCGCCGGGAGGAGCCGAACCTGTCCCTCTGCATGAGTGACATGCGAGGGCAGGAAAATGAAACTAGGCCTCCGGCGAAGCCGGGGCCTAAAATTAAGCGGCGAGGCCGACAAGCAGGCACCATCGGCACGGTTCTCAGGCAAAAGCTAGAGAACCCGCCTGAAAAGTTAAAACAATCACATACAGCATACTCTCCCCTTACAATAAAGAACCGGGACCCCCAACATAAGCGTCTCAGGTACTTAGCTGCTGAGACGCAGGTCCATGTCCCTGGGGATGAGTGCTCCGGTCCAACAGAATCCTCAAGGGGCTGTGGATGGAGACCGGACTCCTGCCAGGCATGGAGACCGTGCTGGCTCCCACTTCAAGCCAGAGCCCAGAAGGGATGGTGAAGGAGCGCGGCATGTAAGGCTGCAGCCTTGTAAATCAACCTTAACAACACAGCCGACACAGTGGGGTGAGAAGGGACATGCCGGGAGTCCAGACATGGACCCGCTTTTCTTCAAACTCTTTCCAAAAGTCAAACAAATCAGATGAGAATGCATGTGTGGATGTATGCCTCCTGACACAAAGCAATAAACTGGCTAGGACTGGCTACCAGGGGGTGTATAAGCTCAGAGGGAGGAGCTACACTTTTAAGTGTAGTACTTTGTGTGTCCTCCGGAGGCAGAAGCTAAACACCCATGGTCTGGGTCTCCCAAAGGAACGATAAAGAAAATAAAACAAATAGTCTCCAAATATGAAACCAGTCACATATCAAATATAACAGGAGTCACCTTGAAACAAAAATCACCACTTATCAGCTGGGGAAGTTGTACAAATAAGCGCAGGTCCAGCCAAAGCATATGCTGTATCATGCGGACCTATATGGTATAAGCACAATGTTCCCTATGCAAGAACACAGCAATGTTAGATCCCAGACGGGAAAAAGAGAGGGAGAGGGGAGATATTTTGGAGAAGATCAGTGTAAGGGGGAGATATTATGGAGAGGGGCAATGTGTTGGCAGATATTACGGAGAGAGGTAGTGTGGAGACGAGCATTGTGCAGAAGGGCATTGTGTGGGGAATATTACGGAGAGGGGCAGTGTAGGGGGACATTATGGAGAGGGGCAGTGTGGGGGGATATTTTGTACAGGAAGCATAGTGAGGTGCAGCATGGGAGATATTTATGTACCGTCGATGGTTCTGGTGCCGTATACAGGTGCTTCTGATCTTGTACACATGTAACAATCCATAACGTGCTACATAGCTATGTTAAAACTTAAAATAATCAAAATTAGCGCGTGTTCACACTGATTTTTTATGAAGTAGAAATTCTATAAAAACTTACTACTAGTGACCTATCAATGTACTGATTATGCACTGGTGATATATTCACGCAAGTACTCAAAAACATTTTGCGGCCCTTGGGATTGGTTCAGTATGGCGATGTGGCCCTTGGAATAAAAATATTTTGCACCCCTGGAGTATACTAGAGTAAAATGCTAGTGAAAAAATAGCAGATAAGTGGTTTCATAGAAGTATTAAATAAGGTACATTTACTGTTTGCCCATATTGTCTATAATGTAATGTCCACTAGAAACTCACTGACATGCGTTTCGCAGATTGTTCTTTAACAAGGGAAATAAATATTATATATACTAATATATATATATATATATATATATATATATATATATATATATATATATATATATATATATATATATATATATATATATATATATATTACACACACACACACACACATAGTTGGTCTGTGGAATATATATATATGTTTGAAAAGTGGATTCTAGGAATATGACATTGATTATATATTCTTTCTAAAAGGGGTTGATCCTTATTAGATAATGTTCAGCACCAGCTGCACTTTGTTAAATGTAACACGTCATGCTGTACCCCCATTTCATGGGTCCAACGGCTAGTTTCCACCACTGCTCCCAGTGTCTAGCATTGGCTGCGGCACTGATAGCACAATGACAGCCAATCAGTGAACTCAGCAGGCCTGCCAGTGTAGACAGAGCACCCTGTTCAGAGCTAATGACCGTCAGCACCGCAGCCAGTGACAGATACTAGGAGCTAGAGGACTTGGGGAAGGTAAGAACAGCACAATTTGTTATTTAACAAACTGCAGCCAAAGCAGAACGATACCTGGAAGGGAACAACCCCTTTAAGTTATGTGGTAGCTTAAAAAGGGGACCACATGTATCGAATATTTACTTCATATCTTGTTGATATGTGGTAAGTGTCTTGGATGGGAGTAATTGCACACAAAGTAAAAAGAGAGTTCAGACACCATCTTTACCTTTTAATGCCAGCAACAAGAAGTGAAGCCCATGGCTGGTGCATACTCAGACACATGCCTTGATCACTGATCTCCTGCAGTTCTTTGTCCTGTATCCGAAGTCTACTGCGCTCATCGGAGTCTTCTACACCAGTCCTTTTCCTATTTGAAGTGGCGCTCACCTGATCAACCCACTGGAAAAACAAAACACAAAAATTGTAGAAAAATAAAGATTAAATACAGTGATCAACGTATTGTTAGCCCTCTATAACTCATTTGTAAGGCCACATCTGGAATATGGGATCCAGTTTTGGGCTCCACATTTATAAAGGATATTCAAAAGTTAAAGTCAGTTCAAAGGCGGGCAACTAGATTATGGAAGGCCTCCCATACGATGAGAGTTTGGAAAAGATGGTCTTGTTAAGCTTAGAAGTAAAAAAAAGACATCTCACAGGAAATCTCATTTACATGTAGAAATACTTTTGTGGTCAATGGAAAGGACTGGCACATGACTTATTTCTTCCAAAGACAATACTAAAGGATCATGGGGCACTTATTACGAGTGGAAGGATGGGGATTCCGGCAGCTAAACAGTAAAGAGTTCTTTACAGTTAGAGCAGTCAGACTGTGGAATGCTCTACCACAAGAGGTAGTAATGGCAGATACTATAACAGCTTTTAAAAAAGGGCTGCATGATTTCCTTAGTACTCAACATGTGGGTTATAAAAAATTTGAACTTCATGAACCTACATCTTTTTTCAACCTATGTAACTATGCAATTAACGTACCATATATTTCGTATTACAAGATGAACCTTAACATAAAGGTCACCTAAGGTTTAGACAGGAGAAAATGGAAAAGACTTTTTTTTTTTTCCTGTTAATTAAATATTCCCTGGTGCTGTAATATGGAGGGGTCATTATCACCAATTTTAACTTACTACGATAAAATAGGGAAATAATAAATCTATCGTTAGGGTTTCTCTGCAGTGTGTATTATACAACACACAGCTCTGCTACATGTACATTTACAGACGCACAACTCTGAACAGCATTCACACCTGTGTATGTCTATTGTTGACCTGTCCCTCTGCCTTACGCACAGTTCACCACTCCCTCCTACAAATCCTCTCTTCCCTTAGCTTCAAGGATCTCCTTATACCTTTCCAAATACACATTTAGCGTCTCCCACTCCCATACTATCTCCTATGTCAACTCTCTCTGTTGGTGTCCCTCAAGGCTCTGTCCTGGGACCCCTCCTCTTCTCCATCTATAATTAGGACAAAAAAAACACAACAAAAACACAAAATGAGCATATACCATATAATAAAGTAAAAAAGTAAATAGTACTAGTACATGTAAATAACATAGGGCACTTAGTTAGCAACGTTTGATCAAAAAGGGTAAAAGACATCCCACCGCAACAAGGTGTACTTAGTTGGGATGGTCTGACTCTAGTATTATAACATTACCTTACATCAGTGAGATCAGTGGAAATAAGGGCAGAGAAGCACAAAGCCCGAACTACAGTCACCTATCTATGGGAAGCTATACAGATATCATCCTTCTCTGCCCTTATTTCCACTGATGTCCCTGACGCAAGGTAAGGTTATAATTCTACAGTAGGACCATGTTGACTAAGCCCACTTTGTCGCGGTGGGATGGCTTTTACGTTTTTGATCATACAGTGTTATCCTTATGCCCTGTTATTTAAATGTAAAGAAGGGAATTTTGTTTACTTACCGTAAATTCCTTTTCTTCTAGCTCCTATTGGGAGACCCAGACAATTGGGTGTATAGCTTCTGCCTCCGGAGGCCACACAAAGTATTACACTTTAAAAAGTGTAATCCCTCCCCTCTGCCTATACACCCTCCCGTGCATCACGGGCTCCTCAGTTTTGGTGCAAAAGCAGGAAGGAGGAAACTTATAAATTGGTCTAGGGTAAATTCAATCCGAAGGATGTTCGGAGAACTGAACCATGAACCAAAAGAACAATTCAACATGAACAACATGTGTACACAAAAGAACAACAGCCCGAAGGGAACAGGGGCGGGTGCTGGGTCTCCCAATAGGAGCTAGAAGAAAAGGAATTTACGGTAAGTAAACAAAATTCCCTTCTTCTTTGTCGTTCCATTGGGAGACCCAGACAATTGGGACGTCCAAAAGCAGTCCCTGGGTGGGTAAAAGAATACCTCGATAAAAAGAGCCGAAAAACGGCCCCCTCTTACAGGTGGGCAACCGCCGCCTGAAGGACTCGCCTACCTAGGCTGGCATCTGCCGAAGCATAGGCATGCACCTGATAGTGTTTCGTGAAAGTGTGCAGACTCGACCAGGTAGCCGCCTAACACACCTGCTGAGCCGTAGCCTGATGCCGCAATGCCCAGGATGCACCCACGGCTCTGGTAGAATGGGCTTTTAGCCCTGAAGGAATCGGAAGCCCAGAAGAACGGTAGGCTTCAAGAATCGGTTCCTTGACCCACCGAGCCAAGGTTGACTTGGAAGCCTGCGACCCCTTACGCAGGGGCGTCGTGCGAGAAATGTAGAGCCGGAGTGCTCTCACTAGATCTAACAAGTGCAAATCCTTTTCACATTGGTGAACTGGATGAGGGCAAAAAGAAGGTAAGGAGATATCCTGATTGAGATGAAAAGGGGATACCACCTTAGGGAGAAATTCCGGGACCGGACGCAGAACCACCTTATCCTGGTGAAAAACCAGGAAGGGGGCTTTGCATGACAGCGCTGCCAACTCCGACACTCTACGGAGCGATGTAACTGCCACTAGAAAAACCACCTTCTGCGAAAGACGTGATAGAGAGACATCCCGCAGTGGCTCGAAAGGTGGTTTCTGAAGAGCCTTTAGCACTCTGTTAAGATCCCATGGTTCCAGCGGCCTCTTGTAAGGTGGGACTATGTGGCAAACTCCCTGCAGGAACGTGCGGACCTGCGGAAGCCTGGCTAGACGCTTTTGAAAAAACACGGAAAGCGCCGATACTTGTCCCTTGAGAGAGCCGAGAGACAAACCCTTGTCCATTCCGGATTGAAGGAAAGAAAGAAAAGTGGGCGAGGCAAACGGCCAGGGGGTAAAACCCTGATCAGAGCACCAGGATAAGAAGATCCTCCAAGTCCTGTGATAGATCTTGGCGGACGTTGGTTTCCTGGCCTGTCTCATAGTGGCAATGACATCTTGAGATAACCCTGAGGACGCTAGGAGCCAGGACTCAATGGCCACACAGTCAGGTTGAGGGCCGCAGAATTCAGATGGAAAAATGGCCCTTGAGACAGCAAGTCTGGTCGGTCTGGGAGTGCCCACGGTTGACCCACCGTGAGGTGCCACAGATCCGGGTACCACGACCTCCTCGGCCAGTCTGGAGCGACGAGGATGGCGCGGCGGCAGTCGGACCTGATCTTGCGTAACACTCTGGGCAGCAGTGCCAGAGGAGGAAATACATAAGGCAGTCGAAACTGCGACCAATCCTGAACTAATGCGTCCGCCGCCAGAGCTCTGTGATTTTGAGACCGTGCCATGAATGCCGGGACTTTGTTGTTGTGCCGAGACGCCATGAGGTCGACGTCCGGCGTTCCCCAGCGGCAACAGATCTCTTGAAACACGTCCGGGTGAAGAGACCATTCCCCTGCGTCCATGCCCTGGCGACTGAGAAAGTCTGCTTCCCAGTTTTCTACGCCCGGGATGTGAACTGCGGAGATGGTGGAGGCTGTGGCCTCCGCCCACAGCAGAATCCGCCGAACTTCTTGGAAGGCTTGACGACTGCGTGTGCCGTCCTGGTGGTTGATGTACGCGACCGCCGTGGCGATGTCCTACTGTATGCGGATCTGCCTGCCCTCCAGCCACCGATGGAACGCCTTTAGGGCTAGATACACTGCCCTTATCTCCAGAACATTGATCTGAAGGGAGGACTCTGTCGGAGTCCAGGTTCCCTGAGCCCTGTGGTGGAGAAAAAACGCTCCCCACCCTGACAGACTCGCGTCCGTCGTGACCACAGCCCAGGATGGGGGCAGGAAGGATTTTTCCCCTCGACAAAGAAGTGGGAAGAAGCCACCACTGAAGAGAGGTTTTGGTTGCCAGTGAAAGAGATACGTTCCTGTCTAGGGACGTCGACCTCCTGTCCCATTTGCGGAGAATGTCCCATTGAAGTGGACGCAGATGAAACTGCGCAAGGGGAACTGCCTCCATTGCTGCCACCATCTTCCCTAGGAAGTGCATGAGGCGCCGCAAGGGGTGTGACTGGGCCCGAAGAAGAGAGTGCACCCCTGTCTGCAGCGAACGCTGTTTGTCCAGCGGAAGCTTGACTATCGCTGAGAGAGTATGAAACTCCATCCCGAGGTAAGTCAGTGATTGGGTCGGTGTCAATTTTGACTTTGAGAAATTGATGATCCACCCGAACCTCTGGAGAGTCTCCAGAGCAATGGTCAGGCTGTGTTGGCATGCCGCCCGGGAGGGAGCCTTGACTAGGAGATCGTCTAAGTAAGGGATCACCGAGTGGCCCTGAGAGTGTAGGACCGCCACCACGGATGCCATGACCTTGGTGAAGACCCGTGGGGCTGTCGCCAGGCCGAAAGGCAGTGCCACAAACTGAAGGTGTTCGTCCCCGATGGCGAAACGCAGGAAGCGTTGATGCTCCGGTGCAATCGGCACATGGAGATAAGCATCCCTGATGTCGATTGATGCTAGGAAGTCTCCTTGGGACATCGAAGCGATGACAGAGCGGAAAGATTCCATCCGAAACCGTCTGGTTCTCACGTGTCTGTTGAGTAGCTTGAGGTCCAGAACGGGACGGAATGATCCGTCCTTTTTTGGCACCACGAACAAGTTGGAGTAAAAACCGCGACCACGTTCTTGAAGGGGAACGGGGATCACAACTCCTTCTGTCTTCAGAGTGTTCACCGCCTGAAAAAGTGCATCGGCTCGCTCGGGGGGCGGGGATGTTCTGAAGAAACGAGTCGGAGGACGAGAGCTGAGCTCTATCCTGTAACCGTGAGACAGAATGTCTCTCACCCATCGGTCTTGGACATGTGGCCACCAGGCGTCGCAAAAGCGGGAGAGCCTGCCACCGACCGAGGATGCGGTTTGGGGAGGCCGAAAGTCATGAGGAGGCCGCCTTGGAGACGGTGCCTCCGGCGGTCTTTGGAGGACGTGACTTAGACCGCCATGCATCAGAGTTCCTCTGGCCCTTCTGTGGCCTGTTGGACGTGGATGATTGGGACCTGGCTGAGGGCCGAAAGGACCGAAACCTTGATTGAATTTTTCGTTGCTGAGGTCTGTTTGGTTTGGACTGGGGTAAGGACGAGTCTTTTCCCTTGGATTGCTTAATAATTTCATCCAATCGCTCGCCAAACAAACGGTCGCCAGAAAATGGCAAACCGGTTAAGAACTTCTTGGAAGCAGAGTCTGCCTTCCATTCGCGTAGCCACATGGCCCTGCGGACTGCCACCGAATTGGCGGACGCTACCGCTGTACGGCTCGCAGAGTCCAGGACGGCATTCATGGCGTAGGATGAAAATACCGACGCCTGAGAAGTCAAAGACGCAACTTGCGGAGCAGAGGTACGTGTGACCACATTAATCTCAGACAGACAAGCTGAGATAGCTTGAAGTGCCCACACTGCTGCAAAGGCTGGGGCAAAAGACGCGCCTATGGCTTCATAGATGGATTTCATCAGGAGTTCTATCTGCCTGTCAGTGGCATCCTTGAGCGATTAACCATCTGCCACTGATACTACGGATCTAGCCGCCAGTCTAGAGACTGGAGGATTCACCTTGGGACATTGAGCCCAACCCTTAACTACGTCAGCGGGGAAGGGGTAACGTGTGTCATTAAGACGCTTAGAAAAGCGCTTGTCCGGAAATGCTCTGTGCTTCTGGACAGCATCTCTGAAGTTAGAGTGATCGAAAAACGCACTCAGTGTACGTTTGGGAAACCTGAACTGGTGTTTCTCCTGCTGAGAAGCCGACTCCTCTACAGGTGGAGGCGGGGGAGATAGATCTAACACCTGGTTGATGGACGCTATAAGGTCATTTACTATGGCGTCCCCTTCCGGTGTATCAAGATTGAGAGCAACGTCAGGGTCAGAGCCCTGAGCTGCGACCTCCGCTTCATCCTCCAGAGAGTCCTCAAGTTGAGACCCCGAACAGCGTGATGAAGTCGGGGAAGGTTCCCAGCGAGCCCGCTTAGCCGGTCTGGGACTGCGGTCCGTGTCGGAGTCCTCCCCGTGAGACCTAGGTGTCACCCCAGGAGCACGCTGCTGCGCAGACTGAGAGGGGCCTGGGGGCGATGAACTCACAGTGCCCGAGGCCTGTGTAAGGACCGATCTGGACTGCAAGGCTTCTAGTATCTTAGCAGACCATCTTGTCCATAGACTGAGCCATGGATTGTGAAAGCGACTCAGAGAGTTTCTCAGCCAAAACTGCAAACTCTGTCCCTGCCACCTGGACAGTGGAAGCCGGCGGTTCTACCTGAGCCGAGGGTCCCACCAGTGCCCGAGGCTCCGGCTGAGCGAGTGCAACAGGGGCCGAGCATTGCTCACAGTGAGGGTAGGTGGAACCTGCAGGTAACATAGCCGCACAAGAGGTACAGGTTGCAAAATAACCCTGTGTCTTGGCACCCTTGCTCTTTGCGGACGACATGCTGTTGTCTCCTCGGAGAGTGATCACTGAGGGTATATAGCCAAAAGCAAAACAATGCGGCCGAACAGAGAAAATGTATACAAATATAAATATAATATATATATACATATATATATATATACATATATATATATATACATACATACATATATATATATATATATATATCTATATCTATCTATATATATATATATATATACATACATACATATATACACTTCGGCACCCCAGGGGGACCAGCACCGGGTAACCGGTGTGGCTTACCGACCGCCCGAAGCGGTTGTGTGTCCACCAGATTCCCTGCCTTGGGCCTCCCAGAGCTGCAGAGCTCGTTCTGAAATCCTCCACCGGCAGAAGTGATTGTAAAAATGGCTGCCGGAGCTCTCAGGGGAGGAGGGAGCCGTGGGCGGCGACTAATAAAGTGCGGGAATCTGGTGCCCCACAGTGATCAGTGAGGGGGGAGGAGAACACTTAAGTATGCTCCAGCCCTCACTGCCGACGTCCAGTCGACCGTCCCGCCCTTACCCCTGACTGGCAGGCCCGGGGGCGGGAGTTATGGTACTAGGCCGCATGAAGCCGGGGACTAAATTTAATAACGCGGCCGGCAAACAGGCGCGGTAGTCCCGGTCGTGTCTGTGACACAGGCGCTCCATGCACGGTCCCCAAGGGGACACAGAGTACCTTTAGATGCAGGGCCTTGTCCCTGATGATACCAAGTCTCCTGTCCGGCAGATTCCCCCAGGGGCTGCGGAGGGAGCCCGGTCCCAGTGAATGGTGACCGGATAGGATCCCACTTCTCCCAGAGCCTCTAAGGGATGGGGAAGGAAAACGGCATGTGGCTCCAGCCTTTGTACCCGCAATGGGTACCTCAACCTTAACAGCACCGCCGACTTAGTGGGGTGAGAAGGGAGCATGCCGGGGGCCCTGTTGGGGGCCCTCTTTACTTCCATCCGATACAATCAGCAGCTGCTGCTGACTAAAATGGGAGCTTGAGTGAATGTGTGCCTCCTTCAACACAAAGCATAAAACTGAGGAGCCCGTGATGCACGGGAGGGTGTATAGGCAGAGGGGAGAGGTTACACTTTTTAAAGTGTAATACTTTGTGTGGCCTCCGGAGGCAGAAGCTATACACCCAATTGTCTGGGTCTCCCAATGGAGCGACAAAGAAAGTACTATTTACTTATTAACTTTATTATAGGGTATATGCTCATTTTGGGGTTTTCTTTTGAGTTTTATCTTTGAAAATAGCTATATTGTGAACATGCTCCTATTTCATACATACCAACTTATCTCCGGCTCATTTTTTTTTGCTTTCCATCTATACCTTTGGCCTAGCATGATTCAAAGTCCTATGGCTTCCAGTACCATCTATATGCTCATGACACTCAGATTATTCTCTCTGGCCCAGACATCACCTCTCTGTTGTCCAGAATCCCAGAGGGTCCTCAGCCACGTCTTCCTTCTCATCACACTTTCTCAAACTCAATGTGGACAAAATAATAATAATAATAATAATAATATTTATTCATTTATTTATATAGCGCTGTTAATTACACAGCGCTTAACATACAATGGCAACACTGTCCTCATTAGGGCTCACAATCTAGGTTCCCTATGAGTACGTTTTTGGAGTGTGGGAGGAAACCAGACAACCCGGAGAAAACCCACGCAAACACAAGAACATACAAACTCCTTGCAGATGTTGTCCTTGGTGGGATTTGAACCCAGCGCTGCAAGACTGCAACGCTAACCACTGAGCCACCGTGCCGTCCTCCTCATTTTTCCTCCATCTCACCTAACTCCCCTACCCAATCTAGCCATCACAATAAATCACAATGCTCTCCCCTGTACCTGAAGTCTGTTGCCGCGAAGTAACCCTTGATTCTGCATTATCCATCAAATCACACATTAAGCTCTTGCCACCTCCAACTCAAAAATATTTCCAGAATCATTCCTTTCCTGAACTCTGTATTGTACTAGAATGTTAGTGCATGCCCTGATCACCTCCCATCTGAACTACTGCAACATCCTCCTCTGTGGACTCCACTGCTAACACTCTCGCATCTCTTCAGTCCATCCTTTTTTTTTTAAAATCAGGTTCATTTTTATTTAACAGCAAAATTATACAACACATAAAATAAATTCCCCCATAAAAACATCTCAGAAAGGGGAAAAATCTTTAGTCAGTAAGAAAAACTACACAAATTACATAATAAACAATGCACCCGTAGTCCACATCTCATTTCAATATGGGTCACAAAGTGCATATTATTTCCCATTATATTCTCCATAGTGTAGATTACCCAGCATCTTTACGACATATTATATATATATATATATATATATATATATATATATATATATATATATATATATATATATATATATATATATTCCAGCAATACGCATATCATCCTATTTGAGTAAATTTGTTAACCGGTTAGAAGGAGAAGGACCTGGTCGCCCGCACTGTCCTGCAGTAACGCCGAGGAGGGAAGGCCTGGGTATCCAACCATGCCCCCCAGATCTTGTAGAACTTCTTCAATGCATTTCTTTTAAGGTATACTCCTCTCTCCAGTCAAAGTATAGCGTTTACTCTTTCCCTAAGATCCCTGATGACCCGAGGCGCCGGGTCCAACCAGTGGTAGGCCAACAGTTTCCTAGCCTGGTACAAGAGACATGTAAATACCGACCATTACCGGCGAACTCAAGTCCACCCCTCCTTCCAGTAGACCCAGGATACATATAATAGGTCTTGGCTGTAGACAGATATTAAAAACTTGTGTAACCAATTCTAATACTGCCCTCCAGTAATCTTCAATATTCCCACAGGACCACATCATATGTATCAGATTAGCACCCTTCTGCCCGCCCCTAGGTACACAGATCATCCATCCTAACTCCCATCTTATGCAATAGACTAGGTGTCCTATATACTCTATGTAACAGGAATAGCTGTGACAGTCATTGGCCTTCAGATACAGCAAGGCTTGGAGACTGAGACAGGACCTCACCCCACTGTTCCTCTGTCATAGGGCCTAGGTCCCTCTCCCACTTCTCTCTAGCCTGCAAAGGGAATTTGTCGAGGTGTCTGGATAATATTACTGTATATAACCTAGAAATAATACCATAGGAGCAGTCAGATGTCAACAAATCAGTAAGAGTGTGATTCCGCTCTATCCTAATGTCCAAATGACGTGTCTGCGTCTCATAGGCGTGGCGGAGCTGCAGGTATTGGTAAAAGGAACTGTGCGGTATCCCAAACTCAACTTGAAAATGGTCAAATGTTTTAAGTATGTTATTCTGAAGAATCTGAGACACCTGATGCACCCCCCTGCTCACCCATATTCTCCAACCCGGGAGTCTCTGCAGTTCCGCCAGTCCACGATTATGCCATAAGGGCCAGTACTCTGTTGTTCCTGATATTCCCAGCAACTCCTTCCCCCTATCCCACACTTTGTACATCAATGCTAATGTTGGATATAATGGTCCTCCTCTGGGAGAGTATCCTGCGTCCAAAAAAAACACTGGGTGTCCCCATTTTGCAAGGCCCCTCACCAATTTGCCCCCAGCGTCATATGCCTCATCCTTTCCCCAACCCCTAAAGTGCTGCATCTGTGCCGCAACATAATAAACCCACGGGTTGGGGACTGCCAGACCCCCCTCCTCCTTCCCTCTCTGCAGTGTCACAACACGGATTCTAGCCTGCTGCTTTTTCCACAAGAGTTCCTGAAACAAAGTGCTGATTTTACGGAAAAATTTCCAGTGGACCCATATTGGGGCGTTGTGGAGAAGATACAGAAGTTTAGGCATCAGTACCATTTTTAGTAGATTAGCACGGCCAATAAGGGACAGCGAGAGTCGACACCAGGCATCCATCTTGTTCCTAAACTGAGCCAACACAGGTTCCAGATTTTGAGAGTAGTAATCACGCGGTCGGGCACTAACCACAATCCCCAGGTATTTAAATTTATCCACTGTCGGAATTGGCAGCCCCAGAGTACTAAAATTAGATGGGAGTGGATCTATAGGGAGCAGTGCCAACTTCTCCCAGTTTATTAGGAGTCCCGAGCGCCTACCAAATTCTTTAATAATATTAATTGCTGGGCCCACCGATGTCACCACCTCCCTGAGATACAGCAACAAATCGTCCGCATAGAGGGAAACCTTATGCTCCAGACCGCCTATCTCAAACCCCCTTACGGCAACAAACGCATGAAGCATAGCCGCCAATGGTTCAATTGCCGCTGCAAATAGTAATGGAGAGGGAGGACAGCTCTGTCTCGTGCCCCTGGCCAGATTAAAAGATGAGGAGGTACAACGATTAACTCGAATCCTGGCCCGCGGAGAGGTATATAACAATTTGACCCAGCCAATAAACCGGGAGCCAAGACCCAATTTCTCCAAAACTACCCATAAGAAATTCCATTCAATATTATCAAAGGCCTTGGCTGCATCTAATGACAGGACTGCCAGTCCATCCTTAAATGGGGTTTTCCTACGAACATAGTTCATTTTAATCAATAGATCTTGGAATAATGATAAGTTCCACAATTGGATGTGTTAATAAAAAAACAAAAAAAAAACAAAAACGTTGCTGTGCTGAAATAATTTTATAAATGTGCCCCAGCTATATACAGGCAGGGAGGAATGCAAATGATCATAAAGACATTACAGCACAGGATCATAGCTGATTCCTTCTGTGAGGTAAAACATTTTCCTGCTTATTTTCTGTGATACCAATGTGATATGACTGAAAGAATGTGTGATTAGATAGGAATCAAATCATAATCATAAGATAGGAGTGATCCCAGATATTATTTGATCCATCAATAATTCAGTATCAAAGAAGATGTCCTTTGGAGGGCCAAAATAATGACCAGGGAATACATGTCTTGAAGCAGTTGAAGATAAAGGAAGTAACATTTACAGTTCCACTTACAGGAAACTTGTGGTTAGCTTAAAGACAGTTTTAAGGATGAAATTTACGGCTCATTGCAATATTTCACTAAACTGTGGTCAGCCAGTTGTCAACTGACAGGATGTGCTGGAAATGTGCAGGAAGCTGCCGTTACCTACAACATTTTGTGGTCAAGTTACATGAACATGACTCAGCTGTCATGTGCTGGTGACCATTTAGACACAACCTACAATATTTTCCTATAAAATATACACGGAACTCGCTTAAGGTAGGGAAATACCTTCCAGGACATTGAAGTGTACGTACGCACTGTTCCTGTGATGCCATGCCAAGATGCCATGTTGATTCCTTATCTTAACTCGAGTTCCCTCCGATGTGAAAGGATTGCTACAACATAACGGTAATGTTGATGCATATTTCTGTTATTGTATAAGTTTCTATGACTATAAGATTCTAAATGCCTATGTACCATTGATTATATTCATGTGCTATTAAAATAAATAGTATCTTGCTATAAAGAATATTAGTATTCGTGCCTGATTAGGATATCAGTGAGCGCTTCGTAAGTACGGGCTTTCAGCCCCCTTTTTAGTAGAATTTAGCAAGACATAAATTGGCGTAGTCGGCAGGATTACTTCTATAAGAAGTAATTAACGAATTTTTGTAATTTAGAAGTTAAAAACATATATTTGGCAAATTTCCAGATATTTTTCAATCTTTTTGCATAGTGTCAAAATGTTCAGAAAGCGTAAGGATAATGTTAAGGAGGTTGTTGTGGAGATCCCCACCTGGATTGAGGCTCCCTACAATCTTATAGCACATGAACTGGTCAATTGTGGATTGGCAGAACAATGGCAGAATAAGCATAAGGGTTGTGTACCTACTGATGTTGTGAATGTACTCAGTAGTGCCCCTGTGAAAACAGGTGATGTAGTGTCTTGTGGATTGGTAGAACAATGGCAGGACAAGCTTATGGGTAGTGAAGCTACTGATGTTGTGAATGTACTCAGTGGTGCCCCTGTGAAAGCAGGTGATGTAGTGTCTTTAGCACGGCACAAACAATGGCAGGACAAGCTTATGGGTAGTGAAGCTACTGATGTTGTGAATGTACTCAGTGGTGCCCCTGTGAAAGCAGGTGATGTAGTGTCTTTAGCACGGCACAAACAATGGCAGGACAAGCTTATGGGTAGTGAAGCTACTGATGTTGTGAGTGTATTCGGTAGTGTCCCTGTGAAAACAGGTGATGTAGTGTCTTTAGCACGGCACATGTGGATTTTGGCAAGTGCATATAGTCCAATGCATGAGCGTAAGCTAAAGATGCAGAAGAAAAGTTCCCAGGTGGAACAAAAGATGATAGAATTAGGTTGCCTGAAAACAGTTATGGAATGTAATACCCGACTGTTGAAGGATAAATTGGAACATTATCAGAATGTGGCACAAAAAGCTGCCATAAAAATTGCTCAAAATAAGTACAAGAAAAGAAGAAGAGGAAAAGTAAATAAAACCAAAGTGCATAAAAGTATCGCCTCAGCTTCTATAAACTGGGATCCCGATACTTGGGATGGGGATGTGTGGGATTCATCTTCATCATCTGATGAGGAGGATTACCATAAAGGGAGCATTCAGGCTAACCCAGTAAGGAGGCGCCTAGAGAGGACAGAGAATGAGATCATCCGGGAACATGTCCGGGATGGTCAGGGGAATCTGCAATATGACGAAGATGGTAATGCCATCACAAATGAGAAAACGATTCCTCATGTAAAAAATCGAGTAACCATTGAAGATTACTCTCAGGGAGAAGTTGATAGCATTTTAACACAGTTTAGACAAAAACCAGGAGAAGGAGAAATTCCCTGGTTGGTCAGGGTGCACGATCTCGGAGGAGGTGAAGTGCACTTTGATGCCGGAGACGTGGCAAAATTTGTCACCATGTCTCGTGACCCAGTAATTCAGAGATCAATAAAAAATTATTTTGTTGATCATAATGAGCATGGTACTCAAAACTTAATTATAATCTTAGCCCATGCTTTTCTGGACAAATACCCATCAGAAGCAGACTTTCCTATTAATGATAAACCTTGGTATACCTTAAAAGATGGTATGGAAAGGCTGAAGGAAGAAGCAATTAGGAATGCTCTTCCTCTTTTGGGAATGGATGATGATTATCTCCAGTACCCATTGACAGCCAGCATAAGAAATAGGCTGGTTAAACATGCTCCTCCAGCATACAACTCAGTTATTTTAACCTTAACTGTAGCGCTGACTGGAGAATCAATCGGTGTAGTTCTAGGGAGGATGAGGGAGTTACAGGATATGGGACAGTGGGATAAATCGTCCCCTGGAGGCCATGTTGGTAACAGTAAGCCAAACAATCCTGATTGTAAAGAGAAATCAGTAGGGAAGGCCCCACGGGTGTCTCGCAAAGACATGTTCCAGGCTTTGCTTAAAGCCGGGATCAATAAGGAAAGGATTGATGGAAAGGAGATAGGAGAATTATGGAAGTTGTACAAACAGAAAGTTCTATCCACAAAGAAAGTGACCACTACAAATGTGGAAGGGGGTTCAAAAACCCCCAAGGTAAAGAAATCAGAAGGAAAAGGGGAAAAACCCCCAAAGAAAGTGTCTTGGGAAGATTTTCAGTCAGTTTATCCATTGGAAGAACTGGCTGCAGCCGTGGCCACAAAGGTCACGGAAGGAAGGGCTAATACACAGACTGAAGTCTGTGTAAATGAAAGTTCAGAAGGAAGTGATTTACCATAGGTAGCCAGCCAAGCCCCCCTATTGATAAAAAGGGACGAACGTCCCTACGTCAATCTTAGCATACATGTTCAAAGAGTCCCAGCTTTGATTGACACGGGGGCGGAGGCTACTTTAATTCATGGAAACCCAGAAAAAATAAAAAGACCTCGAGTAAAAATTGCTGGACTAGGTGGTCAAGTGATCACCGGGGTTCAGACACAGGTAGCTTTGAAGATAGGTAATTTACCTATCAAGAAGTATACGGTGCTGGTAGTTCCTATACCAGAATATATTTTGGGAATTGATATCCTAAAATGGATGACTCTTAATCTAACCGAAGGAAAATTCTCCTTTGGGGTTATGTCTTGTCATAAGGAAATGCAGATCTCACATTATATCAATGATATAATGATACAAGGACAAGATGAGCAAAGTGTGAAAGATCAATTGACAAAACTGGTTGCTCATATGAGGAGTAAAGGATGGGAAATCAGTGATGCCAAGGTTCAAGGACCGTCTCAGGTGGTAACATGTCTAGGGATTCAGTGGAACAAGGGGCACAGAGAGATCTTGCCCAATGCCAGACAGAAAATTATTAATTTTCTGGTCCCTAAATCCAAACAGGAGACTCAGTCTTATATTGGATTGTTTGATTTTTGGAGACAACATATCCCTCATTTGGGACAAATGTTGGCTCATTTGTACAACGTAACGAGGAAAAAATATGAGTTCCAATGGGGAGAGGAACAGCAAAATGTGTTTGAGATGGTCAGGGAAGTGTGGCAAGACATTGAAGGGATTATTCAATCTACCAAGACCACTGTATTTCATGTCGATGCTCATGTCCCTACTAACTCACTTGAACGTTTGTGTAATTCAGAAGCAGATAAAGCAGCAGCCATCAGACAAATCAGTCCAACAGTTGACAAGGCAAGGTACAGCTGTTTGGGCACACCAGAAAGAGCGACGCCTTATTCAGCAGGTTTAGACCTCAGTACATTGGAAACTGTCGTGGTACCCCCAGGTAAGGTAAAACCAATTTCAACAGGATTGGGTTGCCAGATACCAACGGATCATTATGGTCAAATAGCCACTGCTAGTTTAGTGTTAAAAGGAGCCATAGTGGTGGGAGGGGTAATAGAGGAAGATTATCAGGGAGAAATCAAGGTACTGATGCTAAATTTGGGAAATGAACCTTTGATATTGATGAAACACCAGAAGGTGGCTCAGATGTTGATAATTCCAATAAACTTGTCTGAAATAAGAGAAGGAACTGCCCCGGCAGAATTAACAATACGGGGTATTAAAGGTTTTGGATCCTCTAATATTACAAATGTAGGAGCAAAAATATGGATTCAAAACCTCCAAGGACCGCCCTCAGAGGCAGAGGTAATAGCAGTCAGAAAAGATCGTACTCTCCTGATAATGAGACCAGGAGTGGAGAAGTGGGAATATGTCCCACAAGAAAAATGTTATTTACAGGAATAATAGTGTATCTTTATTTGCAGAAGGTGTTGTAAATGAGCGGAATCCATGGTATCGGTTACTGGGAAGAGCTCGACAGTGATGAGATGGAGAAATTCCTGTGTTTGATGTTTGCCTCTCTGGTCGTTGGATGGACAAGTCTACATCAGGAGGAACCTGTGGCGAATGAATTTCTGATGCACCATCACATTTTCAACACACAGATTGCTGGATCTCAACACACAGATTGCTGGATCTCAACACACAGATTGCTGGATCTGTACACATTCTCCGGTTACAGCCACCAGTATCCCTTATCTGGATGTCCCGGTATCGATGGAGGAAATCTTAAAGTAGAAAAGTTGTTCTGATCATCTTGCTGATAAAGACACTCTAAGTGTTCGTCTATAGAATACTACAGTACCCATTTCCATAGTGGGATGGATCAATCTTCCATGGTGGCAAGGCAATTTGAATGCAACAGTCACCAATTTGCAATATCTGGCTTTTAAGGGAGGAATTTGGGTACTAAGAAATAAGACTGGACTGACTAACCTGGGATTCATCTCTATGGACTGTAGATGCTTTTAAACCCAGCTTAGTGGAAAGGACAATTCATGATATGTTATGGCCTTATGCCAATATGTTCATAAATCGGACTAGTGAAACTTCTAGTAACATATCGGGAAATGTAATGTGTAATGATTCCTTTGAATATCGAGCAAATGCCAAAACACATGATATTCAAGGGAGCTTTTCAGATAATATTGCTTTTAGTTTTAATATACATAGTAGTGAAAGTGATTATATTTGTGATTCAACGTTTATCCAAACAAACCAAGAAATCAAAATCTGTGGCAAAGTCAATGTTAGTGTCCTATTAAAAGTGATATTTCTTGGTCATGGTATGGTATATTCCGAGTGATCTTCTTCTAGTGGAATACTGATGATGGAAAATAATCTCTGGGATCAAGGACCGATTGTGATACCAATGTGATATGACTGAAAGAATGTGTGATTAGATAGGAATCAAATCATAATCATAAGATAGGAGTGATCCCAGATATTATTTGATCCATCAATAATTCAGTATCAAAGAAGATGTCCTTTGGAGGGCCAAAATAATGACCAGGGAATACATGTCTTGAAGCAGTTGAAGATAAAGGAAGTAACATTTACAGTTCCACTTACAGGAAACTTGTGGTTAGCTTAAAGACAGTTTTAAGGATGAAATTTACGGCTCATTGCAATATTTCACTAAACTGTGGTCAGCCAGTTGTCAACTGACAGGATGTGCTGGAAATGTGCAGGAAGCTGCCGTTACCTACAACATTTTGTGGTCAAGTTACATGAACATGACTCAGCTGTCATGTGCTGGTGACCATTTAGACACAACCTACAATATTTTCCTATAAAATATACACGGAACTCGCTTAAGGTAGGGAAATACCTTCCAGGACATTGAAGTGTACGTACGCACTGTTCCTGTGATGCCATGCCAAGATGCCATGTTGATTCCTTATCTTAACTCGAGTTCCCTCCGATGTGAAAGGATTGCTACAACATAACGGTAATGTTGATGCATATTTCTGTTATTGTATAAGTTTCTATGACTATAAGATTCTAAATGCCTATGTACCATTGATTATATTCATGTGCTATTAAAATAAATAGTATCTTGCTATAAAGAATATTAGTATTCGTGCCTGATTAGGATATCAGTGAGCGCTTCGTAAGTACGGGCTTTCAGCCCCCTTTTTAGTAGAATTTAGCAAGACATTTTCTAAAAGTTTTACCTCAAACACAGAATTATTTGCGATCACGCGCTGTAATATCTGTATACTTTATTTCTTCCCCGGCCCAAGAGATGTGGTATGATCAGAGCATGTCCCTGTATGGTCAGACACGGCCATGATATTGTACATAGCTGAGGCGCATATACAAGATTATCTCAGCAGAGGAGCTTTTGTTTAAATATATACACTGCTGGAAATTATTATCCCCCCCCCCTTCTAATGCCTGTGGCTGGGCTTCAGTTGGAAATCATTAGTTTCACTGTAGGCTGCAACACTTAAGAATTACAATATATAGTATAAGCACGTTCATATTCTTTAGGGAGCCAAAAATATATACCGTATTTTTCGGATTACAAGACGCACTTTTCCTCCCAAAAATTTGGGAGGAAAATGAGGGGTGCGTCTTAAAATCAGAATATAGCTTACGGGGGGGGGGGGGCTGTCTGTGCAGCGACCGGGCGCCTGTGGCTGCGTGTGTGCGGGCGGCCAGGTGCCTGTGGCTGCCTCTCTGTGCGGGTGGCCTGCTTGCTGCCACTTTGTGCGTGCGGGCAGGTGGCTGTGCGGCAGGTGTCCCAGTGTGTCCGCGGTCCCAGTTTCAAATGATGGCACCGTGAGTCAGCGCATGCGCAGATGAAGCCCTTGGATGAGAGCTCCAGCTGCGCATGCGCCATCATTTGAACCGGGACTACGGACAGACTGGGACACTCACCGCACTGCCACTACTGACTTGCCGCCACTGCTGATGCCACGGACCCGCCACAACTGCTGCCACTGACCGCTGCTGCCAGCACAACCTCTACCTCCTGTGACCCCGCTTCACCACCACTGCTGCCCCCCTCCGGTAAGACAACACCAAAGTATAAGACGGACCCCATTTTTATTTCTTTTTAAAATGAAAAATATGGTATATGCGAGCCTATAAGCTCAGGCTCAACCATTTGTCTTGAACAGATGAACTCTCCGCCTCGCCATGTATTTCAGTGTTTAACTTATCCTAATTTATGGGTAGGGTGAAGAAAACGATATGGTGGTGATACATTAAAGGCCTCGGAATACTATGTACCAATCTCAAAATTGTAAGGAGGGGTTGAATATATATTTTTTCGACTGAAGCACAAATCAGATTCTTTTGGATCGACATTTAAAATACACAGTAAAAATACTAGATATACGGGACAATATGTTACTCTACTAGAAACATTGCAAATCTATACAATTCTATTTTTACAAACATGTTTGCTCCATTTTCCTTACCACTGGTGGAGGACACATCAAGGCTGGATTCAAAAGCGGGGAATCACGGGTATTCTCTCCTGACCTTCTCGCTGGTTTTGCTATTGTGCCAGAGTTGACTGCATGCACAACATCATCAAATCTGTCGGGACAGGGAAACGTTATGAAAGAGAAAATCCTTTATAGGAGAAATGGTAAAAATAACATTAAAAAAAAATAAAAAAAGGAAAAAAGGCATGAACAGAACTGAAGTACTTTTATAGGCCTAAACCATAATAAACCCTTCCTAACATTGCGATATTTCATTTCTTCCTCTCCTTCATAGAGCAATAACTTATGTTTCCATTCACAAAAGGTATATGAGAGCTTGTTTTCATGCGAGTTATACATTTTAAATGACACTTTATTTTACAATCCAATGAATTGAAAATAAAAAAAAAAAAATGGGAAAAAAAAATCAAGTGTGTTGAAATTACATAAAACACACAATTCCAAAATTTTGGGGGTTTTTGTTTTTCCAGTATTCATTGTATAGTAAACATTCTCCAGGTCACTTCAACTATGGCAATATCAAAACATATTATATACAGAACAGACCAAAAGTTTGGACATACCTTCTCATCTCTAGAACAACTATTAAGAGGAGGCAGGCCTTCATGGTAAAATAGCTGCTAGGAAACCACAGCTAAGGACAGGCAACAAGCAGAAGAGACTTGTTTGGGCTAAAGATCACAAGGAATGGACATTAGACCAGTGGGAATCTGTGCTTTGGTCTGATGAGTCCATATTTGGATCCAACCACCGTGTCTTTGTAGAAAAGGTGAACGGATGGACTCTACATGCCTGGTTCCCACCGTGAAGCATGGATGGAGGAGGAGGTGTGATGGTGTGGGGGTGCTTTGCTGCTGACACTGTTGGGGATTTATTCAAAATTTAAGGCATACAGAAGCAGCATGGCTACCACAGCATCTTGCAGCGGCAGGCTATTCCATCCGGTGTTGTGTTTAGTTGGACCATAATTTATTTATGAGCAAAAGCTACAACTGGCACTAATTTGGAGGCAGGAAGCCAGCTAAAGAGCCAGGTAATCACTCGAAGCAGGAGACACATGGAAGAAACTCATCACCCTCCAGCCTCCGATTGGATGGCCAATCTGTCACTCACTGCATCCAGAAACACTGTTAGGAGAAATCGTGATAGCATGCAGCTAGTTTTTCTATAGAGGAGGAGTCTTTAAGCCATCATCACCAACAAAGGCTTTTGTACGAAGTATTAAATTATTTTCAGTAAGCGTGTTCAATACTTTTTCCCTGTGTCATTTCTCACTATTACACATTATTAGATTTATGGTTTGATTTCTTCGCTGGTGTTGATTGAATAAGTTGTAACCAACATCAGGCAAGAAATTCATGTCAATAGCAACTTTAGAAACATATTTATTTAGAAAATTGGTAACGTATTCAATAATTATTTCACCCACTGTATAGAATTTTACGATACTGGAAAAAAAAAAAAAAAAAAAAATCATAAGTTATTTTAAAAACAAAAAACAGACCAGCAACTTTATTTTTTGGTTGATGAAGCAGTACAGTATATTTCGTGTTGCAAGCTTATTATTTTTATTGCATTTTTTTGTGGCGGCAAGACTTTTACAGACTCGAAAATTCCACAGGTAATTTTTTTTTTTACTTGTTATTATTCCTTTTTTTTATTAATGTAAAAAGAGGAAAGTAGGGTGATTTTAATTTTTAGATTTTTTTTTTCTATATTTTTAAAAACTATTCTTTATTTTTATTGTATTTTTTAGTCCCGTTAGGGAACTTGAACCTGTGATCATCTGATTGTTTATACTATACATTGAAATGGTATTGAAGCATATAGTGAACATTATGGCCTCCTATTAATGCCAGCCATAGGCTGGTCCTTATAGGAGCACTGTAATGGCAGCACAGGGATCTTCAACAGTCTCCTGGCTGCCACAGCAGCCCATTGGGACCTTGCAAATGCGCAGTGAGTTAGAGGGAAGGACTCAATGGGTACAGGGAACAGTGCACCCACTGGTCTGCACACATTATATGCCGCTGTCAGAGATTGTTGTTAGAAGTAGATAATAGCTGAATAACAAGTGTTTGTTGGCAATAATACAAATTGATTTCTTGAGATTGAACTCTACATGTTAGGCCTCCTTCACAGGTCAGTAAAAGATACGTACGTGAGAAAAATAGCACCAATGTCAGTGTTCTGCTTCAGTATTTTTTCACTGATGGCTAAAGAAATTAACGCTTTTTCTATACTTTGCAATGTTAAAACATGTACAGTACATGGATGCCATTGTGTGCTGTACATGTTTTTCACGGACCCATAGATTTGAAATGGCCCTTATATCATTCTTTTTACAGCTGCACGGATATCTGTCTTTGTGTGTTTTACACACACACACACACACACACACACACACACACACACACCCAAGTAAAAACACAGACATGTGTAGAGCACCATAGGTTATAATAGGTATATGTTGTATCTGTGAAAAAACAAAACGGACACATGTTACATAGGTTGAAAAAAGACCTATGTCCATCTAGTTCAACCTTCTTCATGAACATGTGACCTTATTTCTATTAATGAATGACATTAATACATGGCTCTTCCTTACCTCTTGTGATACTCATCCAGATCTCCACCTTCTTCTACAACTTTCCGTCCTGCAAAATCTATAGTCACCTTGCGGGAAAGCCGAGAAGCATGACGGAGGTCTTGCAATTCCTGTTCCTTCTTGCGAAGAGCCTCACGTTCTGCCTGGGACAACCACTGGTTGGAATCAGTGGAGAAGTAATCAGACTCATCATCAATCACATGGGTGCGTCGCACACTGTGGATCCACGACAAGAGAAGAGAAAAACAAGAAGAGGTGAGAAATATGGAATGTAAGTTTACACGTGAAGCACTAAACCACAACAAATTCAAAATGTAGATTTAGAGCTAGACAATCAAAGATATCTATGATTATTAACAATGAGAACACAAGACGAACACTCGGCACCGCTATCAGTTCTGTCAGGTGTGTGGCTACAGTCCTAGGGGATACCAGCATAGGTAATAGCTACCATGATAAATGGAGGTACTCTACCACATGCAGTAATTTCAAAGACTCCAATGCAGAAAAAGTGAAGCTGGCGGCACTCACCATGTAATAAAATCTTCTTTAATAACCTATTAATAGCAAGTAGAGTATAGAGGCAAGACACATAGCAGCCTACTGACACTTCTATGGGCCGGTAATAAGGATGACTATTACATAGTGCATGACGCCAGCTTCATTTCTTCCACACTGGATCCATATCTATTATGGTTTCACATCTGTTTCCAGTTACTTATATAGGTACTCTGGAAACAAATTCCACAGTGCTCACCCCTCAAGTGAGTCCCTGACCCCATAAAATATTACAGTATAACTAGAAGCGATACCTCGTCTTATCATATTCCAGGAGCTTGTCACGATGCTGCATGGCTCTTTCCAAACCTTCCTTACTTCGCATTTCTTGATGTGGTAGAAGATCACCTGTAACGGAAACATTTATGATCACCCACAAGAGGGAATAAAAAAAAACAAAAGACACACATTGCGATAGATATTACACGGCAACTTAGTTACACAAGTCTTTTATTCTTACCTATGGGGAAAATGATACAAGCAAGCAACCTTGCAATTATTGGGTATGTGCACAAGTTAAGTATTTGGTGCAGAGATTTCTGGATCACTTTACAGAAAAAAAAAAAACAGCGCAAAAGACGTCTATTTTTGCTGTTTTTTTTACTTGTGTTTTTGGTGCTGATTTTTACCCACTTATTAGTATGGGTGAAATCTGCAGCAAAAACGTTGAAAGAATTGACATAATGTAGATTTAAATCTGCACCAAAACTGCAAGGAAAAAATAAGCTTCATGTGCACAATACTTCAGGAATCTCACTCACTTTGTTGGCACCATAAAATTTACAGGATTTCTGACAAAACTGTGGAGAAAAAAGGGAATTTTGTTTACTTACCGTAAATTCCTTTTCTTCTAGCTCCTATTGGGAGATCCAGACAATTGGGTGTATAGCTTCTGCCTCCGGAGGCCACACAAAGTATTACAGTTTAAAAAGTGTAACCCCTCCCCTTTGCCTATACACCCTCCCGTGGACCACGGGCTCCTCAGTTTTGGTGCAAAAGCAGGAAGGAGAAAACTTATAAATTGGTCTAGGGTAAACTCAATCCGAAGCATGTTCGGAGAACTGAAGACCATGAACCAAAAGAACAATTCAACATGAACAACATGTTTACACAAAAGAACAACCAGCCCGAAGGGCACAGGGGTGGGTGCTGGGTCTCCCAATCGGAGCTAGAAGAAAAGGAATTTACGGTAAGTAAACAAAATTCCCTTTTTCTTTGTCGCTCCATTGGGAGACCCAGACAATTGGGACGTCCAAGAGCAGTCCCTGGGTGGGTAAAAGAATACCTCGATAAAAAGAGCCGAAAACGGCCCCCTCTTACAGGTGGGCAACCGACGCCTGAAGGACTCGCCTACCTAGACTGGCGTCTGCCGAAGCATAGGTATGCATTTGATAGTGTTTCGTGAAAGTGTGCAGACTAGACCACGTAGCTGCCTGACACACCTGCTGAGCCGTAGCCCGGTGCCGCAATGCCCAGGACGCACCCACGGCTCTGGTAGAATGGGCTTTCAGCCCTGAAGGGTGCGGAAGCCCGGAAGAACGGTAGGCCTCGAGAATCGGTTCCTTGATCCACCGAGCCAAGGTTGACTTGGAGGCCTGAGAGCCCTTACGCTGGCCAGCGACAAGGACAAAGAGCGCATCTGAACGGCGCAGGGGCGTCGTGCGAGACACCGGAGTGCTCTCACTAGATCCAAAGAGTGCAAATCCTTTTCACACTGGTGAATTGGATTAGGGCAAAAGGAAGGCAAGGAGATATCCTGATTGAGATGAAAAGGGAATACCACCTTAGGGAGAAATTCCGGGACAGGACGCAGAACCACCTTATCCTGGTGAAAAACCAGGAAGGGGGCTTTGCATGACAGCGCTGCGAGCTCAGACACTCTCCGAAGTGATGTGACTGCCACTAGGAAGGCCACCTTCTGCGAAAGACGTGAGAGAGAGACATCCCTCAGCAGCTCGAAAGGTGGTTTTTGAAGAGCCGACAGAACCCTGTTGGGTTCCAGCGGACGTTTGTAAGGTGGGACCATGTGGCAAACCCCCTGCAGGAACGTGCGGACCTGCGGAAGCCTGGCTAGACGCTTTTGAAAAAACACGGAGAGCGCCGATACTTGGCCCTTGAGAGAGCCGAGGGACAAACCCTTGTCCATTCCAGATTGAAGGAATGAAAGAAAAGTGGGTAAGGCAAACGGCCATGGAGGAAAACCGTTAACAGCGCACCATGATAGGAAGATTTGCCAAGACCTGTAATAGATCTTGGTGGACGTTGGCTTCCTGGCTTGTCTCATGGTGGCAATGACATCCTGAGATAACCCTGAAGACGCTAGGAGCCAGGACTCAATGGCCACACAGTCAGGTTGAGGGCCAGAGAATTCAGATGGAAAAACAGGCCTTGTGACAGCAAGTCTGGGCGGTCTGGAAGCGCCCACGGTTGACCCACCGCGAGATGCCACAGATCCGGATACCACGACCGCCTCGGCCAGTCTGGAGCGACGAGAATGGCGCGACGGCAGTCGGACCTGATCTTGCGTAGTACTCTGGACAGCATCGCCAGAGGGGGAAACACATATGGCAGTCGAAACTGCGACCAATCCTGGACTAACGCGTCCGCCGCCAGAGCTCTGTGATCCTGAGACCGTGCCATGAAGGCCGGGACCTTGTTGTTGTGCCGTGACGCCATGAGATCGACGTCCGGCGTTCCCCAATGGCGACAGATCTCTCGAAACACGTCTGGGTGCAGAGACCATTCCCCCGCGTCCATGCCCTGACGACTGAGAAAATCTGCTTCCCAGTTTTCTATGCCCGGGATGTGAACTGCGGAGATGGTGGAGCCTGTGGCTTCCACCCACTGCAGAATCCGTCGGACTTCCTGGAAGGCTTGACGACTGCGAGTGCCGCCTTGGTGGTTGATGTATGCGACGGCAGTGGCGTTGTCCGACTGGATACGGATCTGCCTGCCCTCCAGCCACCGATGGAAAGCCAATAGGGCTAGATACACTGCCCTTATCTACAGAATATTGATCTGAAGGGAAGACTCTATCGGAGTCCAGGTTCCCTGAGCCCTGTGGTGGAGAAAAACCGCTCCCCACCCTGACAGGCTCGCGTCCGTGGTGACCACAGCCCAGGTTGGGGGTAGGAAGGATTTTCCCTGCGATAGAGAATTGGGAAGGAGCCACCACTGAAGTGACGTCTTGGTTGCAAGGGAAAGAGAGACGTTCCTGTCGAGGGAAGCCGACCTCCTGTCCCATTTGCGGAGAATGTCCCATTGGAGTGGCCGTAGATGGAATTGCGCGAACGGCACTGCCTCCATAGCTGCCACCATCTTCCCCAGGAAGTGCATGAGGCGCCTTAAGGGGTGTGACTGACTCCGAAGAAGTGATTGCACCCCTGCCTGCAGAGAAAGCTGTTTGTCCCGCGGTAGCTTGACTACCGCTGGCTGTGTATGAAACTCCATCCCGAGGTAAGTCAGTGATTGGGTCGGTGTCAACTTGGATTTCGGGAACTTGATGATCCACTCGAACTGCTGGAGAGTCGCCAGAGCGACGGTAAGGCTTTGTTGACACGCCACCCGAGAAGGGGCCCTGACTAGGAGATCGTCTAAGTAGGGGATCACCGAGTGGCCCTGAGAGTGCAGGACCGCCATGACTTTGGTGAAAACCCGTGGGGCTGTCGCCAGGCCGAAAGGCAATGCGACGAACTGAAGGTGTTCGTCCCCGATGGCGAAACGCAAGAAACGTTGATGTTCGGGTGCGATCGGCACGTGGAGATAAGCATCCTTGATGTCGATCGATGCTAGGAAGTCTCCTTGTGACATCGAGGCGATGACCGAGCGGAGAGATTCCATCCGAAACCGTCTGGTTCTCACGTGTCTGTTGAGTAGCTTGAATCTGAAGCAGAACGGGACGGAATGATCCGTCCTTTTTTGGCACCACGAACAAGTTGGAGTAAAAACCGCGACCACGTTCCTGAAGGGGAACGGGAATCACAACTCCTTCTGTCTTCAGAGCGTCCACTGCCTGAAAAAGTGCGTCGGCCTGAGCGGGGGGCGGAGAGGATTTGAAGAAACGAGCCGCAGGACGAGAGCTGAACTCTATCCTGTAACCGTGAGACAGAATGTCTCTCACCCATCGGTTTTGAACATGTGGCCACCAGGCATCGCCAAAGCGGGAGAGCCTGCCACCGACCGAGGATGCGGCTAGGGGAGGCCGAGAGTCATGAGGAGGCCGTCTTGGAGGCAGTGCCTCCTGCGGCCTTTTGGGGGCGTGACTTGGACCGCCACGCATAGGAGTTCCTCTGGCCTTTCTCCGGCCTGCTGGACGAAGAGGATTGGGGCTTGGCGGAGGGACGAAAGGACCGAAACCTCGATTGTATTTTTCGTTGCTGAGGTCTCTTAGGTTTGGACTGGGGTAAGGAGGAGTCCTTTCCCTTGGATTCCTTAATAATCTCATCCAATCGTTCGCCAAACAAACGGTCGCCAGAAAACGGCAAACCGGTTAAGAACCTCTTGGAGGCAGAGTCTGCCTTCCATTCGCGCAGCCACATGGCCCTGCGGACTGCCACAGAGTTAGCGGATGCTACAGCTGTACGGCTAGCAGAGTCCAGGACTGCGTTCATGGCGTAGGATGAAAAGGCTGACGCTTGAGAGGTCAAAGACGCAACTTGCGGAGCAGAATTACGTGTGACAGCATTAATCTCAGCCAGACAAGCCGAGATAGCTTGGAGTGCCCACACAGCTGCAAAGGCCGGGGCAAAAGACGCGCCCGTGGCCTCATAGATGGACTTCACCAGGAGCTCTATCTGCCTGTCAGTGGCATCCTTTAGCGATGAGCCATCTGCAACAGATACCATGGATCTAGTGAGCCCAACCCTTAACGACTTCAGATGGGAAGGGGTAACGCGTGTTAGTGAGGCGCTTAGTAAAGCGCTTGTCCGGGACCGCTCTGGGCTTCTGGACAGCGTCTCTGAAGTTAGAGTGATCGAAAAACGCACTGCGTGTACGTTTGGGGAACCGAAACTGGTGTTTCTCCTGCTGAGACGCCGACTCCTCTACAGTAGGAGGCGGGGGAAAGAGATCCAACACCTGGTTGATGGACGAGATAAGATCATTCACTAAGGCGTCCCCTTCAGGTGTATCAAGGTTAAGGGCGACGTCAGGGTCAGAGCCCTGAGCTGCGACGTCCGCCTCGTCCTCCAGAGAGTCCTCAGGCTGGGAACCCGAGCAGCGTGAAGAAGTCGGGGAAGATTCCCAGCGAGCCCGCTTAGCCGGTCTAGGACTGTGGTCCGGGCAGGAGTCCTCCGCCTGAGACCTAGGGGCCAACCTGGGAGCGCGCTGCGGCGCGGACCGAGAGGGGCCTGGAGGCGACGAGCCAACAGGGGCCGGGGCCTGTGAAAGGACCGGTCTGGACTGCAAAGCTTCTAGCAGCTTGGCAGACCATTTGTCCATAGACTGAGCCATGGATTGTGAAAGTGACTCAGAGAGTTTCTCAGCAAAAGAGGAGAACTCTGTCCCTGCCGCCTGGACAGGGGGAGCAGGGGGGTCTACATGAGCCGAGGGGCCCACTAGTGACCAAGGCTACGGCTGAGCAAGCGAAACAGGGGTTGAGCATTGCTCACAGTGAGGGTAGGTGGAACCCGCAGGTAACATAGCCCCACAAGAGGTACAGGCCGCAAAAAAACCCTGTGCCTTAACAGCTTTGCTCCTTGTGGATGACATGCTGTTGTCTCCTAGGAGAGTGATCACTGAGGGTATATGGGGAAAAGAAGGGAATTTTGTTTACTTACCGTAAATTCCTTTTCTTCTAGCTCCAATTGGGAGACCCAGACAATTGGGTGTATAGCTTCTGCCTCCGGAGGCCACACAAAGTATTACACTTTTAAAAAAGTGTAACCCCTCCCCTTCTGCCTATACACCCCCCCGTGCATCACGGGCTCCTCAGTTTTGGTGCAAAAGCAGGAAGGAGGAAACTTATAAATTGGTCTAAAGTAAATTCAATCCGAAGGAAGTTCGGAAAACTGAAAACCATTCAACATGAACAACATGTGTACACAAAGAACAACAGCCCGAAGGGAACAGGGGCGGGTGCTGGGTCTCCCAATTGGAGCTAGAAGAAAAGGAATTTACGGTAAGTAAACAAAATTCCCTTCTTCTTTGTCGCTCCATTGGGAGACCCAGACAATTGGGACGTCCAAAAGCAGTCCCTGGGTGGGTAAAATAATACCTCGTGATAGAGCCGTAAAACGGCCCCTTCCTACAGGTGGGCAACCGCCGCCTGAAGGACTCGCCTACCTAGGCTGGCATCTGCCGAAGCATAGGTATGCACCTGATAGTGTTTCGTGAAAGTGTGCAGGCTCGACCAGGTAGCCGCCTGACACACCTGCTGAGCCGTAGCCTGGTGCCGCAAAGCCCAGGACGCACCCACGGCTCTGGTAGAATGGGCCTTCAGCCCTGAGGGAACCGGAAGCCCAGAAGAACGGTAAGCTTCGAGAATTGGTTCCTTGATCCACCGAGCCAGGGTTGATTTGGAAGCCTGTGACCCTTTACGCTGGCCAGCGACAAGGACAAAGAGTGCATCCGAGCGGCGCAGGGGCGCCGTACGAGAAATGTAGAGTCTGAGTGCTCTCACCAGATCTAACAAGTGCAAATCCTTTTCACATTGGTGAACTGGATGAGGACAAAAAGAGGGTAAGGAGATATCCTGATTGAGATGAAAGGGGGATACCACCTTAGGGAGAAATTCCGGAACCGGACGCAGAACCACCTTGTCCTGGTGAAACACCAGGAAAGGGGCTTTGCATGACAGCGCTGCTAGCTCAGACACTCTCCGAAGTGATGTGACTGCTACTAGAAAGACCACTTTCTGCGAAAGGCGTGAAAGAGAAATATCCTTCATTGGCTCGAAAGGCGGTTTCTGAAGAGCCATCAGCACCCTGTTCAGATCCCAGGGTTCTAACAGACGCTTGTAAGGAGGGACTATGTGACAAACCCCCTGCAGGAACGTGCGTACCTGTGGGAGTCTGGCTAGGCGCTTCTGAAAAAACACAGAGAGCGCTGAGACTTGTCCCTTAAGGGAGCCGAGCGACAAACCCTTTTCCAATCCGGATTGAAGGAAGGAAAGAAAAGTGGGCAAGGCAAATGGCCAGGGAGTAAAACCGTGGTCAGAGCACCAGGATAAGAATATCCTCCACGTCCTGTGGTAGATCTTGGCGGACGTTGGTTTCCTAGCCTGTCTCATAGTGGCAATGACCTCTTGAGATAACCCTGAAGACGCTAGGATCCAGGACTCAATGGCCACACAGTCAGGTTGAGGGCCGCAGAATTCAGATGGAAAAACGGCCCTTGAGACAGCAAGTCTGGTCGGTCTGGTAGTGCCCACGGTTGGCCCACCGTGAGATGCCACAGATCCGGGAACCACGACCTCCTCGGCCAGTCTGGAGCGACGAGGATGGCGCGGCGGCAGTCGGACCTGATCTTGCGTAACACTCTGGGCAACAGTGCCAGAGGAGGAAACACATAAGGCAGTTGAAACTGCGACCAATCCTGAACTAAGGCGTCTGCCGCCAGAGCTCTGTGATCTTGAGACCGTGCCATGAATGCCGGGACCTTGTTGTTGTGCCGGGACGCCATTAGGTCGACGTCCGGCATCCCCCAGCGGCAACAGATCTCTTGAAAACACGTCCGGGTGAAGGGACCATTCCCCTGCGTCCATGCCCTGGCGACTGAGAAAGTCTGCTTCCCAGTTTTCTACGCCCGGGATGTGAACTGCGGATATGGTGGAGGCTGTGGCTTCCGCCCACAGCAGAATCCGCCGGACTTCCTGGAAGGCTTGCCGACTACATGTTCCGCCTTGGTGGTTGATGTATGCCACCGCGGTGGAGTTGTCCGACTGAATTCGGATCTGCTTGCCTTCCAGCCACGGCTGGAACGCCTTTAGGGCAAGATACAGTGCCCTCATCTCCAGAACATTGATCTGAAGGGAGGACTCTGGCTGAGTCCAGGTACCCTGAGCCCTGTGGTGGAGAAAGACCGCTCCCCACCCTGATAGACTCGCGTCCGTCGTGACCACCGCCCAGGATGGGGGTAGGAAGGATTTCCCCTTCGACAATGAAGTGGGAAGAAGCCACCACCGAAGGGAGGCTTTGGCTGCCTGAGAAAGGGAGACGTTCCTGTCGAGGGACGCCGACTTCCTGTCCCATTTGCGGAGAATGTCCCATTGAAGTGGACGCAGATGAAACTGCGCAAAAGGAACTGCCTCCATTGCTGCTACCATCTTCCCTAGGAAGTGCATGAGGCGCCTCAAGGGGTGTGACTGGCCTTGAAGGAGAGATTGCACCCCTGTCTGTAGTGAACGCTGTTTGTCCAGCGGAAGCTTCACTATCGCTGAGAGAGTATGAAACTCCATCCCGAGATATGTCAGCGATTGGGTCGGTGTCAATTTTGACTTTGGGAAATTGATGATCCACCCGAATCTCTGGAGAGTCTCCAGAGCAATGTTCAGGCTGTGTTGGCATACCACTTGAGAGGGTGCCTTGACAAGCAGATCGTCTAAGTAAGGGATCACCGAGTGTCCCTGAGAGTGTAGGACTGCTACTACTGTTGCCATGACCTTGGTGAAGACCCGTGGGGCTGACGCCAGGCCGAAAGGCAGTGCCACGAACTGAAGGTGTTCGTCCCCTATGGCGAAACGCAGGAAGCGTTGATGCTCTGGTGCAATCGGTACGTGGAGATAAGCATCTTTGATGTCGATTGATGCTAGGAAATCTCCTTGGGACATTGAGGCGATGACGGAGCGGAGCGATTCCATCCGGAACCGCCTGGTTTTTACGTGTTTGTTGAGCAGTTTTAGGTCCAGAACAGGACGGAAAGATCCGTCCTTTTTTGGCACCACAAACAAGTTGGAGTAAAAACCGTGACCCTGTTGCTGAAGAGGAACAGGGATCACCACTCCTTCTGCCTTCAGAGTGCACACCGCCTGAAGAAGAGCATCGGCTCGCTCGGGGGGCGGAGATGTTCTGAAGAATCGAGTCAGAGGACGAGAGCTGAACTCTATCCTGTAACCGTGAGACAGAATGTCTCTCACCCAACGGTCTTGTACCTGTGGCAGCCAGGCGTCGCAAAAGCGGGAGAGCCTGCCACCGACCGAGGATGCGGTTTGGGGAGACCGAAAGTCATGAGGAGGCCGCTTTGGGAGCGGTTCCTCCGGCGGTCTTTTTAGGACGTGACTTAGACCGCCATGAATCGGAGTCCCTCTGACCCTTCTGTGGCCTGTTGGACGAGGAGAATTGAGACTTGCCCGCGGGCCGAAAGGACCGAAACCTCGATTGTACCTTCCGTTGTTGAGGTCTGTTTGGTTTGGACTGGGGTAAGGATGAGTCCTTTCCCTTGGATTGTTTAATGATTTCATCCAATCGCTCACCAAACAGGCGGTCGCCAGAAAATGGCAAACCGGTTAAGAACTTTTTGGAAGCAGAGTCTGCCTTCCATTCACGTAGCCACATGGCCCTGCGGACTGCCACCGAATTGGCGGAAGCTACCGCCGTACGGCTCGCAGAGTCCAGGACGGCATTAATGGCGTAGGACGCAAACGCCGACGCCTGAG
Source organism: Anomaloglossus baeobatrachus (assembly GCF_048569485.1). Taxonomy (NCBI): domain Eukaryota; kingdom Metazoa; phylum Chordata; class Amphibia; order Anura; family Aromobatidae; genus Anomaloglossus; species Anomaloglossus baeobatrachus. The sequence continues at coordinate 453,424,240 of NC_134356.1, forward strand.
AGGTTAAGGACACCACCTGCGGAGCAGAGGCACGTGTGACTGCATTAATCTGCGAGTGACAAGCTGAGATAGCTTGGAGTGCCCATACGGCTGCGAATGCCGGAGCAAAGGACGCGCCGATAGCTTCATAGATGGATTTCAACCAGAGCTCCATCTGTCTGTCAGTGGCATCTTTGAGTGAAGCCCCATCTTCCACGGCAACTATGGATCTAGCCGCCAGTCTGGAGACTGGAGGATCCACCTTGGGACACTGAGCCCAACCCTTGACAACGTCAGGGGGGAAGGGATAATGTGTGTCCTTAAGGCGCTTAGAAAAGCGCTTATCTGGACAAGCTCGGTGTTTCTGGACTGCCTCTCTGAAGTCGGAGTGATCCAGAAACGTACTCATTGTACGCTTGGGAAATCTAAAACGGAATTTCTCCTGCTGAGAAGCTGACTCCTCAATTGGAGGAGCTGGGGGAGAAAGATCCAACACCTGATTGATGGACGCTATAAGGTCATTCACTATGGCGTCTCCTTCAGGTGTATCTAGGTTGAGAGCGGCCTCAGGATCAGAATCCTGATCTGCCACCTCCGCTTCATCCTCTAGAGAGTCCTCCTGCTGAGACCCTGAGCAGTGTGATGAAGTCGAGGGAATTTCCCAGCGAGCCCGCTTAGGCGGTCTGGGACTGCGGTCCGTGTCAAAGACCTCACCCTGGGACCTATGAGTCACCCCAGGAGCACTTTGCTGCTCCAACCGAGGGGGGCCTGGGGTCAATGATTCAACAGTGCCCGGGGCCTGTGTTACCGGCCTGGACTGCAAGGCTTCTAGTATCTTAGCAGACCATTTATCCATACTCTCAGAAAGTTTGTCAGCAAATACTGCAAACTCCGTCCCTGTCACCTGGACAGTGGTAGCAGGTGGTTCCACTTGGGCCACCAGTAGCAGAGGCTCCGGCTGAGTAAGTGCCACAGGGGCCGAGCATTGCACACAATGAGGGTCGGTGGAACCTGCCGGTAGTATAGCCGCACATGAGGTACAGGTTGCAAAGTAAGCCTGTGCTTTGGCACCCTTGCTTTTTGCGGACGACATGCTGTTGTCTCCTCTGAGTACAATCCAGGAGGGTATATAGCCAAAAATCAACAGTGCGACCGTACAGAGTAAATGTATATTATATAAGCATATATATATATATATATATATATATATATATATATATATATATATATATATATATATATATATATATATATATATATATATATATATATATATATATATATATATATATATATATATATATATATACATATATATACATATATATATACATACACACTTCGGCACTCAGGGGGGCCAGCACCTAGAACAGGTGCTGCTTACCGACCGCCCAAAGCGGTTGTGTGATCACCAGATTCCCTGCCTGGGCCTCCCAGAGCCGTGTTGTCTCTCCTCTCCAGCTTCAGAAGTGCTGACAGGAATGGCTGCCGGCGTTCTGTGAGGAGGAGGGGGCCGTGGGCGTGCCCTAGAAAGTGCGGGAATCTGGTGCCCCACGGTGCTCAGTGAGGGGGGAGGAGGCTACAAAGTATGCTCCAGCCCTCAGCGCTGACGTCCTGTGCAGCGTCCCGCCCTTCCCCTGACTGGCAGGCCCGGGGCGGAAATATGCAGTACTAGGCCGCAAAAGCCGGGGACTAAAGTTATAAGCGCGGCCGGCAAATAAGCGCGGTAGTCCCGGCGCACTAACACACCCAGCAGTGCTGCAGCGTGTATGACACAATCGCTCCATGCGCCGTCCCCAAGGGGACACAGAGTACCTCACGGTAGCAGGGCCTTGTCCCTGACGATACCCGGCTCCTGTCCAGCAGATTCCCCAGGGGCTGCGGAGGGAGCACGGTCCCAGTGCCTGGAGACCGATTAGGATCCCACTTCACCTAGAGCCCTTAAGGGATGGGGAAGGAAAACAGCATGTGGCTCCTGCCTATGTACCCGCAATGGGTACCTCAACCTTAACAGCACCGCCGACAAGAGTGGGGTGAGAAGGGAGCATGCCGGGGGCCCTGTTATGGGCCCTCTTTTCTTCCATCCGATATAGTCAGCAGCTGCTGCTGACTAAATTGTGGAGCTATGCGCCTCCTTCGCACAAAGCATAAAAACTGAGGAGCCCGTGATGCACGGGGGGGTGTATAGGCAGAAGGGGAGGGGCTTTACACTTTTAAGTGTAATACTTTGTGTGGCCTCCGGAGGCAGAAGCTATACACCCAATTGTCTGGGTCTCCCAATGGAGCGACAAAGAAAAGGGGTATACAGCCCGACCGAACAGATATATATATACATATATACATACATATATATATATATATATATATATACATACATATATACATATATACACGTATCTATTCCGGCACCCTAGGGGGACCAGCACCGGGTGACCGGTGTGGCTTACCGACCGCTAACAAGCGGAGTGTGTCCTCCAGATTCCCTGCCTTAGGTCCCCCGGAGCTGCAGAGCTGTTCACTGAGAATCCTCCACCGGCAGAATGGCAAAAAATGGCTGCCGGAGCTCTCAGGGGAGGAGTGGAGCCGTGGGCGGCGCCAGGAAAGTGCGGGAATCTGGGGTCCCCACAGTGATCAGTGAGGGGGGAGGAAAACATGCAGGATGCTCCAGCCCTCACATCCGACGTCAGGTCGGTAATCCCGCCCTTACCCCTGACAGGCAGGCCCGGAGGCGGGATTTTTGCGACTAGGCCGCGATGAAGCCGGGGACTAAATTTGAGACCGCGCCCGACAAGCAGGCACGGTCGGCGCGGAAGTCCACTGGCCTTCTCAATTCAGCAGCTGCCGCAGCTTCCGGGAAGAAGGTGCGCTCCCTGCACAGTCCCCAATGGGGACACAGAGTACCTTTGAGTTGCAGGGCCCGGTCCCTGAGGTTGAATAGGCTCCGGTCCGGCAGGTTCCCACAGGGGCTGCGGAGGGAGCACGGTCCCAGTAAATGGATGACCGCTTAGGATCCCACTTCTCCCAGAGCCGCTAAGGGATGGTGAAGGAGACGGCATGTGGCTCCAGCCTTTGAACCCGCAATGGGTACTTCAACCTTAACAACACCGCCGACGTAGTGGGGTGAGAAGGGAACATGCCGGGGGCCCCGTGGGGGCCCTCTTTTCTTCCAACCGACATAACCAATATGAGAATGCATGAGTGGATGTGTGCCTCCTTCCACACAAAGCATAAAACTGAGGAGCCCGTGATCCACGGGAGGGTGTATAGGCAGAGGGGAGGGGTTACACTTTTTAAAGTGTAATACTTTGTGTGGCCTCCGGAGGCAGAAGCTATACACCCAATTGTCAAAGCAAATTGTCTGGGTCTCCCAATGGAGCGACAAAGAAATATATTTTTCCACCTTGATAGACCACCCATCCTCCGCATTCTGGAGTTCGCACGGTGTTTCCGCTTTGTGAGATATATGAATAAAATGTCCTGTTATCCTTTGAACAGGTCCAGTCCAGGTTTAATGTGGCTAGATGTCCCTTCTTTAGATATTTACAACTGAGAACGGCGATCCAGCATCACATGAGACGTACACATGGGACCGCTCTAATTTCCACTTTTCCTGTAATAGGAATACTTCAGTCTCAGGGCCGGAAAGGGTTGATCTCCTCTTTGTATACATACTTGCTGTCCGTCGTCGGTAATGAATCCCAACCTTTGGCTGTCAAAGGGAAGTGGGAGCTGCTGATTCCGAATTTGCAGGGGGAGGATTTTTTTTGGAATCACCTACTAAGGTCTCCCCCGTCAATGAATAATAATATGATCCAAATCTATATAATACACCAGGCGTATCTTACCCCACTGAGATTATTCAAAATGCGGCACTGGGAAACATCAGAGTGCGCGTGGTATTACAGGGAAGATGCAGACTTTGTCTACATGATTTGGAGCTGCTCGGTAATTGCAGCCTCTTGGCGTGAGGTTGTTGCACTTCTATCCTTCCTGGCCTCCTTCCCTATACCTCTCGATCCACTATTCTGTTTATTTTGAGTCTTGGATGAGGGAACCTGGTCTCATCACCACCACATTTTTTTGCGGGAGTCACTCCTTATGGCCAGGAAGCTTATTGCCCTGCGGTGGATGGGCAAGCTCCACCTCAACCATACGTGCATGGATAGAACTTGTCAACGCAATGCTTCCCTATGAGCAGGCGGTGTATCAGAATACAGGATGCCCTGAGAAACAAAGTTTGGGAAATGTGGAATTCCTCTCCCTTGACATTATCAAAGTCCGGGTAATCACTGTATCAGCCATTTACTGTTGGTTGTGTGAAGTATATTAAGGAATGGTACTTTACTGAGTTAATCTCTTGCAGGTTGGTGCCTAGAATAGAAACGGTACAAAAAAAGACAGTTTGCGCGCTGATAATGCTAAAGTATGGAAACCATGAATGTGTGAACATGGACCTGCATTACTGCTACGGAAAATCTAAGAAAAATGAGATATTTAGCATATAGAAATGGCCATTTGTATATCTGCCCAGTTACCCCTTCACGGCATATCTCGTAAGCGTAAGTATTATCGTAAGTAATATTTCAGAGCGCAAACTTTTTTTGTATTTTATGTCATGTTCAGTTATGCGCCTGTTCACACGTCAGGTCGATGAGGCTGAGTGTAGGCAGTCTTTTTTGTCTATAAAATAGAAACGGTCACAGCGATACGTATTTTATGTTTGTTCCTCTTGCTCTTCGTATTTTATTTAGGCGTCTTGACACCCCAGGTATCTGGATTATGCACATCATTAGCATTGAGCTTTGCTACAACTCTGTAAATGTGTATTATATCTGGCTTTTATTCTGTATCTGGTGTACTTCTGTTATTCAATAAACTAATTAAAAAACAAAAAACAATAACAAAACACAATGTGTGCACACAGCCTAGGGCTGGTTATACACGAAACACAAGATAGCGGTCTGGTGAACGAGCGTTTAACTGACAGCCATCTCTCCTCACTGCCAATACACATGAATGCTCTGTTTAGTTGAGTGTTCATATCTTTTCAATGGAGAGAAAGAAGGGAATTTTGTTTACTTACCGTAAATTCCTTTTCTTCTAGCTCCAATTGGGAGACCCAGCCAATTGGGTGTATAGCTACTGCCTACGGAGGCCACACAAAGTATTACACTCAAAAGTGTAAACCCCTCCCCTCTGCTATACACCCTCCCGTGCATCACGGGCTCCTCAGTTTTGGTGCAAAAGCAGGAAGGAGGAAACTTATAAATTGGTCTAAGGTAAATTCAATCCGAAGGATGTTCGGAGAACTGAAACCATGACCAAGAACAATTCAATCTGAACAACATGTGTACACAAAGAATAACAGCCCGAAGGGAACAGGGGCGGGTGCTGGGTCTCCCAATTGGAGCTAGAAGAAAAGGAATTTACGGTAAGTAAACAAAATTCCCTTCTTCTTTGTCGCTCCATTGGGAGACCCAGACAATTGGGACGTCCAAAAGCAGTCCCTGGGTGGGTAAAAGAATACCTCGTAATAGAGCCGTAAAACGTCCCCTTCCTACAGGTGGGCAACCGCTGCCTGAAGGACTCGCCTACCTAAGCTGGCATCTGCCGAGCGTAGGTATGCACTAGATAGTGCTCCGTGAAAGCGTGCAGACTCAACCAGGTAGTCGCCTGACACACCTGCTGAGCCGTAGCCTGGTGCAGCAACGCCCAGGACGCACCCACGGCTCTGGGAGAATGGGCCTTCAGCCTTGAAGGAACCAGAAGCCCAGCAGAACGGTAGGCTTCAAGAATTGGTTCCTTGATCCACCGAGCCAAGTTGACTTGGGAGCTTGCGACCCTTTACGCTGGTCAGCGACAAGGACAAGAGTGCATCCGAGCGGCGCAGGGGCGCCGTACAAGAAATGTAGAGTCTGAGTGCTCTCCCCAGACCTAACAAGTGCAAATCCTTTTCACGTTGGTGAACCGGATGAGACCAAAAGAAGGTAAGAAGATATCCTGATTGAGATGAACAGAGGATACCACCTTCGGGAGAAATTCCAGAACCGAACTCAGAACCAGCTTGTCCTGGTGAAACCCCAGGAAGGGGGACTTTACATGACAGCGCTGCTATGTCAGACACTCTGCGGAGTGACGTGACTGCCACTAGGAAGACCACCCTCTGCGAAAGGCGTGAAAGAAAATATCCCTCATTGGCTCGAAGGGTGGATTCTGAAGAGCCGGTATCACCCTGTTCCGATCCCAGGGTTCTAGCCGACGCTTGTAAGGAGGGACTATGTGGCAAACCCCCTGCAGGAACGTGCGTACCTGAGGGAGTTTGGCTAGACGCTTTTGAAACACAAACACAAAGCGCCGAAACTTGTCCCTTAAGGGAAACCCCTTTTCCATTCCGGATTGAAGGAAGGACAGAAAGTGGCAAGGCGAATGGCCAGAGAGTAAAACTCTGATCAGAGCACCAGGATAAGAAGATCTTCCACGTCCTGTGGTAGATCTTGGCGGACGTTGGTTTCTTGGCCTGTCTCATAGTGGCAATGACCTCTTGAGATAACCCTGAAGACGCTAGGATCCAGTACTCAATGGCTATGCAGTCAGGTTGAGGGCCGCAGAATTCAGAATGCGTCTGCCGCCAGAGCTCTGTGATCTTGAGAACGTGCCATGAATGCCGGGACCTTGTTGTTGTGCCGGGACGCCAATAGGTCGACGTCCGGCTTCCCCCAGCGGCAACAATCTCTTGAAACACGTCCGGTCGAAGAGACCATTCCTCTGCGTCCATGCCCTGGCGACTGAGAAAGTCTGCTTCCCAGTTTTCTACGCCCAGGATGTGAACTGCGGAGATGGTGGAGGCTGTGGCTTCCACCCACAGCCGAATCCGCCAGACTTGCTGGAAGGCTTGCCGACTGCTTGTGCCGCCTTGGTGGTTGATGTATGCCACCGCCGTGGCGTTGTCCGACTGAATTCGGATCTGCCTGCCTTCCAGCCATGGCTGGAACGCTATTAGGGCTAGAACACTGCCCTTATCTCCAGAACATTGATCTGGAGGGAGGACTCTGCTGAGTCCATGTACCCTGAGCCCTGTGGTGGAGGAAGACTCCCTGACAGACTCGCGTCCGCCGTGACCACAGCCCAGGATGTGGGCAGGAAGGATTTTTCCTTCGACAAGAGTGGGAAGAAGCCACCACTGAAGGGAGGCCATGGCTGCCCGAGAAGGAGCAACGTTCTTGTCGAGGGACGTCGATTTGCTGTCCCATTTGCGGAGAAAGTCCCATTAAAGTGGGCGCAGATGACTCTGCGCAAACGGAGCTGCCTCCATTGCTGCCACCAACTTCTCTAGGAAGTGCATGAGGCGCCTCAAGGGTGTGACTGGGCTCGAAGGAACGATTGCACCCCTGTCTGTAGTGAACGCTGTTTGTCCAGCGGAAGCTTCACTATCGCTGAGAGAGTATGAAACTCCATGCCGAGATATGTCAGTGATTGGGCCGGTGTCAATTTTGACTTTAGGAAAAATTGATGAACCACCCGAATCTCTGGAGAGTGTCTAGAGCAATGTTCAGACTGTGTTGGCATGCCATCCGAGAGGGGGCCTTGACCAGCAGATTGCCTGAGAGAGTAGGACCGCTACCACCGTTGTCATGACCTTGGTGAAGGCCCGTAGGGCTGTCACCAGGCCGAAAGTTAGTGCCACGAACTGAAGGTGTTCGTTCCCTATGGCGAAGCGCAGAAAGCGCTGATATTCTGGTACAATCGGCACGTGGAAATAAGCATCCCTGATGTCGATTGATGCTAGGAAACCTCCTTGGGCCATCAAAGGTGATGGCAAGCGGAGAGATTCCATCCGGAACCGTCAGGTTCTCAGTCCGTTGAGCCGTGTGAAGTCCAGAACGGGGCGGAGTGATCCGTCCTATCTGGTACCACGAACAAGCTGGAGTAAAAAGCCGCGACTACGTTCTTGAAGGGGAACGAGGATCGCAACTCCTCCTGCCTTCGGAGTGTTCACCGACTGGAAACGTGCATCGGCTCGCTCGGGGGACGGAGATGCTGTGAAGCAACGAGTCGGAGGACGAGAACTGAGCTCTATCCTGTGACCGTAAGACAGAATGTCTCCTACATCGGTCTTGGACATGTGGGGACCACTCCCCTGACCTGGACCGCCATGCAGAAAAGGTTCTCTGTGCACGGCGGAGGATGAAAATACCACCGCCTGAGACGTCAAAGACGCTAATTGCGGAGCACAGGATGACCGCATTGATCTGAGACAGAGCAGCTGAGATAGCCTGGAGTGCCCACCCCTGCAAAGGCTGGGGCAACGGACGCGCCTATGGCTTCATAGATGGATCCCATTAGGAGTTCTATCTGTCTGTCCGTGGCATTCTTGAGCGTGGACCCGCCAGCCACTGCTACTACTGATCTAGCCGCCAGTCCGAGACTGGCGGGCACCTTATGACACTAAGCCGAAACCTTAACAACGTCAGAGGGGAAGGGACAACGTGTGTTATAAGGCGTTCAGTAAAACGCTTGTCCGGGAAGGTGTGCTTCTGGACAAAATCTGTGAAGCCTTGAGAGCCACGTGCGGACAGAGTCCTGGGTTGCGACCTCCGCCCCATCCTCTAGAGGTTCCTCAAGCTGAGACCCTAGAAGTCGGGGAAGATTCCAAGCAAGGCTGCTTAGCCGGACTGGGACTGCGGTTCGTGCTGGAGTTTACCACGTAATAACTAGAGGCCACCCCAGGAACACGCTTCGTCGCAGACCGAGGGAGGCCTGGGGCGATCCCGCAGTGCCCGGGGCCTGTGTGAGGGGCCGGTCTGGACTGCCAACTCCTAGTCTCTTAGCCGACCATTTGTCCATAGCCTGAGACATGGATAGTGAAAATGACCCAGAGAGTTTCTCAGCAAAGCTGTAACTCTGTCCCTGCCGCCTGGACAGGGAACGCCGGCGAAGCTCAACCAGTGAAACTGCATTCAAACATTATATAGCCATATATACAGTGTATCACATATACAGTTCATCACTCTAGGGGGCCCAGCATCGAGAAGAAGCCCCCTGGTGTACTGACCCTGAAGCAGTATGTGCTGCTGAAAACATGGCTGTCGGCGTGTACAGTGGAGGGGGGAGCCGTGGGCGTAACCCCAAAAGTGCGGGAATCTGGTGCCCTGAGCGAAACGTGAGGGAGGCGGAGGACAGCCAAGTGTGCTCCAGCCGTCACTGCTAGCCTCCTACTGACCGTCCCGCCCTTCCCCCTGACTGGCAGGGCCAGGGACGGGAGTTTAAGGCGCTAGGCCGCAAAAGCCGGGAACTAAAGTTACAGACCGCGGCCGGCAAGCAGGCGCGGTCGGCGCGGTAGTCGCCAAGTGTGAGGCGAAGCTGCTCTCTGCACCGTCCCCAAGGGGACACTGAGTCCATGAGGGGATCAGTTCCGTAGCGTGATTAGTGAGGGGGGCGGAGGACAGCGAAGTGTGCTCCGGCCCTCACTGTCGGCGTCAGCCCGACTGTCCCGCCCTTCCTCCTGACTGGCAGGTCCGGGGGTGGTATAATGATTGAACAGTGCCCGGGGCTGGACTAAGGCTTCTCTAGGAGTAGCCAAAAATCAACAGTGCGACCATACAACAAGCATATATATATATATGTACACTTCAGCACTCAGTGGGGCCAGCACCTCAGGTGCTGCTTACCGACCGCTCACAGCGGTTGTGTGATCACCAGAATCCGTGCCCGGGCCCCCCTGATGTAGTCTCTCCTCTCCAGCGTCAGAAGTGCTGACAGTAATGGCTGCCGGCATTCTGTGGGGAGGAGGGGGCCGTGGGCGTGCCCTAGAAAGTGCGGGAATCCAGTGCCCCACTGTGCTGAGTGAGGGGGGAGGAGGATACAGAGTATGCTCCAGCCCTCAGTGCTGCCGTCCTGTGCAGCGTCCCGCCCTTCCCCTGACTGGCAGGCCTGTGGGCGGGAATAAGCGAAACTAGGCCGCAAAAGCCGGGGACTAAAGTTATAAGCGCGGCCGGCAAATAAGCACGGCCGGCGCGGTAGTCCCCGGCGCACTAACACACCCAGCAATGCTGCAGTGTGTATGGCACAAGCGCTGCATGCGCGGTCCCCACGGGGACACAGAGTACCTCACAGTAGCAGGGCCTTGTCCCTGACGATACCCAGCTCCTATCCAGCAGATTCCCAGGGGCTGCGGAGGGAGCACAGTCCCAGTGCCTGGAGACCGATTAGGTACCCACTTCACCCAGAGCCCTAAAGGGATGGGGAAGGAAAACAGCATGTGGCGGCTCCTGCCTATGTACCCGCAATGGGTACCTCAACCTTAACAACACCGCCGACAAGAGTGGGGTGAGAAGGGAGCATGCTGGGGGCCCTGATATGGGCCCTCTTTTCTTCCATCCGACGTAGTCAGCAGCTGCTGCTGACTAAGATGTGGAGCTATGCGTGGATGTCAGCCTCCTTCGCACAAAGCATAAAAACTGAGGAGCCCGTGATGCACGGGAGGGTGTATAGCAGAGGGGAGGGGTTTACACTTTTGAGTGTAATACTTTGTGTGGCCTCCGGAGGCAGTAGCTATACACCCAATTGGCTGGGTCTCCCAATGGAGCGACAAAGAAAGAGAGAATCTACTACTATTGGAGTCTCTCTCTCCTCTAGATAAAAGGATTGAGCATTGAAATGCCAACAGTACCATTCTTTTCTTGGCACAGGCCCTCAAACATATCAGATGGTCGACCAGTCTGGCCAAAGTCTGCAAGTTCAGACAACTTCACTATGGTGTATGGGAGCCTTAATACAATAATAGAGATGAGTGAACCCAAGGTTCGGTGTTCTAATTTTTATGGGAAAACAGAGTTCGTGCTCGGATGCTTTACATATGAACATTGCTCGCTTGAGCATCGCTGTGCTCGGGTACGCTCGGTGCTCAGCCAAATGCGTGCCACTTACAGTGGGGTCATTCCACATCAAGTGGACCAGTTTTAAAAATCGTCCCCACTCGACCTTCTCCGATTTTGCTGAAAATTTATAAGGATGTACATGTATGTTTGAAAAGAGGTTCTGTAAATTTTTAGGGCCAGATCTCAAATACATTGGGCTCTGTTGACCTTTCACTGGAGGTCCCACCAAGCCTGCGGCTTCAGCTAAGAGGATTTTGCAAACTTTGGCACATAGCCATAAGAGTTCTATACTGGCTATGATGCTGAAATTTGGCATACTAGCTCAACTTTTGCTGCTAAACACGATAAAATTATTACCGGCTATGACAAAACAATATTTCAGCCGCAATTTTGTGTCAAAGTAGCTTGTAAAACGTGTCGCATAAAATTTATGCCTAACTTTGCCCATATATAACTCAAGACCAAAAACCAATAGTAACTGGTGCTTTGCCCTGTACACCAAACATCTACATGACTTTGCATTGCTGCAATATCACGGTCAAAGCATATGTATTTGTGGAAATATTCACACCCACATATGACGACAAACTTTAACAAAACGAATTTTACCTATTTTTAGGTCAAATTTCTCAAATTTTCTCTCCGTACGGGCCCCCGCCGCTGCAGCTTCTTCTCCTGCCAAGCGGGAACTTTTTAAATGACACACGCGCGCCTTACTGACGATATCAGGGCGCGCGTGTCTGTCACAGAGAAAAGGTGCCGGACAGGGAACAGAGGAGAGATTCCTGCGTTCCGCAGCCTGCACTGACTGTGCGGAGCTGCAGGATCTGTCCTCTGTTTCCTACCCGGCATGCAGCGTGTGATGAGGGCAATCTGACCACGGGACTCCCGGAGCCTGGAGTTCCAGACAACAGGTCAGATTGCCGGCCATCACTGACCGGTCAGCAAGGATGCCCTGACCCAGGCGGGCCGGTCACAGAGAGTAGGCGGGCCGGATGTGGCCCGCGGGCCGCCCCTTGCCCAGGTCTGACTTAGACTGCACATTATGGCTTGGGAACCAACAAAAGATACCCAATATTAGGCTTGGGATCCTAGGCAAAGACACCCACCCTCAAGCTTCGGAACCTGCGATAAAGAGACAGCCCGCTGCTGGCCTTGCACGGCTATCGGCCATGGCTCCTAGGCGATGGGGCTGCCAATTCTCGAAAGACAGCATTATTACAATTCTTAATAGGATTATAAGACCAATTCTTAGGGAATTGGTTGTGGTATAACCACCATGGACCAACGCAAGGGTTTGAATAGTGCAGTTACCATTCATTGCGTATTAATAAATAACACCATGTTCAGTGGCATTTTTCTTTTCTTAAACTGAGAGACTCCAAAAAAAAAAAAAACCAATGATCCTTGTAGAGAAAAATGTGCCCTTTCTAATGATATCAGAATTAATATATTTTAGGGGTAACCTTTTTGAGAAATTTGACCTAAAAATAGGTACAATTCGGTTTTTTAAAGTTTGTCATCATATGTGGGTGTGAATATTTCCACAAATACATATGCTTTGACCGTGATATTGCAGCAATGCAAAGTCATGTAGATGTTTGGTGTACAGGGCAAAGCACCAGTTACTATTGGTTTTTGGTCTTGAGTTATATATGGGCAAAGTTAGGCATAAATTTTATGCGAGGCGTTTTGCAAGCTACTTTGACACAAAATTGCGGCCGAAATATTGTTTTGTCATAGCCGGCAATAATTTTATCGTGTTTAGCAGCAACAGTTGAGCAAGTATGCCAAATTTCAGCATCATAGCCAGTATAAAACTCTAATGGCTATGTGCCAAAGTTTGCAAAATCCTCTTAGCTGAAGCCGCAGGCTTGGTGGAACCTCCAGTGAAAGGTCAACAGTGCCCAATGTATTTGAGATCTGGCCCTAAAAATTTAGACCCTCTTTTCAAACATACATGTACATCCTTATACATTTTCAGCAAAATCGGAGGTCGAGTGGGGACCACTGGTCCACTTGACATGGAATGACCCAGTGTTTGATCGGCTGGCACTGGAGGTAACAGTGAGATCAGATGTAGAGTATACACAAATAAAATAAATATTATAATAATAATAATAATAATAATAATAATAATAATAATAATTGGAAATACCCTGCCCCGTAAGTGATTTATTTATGGTTGGCTGCATGTGATCGGAGACCTGAACTACCCAATTAGAGACTTCCATTGGGGTTCAGGTCAAGTTCGGGTCCCGAACCAAACTTCCTTGAGTCCACTCATCTCTATACAATAGGCCACTTTGCAATATTTACAAGGTCATACATAGGCTTTCCTGAATATAGAATAATAAGCATTGCATTGGGACCACAAATGTAATAAGATTCTCATAGAAGGAAGAAATCATGTAATTTTAGCGTAGTAAAGTACTGTCCAGAGAAAATACAAATATAAAAAATATTATGTATCATACTGTAATAAAAAGGACAACTGTATATTTTGATAAATAATGTAAATGCTGGTTTGTCTCTTAGTTCCATCTTGTCAGCCCAGAAATGGGGTTTAAAAAAACAAACAAACCAAAAACATTTAGCAAATTTTTCCCCCACAAGAATTCATTGAAATATTACAATAGATCGCACTTACCGCCCAAGAGTTTCTTTCGTAATCTCTGACTTTTGTTGGATTCTCTCACTAGAATATCAGCTTCTTCTTTTGTACACACCTAAGAACCAACAATATTAAAACCAGAATACAAATGCTGAACATCTATTTTTCAATTTTTTTTTTTTTTTTAAAGAAGCAGAGTCTTACTAGGTTGCCGCAAAACAAACATGGACCGGATCCCTCTTGTTCACACACAATACGTCCACAAGTTATGCAGTTGTTGATAAGTTTATGCTTTTGTGCCAGACATTCACATGGGTAACGGCCTGGGATTAGCACAGCCAAGCGATCCTGGCCTTCTTTAGTGTACAGGTTCACAAACTTCTGCTTTTTCTTTGAGGAAGACAAAGCAGCCATTTCCTGGGCCTGGGCCTGCTGCTGGAGAATAAGACATCACATTAAGAAGACTTCACCATAGAACGCATGATTAATGGACTAAAAGTGTCATAAAGTAAATTAAATTGCAACAAGTTAAACACAACTAATTTAGATAAAAGGAATTTTAAATGTAAAGCAGTAAAGAGTATTAGAATTGTAAGTTTTTAATATAGACTGTGATAGGACAAAAAATTGTCCTATCGCAGATATATACAATATTATATATTTAATATATATATATATTTAATATATATATATATATATATATATATATATATATATATATATATATACACATATACACACACACACACACACACACACACACACACACACACACACACACACATACAGTGCCTACAAGTAGAATTCAACCCCCTGCAGATTTAGCAGGTTTACATATTCGGAATTAACTTGGCATTGTGACATTTGGACTGTAGATCAGCCTGGAAGTGTGAAATGCACTGCAGCAAAAAAAAAAAAAAAAAGGGAATTTTGTTTACTTACCGTAAATTCCTTTTCTTCTAGCTCCTATTGGGAGACCCAGACAATTGGGTGTATAGCTTCTGCCTCCGGAGGCCACACAAAGTATTACACTTTTAAAAAAGTGTAACCCCTCCCCTCTGCCTATACACCCTCCCGTGGACCACGGGGTCCTCAGTTTTGGTGCAAAAGCAGGAAGGAGAAAACTTATAAATTGGTCTAGGGTAAATTCAATCCGAAGGATGTTCGGAGAACTGAAGACCATGAACCAAAAGAACAATTCAACATCAACAACATGTGTACACAAAAGAACAACCAGCCCGAAGGGCACAGGGGCGGGTGCTGGGTCTCCCAATAGGAGCTAGAAGAAAAGGAATTTACGGTAAGTAAACAAAATTCCCTTTTTCTTTGTCGCTCCATTGGGAGACCCAGACAATTGGGACGTCCAAGAGCAGTCCCTGGGTGGGTAAAAGAATACCTCAATAAAAAGAGCCGAAAATGGCCCCCTCTTACAAGTGGGCAACCGTCGCCTGAAGGACTCGCCTACCTAGACTGGCGTCTGCCGAAGCATAGGTATGCACTTGATAGTGCTTCGTGAAAGTGTGCAGGCTAGACCACATAGCTGCCTGACACACCTGCTGAGCAGTCGCCCGGTGCCGCAATGCCCAGGACGCACCTACGGCTCTGGTAGAATGGGCTTTCAGCCCTGAAGGGAGCGGAAGCCCAGAAGTACGGTAGGCCTCGAGAATCGGTTCCTTGATCCACCGAGCCAAGGTTGACTTAGAAGCCTGAGAGCCCTTACGCTGGCCAGCGACAAAGACAAAGAGCGCGTCTGAACGGCGCAGGGGCGCCGTGCGAGACACGTAGAACCGGAGTGCTCTCACTAGATCCAAAGAGTGCAAATCCTTTTCACACTGGTGAATTGGATTAGGGCAAAAGGAAGGCAATGAGATATCCTGATTTAGATGAAAAGGGGATACCACCTTAGGGAGAAATTCCGGGACAGGACGCAGAACCACCTTATCCTGGTGGAAAACCAGGAAGGGAGCTTTGCATGACAGCGCTGCAAGCTCAGACACTCTCCGAAGTGATGTGACTGCCACCAGGAAGGCCACCTTCTGCGAAAGACGGGAGAGAGAGACATCCCGCAGCAGCTCAAAAGGCGGCTTTTGAAGAGCCGTCAGGACCCTGTTAAGATCCCAAGGTTCCAACGGACGTTTATAAGGTGGGACCATGTGGCAAACCCCCTGCAGGAACGTGCGGACCTGCGGAAGCCTGGCTAGACGCTTTTGAAAAAACACGGAGAGCGCCGATACTTGGCCCTTGAGAGAGCCGAGGGACAAACCCTTGTCCATTCCAGATTGTAGGAATGAAAGGAATGTGGGTAAGACAAACGGCCATGGAGGAAAGCCGTTATCAGAGCACCAGGATAAGAAGATTTGCCAAGACCTGTAATAGATCTTGGCGGACGTTGGCTTCCTGGCTTGTCTCATGGTGGCAATGACATCCTGAGACAACCCTGAAGACGCTAGGAGCCAGGACTCAATGGCCACACAGTCAGGTTGAGGGCCACAGAATTCAGATGGAAAAACAGACCTTGTGACAGCAAGTCTGGGCGGTCTGGAAGTGCCCACGGTTGACCCACCGTGAGATGCCACAGATCCGGATACCACGACCGCCTCGGCCAGTCTGGAGCGACGAGAATAGCGCGACGGCAGTCGGACCTGATCTTGCGTAGTACTCTGGGTAGCATCGCCAGAGGGGGAAACACATAAGGCAGTCGAAACTGCGACCAATCCTGTACTAAAGCGTCCGCTGCCAGAGCTCTGTGATCCTGAAACCGTGCCATGAAGGCCGGGACCTTGTTGTTGTGCCGTGACGCCATGAGATTGACGTCCGGCGTTCCCCAGCGGCGACAGATCTCTCGAAACATGTCTGGGTGAAGAGACCATTCCCCCGCGTCCATGCCCTGACGACTGAGAAAATCTGCTTCCCAGTTTTCTACGCCCGGGATGTGAACTGCGGAGATGGTGGAGCCTGTGACTTCCACCCATTGCAGAATCCGCCAGACTTCCTGGAAGGCTTGACGACTGCGAGTGCCGCCTTGGTGGTTGATGTATGCGACGGCAGTGGCGTTGTCCGACTGGATACGGATCTGCCTGCCCTCCAGCCACCGATGGAAAGCCAATAGGGCTAGATACACTGCCCTTATCTACAGAATATTGATCTGAAGGGAAGACTCTATCGGAGTCCAGGTTCCCTGAGCCCTGTGGTGGAGAAAAACCGCTCCCCAACCTGACAGACTCGCGTCCGTGGTGACCACGGCCCAGGTTTGGGGTAGGAAGGATTTTCCCCGAGACAGAGATGTGGGTAGGAGGCACCACTGAAGTGATGTTTTGGTTGCAAGGGAAAGAGAGACATTCTTGTCGAGGGAAGCCGAACTCTTGTCCCATTTGCGAAGAATGTCCCATTGGAGTGGCCGTAGATGGAATTGCGCGAACGGCACTGCCTCCATAGCTGCAAGCATCTTCCCCAGGAAGTGCATGAGGTGCCTTAAGGGGTGTGACTGACTCCGAAGAAGTGATTGCACCCCCGCCTGCAGAGAAAGCTGTTTCTCCCGCGGTAGCTTGACTAACGCTGGCTGGGTATGAAACTCCATCATCCCGAGGTAAGTCAGTGATTGGGTCGGCGTCAACTTTGATTTCGGGAAATTGATGATCCACCCGAACCGCTGGAGAGTCGCCAGAGTGACGGTAAGACTTTGTTGACACGCCACCCGAGAAGGGGCCCTGACTAGGAGATCGTCCAAGTAGGGGGATCACCGAGTGGCCCTGAGAGTGCAGGACCGCCACGACGGATGCCATGACTTTGGTGAAAACCCGTGGGGCTGTCGCCAGGCCGAAGGGCAATGCAACGAACTGGAGGTGTTCGTCCCCGATGGCGAAACGCAGGAAACGTTGATGTTCGGGTGCGATCGGCACATGGAGATAAGCATCCTTGATGTCGATCGATGCTAGGAAGTCTCCTTGTGACATCGAGGCGATGACCGAGCGGAGAGATTCCATCCGAAACCGTCTGGTTCTCACATGTCTGTTGAGCAGCTTGAGGTCCAGAACGGGACGGAATGACCCGTCCTTTTTTGGCACCACGAACAAGTTGGAGTAAAATCCGCGACCACGTTCCTGAATGGGAACGGGAATCACAACTCCTTCGCTCTTTAGAGCGTCCACTGCCTGAAAAAGTGCGTCGGCCTGTGCGGGGGATGGGGAGGTTCTGAAGAAACGAGCCGTAGGTCGAGAGCTGAACTCTATCCTGTAACCATGAGACAGAATATCTCTCACCCATCGGTCTTGAACGTGTGGCCACCAGGCGTCACCAAAGCGGGAGAGCCTGCCACCGACCGAGGATGTGGCTAGGAGAGGCCGAGAGTCATGAGGAGGCCGTCTTGGAGGCAGTGCCTCCTGCGGCCTTTTGGGGACGTGACTTGGACCGCCACGCATAGGAGTTCCTCCGGCCTTTCTCCGGCCGGTTGGACGAAGAGGATTGGGGCTTGGCGGAGGGACGAAAGGACCGAAACCTCGATTGGATTTTTCTCTGCTGAGGTCTCTTAGGTTTGGACTGGGGTAAGGAGGAGTCCTTTCCCGAGGATTCCTTAATAATCTCATCCAACCGTTCGCCAAATAAACGGTCGCCAGAAAAAGGCAAACCAGTTAAGAATCTTTTGGAAGCAGAGTCTGCTTTCCATTCGCGCAGCCACATGGCCCTGCGGACTGCCACGGAGTTAGCGGATGCTACAGCCGTACGGCTAGTGGAGTCCAGGATGGCGTTCATGGCGTAGGACGAAAATGCTGATGCCTGAGAGGTCAAGGAAGAAACATGCGGAGCAAAAATTCCGCGTGACAGCATTAATCTCAGTCAGACAAGCCGAGATTGCTTGGAGAGCCCACACGGCCGCAAAGGCCGGGGCGAAAGACGCGCCCGTGGCCTCATAAATAGACTTCACCAAGAGCTCTATCTGTCAGTGGCATCCTTCAGGGATGAGCCATCGGCAACAGACACAACGGACCTAGCAGCCAATCTAGAGACTGGAGGATCCACCTTGGGAGAGTGTACCCAGCCCTTTACGACTTCAGGTGGAAAGGGATAACGCGTGTCAGTGTGTCGTTTAGCAAAGCTCTTGTCCGGGACCGCTCTGGGCTTCTGGACAGCGTCCCTGAAGTTAGAGTGATCAAAAAACGTATTGCGCGTACGTTTGGGGAAACGAAATTGGTGTTTCACCTGCTGAGAAGCCGACTCCTCTACAGGCGGAGGCGGGGGTGAGAGATCCAACACCTGGTTGATGGACGAGATAAGATCATTTACTAAGGCGTCCCCCTCAGGGGTATCAAGGTTAAGGGCGAAGTCAGGGTCAGAGCCCTGAGCTCCCACGTCCGCCTCGTCCTCCTGAGAGTCCTCAAGCTGGGATCCAGAGCAGCGTGAGGAGGCCGGGGAAGAATCCCAGCGAGGCCGCTTAGCCGGTCTGGGGCTGCGATCCGGGCAGGAGTCCTCCGCCTGGGACCTAGGGGCTATCCTGGAAGCGCGCTGCGGACCGAGAAGGGCCAGGAGGAGACAAACTAACAGGGGCTGGGGCCTGTGAAGGGCCTGGTCTGGACTGCAATGCCTCCAGGAGCTTAGATGACCATTTGTCCATAGACTGTGCAATGGATTGAGAAAGTGACAGAGAGTTTCTCAGCAAAAGAGGCCAATGACGGTGACTCTGTCTCTGCAGCCTGCTCAAGGGGAGCAGGGGGATCTACATGATCCGAGGGGCCCACAAGTGCCCTAGGCTCCGGCTGAGCAAGCGTGGCAGGAGTCGAGCATTGATCACAGTGAGGGTAGGTGGATCCCGCAGGCAACATAGCCCCACAAGAGGTACAGGCCGCGAAGAAAATCTGTGCCTTAGTAGCTTTGCTCCTTGTGGACGACATGCTGTTGTCTCTTAGGAGAGTGACCACTGAGGGTATAGGGGAAAAGGGTATACAGCCTGTCCGAACAGATATATATATCTATACCAACCGCTAACGAGCGCAGTGTGTCCTCCAGATTCCCTGTCGTGGATCCCCCGGAGCTGCAGAGCTTTGCTGCTGAGAAGCATCCACAGGCAGAATGCCAAACATGGCCGCCGGAGCTCTCAGGGGAGGAGTGGAGCCGAGGGCGGCGCTAGCAAAGAGCGGTAATCTGGAGTCCCCACAATGGTCAATGAGGGGGGAGGGAAACATGCAAGATGGTCCAGCCCTCAAAGCCGACGTCATGTCGGTAATCCCGCCCTTACCCCTGACAGGCAGGCTCGGGGGCGGGATATTTCGTGACTAGGCCGCGGCGAAGCCGGGGACTAAATTTAAGGCCGCGCCCGACAAGCAGGCACGGTCGGCGCGGAAGTCCGCCTAAAGGACAACGGACTGAACTACCGCGGCTTCCGGGAAGAAGGTGCGACCCTCCCTGTACAGTCCCCGCATGGGGACACAGAGTACCTTCAAGTTGCAGGGCCCGGTCCCTGGGGGTGAAGAGGCTCCGGTCCGGCAGGTTCCATCAGGGGCAGCGGATGGAGCACGGTCCCAGCAAATGGATGACCGCTTAGGATCCCACTTCTCCCAGAGCCGCATATGGGATGGTCAAGGAGACGGCATGTGGCTCCAGCCTCCGTACCCGCAATGGGTACCTCAACCTTAACAGCACCGCCGACATAGTGGGGTGAGAAGGGAGCATGCCGGGGACCCCATAGGGGTCCTCTTTTCTTCCATCCGACATAACTATGTATGAGAATGCATGAGTGGATGTGTGCCTCCTTCCACACAAAGCATAAAACTGAGGAGCCCGTGGTCCACGGGAGGGTGTATAGGCAGAGGGGAGGGGTTACACTTTTTTAAAAGTGTAATACTTTGTGTGGTCTCCGGAGGCAGAAGCTATACACCCAATTGTCTGGGTCTCCCAATGGAGCGACAAAGAAAAGAGAATTTTGTTTACTTACCGTAAATTCTTTTTCTTATAGTTCCGTATTGGGAGACCCAGACATTGGGTGTATAGCTTCTGCCTCCGGAGGACACACAAAGTACTACACTAAAAAAGTGTAGCTCCTCCCTCTGAGCATATACACCCCCTGGATAACCAAATCTAGCCAGTTTAGTGCAAAAGCTGAAGGAGAATAGCCACCCACAAGTAGAGATAGAGCAAGAACCGGAACAACCGGAGCCTCTGTCTACAACAACAGCCGGTGATAACACGCGGAACAAGAAACTGCCAACAGGCAACAGGGAGGGTGCTGGGTCTCCCAATACGGAACTATAAGAAAAAGAATTTACGGTAAGTAAACAAAATTCTCTTTTTCTTTATCGTTCCTATGGGAGACCCAGACATTGGGACGTCTCAAAGCAGTCCATGGGTGGGAATAAACAGAAAACTGGGAAGTAGGCAGAACCTAACTTCACAAATGGGCGACAGCCTCCTGAAGGATGAGTCTGCCCAAGCTCGCATCTGCCGAAGCATGGGCATGCACTTGGTAGTGCTTTGAAAAGGTATGCAGACTAGTCCAAGTGGCAGCCTGACAGACCTGCTGAGCCGTAGCCTGGTGCCTGAAAGCCCAAGAGGCACCGACAGCTCTGGTCGAGTGTGCCTTGATCCCCGGCGGGGGAGGCACCTGAGTACACTGGTAGGCATCGGAAATGGCCGACCTAATCCAACGAGCCAAGGTCGGCTTAGAAGCCGAGAGGCCCTTACGCCGACCTGTGGTTAGCACAAAAAGAGAGGTGCACCGCCTCAGAACAGCGGTGCGAGACACACAGATCCGGAGCGCCCGCACCAGATCCAGAGTATGCAACGCTTTTTCAAAGCGATGAACAGGAGCCGGACAAAAGGAAGGCAGGGAAATGTCCTGGTTAAGGTGGAAAGGAGAAACCACCTTAGGGAGAAAGTCCGGAGTCGGACGGAGAACCACCTTGTCTTGATGAAAAACCAAAAAAGGTAACTCCGAAGAGAGCGCAGCCAAATCAGAGACTCTCCTGAGGGAAGTTATGGCCACTAGAAGAAGGGAATTTTGTTTACTTACCGTAAATTCCTTTTCTTCTAGCTCCTATTGGGAGACCCAGACAATTGGGTGTATAGCTTCTGCCTCCGGAGGCCACACAAAGTATTACACTTTAAAAAGTGTAATCCCTCCCCTCTGCCTATACACCCTCCCGTGCATCACGGGCTCCTCAGTTTTGGTGCAAAAGCAGGAAGGAGGAAACTTATAAATTGGTCTAAGGTAAATTCAATCCGAAGGATGTTCGGAGAACTGAAGACCATGAACCAAAAGAAACGATTCAACATGAACAACATGTGTACACAAAAGAACAAACAGCCCGAAGGGAACAGGGGCGGGTGCTGGGTCTCCCAATAGGAGCTAGTAGAAAAGGAATTTACGGTAAGTAAACAAAATTCCCTTCTTTGTCGCTCCATTGGGAGACCCAGACAATTGGGACGTCCAAAAGCAGTCCCTGGGTGGGTAAAAGAATACCTCAATAAAAAGAGCCGAAACGGCCTCCTCTTACAGGTGGGCAACCGCCGCCTGAAGAACTCGCCTACCTAGACTGGCGTCTGCCGAAGCATAGGTATGCACCTGATAGTCTTTCGTGAAAGTGTGCAGACTAGACCAGGTAGCTGCCTGACACACCTGCTGAGCCGTAGCCCGGTGCCGCAATGCCCAGGACGCACCCACGGCTCTGGTAGAATGGGCTTTCAGC
Source organism: Anomaloglossus baeobatrachus (assembly GCF_048569485.1). NCBI lineage: Eukaryota > Metazoa > Chordata > Amphibia > Anura > Aromobatidae > Anomaloglossus > Anomaloglossus baeobatrachus. The sequence goes on from NC_134356.1 coordinate 453,446,385, forward strand.
CCCAAAGGAAGCGGAAGCCCAGAAGAACGGTAGGCTTCAAGAATCGGTTCCTTGATCCACCGAGCCAAGGTTGACTTGGAAGCCTGCGAACCCTTACGCTGGCCAGCGACAAGGACAAAGAGCGCATCAGAACGGCGCAGGGGCGCCGTGCGAGCCACGTAGAACCGGAGTGCTCTCACCAGATCTAATGAGTGTAAATCCTTTTCACATTGGTGAACCGGATTAGGGCAAAATGAAGGTAAGGAGATATCCTGATTGAGATGAAAAGGAGATACCACCTTAGGGAGAAATTCCGGAACAGGACGCAGAACCACCTTATCCTGGTGAAAAACCAGGAAGGGGGCTTTGCATGACAGCGCTGCCAGCTCCGACACTCTACGGAGCGATGTAACTGCCACTAGAAATGCCACCTTCTGCGAAAGACGTAATAAAGAGACATCCCGCAGCGGCTCGAAAGGTGGTTTCTGAAGAGCCGTTAGCACCTTGTTAAGGTCCCAGGGTTCCAGCGGACGCTTGTAAGGTGGGACTATGTGGCAAACTCCCTGCAGGAACTTGCGGACCTGCGGAAGCCTGGCTAGATGCTCTTGAAAAAATACGGATAGCGCCGATACTTGTCCCTTGAGAGAGCCGAGAGACAAACCCTTGTCCATTCCGGATTGAAGGAATGAAAGAAAAGTGGGTAAGGCAAAAGGCCAGGGAGCAAAACCATTATCAGAGCACCAGGATAAGAATATCCTCCAAGACCTGTGATAGATCTTGGCGGACGTTGGTTTCCTGGCCTGTCTCATGGTGGCAATGACATCTTGAGATAACCCTGAGGACGCTAGGAGCCAGGACTCAATGGCCACACAGTCAGGTTGAGGGCCACAGAATTCAGATGGAAAAACGGCCCTTGTGACAGCAAGTCTGGACGGTCTGGGAGCGCCCACGGTTGACCCACCGTGAGATGCCACAGATCCGGGTACCACGACCGCCTCGGCCAATCTGGAGCGACGAGAATGGCGCGACGACAGTCGGACCTGATTTTGCGCAGCACTCTGGGCAGCATCGCCAGAGGGGGAAATACATAAGGCAGTCGAAACTGCGACCAATCCTGAACTAATGCGTCCGCCGCCAGAGCTCTGTGATCTTGAGACCGTGCCATGAATGCCGGGACTTTGTTGTTGTGCCGTGACGCCATGAGATCGACGTCCGGCGTACCCAAGCGGCGACAGATCTCTCGAAACACGTCTGGGTGAAGAGACCATTCCCCCGCATCCATGCCCTGACGACTGAGAAAGTCTGCTTCCCAGTTTTCTACGCCCGGGATGTGAACTGCGGAGATGGTGGAGGCTGTGGTCTCCGCCCACAGCAGAATCCGCCGGACTTCCTGGAAGGCTTGACGGCTGCGCGTGCCGCCCTGGTGGGTGATGTACGCTACCGCCGTGGTGTTGTCCGACTGTATGCGGATCTGCCTGCCCTCCAGCCACCGATGGAACGCCTTTAGGGCTAGATATACTGCCCTTATCTCCAGAACATTGATCTGAAGGGAGGACTCTGTCGGAGTCCAGGTTCCCTGAGCCCTGTGGTGGAGAAAAACCGCTCCCCACCCTGACAGACTCGAGTCCGTCGTGACCACAGCCCAGGATGGGGGCAGGAAGGACTTTCCCTGCGACAGAGAAGTGGGAAGAAGCCACCACTGAAGGGAGGTTTTGGCTGCAAGGGAAAGAGAGACGTTCCTGTCGAGGGACGTCGACCTCCTGTCCCATTTGCGGAGAATGTCCCATTGGAGTGGGCGCAGATGAAACTGCGCGAAGGGGACTGCCTCCATTGCTGCCACCATCTTCCCCAGGAAGTGCATGAGGCGCCTCAAGGGGTGTGACTGGCCCCGAAGAAGAGATTGCGCCCCTGTCTGCAGCGAAAGCTGTTTGTCCAGCGGTAGCTTGACTATCGCTGAGAGAGTAGGAAACTCCATCCCGAGGTAAGTCAGTGATTGGGTCAGTGTCAACTTGGACTTTGGGAAATTGATGATCCACCCGAACCGCTGGAGAGTCTCCAGAGCGACGGTCAGGCTGTGTTGACACGCCACCCGGGAGGGTGCCCTGACTAGATCGTCTAAGTAAGGGATCACCGAGTGGCCCTGAGAGTGTAGGGCCGCCACAACGGATGCCATGACCTTGGTGAAGACCCGTGGGGCTGTCGCCAGGCCGAAAGGCAGTGCCACGAACTGAAGGTGTTCGTCCCCGATGGCGAAACGCAGGAAGCGTTGATGCTCGGGTGCGAACGGCACATGGAGATAAGCATCCTTGATGTCGATTGATGCTAGGAAGTCTCCTTGTGACATCGAAGCGATGACCGAGCGGAGAGATTCCATCCGAAACCTTCTGGTGCTCACATGCCTGTTGAGCAGTTTGAGGTCCAGAACGGGACGGAATGATCCGTCCTTCTTTGGCACCACGAACAAGCTGGAGTAGAAACCGTGACCATGTTCCTGAGGGGGAACTGGAATCACCACTCCCTGACTTCAGGACGCCCTGAAAAAGTGCGCCGGCCCGATGGGGGCGGAGATGTTCTGAAGAAACGAGTCGGAGGACGAGAGCTGAACTCTATCCTGTAACCGTGAGACATCCGTAGCTGAGGTCTCTTCGGTTTGGACTGGGGTAAGGACGAGTCCTTTCCCTTGGATTCCTTAATAATTTCATCCAATCGCTCGCCAAACAATCGGTCGCCAGAAAACGGCAAACCGGTTAAAAACTTCTTGGAAGCAGAGTCTGCCTTCCATTTGCGTAGCCACATGGCTCTGCGGACTGCCACCGAATTAGCGGATGCTACCGCTGTACGGCTAGCAGAGTCCAGGACGGCGTTCATGGCGTAGGACGAAAAAGCCGACGCCTGAGAAGTCAAAGACGCAACTTGCGGAGCAGAGGTACGTGTGACCGCATTAATCTCAGACAGACAAGCTGAGATAGCTTGGAGTGCCCACACGGCTGCAAAGGCCGGGGCAAAAGACGCGCCTGTGGCTTCATAGATGGATTTCACCAGGAGCTCTGCCTGCCTGTCAGTGGCATCCTTGAGCGATGAGCCATCTGCAACTGATACTACAGATCTAGCCGCCAGTCTAGAAACTGGAGGATCCACCTAGGGACATTGAGCCCAACCCTTAACTACGTCAGAGGGGAAGGGGTAACATGTGTCAATAAGGCGCTTAGTAAAGCGCTTGTCCGGAAAAGCTCTGTGCTTCTGGACAGCATCTCTGAAGTTAGAGTGATCGAAAAACGCACTCCGTGTACGTTTGGGAAACCTAAACTGGTGTTTCTCCTGCTGCGAAGCCGACTCCTCTATAGGTGGAGTTGGGGGAGAAAGATCTAGCACCTGGTTGATGGACGCTATAAGGTTATTTACTATGGCGTCCCCTTCAGGTGGATCAAGATAGAGAGCAACGTCAGGATCAGAGCCCTGAGCTGCGACGTCCGCCTCATCCTCCAGAGAGTCCTCAAGCTGAGACCCCGAGCAGCGTGAGGAAGTCGGGGAATATTCCCAGCGAGCCCGCTTAGCCGGTCTGGGACTGTGGTCCGTGCCGGAGTCCTCCACGTGAGACCTAGGGGCCACCCCGGGAGCACCTGCGGCGCAGACCGAGAGGGGCCTGGAGGTGATGATCCAACAGTGCCCGGGGCCTGTGTAAGGACCGATTTGGACTGCAAGGCTTCTAGTAGCTTAGCAGACCATTTGTCCATAGACTGAGCCATGGATTGTGAAAGCGACTCAGAGAGTTTCTCAGCAAAAACTGCAAACTCTGTCCCTGCCACCTGGACAGGGGAAGCAGGCGGGACCGAGCATTGCTCACAGTGAGGGTAGGTGGAACCTGCAGGTAACATAGCCGCACAAGAGGTACAGGTTGCAAAATAACCCTTTGCCTTAGTGTCTTTGCTCCTTGTGGACGACATGCTGTTGTCTCCTAGGAGAGTGATCACTGAGGGTATATTGCCAAAGCAAAACAACTCGGCCGAACAGAGAAAATATATACATATATATACATATATATATATATATATATACACACATTATATATATATATATATATACACATTATATATTATATATATACACTATATATATATATATATATATATATATATATATATATATATATATATATATATATATATATATATATATATATATATATATATATATATATATATATATATATATATATATATATATATATATATATATATATATATATATACATACACACACACACACACTTCGGCACCCTAGGGGGACCAGCACCGGGTGACCGGTGTGGCTTACCGACCGCCCAAAGTGGTGTGTGTCCACTAGATTCCCTGCCCTGGGTCTCCCAGAGCTGCAGGGCTCGTTCCTGAAATCCTCCACCGGCAGAATGTGTTGTAAAAAATGGCTGCCGGAGCTCTCAGGGGAGGAGGGAGCCGTGGGCGGCGACTAGAAAAGTGCGGGAATCTGGTGCCCCACAGTGATCAGTGAGGGGGGGGGGGGGAGGAGGAAACCTAAAGTATGCTCCAGCCCTCACTGCCGACGTCAGGTCGACCGTCCCGCCCTTACCCCTGACTGGCAGGCCCGGGGGCGGGAGTTATGGTACTAGGCCGCATGAAGCCGGGGACTAAATTTAATACCGCGGCCGACAAACAGGCGCGGTCGGCGCGGAAGTCCCGGTCGTCACAAAACCAGCAGCAGCTGCAGCGTCTGTGAGACAAGCGCTCCATGCACCGTCCCCATGGGGACACAGAGTACCTTTAGATGCAGGGCCCTGTCCCTGATGATACAAAGTCTCCTGTCCGGCAGATTCCCTCAGGGGCTGCGGAGGGAGCCCGGTCCCAGTGAATGGATGACCGGTTAGGATCCCACTTCTCCCAGAGCCTCTAAGGGATGGTGAAGGAAAACGGCATGTGGCTCCAGCCTCTGTACCCGCAATGGGTACCTCAACCTTAACAGCACCGCCGACTTAGTGGGGTGAGAAGGGAGCATGCCGGGAGCCCTGTGGGGGCCCTCTTTTCATCCAACCGATAAAATCAGCAGCTGCTGCTGACTAAAATGGGAGCATGAGTGGATGTGTGCCTCCTTCCACACAAAGCTTAAAACTGAGGAGCCCGTGATGCACGGGAGGGTGTATAGGCAGAGGGGAGGGGTTACACTTTTTAAAGTGTAATACTGTGTGTGGCCTCCGGAGGCAGAAGCTATACACCCAATTGTCTGGGTCTCCCAATGGAGCGACAAAGAAAGACCACTTTCTGTGAAAGACGAGACAAAGAAACCTCCCTAAGAGGCTCAAAGGGGGGTTTCTGCAAGGCCGTGAGGACCAGATTGAGGTCCCAGGGATCCAAGGGCCGCCGGTAAGGCGGAATGATGTGAGACGCGCCCTGCATGAAGGTGCGCACCTGAGCCAGCCGGGCGATACGCCGCTGGAACAACACTGACAGAGCCGAGACCTGTCCCTTGAGGGAATTGAGGGATAGTCCTAGCTGCAGACCGGACTGTAGAAAGGACAGGAGGGTCGGAAAGGAAAAAGGCCAAGGAGCATGGCCGGAAGAGCGACACCAGGACAGGAAAATTCTCCAGGTCCTGTGATAGATTTTGGCCGAGGAAGACTTCCGAGCCCGAGTCATAGTTGAGATGACTTCAGGAGGGATACCAGAAGTCGTCAAGATCCAGGACTCAAGAGCCACGCTGTCAATCTGAGAGCCGCAGAATTCTGGCGGAAAAACGGACCTTGTGAGAGAAGATCTGGACGGTCCGGGAGATGCCACGGCACCTCTACGGACAGATGGAGCAGGTCTGGGTACCAAGCTCGCCTGGGCCAGTCCGGAGCAATGAGGATGACCCGACGGCCCTCCATTCTGATCTTGCGCAGGACTCTGGGCAAGAGAGCTAGAGGGGGAAACACGTAGGACAGACGAAACTGGGACTAATCTTGAACCAGAGCGTCCGCTGCAAAGGCCTGAGGATCGTGGGAGCGAGCCACGTAAACCGGAACCTTGTTGTTGTGCCGGGATGCCATTAGATCCACTTCCGGAGTGCCCCAGTTGCGGCAGATTGACCGAAACACTGCCGGATGCAGGGACCACTCGCCACTGTCCACGGTTTGACGGCTGAGATAATCTGCCTCCCAGTTTTCCACGCCTGGGATGTGGACTGCGGATATGGTGGACTTGGAGTCCTCCGTCCACTGAAGGATGCGTTGAACCTCCAACATTGCCAGGCGGCTGCGTGTCCCGACTTGGTGATTGATGTAGGCAACCGCTGTCGCGTTGTCTGACTGGACTCGGATGTGCTTGCCCGCCAACAGGTGGTGAAAGGCTAAGAGAGCTAGAAGCACAGCTCTGATTTCCAGCACATTGATCGAGAGGGCTGATTCGGACGGAGTCCAAGTGCCCTGCGCTCTGTGGTGGAGATATACTGCTTCCCAGCCGGATAGACTGGCATCCGTGGTGAGGATCACCCAGGACGGGGCCAGGAAGGAGCGTCCCTGAGACAGAGAGAGGGGCCGAAGCCACCACTGAAGGGAGCCCCTGGTCTGTGGCGACAGAGCCACTAACCTGTGCAAGGAGGAAGTCCGCTTGTCCCAACAGCGGAGAATGTCCAGCTGCAGAGGACGCAGATGGAACTGGACAAAGGGAACCGCTTCCATTGACGCCACCATCTGACCCAGCACCTGCATTAGGTGCCTGATGGAATGACGGCGGGGCCTCAGCAAAGAGCGCACCGCCAGATAGAGGGACTGCTGTTTGACTAAGGGCAGCTTCACAAGTGCCGGCAGAGTCTCGAATTGCATCCCTAGGTACGTGAGCTTCTGGGTCGGAGTCAGAGTGGATTTGGGCAGATTAACAAGCCACCCGAATTGGACTAGAGTGGCGAGAGTGAGCGAGACACTCCGCTGACAGTCTGCACTGGATGAAGCCTTGACTAGAAGGTCGTCCAGGTAAGGAATCACTGCCAACCCCTGGAGGTGCAGAACCGCAACCACTGCTGCCATGACCTTGGTGAATACTCGAGGGGCCGTGGCTAACCCGAAGGGGAGAGCCACGAATTGGAAATGTTCCTCTCCGATTGCAAAACGTAGCCAACGCTGGTGTGAAACTGCAATTGGCACATGCAGATAGGCATCTCTGATGTCGATGGATGCCAGGAAATCTCCTTGGGTCATTGAGGCAATGACTGATCGCAGAGACTCCATGCGAAAATGCCGCACCTGAACATGCTTGTTGAGAAGCTTGAGATCCAGGATGGGCCGGAAGGAACCGTCCTTTTTGGGAACTAGGAAGAGATTTGAGTAGAAACCTCTGAACCGTTCCCGGGCGGGAACTGGTACAATTACTCCATTGGCCTGCAAGGATGCCACGGCCTGAGAGAAGGCGGCGGCCTTGGAGCAGGGGGGAGTTGACAGAAATAATCTGTTTGGCAGGCTGGAAGAGAATTCTATCCTGTAGCCGTGGGAGATGATATCCCGCACCCACTGATCGGAGATGTGTTGAAACCACACGTCGCCAAAGTGGGAGAGCCTGCCACCGACCAAGGACGTTGCTGGCGCGGCCAGATAGTCAAGAGGACGCTGTCTTAGTGGCAGCAGCTCCTGCGGTCTTCTGAGGACGCGGCTTCGTGCGCCAGTTGGGTTTTTGGTCCTTGGCTGAGTTAGTGGACGAGGCAGAGGGCTTAGAGGACGACCAGTTGGAGGAACGAAAGGAACGAAACCTCGACTGGTTCCTGCCCTGGACAGGTTTCCTGGTTTTAGTTTTTGGCATGGAAGTACTCTTCCCGCCAGTAGCTTCCTTAATAATTTCATCCAGTTGTTCACCGAACAGCCTGGACCCAGCAAAAGGGAGCCCAGCAAGGTACTTCTTTGAAGAAGCGTCTGCCTTCCACTCTCGAAGCCACAAGATCCTGCGGATAGCGAGGGAATTAGCCGAAGCCACCGCAGTACGGTGAGAAGCTTCCAGCATGGCAGACATGGCATAGGATGAAAAAGCTGAAGCTTGGGAAGTTAAGGTAACTATTTCGGGCATAGATTCCCTGGTGATGGAATGCATCTCCTCTAGAGAAGCAGAGATGGCTTTGAGAGCCCACACTGCTGCAAAAGATGGGGAGAACGAGGCCCCTGCCGCCTCATATACAGATTTGGCCAGAAGGTCAACCTGGCGGTCAGTGGAATCCTTAAGTGAGGTGCCATCAGCCACTGACACAACTGTCCGGGCTGAGAGTCTAGACACCGGAGGGTCTACCTTTGGTGAATGAGCCCACTCCTTGACCACCTCTGGTGGAAAGGGAAAACGGTCATCAGAACCACGCTTTGGGAAGCGTTTGTCAGGACAGGCCCTAGGCTTGGTCACAGTGGCCTGAAAACTGCAGTGGTTAAAGAACACACTCCTTGTCCTCTTAGACAAGGTAAACTGGTGCTTTTCTGCCAGAGAGGGTTGCTCCTATGATACTGGCGGATTGAGGTCCAGTACAGAATTAATGGACGCAATCAAATCACTAACATCTGAGTCACTTTCGGACAGATCAATGGGGCACATGGAGGTAGCCTCCGAGCCCCCAGTAACGGCATCCTCCTCGTCCTGCGAGTCAGCTCTTGAATCAGAGCCGCGGGACGAGGAAAGAGAGGGAGCCCTGCGTCTCCTCTTAGGAGGACGGGGTCTGGGACCAGATGAAGAATCCTCTGTGAGCTCCGCTGAGAGAGCCCTAGCAGCAGAGGCGCCCTGAGAAGGGGGCTGATGTATGTTCAGCAAAGTCCGGGACAGCTGTCCCATGGAGTCAGCAAAAGACTGGGAGATTGACCTAGAGAAGGATTCTACCCAAGCCGGGGGTTCAGCCACCGGAGCCGGAGCAGCCGGAGGGACCACTGTGGGTGCGATTCCAGGCTGAGGCATTGTCAGGTTAGAGCAGGCATCACAATGTGGATATGTGCTCGGTTCAGGCAGCACGAGCTTACATGCAGTGCATATTGCGTACAGCCTTGCAGCCTTGCTCCTTGTGTGAGACATGCTGCTGAAGTGGGGGCTCTGAGCCAGGATGACCCCCAGAGAGTATATAAGCAGGTCCACAACCAGAGGTTGTGGCTTACCAGACCGTTTGTGTGCCCTCCAGATCCCACAGCCCGGACCCCCAGACAGATTAGCAGGGATGCTGCAGCCAGCGCCAATCGCTGAGAGAACGCTGATAACATGGCGCCGGAGTGAGGAGAGGGGGCAGGACCTACTCTGAGAGCGGGATCTGGAGGGCCAAGGAGATTTACAGGGGAGGGGACATTTACTCAGAGAGGAGTGTCCCTCCCCTGTGCCGAACGGCCGCTGGGCGGAGCCGCACTGTCCCTCTGCATGATTGACATGCAAGGGCAGTGAAATCGAAACTAGGCCTCAGGCGAAGCCGGGGCCTAAATTTAAGCGATGCGGCCGGCGCGCAGGCTCCATCGGCGCGGTTCTCAGGTGACAACCAGAGAACCGGCCGGAAATGTCAGAACAGTTACACAGCACACTCTCCCCAACAATAAAATACAAGGGACCCCCCGAACATAAACGTCTCAGATACTTAGCTTGTGAGACGCAGGGTTTCAAGTCCCTGGGGATGAGTGCTCCGTCCAGCAGGATCCTGAAGGGCTGCGGATGGAGACTGGCCTCCTGCAAAGCAGGGAGAACCCTGCTGGCTCCCACTTCAAGCCAGAGCCCGAGGGATGGTGAAGGAGTGGGTCATGTAAGGTTCCAGCCCTGGAATCAACCTTAACAACACCGCCGACACAGTGGGGTGAGAAGGGACATGCCGGGATTCCAGGCTTGGACCCGCTTTTCTTCAAAAACTTTCCAAAATGAAAAATCAGATGAGAATGCATGTGTGGATGTATGCCTCCTGAACACAAAGCAATGAACTGGCTAGATTTGGTTATCCAGGGGGTGTATATGCTCAGAGGGAGGAGCTACACTTTTTTAGTGTAGTACTTTGTGTGTCCTCCGGAGGCAGAAGCTATACACCCAATGTCTGGGTCTCCCATAGGAACGATAAAGAAAAGAATGTTATTTCTTTTTTTATTTTTTTTTTTTAAATTGTGAAAAGTTTATTCAGAGGGTCATTTATTATTCAACCCCTCAAATCACAAAAATTCGGTTTGGTTCCCCTAAAGTATTAAGAAGTATTTCAGGCACAAAGAACAATGAGCTTCACATGTTTGGATTAATTCTCTCTTTTTCCAGCCTTTTCTGACTAATTAAGACCCTCCCCAAACTTGTGAACAGCACTCATACTTGGTCAACATGGGAAAGACAAAGGAGCATTCCAAGGCCATCAGAGACAAAACCCTTTCCAAGGAGTTGGGCCTACCTGTCTCCACTGTTGGGAGCATCATCCGGAAGTGGAAGGCTTATGGAACTACTGCTAGCCTTCCACGGCCTGAACAGCCTTTGAAAGTTTCCACCCGTGCCGAGGCCAGGCTTGTCCGAAGACTCAAGGCTAACCCAAGGACAACAAGGAAGGAGCTCCGGGAAGATCTCATGGCAGTGGGGACATTGGTTTCAGTCAATACCATAAGTAACGTACTCCACCGCAATGGTCTCCGTTCCAGATGAGCCCGTAAGGTACCTTTTCTTTCAAAGCGTCATGTCAAGGCTCGTCTACAGTTTGCTCATGATCACTTGGAGGACTCTGAGACAGACTGGTTCAAGGTTCTCTGGTCTGATGAGACCAAGATCGAGATCTTTGGTGCCAACCACACACGTGACGTTTGGAGACTGGATGGCACTGCATACGACCCCAAGAATACCATCCCTACAGTCAAGCATGGTGGTGGCAGCATCATGCTATGGGGCTGTTTCTCAGCCAAGGGGCCTGGCCATCTGATCCGCATCCATGGGAAGATGGATAGCACGGCCTACCTGGAGATTTTGGCCAAGAACCTCCACTCCTCCACCAAGGATCTTAAGATGGGTTGTCATTTCATCTTCCAACAAGACAACGACCCAAAGCACACAGCCAAGAAAACTAAGGCCTGGTTCAAGAGGGAAAAAAAATCAAGGTGTTGCAGTGGCCTAGTCAGTCTCCTGACCTTAACCCAATTGAAAACTTGTGGAAGGAGCTCAAGATTAAAGTCCACATGAGACACCCAAAGAACCTAGATAACTTGGAGAGGATCTGCATGGAGGAGTGGGCCAAGATAACTCCAGAGACCTGTGCCGGCCTGATCAGGTCTTATAAAAGACGATTATTAGCTGTAATTGCAAACAAGGGTTATTCCACAAAATATTAAACCTAGGGGTTGAATAATAATTGACCCACACTTTTATGTTGAAAATTTATTAAAATTTAACTGAGCAACATAACTTGTTGATTTGTAAGATTTATGCATCTGTTAATAAATCCTGCTCTTGTTTGAAGTTTGCAGGCTCTAACTTATTTGCATCTTATCAAACCTGCTAAATCTGCAGGGGGTTGAATACTACTTGTAGGCACTGTATATATACACATATACACACACACACACACACACACACACACACACACACACACACAGTGGGTACAAAAAGTATTCAGACCCCTTTAAATTTTTCATTCTTTGTTTCATTGCAGCCATTTGGTGAATTAAAAAAAAGTTCATTGTTTTTCTTATTAATGTACACTCTGCCCCCCATCTTGATAAAAAAAAACAAAAACAAAAACAGAAATGTAGAAATTTTTGCAAATTTATTAAACAAGAAAAACTGAAATATCACATGATCATAAGTATTCAGACCCTTTGCTCGGACACTCATATTTAAGTCAAATGCTGTCCATTTCCTTGTGATCCTCCTTGAGATGGTTCTACTCCTTCATTGGAGTCCAGCTGTGTTTAATTAAACTGATAGGACTTGATTTGGAAAGGTACACACCTATCTATATAACACCTCAAAGCACATGTCAGACCAAATGAGAATCATGAGGCCAAAGGAACTGCGCAAGGAGCTCAGAGACAGAATTGTGGCAAAGCACAGATCTGGCCAAGGTTACAAAAGAATTTATCTGGAACTCAAAGTTCCTAGAGCACAGTGGCCTCCATAATCCTTAAATGGAAGAAATTTGGAACCACCAGAACTCTTCCTAGATCTGGCCGTCCAGCCAAACTGAGCAATCGTGGGAAAAGAGCTTTGGTAAGACAGGTAAAGAAGAACCCCAAGATCACTGTGGCTGAGCTCCAGAGGTGCAGTAGAGAGATGGGAGAAAGTTCCACAAAGTAAACTATCACTGCAGCCCTCCACCAGTCAGGCCTGTATAGCAGAGTGGCCCGACGGAAGCCTCTCCTCAGTGCAAGACATATGAAAGCCTGCATAGAGTTTGCGAAATAAAAAACAAAACAAAACACATGAAGGACTCCCAGACTATGAGAAATAAGTTTCTCTTGTCTGATGAGACGAAGATAGAATTTTTGGTGATAATTCTAAGCGGTATGTGTGGAGAAAATCAGGCACTGCTCATCACCTCCCCAATACAATCCCAACAGTGAAACATGATCGTGGCAGCATCATACTATGGGGGTGTTTTACACCTGCAGGGACAGGATGACTGGTTGCAATTGAAGGAAAGATGAATGTGGCCAAGTATAGAAATATCCAGTAAGAAAACCTCTTCCAGAGTGCTCTGGACCTCAGACCTCGGACCTCTCACCTTCCAACAAGATAATGACCCTAAGCACACAGCTAAAATAACAACGGAGTGGCTTCAGAACAACTCTGTGACCATTCTTGACTGGCCCAGCCAGAGCCATGACCTAAACCCAATTGAGCATCTCTGGAGAGGCCTGATAATGGCTGTGCACCAATGTTCACCATCCAACCTGATGGAACTGGAGAGGATTTGCAAGGAAGAACGGCAGAGGATCCCCAAATCCAGGTGTGAAAAACTTGGTGCATCATTCCCAAGAAGACGCATGGCTGCACTAGCTCAAAAGGGTGCTTCTAATCAATACTGAGCAAAGGGTTTGAATACTTATGACCATGTGATATTTCAGTTTTTCTTGTTTAAAAAATTTCTACATTTCTGGGTTTTTTCTGTCAAGATGGGGAGCAGAGTGTACATTACTTAGAAAAAAAAAGATTTTTTTTTTAATTTACCAAATGGCTGCAATGAAACAGTGAAAAATGTAAAGGGGTCTGAATACTTCTGTACCCACTGTATGTATGTATGTAGCTCTTCAAGTTTTCAATTTTATTATTTAATTTTTGGCCTAACACACACTTTAGTGGAAAATGAAAGAAGTTATTTGGAAGTTAAATAAAAATGTAGAATCAGAAAATGACATCTTATATATAATGCCAATTTCTGATTCTACATGTTATTTAAAGTCCAAATAAATTCTTCTTCCATTCTCTACTTAAGGAGTGTTCCAATCTTATCTTCAGAAGTGCACTGCTCCTGTACCTCTGGGGCAGAGTACTTTTGAATACTGATATCAGATAGGCAGCAGAGAGAGAGAAACTAAAGACAAAGGCTGAGAAATACAGAGATCCAGACAGCCTAAAGGTCCAGTCACACTAAGCAACTTACCAGCGATCCCAACAACGATAGGGATCGCTGGTAAGTTGCTAGGAGGTTGCTGGTGAGATGTCACACTGCGACGCTCCAGCGATCCCACCAGCAACCTGACCTGGCAGGGATCGCTGGAGCGTGGCTACACGAGTTGCTGGTGAGCTCACCAGCAACCAGTGACCAGCCCCCAGTCTCCTAGTTACAGCACACATCAGGTTAATTAACCCGATGTGTGCTGCAGCTAAATGTGCACAGAGCAGGGAGCAGCGCACACTGAGCGCTGGCTCCTTGCTCTCCTAGTTACAGCACACATCGGGTTAATTGCCTGATGTGTCCTGCAGCTAAATGTGCACAGAGCAGGGAGCAGCGCACACTGCTTAGTGCTGGCTCCTTGCACTCCTAGTTACAGCACACATCGGTTTAATTACCTGATGTGTCCTGCAGCTACATGTGCACAGAGCAGGAGCCGGCAGCACAGGCAGTGAGAGCGGGGGAGGCTGGTATCAAAGGTAAATATCGGGTAACCAAGGACAGGGCTTCTTGGTTACCCGATGTTTACATTAGTTACCAGCCTCTGCAGAAGCTGGCTCCTGCTGCCTGCACATTTAGTTGTTGCTGTCTCGCTGTCACACACAGCGATCTGTGCTTCACAGCAGGACAGCAACAACTAAAAAATGGCCCAGGACATTCAGCAACAACCAACGACCTCACAGCAGGGGCCAGGTTGTTGCTGGATGTCACACACAGCAACATCGCTAGCAACGTCACAAAAGTTGTTCGTTACCAGCGATGTTGCTAGCGATGTTGCTTAGTGTGACGGGGCCTTAAGGCTATGTGCGCACGTGTGCACTCTGCACCGCACCGAAAAGGTGTGCTTCAGAGCGCAGCTGAAAGGCTGCGTTCTGAAGCGCATGGTGCCGGCGAGAACGTGCGCTCTGCCTGCAGCTCATGCCATAGACAGAGCAGGGGCTGCTGGCAAAGCACACGGAAGAAGTGACATGTCACTTCTTAGAACGCAGCGATTCGGGCAGCAGCCGAAGCGCTGCGTTCTAATGTGCCACATGCGCACGGCCCTTGCACAATCTCCATAGATTATGCAGGGGACGCAGGACGCATGCAGTTACGCTGCGCTACAAAGCGCAGCGTAACTGCATGAATTACGCACACGTGCGCACATAGCCTAAGGGCGGCACGTGCAGGACGTAAAGAATAGAGCCTGCAAATGGCACACACTCCTTTTCTACATAACCTGTCATTCTGAAACTGCAATTCAAAGTCCCTTCACTTTTTAAAAAGAAAGTGTATTTTTAATAAGAGACACATTACAATAATGCTTGTATTTACAAGCACTTTGCAATTTTAACCATTAAAAAGACCTTGAGACAATCTCTTTTAGGCCTCACTCACATGCGCCTATGAAGTAGAAATGTTTATTATTTTTGTGTGTGCGGCATAACGGGACCCATATATACCAGGATGGGCCCATGATAGGGGATATACTGTATATACACCAGGATAACTCATATATAGCAGGATGGGGACATATGTATCATTATGGGCCCAGGAAGGGGATCAAATACACAAGGATGGGGGACATATATACTAGGATGAGGGACACATGCCAGGATAGGCCCAGAATGGGGACCATATATACTGAGATGGGGGTCACATATACCAGGATGGGTCCAGAATGGCCATCATATATACCAGGAAGTGGGACATATATACCTGGAAGGGGCTATTAGTACAAAATTAGGGGACATTACCCCCATAACAGTGTCTGTAGCAGATTTACCCCCCATAACAGTGGATCATGACCACATTTTTAATCACCTTTTTTTCCTGATTTTCCACCTATGATCCGCTGTGTTTTATAGTCAGAAAAATACGGTATTAGTTCCATGGAAAAATATATGGTTGTCTACATTTGCACTGACCTTAGCCAAGTCCATTGGAGTCTTAACCTCTTCAGCGACCATAGTAGTCACAGCAGATGTTGGGAGAGGCTCCAATTTGTTCCTTCCTTTACGTCTGCCTTTTTTTGCATTGTCTATAAAGGACAGCCCCTGCACGCCTGGAGTATCTGACATGTGAAAACATTGGTTTTAATCTGTTAATTCCATGTTTTTAATCCTAAAAAAAACCAAGCAATTCTTGACACCGCATATCACTAGCTGTATGTTTTCTGCACGACGAAGGTGTATTTTTATCACCACCATCTGAGCAAACATATAGCTTAATTAAAACTAAATTAATTCTCTATAGGACTGACAGAGATAGTCATGTACAACTCTTCGCTATCTACATCAGTCCCATAGAGAATGAATGGAATGATGATGAGCAAGCATAGCCTCCACTCCATTCAAACAGGACTCTTCCAGGAACCATACTTCGGGTGTGTGCCCACGATCAGTATTTGCAGCGGTTTGGACGCAGCCTTCCTCAGCTTCTTCCAAACCGCTGCGGTGTACAGTACAAGCATAGTGGATGGATTTCTAGAAATCCCGTGCCCACTGTGCTTCTTTTTTCTGCAGCAATCCCTGATCTGCGGAGCGTCTTTCCAGACCACAGCATGTCAATTGTTTGCTGCGGATTCACATGTGTACTCTGTAGGGAGAACACAAGCGAGAGACTGCAGCGCACCGAATCCTGATCGTGGGTACAAGCAGCTGCGGTCTCCTGGGTTCTCCTGCGGAGGAGACTCGCTGTGTTCTGAACGCTGCAAGTCCTGATTGTGGGCACATACCCTCAGGATCGACAGTGGTCCCAACAATAATTAAGTTATTTCCCATTTTACGAATAGGGGATAACTTAATACAGTCATATGAAAAAGTTTGGGCACCCCTATTAATGTTAACCTTTTTTCTTTATAACAATTTGGTGTTTTGCAACAGCTATTTCAGTTTCATATATCTAATAACTGATGGACTGAGTAATATTTCTGGATTGAAATGAGGTTTATTGTACTAATAGAAAATGTGCAATCCGCATTTGAACAAAATTTGACCGATGCAAAAGTATGGGCACCTCAACATAAAAGTGACATTAATATTTTGTAGATCCTCCTTTTGCAAAAATAACAGCCTCTAGTCGCTTCCTGTAGCTTTTAATGAGTTCCTGGATCCTGGATGAAGGTATATTTGACCATTCCTGTTTACAAAACAATTCCAGTTCAGCTAAGTTTGATGGTCACCGAGCATGAACAGCACGCTTCACATCATCCCACAGATTTTCAATGATATTCAGGTCTGGGGACTGGGATGGCCATTCCAGAACATTGTAATTGTTCCTCTGCATGAATGCCTGAGTAGATTTGGAGCGGTGTTTTGGATCATTGTCTTGCTGAAATATCCATCCCCTGCGTAACTTCAACTTTGTCACTGATTCTTGCACATTATTGTCAAGAATCTGCTGATACTGAGTTGAATCCATGCGACCCTCAACTTTAACAAGATTCCCGGTGCAGGCATTGGCCACACAGCCCCTATGAATGATAGAACCTCCACCAAATTTTACTGTGGGTAGCAAGTGCTTTTCTTGGAATGCCGTGTTCTTTTGCCTCCATGCAGAACGCCTTTTTGTATGACCAAACAACTCAATATTTGTTTCAACAGTCCACAGGACCTTCTTCCAAAATGTAACTGGCTTGTCCAAATGTGCTTTTGCATACCTCAGGCGACTCTGTTTGTGGCATGCTTGCAATAACAGCTTCTTTCGGATCACTTTCCCATACAGCTTCTCCTTGTGCAACGTGCGCTGTATTGTTGACCGATGCACACTGACACCATCTGCAGCAAGATGATGCTGCAAGTCTTTGGAGGTGGTCTGTGGATTGTCCTTGACTGTTCTCACCATTCTTCTTCTCTGCCTTTCTGATATTTTTCTTGGCCTGCCACTTCTGGGCTTAACAAGAACTGTACCTGTGTTCTTCCATTTCCTTACTATGTTCCTCACAGTGGAAACTGACAGTTTAAATCTCTGAGACAACTTTTTGTATCCTTCCCCTGAACAACTATGTCGAATAATCTTTGTTTTCAGATCATTTGAGAGTTGTTTTGAGGAGCCCATGATGCCACTCTTCATAGGAGATTCAAACAGGAGAACAACTTGCAAGTGGCCACCTTAAATACCTTTTCTCATGATTGGATACACCTGCCTATGAAGTGCAAAGCTCAATGAGGTTACACAACCAATTTAGTGCTTTAGGAAGTCAGTAAAAAGTAGTTAGGAGTGTTCAAATCAAGAAATTGATAAGGGAGCCCATAATTTTGCACCGGTTAAATTTTGTTTAAATGCGGATTGCACATTTTCTGTTAGTACAATAAACCTCATTTCAATCCAGAAATATTACTGAGCCCATCAGTTATTATATATATAAACTGAAATAGCTGTTGCAAAAACCCAAATTGTTATAAAAAAAAAAAAGATTACCATTAATAGGGGTGCCCAAACTTTTTATTATGACTGTATCTTGGTAGAAACCCTTCAAGTTGTTTAGCTTTAAGACATAAAATGTAAGGGTCACATGAGCAAGAGAAACTAAGCAAGCAATATTCACATAGAATCATTAAAGACGGTCAAATAGTGGATAATTAAAATTAACCTTATATCAAAAGTAAATAAAATTGAATAAAAAAATAAAATTATTAAAAGACTGATTACACTTAGAAAGAAGGTGTTATGCCAATTAACGCCAATCCTGACTCAAATCCTTACATATAATCTAAGAAAAGGATAAACACATGTGCTAGGAGCAGACATACGTTGTATGTTATGACCATATGGGAGAATCATGAGACTAAAAAGTATACAAGGAATAACTAAATATTAAATCATACCAAGGACGCAGACCTGTGAAACAGAATTATACAGCAGAGTCAGAGAGCCCCAGAGGGCGCACCACACCAGCTGCTGGTTTCGCTCAAACACACAGCACTTCCTGCTTAAATAATGGCCATCACCAATTTACAGCTGCCCTATTTATTATATAGAAGAGTGGGCAGCTCCAAACTGAAAGTTATTAAGTATACAACACTGTCAAAAAACCCACTCATATGTGTCCCTAATGTTTCTCCTCAAACTTACAGGTTGTAGGATCCAGGCATTTAGAGAGGGATCTCACGCCCCCTGCAGGTACTCTAGTGAGATCTCGCACTTTACACTAATCCAGTGCTATTGCGTATTTTACTAAACTGTTACTGAATGGTAACTGCTCTAATGATGTATCTGTTCGGTAACAGCTTAGTAATATACAGTGCTGGCCAAAAGTATTGGCACCCCTGCAATT
This sequence comes from Anomaloglossus baeobatrachus, assembly GCF_048569485.1. Lineage (NCBI taxonomy): Eukaryota > Metazoa > Chordata > Amphibia > Anura > Aromobatidae > Anomaloglossus > Anomaloglossus baeobatrachus. The sequence continues at coordinate 453,465,169 of NC_134356.1, forward strand.
CTTAATTCTGTCAGAGAATTCTCGGTTTCTTCCTGAAAATGATTGCAATCACAAATTCTTTGGTATTATTATCTTCATTTATTTTGCTTGCAATGGAAAAACACAAAAGAGAATGAAACAAAAATCAAATCATTGATCATTTCACACAAAACGCCAAAAATGGGCCAGACAAAAGTATTGGCACCCTCAGCCTAATACTTGGCTGCACAACCTTTAGCCAAAATAACTGCGAACAACCGCTTCCGGTAACCATCAATGAGTTTCTTACAATGCTCTGCTGGAATTTTAGACCATTCTTCTTTGGCAAACGGCTCCAGGTCCCTGAGATTTGAAGGCTGCCTTCTCCAAACTGCATTTTGAGATCTCTCCACAGGTGTTCTATGGGATTCAGGTCTGGACTCATTGCTGGCCACTTTAGTAGTCTCCAGTGCTTTCTCTCTAACCATTTTCTAGTGCTTTTTGAAGTGTGTTTTGGGTCATTGTCCTGCTGGAAGACCCATGACCTCTGAGGGAGACCCAGCTTTCTCACACTGGGCCCTACATTATGCTGCAAAATTTGTTGGTAGTCTTCAGACTTCATAATGCCATGCACACGGTCAAGCAGTCCAGTGCCAGAGGCAGCAAAGCAACCCCAAAACATCAGGGAACCTCCGCCATCTTTGACTGTAGGGACAGTGTTCTTTTCTTTGAATGCCTCTTTTTTTTCCTGTAAACTCTATGTTGATGGCTTTTCCCAAAAAGCTCTACTTTTGTCTTATCTCACCAGAGAACATTCTTCCAAAACGTTTTAGGCTTTAGCTGGGTTTACACACTGCAACATCGCAAAGGACATCGCTGTAACGTCACCGGTTTTGTGACGTAACAGCGACCTCCCTAAGTCTCTGCTAAGTCGCTGGTGAGCAGTCAAACAGGCAAACCTGGCCAACAACGCAACAGCGATCCGGACCTGCAGAGCGACCTAGCTGGTTGTTGGGGACGTTGATAAGCAGCCTTTTGAAAGGGAAGTTGCTAACAAAGTCGCTGCAAAGTCTTTCACACACTGAAACTTTCCAGCGATTCTTGCTGCACAGCGGGAAACAAAGGACCTAGGAATGGTCCTGAACGATTTGTAACGATTACAACTTCACAGCAGGGGCCGGGTCGCTGATAGGTTTCACACACTGCAACATCGCAAACAACATCGCTATTGCGTCACAAAACCGGTGACGTTACAGCGATGTCGTTTGAGATGTTGAAGTGTAAACCCAGCTTTTCTCAGGTAAGTTTTGGCAAACTCCAGCCTGGCTTTCTTTATGTCTTGGGGTAAGAAGTGGGGTTTTCCTGGGTATCCTACCATACAGTCCCTTTTCATTCAGACGCCGACGGATAGTACGGGTTGACACTGTTGTACCCTCGGACTGCAGGGCAGCTTGAACTTGTTTGGATGTTAGTCGAGGTTCTTTATCCACCATCCGCACAATCTTGTGTTGAAATCTCTCGTCATTTTTTCTTTTCCTTCCACATCTAGGGAGGTTAGCCACAGTGCCATGGGCTTTAAACTTCTTGATGACACTGCGCACCGTAGACACAGGAACTTTCAGGTCTTAGGAGATGGACTTGTAGCCTTGAGATTGCTCATGCTTCCTCACAATTTGGATTCTCAAGTCCTCAGACAGTTCTTTGGGCTTCTTTCTTTTCTCCATGCTCAATGTGGTACACACAAGGACACAGGACAGAGGTTGAGTCAACTTTAATCCATGTCAACTGGCTGCAAGTGTGATTTAGTTATTGCCAACACCTGTTAGGTGCCACAGGTAAGTTACAGGTGCTGTTAATTACACAAATTACAGAAGCATCACATGATTTTTCAAATAGTCCCAATACTTTTGTCCACCCCCTTTTTTAGGTTTGGTGTGGAATTATATCCAATTTGGCTTTATGACAATTTTTTTTTTCATTGAAGACATATTAAATGAAGATAATACCAAAGAATTTGTGATTGCAATCATTTTCAAGAAGAAACTAAGTATTATCTTACAGAATTGCAGGGGTGCCAATACTTTTGGCCAGCACTGTACAAAGCAGTGCTACTGTGTTCCCTATAAAACAAGACATTGTCATATTTTTTTTGAAAAATATGCTAGGGCTTATTTTTGGGGTATGGCTTATTTTTGGGGAAAATAAGATGTTCAAACAGTTAGCTCTTACTCTTAAGGGTGCTTTACACGCTGCGACATCGCTAGCGATAGCTAGCTATGTCGTGCGCGATAGCACCCGCCCACGTCGCTGTTTCGTCATGGGGGTGATCGCTGCCGTAGCGAACAATATCGTTACGGCATTGTCACACGCACATACCTGCTTAGCGATGTCGCTGGAGACACCGAACAAGCTCTCCTTTAAGGGGGAGGTTCGTGCGGTGTCACAGCGGCGTCACTAGGCGGCCGCCCAATAGCAGAGGAGGGGCGGAGATGAGCGGCCGGAACATGCCGCCCACCTCCTTCCTTCCTCATTGCCGGTGGACGCAGGTAAGGAGATGTTCGTCGTTCCTGCAGTGTCATACATAGCGACGTGTGCTGCCGCAGGAACGACGAATAACCAGCGGCATGCACCACCAACGATATGATGATCAGGAGCGACGTGTCAACGATCAACGATTTTTGACGTTTTTGCGATCATTGATCGTCGCTCCTTTTAGTCACACACAACGATATCGCTAACGACGCCGGATGTGCGTCACGAACACCGTGACCCCGACGATATATCGTTAGCAATATTGTTATGTGTAAAACACCTTTTACTGTAAAGCAGCAGCCACATAGAGTTAAGGGATTGCACTCCACAAAGGTTCAGAGAGCATTAGGGACACTTATGAGGACACTAACTCACTGCCGGCATTGATAGCAGCTGATCGATGGGGTGCTGTGTCTCGCCTGAGGATAGGCCATCAATGTAAAGAAGGGAATTTTGTTTACTTACCGTAAATTCCTTTTCTTCTAGCTCCAATTGGGAGACCCAGACAATTGGGTGTATAGCTATTGCCTCCGGAGGCCACACAAAGTATTACACTTAAAAGTGTAAGGCCCCTCCCCTTCTGGCTATACACCCCCAGTGGGATCACTGGCTCACCAGTTTTAGTGCCAAAGCAAGAAGGAGGAAAGCCAATAACTGGTTTAAAGACCAATTCAATCCGAGGAAACATCGGAGAACTGAACCATACCACATGAACAACATGTGTACCCGAAAAAACAGAAAAACCCCGAGAAAACAGGGCGGGTGCTGGGTCTCCCAATTGGAGCTAGAAGAAAAGGAATTTACGGTAAGTAAACAAAATTCCCTTCTTCTTTTTCGCTCCTAATTGGGAGACCCAGACAATTGGGACGTCCAAAAGCAGTCCCTGGGTGGGTAAAAGAATACCTCGTGATAGGGCCGTCAAACAGCCCTTTCCTACAGGTGGGCAATCGCCGCCTGAAGGACTTATCTACCTAGGCTGGCGTCTGCCGAAGCGTAGGTATGCACCTGAAAATGCTTGGTAAAAGTATGCAGACTCAATCAGGTAGGTGCCTGACACACCTGCTGAGCCGTAGCCTGGTGCCGTAATGCCCAGGATGCACCCACGGCTCTGGTAGAATGGGCCTTCAGCCTTGAGAGAACCAGAAGCCCAGTAGAACTGTAGGTTTCAAGAATTGGTTCCTCGATCCCCCGAGCCAGGGTGGATTCAGAAGCTTGCGACTGTTTACGCCGACCAGCGACAAGGACAAAGAGTGCATCCGGGTGGCGCAGGAGCGCCATGCGGGAAGTAGAACCTGAGTGCTCTCACCAGAACCAACAGATGCAAATCCTTCTGAAATTGATGGACTGGACGAGGACACAAAGAAGGTGAGGTGATATCCTGATTGATATGAAAGTGGGATACCACCTTAGGGAGAAATTCCGGAATCGGACGCAGAACTACCCTGTCCTGGTGAAGGACCAGGAAGGGAGATTTGTATGAGAGCGTTGCTAGCTCGGAAACTCTCCTAAGAGACGAGACCGTTACTAGAAGGCCACTTCCCGAGAAAAGCGGGAAGGGAGACCTCTTTCAAAGGCTCGAAAGGCGGCATCTGGAGAGCAATTAGAACCTTGTTCAGATCCCAGGGCTCTAACGGCCGCTTGTACGGAGTGCTGAGACGACAAACTCCCCATAGGAACGTGCGTACCTGAGGAAGTCGTTTCTGAAAAAATACAGATAGCGCTGAGACTTGTCCCTAAAGGGAACTGAGCGACAACCCTTTTTCCAACCTAGATTGCAGGAAGGAAGGAAACATAGACGATGCAACCGGCCAGGGAGAAACACCCTGCGCCGAGCACCGAGATAAGAATATCTTCCACGTCCTGTGGTCAATCTTGGCGGACGTTGGTATGCTAGCCTGTCTCATGGTGGCAACCACGTCCTGAGGTAATCCTGACGACACTAGGTTCCAGGACTCAATGCCACACCATCAGGTTGAGGGCCGTAGAATTCAAATGGAAGAATGGCCCTTGAGACAGCCAGTCTGATTGGTCTGGTAGTGCCCCCGGTTAGCCTACCGTGAGGCACCACAGAACCGGGAACCACAACATCCTCGGCCAATCTGTAGCGACGAGGATGGCGCGGCCGCAGTCGGTCCTGATCTAGCGCAGCACTCTGGGCAACAATGCCAGAGGTGGCACATAAGGTAGCTGGAACTGCGACCAATGCTGAACTAAGGCGTCTGCCGCCAGAGCTCGATGATTGTGAAACCGTGCCATGAAGCTGGCACATTGTTGTTGTGCCGTGACGCCATTAGATCGACGTCCGGCCTCTGTCAGCGGCGCCAGATCTCCCGAAACCCGTCCGGGTGAAGAGACCATACCCTTTCGGCCACACCCCGGCGACTTAGGAAGTCAGCTTCCTAGTTTTCCACGCCTGGGATGTGAACTGTGGATATGGTGGATGCCGTGTCTTCCACCCACATCAGAACCTGCCGGACTTCCTGGAAGGCTTGCCGGTTGCGCGTTCTTCCTTGGTGGTTGATGTATGCCACCGCTGTGGAGTTGTCCGACTGAAGTCGGATTTGCTTGCTGTCCAGCTGCTGTTGGAAGGTTTGTAGGGCAAGATACACTGCTCTGTGTTCAAGAACATTGATCTGAAGGGTGGACTCTTGCTGAGTCCACGTACCCTGAGCGCTGTGGTGGAGAAAAACTGCTCCCCACCCTGATAGACTCGCGTCTGTCGTAACTATCGCCCAGGATGGGGATAGGAAGGACCTTCTTTTTGACCATGAGGTGGGAAGAAGCCACCACCGTAGAGATTCCTTGGCCGCCTGAGAAAGAAAGACGACTCTGTTGAGGGAGGTCGACTCCCCGTCCCATTGGCGGAGAATGTCACATTGTAGTGGACGCAGATGAAACTGCGCGAAAAGAACTGCCTCCATTGCTACCATCTTACGTAGGAAGTGCATGAGGCGTCTCAATGTGTGCGACTGGTTCTTAAAGAAGAGAATGCAGCCCGTAGTGAATGCTGTTTGTCTAGCGGAAGCTTCACTATCGCTGAGAGAGTATGAAACTCCATGCCTAGATATGTTAGCGATAGGGTCGGGGTCGGATCTGACTTCAAAAAGTTGATGATCCACCCAAAACTCTAGAGAGTCTCCAGCGCAACGTTCGGGCAGTGTCGGCATGTTTCCTAAGAGAGTGCCTTGACAAGTAGATCGTCTAAATATGGGATCACAGAGTGACCCTGAGAGTGCAGGACTGTGACTACTGCTGCCCTGACCTTGGCGAAGACCAGTGGGACTGTCGCTAGCCGGAAGGTAGAGCTACGAACAGAAGGTGTTCGTCTCCTATAACGAAGCGTAGGAACGCTAGTGCTCTGGATCAATCGGCACGTGTGGATAAGCATCCTTGATGCCTAATGATGCTAGGAAATCTCCTTGGGACATTGAGGCGATGACATGGCGGAGGGATTCCATCCGGAACCGCCTGGTGTCCACGAGCTTGCTGAGCAGTTTTAGATCCAGAACGGGACGGAACGGCCCGTTCTTATAGGCACCGCAAATAATTTGGGGTAAAAACCGTGACCTTGTTCCTGAAGAGGAACGGGGGTCATCACTCTTTCTGCCTATAGAGTGCACCCTGTTTGCAGAAGAGCAGCGGCTCGGCCGGGAGGTGGAGAAGTTCTGAAGAATCGAGTTGGAGGACGAGAAGTGAGCTCTATCCTGTACCCGTGAGACAGAATGTCTCACACCCAACGGTCATTGACCTATGGCAGCTAAATATCGCCAAGGCGGGTGAGCCTGCTACCGACCGAGGATGCGGAGAGAGGAGGCCGCAAGTCATGAGGAAGCCGCCTTGGAAGCGGGTTTTCAGACTGTCTCTTTTTTGGGCGTGACTGAGCCCGCCAAGAATCTGAGCTCCTCTGATCCTTTTGAGTCCACATTGGACGAGGAAAAATGGGACCTGCCCGAGCCTCGAAAAGACCGAAACCACGACTGCCTCCTGCTCTGTTGGGGTTTGTTGTGTCCGGGCTGAGGAAAGGATGAATCCTTACCCCTGGACTGTTTAATGGTTACATCCAAACGCTCACCAAACAGTCGGTCAGCAGAAAAAGGCAACTGGTTAGGCAACCTTTTTTGGAAGCAGAATCTGCCTTCCATTCACTTAACGAGCAGACCAGGCTCTGCTTAAAAACACGGAGCAGCGGAGGCTACTGCCGTACGGTTCGCAGAGTCTAGGGCAACCTGAATCGCGTAAGAAACAAATGCAGACATTTGAGAGGTTAAGGATGCCACCTGCGGCACAGATGTACGTGTAACCGTGTCAATCTGTGTAAGACAAGCTGAAATAGCTTGGAGTGCCCCAAGGGTGAGAATGCTGGAGCCAACGGTGCGCCGACAGTCTCATAGATGGATTTAGACCAGAGATCCATCTGTCTGTCAGTGGCATCTTTAAGTGCAGCTCCATCTCCCACTGCAACTATGGATCTAGCTACAAGCCTGGAGATTGGAGGATGCCGCTTGGGACACTGGGTCCAGTCCTTGACCACGTCAGGGGGCAGGGATAACGTGTATCCTAAGCCGTTTGGAGAAGCGCATATCTGGATAAGTGTGGTGTTCCTGGACTGCCTCTCTGAAGGCAGAGTGGTCCAGAAAAATACGTGAAGCTGACTCCTCCACTGGAGGAGCTGGGTGAGAAATAACCAACATTCTATTGATGGACGCTATAAGATTATTCACTATGGCGTCACCATTAGGTGTATCCAGATTGAGAGCGGTCTCAGGATCAGAATCCTGAGCCGCTACTTCCGCCTCATTACACAGAGAGTCCTTCTGCTAGGACCCTGATGAAACCGAGGGCCGCTCATAGTGAGCCCGCTTAGGCTGTCTGGGACTGACGTCTGTGCAGAGCCGTGACTCTGGGATGCGTGTGACATTCCCGGAGCTGTTAGTTGTTCACACTGAGGGGGGCCATGGATCAATGATTCAACAGTGCCCATGTTGTGAGAGACATGTCCGGACTGCTAGGCTTCTAGTATCATAGCCATAGTCTCAGAAAATCTGTCAGTAAATACTGCAGACACCGTCCTCATCCTCTGGCCATTAGCAGAGACTCCGGCTGAGTTGGATATAATGGGGGTCTATGTAACCTGCCGGCCGTATAGCCGTACATGCTGTACCGGCTGCATAGAAAAACATGTGGTTCTGCACCTTTGTTTTACACAGAGAATATGCTGATAACTCCTCCGCACAAACCAGGAGGGTATATACAACGTGCGACCAAACAGTGCAATGTATATAGTACAAGCATATCTATAAGTGCACTTCTGCACTAGTGGGGTTAGCACCACAGGTGCTGCTTAACGCCTGTTGCAGCGATTGTGTGACTATCAGAATGCCAGGGTCTTCCACACTTGTCTCTGTATCGTACAGAAACTGACACTAATGGCTGCCGGCGTCCTTGTAGAGAAGGAAGCCGTGGGCGTGCCTGAGAAAGTGCGGGAATCCGGTTTCACAGTGCACACAGTGAGAGGGGTGGAGTATGCAAAACATACTCCAGCTCTCAGCGCTGCTGTGCTATGCAGCGTCACGCCCCTACCCTGACTGTCAGGCCTGTGGGTGGTAACGAAGGGAGACTAGGCCCAGAAGCCGGGGACTCGAGTTAATAAGCGCGGCCGGCATATCAGTGCTGGCCGGCGCGGAAGTCCCCGGCGCACCACAAATCCCAGCGGCGCCTTAAATAAAAATGGCAGCGGCGGTTAGCGCAGTAGTCACCCAATACACTAACACACCCAGCAACGCTGTGGTGTGCGATGGCACTAGTGCGGACAGCGCCGCTGTCCCTGGCGCACTAACACACCCAGCAGTGCTGCCGTGTGTCTGCGCGGTCCCCACAGGGACACAGAGTACCTCAACGTAGCAGGGCCATGTCCCTGAGGATACTCCGCTCCATGTCCAGCAGATACCAGGGGCTGTGGATGGAGCACGGTCTCAGTGCCTGGAGACCGATAGAATCCCACTTCACCCAGAGCCCTGTAAAAAGGGATGGGGAAGGAAGCAGCATGTGGGCTCCAGCCTCCGTACCCGCAATGGGTACCTCAACCTTAACAAACACCTCCGACATGAAGTGGGGTGAGAAGGGAGCATGCTGGGAGCCCTGTATGGGCCCTCTTTTCTTCCATCCGACATAGTCAGCAGCTGCTGCTGACTAAACAGTGGAGCTATGCGTGGATGTGTTGCCTCCTTCGCACAAAGCACAAAACTGGTGAGCCAGTGATCCCACTGGGGGTGTATAGCCAGAAGGGGAGGGGCCTTACACTTTTAAGTGTAATACTTTGTGTGGCCTCCGGAGGCAATAGCTATACACCCAATTGTCTAGGTCTCCCAATTAGGAGCGAAAAAGAAAGTAGTGGGCAACCTCTTTAAGGGTTGACTGTAAAAAATGCTGGGTACAGTAATTGTGAAACCTACACTTTATTAATGCATCCACATCAAGCTGGGAGGCAGGAGTCCTTAGGATTTACGAAAACCTGAATTGCCAGATGTCAATCAGCAATTTAAAAGCTCTATTATTCCGAGGGAGAAAGAATAAATGACTGTAGGGAACACTAAACACTCGAGCCTGTGCAGATCATGAGAACTCCTGAACTCAAGAGCACTCAGACTAAAAATTACAGGACATACACCTATAACAGTAACTATGTCTCAACGCTGTTCTGCCCTCAGAGAGCGGCTCAAAGAGATGGGGACAGATTCCCTTTAATCAGCCCTTCCAGGGGTTCTCCGAGGCTCTGATAAAAGTCTGCAGTCACTTTGTGTCTCCAGACAACGTGCAGTGCTTTCTGTCAGAATTCACCGGTATTGTCAGTGACCACAATTGTCATTTCCATACACACAGCTATGGGCCAGCTAGGAGTGCTCAGTCAATTATGCTATTTCAAGGGCTATGTGGGGGCCAATTATACTTTGTTGGGAGCTATGTTAGTGCCAATTATACTATATGAAGGGCTATGAGAGGACCATTGTATTATTTGGAGGGGCTATGTGAGGACCATTGTGTTATTTGGAGGAGCTATGTAGGCGATCATCATACTACTTGGAGGAGCTATGTAGGCGATCATCATACTGCTTGGAGGAGCTATGTAGGCAATCATCATACTGCTTGGAGGGGCTATGTAGGCGATCATCATACTACTTGGAGGGGCTATGTAGGCGATCATCAAACTACTTGGAGGGGCTATGTAGGCGATCATCATACTACTTGGAGGGGCTATGTAGGCGATCATCATACTACTTGGAGGGGCTATGTAGGCGATCATCATACTACTTGGAGGAGCTATGTAGGCGATCATCATACTACTTGGAGGGGCTATGTAGGGGCCATCATTCTACTTGGAGGGGCTATGTAGGGGCCATCATACTACTTGGAGGAGCTATGTAGGGGCCATCATACTACTTGGAGGGGCTATGTAGGGGCCATCATACTACTTGGAGGGGGCTATGTAGGGGCCATCATACTACTTGGAGGGGCTATGTAGGGGCCATCATACTACTTGGAGGGGCTATGTAGGGGCCATCATACTGTGTGGTAGACATTATACTGTATGGAGGACAATGTGTGGGGGCCACCATATTGTGTGGATGGCTGCGGGGCATCATACTGTGAGGTAGGACTGTGTTGGGGCCATTCTACTGTGTGTGAGGGACATCATACTGTTTGGGGATTACTATGGGGGGGTATTACTGTATGTAAGTAGGGTACTGTGGAGGAATTCTCTGTGGGGAGTAACATACGGTGTTTGAGGGACACGGTTATTTGCATCATACTCAATGGGGTCCATGAAAGGAGCCTTAGTGCGTGGGAACACCAAGGGGCTTCAATAGAAGCAAAATTACTTTGTAGGGGCTGTAAAGTTGTGAGATATGCTCTTCTGTCACCTCATTGAATATAGTTTTTTGCTTTGCTATGGGGAGGGATCCAATTAGGACTTCTGCTATGGGGCATCACGATTTTACATATGCCCCTGTTGAAGACTTATGCTAAAGAGAGCAAAAACATTGCAAGGCCAGAAATACATCTTTAAACGCCTGTGGGAACACAAAAAAGCAATATTACTTATTTCTTAGTATACTAACTTATCCAAGCCCAACGCAGGACGAAGAGACATTCTTCCGGGAGCTGTGTAAGCTTTTCCTTGACATTAGAGCCAAATGTAAGGCTTATTGTGAAGTGAATAGAGCCACACAGTATAGGGCTATACATAACATACACGTATGGCCGCAGTGCAGCGTTACATATCAGAAAGCTGCACATGACCGTTCTATAGTCACTGACCGTCTTTCCTATAGTTCGGTGCTGAGGAGGAGCTGTGAGGATTCCTTATTTTTTGCCAGCGGATTTTTAAGTCATTGATGAAAATTTGTTTCTGCTCATCAAAGCCCTGGATAAGGTCATTTATGTACTCATCAATTTCTTCTTCCGTGTCGATGGAAAGGATATACCTGTGGGTGACAGTTATTTCCAAAGTTACAAGTCAACTGCAATGTATTGATTTCCAAGGAAAGTAAAGTTCACACCATGGACAGCTTAGAATGGGATTGTTTTAAAGGGAGTAAGTCACCTGGTTTTTACTACTTAATCTGAAAGCAGCATGTAGTAGGGGCAGACACCCTGATTCCAGAAATGTGTCACCTACTTTTCTGCTTAGTGTAATTTTTATTCAATTATTGTTTTATCAGCTGGAGATTATCACTAAAAGACTAGTAAATATGCTACCAGGTAGTCCAACCACACCATAACTACTGATTAGCAGCTTTCTGTGTACACTGTGCATAGGCAGAAATCTGCTAATCAGTGGTATGGGCAGGGTTATACAGAGCTCAACATTCGATATGTGGTAGCTCTGCAGGAAATTAAACCGTTTTTAATCAAAATTTCTGCACCCAGTAAAGTAAGTGATACACTGCTGGAATCAGGGTCTCTGCCCACATGTGATGCTGCTCTCAGATGAGGCAGCAAACACCTGCTGATAGATTTCCTTGATTTGAGATTTATTGTAAAAGTGTATTCCTGAATCATTCTGCCGGATCAATTTCTTGTATGCCTTCATTCAAATAGTGAGTTGTTTATATTAGAAAGCTAATGCCAGCATGGTTATTACATATGGAGGCATCGGTACAGCTGTTTAGGAGCTTCTCCCCAATACTATATCTTTTTTGTAGAGATCCAATAGGCCAGGCATGAGAAATCTAGTGTATATATTAGAATATTATTTTTTATTCATTTATATAGCATTATTAATTCCACAGCGCTTTACATACATTGGCAACACTGTCCCCATCGGGGATCACAATCTAAATTCCCTATCTGTATGTCTTTACAGTGTAGGAGGAAACCAGAGAACTCAGAGGAAACCCACGCAAACACGGGGAGAAACTTCTTGCAGATGTTGTCCTTGGTGGGATTTGAACCCAGGACCCCAGCACTGGAAGACTGTAGTGCTAACCACTGAGCCACCGTGCCGCTCTGTAGTGTAGAAGCCATATGCAAACGAGTCTGGAAGTGAGCATCAATGCACATTGACTATTTCTGTCAAAGTCATTGCCACGCCCCACGTGCACTGCCAGCCTGATTTACATATGCCTTTATGCTAGTTTATTCATGATTGGTACACAAGTACTCTATAAAAAACAAAAAGGGGGGGTATGGTTTTTTGGGGGAACAAACTTCTGCACAGCCATACAAGTAGATTCTAACTACAGAAATAAATACATATTCTATCACGGCCCTCCTCCTCTGCCCTGCTCTACGGCAGTTATGCCCTCCTCCTCTGCCCTGCTCTACGGCAGTTACGCCCTCATCCTCTGCCCCGCGCTATGGCAGTTATGCACAAGTCCTTTCTTTTGCGCTATGGCAGTTATGCACAAGTCCTCTGTCCCGCGCTATGGCAGTTACGCCCTCATCCTCTGCCCCGCGCTATAACAGTTATGCCCTCATCCTCTGCCCCGCGCTATGGCAGTTATGCACAAGTCCTTTCTTTTGCGCTATGGCAGTTATGCACAAGTCCCCTGCCCCGCGCTATGGCAGTTATGCCCTCGTCCTCGGTTTCACGCTATGGCAGTTATGCACAAGTCCTCTGCCCCGCGCTATAACAGTTATGCACAAGTCCTCTGCCCCGCGCTATGGCAGTTATGCACAAGTCCTCTGCCCCGCGCCATGGCAGTTATGCACAAGTCCTCTGTTTCGCGCTATGGCAGTTATGCCCTCGTCCTGTTTCGCGCTATGGCAGTTATGCCCTCGTCCTCTGTTTTGCGCTATGGCAGTTATGCCCTCGTCCTGTTTCGCGCTATGGCAATTACGCCCTCGTCCTCTGTTTCGCGCTATGGCAGTTACGCCCTCGTCCTCTGCCCCGCGCTATGGCAGTTACGCCCTCGTCCTCTGCCCCGCGCTATGGCAGTTACGCCCTCGTCCTCTGCCCCGCGCTATGGCAGTTACGCCCTCGTCCTCTGCCCCGCGCTATGGCAGTTACGCCCTCGTCCTCTGCCCCGCGCTATGGCAGATACGCCCTCGTCCTCTGCCCCGCGCTATGGCAGTTACGCCCTCGTCCTCTGCCCCGCGCTATGGCAGTTACGCCCTCGTCCTCTGCCCCGCGCTATGGCAGTTACGCCCTCGTCCTCTGCCCCGCGCTATGGCAGTTACGCCCTCGTCCTCTGCCCCGCGCTATGGCAGTTACGCCCTCGTCCTCTGCCCCGCGCTATGGCAGTTACGCCCTCGTCCTCTGCCCCGCGCTATGGCAGTTACGCCCTCGTCCTCTGCCCCGCGCTATGGCAGTTACGCCCTCGTCCTCTGCCCCGCGCTATGGCAGTTACGCCCTCGTCCTCTGCCCCGCGCTATGGCAGTTATGCCCTCGTCCTCTGCCCCGCGCTATGGCAGTTATGCCCTCGTCCTCTCTTTTGCGCTATGGCAGTTATGCCCTCGTCCTGTTTCGCGCTATGGCAATTACGCCCTCGTCCTCTGTTTCGCGCTATGGCAGTTACGCCCTCGTCCTCTGCCCCGCGCTATGGCAGTTACGCCCTCGTCCTCTGCCCCGCGCTATGGCAGTTACGCCCTCGTCCTCTGCCCCGCGCTATGGCAGTTACGCCCTCGTCCTCTGCCCCGCGCTATGGCAGTTACGCCCTCGTCCTCTGCCCCGCGCTATGGCAGTTACGCCCTCGTCCTCTGCCCCGCGCTATGGCAGTTACGCCCTCGTCCTCTGCCCCGCGCTATGGCAGTTACGCCCTCGTCCTCTGCCCCGCGCTATGGCAGTTACGCCCTCGTCCTCTGCCCCGCGCTATGGCAGTTACGCCCTCGTCCTCTGCCCCGCGCTATGGCAGTTACGCCCTCGTCCTCTGCCCCGCGCTATGGCAGTTACGCCCTCGTCCTCTGCCCCGCGCTATGGCAGTTACGCCCTCGTCCTCTGCCCCGCGCTATGGCAGTTACGCCCTCGTCCTCTGCCCCGCGCTATGGCAGTTACGCCCTCGTCCTCTGCCCCGCGCTATGGCAGTTACGCCCTCGTCCTCTGCCCCGCGCTATGGCAGTTACGCCCTCGTCCTCTGCCCCGCGCCATGGCAGTTATGCACGAGTCCTCTGCCCTGCGCTATGGCAGTTATGCCCTTGTCCTCTGTTTCGCCGTATGGCAGTTATGCCCTCGTCCTCTGTTTTGCGCTATGGCAGTTATGCACAAGTCCTCTGCCCCGGGCTATGGCAGCTATGCCCTCGTCCTCTGCCCCACGCTATGGCAGCTATGCCCTCGTCCTCTGCCCCGCGCTATGGCAGCTATGCACAAGTCCCCTGCCCCGCGCTACGGCAGTTATGCACAAGTCCCCTGCCCCGCGCTACGGCAGTTATGCACAAGTCCCCTGCCCCGCGCTATGGCAGTTATGCACAAGTCCTCTGCCCCGCGCTATGGCAGTTATGCACAAGTCCTCTGCTCTGCGCTATGGCAGTTACGCCCTCGTCCTCTGCCCCGCGCTATGGCAGTTATGCCCTCATCCTCTGCCCCGCGCTATGGCAGTTATGCCCTTATCCTCTGCCCCGCGCTATGGCAGTTATGCCCTCGTCCTCTGTTTTGCGCTATGGCAGTTATGCCCTCGTCCTCTGTTTTGCGCTATGGCAGTTATGCACAAGTCCTCTGCCCCGCGCTATGGCAACTATGCCCTCCTCCTCTGCCCCGCGCTATGGCAGCTATGCCCTCCTCCTCTGCCCTGCGCTACGGCAGTTATGCACAAGTCCTCTGCCCCGCGCTATGGCAGTTATGCACAAGTCCTCTGCTCTGCGCTATGGCAGTTACGCCCTCGTCCTCTGCCCCGCGCTATGGCAGTTATGCCCTCATCCTCTGCCCCGCGCTATGGCAGTTATGCCCTTATCCTCTGCCCCGCGCTATGGCAGTTATGCCCTCGTCCTCTGTTTTGCGCTATGGCAGTTATGCCCTCGTCCTCTGTTTTGCGCTATGGCAGTTATGCACAAGTCCTCTGCCCCGCGCTATGGCAACTATGCCCTCCTCCTCTGCCCCGCGCTATGGCAGCTATGCCCTCCTCCTCTGCCCTGCGCTACGGCAGTTATGCCCTCCTCCTCTGCCCTGCGCTACGGCAGTTATGCCCTCTACCTCTGTTTTGCGCTATGGCAACTATGCCCTCCTCCTCTGCCCCACGCTATGGCAGCTATGCCCTCGTCCTCTGCCCCACGCTATGGCAGCTATGCCCTCGTCCTCTGCCCCACGCTACGGCAGCTATGCCCTCGTCCTTTGCCCCGCGCTATGGCAGCTATGCACAAGTCCCCTGCCCCGCGCTACGGCAGCTATGCACAAGTCCTCTGCTCCGCGCTATGGCAGTTATGCCCTCGTCCTCTGCCCCGCGCTATGGCAGTTATGCCCTCGTCCTCTGCCCCGCGCTATGGCAGTTATGCCCTCGTCCTCTGCCCCGCGCTATGGCAGTTATGCCCTTATCCTCTGCCCCGCGCTATGGCAGTTATGCCCTCGTCCTCTGCCCCGCGCTATGGCAGTTATGCCCTCGTCCTCTGTTTTGCGCTATGGCAGTTATGCCCTCGTCCTCTGTTTTGCGCTATGGCAGTTATGCACAAGTCCTCTGCCCCGCGCTATGGCAACTATGCCCTCCTCCTCTGCCCCGCGCTATGGCAGCTATGCCCTCCTCCTCTGCCCTGCGCTACGGCAGTTATGCCCTCCTCCTCTGCCCTGCGCTATGGCAGTTATGCCCTCTTCCTCTGCCCCGCGCTATGGCAGGTATGCCCTCCTCCTCTGCCCTGCACGCTGCCCTCTTACGTGGCGGCGGTGGCAGCTCCTCCCCGGGCACTTACTGGACGATGTCTTCGCTGACACTTAATCCGAAGCGGCGCTCCATCTCTCCCACACACCAGCCCAGCAGATCTGCGGCCATGGCTCGTGGCTTTAGACAGAAGTGACAAACACAGGACAGACAGGAACCGGCAGAGGAACGCGGACGTGTCACGTGACAGGAAGTGGCTCCGTGCGTGCACCCGTGTGTGAGCTTCCCCGATGCTGCACTGTGCACTGTGTGACGGTGGATGATGTGTCCCGTGCTGTCTCCGTCCGATAGTCCGACCTCGTTTCCATGGTTACATACACAGTTTTTCGCCACAGAGATCGCAATCTGTACATTTCTCCATTCCTCTTTACAGACAAGTTGGGCTTAATATCAGTGTTCCCATCACATTGGCATCCATATGCACATTAGCATAACCCCAGTGCTCCATGAGGCATTTATCAGGGCCTTCTTTTTGGGATGAGGAGTAGTGGTGTGCTCTCCAGACAATAATTATGTATATGGGACTATAACCAATGGGTTCTAGATTGAATTAGAATATGTGCCGCCATATTGTGCCAGTCAGTAGTGCCCATTATACAGGGAGCCTCAGTTCACTCCTAACAGGGTCAGTCAGCCACACAACTCCTGGTCCAAAGCCCCATTGCAGATTTAGAAACCCCCCGGGAACCAATAGAACCCTCCTGCCTCCATTACTAGCCACAGCGCCATAGTTTCCTGCTCCATTTCCTCCTGTACCTGTCACCAGAGACATACAGTGGAAACTAGAAGTTTACCCCCGCTCTTTATAAAGACACATCTGCAGGTTTTTCCCTCCGCTCTCTTTAGAAAGACACATCTGCAGGTTTTTCCCTCCGTTCTCTTTATAAAGACACATCTGCAGGGTTTTCCCTCTGTTCTCTTTATAAAGACACATCTACATTTTGTTCCCTCTCCTCTCTTTATAAAGATACATCTGCAGGTTTTTCCCTCAGCTCTCTTTATAAAGATACATCTGCAGGTTTTTCCCTCCGTTCCCTTTATAAAGACACATCTACATTTTGTTCCCTCCACTCTCTTTATAAAGACACATCTCCAGGATTTTCCATCCGTTCTCTTTATAAAGACACATCTGCAGGTTTTTCCCTCCGTTCTCTTTATAAAGACACATCTACATTTTGTTCCCTGCACTCTCTTTATAAAGACACATCTGCAGATTTTTCCTCCGATCTCTTTATAAAGACACATCTGCAGGTTTTTCCCTCCACTCTCTTTATAAAGACACATCTGCAGATTTTTCCCTCCGTTCTCTTTATAAAGACACATATGTATGTTTTTCTCACTATCTGACATGAAATCGGAATAAGCCTTTTCAGTTTTAGGTAAATTAGGAACCAAAATTATTTATATTTGCCAAATGCCAGAATAATGAGAGAGAGAATGTTTTAAGGAATTTTATTACTTCCTTCAAAGTCAAGAGTTCACATACATTTCATTAGTATTTAGTACCATTGCCCTTAAAATGTATGACTTGTGTCAAACGTTTTGGATATTTTTCCACAAGCTTCTCATAGTAGTTGGTAGGAATTGGGCCCATTCCTCCTGACAGAACTGGTGTAAATAAGCCTTGTTTGTAAGTCGCCTTGCTTGCACCGGCCTTTTCAACTTTACCTCTAAATTTTCAATAGGATTTTGACTCCAAAACATTGACTTTGTTATCCTTAATCCACTTTGTAACCAGTTTGGCAGTATGCTGCAGATCATTGTCCATTTTGAAAGACCATTTCTGCCCAAGCTTTAAGATGTCTTGAGATGTTGCTCCAATATTGCCACATAATTCTCTTTCCTAGTGATGCCATCTATTTTGTGATGTGTCAAAGATGGTTCCCAAGATGTTCAGGAAGTATCATAACGGTGGTCCCTCCTGAATGGAAGAGCGGATATTCCAACAATAATTGTTAACCCAGAGACCAGCAGTCCAGGCAATCCATAGGTGCTGACTGTCTGAAACAGCGTGCACAGCTGAAACAATGGCGGTGGGAACAATTTGTACAGTGTACAAGCACCACTCATTTAAAGCGTAACTGTTGTTTTCATTTTTATCTAATAATGTAGAGCCAGCGATCATAACTGGTTCAGGACCGCCAACTGTAAATATACTTCGGCGCTTGCTGGGCTCTGTGCAGCGCTGACGTAATTTTACTGTCGGCGGTCAGGAGGGGATCGCGCCCCCCTGCATACTGCCATCGCCGGATTTCTGGTACAGAACACTAGTTCTGCCTGGAGACATTACCAAGACCTGATTGGATCAGGTCCTGGTGATGTTATCCCTTTGCGATTGTCAATGTGCTGCGATCAATAGCAATCGCGGCACATAGGTATTTCAGAGGAGCTGTGAGCTGCTTCTCTTACTTCTCCCGGCTTTCCTGTGACACTATCATGGGGGAACCTAGGGTGGTCATGGCAGCCGGAGGTCACATGATGACCTCCTGGTCTGCCATGTACGGTGGCCTGACTCAGCGTCTGCTAGGCGATCTGCACCCTGATGCTGCCTGTATAATGCATTGCCATGCTGCTGCTACTTGGCAATGTGTAAGGCCCTGGTGGTGGAAACGCTGGGCCGTGCACCGGACTCCTCCAGCGGAGCAACTCGGAGCTAACCCCTATACAGGGACTGTCCGGTCACCCCGTCAGAGGGCCGTGATGCACGGTAACTGAAGCACTAGCTGTACAGGCACAGTCCGTTCCGGAAGGAGGAAGGAAAATGTCTCTGAGGTCACAAGGGTCCAGATGGTAGTCCCAATAACAAAGCTCTGGTTCCGGTGCCAGGTGGAGATGACAGGTGGAACCGGATTCAGCTGGACGAGAGAACGGAGGTCACCACGTGGCGTTGGGAATCGGAGCCGGGTCCGGACTGAAGAAGATGGTGGTCACCTCAGCCGACAGCCCCCGACAGGAATTATGCAGTAGTCGTGGTTAGGACCGGATGGCGTGGCAGGACGAGCTCTGCGAGACAGAAAAGGGTTAATACCGGGCAAGGCAAAGGGGGACCTGAACTCCTAGCTCACTAAACACGTAGAACAGGCCCCGCCCACCTGGAAGAAGAATCCTTTTATACCCTGTACCTGCAAGCCAATATCCTGTTTCTGGACGCTGGCCCTTTAAGAAAGGGTCATTGACCGCGCGCGGGCTCTAACGCGCATACGCGAGGCCTGAGTGCCTGAGACCAGGGAGGGAAGCGGTGCCGAGGAAGCAGGAGTGCCGGATAGGGTGTCCTGCGATGCGGAGGGACGCCTAGAGCGGGGACGCCTGGAAGATACCGGCGGGCGAGAGGGAGCGGGAGTGGTGAGCGGAGCGCGCCGTCGGGAACCGGGGAGCGTGCCACGGGGACCGGGGGGCGCAGCACAGGGACCGGGGATCGCAGCACGGGGATCGCAGCACAGGGACCGGGAAGCGTGACAGTACCCCCTCTCCCACGCCCCCCTCCCCGCAACCGGGATAGGAAGGCACGAATCAGGGGAGTGTCAACATTCTCCCGAGGTTCCCAGGACCGGTCCTCAGGGCCATAACCTGCCCAGTCCACCAGGAAGAACTGCCGACCCGCACGGTCTTCATGGCCACGATATCCCTTACCACATACACGTGATCGCCAGCAATAGGAGGAGGAGCCGTAGAGGCGTCATCGGAGAGGGGACCAAGAACCACCGGCTTGAGTAAGGAGACATGGAAGGAGTTGGGTATCTGCATCGTGGCCGGGAGCTGCAGTTTGTAGGAGACCTCATTGATATTGCTGAGAATCTTGAACGGTTCGATGTATCGAGGACCCAACTTGTACGAAGGCAGCTTCAATCAGATGTATTTGGAAGCCAGCCAGACCAGATCGCCGGGAGAGAAGTTCGGTGGATCCAGGCGCCTTTTGTCGGCGTGTCTCTTCATCCGCAGGGAGGCGCGTTCAAGAGAGGCCTTAACAGTGTTCCATATGGCAGAGAAGTCCCGGGTCAGGGTGTCAGCAGCGGGGACATCAGAAGCCGCGGAAACTGGTAAAGGAACGGAAGGCTGAAGTCCGTAAACAACATGGAAAGGAGAGCTGGAGGTGGACTCGCTGACGTGATGATTGTAGGAGAATTCAGCCCAGGGAAGAAGCGTGGACCAATCGTCATGATGGGCGTTGACGTACTGGCGCAGGAATGAAGTCAGGATTTTGATTGACTCGTTTCACTTGGCCATTTGACTGAGGGTGGTAGGCGGAAGAAAAGTCCAGTGTCACTCCCAGATGCTTGCAGAGGACCCTCCAGAAACGTGAGGTAAACTGGGTCCCCCTGTCAGACACAATATGTGCGGGAAAGCCATGTAACCGGAAGACGTGTTGTATGAAGGCGTCAGCGAGCTCTGGAGCGGAGGGTAGTCCAACCATGGGAATGAAATGAGCCATTTTAGAGAAACGGTCCACCACGACCCATATGACCGTATGTCCGGAGGACAAGGGCAAGTCCGTTATGAAGTCCATGGCAATGTGTCGCCACGGTACGGAGGGAATTGGCAAAGGCAGAAGACGGCCATGTGGAAGGTGCTTGGGCGTTTTGTTCCGGGCACAGGATGGACAGGCTGAGACGAAGTAGACGACATCCTCGCGAAGAGATGGCCACCAATAGTGACGGGTAATCGTACTCCACGTCTTTTTCTGGCCAGCATGGCCGGCTGTTTTCGAGGCATGACCCCAGTGTAAGACTCTCTGCCTGTCGGTCTCCGAGACATAGGTCTTCCCAGGAGGTATCTGAGCCTGGGTGACAGGAGCCACCGGAATGACCTTGCTGGGACAAATGATGGGCTGCAACGCCTCCTCTTCCTGCTCAACTGGCACAAAGGACCTGGACAAGGCATCTGCTCGTACGTTGTTATCCGCAGGCCGGAAATGGAGTTGGAAATCGAACCGGGCAAAGAACAAGGACCATCGGGCTTGTCGTGGGTTCAGTCTTTGAGCCGACCGCAGGTATTCCAAGTTCTTGTCATCCGTGTAAATGATCACGGGGTATACTGCACCCTCCAGGAGGTAACGCCATTCCTCCAGTGCCAGTTTGACGGCCAGTAGTTCTCGATCACCGATGGTGTAGTTGCGCTCAGGTGCCGAGAAGCTCTTGGAGAAGAATCCGCAAGTGACCATTCTCCCGGTGGCAGTCTTCTGCATGAGTACTGCCCTGGCCCCTGAAGAGGAGGCATCCACCTCCAAGGTGAACTGTCGGTTCAACTCTGGACGATGGAGAACTGGAGAGGAAGCAAAGGCCTGCTTCAGGGAGCGGAATGCGGTGTCAGCCGCCGGTGGCCAGTCCTTCGGGTTAGCCCCCTTCTTGGTCAAGGCCGAGAGTGGCGCCGTCAGAGCAGAAAAGTGAGGGATAAACTGACGGTAGTAGTTGGCGAAACCGAGGAAGCGTTGTATAGCCTTCAGCCCAGAAGGAGGAGGCCAGTTGAGGATGGAAGAAATCTTCTCTGGGTCCATCTGCAGACCGATGTTGGAGATCACGTAACCCAGGAAGGGAAGAGATGACCGTTCGAACACGCATTTCTCGTACTTGGCGTACAGGCTGTTCTCTCTCAGTCTTTGTAGAACCAGCTGCACGTTTTCTCTGTGGGTCGGTAGATCCGGAGAGAAGACCAGGATGTCGTCCAGATACACGACCACACAGACGTAGAGGAGATCCCTGAACACGTCATTCACCAGTTCTTAAGCAAGAAACCTGTGGAGAAAAAGCGCATAGGGTCTTACCCTGATAAACAGGGGGTATAGTAAGGAGTAATCCTACTCACCTATTAGAGTTGTGAAAGGCACAACTCCTGTAACCGCATATGTGGATCAACGGCAGCAGTACCCCGGTTGGCAGATAACAGAGAGAGATAGCGGAGATGGGTTTTAAAAACCGCGCCAGAGATCCCAGATGTAAGCTTGATCAATGTAACCTTTATTTCGGCATAGGTCTACGCGTTTCAGGGGTCTCAGCCCCCTTCCTCAGGAGCAGCAAGCACAAGATACATCAAATCTCTATTTGATGTATCTTGTGCTTGCTGGTCCTGAGGAAGGGGGCTGAGACCCCTGAAACGCGTAGACCTATGCCGAAATAAAGGTTACATTGATCAAGCTTACATCTGGGATCTCTGGCGCGGTTTTTAAAACCCATCTCCGCTATCTCTCTCTGTTATTCACCAGTTCTTGGAAGACTGCCGGGGCGTTACACAGACCAAAGGGCATCACGCAATATTCGTAGTGCCCATCACGAGTATTGAACGCGGTCTTCCATTCGTCCCCGGAGTGGATGCGAACCAGGTTGTAGGCACCGCGGAGATCCAACTTGGTGAACACACGGGCTCCTCTAAGCCGATCGAACAATTCGGGAATGAGCGGCAGAGGGTATTTATTTTTTACGGTGATCTGGTTAAGTCCACGGTAGTCAATACAGGGACGCAGGTCACCTTCGTTCTTCTTAATGAAGAAAAAGCCTGCGCCAGCAGGAGACGAGGATCTCCGAATGAATCCCCTAGCCAGATTCTCAGTGATGTAGGTGGACATGGCCCATGTTTCAGCAGGTGACAAGGGATATATCCGTCCCCTAGGAGGCGTGGTCCCTGGCAGCAGGTCGATGGCACAGTCGTAGGGAAGATGTGGCGGAAGCACCTCCGACTCCTTTTTGTCAAACACGTCCGCGAAGGACTAATAAGCGGAAGGCAGTCCAGGTAGAGACTCCAGGGCCGGAGGTCGTCGGATGGGCTGTATGGACTTCAGACACTTCTCGTGACAGAACGGGCCCCATCGGGTGATTTCTCCAGTACACCAGCTGACAGAAGGTTCGTGTGCCCGCCACCAGGGAAGACCCAGCAGGATCTGATGGGACATGCGCAGAAGAACATAGAGAATGATTTTCTCGGTGTGCAGGGCACCGATGCGGAGTTCCACAGGCTGGGTGCTGAACGAGATGGTGTCTGAGAGGGGTCTTCCATCCACCGAACCAATCACGAGGGGTTTCTCTAGTGGAGTAACTGGCACTTGGTATTTGTCCACCGTAGCCTGCTGGATGAAATTGCCTGCGGCCCCAGAGTCGAGATATGCTTCTGCCGTGAACTGGGACTCCTCCGTTGTCACCTGAACAGTCCATGTAATAGGATCTGAGAGAGTCCCAGTACCTAGGGTGGCCTCTCCTACCAACCCTAGGCTTTGGAGTTTCCCGGCCTCTCTGGACAGGACCGTAGCAGGTGGGTGCCATCTCCGCAGTAGAGGCAGAGGCCCTTGGCGAGCCGTTCTGCTTGGCGTTGCTCAGACTGCCTCAGACGGTCGATTTGCATAGGCTCGTGGACGAGAAGACCAGATGACGCTGCCTGGGGAGCGGCAGGTTTCAACGGAGGGGAGGAGTGCCGTACTGGACGTCTCTCACGGGACAGTTCTTTGGATCGTTCCTGAAAGCGGAGGTCCACTTGGGTTGCTAGAGCAATCAGGGCATCCAAGGTGGAGGGCACATCGCGGCCGGCCAGCTCATTCTTGATACGACCCGATAGTCCTTCCCAGAAAGCGGCCGTTAAAGCCTCATTATTCCATCCTAATTCTGAGGCCAAGGTGCGGAAGCGGATGGCATACTGGCCCACCGTCAAGGTCCCCTGACGTAACCTGAGGAGGGATGAGGCGGATGCGGCGGCGCGTCCGGGTTCATCAAATGTGGTCCGAAAAGCTTGCAGGAAGTCCTGGATGTTGGTGGTCACCGGGTCCTCCTGTTCCCACAAGGGATTCATTCAGGCCAGTGCTTCACCCTCTAGATGGGACATCATAAACGCAACCTTGGCTTGGTCCGAGGCAAAAAGATGCGGAAGAAGCTTGAAATGTACGGAGCACTGATTCACAAATCCCCTGCAAGCCTTAGGATCCCCAGCATACCGGGGCGGAGATGCCAACCGGAGTTTAGAGGTCTCCGAGGAAGCCGCCACGGGAGCTGCGGACGTGGACTGAGAAGCCAGGGATGTGGCTGTCGCTTGTAGCGTATTCAGGCGGGTGTCCACCGACGTCATAAAAGCCAGCATGCGGGATTGGGTTTCGCGTTGATGTCCCAGTTCCTGCTGTAATCCGGCCAGCTGGGACGCCAGTGCTTCGGGGGGATCCATGGCCTGTTCTAGCTGTAAGGTCATGGTGGTGGAAACGCTGGGCCGTGCACCGGACTCCTCCAGCGGAGCAACTCGGAGCTAACCCCTATACAGGGACTGTCCGGTCACCCCGTCAGAGGGCCTTGATGCACGGTAGCCGAAGCACTAGCTGTACAGGCACAGTCCGTTCCGGAAGGAGGAAGGAAGATGTCCCTGAGGTCACAAGGGTCCAGATGGTAGTCCCAATAACAAAGCTCCGGTTCCGGTGCCTGGTGGAGATGACAGGTGGAACCGGATTCAGCTGGATGAGAGAACGGAGGTCACCACGTGGCGTTGGGGATCGGAGCCGGGTCCGAACTGAAGAAGATGGTGGTCACCTCAGCCGACAGCCCCAGACAGGAATTACGCAGAAGTCATGGTTAGGACCGGATGGCGTGGCAGGACGAGCTCTGCGAGACAGAAAAGGGTTAATACCGGGCAAGGCAAAGGGGGACCTGAACTCCTAGCTCACTAAACACGTAGAACAGGCCCCGCCCACCTGGAAGAAGAATCCTTTTATACCCTGTACCTGCAAGCCAATATCCTGTTTCTGGACGCTGGCCCTTTAAGAAAGGGTCAATGACCGCACGCGCCCTAACACGCATGCGCGAGGCCTGAGTGCCTGAGACCAGGGAAGGAAGCGGTGCCGAGGAAGCAGGAGTGCCGGACAGGGTGTCCTGCGATGCGGAGGGACGCCTAGAGCGGGGACGCCTGGAAGATACCGCCGGGAGAGAGGGAGCAGGAAGACCGGGAGCGGGAGTGGTGAGAGGAGCGCGCCGTCGGGAACCGGGGAGCGTGCCACGGGGACCGGGGGGCGCAGCACAGGGACCGGGGATCGCAGCACGGGGACCGGGGATCGCAGCACGGGGACCGGGGATCGCAGCACGGGGACCGGGGATCACAGCACGGGGACCGGGGAGCGTGACACAATGCATTATACCAGCGATCAGACTAGGAAAAGTGAAAGTACCATATAGGGATTAGGTAAAAAAGGTAATAAAAGTAAAAAAAAATAAAATTTATACCCAAAATACATTTATTTATATAAGAACAAAAATAAACAAAAAAGTGCACATATTTGGTATTGCCGCATCCGGCCCGACCTAGTCAATAAAACTGTCACATTATTTAACCCTTTCAGTGAACATTATAAGAAAAATGAGTAAAAAAAATGCTTTTTCATCATAGTGCAGAAAAGAAGTGGAATAAAACACAATCAAAAGGTTGAACATAAATAAAAATGGTATTACTGAAAACTACATCTTGTCCCATAAAAAAACAAGCCACCACACAGCTCCATCAGCAGTAAAAATAAAAAAAGTTATCGCTCTGAGAATACAGCAATGCCCCAAAATTATTTTTTTCTAAAAAACTGGGGGCTTTTTTGTGCAAAAATCTGCAAAACATAAAAAATATATAAATGTGGTATCGCTGTAACCGTGCTGGCCTTAAGTATAAACCTGTGTTGTTACTTTTACTAAACAGTGAACGACATAAAAAAAAGCAAAAAACAATTCCTGAATTGCAGTTTTATGTTAATTCTACCTATCAAAAATGAGAATAAAAAATTATCTAAAAATGTTATGTGTCCTAAAATGGTTCCAACAAAAATGTCAACTCGTCCCGCAAAAAACAAGACCCCATATGGATGGCTCTCCAAATGCGACATGGCGTCTGCTATCTATTGCAGACAATTGAGCTCTGTAAAATTCAAATAGCGCTCCTTCCCTTCCAAGCCCTGCCGTGCGCCCAAATAGTAGAATTCCACCCCATGTGAGGTATCTGCATACTTAGGAGAAATTGCACATTAAATTTTATGATTTTCCTGATACCCGTGTGGAAAAAAAGCTACCTGATTGAAATAACAATTTTGTGATAAAAATGTATTTTTTCACTTTTACAGCTGAACGTTATAAAATTCTGTGAAGCCCTGTCACGCTCCCGGTCCGACCGCACCGCCCACCACCCGTCGCTCCAACCCCTGGGATCCCCGATGAGTCCGCTCTCCTGCTACCCCATCCATACCTTTTCCCCGTCGATCCTGGCTCCGCACTGCTCACTCACTGCAGCCACCTGTGCTCCAGCGTCCTGCCTCTCCTCCTGTGGTCTCGGCTCTGACTTCCGGGTTGCGGTCCTCACAAATGCTCACTAGGTCGTGCGCGCGTGCACTCACCTAAACTTAAAGGGCCAGCACAGCTGTCTGGAATATCACTAATAAGTAACCTTGGGTATTTAAGACTTCCTATTTATAAATTTGCATACAAAGGGGCAGAGCATGTAAATTAGCCATGTGCTGGACTGGAGGCAGGAGAAGAGGGTAGTGGTAGCTGCCTTGCTTCAGCTGAATATGGGTCGGAATGCGCACCCTTTGAGCAGATGCACAGAGCATGGAAACACTGGAAGGTCGGGCCCCTCCTCTTTCATTCTTCTGCTCACCGGGCATCAGGGGCAAGGGACGGGGACCAGAGCTGTATGTAGGAGCAGGTGGGCGCAGCAGGTAGGGGGGTGCCGTCGGGCTGCATTATGCGGGGGTCCGCGGTGTGTCCCCAGCGATTGTATGGGACTAGGACGTTCTCTGAGCCGCTGTCACAGAATCTGCAGCACCGGCTTCCAGGGATCAACTCTACTGTACTTGCGTCTATTAGACACCAGTACAACTGAAGCCTTGAGTGTTGTGAATGTTAGTTATGTTTTGGCTGCTGGGAGGCTCCCTCTGGTGGCCAGGAATAGTTTGGACAGAGACCAGGTGTGTTGTGCAGTGGGTGTTTCCTTTGCTAACTCTCTGCTTATTTAAGTCCTGGTCTGATTGCAGGCTGTTGCCGGATGTCAGTTGTTCTTTGTATTTTCAGCCTGCTTAATCCTGCTCTACACCACATCTACTCCAGATAAGTGCTTGCTCTTTATTTATTCTCTGGTTCTTTTGCTTATCTGGGTTTGTCATTTGTTGTGGTTGGTTTCAGTTTATTTCCTTCCAGGGATTTTCCCCCTCAGTGGATTGTTGAGGAACTCCCTGCAGTTCTGTGTGGAGTATAGCTCCTTTGGGTTCATGTGTTTGTGGCTTGTTGAATTTGTTATAATTCTTGTTTTCTGTTCATTGGTATGACAAGGGCACCTGGTATAGGACGGAGTTCAGATCGAGCGATCTGAGGGCCTTTTTGTACTATCAGGAAGTTGGTATTTTGCAGGGTTTTTCTCTGGCCACCATCAGTCCCTTTCCTGTCCTTTCCTATTTTAATCAGCGGGGGCCTCACCTTTTGCTAATCCTGTCATCTACCTGTGTATTGTGTTTTTCCTATATCACCGCAGTCTTTGAATGTGGGGGGCTTGCTATTCTTGTCTATTTTCTGAGGCAGAGAGTTATTCATCTTTCCTACCTTTAGGATAGTTAGTTCTCCGGCTGGGTTCGCGGTGCACAGGATGTTAGTTCACCCCTCGGCTACT
Organism: Anomaloglossus baeobatrachus; assembly: GCF_048569485.1. Lineage (NCBI taxonomy): Eukaryota > Metazoa > Chordata > Amphibia > Anura > Aromobatidae > Anomaloglossus > Anomaloglossus baeobatrachus. The sequence goes on from NC_134356.1 coordinate 453,492,552, forward strand.
TCTAGTTGTGATGGTTAGTAAGGGGATGGCGGCCAGATTAGTTACCAATGCTCTTGTCACCTTTTTGCCAATGATTTGTGGTGGTCTTCCATGGTTCCGGATCATAACACTTGAGCCAGCAACATCAGCAATGTGATACAGTCAGCTGATCACGCTGCTGACCTCACTCCTCAGCGCCGCAAAGGTTTACACAGAGCTGGTGGAAAGTGCTACAAGGGAGCTGAAGACACCAAAGATTGTAATTAGGGGACAGGGGGAGGGTGTGTGTATGTGGAGCAAACAGGGGCCCTTTGAGAACCCCTTTACCCCAGAGCAAAGTTTTCACTTTAATGACAAGGCCATTTTTTGCAATTCTGACCAGTGTCACTTTGACAGGTTATAACTCTAGAACGCTTTAACGGATCCCAATGATTCTGACATTGTTTTTTCATGATATATTGTACTTCATGACAGTGATAAATTTAGGCTAATATTTTGTGTTTATTTGTGAAAATATCGGAAATTTGGTGAAACTTTTGAAAATTTAACAATTTTCAAATTTTGAAATGTTATGCCCATAAATCTGAAAGATATGTCACATGAAATAGTTACTAAATAACATTTACCACATATTAAATCAGCGCAATTTTTGAAACATAATTTTTTTAGGTTAGGAAGTTAGAAGGGGTCAAAGTTCATCAGCAATTTCTCAGTTTTCCAAAAAAAATTATAAAACCATTTTTTTAGGGACCACATCACATTTGAAGTGACCTTGAGAGGCCTAGGTGACAGAAAATACCCAAAGGTTACACCATTCTAAAAACTGCACCCCTCAAAGTATTCAAAACCACATGCAAAAAGTTTATTAACCCTTCAGGTGCTTCACAGGAACTAAAACGTTGTGGAATGAAAAAAAAAAATATTTTACCTAAAAATGTTGCTCTAGACCCAATTTATTCACTTTTAGAAGAAATAACACAACAAAATGGACTCTATGTGTTGCCCAGTGTATTCTGAGAGAAATAGATTGCGGGCACCATGTTGCATTTGCCGGGCCATAAGGTACTTAAACAGCAGAAACCTCCCACAAATGACACCATTTTGAAAACTAGACACCTCAAGGAATTCATCTAGATGTTTGGTGAGCACCTTGAACCCACGGGTGCTTCACAGAAGTTTATAATGTTAAGGTGTGAAAATAAAAAATAATAGCCTTTTTTTACATGAAAGTAAAGGAAGGAACTCCAGCAGCAAAGTCCAAGGATAATAAAACCAAATTCTTTATTGATTCATATTAAAAATTGGATAAAAATATCCAGACAGGGTCCTATGCAAACAGAAATGCTCTGTTTGCATAGGACCCTGTCTGGATATTTTTATCCAATTTTTAATATGAATCAATAAAGAATTTGGTTTTATTATCCTTGGACTTTGCTGCTGGAGTTCCTTCCTTTACTTACTTGGATTGCCGGTTTCCCATTCCGTGCACAAGTCCTGGATGCGGTGGTTCCCCCTTCGGCTATAGGTGAGCGGACATCTATTTTCTTCTTGTTCCTTTTTTTACATGAGTAACAGGAAAAAATGCACCAAAAATGTATTGTGCAATTTTTCCTGAGTACGTTGATACCACATATGTGATGGAAATCAACTGTTTGGGCACACGGCAGGACTCGGAAGGGTAGGAGTGCCATTTGACTGCAAAATTGGCTGGAATCATTAGCGAACACCATGTTAAGTTTGGAGAGCCCCTAAGGTGCCTAAACAGTGGAGCTCCCCCACAAGTGACCCTATTCTGGAAACAAGACACCTCAAGACTTTTATTCAGGCGTTTAAATCCATGCGTACTTCACAGAATTTGATAACTTTAGGTTGCCATATTGAAAATGTTCTCTTTTTTCACAAAAATTTTGCTTTATTATTTTAAAAATAATTTAAAAAAATAAAAACGTGGGGTCCCCCCAAATTGGATTGACAGCCTTCTTTTCCCGCCTCAAGAAAGCAATTAATAAGTTTATCTGGGCATCCAAGCGGCCCAAGCTATCCTTCCAGTTACTTAGTAGTCCTAGGAAGATTGGGGGATTGGGAGTCCCAGACTTTCGCCTCTACAGTATGGCTTCCCTAGGTACATGCATACTCGACCTATATTACCACAGGGGTGGGAAGAGATGGGTAGACATTGAACATGACACGCCTAGTTGTAGCCCTCTGGTTTTCATCTGGTCTAACCATACCCCTTCGGCCTTAAGTATCATGCCCTCTTTCCTTATAAGAAACCTAGCTTGCTTTGTCAGACAAGGATCAAGGCTCTTGCGCCTCTTCTTAACCCCTAATCCCCTCACACCTATCTATGACAACCCACTCTTTTCAGCGGGGATTAATAGAACTAAATTCCTACACAAACATAGAGCAGATCATCCGACGATATCAGATTTTAGTTCTCCAACTACTATTATACCTGTCAGTGACCTATTTCAGAACTCCCAGCCACCCCCCCGACGCATTTTTTTTTTCACAGACAACTAGCTATATTAGCTCTCTCCATCTACAGGGAAACATTTTTAGATCATTGTTGCCCTTCGAGTTGCTCTGCAAGGTGAGGGACCCTCCAGAACATACTGTATCGCTGCTCTACAAAACTTTTATGTAAAGTAGAATTGCGTCAGTAGACCCACCCACCTTCTTCTCTAGATGGGAGGTCGATTTGGGCAGATCCCTGACTACAGAAGATAGAGCAAAAATTGTGCTCTTTACACAGAAATCTTCACTCAGCGCGTTGACACAGGAGAGGGGGTACAAGATACTATATAGATGGTACCGTTGTCCCACTGCTGTCCATGCGATGTTCCCAACGACTCCGGACACCTGTTGGAGATGCCTTCGAGACAGAGGCTCATACATGCATATATGGTGGTCATGTGAATCCATTAGAGGCTTCTGGTTGGCAGCATTTGATCTCATTAACCGGCTTTCAATGCGCAGAGTCACTCCCTCCCCAGAGCTTGCGCTTTCATCGCTTTGCAACTTTTCGATCTCTAGATTCAAAAAAAGTCTCCTTCGACACGTCCTAGCGGCGGCGAGAAGACATACCTAGATTCTGGAAACAGACACATACCCCTTCTAGGTTGGACTTGATCACAGAATTGAATGACATGTTTAAATTGGAGGAACTGATCGGACAGACCACGAAAACATCAGTGAGAGTCCTAGACCTATTGACTCCATGGATCTTGTTCAGGGATTCGCCTGATAGAGACTCATGGCTAGCCGAGGGGGACTAAGATGAGCAGGAACTGGTCCATCCCTGTTTGGGAGGGGGGGGGGGGGCCCGCGCAGGCTGGATGACATTTTTTTCCCTCGGACTTCCCTTATGTTTGTTCCCTTGCTTAATCTGTGATCCTTCTTGTTCCTTCCTCTCAAGTCCTTGTTTAATTTTCCTCTTCCCTTTCTTACTCAGATCTTTCTAACCTACTCACCATCTTAAAACCTCCTGAGCTTCCATGGAGGAGATGTTTATTTTATGTTAACTGTTGGGATATAAATTAGTCTTATCTTTTTGTAATTACATGTCTTCTCAATGTGATTACTCCATATACTGATAAATTGATTTGCAATGTTGATGTTACTTTTTGTGCAAAATTATAATAAAACTTAATTTAAACTAAAAATGCGTTTGTTTTGCCAGGAGGTGTAGATTGGGTTCAGGAGTATGGTGTAAAAATGTAATCGCCAAATTTGCATCCCTTGGCCAGGAGGTGAAACTTTGGTGCTGAAATCTGGTGCAGACGATTTCGGCACCAAATGTGCACCTTCTGGCAGAAAAGCACGGCCAAAATCACGGCAAAAACTGAGTAACAAAAAACAAAGGTTTTTTTTGCCAGGAAGTGTAGATTGTGTGCAGGAATATGGTGTAAAAATTTCTTCACCAAATTTGCATCCCTTGGCCCAAAAAAACTATTTTTTTTCTGCCATGAGGTGAAAATTTGGTGCTGAAATCTGGTGCAAACGATTTCAGCACCAAATGTGCACCTCTTAGCAGAAAACCGCGACAACAATCGTGGCAAAAAGCCGCGGCAAAAAAAATAGTCAAAAACCAACGGGTTTTTTTGCCAGAGGTGTAGATTGGGTGCAGGAATATGGTGTTTAAAACTGCGGTTTTCTGCTAGGAGATGTAGGTCTGTGAACTCACTGACCTCCACCTGAGGTCAGGTTACCTGCGATCACAGGCGAAGGACAGTGGGAACCTCCAGCTGTGGCCGCAAATGACCTGAGTGACGTCACCACTCATTGCGGAGCTCATTAATTCTCTGGAGCTCACAGCGAGCAGTCGTGCTCTATGGCCGCTCGCTGTGATATTCAGATGTAGCAGAGGTGAATAGCCGTGGGATCTTGTGTGGATTACGTCAGACCTGCAGATGTGTGTTGGGGTTAATAAAGTGGTGAAAGAGGGTGTTTTTTTGTATTTTATTCCAAATAAAGGATTTTTTCTGTGTCTGTTTATTTACTTTCACTTATAGATTAATGATGGGAGTGTCATAGACGCCTGTGCCATCATTAAAGGGAACCAAACATCAGCATTATCCTATATAAGGTGCAGCCAGTGCAGTACTGGCACTATCAGGCACATTGTGTACATACCATTAGTGGGCAGCTCGGGTGTTTAGGCTGTGAAATTCAAATATAAAGTTTGAAAATTCATGCACTTTTTGATTGACGTGTGCACCTCGCTGCTAATGTCCGGGCGGGTTATGCACGTGTATCCCCGCCTCCCCCGTCGCCTGTTCCTCCCTCTCACTGACCGTATGTAAATTTCTAATCTTCAGTCACACGGCGTCGGAGTTAGCGCTTGCGCATAGCGCTCATCTCCGGCACCATGTTTCTCAAGCCCACAGTATTATGGTGCATGAGAGGGCGGTGCATGAGAGCGCGGCGCATGCGCCCTCGCTTCTTCAGATCTGTTGTGACCGTGGGAGCGCGCACGGTCACAACAGGACTGGAGAACAGCTGATCTTACCGATCTGCTGCAGCAGACGATATCGTCTTTTATTTAAATAAAAAAAAATGCTGCATGCGGTTCCTCTTAGGCCGGAGTCAAATCACACTTGTGAGGGACTTGCACGAGTCTCAGATCGCATCACCCAGCACGGCCACACACTCTCCTGACAAGAGCGGGTCAGCTGTATGTAGTTCTATGCAGCTGCGCGCTTGTGTCTGAAGAGCGTCAGGCCGTGGCGGATGATGCGATGCGAGACTCGGGCAAGTGTGACTCTGGCCTTACCATGTGCTCTCACGAGTCTCGCATTGCATCACCCAGCACGGCTTGGAGCTATCCGGACATGAGCGTGCAGCTGCATGGAAATACATGCAGATGCACGCTCCTGTCAGGAGAGTGTGCAGCTGTGCTGGGTGATGCGATGAGAGACTCGTACAAGTGTGTGACTCCAGCCTTATTTTGATACACAGCCATGGTAATGCCCGACAGCTGGGGGCTGCAGCCGTGGGCTTTATCTGTGCTGGTATCAGAATACGGGGACCCTGCGCCCAGGGCTGTGGAGTCGGTAAGCCTGCGACTCCAACTCCTCAATTTCCTGTGCACCGACTCCGACTCCCACATATATTGCTTATATTTAAATGAAACGTTTATTGTAGTACAATGTGAACATCAGACATTTAATCATTTTTATGATACAATAAGTCCTCATCAATCCTGTTGCTGTATTTTCCCTGTATATTGTATAGAAGCTATCCTTCCAAAAGTACATGAGCTCAAAGAAAAAACAAACAAGCATCCAGCATACAGAGAGAACATAGAGTATACTGGACTATTGATTCATGCACAGTTTATTGAAAGTTTAAATACACTTTGTGCAGAATTATTAGGCAAGTTGTATTTTAAAGGATTTTTTTTTTTAATTATTGATCAACAACTATGTTCTCAATGAACCCAAAAGACTCATAAATATCAATGCTTAATATTTTTTGAAGTTGGAGTGGTTTTTTTTTTTTAGATTTGTCTATCTTAGGAGGATATCTGTTTGTGCAGGTAACTATTACTGTGCAGAATTATTAGGCAACTTAATGAAAACCAAATATATTCCCATCTCACTTGTTTATCTTCACCATGTAAACCAATATAACTGCACAAAATTTAGAAATAAACATCTTACATGCAAAAACAAAACCCAAAAAATTAAAAATTAGTGACCAATATAGCCACCTTTCTTTATGATGACACTCAACAGTCTGCCATCCATAGATTCTGTCAGTTGCTTGATCTGTTTATGATTAACATAGCGTGCAGCAGCCACCACAGCCTCCCAGACACTGTTCCAAGAGGTGTACTGTTTTCCTTCCCTGTAGATCTTACATTTTATGAGGGACCACAGGTTCTCTATGGGGTTCAGATCAGGTGAACAAGGGGGCCATGTAATTAGTTTTTCATCTCTTAGACCTTTACTGGCCAGCCACGCTGTGGAGTAGTTGGATGCATGTGATGGAGCATTGTCCTGCATGAAAACCATGTTTTTCTTGAACAATACCGACTTCTTCCTGTACCACTGCTTGAAGAAGTTGACTTCCAGAAACTAGCAGTAGGGCTGGGAGATGAGCTTCACTCCATCCTCAACCCGAAAAGGTCCAACAAGTTGATCTTTGATGATACCAGCCCATACCAGTACCCCACCTCGCTGGCGTCTGAGTCGGAGTTGAGGTCTCTGCCCTTTACTGATCCAGCCTCTGTCCCATCCATCTGGCCCATCAAGAGTCACTCTCATTTCATCAGTCCATAAAACCTTTGAAAAAGCAGTCTTAAGATATTTCTTGGCCCAGTCCTGACGTCTTATCTTATGTTTCTTGTTCAAAGGTGGTTGTTTTTCAGCCTTCCTTACCTTGGCCATGTCCCTGAGTATGGCACACCTTGTGCTTTTTGATACTCCAGTAACGTTGCAGTTCTGAAATATGGCCAAACTGGTGACAAATGGCATCTTGGCAGCGTCACGCTTGATTTTCCTCAATTCATGGACAGTTATTTTGCGCCTTTTTTGACCAACACGCTTCTTGCGTCTAACTGCAACCAATTACACGCCAGGAAAAGCAGTGACTATTCAATGATGGTTATTTGTGGCTCCGGAAGGGAAAGCGTAACCCGGAAGGAGTGTGCCGCCATGACGGAGGTTCGGGGAGTACCCGCTCCTGCCCTCATATCCCTTCTACCAACATTTTTAATCTCCGGATTCTGGTTCCTATAGACTTATATGGGTCTGGATATATGGATTCCGGACAGGTTCTGTTTTTTTTTTAAATTTCAGCAGGTCCCGGTTTTCTGTGAGTTCGACCAGTTCTAATAACGACTACTCAGACCGCTTTGGGGAGGGAGCGGAGTGCTGAAGTGGAGTTTTTCCAGAGTGGACAGTGGGACTATGGAAAGTGTGAGTGCAGGCGGGGCTGGGCAGGGGTGGAGCCTGGACGGAGTCTCAAGGGGGCATGAAAATTTTACCTATATAGGGCCCTGAAATTCCTGGTGGCGGCCCTGTGGCTGCAGAAAGAATGAAATTACAAGCCTTCTCCCATACTTTACAATGTTAAACATGCACAGCACACGGATGACACACTGATGCCATTCCTGTTCTGTACGTGTTTTTCACGGACCAATAGACTTGTATTGGCCCTTGTCATCTGTGCTGTCAGAAAAAAAACAGAACATGTGAAGATCACCATAAATTAATATGAACACGTGTGGTAGCTATAATAAAATGGTTGGTAGAAACACAGGTCTAGGATGTATCCGTATGGCTCTGACTAAAGTACAGTGGAACCTCTGTTTACGAGTAACTCGATGTGCGAGTATTTCGCTATACGAGCAAAGCTTGCTGTAAATTTGTAACTCAGTTTACGAGCAATCTTTGCTGTACGAGCAAATACTCACCGCACACACGTTCGGTTCCGTACTTTCACCTCGCTCTGACCCGCTCTTGGAGTCCACATAAACACACACATATTATGCTCCTTACCTTCCGTTCCCTCGCCAGCCTCCTGGTTCTTGTAGTCCGCAGGTACAATATATGTATTGGGTAACCATCGTGACGATGGAGGAACTTCCGCTGTCAGCGCTTCTCAAAGGCAGCGCGCTGACCAATCAGAGGCAAGCGGCTCCTGCTTATGATGTCTGCTGCTGAAGCGCTGACAGCGGAAGCTCTGGCATCGGTCGCAAGGATTACCAGATACACATACCTGCGGACTACAAGAACCAGGAGGCCGGCGAGGGAACAGAGGGTAAGGTGAGCATAATATGTGTCTGTGTGGAATGGCACAAGTCGTGGAACGAATTGTCTGAGCTTGCATTATTTCCTATGGGAAATTTTGCTTTGCTAGACAAGTAACTTGGTTTACAAGCACAGTCCCAGAACGGATTGTTCTTGCAACCCAAGGTTCCACTGTATTAGATTTATGTGATAATACTCCAGATCCAACCCTGCTTCCACAACACAGCATAGCAGGTTCCTGTGTGTACATGAGCCAGTAGTGTACTGTCTATGTGATAGCGCCATGTCCTCCAGGACACTGAAGATCACTCTCATAAATCGCTGCAGAGCCCTGGACTCTTTCAGCTTCTCAGTGAATCTACATATGTTCTAATGACAAAAAGCATGACATGATATGTAACACAATGCTGCACAGCAGTACGTGCACAGGATGCCGCCTGCCAGTCACACAACTGAGCGGGAAACTCCAGACCAGCATCAGCCTCTCCTCAGATTCAGCGCCCAAAAAATGGCGGGAAGGCACAGAGGCACGGTGACCGACAACTTCCTCTCTACTATCATTGGCTGATTACTAAAGAGTGGGCGGGGCATAGATAATTGCGTGCAATGGGAACACTTGGGGGCGTACTGGAACTTCGAGCGCCAAAGTGTGAGCTTTAAATTGTTCCGCCATAGCTTGTGTGCTGTAGTGTGTGAGTTCGCGGGCGACAGCAGCATGGTGCGCACTAAGGCTGACAGCGCAGGCTCCTCCACCGGCAGCTACAGGAAAGGTGAGCCCAGGGTGTGCGCGCGCGCGGCGGGCGCTACTGCCGGGGATTCTCCCGGAACACCCGCTGCGCTGTCCTCGGCACGGCTCCGTGTCCTCTCTGTAGAAGGCACCGGGATGGGGAGGAAGGGTATTGCTGTAGTGCACTCGTTAGCCGGGCGGGATGTACGGGGTTAGCTGTTGAGGCGCCAAGGCAGCTGCGCGCCAAAATGTCCGAGCGCTTGTGTCCTTGTGAGGTAATGTCCTGTCCGCACGGCCCTACCGTGCTGCGGATTGTGCCCGCCCATGTACGCCGCTCATGTCTGCTCTGTCTTTCAGCTGTTGCTGCCCGAGCTCCGAGGAAATCGTTTGGCGCCGCACCGAGCTCCTCGAGTAACTCCACCTCTCCTACCGGGAAGAAATGTAAGTACTCTCATGGATCGGTGTCTCTTTTGGTCCCAAGTCTGGAATAAGATTTGTGATATACGTGTCCCTGTTTCTTAAACGTTTTTTCATCTTCTGAACTTTGCCATGAAATCCTCAATTTTGGCGCTTTTTTTTTTCTTTCATTAGTCTGCGACCCCCTTTTTAAAATGTAGTTTAACTGCTGTTATAATGGACTTAGCCCTTCTATAGCTCCTACTGGTACTGTACCTGCCACGCTTCCTGACATCCTGCCTAATGTGTGAGTGCAGTTATACCCCTCACTTGTATATTGGGGGCTGCACTGGCTGCAGTGCCATTATGCCCCCCCCTGTATCTGTATATTGGGGGCTGTCTCTGCCCAATGAGTGAGGTGCTGCAGTGCCATTATGCCCCCATATTGTTGGCTGCTTATGACTGGTGGTATTCGCTCCCCAGAGTCAGCACTACCTGATCACTTTTTTGAGAAAAAAAACCCCAATAGATGAGCCATACGGTAAACATGCCGCCAGCATGTGTATACAGGCGGCATGTATGCACTATTCGCAATCAATGCATAGACAGAGAACAAACGAGTATCTGTGCAATAGAATAAATTTTATTTGATGACAAACAGGCAAGACAGCAATACATGCAAATTTAAAAACTACCATATGATCAGAAGGGCATGGAGTATGAGTACAGAGTGTAAATCGAAATAACAATAGCCGTGGGAGAGGCGAAAAGTTCACACTATGTACTGAAAACGTTCGAGTGTAATGAACTCTGACCCCCTCAGTAGCCGTGGGAGAGGTAGGTAAGGGTATCCAAACAGGGGCCAGAAAAAGTGTAATTCACACAATGAAGCATAATGAGCGATATATAGCCGTGGAGGAGGTGACCGCTATATAGTGTTGTGGGTATATAGATTCAAATACAGAATAGCCGTGTGAGAGGTAAACAGTAATCAGACGACTACAATATATATCGGTCACAGATGGAGTATAAGATATCAACAGCAAGGTGCCTCAAAGTAGGATCACCAAGACTGACCCGAGATGTACACCATGGTAACCAGGAATATCTAAAAAGGTTTGACATAATTCAATATAAAGTGCAAATGCATTTGAATATAATGTATTCTATTGCACAGATACTCGTCTGATCACTTTTCTGTCTGCCCAACACAATGAGTGCATTTTCCATCTTCTTTGACTTTGCTCACTACACTGAGATGGTGAGTGGCAAATAATTTTTTTGGGATGAATGAATTCAAGTGGAATTATACTTCTACAAAAACCTGTATTGCTACAATTCTGTGAATTCAGCAACCTGGTGGACTCTGTAACTTCCAAACCATAGAGGGATGTCTAAAAGGGGAAAAAAACCAAAACCCTGACGTGACCCGTTACTGCCACCCGGCTGGTCCTTGCCATATCCCGAGATCTGTGCCGCTTCCAGGGCAATCTGCCGCCTCTAATGTTAGGAGATCTGGGTGTCAATGGAGCCCAGGAGGGTTATGTGGGCAGGAGATCGGCGTCATGACATATGTAAATTCTTCGATTGAGAAAATGACAAGGGAATAAAAACAAAATTTCTGTAATGACTGAGGTCCAATACTGCTTAGTAATTCGGGAGGGGGGGAGGCAGTTGTGGCTCTTAAAGTAGAAAAGTGTTAAAAAATCACAGGACAAAAAATGTAAATTTTCCTGATCAAAGAGCTTAATGGCAACCAGTCACCACAAAAATGCAGAGCAGATATACTGCATCTGCTCACAAAACTATGTAACTTTTAGTTACTCATTTAGACCTCATAGGAATGCCCACTGGATGGAAAATCCCAATCAGTGACTGAATGCTGTCTCTAGGCACACTTCTGCAAAGAAAGCCATCAATCACTGATGCCCACTGAACCAAAAATGTCACAATATAGCCTAGACAGTTTAAGGTTATGTGCGCACACTGGATTTGTTTCAACAGCAAAAAAGTGCACCTTCTGGCAGAAAAACGCACCTACCTTGAGAGAAAACGCATGCTGTTTTACTGCATTATGCTATGTTTTTGGTGCTGTTTAAGGCTACTTTCACACTTGCGTTGAACGGTATCCGTTGCATTGCGTTGTGTAACGGATGCAACGGATGTGTTGCATATAGTGACACAACGGATGCAACGGATGCTGCAAAACAACGCAATTCGTTTTGATTTTTTTTTTTTTTTTCCCGGTTTTACCAGCGGCAGACTATAGTGAACGATCAGCTGATCGTTCCCTGCAGCCGGCCGCTGGGTGATCAGCTGATTGCTCCCAGTAGCCGGCCGCCGGGTGATCAGCTGATCGCTCCCGCCCGCCGGGTGATCAGCTGATCGCTCCCGGCTGCCGGGTGATCAGCTGATCGCTCCCTGCAGCCGGCCGCCGGGTGATCAGCTGATCGCTCCCGGCCGCCGGGTGATCAGCTGATCGCTCCCGGCCGCCGGGTGATCAGCTGATCGCTCCCGGCCGCCGGGTGATCAGCTGATCGCTCCCGGCCGCCGGGTGATCAGCTGATCGCTCCCGGCCGCCGGGTGATCAGCTGATCGCTCCCGGCCGCCGGGTGATCAGCTGATCGCTCCCGGCCGCCGGGTGATCAGCTGATCGCTCCCGGCCGCCGGGTGATCAGCTGATCGCTCCCGGCCGCCGGGTGATCAGCTGATCGCTCCCGGCCGCCGGGTGATCAGCTGATCGCTCCCGGCCGCCGGGTGATCAGCTGATCGCTCCCGGCCGCCGGGTGATCAGCTGATCGCTCCCGGCCGCCGGGTGATCAGCTGATCGCTCCCTGCAGCCGGCTGCCGGGTGATCAGCTGATCGCTCCCTGCAGCCGGCTGCCGGGTGATCAGCTGATCGCTCCCGGCCGCCGGCTGCCGGGTGATCAGCTGATCGCTCCCGGCTGCCGGGTGATCAGCTGATCGCTCCCGGCCGCCGGGTGATCAGCTGATCGCTCCCGGCCGCCGGGTGATCAGCTGATCGCTCCCGGCCGCCGGGTGATCAGCTGATCGCTGTCACTTGCCGGCGCCCGGGCATGCCGGCGGGCGGGCGCTCAGCTGAGCGCTGTGACTTGCCGGCGGCCGGGCATGCTGGTGGCCGGTCATTCAGCTGAGCGCTGTCGCTTGCCGACGGCCGGGCGCTCAGCTGAACGTTCGGCCACCGCGAGCCAAAATAAAGTTTGATTTAAAAAAAAAAAAAAAAAGAGCATGCGCAGTGAAATCCAGAGGATTCCGCTGCTCAAAATAACGTTACATGCTGCGTTCCTCCCGCTGGGCGGAAGCAACGGAGCGTCGCCCAGCGGAAGCAACGCAGCTCCTTTTGGTACAATCCGTCAACCATACAAGTCTATGGGAAACAGCGGAATCCGTTAACGGATTCCGCTGTTTCCCAAAAGGGCGGATTGTAACGGAAGGAAAATAACGCAAGTGTGAAAGTACCCTAAGGCTACATGCACACGCTGCATCTTTTTGTGTTCACAAAATGTAGCCAAAACTGCACCTTGTCAGAGAGAGGCTGGAAATGTCACAAAAAATGCTTGCAATTATAGGTGCGTTTTTCACAACCTGCGTTTTTCTGACAAATGTTGACAAAAACGCAGGAAGAATGAACATGCTGCATTTTCCTTTGTCACAAACGTTTGCCAAAACACTGACAAACTGCAATGTGCGCATAGAAAATCTGACTTCTCATAGACTTTGCTGGGAAGTCAGAGGTCAAAAAGTTCTGACAAACTGCAGCCAAAAACGCAGCAAAAAAAGCAGTGTGCGCATGTAGCCTTACTGCGTTTTTGCCTGCAGTTTTTTTTTAACATTGTCAATGCCAAAACACAGGGAAAAATGCATAAGAGTGAGATGCTACTACTTTTTGCTGCAGAAATTCTGCAGCAAAACCTGTAAGGAAAAAAGACACAATGTGCGCACAGCAGTTTGGATTTCTCATGGCCTTTGCTGGGGAATGACTGCATGAAGCTTGTGAACAAACTGCAGCAAATCCGCTGCAAAAAAACTCAGTGTGCACAGGGCCTAAATGGGTAAATAAAAGTTAGTCTGGAGGCACACTGCATATGACTTGGATTGCTCCTGATTAGACTGAGCTACATGTGTTTAGGGAGCTCACCCACTTGGGTCAGGAGAGCTTGCCAGCCAGTGCAATGTGATCCTCACGTGAGTCATACAGTAGTGTCACTTTTGCCTTTAGATGACAGTTTTGTGAGAAAAAAATTGCAATCTGCTTGGCTCCCCTGCTATATCTGCAGCAAAAAAAGCATATATTTACTTGCATTTCTGTTCTTGCCAAGAAATGAGCACTTGCTGCAAATCTTGAATGTGTCACACCCTACCTTCCGTTGCATCGCCGGTCTCCTGGGATTTGCTGTTTTCTGGTACGGGGCTGGGCTGTGTATCGGGTTACCATAACGACGAGGGAGGAACTTCTGCGGCCAGAGCGCTGACGTCAAAGGCAGAGCCGCCAGCCTCTGATTGGCCAGCGCGCTGCCTTTGAGTAGCGTCTGACAGGAAGTTCCTGCTACGTTGCTATGGATGCCGATGCACAGCCTGGAGTGGTGGACTACAGGACCCAAAGGCCGGCGATGAAATGGAAGGTACGTTATATTATATGCTCACCTTATCTTCTGTTCCATCACGGGCCTCCTGGGTCTTGTAGTTCGCCACGAGAACGTCGCAATGTACCCAGGAACTACAAGAACCATGAGTCCGGCGGTGGAACGTAAGGTAAGGTGAGCATAATATTGTGTTTGTGCGTGCTTATGTGTTTGTGTGGACTGCAAGTGCGGGTTAGAGCGCGGTGGATGTACGGAACCAGAAGTGTGTGAGGTGAGGATTTCGCTCGTACAGCAAAGCTTTCTCGTAAAGCTTTGCTTGTTAAGCGAAATTCTCGTTAAGTGAGGTTCCACTGTATGGGTTTTTATAATATGAGAATGATACTGCATTAAGAGTATTGAACGAGACTGCACGCACTGGCAGAGTTCTGACTGGGATATGCTTTTCGCATACCTGGCTGTGACACAGGTGAATCCTTGCAGTGTGTGCAGGGAGGATTCAGAAGTCTGCAGACACACAGTAACTGAATAGGATAACGGAAGTGAGCACTAATATATATATATTCTGAGTGCAAGCCAAAAAAATACATACTATACAAGGATAAGGCTGCACATCAAACTTAGATAATGGTATAATGCCTCAAGCATATGGACAAATATTGGAAAATACAATGAAAAATGCTACTTGCTAACTTGAACATGTGAATAATGAATTGCATACCTGCCATGAATATTAGGAAAAAAAAGATATTTAGCAATCGCATTGATCAATGTAACTGAGCCCCAAAACCTCGTCAAGGTATATCTCTATATTGGGGTCCCTAGCTCTGCTAAATATCTGCTTTTTCCTAATATTCATGGCAGATATGCAATTCATTATTCACGTGTTCAAGTTAGCAAGTAGCATTTTTCATTGTATTTTCCAATATTTTTCCATATGCTTGAGGCATTATACTATTTAAGTTTGATGTGCAGCCTTATCCTTGTATTGCAGACACACAGTGACTACAAATTTGTCAATATAGACTGGTCACATCCTTTAATATTAGTAGCTATGGAGAAATGCTGTTGGACTCTGGGTTGCTTAGGATAAATGAACATTTTGCTTTGTACTTGTTTTGATAGCTGTTCACCCAATATTAAGCTTTTTACAATTGTGGCACACTAACTTGCGTTAATAAAATCTTTCTTTCTGATCTTAAACATGCAAAGCTGAAAGTAAATATGCAGGGGGCAATCCTGTATGCGTCAGACCAACACCAAAATGGCAGAAAGGTATCGGAGAGTTCTTTGGCGGACCGTCTATAATCCTCTCTGAAAAAGAAAACCGTGAACCATCTGATGATGAGGAAGCTGGTGGCAGTGGCGTTAAAAAAGCACCGAGGAAGTGAGTAGCAAAGGTTTTGTAATCATGCACCAAAGAGTTCTGGCTTTTATGCTACTTATAGTTGGCTTAGCTGACTGTTCCTTTTATACATATCTAAACTAAAAAAGAAAACTTGTTAAAACTGTTTAACTTTTAAACTGAGATTCTTTTTTAAAGCTACCCAGTCTCAGCTTAAAAGTATGTTTAAGTTGCTTAGACAGACCAGACAGTCTAAATGCTTGTATACACTGGCCAACCCTCGGCAGATTTTTCTGTGGCCGTAGGCTCATTGTTCTTAACAGCAAATGTCCTGCCAAGAACTGACTTTTATGCTAGTTTAGACCATTTCTTATGAAGTGTGTTTGGCCAATTAGCTTACACTGGCCAATTTATTGGACAATGAGTAATGCTCACTTTTAGGCTACATCTTTTTGTGTTCACAAACTGCAGCCAAAACTGCACGTTGTCAGAGAGGGCCTGGAAATGTTAAAAAATGCTTGTAATTGTAGGTGCGTTTTTCACAGCATGCGTTTTCTTTTTCGCTCCATTGGGAGACCCAGACAATTGGGTGTATAGCTATTGCCTCCGGAGGCCACACAAAGTATTACACTTAAAAGTGTAAGGCCCCTCCCCTTCTGGCTATACACCCCCAGTGGGATCACTGGCTCACCAGTTTTGTGCTTTGTGCGAAGGAGGCAACACATCCACGCATAGCTCCACTGTTTAGTCAGCAGCAGCTGCTGACTATGTCGGATGGAAGAAAAGAGGGCCCATACAGGGCTCCCAGCATGCTCCCTTCTCACCCCACTTCATGTCGGAGGTGTTTGTTAAGGTTGAGGTACCCATTGCGGGTACGGAGGCTGGAGCCCACATGCTGCTTCCTTCCCCATCCCTTTTTACAGGGCTCTGGGTGAAGTGGGATTCTATCGGTCTCCAGGCACAGAGACCGTGCTCCATCCACAGCCCCTGGTATCTGCTGGACATGGAGCGGAGTATCTTCAGGGACATGGCCCTGCTACATGGAGGTACTCGGTGTCCCTGTGGGGACCGCGCAGACACACGGCAGCACTGCTGGGTGTGTTAGTGCGCCAGGGACAGCGGCGCTGTCCGCACTAGTGCCATCGCACACCACAGCGTTGCTGGGTGTGTTAGTGTATTGGGTGACTACCGCGCTATCCGCCGCTGCCGTTTTTATTTAAGGCGCCGCTGGGATTTGTGGTGCGCCGGGGACTTCCGCGCCGGCCAGCACTGATATGCCGGCCGCGCTTATTAACTCGAGTCCCCGGCTTCTGGGCCTAGTCTCCCTTCGTTACCGCCCACAGGCCTGACAGTCAGGGTAGGGGCGTGACGCTGCATAGCACAGCAGCGCTGAGAGCTGGAGTATGTTTTGCATACTCCACCCCTCTCACTGTGTGCACTGTGAAACCGGATTCCCGCACTTTCTCAGGCACGCCCACGGCTTCCTTGTCTACACAGGACGCCGGCAGCCATTAGTGTCAGTTTCTGTACGATACAGAGACAAGTGTGGAAGACCCTGGCATTCTGATAGTCACACAATCGCTGCAACAGGCGTTAAGCAGCACCTGTGGTGCTAACCCCACTAGTGCAGAAGTGCACTTATAGATATGCTTGTACTATATACATTGCACTGTTTGGTCGCACGTTGTATATACCCTCCTGGATTGTGCGGAGGAGTTATCAGCATATTCTCTGTGTACAACAAAGGTGCAGAACCACATGTTTTTTCTATGCAGCCGGTACAGCATGTACGGCTATACGGCCGGCAGGTTACATAGACCCCCATTATATCCAACTCAGCCGGAGTCTCTGCTAATGGCCAGAGGATGAGGACGGTGTCTGCAGTATTTACTGACAGATTTTCTGAGACTATGGCTATGATACTAGAAGCCTAGCAGTCCGGACATGTCTCTCACAACATGGGCACTGTTGAATCATTGATCCATGGCCCCCCTCAGTGTGAACAACTAACAGCTCCGGGAATGTCACATGCATCCCAGAGTCACGGCTCTGCACAGCCGTCAGTCCCAGACAGCCTAAGCGGGCTCACTATGAGCGGCCCTCGGTTTCATCAGGGTCCTAGCAGAATGACTCTCTGTGTAATGAGGCGGAAGTAGCGGCTCAGGATTCTGATCCTGAGACCGCTCTCAATCTGGATACACCTAATGGTGACGCCATAGTGAATAATCTTATAGCGTCCTTCAATAGAATGTTGGTTATTTCTCTCCCAGCTCCTCCAGTGGAGGAGTCAGCTTCAGGCAGTCCAGGAACACCACACTTATCCAGATATGCGCTTCTCCAAACGGCTTAGGATACACGTTATCCCTGCCCCCTGACGTGGTCAAGGACTGGACCCAGTGTCCCAAGCGGCATCCTCCAATCTCCAGGCTTGTAGCTAGATCCATAGTTGCAGTGGGAGATGGAGCTGCACTTAAAGATGCCACTAACAGACAGATGGATCTCTGGTCTAAATCCATCTATGTGGCTGTCGGCGCACCGTTGGCTCCAGCATTCTCGCCCTTGGGGCACTCCAAGCTATTTCAGCTTGTCTTACACAGATTGACACGGTTACACGTACATCTGTGCCGCAGGTGGCATCCTTAACCTCTCAAATGTCTGCATTTGTTTCTTACGCGATTCAGGTTGCCCTAGACTCTGCGAACCGTGCGGCAGTAGCCTCCGCTACTCCGTGTTTTTAAGCAGAGCCTGGTCTGCTCGTTAAGTGAATGGAAGGCAGATTCTGCTTCCAAAAAAGGGTGCTTAACCAGTTGCCTTTTTCTGCTGACCGACTGTTTGGTGAGCGTTTGGATGTAACCATTAAACAGTCCAGGGGTAAGGATTCATCCTTTCCTCAGCCCGGGCACAACAAACCCCAACAGAGCAGGAGGCAGTCGGGGTTTCGGTCTTTTCGAGGCTCGGGCAGGTCCCATTTTTCCTCGTCCAATGTGGACTCAAAAGGATCAGAGGAGCTCAGATTCTTGGCGGGCTCAGTCACGCCCAAAAAAGGAGACAGTCTGAAAACCCGCTTCCAAGGCGGCTTCCTCATGACTTGCGGCCTCCTCTCTCCACATCCTCGGTCGGTAGCAGGCTTTCCCGCCTTGGCGATATTTAGCTGCCATAGGTCAATGACCGTTGGGTGTGAGACATTCTGTCTCACGGGTACAGGATAGAGCTCACTTCTCGTCCTCCAACTCGATTCTTCAGAACTTCTCCACCTCCCGGCCGAGCCGCTGCTCTTCTGCAAACAGGGTGCACTCTATAGGCAGAAAGAGTGATGACCCCCGTTCCTCTTCAGGAACAAGGTCACGGTTTTTACCCCAAATTATTTGTGGTGCCTATAAGAACGGGCCGTTCCGTCCCGTTCTGGATCTAAAACTGCTCAGCAAGCTCGTGGACACCAGGCGGTTCCGGATGGAATCCCTCCGCCATGTCATCGCCTCAATGTCCCAAGGAGATTTCCTAGCATCATTAGGCATCAAGGATGCTTATCCACACGTGCCGATTGATCCAGAGCACTAGCGTTTCTACGCTTCGTTATAGGAGACGAACACCTTCTGTTCGTAGCTCTACCTTCCGGCTAGCGACAGTCCCACTGGTCTTCGCCAAGGTCAGGGCAACAGTAGTCACAGTCCTGCACTCTCAGGGTCACTCTGTGATCCCATATTTAGGCGATCTACTTGTCAAGGCACTCTCTTAGGAAACATGCCGACACTGCCCGAACGTTGCGCTGGAGACTCTCTAGAGTTTTGGGTGGATCATCAACTTTTTAAAGTCAGATCCGACCCCGACCCTATCGCTAACATATCTAGGCATGGAGTTTCATACTCTCTCAGCGATAGTGAAGCTTCCGCTAGACAAACAGCATTCACTACGGGCTGCAATCTCTTCTTTAAGAACCAGTCGCACACATTAAGACGCCTCATGCACTTCCTACGTAAGATGGTAGCAATGGAGGCAGTTCTTTTCGCGCAGTTTCATCTGCGTCCACTACAATGTGACATTCTCCGCCAATGGGACGGGGAGTCGACCTCCCTCAACAGAGTAGTCTTTCTTTCTCAGGCGGCCAAGGAATCTCTACGGTGGTGGCTTCTTCCCACCTCATGGTCAAAAAGAAGGTCCTTCCTATCCCCATCCTGGGCGATAGTTACGACAGACGCGAGTCTATCAGGGTGGGGAGCAGTTTTTCTCCACCACAGCGCTCAGGGTACGTGGACTCAGCAAGAGTCCACCCTTCAGATCAATGTTCTTGAACACAGAGCAGTGTATCTTGCCCTACAAACCTTCCAACAGCAGCTGGAAAGCAAGCAAATCCGACTTCAGTCGGACAACTCCACAGCGGTGGCATACATCAACCACCAAGGAAGAACGCGCAACCGGCAAGCCTTCCAGGAAGTCCGGCAGGTTCTGATGTGGGTGGAAGACACGGCATCCACCATATCTACAGTTCACATCCCAGGCGTGGAAAACTAGGAAGCTGACTTCCTAAGTCGCCGGGGTGTGGCCGAAAGGGTATGGTCTCTTCACCCGGACGGGTTTCAGGAGATCTGGCGCCGCTGACAGAGGCCGGACGTCGATCTAATGGCGTCACGGCACAACAACAATGTGCCAGCTTCATGGCACGGTTTCACAATCATCGAGCTCTGGCGGCAGACGCCTTAGTTCAGCATTGGTCGCAGTTCCAGCTACCTTATGTGCCACCTCTGGCATTGTTGCCCAGAGTGCTGCGTTAGATCAGGACCGACTGCGGCCGCGCCATCCTCGTCGCTACAGATTGGACGAGGATGTTGTGGTTCCCGGTTCTGTGGTGCCTCACGGTAGGCTAACCGGGGGCACTACCAGACCAATCAGACTGGCTGTCTCAAGGGCCATTCTTCCATTTGAATTCTACGGCCCTCAACCTGATGGTGTGGCATTGAGTCCTGGAACCTAGTGTCGTCAGGATTACCTCAGGACGTGGTTGCCACCATGAGACAGGCTAGCATACCAACGTCCGCCAAGATTGACCACAGGACGTGGAAGATATTCTTATCTCGGTGCTCGGCGCAGGGTGTTTCTCCCTGGCCGGTTGCATCGTCTGTTTCCTTCCTTCCTACAATCTAGGTTGGAAAAAGGGTTGTCGCTCAGTTCCCTTTAGGGACAAGTCTCAGCGCTATCTGTATTTTTTCAGAGACGACTTCCTCAGGTACGCACGTTCCTACGGGGAGTTTGTCTTCTCAGCACTCCGTACAGGCGGCCGTTAGAGCCCTGGGATCTGAACAAGGTTCTAATTGCTCTCCAGATGCCGCCTTTCGAGCCTTTGAAAGAGGTCTCCCTTCCCGCTTTCTCGGGAAGTGGCCTTCTAGTAACGGTCTCGTCTCTTAGGAAAGTTTCCGAGCTAGCAACGCTCTCATACAAATCTCCCTTCCTGGTCCTTCACCAGGACAGGGTAGTTCTGCGTCCGATTCCGGAATTTCTCCCTAAGGTGGTATCCCACTTTCATATCAATCAGGATATCACCTCACCTTCTTTGTGTCCTCGTCCAGTCCATCAATTTCAGAAGGATTTGCATCTGTTGGTTCTGGTGAGAGCACTCAGGTTCTACTTCCCGCATGGTGCTCCTGCGCCACCCGGATGCACTCTTTGTCCTTGTCGCTGGTCGGCGTAAACAGTCGCAAGCTTCTGAATCCACCCTGGCTCGGGGGATCGAGGAACCAATTCTTGAAACCTACAGTTCTACTGGGCTTCTGGTTCTCTCAAGGCTGAAGGCCCATTCTACCAGAGCCGTGGGTGCATCCTGGGCATTACGGCACCAGGCTACGGCTCAGCAGGTGTGTCAGGCACCTACCTGATTGAGTCTGCATACTTTTACCAAGCATTTTCAGGTGCATACCTACGCTTCGGCAGACGCCAGCCTAGGTAGATAAGTCCTTCAGGCGGCGATTGCCCACCTATAGGAAAGGGCTGTTTGACGGCCCTATCACGAGGTATTCTTTTACCCACCCAGGGACTGC
This sequence comes from Anomaloglossus baeobatrachus, assembly GCF_048569485.1. NCBI lineage: Eukaryota > Metazoa > Chordata > Amphibia > Anura > Aromobatidae > Anomaloglossus > Anomaloglossus baeobatrachus. The sequence continues at coordinate 453,513,887 of NC_134356.1, forward strand.
TTTTGGACGTCCCAATTGTCTGGGTCTCCCAATGGAGCGAAAAAGAAGGGAATTTTGTTTACTTACCGTAAATTCCTTTTCTTCTAGCTCCAATTGGGAGACCCAGCACCCGCCCTGTTTTCTCGGGGTTTTTCTGTTTTTTCGGGTACACATGTTGTTCATGTGGTATGGTTCAGTTCTCCGATGTTTCCTCGGATTGAATTGGTCTTTAAACCAGTTATTGGCTTTCCTCCTTCTTGCTTTGGCACTAAAACTGGTGAGCCAGTGATCCCACTGGGGGTGTATAGCCAGAAGGGGAGGGGCCTTACACTTTTAAGTGTAATACTTTGTGTGGCCTCCGGAGGCAATAGCTATACACCCAATTGTCTGGGTCTCCCAATTGGAGCTAGAAGAAAAGGAATTTACGGTAAGTAAACAAAATTCCCTTCTTTACTGTGTTTTTGTGACAAATGCAGGAAGAATGAACATGCTGCATTTTTTTTTTTTTTTTTTTTGTCACAAACTTTTGACACTGCAATGTGCGCATAGCAAATCTGACTTCTCATAGACTTTTCTGGGAAGTCAAAGTTCTGGCAGCAAAAAAACGCAGTGTGCCCATGTAGCCTTAAGCAATGTACATGCACCCAAAGACTTCACCAGCTATCAGTTTGCGTCCTTGTGTAAAGATGCACCAAATGGTGTTGTAATTTTAGTGCGCTAGATGGTTCATTTAGACCACAGCTGCTGAGTGTCATGGTAAGCATGGCCCTCATTTATGCGTTCTATTTAAAAAAAAAAAAAAAAAAAAAAAATATTCATGAGCCATAGTCAGAATGTGTTGTCATCCTCAACACTGTGTGAAATCTCTATGTAATGACTGAAGTAATTTCATGTTTACCTTAACCATACATTTATAAAAAAAAACTTACTGTGCTATGAAATGCTTTTGTGCTGTGAAAAAAACCTCACAACATTCAGTGGGTATGGAAAGTTTTCAGACCCCTTTAAATCTTTCACTGTTTCATTACAGCTGTTTGTATATTAATGAGAAATGAATTTTTTTTTTTTTAATGCACCAGTCTGCACCCCATCTTAAGAGAAAAAAAGCAAATGTAGAAATTTCTTTTTCGCTCCTAATTGGGAGACCCAGACAGTGGGTGTATAGCTACTGCCTCTGGAGGCCGCACAAAGAACTACACTTAAAAGTGTAAGGCCCCTCCCCTTCTGGCTATACACCCTCCCGTAGGAGTACGGATTCCTCAGTTTTAGCTTTGTGCGCAGGAGGTCAGACACGCACGCATAGCTCCATTGTTTTTAGTCAGCAGCAGCTGCTGACTATGTCGGATGGAAGAAAAGAGGGCCCATACAGGGCTCCCAGCATGCTCCCTTCTCACCCCACTGTATGTCGGAGGTGTTTGTAAGGTTGAGGTACCCATTGCGGGTACGGCGGCAGGAGCCCACATGCTGATTCCTTCCCCATCCCTTTTTACAGGGCTCTGGGTGAAGTGGGATTTACTGGTCTCCAGGCACTGAGACCGTGCTCCATCTACAGCCCCTGGAGAAGATGCTGGATGGAGCGGAGTACATCAGGGACATGGCCCTGCTTCCTCAAGGTACTCTGTGTCCCCGTGCATTTGGCGCTCACACCGCAGCATGCTGGGTGTTGTAGTGCGCCGGGGACATCAGCGCTGCGGCGCTTGCGCCATGGCCTCATTCAGCTTCGCTGAAGCAGGCACACTTCTGGGAATCGGTCGCGCCGGCCGCTGGGACTGCGGCGCGGCTGGCACTTGTGGTGCGCCGGGGACTTCAGCGCGGGCCGCGCTTTTACGGCGGCCGCGCTGATAACTCGAGTCCCCGGCTTTTGCGGCCTGCTTCCGTTCGTTCCCGCCCCCAGACCTGCCAGTCAGGAGAGGGGCGGGACGCTGGTCAGTGCATCAGCGCCGAGGGCTGGAGTCGTTTTTACATACTCCAGCCCTCACAATCGGCACAGAGGGGACACTGTTTCCCGCACTTTTGTTTAGGAACTCCCACGGACCGCCCCTCTCCACAGACGCCGGCAGCCATTCCTGCTGACACGCTGAGCTGCAGAGGGGAGCCGGGGAGACCCAGACAAGGAATTCTGCGCCTCTTACCCGCTATTCAGCGGGCGGTAAGCAGCCCTCAGGGCTCACCCCCTCTTGTGCCAGTAGTATTCTTAGTATTTTGTTTCTACAAATACTTTGTATTGCATAGCGCTGGTCGCCCTTTGGCTATAGACTCTCTCACATTGCAGAGAGCCAGCAGCATGTCGTCCGTAAAACGCAAGGGTGCCAAGGCACAGACATTATATGCTTCCTGCACCGCATGTGGGACTTTTCTACCGGCAGGCTCCACGGACCCCCATTGTGTGCAGTGCTCGGCCCCTGCGGCGCTTGCACAGTCGGGACCTCTGCTGGACGTGACCCAGGGTGTACCACCTGTGAATGCTGTCCAAGTGACAGGAACTGAGTTTGCAGCTTTTGCTGACAGAATGTCTCTCACTATGTCACAAATTCTTGACACATTGCGAGCTAGGCCTGTACTTCAGGCCACGGACACTGTGCAATCATTGCCCCCTGGTCCCCCTCAGCTGAGTTACCTCCAAGCTCCGGGACGGGCACATACACCTCAGGGTGAAGACTCTGACTCGGACGATGGCCCCGGGCAGCCTAAGCGGGCTCGCTATGACGGGCCTTCACATTCATCTCAATGGTCAGGATCCCAGCGAGATGAATCTATGGGTGATGAGGCGGACGTAACTGATCAGGATTCTGATCCTGGGACCGCTCTCAATCTAGATACACCAGATGGTGACGCCATAGTTAATGATCTTATATTTAACATCAATAAGATGTTAAATATTTCCCCACCAGCTCCTCTTGTAGAGGAGTCAGCTTCGCAGCACGAGAGAATCCATTTCAGATACCCTAAGCGTACATTAAGCACTTTTCTGGACCACGCTGACTTTAGAGACGCAATCCAGAAACCCCACGCTTATCCTGAAAGGCGTTTTTCTAAACGGCTTAAAGATACACGCTATCCTTTTCCCCCTGAGGTGGTCAAGGGTTGGACCCAGTGTCCAAAAGTGGATCCTCCAATTTCCAGGCTTGCAGCTAGATCCTTGGTTGCAGTTGAAGATGGAGCGGCACTTAAAGATGCCACTGACAGGCAGATGGAGCTCTGGCTGAAATCCATCTATGAAGCGATTGGAGCGTCATTAGCGCCATCTTTTGCGGCCGTATGGGCACTCCAAGCTATCTCAGCCGGGCTTGCGCAAGTCGACTCAGTCACACGTGCATTTGCCCCGCAGGTAGCACCATTGACCTCGCAAATGGCGGCATTCGCGTCGTACGCGATTAATGCTGTTCTTGACGCTACAAGCCGCACGGCAGTGGCGTCAGCCAACTCCGTTGTTTTGCGTAGGGCCCTGTGGTTGAGACATTGGAAAGCAGATTCTCATTCCAAGAAGTGCTTAACCAATTTGCCTTTTTCTCGTGACCGATTGTTTGGAGAGCGTTTGGATGAAATCATCAAACACTCCAAGGGTAAGGACTCATCCTTACCGCAACACAGACAAAACAAACCCCAACAGAGGAAGGGTCAGTCTGGTTATCGGTCCTTTCGAGGACCGGGCAGGTCCCAATTCGCCTCGTCAAAAAAGACTCAAAAAGACCAGAGACGCTCAGATTCTTGGAGGTCTCAGTCACGCCCAAAAAGGACAGCCGGAGGAACCGTTGCCAAGACGGCGTCCTCCTGACTTGCAGTCTCCGATTCCCACACCCGCGGTCGGTGGGAGGCTTTCCCACTTTGGCGACATTTGGCTGTCACGCGTCAAAGACCGTTGGGTGAGGGATATTCTGTCTCACGGGTACAGGATAGAGTTCAGTTCTCGTCCGCCAACTCGTTTCTTCAGAACTTCTCCACCACCAGACCGAGCCGATGCTCTGTTGCAGGCGGTGGCCGCTCTAAAGGCGGAAGGAGTGGTGACCTCCGTCCCTCTTCAGGAACAAGGTCACGGTTTTTACTCCAATCTGTTTGTGGTCCCAAAAAAGGACAGATCGTATCGACCTGTCCTGGATCTAAAGTTGCTCAACAGACACGTAAAAGTCAGGAGGTTCCGGATGGAATCCCTACGCTCCGTCATAGCCTCAATGTCTCAAGGAGATTTTCTAGCATCAATAGATATCAAAGATGCGTATCTCCACGTGCCGATTGCACCAGAGCATCAGCGTTTCCTACGCTTCGTCATACACGACGAACACCTGCAGTTCGTAGCGTTACCTTTCGGTCTGGCAACAGCCCCCCGGGTCTTCACCAAAGTCATGGCAGCAGTAGTAGCTGTTCTGCACTCGCAGGGTCACTCGGTCATCCCGTATCTAGACGACCTGCTTATAAAGGCACCCTCTCAAGAGGCATGCCAGCACAGTCTGAAGGTGGCACTAGACACTCTCCAGAGTTTCGGGTGGATTATCAACTTTCCAAAGTCTCATCTAACCCCGACCCAATCTCTGACTTATCTTGGCATGGAGTTTCATACTCTCTCAGCGATAGTGAGGCTTCCACTGGACAAGCAGTGCTCGCTACGGACTGGAGTGCAATCTCTCCTTCAGAGCCAGTCGCACTCACTGAGGCGCCTCATGCATTTCCTAGGAAAGATGGTAGCAGCAATGGAGGCAGTCCCGTTCGCGCAGTTTCATCTGCGCCCTCTACAATGGGACATTCTACGCCAATGGGATGGGAAATCGACGTCCCTCGACAGGACTTTCTCCCTCTCTCAGACTGCCAAGGACTCTCTGCGTTGGTGGCTTCTCCCCACCTCATTGTCACAGGGAAAGTCGTTCCTTCCCCCGTCCTGGGCAGTGGTCACGACGGATGCGAGCCTATCAGGGTGGGGAGCGGTGTTTCTCCACCACAGGGCTCAGGGGACGTGGACTCAGGAAGAGTCCACCCTGCAGATCAATGTTCTGGAAATCAGAGCAATCTATCTTGCCCTGCGAGCCTTCCAACAATGGCTGGAAGGCAAGCAGATTCGGATTCAGTCGGACAATTCCACGGCGGTGGCGTACATCAACCACCAAGGGGGAACACGCAGTCGCCAAGCTTTTCAAGAAGTCCAGCGGATTTTGACGTGGGTGGAAAGCAGAGCGTCCACCATATCCGCAGTTCACATCCCAGGCGTGGAAAACTGGGAAGCAGACTTTCTCAGTCGCCAGGGCATGGACACAGGAGAATGGTCCCTTCACCCGGACGTGTTTCAGCAGATCTGTTGCCGCTGGGGGACGCCGGACGTCGATCTGATGGCGTCACGGCACAACAACAAGGTCCCAGTTTTCATGGCACGGTCTCACGATCACCGAGCACTGGCGGCAGACGCCTTGGTTCAGGATTGGTCGCAATTCCGACTCCCCTATGTGTTCCCACCTCTAGCATTGTTACCACAGAGTTCTCCGGAAAATCAAGTCCGACTGCCATCGAGCCATACTCGTCGCTCCAGATTGGCCAAGAAGGTCGTGGTACCCGGATCTGTGGCATCTCACGGTAGGCCAACCGTGGACACTACCAGACCGTCCAGATTTGCTGTCTCAAGGGCCGTTTTTCCATCTGAATTCTGCGGCCCTGAACCTGACTGTGTGGCCATTGAGTCCTGGATCCTAGCGGCCTCAGGTTTATCTCATGAAGTTGTTGCCACAATGAGACAGGCTAGAAAACCATCCTCAGCTAAGATCTATCACAGGACGTGGAAGATATTCTTAGCGTGGTGCTTGGCTCAAGGGTTTTCTCCCTGGCCATTTGCATTGCCAATTTTTCTTTCCTTCCTGCAGTCTGGGTTGGAAAAAGGTTTGTCGCTTAGCTCTCTTAAGGGTCAAGTCTCCGCGCTATCAGTATTCTTTCAGAAGCGCTTGGCACGGCTTTCTAAAGTACGCACGTTTCTCCAAGGAGTTTGTCATATCGTTCCTCCTTACAGACGGCCATTGGAACCCTGGGATCTGAACAAGGTTCTCATTGCTCTCCAGAAGCCGCCTTTCGAGCCTTTGAAAGAGGTTCCCCTTTCTCGGCTTTCACAAAAGGTAGTTTTTCTTGTGGCGGTCACGTCTCTTCGAAGAGTGTCCGAGCTAGCGGCGTTATCTTGCAAATCTCCCTTCCTGGTGTTTCACCAAGACAAGGTAGTACTGCGTCCAATTCCAGAGTTTTCTCCCAAGGTGGTTTCTTCCTTTCATCTCAATCAGGATATCACTTTGCCATCTTTGTGTCCGCATCCAGTTCACCAATTTGAAAAGGGTTTACATCTGTTGGACCTGGTGAGAGCACTCAGGATTTACATTTCTCGCACGGCGTCTCTACGCCGTTCTGATGCGCTCTTTGTCCTAGTCGCTGGTCAGCATAAGGGATCGCAAGCTTCCAAATCCACCCTGGCGCGGTGGATCAAGGAACCAATTCTTCACACATACCGTTCTGCTGGGCTTCCGATTCCATCTGGACTGAAGGCCCATTCTACCAGAGCCGTGGGTGCGTCCTGGGCATTGCGGCATCAGGCTACGGCTCAGCAAGTGTGCCAGGCGGCTACCTGGTCGAGTCTGCACACGTTTACCAAACACTATCAAGTGCATACCTACGCTTCGGCAGATGCCAGCCTAGGTAGACAGGTCCTTCAGGCGGCGGTGGCCCACCTGTAGGAAGAGGCTGTCTGACAGCCCGTTCATGTGGTATCTTTTTACCCACCCAGGGACTGCTTTTGGACGTCCCACTGTCTGGGTCTCCCAATTAGGAGCGAAAAAGAAGGGAATTTTGTTTACTTACCGTAAATTCCTTTTCTTCTAGCTCCAATTGGGAGACCCAGCACCCGCCCTATTTGTTCTTAGGGTTTCGTTTTTCGGGTGCACATGTTGTTCATGTTGTTTCTTAAGTTCTCCGATCTTGTTATCGGATTGAATTTGTTTTTGAAACTGTTATTGGCTTTCCTCCTTCTTGCTTTGGTACTAAAACTGAGGAATCCGTACTCCTACGGGAGGGTGTATAGCCAGAAGGGGAGGGGCCTTACACTTTTAAGTGTAGTTCTTTGTGCGGCCTCCAGAGGCAGTAGCTATACACCCACTGTCTGGGTCTCCCAATTGGAGCTAGAAGAAAAGGAATTTACGGTAAGTAAACAAAATTCCCTTCTTTTGTAAATTTATTAACCCCCTTCACGACCATGGACGGATCTATCCGTCGTGGATCGTGTGCTGTTAAGCCCCGCCCCCTCCCGCGGGCAGGGTGCGCCGATCGCCCCACCCATCAGCTGTTTTCAACAGCTGACGTGTGCCTGCATGTTACGAGTGGAATCGCATTCCACCCATAACATTAACCCCTTACATCTTGCTGCCGAAGTCTGGCAGCGAGATGTGTATATACGCGCAGTGAAGATTTTCACTTAACGCCGCCCCCACCGGAAGTCACGTGAGTGATCATGTGACTTTCGGTGGTTGCCATGGTAGCACAGGGTTGTGTGATGACGCCTACAGCTATGACGTTTCACTTTCGTTTTCACTCAGCCTGGAGGCCAGTGAAGCAGGAAGTGACCATATCTGCTGTTTACAGCTGTATAGCTGTGATCTGCAGATAGATCAGAGCGATCGGATTGCTGATCACTATAGCCCCCTAGGGGACTAGTAAAATAAAAAAAAAAAAAAAGTTTTAAATTTAAAAAAAACCTAAGCTCAAATCACCCCCCTTTCACCCCATTGAAAATTAAAGGGTTAAAAAAATATACACATTTGGTATCGCCACGTTCAGAAATGCCCGATCTATCAAAATATAAAATCAAACTGATCAGTAAATGGTGTAGTGGCAAAAAATTCCAAACACCAAAATTACGTTTTGTTTTTTTTTTTTTTGGTCGCCGCAAGTTTTAGGCAAAATGCAATAACAGGCAATCAAAATGTAGCATATGCGCAAAAATGGTACCATTAGAAACGTCAGCTAGAGACGCAAAAAATAAGCAGCCGCTGAGCCATAGATCCCAAAAAAATGAGAACGCTACGTGTTTCGGAAAATGGCGCAAAACGTACGCCACTTTTATTGGACAAGCTTGTGAATTTTTTTTTAACCCTTTAGATACAACTAAACCTATTCATGTTTGCTGTCTACAAACTCGCACCGACCTCAGGCATCATACCCACACATCGGTTTTATCATATAGTGAATAAAACATTCCAAAAACTATTGTGCCATCACACTTTTTTTGCAGTTTTTCCACACTTGGAATTTTTTTTGTTTTCCAGTACACCATATGGTAAAACTTTTATGGTTTCATTTAAAAGTACAACTTGTCCCGCAAAAAACAAGCCCTCATATGGCAAGATTGACGGAAAAATAAAAAAATTACGGCGCTTGGAAGGGGAGCAAAAAAAAATCTAAAGTGCCCTGGGGCTGAAGGGGTTAAACAGGAAAAACTGAAATATCACATGGTCATAAGTGTTCATTTGTTCACACTCTTATTTAAATCACATGCTGTCCATTTCCTTGTGATCCTCCTTAAAATAGTTCTACTCCATTTGTAGTCCAGCTTTGTTTAATTGAACTAACAGGACTTGATTTGGAAAGGCGCACACCTGTCTATATAAAACCTCAAAGTTCATATCAGACCAAATGAGAATAATGAGGTCAAAGGAAATGCCTAAGGAGCTCAGACACAATTGTGGCAAAGCACAGATCTGGCCAAGGTTACAAAAGAATTTCTGCAGTACTCAAGGTTCCTAAGAGCACAGTGGCCTCCATAGTCCTTAAATGGAACACGTTTGGGACCACCAGAACTCTTCCTAGACCTGGCCGTCCTGTCAAACTGAGCAATTGTGGGAGAGCCTTAGTGAGAGAGGTAAAGAACCCCAAGATCACTGTGGCTGAGCTCCAGAGATGCAGTAGGGAAATAGGAGAAAGTTCCTACAAAGCCAACTATCACTGCAACTCTCCACCAATCAGGCCTTTATAGCAGTGTGGCCAACGGAAGCCTCTCAGTGCAAGACATATGAAAGCCCACATAGTTTGCAAAAAATACATGAAGGATTCCCAGACTGAGAAATAAGATTCTCTGGTCTAATTAGACGAAGGTAGAACTGTTTGGAGATGATTCTAAGCGGTATGTGTGGAGAAAACCAGGCACTGCTGATCACCTGCCCAATACAATCCCAACAGTGAAACATGGTGGCAGCATCATGCTATGGGGGTGTTTTACAGCTGCAGGGACAGGACGACCGGTTGCAATTGAAGGAAAGATGAATGTGGCAAAGTACAGAGATCCTGGAAGAAAACCTCTTTCAGAGTGCTCAGGACCTCAGACCCTAAGCACACGGCTAAAATAACATAGGAGTGGCTTCAGAACAACTGACCATTCTTGACTGGCCCAGCCAGAGCCATGACCTAAACCCAATTGAGCATCTCTGGAGAGACCTGAAAATTGCTGTTCACCAATGTTCACCATCCAACCTGATGGAACTGGAGAGGATCCCAAAATCCAGGTGTGAAAAACTTGTTGCATCATTCCCAAGAAGACTCATGGCTGCACTAGCTCAAAAGGGTGCTTCTACTCAATACTGAGCAAAGGGTCTGAATACTTATGACCATGTGATATTGCAGTTTTTCTTGTTTAATTTCCAACAATTTCTACATTGTGTTTTTTTATATATATATATATATATATGTGTGCAGAGTACATTAATGTGAAAAAAATTAATTCTTTTGAATTAACCAAATGGCTGTAATGAAACAAATTTAACCCCTTCAGCCCCGGGGCACTTTCCGTTCTTGCGTTTTTGTTTTTTGCTCCCCTTCTTCCGAGAGCCGTAACTTTTTTATTTTTCCGTCAATCTTGCCATATGAGGGCTTGCTTATTCCGGGACAAGTTGTACTTTTAAATTAAACCATAAGTTTTACCATGTGGTGTACTGGAATGCAGCAAAAAAATTCCAAGTGTGGAAAAATTGCAAAAAAAGTGTGATTGCACAATAGTTTTTGGGATGTTTTATTCACGGTGTTCACTATATGGTAAAACTGTGTGGGTATGATGCCTGAGGTCGGTGCGAGTTTGTAGACACCAAACATGTATAGGTTTACTTGTATCTAAGGGGTTAAAAAAAAATTCACAAGTTTGTCCAATAAAAGTGGCGCGCGTTTTGCGCCATTTTTCAAAACACGTAGCGTTCTCATTTTTTGGGATCTATGGCTCAGTGATGGCTTATTTTTTGCGTCTCGAGCTGATGTTTCTAATGGTAGCATTTTTGCGCAGATGCTACGTTTTTGATCGCCTGTTATTGCATTTTGCGTAAAACTTGCGGCGACCAAAAAACGTAATTTTGGCGTTTGGAATTTTTTTGCCACTACGTCGTTTACCAATCAGATTAATTGATTTTATATTTTGATCGGGCATTTCTGAACGCGGCGATACCAAATATGTGTATTTATTTATTTTTTTAACCCTTTAATTTTCAATGGGCGGAAAGGGGGGTGATTTGAACTTTTAGGTTTTTTGTTTTTTTTTTTAATTTTTTAAAACTTTTTTTTACTTTTACTAGTCCCCCTAGGGGGCTATAGCGATCAGCAATCCGATTGCTGATCGCTATCTGCTGATTACAGCTATACCGCTGTAAACAGCAGAAATAGTCACTTTCTTTTTTCCTCTGTTCCGTGCCGAGGAAGAATGAAAGTGAAACTTAATAGCAGCAGGCGTCATCACATGACCCTGTGCTACGATGGCAACCACCGAACGTCACGTGATCACTCACGTGACGTCCGGAGGGGGCGGCGGTATGTAAAAAACATGGCTGCGCACATATAGATCTCGCTGCCAGACTTTGGCAGCGAGATCTAAGGGGTTAATGTTCCGGGTGGAATGCGATTCCACTCGGAACATGTAGGCACACGTCAGCTGTTGAAAACAGCTATGTGTGCCGATCCACGCCGCCTGCCTGCGGCAGGGGGCGGGGCTTACCGGGACACGATCCATGACGGAAAGATCCGTCCATGGTTGTGAAGGGATTAAAGGGGTCTGAATACTTTCCATAACCACTGTCAATTTATGGTCAGTGGATTTGAAGCTTGAAGCAATCACTGCAAAGGTCGTGTCATAATGACTTATCTACAGCAGAATTATTTGCACAATCAAATTTCACAAATGGCAAGCTGCAAAATCTGTCATAAATGTCAGATCTGCTCCTTACATATACTGGCCACCTGCATATGGATATGATGTAATCTTTTTCTCAATACTACATCATGCAGACTCTTTTCAGACTAAGTTTTGCTTATCAACCTCTGAACATACTCTTTGGGCTGTGTTTTTATATATAGGTGGGGAGGCAGTTAAAACTTGTGTACTAAACTAAGTTCTAAAGCTTTGTTGAATGCAACTCAACTAATTGATATCACCAACTACGCTTTATAATAATCTGCTATATACTTCCTTAAATTCCAGATCTCGTCCTTTGCCTGAAGATGATGCCTCAGAAGAAGAATGACTCAAGATTTGATGCATAATGTAAATTTGTAAATAAAATGTTGCCTTTTTGTACAGATGGTTCTTCTGTTCTACTTTCAACTCTTGTCAGCTCATTATATGCGTTTACACTCTTAGCTTATTAATTTTTTTAAGCTCTTCAGTTGGTTGTAAGACTGAACATGTTTATGTCTTATTAAAAATTACGAGTTACACTTACTGTGTTCAGATCGATAACATGTAGTGTCTTGTGTATTAAGTTGTGGCATGTTAAACTTTGAAACAGTCTAATTAAACAATTACAAAGCATGTTTAACCTTTTGCGATTATGTACCCTTTAACATTTAGTACATTGCCTATCCTTGAGCTGTTAAATTCTTGGTCACTGAACAATGGTATGCTCACATTGAAAGGAACTTTATACTGCACCTTGATGTACAAAATTCATAAAGCATTTTCATACAGTCTAGGGCCGGTTGGACTGGGATGTCCAAATTTGGCACTCATTGGTAGAGGATGCTATTTTGATTTCAGGTCCGGAGGCCCCCTCGGCCCATGATGTGCCTATTTTCAGTGTTTATATGTCTGGATTTGGTGTAGAGATGGGGTGTAATCATGCCTTTTGGCAGGAAAGTATTTTATATCAAACTTCAACAATGAAGGCTGAAATTAAAACCTACATTATTTATATCTAATTTTAGCAGTGAGCTGCCATTGCCACATACGAGGGGTGATCCAAAAGTAATGATGATCAATAATAAACACAATGAATATATATTAAAAAATAATAATTTTTCTACATAGTTTCCTAACAAGTCTAGACATTTAGTCAATCTCTTTTCTAAACTAAAAAAAAATCCCCAACAGCGGTTATCACATCGCTATTGTCAAATTTCTTGCCCCGGAGGTGTTCCTTGAGGCGAGGATAGAGAAGTCACTGGGGGCTAGATCTGGCAACTAAAGTGGGGTGTTCCACGAGTTCAAAACCCGCTTCTTGAATGGTTGCCATGGCAACCATTTTGTGATGAAATTAAAATTGAACTGATTAGCCATTATGACCATTATGTTTGGAGGAGAAAGGGAGAAGTTTTGAAGTTTAAGAACACCATTCCAACTATGAAACACAGGAGTGGCAGCATAATGTTGTGGGGTTGTTATACTGCAGGAGGGACTGGTGCACTTCACAAAATGATGGCATCATGAGGGAAGATTGTGCCAATAAGGCGACATCTCAAGACATAAGGCAGGAACTTAAAGCTTTGGTGGAAATGGGTCTTCCAAATGGACAATGACCAGAAGCATGGTCCCAAACTGGTTTCAAAGTGATTTAAGGATAACAAAGCCAATATTTTGGAGTGGCTCAATCTGAATCCTATTCAAAATTTATGGGCAAAGCTAAAAAGGCCGCTGCGAGCAAGGTGATCTACAAACAAGGCTCAGTTACACCAGTTCTGTCAGGAGGAATGGGCCTAAATTTCTACCAACTATTGTGAAGCTTGTGGAAAAATATCCAAAACGTTTTACCCAAGTCACAGTTTAAGGGCAATGGTTACATATACTAATGAAATGTATGTAAACTTTTGACTTTGCAGAAAGTAATAAAAATGCCTTAAAACGTTCTCTCATTATTCTGGCATTTGGCAAATATAAATAATATTGGATCCTAATTGAACTAAAACGTAAAGGTTTATTCTGATTTCATGTGAGAAAAACCTGCAGATGTGTATTTAGATAGTAGATGGAAACTTCTGGTTCCAACTGTATCTGCACGGAGATGTGACGGCTGTAAGCTTATTTTCTCATGCAGCTAGGACCCTGCTGTATGGTGCTGGCTCTATTGAATTCTAGAGGGGAATTTAATATTCTCCTGTACTTTGCAAAGAGTTACTAGCAGAGGCTAATGGATATCTTCAGGTCCCAAACTAGCGTTTCTGTGCTGCGGGTCAGAGCACAAATATAAGAAATAGCTTTATTTTGGAAACAGATTACTTTCAAATCTTGAGACCATTGTAGTTGCCACCAGGCACTGTGGGAAGATTGGATGTATAGGATGAGTAGATCTTTTTAAATTCACCTGTTCACGTGTTTTTCCTGGGAAATTCAATGAGTAGTTATTTGTCACTAATTGAATGATCCTTATTTTGCTCTGGGGTCTTTCTAGACTCCAGGGCATAAATGTAAAAAAAAAAAAAGGAAAAAATAAACAAAATACATAATACCTCACCACGCAGTCTGGCTCTCAGGGTACTTTGTCGGCCATTGTACACGTCACCGGCTTGCTCTTCACTCTAAGCCGGGCTTCTGGCTGTAAGCAGTCCTTGGGGTCATGTGTTATAAGGACATGGCGCATGTTGCAACGTCATGATTTTGCAATCTTACTTTAATAACACAGACCCAAAAGTCTTGGTTGTTGTGGCCTATAATGAACAGGCAAATTAGGTGTGCGATGGAAGAAAAAAAGGTGGCCAAAGAGGTGAGCCGTGAAGTATTAGTTCTCTAGTTGTTTATTTACCACTAGAAGGTGGCCCGATTCTAACGCATCGGGTATTCTAGAATTTATTGTGTAGTTAATGTATGTTTTTTGTTATATAGATCGATGTTGTGTGTAGTTGCCAGTGTTTGTGTAGGGTGCTGTAAATGTACTGGGTGTGGGGGTGTGTGAGTGGTGTTGTATGTGTGTTGTGTTGTGTTTGTGGAGCGCTGTGTCTGCAGCATTGTGTGTGTGTGTGTGTGTGTGTGGTGCTGTGTGTGTTGCGCGGTTTGTGTGGAGTGTGTGTGTTTTGGGGGAGGTATGTTTGTGTGTGTGTGTGTGTGTGTGTGTGTGTGTGTTGCGCGGTATGTGCGTATATTTATGTATGCCGCGGTGTTTGTGTTGGGTCGTGTGTGTGTGGGTGTCTGTGTAGGGCGGTGTTTGTGGTTCCCAGTGTGTGGGGTGTGTTGTGCGGTGCGCGTGTGGCGCTGTGTTTTTGGGGGGGGGGGGAGTGTGCACCCCCATCGTGCTCCATCCCCTATGCTGCGCGCACCCCCACCGTGCTCCATCCCCCATGCGCACTCCCCATCGTGCTCCATTCCCCATCGTGCTCCATCCCCCATGCTGCGCACTCCCCATCGTGCTCCATCCCCCATGCTGCGCACTCCCCATCGTGCTCCATCCCCCATGCTGCGCACTCCCCATCGTGCTCCATCCCCCATGCTGCGCACTCCCCATCGTGCTCCATCCCCCATGCTGCGCACTCCCCATCGTGCTCCATCCCCCATGCTGCGCACTCCCCATCGTGCTCCATCCCCCATGCTGCGCGCCCCCCCCCCCATCGTGCGCCATCCCCCATGCTGCGCGCCCCCCCCCCCATCGTGCGCCACAGTCACACATCAGACAGTATACACGCACACATCTGATTGCATACACTCACACCCCACTTCTCCCTGTGTCCTCCGGTGGGCGGTCCCAGCAGCTGTGCTGCACGCCGTGCTCCTCTGCCTTCTGCCGACACGCATACATCCAATCGCACACACACACACACACACACACACACACACACACACACACACACTCTGACGAATATCGCACATACGTGCTCACACACTCACAACATCCGGAGATACCACATGCTTCCGGCCATGTGATCCTCCGGCAGGTCCTGGAAGGTCACTGCACGCACAGTATCGCCGCCGAGAAGTAAGCGATATCACTGGATGTTGTGAGTGCGTGGATGCGATCTGAGGTGTGTGTGTGTGTCTGTATGTGTGTGTGTGTGTGTGTGTGTGTGTGTGTTCCACCACTGCAGGACCTTGATGCGCTCACCTGCTCCCAGTCGGCGTCTGGTGAGTATGACTGCGGAGTCTTCTTTCTTCTCTCTTCTGGGGGTGCCCGCTGCCTATAATGAAGTGTCTTCAGTGTCTTTAACTCTTTCACCGCTGCAAGACACTTCATTATTGACCGCAGCGTACGCCGGCTCCCTGCACATGTGTACCGGGAGCCTTTGTACGCTGGTAACCATGATACACATCGGGTAACTAAGGGAAGCACTTCCTATAGTTACGCGATGTTTATCATGGTTACCAGTGTACACCGGCTCCGTCACGATCCCAGCATCGCAAGGTTATGTCCACCGGGGGTGGGGCTGAGTGTGCCGTGTGGCGGGGGGGGTGAGGCGTCAGCCGGCTCCCTGCACATGTGTACTGGGAGCCGGTGTACGCTGGAGCGGGCGATGTGTGTGGAGGGCTGGGGCGAGTGGCTAATCCATGCGGGGGGCGGGGCCAGGCTGAGGCGAGCGGCCAATCCGTGGGGGGGCGGGGCCAGGTTGAGTCCAGCGGCCAATCCGACAGTTGTCACTTTTATGACACTGTCACGGTGACACAATTTTGGAGCCAGACAGACAGAATAAGGCAATTATATATATATATAGATTTGACAGCTCTTTATGGTTCATGAACATGGCAGCCGGGCATTTTATTTTAACGAGTCTCATGAATCAAGAAGTCTTTAAATTGATCTGGAAATAAGGAGTTGAAGACATATGACTCAAACGGAATCCTCTGGTGATGGATCTGATCATCTCTAACTTGTGCATGTTAGTTACTGTGGAGGGTGCAAGTGGCCAACTCCAGTGTGGGGGGGCGTGAAATCTCCATCCCAGGCTGCGGTCCTGAGGCTGAAACGTGAGGACTCAGGCCATCCTATGGCTGCGCCCCCCCAGTCCTACTGAGCAGACAGCTCATCATTACCCGGGTAGTAGTAATGTCAGAAATGAGGCATAATGGGTGTAATGCTGCCTTCCTGCCCTCAGGGTTTCTTCAGTTTTTAACACTGCCGCATTTCTGCACCTTTTAAGTTTTTTTTTTCATTGCTTTTTTGGGTGCATTTTTTTAACATTTTGTAATCGCAGCTTTAAATAAAGCTGATTTATTCTTTACACTTCCTGGTATTGACATTCTTAGGTGCAGATTACGTGTCTTTCATAACTTTCTGCAGCTGAAATGCATGTGTGCTTTTTACCTGTGGATTTTCCACATCCAATGCAAGTCAATGGGGAAATTCTGTACAGAATAGTCTGCATACCCACAAGAGAGATTGACATGTTGTGGACTGGAAAACGCTCCGTAAGTCAGTTTACACACGGTAAAATAGAAGCACAGTGGACATGAGATTTCTATTAATCCAATCCGCTTTGCCTATGTAAGGGGTGGGCAGACCTCTTACAATGAGGTACAGTTTCCCCGGAATGTTGATGTTATTTAATAAAAAGGTTTTATTGTTATTGCACTGTTTTAGTGGGATCCCCTGGTGGCCGGGTGGGACGGCTGTCCCCATAGGAGCAGGGCAGAGGAAAGGGGAGGGAGAAGGAGAGTTATTAGGGAAAAATTAGAACCAGAGGCAGTCGAGTCCGGGACGGTAGAGAAGAAGCAGAAGGGGCAGAGTGTGGGAGCTGAGTAAATAGGAAAGCTGGAGAAAAGAAGAGTAGCCTCAAGTGTGAAGCAGTACTGGTGTGGGTCCAGTCTGTGTTAGCCGGAGTGGGAGCCAGGTGAAGTGGATTAGCCGGGCACATCCCCACTGGAGGAGACGTCAGGAACAGGTTTTCTTGCTCTCAGCAAAAAGTGTGAAGTCACCTGAAGTGTTGTGCCTTTGTGGAGAAAAAGTGTTTAATAAAAATGCCTGCTGGTTCAATTGATCCACGTCTGCAGAGTCTCTGTACAACTGACGGCGGCGTCTGCACCACCACACTCTGCCCCACCAAGTCATCTCCTGTCCCCAAAGTGACGGCGGCACCAGGGGTAAGCCTAGCAGAAGGGGCCACGACTACAATCCCCGAGGCACCCCGTTACACCTGTACTGTAAAGCCCTGTGTTTTTGACACTGAAAATTTGCAGCTTCAAAACCTCACATAAACCTCACGGTGGGCACGTAGGCAGCGTTTAGGAAACAGCAGCTAACTTGTAGTACGCTAGCAGGTACACTAGGTGGCACTGCACTACTGGAGAAAACGTAAGTTCTGTTTCCGCATAGCAACTATAGAAGCGGTTACTATGGAAAGGGTAGGACGTTTACGTGGTTCTGACGCGGAAATACGCAATGCGTCCAATAAGCTGCTTCGCCATCTTTAGTGTGGGAAGCCCACTCAGCAGCTAAAGCTAATGCCCATCTATAAGAGCATGTTGTCAGAGCTGCCATCTGTCCGGGGCTGTGAGTACCGCACGTCACCGAGAAGCCGTATTCCGTGGACGAGCACAAAGGTAACGGGCGCAGACAGGCTCCTCACACAACATGCGTAACACACGGCAGCGCCTCTTAGACACTGACCAGCGGAGCGGATCGCGTGACGTCACCCCGTCTCCCCCATGTGGTCACGCCCCTTTCCTTGTTGTGCGGGCGGCAGGGCGGAGCTGGCAGCGGTGTTTCCGGTTTGGCCCCGTTGTGTGTGAGGAAAGAAACCGGGACACCTGGGCGGAGCGAGTAACCGGAAACAACGGAGTTTGGGATTGTGTTTCAGACACCTGTCTAGTTAGCAGCTTCCGGGACCATTGGCTGCCGTAGGATGCTGTAGTCCGGGCACTCGCCACCGCCCTGTGTGCTGGAGACGGACAGAGCCAGGAAGTGCGGGGCCAGCGCCGGTGTGGGAGGCCCGGGCTCCGCTGCGGTACTGATCCCAGGCGGGCATCTATGAGATCTGCACGGGAGCCTGCGGCCGGCCGGACATAGCAGGGAGCGGAGCCATTGTCCCCGGGACACTCCCCATCCAGTGCCTGTACTGACACCGCAGGAGAGAGGTGAGGGCACTGCCAGCCGGGGCCAGCACCCTCTGTGCCATGTGTGGGCGGGCAGCGGCTGCTGTAATAGTGTCACAGCCTGGATAACGGGGCCCCCACATGTGACCCCAATTGTTATACTGGTCAGCGGCTGTCATCTCTGGGCACACAGGGGTGTAATACTGTCACAGCCTGGGTAACGGGGCACCCACATGTGACCCCAATTGTTATACTGGTCAGCGGCTGTCATCTCTGGGCACACAGGGGTGTAATACTGTCACAGCCTGGGTAACGGGGCACCCACATGTGACCCCAATTGTTATACTGGTCAGCGGCTGTCATCTCTGGGCACACAGGGGTGTAATACTGTCACAGCCTGGGTAACGGGGCACCCACATGTGACCCCAATTGTTATACTGTTCAGCGGCTGTCATCTCTGGGCACACAGGGGCGTAATACTGTCACAGCCTGGATAACGGGGCCCCCACATGTGACCCCAATTGTTATACTAGTTAGTGGCTGTTATCTCTGGGCATACAGGGGCATAATACTGTCCCAGCCTGGATAACTGGGCACCCACATGTGACCCCAAATGTTATACTGGTCAGCGGTATCATCTCTGGGCACACAGAGGCGTAAGTAAGGGGTGCTTCACACACAGCGAGCTCGCTGCCGAGATCGCTGCTGAGTCACGCTTTTTGTGACGCAGCAGTGACCTCATTAGCGATCTCGCTGTGTGTGACACTGAGCAGCGATCTGGCCCCTGCTGCGAGATCGCTGCTCGTTACACACAGCCCTGGTTCGTTTTCTTCAAAGGCGCTCTCCCGCTGTGACACACAGATCGCTGTGTGTGACAGCGAGAGAGCGACGAAATGAAGCGAGCAGGGAGCAGGAGCCGGCATCTGGCAGCTGCGGTAAGCTGTAACCAGAGTAAACATCGGGTAACCAAGGTGGTTACCCGATATTTACCTTAGTTACCAGCCTCCGCAGCGCTCACGCTGCCTGTGCTGCTGGCTCCGGCTCTCTGCACATGTAGCTGCATTACACATCGGGTTAATTAACCCGATGTGTACTGTAGCTAGGAGAGCAAAGCTAAGCGGTGTGCGCTGGTAACTAATGTAAACATCGGGTAACCATACCCGATGTTTACCTTAGTTACCAGTGTCCGCAGCTTCCAGATGCCGGCTCCGTGCAAGCGCAGCGTCGCTTGCACGTCGCTGGGGGCTGGTCACTGGTCGCTGGTGAGATCTGCCTGTTTGACAGCTCACCAGCGACCATGTAGCGATGCAGCAGCGATCCTGACCAGGTCAGATCGCTGGTCGGATCGCTGTTGCATCGCTAAAGTGTGAAGGTACCCTAATACTGTCACAGCCTGGATAGCTGCTGTAGAAAAACAAGAAGTGCAAAGATAGGGTCTTGTCAGATGGTACCGGGGGGGGGGGGGTAACCAACTAAGGGACCTCGCCTTGTATAGTTGTGGAAGTCACAACTGACTGTAGTGCATTTGTATTTAATGGCTGCCGCGGCCCCACATAAAGTAGTTGATGACCATTGAATAGATAGGGATGAATGCCGCGCTGGAGAGAGTCTATCATTTCATCAAAGTAATTTTATTTCAATGTGTTTTTGGAGAGACACCCTCTCCTTTTTCAGGAATAATCACAAGTTGTATCTCTCAGAAACGCGTTGAAATAGCAACACTTTGAAGTAATAGACGGTCTTTCACCCACGGCATTCATCCCTATCTATTCAACGGTCATCTTCAGCCTGGATAACAGGGCACCCAGATATGACCCCAATTGTTGTACTGGTCAGCGGCTGTCATCTTCGGGCAGACGGGATGTAATATAGTCACAGTCTGGATAACGGGGCACCCACATGTGACCCCAATTGTTATACTGGTCAGTGGCTGTCATCTTCGGGCAGACGGGATGTAATATAGTCACAGTCTGGATAACGGGGCACCCACATGTGACCCCAATTGTTATACTGGTCAGTGGCTGTCATCTCTGGACAAACGGGTGTAATACTGTCACAGCCTGGATAACGGGGCACCCACATGTGACCCCAATTGTTATACTAGTCAGCGTCTGTCATCTCTGGACAAACGGGTGTAATACTGTCACAGCCTGGATAACTGGGCACCCACATGTGACCCCAATTGTTATACTGGTCAGCGTCTGTCATCTCTGGACAAACGGGTGTAATACTGTCACAGCCTGGGTAACGGGGCACCCACATGTGACCCCAATTGTTATACTGGTCAGTGGCTGTCATCTCTGGGCACACAGGGGTGTTGTCACAGCCTGGATAATGGGGCCCCCACATGTGACCCCAATTGTTATACTAGTCAGCGTCTATCATCTCTGGACAAACGGGTGTAATACTGTCACAGCCTGGATAACTGGGCACCCACATGTGGCCCCAATTGTTATACTGGTCAGTGGCTGTCATCTCCGGGCACACAAGGGTGTAATACTGTCACAGCCTGGATAACGGGGCCCCCACATGTGACCCCAATTGTTATACTGGTCAGTGGCTGTCATCTCTCGGCATACAGGGGCATAATGCAGCCCCTCCATGATAACTGGGCACTCACATATGACCCCAAATGTTATACCGGTCAGCAGCTGTTCTCTCTAGGCCTACAGTGTAATATTGTGTCACAGCCTAGATAACCCGGGTACCCCACATATGATGGGTCATCCTGACTGCATCAGTTATGTAATATCTAATAATATACTTTCGAAATACTCCTACCACCACCGGGACTCTGGTACGGGGGGGGGTGCTACTTTGGGGTTTGTTTTCTAGCTTCGTGGTCTTCTATGGTTTGCAGTGTAAGGCTATGTGCCCACGGGACTCTGTATCTGCGGATTTTTCTGCATCAAAATCCGCAGCTTTCCCCCGGAATCCGCACCGTTTCATAGCTGCGGATTTGACGCGGAGTTTGTTGCGGATTTTGCGTTTTTTTTTTTTCTTTTTCAATTGAATAGGCAAAATCCGCACGAAAATCCGCAACAATAATTGACATGCTGCAGATTTTTCCGCATGAAAATCCGCACGATTTCTGCTGCGGAAAAATCCGCAGCGTGGGCACAGCATTTCCCAAATGCCATAGAAATGGCTGGGGAGTAGCTGTGCTGCAGATTTCTGGAAAATCCGCGGCTTTTCCGTGAGAAATCCGCCGCAAAATCCGCGCATTTTCCACAGCGTGGGCACATAGCCTTAGATCAGTCCATCATATCCTGTTTTGTTACAGTAGGATCATCAGTTTTGTACTCGGGGCTGGCTGCAGCTATAGGGGCACTGGTTCCTAGATATTGGGGATTCCCAGCACCATCAACACATGTCAATTTTACAATAGGAAGGATTAAAGATAAACTGCAAAACAGACGAGCAATGTGATGTGAACGAGGACAAGAATACAGAGCGCTTTACCTGCCTACACAACGACCTTCCTTGGCAGTGATATCATTAGGGATCTAGTGGGGTGCGGACCTTTTTATGTTTTGTTGTAATATCAGGGTTGAGTCTAGGACACAGAAACTACTTAAGAATTTGCGTTTATTATAAATTTACATGCTGGGGGCTGATATAGATGTCCCATGGGGGCGAAGGATCTTCTGGTTCTGGCTTGGGATGATCAGTCATGTATGTCCCTCCAGATACTAAGGTGTGTGACATCGAGCTGCACTACATGAATTGTCACACGCTTTCTACATTTTCTTTTTTCACAAAATTAATGAACAAGTTTTCCAAGTTTTTGGTTGAGTTTATCATTTTTTGCTGTAATGTCCTTGGGCCGTTACATAGCAGTGGTGTGGATGACCTCAGCGATCCTCGATCATGTATCCCCTGGCACTGGGTCCCCCAGATCGTGTAGATGAGCCATGTTTGCTGTAGTTTTCCACCTTGTACAGGAGGCTGCCACTCTTTAGTCTGGTTGTGCCCTGCTCTCCTCATTCACAGCTTAAGATTTAAAGAGCCATCGCCTTATGAGCTCTGGGACCCTCATGATGCTGAGTGCAGAATCATAGTGATATCCTATTAATATGTCATCCCTTTATGAAATGGGGATACCCATCTGTGTGCTTCCTGTAGGCAGTGTTTAGATAGGAGTGATTGCAGCTCTATGGTACAGTATCCCTGCCCTCTCCTAAGGCTATGTTCCCACGATCTGGATTAGTTGGGTTTTTGACGCCGCAGGATTTCTTCACCATCCCCACACATTAGTTTACTTGCTTTTTTTTTTCATTGCGCTGTTGTATGTTTTTTGTCTGTTTTAGGCTACTTTCACACATCCAGTTTGAGCCGTGCGGCTCAATCCGGGTGTGAAACCTATGTAACGGATGCGGCGAAAACACTGCATCCTTTGCATAAGTTTTTACATGCGGCCGGTCCGTTTTTTCCGGTTGCGGCACGCTACTGAGCATGCGCAGTGGAAAAAAACGCATGCGGCGGCCGGATGCGTTTTTTTCCGCATCGCGCCGCATCCGGCATCCATAGGCATGCATTAAAAATGCGCCGATGCGGCGCAATGCGTTTTTTTTTGCCGGAGCAAAAAACGTTGCAGGGAACGTTCTATCCGGCCGCCGCATCGGCTAAATCTGCCGCATGCGTCAAAAACCGGACCGAACGCAAGCCCCTGCGGCACAATACGGCACTAATGTAAGTCTATGCAAAAAAACCCGCAACCGGCGTTACAAAAGCCTGTTGCGGTTTTTCTGCAGAACGCCGTATTGTGCCGCAGAGCAAAAATCCGGATGTGTGAAAGTAGCCTTAGATTTGGCTTTAGTAGGGCACCATTGGCTTCTACACAGTGCAGGAATGGACTTTGTCACTATGTAGCATCTGCAGATACACTTTATTTTAGGGTTATGCTAGCAGTATGCGTTCTTGTAGTACACTAGGGCCAATTTTGCATGGTTGTATTCTGGTCTGTGTTTGTAAGCTCAATACAGCAATGTCTCCAAAGCATGCAGTGCCTGTGTTTCCATTACAGTTTCTCTAGGTCCACTCCCAGTTTTGGCTTACTGAAGAATATTGCTGATCAAATCACAAAAGTGGCCGAACGTGTTTTCCCATTAAGCAGTTGTATTGTGTATGCATATGATAAGACCTAAGTGAGGGATCGCTTGTGGCCAGACAGTCAGTACATCAGCAGATACAGCAGAACCACATCTGAATGTGGTATAGTCAGAGCGGACTTATCTGCCCACCTCCTTACTGTACAGAATATATACTCCAACATCAAACTCTGCTGGAAATTCATGGCGGGGACCAATGGGGGGAGGGGGGGGGTCTTCTGCTCCTTTTGTGAGTCTGACAAATTTATTTAAAGCGTCATTTAGAACATGAATATCAGTGGCTTATCCTTGAGGGGATCTACTCTGTAGCAATTGTACCTGCTATTACAGCTCAGTCTCCTTCACTAATGGATGAAGCTGTAATGCCAGGCACACACCATGCTAAAAGTATGAATCTGTGGCTCGTAAGAGTTAAAGTGAACACATCGCTCTCTGGACAAGTGGGGGTGCCCAGAGTCAGACCCCCCACTGATGTAATAATGATGACCCACCCTATGGATAAGTCCTAGGTAACCCCTGTAATGTGTTTGCACGTAGTAGACATATCAATGCAGGAAATGGCTTGTCTGGATTAGCCCTAAGGGCTAGTTCGGATGAAAACTTAAGCTGTCTTGAGCAGCAGCATGCTTACGCAGGGAAACTGAAGGAACATAATATTAGCTCACACTTATGAGCAGATGACAAGCATAGGTTCATGGTCCCCCACTGTTCTCCATATTAATATGTTTACCAAAAGTGCCATTGTCAGCATGTCCTCCTATATATAGCTAATGGACAGAGGCCACAATATCTTTATATTGTCATATTTAGCTTAGTGCAGGATGGTGGGGTGGATTCTGTTTAACAGTTATATTGCTTTTTATTTTAGATCTCTGCTTGCTGTAATTTAATAGGAATCTTCATTACTTGCTCTCAATGAATCTGTCCTGGCCATGTTATTGGTCCCGCATCTGGGTCTCCAAGTATTTTTAAGGCATTTTACAATGTTTCCTAATACTAAAAGGCATATACATTTGCTGGGTATCGGATATTCGTTTAAAGTGGACCTCATCAGTTTCAGCATCTTAAACTGACCACATCATGGATTAGTGACTAGAAGAGGAATGGAGTTTTTATTTTGTAATTTCTCTCTTCTATTTTAGCTTTTAAAGTTTAGATTATAATTTATTTGAAGATTAGAGAGGATTATCAGAGATTTGTCTCTTGGGGGCGTGTCTTTTTTTTTTTTTCCCCCCCTGCATGAGAAGGACCAATCATAAGCAGGCAGCAGCACACAGAGGAGAAAAGAGCACGCCCTCCTCTCTGATCTCTGCAGCTACTTGGCAGAGATGCATAACTAAGGCCTGCTGTATCATTACAATCCCTTGCAAATCTCTTCTCATGGCTGGCAGTGTGGGGGGAAGGTGAGAGCTGACGGCACTGTGATGGCTGGCTAACATGAGCGTATAAAACAATGGAGTGCTATCCAGCGTTTTCTCAGTCCTCAGGCCAGTGTTCTAGCATGGGGCAGTGAATATCTGCTTTAGGGTATGTGCGCACGTGTGCGTATTACATGCAGTTACGCTGTGTTCTGCACCGCAGCGTAACTGCATGCGTCCTGCGTCCCCTGCACAATCTATGGAGATTGTGCAGGAGCCGTGCGCACGTGGCATGTTAGAACGCAGCGATTCGGCTGCTTGCCGAATCGCTGCGTTCTAAGAAGTGACATGTCACTTCTTTCGTGCGTTCTGCATGCTGTCTATAGAGAGATGCAGCATGCAGAGCGCACGAATCTGCCGGCACCATGCGCTTCAGAACGCAGCTTTTCAGCTGCGCTCTGAAGCGCACATTTTCGGTGCGGTGCAGAGCGCACACGTGCGCACATAGCCTTAGTGTTCTCATGACGATTGGGTAGGAGAAAACTATTGTAGCATGCTGCGAGTTGCTCTGATAATCGGCTCACACACACCCATACAAGTGTCTGGGTGCGTGTGAAACATGGAACTGCTCTCAAATGTCTTCTGATTACTGCAGACAGATGCAAGGGAGAAATTAATTTTTCCATCTTCTCTGCACCTATGCTCTAATTCTTACATGCAAGATCATCAGATTAGCGAGAACGGACACTCAGCTCATGCTCACTTGCAGCTCACACTTGAGCCGAGTGTCATTTCATTAGCATCCGAATGTCTCGAATCATCAGATGCTATACGCCAGTGTGTCCCCGGCCGCAGATGAGATCTGGAAGGGTTTGTAATGATGCATAAATGACCTACTGTGTAGTGAAAGAACAAAGCTGGTTGTTACAGCTAGAGTATGGATGTGGTAGCATTGCCTGTTGTCTTGTCTGCTGGCATATAATGGGCAGACTGAGCCCCATACTATGGATCTTTTGTAGATAGTAATGTGTTTCACCTTGCCATAATACAACAGGATTTTAGAGGTTGTCCACTACTTTTACATTGATGGCTTATTCCTAGAATAGGCCATCAATGTCTGATCGGCCGAGGTCCGACACCCTTGCTGATCAGCTGTTTTTGGTGGCAGCAGGCGGCGATATATGCTTCGTTCCAGAGCTGTCACTTCTGCTGATAGTGGACACGTCCGGGTACTGTACATCCGCTTCCTGATCAGATCAATAGGAATGTATCGGTATGCTTCTAATCAGCATTGCTGTTAATATGATTAGTCTTTAATGAGGAACAAGTAAGGTAATATGTAGAGTTGAGCTAAACGGCGTCTACTGGGTCAGAGGTGTGTGAGCCTCCTGCAGCATTCCCGGTGCCTCTTCCGATTTGTCGGCCCTTACAACATCAATGTGATGCAGCTCAATAAACACATAACAACATTGCAGGGCGTACAAATCGGAAAAGGCTGCATGGATGACATGTAGGGTGAGGGTGACAATACTCTGGTCCAATGACCATGGATTGCTATTGTGGCTGCTGGACAACAATCCCGAGAATCTTTTTGCCCTACTACAGTAATATAGACAAGTCAATGCCATATGCACAGGTCTTATATTTGGGGACACATCATGTGCCCCACTTGTTACCTCTGTAACTACCTTATTCTCGCCTTGAAATAATGTGTAAGTAAGATTAATAATCTTACGACATGAGACTTTAATGCTTAGATATGCCATCAGTTTATAATAGGTGAGAATCTGACCTCTTGGACCTCTTCCCCCATGACCTTCTTTTTACATCTCTTAGGCTGCTTTCACATATCCGTTTTTTGCTCAGCAGCACAATACAGCGCTGTGCAGAAAAAAATGCAACAGTTTGGGTTTTTTTGCCGCCAGTTGCGTTTTCTCCACATAGACTTGCATTAGCGCCGTATTGTGCCGCATGGCCTTGCGTTGCGTCCGTTTTTTGCCGGATGCGGCATATTTAGGCCATGCGGCGGCCAGATGGAACGTTGCCTGGCTCGTTTTTTTTGTGTGCGATTTACAATGCAAGCCTATGAACGCCGGATGTGGCGTCCTGCGTCCCCTCCCCAAAAAAAATTAAAATTAAATGACAAATGCTGAAAGACTGACATTTTTACTGCTAAGCGAGATGGTTTTCGCTCTTTAAAAGGAACCAATCATCAGGATTTTGGTATATAAGCTAAAGCCAGTGCTATCAGGCTGCTTATCTACATACCTGTAGTGGTGAGCTCGGATTTTTAGGCTTTCAAATCCAACAAAGTAAAGTTTAAAAAGTGGCAGCTGCAATGGAGCAGATAATATATGGGTGGGTATTCACATGGATTCCCGCCCCCCCACCTGTTCCTCCCTCTCTCTGTTCTTTATGCTAATTTTACTATTCCCTAATTTCTTCAGTAAGATGGCATCGGAGTTGGCGCCTGCGCATAGCGCTCATTTCCGACGCCATGTTTGTGAAGATCGTGTTACACCCTGTATTCTATTCTTACGGCTGAGAAGGCGGCACATGCGCCCTCGCTTCTTCTGGCCTTGTTGTGACCGCGGGAGCGTGCACGGGCACAACAGAAGTGGAGACCTCTCCCTGAAAAAGCTGATTGGAGGATGCAACAAACCGGAGGAACAAGCGGACAGCAGCATGCCAGCAACATCGGCACCGGATCGCATGGCATGGGGTCAGGCGAGGTAAGTTCACAATGGACACTCCTACCCCCGTGACGTCAGTGCCGCTGTGCTGGCAGGCTGCTGTGCTGGCACGGTGTCCTCTTCTGCAGCTAATCGCGTCCTCTGATCATCTGTTCTCCATTTCTTTTGTGACCACGGGCGCTCCCACAGTCACAATGAGAGCAGAAGATGTGAGGGCGCATGCGCCGCTCTCTCAGCTGCAAGAATAAAATAGCAGGGGATAACGCGATCTTCACAAAGATGGCGCCGGAGATAAGCGCTATGCGCAGGCGCCAACTCCAACGCTGTCTTAGTGAAGAAATTAGTGAATAGTAAAATTAGCATAGAGAACAGAGAGAGGGAGGAACAGGCAGTGGGGCGGGAATCCTTATGAATACCCACCCATACGTTATCCACTCCATTGCAGCTGCCACTCAAGCAGTTTTTTTTAAACTTTACTTTGTTGGATTTGAAACGCTGCGTGTGATCATACCTGAGGACTGGAGCTCTAGACACTGAAAGATGGGCAGTTTGTTTCTCCTAAAGAGAAATGTCTGCTTTCTATGGTATGAACCTGCTCGGTATGAGGTGACAATACAGCACTGGAGGGTTTGTTAGAGCATCGCTCCGCGCTGTAGGTGTGAGAGGAGTGTTAATGGTGTTCAGACGTCAGCAGTCTTGCATGAGTTAAGATTGTCGTTACATTTCAGAACAGGAGAAGGTGACTCACAAAGGGGAGCTTTTTGTTTCCTTCAGTCTGTGCCCACACCCATGTGTTTAATGTAAAACAAACCCATTATGTCAAAGATGAGATTGTTGATTTATTAGTAGGCCATAAATGACATTGGCAAAGCATATGCTCCTTGGCCCCCTTTTATAGTTTATCCTGTAAAGATAAGTTGTCATTTATCCTGTGAGGTTCTGATCGCTGGGAACCGCACTGATCAGCAGAATGCACACCTTTATCCAACTTCATAGAGACTGAATGTAGAAGCAGTTGGCATACGCACTGCGCTCCATTCCATATAGGCTACCTTCTGCGAGACCCAGCAGTCGGACCCCCAGCAATCTATAAGTGTCACCAATCTGCACTATGTAACACCAGTGAGGCCAATTTCACACAGCTGTGAACTATGGACCGTGCTCACATCGGAATGCCTGGCCTGACTGGTCTTTTGACCTGAGCACTTTCTTTTAGCCTCATGAGGTCAGGAGGTCTAGCTGGAAACTCACAAGCATGGTCTGCGTTTTATGGAAGTGTGAAATCTGCTTAAAGGGATCCTGACAGATGACATAAGCTCCCCAAACCGCCAATGGCTGCATTATCACAGCCAGGTACCGTATGTATGACCCTGGAACACTGCGGCTGTTCAAAGAAAAACATACTTTAATAGCCGCTGGGACCGAGCTATGCAGATTGAGAAGGGGTTTGTTGGAGTAGTGGGTAATCCCTTTATTAAGGTCTCTTTCACACATCCGTGTCTCCGGTACGTGTTTGGTCCTTTTCCTCACGTACCGGAGACATGGGCACACGTAGACCCATTAAAATCAATAGGTCTGCGCTCACATGCGTGTTCTGCCATGGAAAGGGTGGAGCATACGTGTGTCCGTGTGCTCCACATGTCAACATGTCCGTTTTTCTCCGTCATCACTGGTGTCACATGGAATGCAAACGGACCACATGGAGGTGTTCCTTGTGACACGCGCCGGAGAAAACACGTGTCTGAGAAAAAAATAAACTTTACTCACCTTCTCCAGCCCTGCTGTCTCTGCCGCTGCTGTCACTTGCTTCCGACCGCTGCTCATAGTATATTCACTTCACTGCGGCCATTAGCTGCAGCAGCGGGGAGTCAGCAGGACCGGAGACCGAAAGTCAGCACCACGAACAGCGACGCCAGGGACAGGTGAGCAGAAAGTTCCCGTTCTCTGTGTGTTATCATGGAGAACACACGGAGAACACACGTAGGCCATAAACACGACTCATGGAGGGGAAAACGCACCTCTGACACATCCGTTAAAAACGTGCATGGTTTCTCACGAACGTGTGAAAGAGCCTTAAAGGGGTATTCCCATCTCCAAGATCCTATCCCAATATGTAGTAGGCATAATAATAATAATAGCACATACCTCCAATCAGAAATATAGTAAAGATCTCCTGATATAGCCATGTCTCTTACCTCATGTGCAGGGCATTGCAGCTTGGGTATCCATGGTTACAACAACTCATATAGTGACAGTTACTGTGTTTCCCCGAAAATAAGCTCTAGCATGATTTTACAGAATTTTTGGATGATGGTTGAAAAATAGTCCCTACTACATAAATAAGCCCTAGTTAGTCAGAGCCAGCGTTGGGGGAGTCCAACTTCACTATTTCTCAGGGCCCCACTTAGGGACCCCAGCAGTTGTATTCTGAGGTTCAGATTCTTTAAGGACCTTTGATAACTTCATCATCATGTGACCAAATGTCTCTTAATTGCAGCAGTCTAAAAGAAGTGAACAGGAGACAGGCTGGTATGCAGGACTGGCATTAGGGGGACGGGAGAGCAAACTGGGAAATTTTCACAGGGCCCCCATTTTTCAAGGGGCATCAGTGTTTATATACTGATGTCACAAAGGTCCTGAAGCAATGTTCTCACATCATGTGACCACAGGTCATTGCAGGAACCTAAAGCTGAAGAGGAGACATGTTGGTGTGTGTGTGTAGATAAGAGACGGGCAGATAATACATAGATATTAAGATACTCATGTTGATGTTCCAGATTGTGATATGACTATATTTGAATAATGTATATTGTTGTTCAAGGTAAAAAAAAAAAATAAGACATCCCCTGAAAATAAGCCCTAGCCCATTTTTCAGAGCAAAAATATAAGACCCCTGTCTCATTTTCGGAGAAACACAGTAGTTGCTCGTGGTTGTAACCATGGATACCCAAGCTGCAATGCCCTGCACATGAGGTAAGAAACATGGCTACATCAGGAGAACTATACTACATTTCTAATCAGAGGTATTTGCTAATATTCTTAGTATTATGCCTACTACATATTGGGATAGGATCTTGGAGATGGGAAGGCCCCTTTAAGGCCTCATTAGCACATGAATGGAAATGTTAATTTCTCGGAAATGCAGGAACAGAAGTTATAAAGGTGTTAATGGCTTCACATACATATAGCACGCGTGTGTACGGGGCAGGAGGGGTATTGATCTTAGTGACAGATTCCCTTTTAAAGTAATTCCGGATGATTTATCCATATAACTTTGCCTGTATCATACTCTATAATGCCTTTATATATTTATATATTAGGAATTAATCTTGTTTGTGTGTGTATATGTATGTATGTATGTATGTATATATATGTGTATGTATATATATGTGTGTGTATATATATATATATATATATATATATATATATATATATATATATATATATATATATATATATATATATATATATATATATATATATATATATATATATATATATATATATATATAATATATTTTTATTTTTTTTTTCTTTATTTTCTAGGCTTCCATAGCTTTCTCCTTGTCTTTGTGTATGTTATGCGGATTACAAGATTGGAAAAAATCTTATTACTACCACGTTATCATTTTGAGGAAAGTCAGTCCCTCTTCTTAGAAAATGTATGTTTTTCCAGGATTCTGGAAATGCAGTATTGTTAGCAGATATAAAAATGATCTGACACGTCCAGTTTTACATTTTATAAAAGGTAGCTGCTAATTTGCGAGGGCGGAAACGTATACAGTAATAATGTTGAGGCTGTATTGAACGCTTCTGCCTTGATAGATCGATACATATATATATATATATATATATATATATATATATATATATATATATATATATATATATATATATATATATATTTATTATTGATTGATTGATTTCTGGCTAGGCTGGAGCTTTAGGCCATGTGCCCATGGGAGAAAGTAACTGTGGATTTTGCTGTGGAAACCTGTGGATTTTATAGATTTTCCAGATAACTCCGCAAGTTTACGCAAGTACAGACACTCCCAATGTTATCCTATGGGATTTGGGGAGTGCTGTATCAATGCTGCGGTATGTGCAGCTATGGAAAATGCTGCGGATTTCCCACAGCCGCACGGAACTGTATGTCAATTATTCATGCGGAATTATCTGCCGAATTCCTGCCTTTCCACTAAGGAGATACAGGGCGGGAATTCTGTAGGAAATCCGCACTCTTTCCGCAGGTTTAGGCCCGGGGCCACACGGGACACTACTGCGATGCTCGCATGACACTCGGCTCGCGCTGGCATCACAGCAGGAGCCGAGTGTTGTGCTAGTAACCCTGTGACTGCGGTCCGACTGTGCGAGTGGACCTCAGCTGCGGGGGGGCGGCCCGGCTCTCAGGAGGGGCGGGCCAATGCTGCGGAGGGGGAGAGGGAGGGATTAATTTCCCTCTCTCCTCCGTAGCCGGCTATTGCGATTCTCGCTCTGCACTCGTGGTACACCGGTGTACCACGAGTGCAGTGCGATTTTTCTCTCGCCCCATTCACTTGAATGGGTGCGAGAGTAAAGAGTCTCGCATTGCAGTCAGAGCATGCTGCGATTTATTTTTTCAGCCCTAATCGGTCCGAGAAAACAATCACTCATGTGTGCTGTCACACAGGCTATAATTGGTCCGAGTGGAATGCGATGTTTTATCGCACTCCACTCGCATCGATTTTCTCGCCGTGTGGCTTAGGTTTTACTGCAACAATTCCGCAGAAATACTGCAGCAATGGATAGCTGCGGATTCCGGGGAGTTGCTAAGTGAACCTGCAGAAATGTCCGCAGGTACGTTCTCCTGTGTGCACACGGCCTTAGGGTACACATCCACACGATCAGAATACCATGTATTCTAGACGCAGGGTCGATCCTCTTCCGGAGACGCCAGTGTTGTCCGTGGGAGAACGCAGCATCCATGCCACGATCAGGATTCTGTGCGCAGTGTAGTTTTGCTGTGTTCTCCCGCTGTGAACACTCGCATGCCCACAGCATAATCTCCATGCTGTGGTTCGGAAATCCGCACCACATGTCAGTATACGCTGCGTAGAAAGGAAACACAGGGGGCAGGAGATTTGTATACATCCCATTCAATGTGCTTGTAGCTTTTACTGTACAACACAGTGAAAACATGCTGCGTGCAAAATGCTCCTAACAATGATCGTGTGGACGTTCCCTAAGGGTATTTGTGTTTATAGCAATGCTCCTGACCTGCCTAAAAGGAAATAAATCTCTTTAAAATTGGTTTAAAAAATGATTTTCATGGGTGTCACCAACACAAATTACAAAGGTTTCAGAGCCACAGGATCAGTCATGTGAAAGATGAAACGTTAGAAAGTGCTGTGCAATGAAGTGGGGTGGAATGGAGAATGTGCTATACCTCCATGTCATGCTGCTATTCTTTTTGTCAGTTTTCGCTGCCTTGTTTTATTTTAAGCACTCTTATGGCACCAGGCTGGCATTCTGGAAATGGAGCAGGTGCAGTGTGGGCATGGTGTGGTATCAGCTGGCAGCAGGATGGGTGAGTGCTGCATACCTGGAAGGCGTGCTGCTTCTGATCTTTCTTACATACTTTAATCTTTGGGCCAGGCAATGTAAATGTATAGTAATAGTCCCTAATTGTTACTTGCCATGACTCAGTGGGTTGTGAATCATCACATATTTTTAATGATCTAGAAAAGCTTAGCAGTGTGCACTTTTCTATATAGAGGGCAAATGCACAAAAATGTATTATACCTGAAGCATACTGCAGATGACTGGTTCAGCTCAGTGACGGGACTTATGGGAGAGTTATTAAATAGTGTGCCATGGTGAGAATGACGCTGGGGCTAATAGTAGACCAGGTACAAGCACACGATCAGGAATGCCACCGTTCTGGACGCAGTATGTTTTCGTTTCCGGAGTGTGCGTAAGAACGCAGCGTCCGTGCCTACCATCAGAATTACTGATGCAGCGGATTTTTTCTGTTCTCCCGCTGGGAACAATTTGCCTCTCTGCAAGAATAAATTGACATGCGGCGGTTTGGGAAGCCACGCTGAAGACCCATTTACGTCTAAAAGAAGCACAGTGTGCATGGTATTTCCATAAATCCCATCCACTGTGCTTGTACTGTACAACGCAACGTTTTGGACACAGCAAAAAAACTCTGCGTCCAAAGCGCTGCCATTACTGATCGTGGGCGCACAGCCTTATTTGGCGTTTTCCAAAAAAATACAGTGCTACAGTACAATTTCTTTATATAACTACTTCTAATTATTTCTTCATTCTTCTAAGACTTACATGACTGACACCTTTTTGTACGCAACTGAAATTTTTTAAAGCGGTTGTACACTTTACCTTTCAAAATCAGTTAAAATGTATAGAGGGCATGATTCTGAGGCACTTCGAGGTTCTCGCCCTTTGTGAAGCACCGCCTGCTTGTTAGTGCAGGTTTCCTCACACACCGACCATCACTTCTGTCCAAACAATGGCTCCTGACGGAGGAGCATGTGACCAGATCTGTCAATCGGTCTCCTCCAATAGAAAACCGGTTTTCCCCTGTGAGGTGTTTTTTTTTTTTTTTTTTTCTTCAATTTTGAGGTTGTTGGTGGACCGGTCCGGCCACTGCTCCTCCACCAGCAGACATTGTATGGTCCGGTCCGGTCACTGCTCCTCCACCAGCAGACATTGTATGGACAGGTCCGGTCACTGCTCCTCCACCAGCAGATATTGTATGGATAGGTCCGGTCACTGCTCCTCCACCAGCAGACATTGTATGGACAGGTCCGGTCACTGCTCATCCACCAGCAGACATTGTATGGACCGGTCCGGCCACTGCTCCTCCACCAGCAGACATTGTATGGTCAGGTCCGGTCACTACTCCTCCACCAGCAGACATTCTATGGATAGGTCCGGTCACTGCTCGTCCACCAGCAGACATTGTATGGATAGGTCCGGTCACTGCTCGTCCACCAGCAGACATTGTATGGACAGGTCCGGTCACTGCTCATCCACCAGCAGACATTGTATGGACAGGTCCGGTCACTGCTCCTCCACCAGCAGACATTGTATGGACAGGTCCGGTGACTGCTCCTCCACCAGTAGACATTGTATGGACAGGTCCGGTCACTGCTCATCCACCAGCAGATATTGTATGGACAGGTCCGGTGACTGCTCCTCCACCAGTAGACATTGTATGGACAGGTCCGGTCACTGCTCATCCACCAGCAGACATTGTATGGACAGGTCCGGTGACTGCTCCTCCACCAGTAGACATTGTATGGACAGGTCCGGTCACTGCTCATCCACCAGCAGATATTGTATGGACAGGTCCGGTGACTGCTCCTCCACCAGTAGACATTGTATGGACAGGTCCGGTCACTGCTCATCCACCAGCAGACATTGTATGGACAGGTCCGGTCACTGCTCATCCACCAGCAGACATTGTATGGACAGGTCCGGTGACTGCTCCTCCACCAGCAGACATTGTATGGACAGGTCCAGTCACTGCTCATCCACCAGCAGACATTGTATGGACAGGTCCGGTCACTGCTCCTCCACCAGCAGACATTGTATGGACAGGTCCGGTGACTGCTCCTCCACCAGTAGACATTGTATGGACAGGTCCGGTCACTGCTCATCCACCAGCAGATATTGTATGGACAGGTCCGGTGACTGCTCCTCCACCAGCAGCCATTGTATGGACAGGTCCGGTGACTGCTCCTCCACCAGCAGCCATTGTATGGACAGGTCCGGTCACTGCTCATCCACCAGCAGATATTGTATGGACAGGTCCGGTCACTGCTCCTCCACCAGTAGACATTGTATGGACAGGTCCAGTGACTGCTCCTCCACCATCAGATATTGTATGGCCAGGTCTACCAGCTGCCTAGTTTTATTTTCGTTTCTTTTCTTTTAGGCTGCTTTCACACATCCGGCTTGAGCTGTGCGGCTCAATCCGGCTGTGCAAGCTATGCAACGGATGTGGTGAAAACACCGCATCCTTTGCATAAGTTTTTTCCCATGTGGCCCATGCTGCCCGTCCGGTTTTTGCCGCTTACGGCATGCTACTGAGCATGCGCAGTGTCAAAAACCGCATGCGGCGACCGGATGCGGTTTTTGCCGCATCAGGCCGCCATAGGCATGCATTGAAAAATGCGCCACATCGGCCGGATGCGGCGCAATACGTTTTTTTTGCCGCACGAAAAAACGTGCCAGGCAATGTTCCATCCGGCCGCCGCATCGGCTAAATCTGCCGCATGCGGCAAAAAACGGATGGAACGCAAGGCCATGCGGCACTAATTAAAGTCTATGCAGGAAAAACGCAACCGGCAGTGATTTTCCTGCAAATTGCCGATTGTGCCGCATTGCAGAAACCGGAGGTGTGAAAGCAGCCTAAGGCTATGTGCGCACGTTGCGTACAAGCCCTGCAGAAATTTCTGCAGCGATCTGAAGAGCACATGTGCGCTTTAGATCGCTGCAGAAATGCCCGTAGTGAGCGCCGATTCCATGCGCTCTGCCTGCAGCTCCTGCCATAGACAGAGCAGGAGCTGCCGGCAAAGCGCAGGAAAGAAGTGACATGTCACTTCTTTTTGCGCAGCGCTTCGGCAGTAGCCGAAGCGCTGCGCTCTTAAACGCCACGTGCGCACGGCCCCTGCACAGTCTCCATAGACTGTGCAGGGGACGCAGGACGCATGCAGTTACGCTGCGCTACAAAGCGCAGCGTAACTGCATGTTTTTACGCGACGTGCGCACATAGCCTTAGGCTGTGTTTCCACAATCAAGGTTCACAGCGTTTTAGACCCAGTGTATTTACCCTGTGTCCAAAATGCTGCGTTGTACAGTAGAAGCTCAGCGGGTGAGATTTCTAGAAATCCCATGCCCACTGTGCTTATTTTTTTCGCAGCGGAACCTGACCTGCGGTGCAACTTCCTGAACCGCATCATGGCAATTATTTGCAGAGGAGACGCAAGCATTCTCTGCAGTGACAACAGAAGAGAGGCCGCAACTGCTTGAACCCGGATCATGGGCACGAGCAGCTGCAGCCTCTCGACCCCGCAGGTCAGGACCTGCTGCATCCAGGACTTAGCGGGTCCTGATCATGTGCACATTCCCTTAGTGACCATTTTACTGAAATCAACATCAGGATGTGCTGCCATCTTGGTTGTCACCTGGAACTTGTATATCTAAGGCTAGGTTCACATTTTTGTTGTTTTGCATCAGTCACATGCGTTGCTTGACGCATGTGACTGATGCGTTGTACAACGGATGACAAAGAACAGACTTCATTGTTGGACTCCGTTGTGTGCGGGGGGGAGCGTGAGGGGGCGGAGCCGAGCGGGGCCGTGGCGCTGAGGACGTCAGTGCCGCGGGGACTGCAGGGCTGGGGACAGGTGAGTGTCTGTCTGTACACATGCGGAGTGCGGGAGGGGGCGGAGCCGAGCGTGGAAGTGTCGGCCTCCCTGCGCACGTATCCAGGGTAAATATCGGGTAACTAAAAGCAAAGCACTTTTTGCTTGGTTATCCGATATTTACCTTGGTTACCAACATACACCGCATAGCGCTGGCTCCTTGCACACTTAACCAGTGTAAATATCGGGTAACTAACCAAAGCGCATTGCTTAGTAACCCGATGTGTATCCTGGTTACGTGTGCAGGGAGCCAGAGAGCGCATGCGCAGCAAAATCCTACGGTTTGTGCTGCTCAAAAAACGTTACAGGCTGCGTTCCTTCCGCCCCGCGGTCAGTCGTTCCACGACTGATCAGTCGGGCGGTGGGTGCAACGCAGCATCATCAGTCACAATCCGACGCTCATACAAGTCTATGGGAACAACGGAATCCGCCAAACTGATTCGGTTGTTTACCAGAGCAGCGGATTGTGACTGATAAAATTTAACGGAAGTGTGAACCTAGCCTAAATTGTCTTGTATGTATAGCTTGAACATGCTGACAAATTGACGGCTATTCTTCAGCTTCTGAGAAGTAAGCTCAGATGTGATAACCAGTATGTACTTCCTCCTTTTATTCATGTTTACATTAATGCAAATATCCCCACTTATGGCCTCAAAAATCATAAGCGTGTAGTGTACTACCTGTGAGTTACACGAATATCAGGCTTTATTTTTTTTTAATTTTCCTAGGTGTCTTTTGTCTGCTTCCTATCTTTGCTCCATTATAGGGAACCTGTCATGTCCCCATACTATTAAGCTGCAGATATAATCAGAAAGTTAAAGGGAATCTGTCACCAGTTTTTTGCCACCTAATCTGAGAGCAGCATAATGTAGGGGCAAAGCTCCTGATTCCAGTGGTGTTTCACTTGGGCTGCTTAGTGTTGTTTTGACATCATAGTTTAATCAGCAGTAGATTATCATTAGAGGACTAGTTGGCCTGTTACCAGGTAGTCCAGCATATTCATGAACTCTGTATAACTACTAGATCTGCAGCAGAGAAAACATTGAGTTTATAAAAATGACCGCAAACAGCTCAGTAAGTGACACATCACTGGAATCAGGGTCTCTGCCACTACATTATGCTGCTTTCAGATGGGGGAGCAAAAACCTTGTGACAGAGTCCCTTTTATATGGTGTTCTAAAGCTGCCTGGCTACAGGGAAGAAATCAACGTTATTCCTCCTGGCAGCTTCCATTTTTCAGTCACCGCTCAGTACATAGTGACCTGTGTCTGGGACCATGACTTGGTACATTGACAACTGTCTCGGCAACTGCTGCACCAATACGTTGCAATCAGTCAATGTGCCATGGCATGGTTATAGCTGCTGCTCACTATGTACTGAGCGGTGACTGAAGGCACGCCTCTATGACTGAAAGCCAGAGGTTTTCAGGAGGGATTAGGTTCATCTCCTTTTTAGTGTGGCGATCGTGTCACTTTAGAAGGCTATGAACCTGCAGATTAACCCCATATCTGCAGTTTAGTAGCTTCTAGTAATGCTACTTTACATTATTTGCAATCATTCATATACGATCTGCTTACTTAGTCATATGCCGACGAGCTTCTGTTCCTAATTCTCTGAATCTTAAGTGAAAAAAGCAGGAAGAAGAGACAGTTGTCACATGACTGTAAGTATGAAAATCGTACATGAGTGATGACTGCTGGAACCAGCAAGCAGAGCTGAATCCTGACAGGGAGGATGTTACATGCTGTTAGTATTGGGCATGCTACAGGGCTCAATTTTATAATTAAAGTGCTTGTTAATGTTTGAGATGAAAGTCTGCCGTCACTCTAGGTAACTGCAGGCTTCTGAATTCTCATATCTCATGCACTGAACGCTTTTAGGATTCTCCCATGCAAGTGGCAAGAGTGGGCAGTCATGCGAGTGCAAGTATGCGATTTATATACTTCTGGCCACATTCCGACTAGACCTGTCCAGTCTCGCTCAATTCATTTTCATTGAGTTCGGCCATACGTCTTGTCGGAATGTGACTGTATGTATTTAAATTACATACTTGCAGTTTTGCGACCGCCGTCACCAGAGAATCCTGAGCGTGTAGTCTGTACATTGAGAACTCAGAAGTCTGCAGTCACTGAGAGGTGCAACTGACTCATCACAAACTTGACTAACCCTTTTAATGCTCCTAACATAAAAACGTAGCAACCCTTAACTTGTAAGATGTCACAATACTTTGTGATATGTGGTCATGTTAATAATCTTACAAGTTATGAATTGTTAGGCTATGTGCCCATGTTGCTTTTTTTTGTGTTCTTCTTTTCTGGACAAAAAAAAGCATGTTTGTGTGAGACAGTGCTGCTCTATAATTCCCTGTAGTGATAAATCATTGCAGGGGATTATAGAAACGCAGAAACAAATGACATGCTGCTTCATTTTTCAGCAATAAAATCTGCAAGGAAAAATGAAGCAGCGTGTGCACAGCAAGTCAGGATTCTCATAGACTTTGCTGGAATGCCTTTTTTTCTTGCTTTTATTGATTTTAAAATAAGCAGGGAAAAACAAAAAAAAAATAAAAACACCACGTGGGCACATAGCCTAAGATGTGTATAGGATCAGAACCAGTAACTGCACAAGAATACATCACCAGAACCACCAGCAGTACAGAAACATTTCATCACAACTGCTCATCAGTACAGGAATACATCGCAAGAACTGCCATCAGTACATGGTACATCAATTGTAATGTCAGGTGAGACCCATATAAATTTGTATCACATGAACCTACAACTTCCAGTATGTCCCTAACAATGGTAAGGAGATACTAGGAGTTGTTGCTATCAATCATCATCAGACTACCAACCATACATGAAGCACAATACTGATGAGAATTAGTCATTATCGCAAATAATCATCCACAGCTTGTTTCAGCAGACTTCCATCTTCTCCGGTCTTCTGCAGTACTTTATGACGCTATACCTTTAACAATAGCCGAATGATGATAATGTGCCTGTATAAAAATATTTGCACCAAAGTAAATAATTTCCCCTCTCTGTGATCCCGCCATAAAATATGACCCAACACTTTCCCTCTTATGGTACATGCCCTCTACACTGCTCTCTCTTCATACTGGGCCCCTTTTTTTACACTGTGTTCTCACACAGTGTCGTCCCTTCCCCCATACTATCCAGTCTCTAAACTGTCCTCTCATCACAACCCCCCCATCTTCCAACCTGACATACTGACCACACCTCACACAAACCACCACACACACACACACACCCCTCACACTCACTCTCTCCCCTGACTGGCAGTTTTCTGCCTATGCACAGTGTACGTCACTCAGAAAACTGGCAGATTTGCAGAAGATAAGGTAATTTTATGAAAACTGCAGCTAGCAGCCCGGTAAGTGATATATCGCTGGAGTCGGGGTTTGTGCCCTTACATCTATCTGCTCTCATATGGCAAAAACCTGGTGACAGGTTGCCTTTTAAAGAAAGAAATAAAAAAATGCCTTCCCACCTAAGTCACAGACTTAACTGAGCTGCTCTTTAGCCCCCAGTGTTTGCCAAAAGGCTTTCCCTGTTTATTTATTCGTTGTAAAAAAAAAAAAAATCATTAATTGAGTAATAAGTTGTACAACATTAGT
Organism: Anomaloglossus baeobatrachus; assembly: GCF_048569485.1. Taxonomy (NCBI): domain Eukaryota; kingdom Metazoa; phylum Chordata; class Amphibia; order Anura; family Aromobatidae; genus Anomaloglossus; species Anomaloglossus baeobatrachus. Next base: position 453,554,307 of record NC_134356.1, read on the forward strand.
ATGGACTTTAATGTCCTGATGAGTTTCAGTATCTTTGTTTGCCGTCAGTGAATCTTGCCTTCCTTTAGAGACCCTTGCAGGCCTCTCACCTGCCCAGGGTCCCGGATGCCTCCGCAGCACAGTGCGCTCTTCTATACTGATAGACTGCAGCAATGTAGGTAAGTGAAACGCGTCAGTCCGGTGTCCAAACTGTTCAACTGGCAGGTTTTTCTTTGATCAACCTTTTTATTTGCTTGTTAGCTGGGCGAGTTACTAAAATGGTTTTGTGATTCTATGAATATAGCCCATTGTGCTTGAAGTCTGTAAACTGTGATATTCTCACTCACTGACTGCAAGGAAGAGCTTGATAATGGTGTTCTGTAAAATATTAATAATTTAACAGCTCAGTTAATGGATTCAGAAACCCTCGGTCCAGCCCTCCTCTCTTCTGTTGGTGGGGGGTAGTATGGTGCAACTTCTGCAAATAGTTTGGTTATAAAACCCAACACATTTTGCATAAATATCTGATGATGACTTTTCAGCGAATCCTGTGTCTTGCCTCTCGGCTGGTTAGTGCACTGTCATGTTATACAGTCTTGTAATATTAATGAGAGCCAGTCCTAGCGAGTTAAAAATGGTTGTATTGATTGTGTGATGTGTGCACACTAGGCCTTTTCTCCTCCGCTTTGCTTTCTGCAGGGTGGGGGTGCTTTGTTCCAGGCAGAGCGCTCGTGCTGAGCTTTCTGCTCTCCTCACAATGTTCCTCCTCTCCTGAATTCATGTGGGTAAGATAATTACTTGACACCCACTCATGTAAGCTTTTTTTTCCTTGCTTTCCTCTGTGCGATAACGAGCATAGGAGGTAATTTCACTGTCTTCCAGATGTATAGACGCAGGCGCAGGTAGCAGTGTTACAAATAACCCCCGACTCGCCAGCATACCTGCGTTATACTGGATCCCACTAGTTTCCTTTCATATATATTGATTACACAATGCATTAGTGTTTGTCAACAAAATGACATCACCAGTTTTGTATCACGTGATCGGTGGGTTGCGGCAAGGGCACAGCTTTATTTCCAAAGTGATCATCAAAGCTATAATAGTCATCATTGCAGTTTATATAGCACCAGCATGTTCTGCAGCCACTGCCCTTTAAACCTTTTCATCTGTGATCAGCTGTCGTTTTAATGGCCTGGCATCCCGAATGATCATTAATGCAATCATTCTGTGCACACAAAATATTATCGGTATCGGCAGCACATTTTCAGAATGATGTGCTGTCGATAATTATTAATTTAATGTGGGTGATTGCCAGCATATTTACCCACACTCCTAATTAGTGAGCATTCTAAAGAGGGCCCGTAATTTGGAACGAGCATTCATTTAAATGCTTATTTGACAGTTACCAGCTTGTGTAAAGAGGGTGCGGTCGCCCCGGGCCCGGGTTTTGAGGGGCCTACTTAAAGCTACACTTCATTTACATGTATCGGCGTGTGCATTGCAACAATACAGTTACACTCTGGGGCAGGGCCTCAGCCAACAAAGCTAATACCACAAAGCAACCTTTTTCTTTTGGCTGAGGCCCCGCCCCTTCTGGTCACATGGGTATGACCTCACATAGGTCCTGCAAGGGAAAAAATGAATAGTTAGAATTAGCATAAGTATTATACAAACAGGCGGAGGTGATAACTATGAATACCCCAGATATTATCGGATTCTCAGCTGCTGTCACTCAAGAAGCTGCCGATTTTATAAACTTTATTTTCTTGGGTTTCAAAACCTAAACATCCGAGCTGACCACTACAGGTATCTATAGAATCAGCCTGATAGTGCCAGTATAGCACTGGCTTTAGGTTATTTACGAAAATCCTGGTGATTGGTTCCCTTTCATGACAACGGTTTAAATGGGAACTTTTCCTTGATTCCCTCCACACCCCCCCCCCCCCCATCCCAGCACCACTACCATTAGAGTCCTGCATTTCACTGGATGCCTCAGATTCTGAACATAAACTGCATTTTTGTATTGTTTAGAGAACACATGTACAACATGCTAATTACCCCTCGAGTCATCTGGGTGGTGCTTTTCAGTGATAAGTCATAAAAAATATCAAACAGGCTATTTCTGTATTATTAATTCCATGTCACACTTTGCATTATTGTAAGTTTAGCTGCATTTCTCTCTTTTCTTCATGTGTCTGCATCAAGTAAACCCTTTTTGGTATTGTTCTAGTGCAGTGAAATGTGTGTCCGTCTGCTTGGTGATGTCCAGTCTCCTTGGTGCATTACTTAATCACTCATCTGTCCTTTTAGGCTGTTCAATAATAAATGGGCCGACTACTGTATGAGCTCATTTCTACACAACAGACTGTGGCGCTGGATGAAAGGGTCTTCTCGCCATCATCTGGTACAATTGATTTTAAAACCCAAGATTTGACTTGGAAATCTGCCCTGCGCTATTTACTGATGATGCCTTACTGATCTACAAATATAAGCGGATTAACCATTTCCATAGGAAAATGTTGTGCAATTTAGTATTATTTTTTTTTCGGTGTTAACGTAGCAGAACAGTTCAGATTTTGTTAATGCTGCCCATACGTTGTAATAGAGAATATGCCTTGTACCTTGCTTTGTTCCATCACTGAAAATGACTGTAAAAGCCCCCTGTAGTCACGGAGAATAGCCAGACCTGCCCCACCCTGTTTAAGGATCAGACTGATTTTTTTTTTCTTACTCCAACATAGCCGTATGAGGGGTTATATTTTGTGGGACATGTTGTAGTTTTGAATGAAATCATTCATTATATCATACGATGCACTGAAAATCCGTAAAAAAAAAAATTCAAGTGTGATGAAATTGCAAGAAAAAACTGCAATTTCTCAACTTTTTGAGTGATTTTTTTTTTTTTTCTGGTCTTCATTATGATTTCTAATTGTACTCCCCTATAGAAACATACTGTCAAGTCATTTACGCTGATTATCATTTATACAGATTTCAAACTTGCATAGGATTTTTTTTTTTTTAAATTAAATGATAGGAAAGAAAATCAGACATTTGTTAAAGGAAAAAAATTATTGGTGCATGTTTGCATTTTGAGACCCATAACCTTTTTTTATTATTTTTACATTTGCTTGTTTTTGATGTCATGAGTAGGCTGTTTTATTGATAGCAATTCGGGGGGCATATGATTTTTGATCACTTTTTATTTAAGGAAGTGATAATGACGGGAAAACTAATTCAGGCGTTTTTTTTTGTTGGTTTTTTTTTTCCTCTCTATGGTGTTAACTATATGGATTCTTCGATATTGTATAAAAAAAAAAAAATTTTTACTTGATTTTTTTTTTAAACCTGAGAGATTTGAACCTGCAATTGTTGGATTGCTTGTTTCACATACTGCAAAACTACAGTGTGTAGGGAGCTCACAGGAGTACAAAGATGGTAGCGGTGGGGACCTTCAGCAAACCCCCCCCCTCCACCCCCCCACCCCTGCTGCCATTGGAACCCATTAGTACATCAAGATTGGTTAACTGATGGGAGCCAACTCACGTGAGTACTTGCAGCCACACTATTTAAACCCTAGAGATTTTTTAAAAAAAAAGCAGTATCTAAATGGTAAACAGCAGCAATCAGAGCTCAGCTCCAGCCTCTGCTTTTAGACACTGATGTCGGCTATGTAACATAATCCGCCATCAGCTGCATGTGGAGGGAGCTCACTGTACTGTATTAGCTTAGCTGGAGATGTTTGGCACTGAACACTGCGGCATTTCAAGGAAAAACCTAGTTTGTCTGCCTGAGCCTGAGACAGCACTGTAGACTAGTCAGGCAGCCGGCAGCCCTGGATTAGTAGGTCTTTGCTTATGTGTGCATGTAGGCATTTACTGGTCACCTACTGTCAGGGAGTGGGTTGAAGCAGACCTGCCTGTAGTCTGCAGCGCTGTCTGCTCCTGGCCAGTTATCAAAGTATCTTCTCTGAAATGCTGCAGCGTTTCAAACATGAGAAACAAAATGGTATAACTCCAATATAATTCAAAATATTTTATTTTTATTTCAAATTTAAAAATCAAGACATAAACAAAGACAAAAACAACATTCACAGCAGTAAATCCTCAATAGAAGGTGGGCTGGTATCGTACATGAAAAGTACCGTATTTTTCGGACTATAAGACGCACCAGACTATAAGACGCACCCTGGTTTTAGAGGAGGAAAATAGGAAAATAAAATTTTAGGCAAAAAATGTGGTCATGGCACACTGTCATGGGGCGAGGATCTGCTGCTGACACTGTTATGGGGGTAATGTCCTCAAATTCTCTACTAAGGTGCCGCATCCTGGTAATGATCCTCCCTGCCTGGTATATACAGTATATGTCCCTCATCCGCTATACACCGTAATCCTGCCATATGGCCGCATCCTGCTATATACTGGCATGTGGCCGCATCCTGCTATATAACCCATCATGGCATATGGCCCCATCCGGCTCATAATATGCCCCCATCCTGCTCATAATATGCCCCCATCCGGCTCATAATATGCCCCCATCCGGCTCATAATATGCCCCCATCTGGCTCATCATATGCCCCCATCTGGCTCATCATATGCCCCCATCTGGCTCATCATATGCCCCCATCTGGCTCATCATATGCCCCCATCTGGCTCATCATATGCCCCCATCTGGCTCATAATATGCCCCCATCTGGCTCATCATATGCCCCCATCTGGCTCATCATATGCCCCCATCCTGCTCATAATATGCCCCCATCCGGCTCATAATATGCCCCCATCCGGCTCATAATATGCCCCCATCCGGTTTATAATATGCCCCCATCCGGCTCATAATATGCCCCCATCCGGCTCATAATATGCCCCCCATCCGGCTCATCATATGCCCCCCATCCGGCTCATCATATGCCCCCCATCCGGCTCATCATATGCCCCCATCCGGCTCATCATATGCCCCCATCCGGCTCATCATATGCCCCCATCCGGCTCATCATATGCCCCCATCCGGCTCATCATATGCCCCCATCCGGCTCATCATATGCCCCCATCCGGCTCATCATATGCCCCCATCCGGCTCATCATATGCCCCCATCCGGCTCATCATATGCCCCCATCCGGCTCATCATATGCCCCCATCCGGCTCATCATATGCCCCCATCCGGCTCATCATATGCCCCCATCCGGCTCATCATATGCCCCCATCCGGCTCATCATATGCCCCCATCCGGCTCATCATATGCCCCCATCCGGCTCATCATATGCCCCCATCCGGCTCATCATATGCCCCCATCCGGCTCATCATATGCCCCCATCCTGCTCATCATATGCCCCCATCCGGCTCATCATATGCCCCCATCCGGCTCATCATATGCCCCCATCCGGCTCATCATATGCCCCCATCCGGCTCATCATATGCCCCCATCCGGCTCATCATATGCCCCCATCCGGCTCATCATATGCCCCCATCCGGCTCATCATATGCCCCCATCCGGCTCATCATATGCCCCCATCCGGCTCATCATATGCCCCCATCCGGCTCATCATATGCCCCCATCCGGCTCATCATATGCCCCCATCCGGCTCATCATATGCCCCCATCCGGCTCATCATATGCCCCCATCCGGCTCATCATATGCCCCCATCCGGCTCATCATATGCCCCCATCCGGCTCATCATATGCCCCCATCCGGCTCATCATATGCCCCCATCCGGCTCATCATATGCCCCCATCCGGCTCATCATATGCCCCCATCCGGCTCATAATATGCCCCCATCCGGCTCATAATATGCCCCCATCCGGCTCATCATATGCCCCCATCCGGCTCATCATATGCCCCCATCCGGCTCATCATATGCCCCCATCCGGCTCATCATATGCCCCCATCCGGCTCATCATATGCCCCCATCCGGCTCATCATATGCCCCCATCCGGCTCATCATATGCCCCCATCCTGGTGTATGGCCGCATCCTGTGGCACATAAAAAAAATAAATGTTCATACTCCCCTCACTTTACCTCACTCCCTGCAGCATCGCTCGTCCTTCCGTCTGTGTCAGCGGCAGCGCCGCTGATTGGAGCCGTCCCCATTACCCTGCTGGATCGCGATCATCTCCTGTGTCTGTGCCAGTGTCCCGGCCGCTGCGTGTGGACACGTGCGCACAGCGATGACGTCATCGCTGTGCGGCCGCTAGTCTCCACTCAGCTGCCGGCACAAACACAGGAGATGATCGCGATCCAGCAGGGTAATGGGGACGGCTCCAATCAGCGGCGCTGCCGCTGACACAGACGGAAGGACGAGCGATGCAGAAAAATACGGGGAACAGTGAGTACTGTACACTCACTGATTCACTGCTCCCCGCGCTGATGACGCGCGGGGAGCAGTGAATACAGCCGCACATGATCACTCCAGGCCGTAGTTATTATTATTATTATTATTATTATTATTATTTATTATTATAGCGCCATTTATTCCATGGCGCTTTACAAGTGAAAGAGGGTATACGTACAACAATCATTAACAGTACAAGACAGACTGGTATAGGAGGAGAGAGGACCCTGCCCGCGAGGGCTCACAGTCTACAGGGAATGGGTGATGGTACAATAGGTGAGGACAGAGCTGGTTGCGCAGTGGTCTACTGGGCTGAGGGCTATTGTAGGTTGTAGGCTTGTTGGAAGAGGTGGGTCTTGAGGTTCCTCTTGAAGCTATCCACGGTAGGGGAGAGTCTGATGTGCTGAGGTAGAGCGTTCCAGAGTATGGGGGATGCACGGGAGAAATCTTGTACACGATTGTGGGAAGAGGAAATAAGAGAGGAGCAGAGAAGGAGATCTTGTGAGGATCTAAGGTTGCGTGCAGGTAGGTACCGGGAGACTAGGTCACAGATGTAGGGAGGAGACAGGTTGTGCATGGCTTTGTATGTCATGGTTAATGTTTTGAACTGGAGTCGTTGGGCGATGGGAAGCCAGTGAAGGGATTGGCAGAGTGGCGAGGCTGGGGAGTAGCGAGGGGAGAGGTGGATTAAGTGGGCTGCAGAGTTTAGGATAGATTGGAGGGGTGCAAGAGTGTTGGAAGGGAGGCCAGAGAGCAGGAGGTTGCAGTAGTCGAGGCGGGAGATGATGAGGGCATGCACTAATGTTTTTGAAGATTCTTGGTTAAGAAAAGCACGGATCCGGGAGATATTTTTGAGTTGTAATCGGCATGAGTTGAAGAGGGCTTGGATGTGTGGCTTGAAGGATAGAGCAGAGTCGAGGGTTACTCCAAGGCAACGAGCTTGTGAGACTGGGGTGAGTGAGCAACCATCAAGTTTGATGGAAAGGCTTGTTGGAGGAGGTGAGTGAGGAGGAGGAAAGACAATAAACTCTGTTTTGTCCATGTTAAGTTTTAGGAATCGTGCAGAGAAGAAGGATGAAATAGCAGACAAACATTGTGGTATTTTGGTTAGTAGAGAGGTAATGTCAGGTCCAGAGAGGTAGATCTGTGTGTCATCGGCATAGAGATGATACTGGAAGCCGTGGGACTCTATGAGCTGTCCCAAGCCGAAGGTATAGATGGAGAACAGCAGGGGTCCAAGAACTGAGCCTTGAGGGACACCGGCAGATAGGGGGCGAGCTGAGGAAGTGGTGTGAGAATGGGAGACGCTGAAAGTTCGGTCGGTTAGGTATGAGGAGATCCAAGATAGGGCCAAGTCTGCGATGCCCAGAGATGAGAGAATCTGTAGTAGGAGGGAATGGTCTACTGTGTCGAAGGCAGAGGACAGGTCCAGGAGGAGGAGGATAGAGTAGTGTCGCTTGGCTTTGGCGGTTAGTAGATCATTGGTGACTTTGGTTAGGGCAGTTTCGGTAGAATGATGTGGTCGGAAGCCAGATTGAAGCCGGTCAAAGAGGGAGCAGGAGGAGAGGTATGAGGACAATTCAAGATGGACATGCTGTTCCAGTAGTTTTGAGGCATAGGGGAGAAGGGATATGGGGCGATAGTTTGACACAGAGGATGGGTCAAGGGAGGGCTTTTTGAGGATGGGTGTAATAGAGGCATGTTTAAAGCATGAAGGGAATACACCACTTGCTAGTGATAGGTTGAAGAGATGGGTTAGGGCTGGGATGAGGACTGCGGTGATGTTGGGGATGAGGTGCGATGGGAGCGGGTCCAGTGCACAGGTGGTTAGATGTGATCTTGAGAGTAGAGTGGAGAGATTGTTTTCTGTCATGGTGGAGAAGGTGGATTTGGAGGAAGAGGGATGAGTAGCTATGATGAGGGGCTGTGGTGATTGTGGGCCAAAGCTTGCTCTGATGTTGTCAATCTTCCGCTTGAAGAAAGAGGCAAAGTCTTCAGCTGAGATGAGAGGAGAGGGAGGTGGTGCCGGAGGACGGAGGAGAGAATTGAAAGTGTTGAATAGCTGTTTAGGGTTGTGAGAGAGAGAAGATATGAGGGATGAGAAGTAGGTTTGTTTTGCAGCAGTGAGTGTGGACTTGAAAGTGGTGAGGGACTCTTTATATGCAATGAAGTGCTCAGTGGAATGAGACCTCTTCCATCTGCGCTCAGCAATTCTGGAAGCCCGTCTAAGTTCTTTAGTCTGCCTTGTGTGCCAGGGTTGCCTGTTGATTGTGCGGGTTTTGGTGTGTGTGAGGGGGGCAGCTGATTCGAGAGCTGCAGAGACTGTAGTGTTGTATAAAGTTGCAGCGGCATCTGCATCATGTAGAAATGCAATGTCTGTGAGGGGGAGAAGGGACTGAGAAAGGGCGTGTAAATCAATGTGTTTGATATTTCTGCGAGGGTATGAAAATTTGTGGAGGGGGGGTTGCATACTTGGAGAAGAGAGGGAAGAGAATGTGAGTAGGTTGTGGTCAGACAGGGGGAGAGGTGAGTTAGAGAGGTTAGATAGGGAACAGAGGCGAGTGAAGATGAGGTCCAGCGTGTGGCCATCTTTGTGAGTAGCTGCAGAAGACCATTGGGTGAGGCTGAAGGAGGAAGCGAGTGTTAGAAGTTTGGAGACAGATGAGTGGGAAGTGTCAATGGGGATATTGAAATCACCCATAATGATGGTGGGGATGTCGGTGGAAAGGAAGTGTAGTAGCCAGGTGGTGAAATGGTCAAAAAAGGCAGTGGCTGGCCCTGGAGGGCGGTAAATGACAGCCAGCTGAAGGTTGGAGGGGGCGTAGATGCGTAAGGAGTGCACCTCAAAAGAGGGGAGCGTGACAGAGGGTGGTAGAGGAATTGGTGTAAAGGAGCATTGGTCGGACAGGAGCAAACCAACTCCTCCACCATGCTTGTTACTGGGGCGGGGGGTGTGAGAGAGTTGGAGACCACCATAAGAAAGTGCAGCAGGAGAGGCAGAGGTAGTTGCCAGGGGTGATCATGCGAGCCGGCTGTTTATCCCCCGCCCATCATCCCGCCCACATGTCAGCGCCGGCTTCAGCGCTGAGGGATGATGGGCGGGGGATGGGCGTGCATATTAAATGAGCGGGTCCACGTGGTCACGGCAGGCTGCTACAGCCTGCTCGTGCCCCCGATGACCCGCTCCACCGCAGCACCCACATTCCCTGCAGCCACATTCAGACCATAAGACGCACCCCCCACTTTCCCCCAACATTTGGGGGAAAAAAAGTGCGTCTTATGGTCCGAAAAATACGGTATATGAAAAATTTACAAGCACATGTCAGCAACAGTTGGTAATAATATTTCATCCATAGTATAGAGGGAAAAATGCACCCAAACATCTACCAGGGTTTTAACAGTTAATCACCCTCCATAAAGGATGGTATAATCCCTAAAAAAGTATTGACATCAAAAACCAACCATATACTGACCGGTAAGATAGATACCGCAACACCTGCCTGTCCCAAGGGATGTCAATACTTTTTTAGGGATTATACCATCCTCTATGGAGGGTGATTAACTATTAAAACCCTGGTAGATGTTTGGGTGCATTTTTCCCTCTATACTATGGATGAAATATTATTACCAACTGTTGCTGACATGTGCTTGTAAATTTTTCATATACTTTTCATGTACGATACCAGCCCACCTTCTATTGAGGATTTACTGCTGTGAATGTTGTTTTTGTCTTTGTTTATGTCTTGATTTTTAAATTTGAAATAAAAATAAAATATTTTGAATTATATTGGAGTTATACCATTTTGTTTCTCTGGTTTAAATTGATGCAATGGTTATCCAACATATGTCGCTTTGTTTGATCTAGCGTTTCAAACATGTCTGGATGAAATAATGCAGCCAGTGCCTGATACATGCTGCCCTAATCATGTGCAGCATGTATCCGCTGTCAGGTTTCCTGTAACCTGTATTATTATAAATAGAATATATTGTGAAACATTGCAGTTATATTGTGCAACCAAGCCCAATAATAAGCAGAGCCAAAGTCCAACTCGCGCACCACCTATAGGTGTTCGGGCAGTGGATTCAACAGGCAAAGGGAAAATCCAGCGCCAATAGTCGTAAAATCTTGTTTAGGCTTTAATGAATATTGATAAACACATTCCAGACAAAGACACATTTAGTCGATCATCTGCCTTGATTCAGATCACTAATGATCCTTAGTTGTAGCATGCTACAGGTACTAACGAGCCAAAATGTGTGTGGCCACAGTATATAAGGGGGTCAGTGAGGTTGCAGTTTTTTGTAGAAAAATGTAGTGTATATGCCATGTATCGTGAGAGACAGGGTAGAGATTATATTTTGTTCAGGGAGTTCGATGAAAGGCCATTATTTTAGGGGCACGATATGGAGCTTATTTAGGGAACAGCATCGGAGAACACTTATACAGGAGTCAATATAATGTCATTATTTTTCATGGCATTGTGTGGGGATGTTCTGCAGAAGAGGAAAGTCTGCAGGAACGAGCTATGGCAGGTCACCCTGATAACTGAACCAGATGAACAAAGGAGAGAAAGAACTCCAATCAGAGAAGATATCACCTATAAGGCTACATTCACACTGTACTCTCATTCATGGCTGTTAACCGACCACCGATCGACATTGTAGTAGCCTATAAAGACAGGATAATTGCACTTTCATGTGCACTGAACCATCTTTAATATGATTGTTCTGTGTGCATAGAATAGCCTTGTTCTCAGGAGCCCCAGTCCTGTATACACAGAACCATGTACTGCTAAAAACGATGAGAATTAAAGGGAACCTGTCAGCAGAAATTTCCCCTAAAACCTCACAGATTCCCCCTCTGCAGCTCGTGGGCTGCATTCTAGAAAGGTCCCTGTTATTATTGGGCCCCCTTTCTGACCAAAAAAAAGAGTTTATAAAGAGGTACCTTTTTGGCTTCGGATTCTATAAATCAGACACGGGGGCGGGCAGCCTGATGGCCGTTATTCTGCCCCCTGGTCCTGTATGCCGCCCCCATCGCTGATTTCCATACTTTTGGACGCCGCCCACTGCTCCAGCCATCCCCGCGCATGCCCAGTGCCAGTCTCACGGGACTGAGCACTGTGACTGCTGGTGACGTGTGCGCAGGCAAGTGATTATGGGCGGGACTGTGATTGTTATCAGCAAGTACCCGCCCATAATCTCGTGAGCGCGCAAACCTCTCCAGCGTCACACTGTGCTCAGTGTAGATGCTAGACTGTATGGGCTGCTTCCAGGTATGACGTCCCTTTGTCACGTGATAGGGGCGTGTTCAAAATACTATCACGTGACAAAGGGATGTCATACCTGGAAGCAGCCCATACAGTCTAGCATCTACACTGAGCACAGTGTGACGCTGGAGAGGTTTGCGCGCTCACGAGATTATGGGCGGGTACTTGCTGATAACAGTCACAGTCCCGCCCATAATCACTTGCCTGCGCACACGTCACCAGCAGTCACAGTGCTCAGTCCCGTGAGACTGGCACTGGGCATGCGCGGGGATGGCTGGAGCAGTGGGCGGCGTCCAAAAGTATGGAAATCAGCGATGGGGGCGGCATACAGGACCAGGGGGCAGAATAACGGCCATCAGGCTGCCCGCCCCCGTGTCTGATTTATAGAATCCGAAGCCAAAAAGGTACCTCTTTATAAACTCTTTTTTTTGGTCAGAAAGGGGGCCCAATAATAACAGGGACCTTTCTAGAATGCAGCCCACGAGCTGCAGAGGGGGAATCTGTGAGGTTTTAGGGGAAATTTCTGCTGACAGGTTCCCTTTAAGCAAACTGAACAATAATTGGGTAATACCTGCACCCACGATGTGTATGTGCCGTGCGGACAGTGTTGATCGCACTGGGCTCTGTACCGTGAATTGAGTTCCAGTCGCTATGCGAAAGTGAGCGCTGTCAATCTGGGTCAGAGAGAGTCCTCAGATAGCAAATGGAGGGGGGGCGTAATGGTGTATGGAGTCTATGGGCACCCCAAAAGTGCAACAAAACTCCCTAATTTATAGATGTACTAAAAGCAGTTTATCAGGCACTAAACTCTATACTGTTGGAATGGTTTTTATAGAGGCGAAGTCCCCAAAACTATTTAAGAAGTTAAATTTGGGTTTTGGCTAAAGACAGAAAAATGTGAGTCCTATCTCTGTGTGCTGTGTAATCTTGTGAAATACTTATAGAACACATACTTCGTTATCGTTACTCAAGGAGGAACCCTCAGCAATTGCTCGAAGCTGCTCAGCAGTGCGCTGGTCAACAGGGAGAGGTGCAGAGCTTCTAGTGTGCACCCAGAGCAGTCTACGGGCTTAATGGAAGGCATCAATATATACGACGCTCACAGAACAGTACTCTCATGACTCTCCAAACACTGAACACTAAAGCTGGGGTCACACTAAATGACAGCGACAACGACGTCGCTGTTACGTCACCATTTTCTGTGACGTAGCAGCGACCTTGTAAGTCGCTGTTATGATCGCTGCTTAGCTGTTAAACACAGCAGCCGAAGCAGCGATCATAACGACACGCGTCGCTGTTCTGCAACATGTGCAGAGAGCACGAGCCGGCGCTGGCAGCGTGAGAGCGGCGGAGGCTGGTAACGAAGGTAAATATCGGGTAACCACCTTGGTTACCCGATGTTTACCTTGGTTACAGCTTACCGCAGCTGCCGGCTCCTGCTCCCTGCTCGCTTCATTTCGTCGCTCTCTCGCTGTCACACACAGCGATCTGTGCGTCACAGCGGGAGAGCGACGACCAAAAAAATGAAGCTGGACATTCAGCAACGAGCGGCGACCTCACAGCAGGGGCCAGCTCGTTGCTGGATGTCACACACAGCGACGGGACGTCGCTGCAACGTCACAGAAAATGGTGACGTAGCAGCGACGTCGTTGTCGCTGTGTGTGACACCACCTCACTTTAGCGATGCAGCAGCGATCCGATCAGCGATCTGACCTGGTCAGGATCGCTGCTGCATCGCTACATGGTCGCTGGTGAGCTATCAGACAGGCAGATCTCACCAGCGACCAGTGACCAGCCCCCAGCCAGCAGCGACGTGCAAGCGACGCTGCGCTTGCACGGAGCCGGCGTCTGGAAGCTGCGGACACTGGTAACTAAGGTAAACATCGGGTATGGTTACCCGATGTTTACCTTAGTTACCAGCTCACACCGCTTAACTTAGCGTGTGCAGGGAGCAGGAGCCGGCACTGGCAGTGTGAGAGCTGCGGAGGCTGGTAACGAAGGTAAATATCGGGTAACCACCTTGGTTACCCGATGTTTACCTTGGTTACAGCTTACCGCAGGCTGTCAGACGCCAGCTCCTGCTCCCTTCACATTCAGGATTGTTGCTCTCTCGCTGTCACACACAGCGATGTGTGCTTATCAGCGGGAGAGCAACAATAAAAAAACGAACCAGGGCTGTGTGTAACGAGCAGTGATCTCACAGCAGGGGCCAGATCGCTGCTCAGTGTCACACACAGCGAGATCGCTAATGAGGTCACAAAAAACGTGACTCAGCAGCGATCTCAGTAGCGATCTCGCTGTGTGTGAAGTACCCCTTAGACTGTGCTCACACATTATGGCCACCTTGGGGTTTTTTTCTTTCTTTCATGCCAAAAGCGCAACACTTTAGCTGCAGTTTACAAAAATAAATTTTGTTGTAGCTAAAAATATGCAACACAGCGTAAAAGTGTCAAGGGCATCATTAAGTTTCTATTGCCCTGAACAGAACCTTCCAGAATGTATCCCCTTATTTCAGCTGTGGATGTTGTCGTCTGTGTTTTTAGACATTACAGTTACCAATAAGTAAATCCTTTGACCATTGGGAAAGTGAAGGCATAAAAACATGAAAAAGGTGACCCAGTTGCAGGATGTAAAGTGTCCGATTACGTTCCAGAGGAATAGAAACATACAGGAAAATCCACCCCATCTGATTCATGGTTCCTGTTGACCCCCACTAATGACTTCTTGATTTGTGAGTGTTCCTGGTCTGAATCCTTGGAAGCGTTTTACTTATTGTATCACTTGTCTTTTTTTACTTTACAATTGAACAGAATAGTTATTTTAAATATAAAACAATGTTGTTAGTTCCTACCAATGTTTGTTTTTTATAGTTTACTTGGAATTGCTCTTCCTTGATGTGTATGTTAAATCTGATCATTTTCGAGTTTGGCCATCTTGATGTTTAGTATCCCTCACCCTTCCCTACTGGTCTTTTGTGGAGACTGGTTTGTGGCTGGTTAATGTATAAAGTAGAACAGGATTTTCAAGAACTCCATGACGTATTCCGCATGTCTGATTTCATGTTAATGTGAACTTGGAGAACTTTTGGCTCTACAATTGTCTTATTTGCTGTACGACATTTAGACTTTGCTCCATAATTTCGTGCCACCATGTACCTCAGTTTGTTTGAGTGGAGTGAAAAGTCATTATAGCTTGGTCAGTGTTTATATACAGAAATTAGATTCTCTATATAGCTATAAATCAGGAAAGTGTCACAGGTGCCCGGTGAAGGTAATGGGCCAATTCATCAAGACTGATGGTTGGTATACAGTTCTTGTTGAAGAAGCTGAGAAGGGAACACTGCACTCCAGTCCCAATACAAGGTGCTTAAGGAAGGGTCCTTGTGCCGTAGAAAAAGAATTCTGCACTCATTCTGCAAAGGGCAATGGTACTGTTACACTTTCTTTAAAAAAAAAAAAAAAAAAAAAAAAAAAGCCTAACTTTGGAGGTCAGACCGCTCGGTGTAACAGTGCCATTCCCAGAGCGGTTATACCACTCCTCACTGTGATTCTCTTGCATTCTGATGTTGTAGTAAGAAAATGTAATCTGTCTGAGACGACTTGTTCACAAAATGTTCAACATTTTTCAGACACTGAATTGGTCTCAGTGTTACAGCATTTTTTCCTTTTATAACACTGAATAGTGACCGTTATGGCTGCACGATCATGTGATAAATGTATCATGGATATATAGGAGTATGTTGACAAATTAACTTATGTTTATTTTACCAGGTAGGAATTTTAACCTGTTATTTTCCTCGGTGCATTTTTATTTAAAGTAGTTCTACACTACTGGCGTCGGCACTGGCTATCCTGGGGATCACATCACATTACATGTCAAGTGATGCTTGCAGCCAATTGGCGCTGGCTTCACACTCCCCTCTTAATTAACATCCGGCAAGAGCAGAGGTTGCTCTCACTTTTTCTAAATGTCTGATATGTCTGTAGGAAGGGAAAGTGAAACTGGCACTGATTGGTTGCAGAGATCATGTGACAATAATGTCAGGCAATTCCCAGGAGACCCAGTGCTGAACTTTGGTAAGTTTAAATGCAGTTATCTTACTTTCGGGGAACATAGAGATATAGAGGGGGGTTTCCGAGTAATGGACAATGCCTTTTAAGCTCCTCTTTTTAACCGTGATCCATGGTTGCTTAATTCAGTGTGTACAGGGAGTCAGAGATGCCTTTTGTCTCCATCGGTTGATGATTCTGCTGGCACACTGCTCTGCACCTTTGTCTTCTGATTGGCTGCTGTGTATTAAAAGGTACCTGTCATCCGATTCGTGCTGCTTGATCCACAGGCCGCTTTCCGAGTCTAGCTGCGTTATTTCAGCGGTGTCTGTTTTGACACTCCATGGGTGGCTCTTAATATTTACTCAAATACCACATATATATACTTTAAGAAAAAAATAAGGGAAGCATGAGAACTTACTTTGTAGATAAATAGCATTTATCACTTCTTCACAGCTTCCTCCCAAGTGTAGGGGTATGTGACCTAACTCAAATGTTTTAAAAGAGGATTTTCACATTTCAGGTTCTCAGTGATGTAAAAGATAATGTAGTAAATTGAGTTCTTACAGGCAGTGTCTGGACGTCTTGGGAAAAGCTGCAGTCACTGACTGCTGACTTCTCCATCCTTTAATAAAGCTTGTGCACTGCACACTGTCCGGATTCTCCAGCATTGCCAACGAGAGCTGTCAGTCATGTGACCAAAATTGTAATTTGTATACATGCTATCAGGTGCCCGGGAATTGAGCGAGGCAGAGCAAGTCTAGTCGTAATGTGGCCGGAAGTGTAAAAAAAATCACATACTTGTGGTCGTGATACCGCCCATTTTCACCTGGAGAATCCTGACTGCGAGCAGTGTGCGAGCTGTAAGGCTATGTGCCCACGGGACAATGTACCCGCGAATATTTCCACAGGTTTGTCCACAGGTTTACCGCAGCTGCTCCCCGGAATCCGCAGCTATCCATTGCTGCTGTATATCTGTGGAGTTGTTGCAGTAAACCTGCGGAAACCGTGCCGATTTCGTGCAGAATTCCTGCGGAATTCCCGCCCTGTATCTCCATAGTGGAGGAGCGGAAATTCCGCAGATATTTCTGCATGAATAAGTGACGTGCAGTTACATGCGGCTGCGGGAAATCCACAGCCGCACATACTGCAGCATTGATGCAGCACTCCCCAAATCCCATAGGGTAACATTGGGAGTGTCTGTACTTGCTAGTACCTGTGGATTTATCTAGAAAATCAAGATAAATCCATGGGTTTTCTGCGGCAAAATCCGCGTGTACATTGTCCCGTGGGCACATAGCCTAAGGATTCAGAAGACTGCAGTTACGTAGTGACTACAGACTTTCACCACAAGTCCGGACAGCCCCTTTTAATTTGTAAGTTGATTAACCAGACTGCGAAATCTGCTCTTGCAGAAATCCATATCCAAGCATAAAGCTGAGACCCAAGAAACTTAAAATGAACAGAACAATGTTAGGATGCTTATACACATCCATTTTTTGCAGTGCGGCACAATACGGCGCTCTGCAAAAAAAACGCAACCGTTTTTTTTGCTGCCAGTTGCGTTTTTCCCGCATAGACTTGCATTAGCGCTGTATTGTGCCGCATGGCCTTGCGTCCGGTTTTTGCCGGATGCGGCATATTTAGCCCATGCGGCGGCCAGATGGAACGTTGCCTGGCACGTTGTTTTGTGCGGCGAAAAAAACGCAGAAAACGCATCCGGCCGCTGGATGCGTTTTTTTGCACTGCGCATGCTCAGTATCAAGCCGCATCCGTCAAAAATGGATGGGCCGCATGAGAAAAACTTATGCAACGGATCCGTTTTTTTCGCCGCATCCGTTGCATAGGTTTTTCAGTCGGATTGAGCCGCACTGCAAAAACTGCATCTGTGAAAGCAGCCTTACAGATTGCACAATTCTTGCCTTCAGAAATACCAACACACTTGGTGAAAATCTCCTTTAACCCCAGTGTTGCCCTATTATTAGTAATCTGAAGTGCGGTCTATCCCCATGGGTGGTCACACGGTTACTGCGCTGTTCTTTCTGTGCTCACCTCCGCAGCCTTTTCGCTGCACTCTGTATTCTCGGCTGGCATCTTCTCATAAAGAGGGTTCATCTTGTACATTTTTTTTGTGTTGTCAGCAGTGAATGCCGGCTGTGAGTCGGTACAGGGTTGAGACATTCATCAAGGAAATGGATAGATCGGGGAAACCACCACCCAGGTTAATAAGTGCTTTGATGTGTGGAGTCGGCCAGCAGCGGGCAGGGGTAGGATGCAGGAGATATTTATAGCAGCACAAAGGGGAGGAATCTCTCTGGGGAAAAAAGGCATTGATATATGAAAGTGAAAGCTGCAATGTGTCCGCTCGCCAGGCAAATTCATTCTATGCTTCAAGATGTTATTGTTTCAGATTTTAAGATTTCAGTATAAATAAGGATCAAAGGCAATGAAACAATTGATTTTACTTGGTAACCGTTTTAAATAGGACCTACCGGTAAATTTAGTGTACGGTTGAGTCGAAAACATCCATGAGACACTCCACCCGGGGAGGTCGGGAAGTGTCGCACTCCTGAAGGAAGAGAATACAACCACTTTAAGTATCCAATCAATATGACGCCCATCAACTCTTAAGCATATGCTTGGGGGTTTATGAAATTTCATGAAGCGCAATCTTTTTATGTGAATTGATGTGATTGAAAATGGATCGGTTTACTAACTGTTTTCTTTGATTTTTTTTTTAATTTCTTTTGTTCCCAAAGGACACAATGGGAAGCCTCCATCATGACGTTGCTATGTGGATGTGAGATGGTACCTTGGCAAATCTGTGCGGTGATGTGATCGGCTTCTTTGGCCCTGGGGATACTCTGCGGGGTCATTTTTGGCCCACCACTGATTTTCTGCCTCTGTGGATTGGGAGTCTCCTAGCATCAGCTGGGATTTAGAGGAATAGCTCTTATGGTATATTAACATGGACCATAGCAACAGGGAGAAGGATGACCGACCACGAGCAACTAAAGCTTTGCCAGTACGGACTGGTCATAGCTCCCGGCCGTCCAGCTCGACCACCTCCTCAGGAGTTCTTATGGTGGGACCCAACTTTAGGGTGGGAAAGAAGATTGGCTGTGGAAACTTCGGGGAACTACGGTTAGGTAAGGTGATATGAATCCTAGACACAATTTGTTCTACTGTACCTCATTAAACTACCAGGTAACTTACGAATTTTGCTGAACTTTTGGGTAGGTGTGGGGAAAAAAATGCCTGAGATTGTGCATGTGTTCAGATATAGAGGTGCTAAGTCTACTATTATTTAACAAAATATAAAGCGAATTAATAAAAGAGAAATCTAAATCAAATCAATGTTACCAGCCTTTGCCTTCAAAACCGCATTAGTTCTAAGTATACTTGCACAGGGTTTTTAGGGACTCTGCAGGGAGGTTGTGCCAAACATCTTGGAGAACTAACCACAGATCTTCTGTAGATTTAGGCTTCCACAAATCGATGTCTCTCCATGTACTCCCATGCAGACTTGATGAGATCAGCGAATTGTAAGGGCCATATCATCACTTCCGCCCCTCAAATAATGAAATTGACAATTAGAATCTCCTAAACTGGTGTCTTGAAGTGGGTAGCAGAATGCATGCCAACTTTTTGTATTTTTGAAGTCTGCCAACAGAGACTTTTAAAAACAAAAAAAATAAATTCAAGATCATACTTCAGTCACTTACAAATGAGCTAGTCAGAAGCTAATATGTTTGATTGACCCATTAAGGATTAGCTGCTTGTTTGGACCCCAAAATATGTATATTACTTCTATTGTGACAATAAGCTGCGTTGTATTTTTCATTCTATTTAAAGGGAACCTGTCACCAGTTTTGGGGCCTATACGTTGCGGCGACCACCACCAGGCTCTTATATACAGCATTCTAACATACTGTATATAAGAGCCCAGGCCGCTGTGTAGAACATAAAAAACACTTTATAATACTCACCTAGGAGGGCGCTCCGTTGCACAACAGTCAGAGGGGTGGCGCCGATCCCGGAGAACAGCGCCACCCATCTGACTATTGTGCATGGGAGCGACCTCCTAGGTGAGTATTATAAAATGTTTATGTTCTATACAGTGGCCAGGGCTCTTATATACAGTATGTTAGAATGCTGTATATAAGAGCCCACTGGTGGTAGCTGCTGCTTATAGGCCCCAAAACTGGTGACAGGTTCCCTTTTAATCTTTCACTTTTGCAAGCATGTTTTAAGGCAATAAAAAAAACTAATATGAAAACTGTTAAACAAAACATACATTTTATTTTCATTTTTTTTTTTTTTAGTGGCGCTGGCTATCCTTCCATCTGGATACACATTTTAATACAAAGTTATTTGTCTTTTTCATGTCATCTTGTTTTTCTCGGTTAGGCCTCTTTCACACGTCCGTGCAAAACACACGTTTTGCACGGTGCGTGGTGTGGTTGCATATGTGTGTCTGTGTTAAGCGTGTGCTGTCATTGTGCTATACGTGTGTGACATTAGCATAGCACACGGACAGCATAAACGTCTATACTCGCCTGTCTCCGGCGCTGCTGCTGCTTCCATGTCTGCGGTGCAGTGAACATTCATGAGCATAATCAGCTGGACCGGAAGCAAGTGACAGCAGCGCTGAAGACAGCAGGTCTGGAGGCTGGTGAGGATAGAAAATAATTTTATTTCAAAGATGTTTTTTCCGGTACTTGTCACACAGAGCACATCAGTGTGTGATCCATATGTCACCCTTGTTGCTGCTGGAGAAAAACTGACTTGTCTGGGTGTGAAGCACATGGACATGAGTTGCTCTACACGGACACACGTCTGTGTGAAAATACGGAAATGTGCGCAGACCCATTGATTTTAATGGGTCTACGTGTGTCTGTGTCTCCATTACCAGTGAAAATGGACCTCACACGTACTGGAAACACGGACGTGTGAAAGAGGCCTTAAAATTTTGTGACATTTAAAAATATTTGCAGGTATTTTTTCTGCCTTAACATTTTTTTAAACCCTTAATCACCAGACCTCAAAAGGCCTTAAAGGGGTTTCAATTTTGAGTTTCCCTGTTCCCCTGCAAAGTTGTGCTTTACTCACCCTCCCCAGGTCTGGCGGTGAGTCTCCACCACTGCTTCCAGCGTCTATTATTGTTTCTCCTGCTGATATCACTTCGACAACAATGTAGCCAATAAGTAAGCTCCGTTTTGTCTCTCCATTTCAGCAGCCGGAACTTATTTATCTGTTTTATGGTGGAGAAACTTTTTTTATTTTTAGCTAATTTTAGACGTTTATATAAATTTACTTTGTAATTTTATTTAAATACAAATACTCAAGGCACACTATATAACCATTTGAAGGTTTATCAGGTTATTATGGTCGTGTTATTATCCAATATACATAGGTTTTTGTTTTAGGAATCAAATAAAAAAATTTGGCTTAGGTTCATATTTTGTTATATGTATATTTACATTTATTCCCCAAGGGGTGAGAACAAACTTCTGGAGAATATTTTGATATATTTTTTTTTTTTTTTTGCTCAGCTTTTCACTGTAACTGTTAGAGGTTCCCCAGTTACAGGAAGAACTGCACCTCGATGTGTAATACATGACTAGCGAAGCTTATCTGAAGCTGCGAAATAAAAACTGTTGGGTTTTGCCCAAAAGAGACCCAGTAATTGTCTTCTGTGAGGGGCTGCTAAGTGTTTGGCTTTGTGATCTTTTTTTTGTTTCTATGTAGTGAATGTTACATCACATGAAAGCCTAAGGGGTGCTTCACACACAGCGAGATCGCTGCCGAAATCGCTGCTACGTCACAGTTTTGGTGACGCAACAGTGACCTCATTAGCGATCTCGCTGTGTGTGACACTGAGCAGCGATCTGGCCCCTGCTGTGAGATCGCTGCTCGTTACACACAGGTTTGTTTTTTTATTGTTGCTCTCCCGCTGTGACTCACAGATCGCTGTGTGTGACAGCGAGAGAGCGTCGAAATGAAGCGAGCAGAGAGCAGGAGCCGGCATCTGGCAGCTGCGGTAAGCTGTAACCAGGGTAAACATCGTGTAACCAAGGTGGTTACCCGATATTTACCTTCGTTACCAGCCTCCGCCGCTCTCACGCTGCCAGTGCCGGCTCCCTGCTCTCTGCACATGTAGCTGCAGTACACATCGGGTTAATTAACCCGATGTGTACTGTAGCTTGGAGTGCAGGGAGCCAGCGCTAAGCAGTGTGCGCTGCTCTCTGCACATGTAGCTGCAGTACACATCGGGTTAATTAACCCGATGTGTACTGTAGCTAGGAGAGCAGGGAGCCAGCGCTAAGCGGTGTGCGCGGCTCCCTGCTCTCTGCACATGTAGCGACGTTATGATCGCTGCTGCGTCGCTGTGTTTGACAGCTAAGCAGCGATCATAACAGCGACGTTACGTCACAGAAAATGGTGACGTAACAGCGACGTCGCTGTCGCTATGTGTGAACCCAGCCTAAAGCTGCTTTCACACATCAGTTTTTGGCATCAGGCACGATTCGGAGGAAAAACTGATGCGACGGAACTGGCGAAAAAACGGATCAGTTGCATCAGTTTTTTGTCGGATTGGTTGTGATACGGAGTATGCTCAGTTCAAAAAAACGGATCCAGCGGCCATATCCGTTTTTTGTTTGTTTTTTGCCGGCGTCCATAGGCTTCCATTATAAAACACGCCGTACGGTGCCGGATCCGGCGCGATACGGTTTTTCGACGGAGACAAAAAAGGTCCGTCCCCCCCACCTCAGCGTTCCATTCGGGCGCCGGCCAAGCAAATTTTGCCGGATCTGGCAAAAGCCGGATGGAATGCAAGGCCATCCAGCACAATCCGGCGCTAATAGAAGTCTATGGGGGAAAAACTGATCCGGCGGCGGATCAGTTTTTGCCGGATTGTGCCTGATGTAAAAAAAACTGATGTGCGAAAGCAGCCTTATGTGTCTAATATGTTTTCAAAATGTTGTGTTTGTTGCTTATGGCAACAGTGTTCTACACATGCTGGAAAACAAAATGGCGAGTCTAATGCGATATTCACAGCAACTGAGAGCAGAGGAGTGATAAAATTCTTTTTTCTGCAACGAAAGTCTGTGAAGGATATTCATGGTGATATGTCACTGACATTGGGGGATCAATGCTCTTCATAATCCACGGTTAAAAACTGGATTGCCAAATTTAAAACGGGCCACTTCAGCACCAATGATGAGGAACATCCTGGACGACGAGAGTGGTGGTTTTTGGAGATCGTCGATGCTGTCACAACCTCATACTGGAGAATCACCAAATTTCAGCTAAAGCAATAGCAGACATCATGGGGGTTTCCCGTGAGTGTTTGTGTCATTATCCATGAACATTTGGACATGAGGAAGCGATCTGCAAAGTGGGTCCCTAAATGTTTGACAACAGATCAGAGAAGCGTGCGAGTGAAATCTTCCCGGTCCTTTTGTCTGCGTTTCTGGACAGATAAGAACATCCTGGATCGACTGGTCACTATGGATGAGACCTGGATTTATTTGTATGACCCTGAAAAGAAGGAGCAGTCAAAAGAGTGGAGGCACAGTGGTTCTCCTCATCCAAAGAAGTTCAGGGTGCAAAAATCAGCCACTAAGGTGATGGCGTCTGTGTTCTTGGATAAGGAGGGCATGCTGCTAGTGGACTACCTTCATAAGGATTCCACCATCAATGCAAGGTATTATATTGATCTTTTAGACCAATTGAAGGCAGCTGTGAAGGCCAAAAGGTGCGGCAAGCTGTCCAAAGGAATCTTGTTCCTGCAAGACAACGTTTCTGCTCACACTACACAAGCGACCACAGCAAAACTGGCAGAGCTGGGCTTCCAGCTGGTTGATCACCCACCTTATTCACCAGATCTAGCTCCCTCCGACTATCATCTGTTTCCAAACCTGGAGAAACACCTCAAGGGTACCAAATTTCACACCATTTTCGGATGCCTGGTGATCCTTCTTTATACTAGGCTTACAAAACTTGGAATACTGATTGTAAGAAGTGTGTTGACATCAGTGGAGAGTATGTGGAATAAATGTAATGTTTGATTATCCTATCTCATTTTTTTTTCTGGGTAAAGCCAAAGACTTATCAGCAGCCCCTCGTACATACTTTTTTTTTTTTTTTCTCTTCCCCCAGAAAACTATACATAGATTTGCTCAGCTCCTGCCACTCCATGACATTCTATAGATTAAAAACAAAACTAATAAACCCTCTACTCTTTTCAAATGCCTAAATATAGTTGTACTGTTTTCCCTTAAGGGGGCAGTCACAGGGTTGTATAACTCGTCCGAGGATCGCACCGCAATGCTTGGACTGGCCGGTGACTCTCCTGACCGGAGCGTGACAGTAGGTATTTTTATGCATTAATCACGCTCAGGTCAGGAGAGCCGGCGGCCAGTCCAAGCATTGCGATGCGATCCTCGACGAGTTATAAGGCCGTGTGACTGAACCCTTGAAGGGATAGTAAAACTAAAGACTTGGCTCTTCCTTTATTCCATGCTGTGATTCCTATAAAAGTGATATTTAAAGGGGCACAAAACCCGAACATTATCACACACACTCTAAAATAAGAATATGTATGTATATGTGTGTATGTATGTTGTTTTTTTTTTATTGTGCGTGTGTTAATGTTCAGGTTTAGTGTCCATTTAATGTTATTTATGGTACAGTCCTTGGCTATATACTGGTTTATTATGCTATTCTATTTTCTGTACTGGTATACTTTGAAAGCTGCAGGAGAATTTCCAGTGAATTTCCAGCGCCTGTGTCCGTCAGTGAAGAACATAGCACGTGTTATATTATTTGTAGCTTGTGTAGTGTATGTGTTTTCTGTTTTGTGTATTCCATCGTTCTATACTTTTTCTGGACTTCATTAAAACCTCCTTGTACCTTTTTTATACATGCGTTTGGTAAGAGCCCGAGATGGCACTGTATATTGGATGAGTTTCTAAACCTTTGTAATTCTTGTTATATTCTCCCTCCTTCAGGCAAGAATCTCTACACAAATGAATATGTGGCGATCAAACTGGTGAGTATATAGCCGTCTTGTATATGCGTGTGCTCTGGTAGGGCTTAGGTTTTGTCTTTCCAGTTTCCTGCCTCTGCTTCCTTCCCTTTCCTGCTGCTCGGCGTATGTATAAACTATGGCTGGCTTCCTGGTTCAGCATGTCAGAGTTCACAGGTTACTTAGATGGTGTGAAATGCACGAGATGTTACACATGAGCTATTATCAATCTATCACTTAGTGCAAAGTATCTCGTAACATCCGGGGAGTTGTCGGTAAGGCTGCTTTCATACATTCGGTTTTTGCTCAGCGGCACAATACGGCGCTCTGCAGAAAAAAACGCAACCGTTTTTTTTTTTTTTTTGCCGCAGGTTGCGTTTTTTTCTCGCATAGACTTGCATTAGCGCCGTATTGTCCTGCATGGCCTTGCGTTGCGTCCGGTTTTGCCAGGTGCGGCATATTTAGCCCATGCGGCGGCCGGATGGAACGTTGCCTGGCACGTTTTTTTGGTGCGGCAAAAAAATCGCACCGGATCCGGCGCGATTTACAATGCAAGCCTATGGACGCCGGATGCGTTTTTTTGCATTGCGCATGCTCAGTATCAAGCCGCATCCGTCAAAAAACGGACGGGCCGCATGGAAAAACTTATGCAACGGATCCGTTTTTTTGCCGCATCCGTTGCATAGGTTTTTGAGCCGGATTGAGCCGCACTGCAAAAACCGGATGTGTGAAAGCAGCCTAAAATTCCACTTAATTCCAAAATCATTAACAATAGTGCAAGTAATCCAGCGCATGCCTTTGGGGCCTTATATCAGGCTTTGGTCGTTCCATAAGATCTGAAATGCATCAGCTGAGTTATTTGGGCTCTGGATGTGGATGACAATTTTTCTTTTTTGGACTATTGTGCATCTACATATTGGCCTGATTCAGGGCTACACTAGCAATGAGTGACAACCCTTTTGCTACTCTTACAATTTTTTTTTTTAACTTTTGTCTTTTATTTTGTTTTTTGTCGGTTTATTTAAAGCTTTATGATCCAGCAATTGCAATGTAATATGCTGCCTCCTTATGGCACAATATTAAAATGTGCCTTCCTTTTAAAATATAGATTAAGAAGGCTTTCCAGTCAATCAATATTAATTCTCTATCCGCATGCTGAGCCCTAAATTTGAGATCAGTGGCGGTCCAACATCCAGGGCCTCCACCTTACCAGCTCACATCTGCCCATGTAAACCCAGGAATCGGAGCCGCTGATGGCAGCGCCATTCAGTGTGTAGTGGCTGGTTTTGGATACTGCAGAACAGCTCCTTTTCCAAAGAATAGAATAGCAGCTGGGTTACAGAGCGAGGACCGCCCCACACACTGAATGGAGCTGCTCTGAGAAGCTCATTTCTCCAGTTTGTTTACATCCGGCGATCACCAAAGTGGGTCCATCTGATCAGTGCAGTGCTGGGTATTGGACCAGCACCAGTCTCCAATTGATCACCTATTCTGTGGATCAGTGTTTTCTGACCAGACCACTACTTTTAGGCTTTACTGTTGCGTACGGTCATTAAATCATGCCTTATTTTAGATATTGCTATCTGACCTCGTATGCCTGTGCTACGCAGTCTTCACAAGGAAACCATGTAAAAGTCAGTGAATGAGAATGGACAAGTATATTGCTCAGTTAGGCCTGTACTGGAGCAAACACTTTCCTCTTCCCTTTTTTTATTTTTCTGTTTTTTACATTTTTTTTTTTTTAATTTTTTTTTTTAATCGTTAGAAAAAGACAAAGTTACTCAACCTAAACAATGTAACGTAGAAACCTTGGAATAATTGTGATGGAGGAAACTCCACCCTTGTCTATAATGCTGGCCACCAGATTTGCTACTAAGAAGCTAAAAGGAAGTCGTTAACGTTGTGCTTTGTGTACCTGACCTTGATTCCTCAGTTACATTTAGTAGTAGAAGAGTATTCATGTGTTACCCCACAGCGGGGGATCTGCTTCATGGCACATGTTAACCATGCCCTGGTCTATCCCAGACAAAACAGCAATTGAGGGTTTTTTTTGTTTTTTTTTTGTTTTTTTTTTCATTTTTACATTTAATGTGGCTAATATTGGTTTGTGTCTTTGTTCAAAAGCTGAAAGGGAATCTGTCAGCAGGTTTTTGCTAATCCCATCTGAGAGGAGCATGATGTGTGGGCAGATGACCTGATTCCAGTGATGTCAATTTACTGGATGCAGTAAATCATTGTCTCTGTGCAGAGCTCGGAATATTGCCTTGTGTAACCTCACCCACTTTACTGATTAATAATAATAATTAATAATATTTATTCACTTATATAGCGCTATTGATTGGGGCGGCACAGTGGCTTAGTGGTTAGCACTGCAGTCTTGCAGCGCTGGGGTCCTGGGTTCAAATCCCACCAAGGACAATATCTGCAAGGAGTTTGTATGTTCTCCCTGTGTTTGCGTGGGTTTCCTCTGGGTACTCCGGTTTCCTCCCACACTCCAAAGACATACAGATAGGGACTTTAGATTGGCAACACTGTCCCCATTGGGGCTCACAATGTATGTAAAGCGCTGTGGAATCAATAGCGCTATATAAATGAATAAAATTATTGATTCCACAGCACTTTACATACAATGGGAACTCTGTCCCCATTGGGGCTCACAATTAGCAGCTTCCTGTGCATTTAGAGGAGCTGGAGGAGGAGGCAGCTTGTCCTGTAGTTATAAAAAATGTAGAGACTTGGCACTCAAAATAGGTGGTATGCAGCGATTTAATATTGGAGACAAATTTTAGGACCAGCATAACCAGACATTTCGGGCATATGCGACCTTCATCAGTGTGCTGTAATAGTGTTAAAAATGAACAAATTAGTTTTAAATAAAAGAAATTATCACAATAAGGGTCAGTGTATAGGATGCTGGGAAGCATAGGAAAGGATAAGGTAGGGGACTGAGGACCAGGTAGGATGTGAGTATACAATATCCGGAGACTATTGGTGAGGAGGTGCCTGGAATGGGAAACATGTAAATATCTGCTAGCAATTAAGGAGCAGGACAATCCTGCGTCTAATCCTGATCGTAGGTGTCCTGCTCCGCGCTTCTCCCATCTATTTCCTGCCTCAGGGCAAGATGGGAAAGAGGTAACGTGGGGTCAGCAGGCCCGCGCTTGCGCAGAACGAAGGAGGCAGAGGGGGAAAGCGCGGTCACACGATTATGGGCAGTTACTTGGTAATGAAAAACAAAGCGCCGCCCATAATCTAAAGCCTGCACACACGGCACCAGCGGTGACACTGGGCACAGTGCTCATCCACGAGAGATAGGCACTGGGCATGCGCGGGGACCTCTGGAGCACTGGGCGGCGTCCACAGCTATGGAAATGAGCGATGGGGGACGGCCTAAAGCGGCAGGAGGCAGAATAACGGACGCCAGGCAGTCCGCCCCCGTGTCACATTTACAGAATCTGCATACAAAAAGGTACCACTTTATAAAGTCTTTATTTTGGTCAGAAAGGGGGCACAATAACAACAGGAACATTGCTAGAATGTAGCCCAGGAGCTGCAGAGGGGGAATCTTTTATGTTTAGTGCAAAATTTCTGAAGACAGGTTCCCTTTAATTGAGTTACCCCCTTGCTCCACAGTTCATGAGTTCTTGCGGTGTTGCCTATTATGAAATCAAATGAACTAGTGTCCATATACATGTTTCTAGACAAGCCCCCTGTCTTATCCAAAGCGTCTTGTGGCACAGTTTGTATCTGGTGCCGGTTGTGACGCCTCTATGGTGTACGTTGCCGGGTCATGGCACTGCGTGTCCTCTCATATATGCACACTATAACATATTGATTTGTTGTATCAGATTTGGGCCTGGTGGATTTCTAATTCATTCAGTTGTGGTTGGGTACACGCATGATTTTCAGCATCCCAAAATCTAAATGCACTTCTTTTTATTCTTTCTTTTTTTTTTTTTTTTTTAGGAACCAATTAAGTCCCGTGCGCCTCAGCTTCACCTGGAATATCGGTTTTACAAGCAACTTGGAAGTACAGGTAAAAAAAAATCTATATATTCCAGTCTGGGGTCCACAGTAGTTATAAGCATAGTTAGAAAAAACTTTAAGGCTCCATACACACAATATTAACGTAGGCTGAACCTGCTGATATTGCCGGGTTCAGCTAACAGTCGAGGAGGTATAGGGGCTCCAACTCTTCCCACAGATTATGTCAGCGGAGATGAGGATTCGTCATTTTAGATTTTGGACTGGCAATACTTTTGCTCTCTTAAGAGATAAGCCAACATCATAGAAAACACAGGAGCGCTCGGCACAGCGATTTGCTGCTTTTGTATGGCTTAGTCAAATAAAGTATCTGCTGGACAAACCATTGTTCAGCAAGCAACTACCGTATTTTCCCGATTTATAAGACGCATTTTTTTCCCCCAAAAAGTGTGGGTGCATTATATAATCCAGATATGAATTACTGGAGTGGCGGTGG
Source organism: Anomaloglossus baeobatrachus (assembly GCF_048569485.1). Taxonomy (NCBI): domain Eukaryota; kingdom Metazoa; phylum Chordata; class Amphibia; order Anura; family Aromobatidae; genus Anomaloglossus; species Anomaloglossus baeobatrachus. The sequence goes on from NC_134356.1 coordinate 453,583,443, forward strand.
TGGAGCGGGGTTACAGGAGGCATGGTCTTCAATACTCTGGGCTCGGAGGAGGGGGTGGCACTGCATTGGAGAGGCTCAGTAGGGTCACAGGACGGAGGGTCAGCGATACAGTGGACGCCATTAATCTGACAGCGGGTGGCAGGTGCCTTTTTAAATAGTCTGCGGTTCATGCAATGGACTTCAAGAAAATGGCCGCACAGGCGACGCGTACGCAGATTGGCACGATGGACTTCAAGAAAATACTTGCAGAGTTCTATCTGCGCACGCGCTGCCTCTGTGGAAATGTTCTTGAAGTCAATCTCTTCAACCACAGGCAATTCAATGGAGCCCTCAGTCCGCGTGCAGATCAGTGGCGCCTGCCGCTGCAACACCACCGAGCCTCTAGTGTAGCCAACCCTCCCTCCACTGAACTGTGACACCCCCTCCTCCGAGCTCGCAGCATCTCTGACCATGCCTCCTGTGACCCTCCCGAGCCGCTCCCCCTTTGTGAGATGTTATAAGACGCACTAGGATTGTAAGACAAACCCTCATTTTAACATTAAAAACTATATTTTTCCTATTTTCCTCCTCTAAATTTGGAGTGCGTCTTAAAATCCGGTGCGTTCTTTTAAACGAAAAATACAGTATATAAAGGGAAGCTGTTGGCCAAACCATTGTTCAAAAAAAACAGTTGTGTAGGAAAATATTTTGAAAATGCTGGAAAAAAATAAAAACTATGGAAATGCCCGGTGCTCAATGTTGCTGTGACGGATTTTGATGACGTACTTATCCTTTGGGACGTCAATCTAGCCATGAGGGTAACTGGGGATGGTTGGGGTTACTGTTCAGGAGAGCAGCCCAAAACCCATAAAACAGCAGAAGAACATCACTGTGAACCTGTCACTGACCTGGAGAACAGGCTGTTGGTGGCCTAGGGGCGGAAATCCTGCCAGGTTCCTTTTTTCTTTTTTAATTTATTTATAAAGGCTGTTGATGACCATCACAAACATTGAGGGTGCTGAAATACCATTAGACTACCAAAAATGTCATTTCAGCCAAATAAGTCCAGTATCTTATTTTAGAAAGTGTCTACAAAGAATGAAATTAATTATTAATAATGATCTAAACACAATAGTCATTTACTCCTTGTGTTTCCTCAGCTGTTCATGAACAATATTGGGAAATGATGACTCTCTGGTGGTATATCGCTGTATGGTGGTTCTGTATTTTTGTCTGTGTATACTCTAGCATAGCTAGTGCATGTACATCGGTGATCCCAGTTCTTCCTTTTGTACTAGTTTATTTGCTGTTGATTAGGTATTACATATTTTTTTTAGTAAATTGAATGTTTTCGGACTGTACTATGTTTTTGTGGTGCTAGTTGCTGCCTTTTGTTACATGAATATTCAGTATTGCATATTCATATGATAACCAGACTTTTTGGGCATTTATTTTATTACGTTTGACCTGCAGCTAAGCTCATTAATTATAGTGTTGAAAATAAAGTTCCCATAGAGTAGATTTGTAACCAGGTTTTACCGAATAAACTGTATATCTTATTAAATAGATGTAGACCTGGTGAGGCTGGTGTACTTGTTCGCTCATAAAATGCCCATCTTGGTATTAGAATGGCCGTATAATCCTTTGGGAAAGTTTTTCCTTCTTTATATGGACTTTTAGTGTCACTAACGCCATCCTCACAGGGTCTAAAGAATGATTGGGGATTGACTTTATAGCCAAAAACCGATTTCCTGATTTATTCTGCACTTGTGAAGGTATACTTGTTTTATGCTTGATAAAAAATAAAAATAATGCAAGCTTCTACTTTAAGCGTTATTCCACTTTCTAATAGCAAAATGATCATAGTGCAGGACCTGGCAGTATAATCCTTCTAACTTTCTCTTAGAGGTTTTTGCTGTTAACCAACAGTAGGGATCGCCCGAAGCCTGCAATAAACTGTGCATCCTTCTATTGCTAGGCTATATTCTTCAATGTGGGAGCGATTGCCATAGGATTTTACAGTAGCAAATGCTGGGTAATAAAATGGTGCGCATAGGTACTTATCCAGTCGTAAAGAAGAGGTAAAAATAATAGTAATAATAATAATATTAGATGTGTTCACCTGGTGAAAATGATATAGGGCATCTAAGTACAGCTGCTGCAGACTCAAAAGCAGGAGGATGATGAGTATTCATCAGGGTACACAGCTTTAGGATGCAGAATGCGGTGTAGTACAGTGGATGAGATTTGTACTAATCCCGTGCCCACTGTGCTTGTTTTTCCCGCTGCGAGAACTGACCTGCAGTGGCTTCCTGAGCCGCAGCATGTCCATTCTTTGCAATAGAGTCGCCAGCGTTGTCCGCAGGGAGAACACAGCGAGAGGCCGCAACTGCCAGAGTCTGGATCGTGGGTATCAGCAGCTTTGCTTTCCTGCGGAGGAGACTCGCGACCGCGCAGGTCAGGACCCGCCGCATCCAGGAAGCAGCGGGTCCTGATCGTGTGCACATACCCTTATACAGACCTTCTGACTTGATGAAGAAAAATCCTTGATCAGGAGAGTTAAAACCAACTGCAGTTTATTTCACTGCATTTCAAAGCCTATCCTAGCTGCTGCTTCTTCAGGAAAACCACAATCGTCTCCAGCACTAAAGATAATGGCTACAAGCAACAGGCTGAATGTTGTTGCATTGTTTAGTTTAGTCCACAGCACAGACTGGGCGGTTCATGCTGCAGTTATTTGTCCATAGGATCAACTCTCCTAAGCCTTCAACATGAGCATGCGGGTCATAGAAAGTTGGATAAAATTATACTTTGATATCTGAAATCCAATCTAGTATTCCACATTTTTCTTATGTATGAGCTTTTATGAATTTTGGGCCGGACACAAATCTGCATGAGGATCTGCCTCCAGTGCACATTTTAAATGTATCCCCCATTACGTGTTACGTGTGTGAGACATGTAATGACTGACGTTTTGCACTCATAATTACACACACAGTGCGATCTGAGCAAACACTGCACAGCAGAGCCAACATAGTATAGGAGAAGTGACCTCTGTCTCATTACACATTTCCACTACACTTGTCTAAGTGCTGTCGCTGTGCTTTGCCTGATCTTAACCAGCACAGCAGAGTTGATCCTTGGCTCATTGCTAATAACTTGCAGCTCTGCTGTATTGCTCCTTACCCCACACTGGCTGCCTGTGAGATGGAAGCTGAAACACTAGGAGGAAAACTGCAGTGCAAATGTTAGTACACCAGAAGTATTGCCTTATTACAGTGTTAGCTCTGCTGTACTGTGTTCTCTGCTATGCTGTGTTCTGATCTCACTTAAGAGCTGTGTTTGATTATGAGAGCAGACTGTCAGTCGTCATATGTCTCACACTGATGCCTCTCTTCATTTACAATAAGCTCTGAAGACAGAATGTCAGAGAGATCTCTGTCCAGCCTGTAGATCTTAACAGCTCATTTACATTTTAAGGAAAACATGGATTTTTCAGAAATAAGACCTTAGATGGCAGATATCAAGGTATCGTTGTATTCAGCTTCCTATGACCTACATGCCCATATAGACCGTTTCGGAACGTTCATCCTACTAGCAGACCCTCTTTAACACAAAAAACCTCTAATAGTGATTGAGTCCTGCACTATAATTAGTGTTCTTTATTTTTTGAAGTGGTGTACAGTTTAATCCTGTTTTCTCATAACGTGCAACAAATAGCTAGGTTGATTTCACAGATGACATATAGATGGTAATTTCACTGTTGTTTGCATATATTTGCCTGAATTGCATATATTTGTGTTCCAGCTGATGGACTTCCCCAGGTTTTCTACTTTGGCCCATGTGGAAAGTACAACGCCATGGTACTGGAGCTTCTAGGTCCAAGCTTAGAAGACTTGTTTGATCTGTGTGACAGGACGTTTACCTTGAAGACTGTGCTTATGATAGCAATTCAGCTGGTGAGCAGACTTTTTTTGTCCCCCCCCCCTTTTAAAAATGTCATTACACAAGACAGCTTTCCATAGGCATCTTTTAGTCTTGGAAGACTGCTGAAGTATTGTAATATATAGTATTAGCGATCAAAATTCAGGCCCCCATAAGAGGACTAAAAAAAACCCCCAAACCACCACACTATAAACAAGCCCTTACTAGTCACCATCGGCAATTTTATAATATTTATATTATTACTCTTGGAAAATTCGTGACCTAAAAAAGGGGTTTTTTTGTTTTGTTTTTTTTTCCTTTTAAGTCGCCATAGTTGCACAACGTGCACTGACCTAAAAAAACATTCCTTCTTTGTCGCTCCATTGGGAGACCCAGACAATTGGGGTGTATAGCTTCTGCCTCCGGAGGCCACACAAAGCATTACACTTAAAAGTGTAAACCCCTCCCCTCTGCCTATACACCCCCCCGTGCATCACGGGCTCCTCAGTTTTATTGCTTTGTGTTGAAGGAGGCACACATCCACGCAAGCTCCACATTTTAGTCAGCAGCAGCTGCTGACTATATCGGATGGAAGAAAAGTGGGCCCATAACAGGGCCCCCGGCATGCTCCCTTCTCACCCCATTCTGGTCGGCGGTGCTGTTAAGGTTGAGGTGCCCATTGCGGGTACAGAGGCTGGAGCCCACATGCTGTTTTCCTTCCCCATCCCTTAGGGGCTCTGGGTGAAGTGGGATCCTAACCGGTCACCAGGCACTGGGACCGTGCTCCCTCCGCAGCCCCTGGGGGAATCTGCTGGACAGGAGACCGGGTATCGTCAGGGACAGGCCCTGCTCCTATGAGGTACTCTGTGTCCCCTTGGGGACGGCGCATAGAGCGCCTGTGTAATGGACACTGCAGCAGCTGCTGGGTGTGTTTGTGCGCCGGGACTACCGCGCTGACCGCGCTTGTTTGCCGGCCGCGCTTATAACTTTAGTCCCCGGCTTTTGCGGCCTAGTACCGCATTCTCCCGCCCCCGGACCTGCCAGTCAGGGGTAAGGGCGGGACGCTGCACTAGACGTCAGCGCTGAGGGCTGGAGCATACTTTGTATCCTCCTCCCCCCTCACTGAACACCGTGGGGCACCAGATTCCCGCACTTTCTGAGGCACGCCCACGGCTCCCTCCTCCTCTCAGAACGCTGGCAGCCATTCCTATCAGCACGTCTGACGCTGGAGAACTTCAAAGGGGAGACAACACCGAGCTCCACAGCTCTGGGAGGCCCAGGCAGGGAATCTGGTGGTCACACAACCGCTGAGGGCGGTCGGTAAGCCGCACCTGTTACTAGGTGCTGGCCCCCCTGGGTGCCGAAGTGTATATTTATATGCTTATATTGTATACATTTACTCTGTACGGCCGCACTATTAGCTTTTGGCTATATACCCTCACTGATTGCTCTAAGAGGAGACAACAGCATGTCGTCCGCAAAAAGCAAGGGTGCCAATGCACAGGCTTACTTTGCAACCTCTACCTCATGTGCGGCAATGCTACCTGCAGGTTCCACCTACCCTCATTGTGTGCAATGCTCGGCCCCTGTGACACTCACTCAGCCGGAGTCTCAGCCACTGGTGGGACCCCCGGCCCAGGTGGAACCACCGGCCCCCACTGTCCAAGTGACAGGGACAGAGTTTGCAGTATTCGCTGACAAACTTTCTGAGTCTATGGATAGATGGTCTGCTAAGATACTAGAAGCTTTGCAGTCCAGACCTGTAACACAGGCCCCGGGCACTGTTGATTCATTGCCCCCAGGCCCCCCTCGGTCGGAGCCGCAAAGTGCTCATGGGTCGACTCATAGGTCCCACGGGGAGGACTCCGACACGGACCGCAGTCCCAGACCGACTAAGCGGGCTCGCTGGGAGCTTCCCTCGACTTCATCACACTGTTCAGGGTCTCAGCATGAGGACTCTCTGGAGGATGAAGCGGATGTGGCAGATCAGGGCTCTGATCCTGATGCCGCGCTCAACCTTGATACGCCTGAAGGGGACGCCATAGTAAACGACCTTATAGCGTCCATCAATCAGGTGTTAGATCTTTCTCCTCCAGCCCTTCCGAGTGAGGAGTCCGCTTCTCAGCAGGAGAAATTTCATTTTAGGTTTCCCAAACGTACACGGAGTGCGTTTCTTGATCACTCCGACTTCAAAGATGCAGTCCAGAAACACCGAGCTTTTCCGGATAAGCGCTTTACTAAGCACCTTAATGACACACGTTATCCCTTCCCCCCTGGCGTAGTCAAGGGTTGGGCTCAGTGTCCCAAGGTGGATCCTCCAGTCTCTAGACTGGCGGCCAGATCCATAGTTGCAGTGGCAGATGGTGCATCACTCAAGGATGCCACTGACAGGCAGATAGAGCTCCTGATGAAATCCATCTATGAGGCTATCGGCGCGTCCTTTGCTCCGGCATTTGCAGCCGTATGGGCACTCCAAGCTATCTCAGCTTGTCAGTCTGAGATTAATGCTGTCACACGGGCCGCTACTCCGCAGGTTGTGTCCTTAACCTCTCAGGCGTCGGCGTTTGCGTCCTACGCCATGAATGCTGTACTGGACTCTGCGAGCCGTACAGCGGTAGCATCCGCCAATTCAGTGGCAGTCCGCATGGCCATGTGGCTACGTGAATGGAAGGCAGACTCTGCTTCCAAAAAGTTTTTAACCGGTTTGCCGTTTTCTGGCGACCGCCTGTTTGGCGAGCAATTGGATGAAATCATTAAACAATCCAAGGGTAAGGACTCGTCCTTACCCCAGTCCAAACCTAACAGACCTCAACAACGGAAGGTACAATCGAGGTTTCGGTCCTTTCAGCCCTCAGGCAGGTCTCAATTCTCCTCGTCCAACAGGCCTCAAAAGGGTCAGAGGAACTCTGATTCATGGCGGTCTAAGGCACGTCCTAAAAAGACCGCCGGAGGAACCGCTCCCAAAGCGGCCTCCTCATGACTTGCGGACTCCCCAAACCGCATCCTCGGTCGGTGTCAGGCTCTCCCGCTTTTGCGACGCCTGGTTCCCACATGTCCAAGACCGATGGGTGAGAGACATTCTGTCTCACGGTTACAGGATAGAATTCAGTTCTCGTCCTCCGATTCGTTTCTTCAGAACATCTCCGCCCCCCGAGCGAGCCGATGCTCTTCTTCAGGCGGTGAACACTCTGAAGGCATAAGGAGTGGTAATCCCTGTTCCCATTCAGCAATGGGGTCACGGTTTTTACTCCAACTTGTTTGTGGTACCAAAAAAGGACGGATCTTTCCGTCCCGTCCTGGACCTCAAACTGCTCAACAGACACGTGAAAACCAGGCGGGTCCGGATGGAATCTCTCCGCTCCGTCATCGCCTCGATGTCCCAAGGAGACTTCCTAGCCTCAATCGACATCAGGGATGCTTATCTCCACGTGCCGATTGCACCAGAGCATCAGCGCTTCCTGCGTTTCGCCATCGGGGACGAACACCTTCAGTTCGTGGCACTGCCTTTCGGCCTGGCAACAGCCCCACGGGTCTTCACCAAGGTCATGGCAACAGTGGTAGCAGTCCTACACTCTCAGGGACACTCGGTGATCCCTTACTTGGACGATCTTCTTGTCAAGGCCCCCTCTCGGGTGGCATGCCAACACAGCCTGAACATTGCTCTGTAGACTCTCCAGAGGTTCGGGTGGATCATCAATTTCCCAAAGTCAAAACTGACACCGACCCAATCGCTGACATATCTCGGGATGGAGTTTCATACTCTCCCAGCGATCGTGAAACTTCCGCTGGACAAACAGCGTTCACTACAGACAGGGGTGCAATCTCTCCTCCGAGCCCAGTCGCACCCCTTGAGACGCCTCATGCACTTCCTAGGGAAGATGGTGGCAGCAATGGAGGCAGTTCCATTTGCGCAGTTTCATCTGCGTCCACTTCAATGGGACATTCTCCGCAAATGGGACAGGAAATCGACGTCCCTGGACAGGAACGTCTCCCTTTCTCGGGCAGCCAAGGCCTCCCTTCAGTGGTGGCTTCTTCCCACTTCCTTGTCGAAGGGGAAATCGTTTCTGCCCCCATCCTGGGCTGTGGTCACGACGGACGCGAGTCTGTCAGGGTGGGGAGCGGTCTTCCTCCACCACAGGGCTCAGGGAACCTGGACTCCGACAGAGTCCTCCCTTCAGATCAATGTTCTGGAGATAAGGGCAGTGTATCTAGCCCTAAAGGCGTTCCATCTGTGGCTGGAAGGCAGGCAGATCCGAATTCAGTCGGACAACGCCACGGCGGTGGCGTACATCAACCACCAAGGCGGCACACGCAGTCGCCAAGCCTTCCAGGAAGTTCGGCGGATTCTGCTGTGGGTGGAAGCCACAGCATCCACCATCTCCGCAGTTCACATCCCGGGCGTAGAAAACTGGGAAGCAGACTTTCTCAGTCGCCAGGGCATGGACGCAGGGGAATGGTCTCTTCACCCGGACGTGTTTCAAGAGATTTGTTGCCGCTGGGGGAAGCCGGACGTCGACCTAATGGCGTCCCGGCACAACAACAAGGTCTCGGCATTCATGGCACGGTCTCAAGATCACAGAGCGCTGGCGGCAGACGCATTAGTTCAGGATTGGTCGCAGTTTCGACTGCCTTATGTATTTCCTCCTCTGGCACTGCTGCCCAGAGTGTTACGCAAGATCAGGTCCGACTGCCGCCGCGCTATCCTCATCGCCCCAGACTGGCCGAGGAGGTCGTGGTACCCGGATCTGTGGCATCTCACTGTGGGTCAACCGTGGGCACTACCAGACCGACCAGACTTGCTGTCTCAAGGGTCATTTTTCCACCTGAATTTTGCGGCCCTCAACCTGACTGTGTGGCCATTGAGTCCTGGATCCTAGCGTCTTCAGGGTTATCTCAAGAGGTCATTGCCATTATGAGACAGTCCAGGAAACCAACGTCAGCCAAGATCTACCACAGGACGTGGAGGATCTTCTTATCCTGGTGCTCTGATCAGGGTTTTATTCCCTGGCTATTTGCCTTGCCCACTTTTTTGTCCTTCCTTCAATCCGGAATGGAAAAGGGGTTGTCTCTCGGCTCTCTTAAGGGACAAGTCTCGGCGCTCTCTGTGTTTTTTCAAAAGCGTCTAGCAAGGCTTCCGCAGGTACGCACGTTCCTGCAGGGGGTTTGCCACATAGTCCCCCCTTACAAGCGCCCGCTAGAACCCTGGGATCTGAACAGGGTGCTAACGGCTCTTCAGAAACCACCTTTCGAGCCAATGAGAGATATTTCTCTTTCTCGCCTCTCGCAGAAGGTGGTCTTCCTAGTGGCAGTCACATCACTTTGCAGAGTGTCTGAGCTAGCAGCGCTGTCATGCAAAGCCCCCTTCCTGGTGTTTCACCAGGACAAGGTGGTTCTGCGTCCGGTTCCGGAATTTCTCCCTAAGGTGGTATCCCCTTTTCATCTCAATCAGGATATCTCCTTACCTTCTTTTTGCCCTCATCCAGTTCACCAATGTGAAAAGGATTTGCACTTGTTAGATCTTGTGAGAGCACTCCGGCTCTACATTTCTCGTACGGCGCCCCTGCGCCGCTCGGATGCGCTCTTTGTCCTTGTCGCTGGCCAGCGTAAAGGGTCGCAGGCTTCCAAGTCAACCTTGGCTCGGTGGATCAAGGAACCAATTCTTGAAGCCTACCGTTATTCTGGGCTTCCGGTTCCTTCAGGACTGAAAGCCCATTCTACCAGAGCCGTGGGTGCGTCCTGGGCATTGCGGCACCAGGCTACGGCTCAGCAGGTGTGTCAGGCGGCTACCTGGTCGAGTCTGCACACTTTCACGAAACACTATCAGGTGCATACCTACGCTTCGGCAGATGCCAGCCTAGGTAGGCGAGTCCTTCAGGCGGCGGTTGCCCACCTGTAGGAAGGGGCCGTGTTTCGGCTCTATTACCGGGGTATTCTTTTACCCACCCAGGGACTGCTTTTGGACGTCCCAATTGTCTGGGTCTCCCAATGGAGCGACAAAGAAGAAGGGAATTTTGTTTACTTACCGTAAATTCCTTTTCTTCTAGCTCCTATTGGGAGACCCAGCACCCGCCCCTGTTCCCTTCGGGCTGTTGTTCTTTTGTGTACACATGTTGTTCATGTTGAATTGTTCTTTGGTTCATGGTTTAAGTTCTCCGAACATCCTTCGGATTGAATTTACCTTAGACCAATTTATAAGTTTCCTCCTTCCTGCTTTTGCACCAAAACTGAGGAGCCCGTGATGCACGGGGGGGTGTATAGGCAGAGGGGAGGGGTTTACACTTTTAAGTGTAATGCTTTGTGTGGCCTCCGGAGGCAGAAGCTATACACCCCAATTGTCTGGGTCTCCCAATAGGAGCTAGAAGAAAAGGAATTTACGGTAAGTAAACAAAATTCCCTTCATTGCACTACTACATACTCTCTTGGGTAGTATTTGGAAGATAGTACTCATTTCACTTATGTGACAGTTAGGTAAGTTTTAAGGGTAATCTGTCACCAGGTTTTTTGTTGCCCCATCTGAGAGCAGCATATTGTAGGGACAGAGACCCTTATTCCAGTTATGTGTCACTTACTGAGCTGTCTGTCATTTTGATAAACTCATTGTTTTCTCTGTGTCAGATCTAGCAGTTATACAGAACTCAGGGGGTATGCTGGACTACCTGGCAGTACGCCAACTAGTCATCTAATGATAATCTACTGCTGATTAACAGTGATCTTATCAAAACTACATTAAACAGCTCATGAAGTGACACATCGCTGGATTCAGGATCTCTGACCGTATGTTATGCTGCTCTCAGATTAGGTGGCAAAAACCTACTAGTGACAGATTCCCTTTTAAGGGAACACATCGGCAAGATAGCAAAAACCTTGTGACAGATTCCCTTTAACACTAGAACTACTGAGGTAGTCATTTTGACTACTTTGCACCATGTATTTCTATATAGGTGTCACGAGTCCAGTAGTTCTAGTGTTAAAGGGAACACATCGGCCAGATCACTTTGCTCTAACTACTGGGTAGCAAGGTTTTGTATCATTTGCAGGCCTTTTATGGTTCCTTGGCTTTATTGGATGGCTGTCGCTTTTTTTTTTTTTATAATTTAATTTAGTTTTTTTACTATTCTATCATTTTGTTTTTAATTGCATTATTTTCCAGATCTCAAGAATGGAATATGTTCATTCTAAGAACCTCATTTACAGAGATGTTAAGCCGGAGAACTTCTTAATTGGTCGCCAAGGAAATAAGAAAGAACACGTCATCCACATCATTGACTTTGGACTGGCCAAGGAATATATAGACCCAGAAACCAAAAAGCACATACCGTATCGGGAACACAAGAGTTTAACTGGAACGGCCAGATACATGTCCATAAACACCCACTTGGGAAAAGGTGGGCCTGCTTGTCTTCTATACACCTCTTAACAGTAGAAGTCCCAGGAATTTCGAGCTCCATAGGGTTCCAATGGTAGAAATGTTAAATGACCCCTCTCTGGGATTTCTAGTGTTAAGGATAGAAAACCACACATGCATAGTTAATGCAGAGATTTTTGCTACTGTCTCATTAATCTAAATAACATTTGTTGAAAACTATTTTTTTTTCATTTTTTTTTTTTTTTTTTTTTTTTTTTTTTTATTCAGAAGCAGCCCCATACAGATTTATTAAAAAGATTTCTAGCCACTGAAATTTCTTATCTTCCGCATGTGAATGTGCAAGAATAACTTCTCATTAGATGAAGTGCCGACCCAGGATTGAGCTAACCTTTGGACTTATGTCTGGGGTTTATTTACATAAAGCCTGGCTACTATATGGATGTAAAGCCGCCATGGCAGGCAGTATGACTGTGGTCGTCAAAATATGACATATTATTTAAATCAGGTTTTTGTGTTTAACCTTTCTTTTTTTTTTTACATACAGTTGTATGTACATACATGTTTGCCATATTCTTTTTATACCAGTAACTTTTAAAAACAAAATGAGTAATCTTACAATTTTCACATTCGCCAAATGAGGCTATTGTAAACTCATACCTCCTGTTCTTTCGAGAGTTTTCAGCAGTTTCCTCATCATTGGAGGCAGAATTACAATGATTGGTAACATTGCATTTATACTGTCGACAACACAGGACCCATCCATAGCAGTAGGCGATGTCACAGCTGCCCCTCTTTTCAGTGACTTTTGCACATGCTCATTAGACGCATCAGTACAAAAAAAATGGTGCCGTTTTATAAGTTTTAATGATAGTTCTTTCAGAAGGCCCTTGACTGCCTTGGCAAGTGATCGGCACCTCGTGATTGCATGGTGGGTATCAGAAGTGACGGGTGGCATCTTAAAGACACTTAGATGCTGCTGTCATGCTGGACAGCGGCATTTAGAGGGTTAAACTGATGCACTCAGAACTATCTCCGACTGCATCAGTTACTGTTGAGTGCCTGCTCATGTGTACACGTTGAGTATTTGGTCAGTATTTTACCTCAGTATTTGCAGCCAAAACCAGGTATGGGTGATAAATGCAGAAGTGGGGACGTGTTTCCATTATACTTTTCCTCTGATCCACTCCTGACTCACAAATACTGAGGTTATAGATTTACCCAATACTCAGTCTGGGAATGTAGCCTAATACGTTCGGTAGCCACGCTGCTTGGAGTGGGCTTAAGGGGTTGTTCACGGCTTGGACAACACCTCATTCCACATCTTTGGCCCCATTAAAATAAGTTTATACCTTCCTCCGGTGCTTACATTCCTGGGGCTCCTGTGATGTTGTGACGTCAAAACCGGCAATGATTGGGCGCAGGGCTAACGTGATATCACAGGAGCCCCGGAAATGTGAACATCAGCATGGGAGGCGAGTATAAACCTATTTATTTTATTTTGCCCAACATGGAATGAGAAGTAGTGGTCTAAGTCATGGACAACCCCTTTAACTCCTGATCCCATTCCATACAGTGATAACGCATTTCCACCTTACATGTAAGGTGCTAAAAGATGTTACCACTTGATTTAGGATGAGAAGCCAAACTAGAAACTCCATTTGCAGACCTGTGTGGTTTGTTTTTATTTCTCTGCTTCGTGCTGTGCATAATGAGAAACTTTACCCCGTAGTCCACTGTCAAGATAATTCTCCTGCTTTGCACTGATGAGTTGCAAAAACACCAAGACACTTGTGCGCATGTACTTTTATAGGGGCTTTTTGATATTGCTAAATGTCCATTTATGCAAGAAAATGTCAAACTATAATGCTCCCTCTTTGTTTAGTTTTCAGTCTAATGCTCCTGAATAGAGCATTGTACTTGGAACGGATTGTTCCGCTGCATTTGAGAACAAGCTTTGGCTTCTTAGATCTTCAGCCTGCCTATTGGGCTGCATTCACACATGCGTGTGTTCATTTTTTTAATATATATATATATATATATATATATATATATATATATATTTATTTTATTTTTTGTAAATGGACAGCACATGGACTTATAAAGTTTCATAGATCCATACTTCTATCCGTTTTAAAAATTGATCCATGTATCTGATCGGAGACCAGGAGCATATCCTATCCTCATCCATTTTGTGGATGAGACTCTGTATTAAAGTCTATGGAGATCCCTATACCAGGTGAAACTCACGATATATCTTTCATACTTCAGAGATGCATCAGTTTTTAGCTGCTCCATTACATGACATCTAGTGGAAGATGCTTCAGAAAAACAGCAACAGTATTTTGACTTAAGCCTTTTTTTGGGGTCTTTTTGTGGCACATTTGACACCAGCATTTGTTTTTTTTTTTTGGGTATGTATAATGGTGAGCGGTTTCCATCCTCTTTGTGGCTAAAGAAACCTAAGGCTGTTAAAAGAAGCTAATAAAAGGTGACATATGTTAGGCAAGTCGTTTTACATTGCTGCGCATACGTTCACCTTCAGCACGTTTTCAGGCGGGTTATGACGCTTACCCACCTGGAAAAAGACGTGGTGTCAATGGATAAATAAAAGTTCAGACATTTTTCCTGCTTAAAGGAAACCAGTCACCAGAATTTTTGTATATAAGCTGAAACCAGTGCTATACAGGCACTATCTCGCTGATTCTATACATACCTGTAGTGCTCACCTTGAATGTTTAGGTTTTGAAATCCAAAATAGTAAAGTTTATAAAATTAGCTGCTTGTTGTGTTAGCAGCAAAGGAGCGGATAATATATTCAGAATTATCCCCTCCCTCTGCTAGAATTAGCATAAGTATTATACAAACAATTCACTTTGTCTCTTGCAGGACGTGTGAGATCATACCCATGTGACCAAGTTTCCAGCTTTGTTGTCTGAGACCCCTCCCCTTCTGGTCACATGGGTATGACCTTACACAGGTCCTGCTTAAGACAAAATGAATCATTTGTATAATACTTATGCTAATTCTAGCAGAGGGAGGGGATAACTATGAATATATTATCTGATCCTCAGCTGCTGTCACTCAACAAGCAGCTAATTTTATAAACTTTTTTTGGATTTCAAAACCTAAACATCCGAGCTGACCACTACAGGTACTGTATTTTTCGGACTATAAGACACACTTTTTTTCCTCCAAATGTTGGGGGAAAGTGGGGGGTGCGTCTTATAGTATGAATGTGGCTGTGGGAAATGAGGGTGCTGTGGTGGAGCGGGTCATCGGGGGGGCATGAGCAGGCTGTAGCAGCCTGCCGTGACCACGTGGGCCCGCTCATTTCATATGCACGCCCATCATCCCTCAGCGCTGAAGCCGGTGCTGACAGGTGGGCGGGATGATGAGAGGAGGGTGCGCGCGTAATTAGCAGCTGGCCTGTGTGATCACCCCTGGCAACTACAGCCTGGAGTGATCATGTGTGGCTGCATTCACTGCCCCCCCCGTGCATAATCATCAGCGTGGGGTGCAGTGAATCGATATACTCACCCGTCACCGTTCCCCTGCAGCATCGCGATCTCCTCCCGTCTGCCGGCCAGCTGATCTGTGTAGAGAAGGTGAGCAGAGCGATGACGTCATTCCTGTGCGCACCGCTAGTCTCCACACAGGTCAGCTGACAGGCAATGCAGGAGGAGATCGCAATGCTGTAGGGGAACAGAGACTGCTCCACACTACAGCGGCGCTGCTGCCGGCACAGACAGGAGGAGTGATGCTGCATGGAGCGAGGAAAAGTGAGTATAAATGGTTGGTTTTTTTGTGTGCCACATGTAGCCGGTCATACAGCAGGATGGATGATGGTATGTAGCAGGATGGATGGGGGTATATAGCAGGATAAGGGCATATACAAGGATGGCGCTATGTAGCAGGATGGGGGCTATACCATGATGGCGGTATATAGCAGGATGGAAATACAGGTAGTCCTCGACTTACGACGTTGATCTGTTCTTACGCGGCGTCGTAAACCGAATTTCGATGTAAGTCGGATCATACGTTCATACAGTACTGTACCATAATAACAGTACAGTACTGCCAACACTTAGCTTGGGAGGCAGCGGCAGAAGGTGCTGGAGATACTGGGGCCGGTATCAGATGAGTCTGGCTTACGTTTGGGAGCCATAATGAAGGGTGTTATGGCGTGCAGAAGACTCGTTTTCCTCTGTACAGCACTGGACTAGAGCGTCGTATAAAGCATCGTAACCACGAAACGATGTAACTCGAGACCGTTGTAACCCGAGGACTACCTGTGTATATACCAGGATGGGGTACATATATACAAGGATGGGGATCATATACAAGGCAGGAGGATCATTACCAGGATGGGGTACCTTTTTAGTAGAGCATTTGGAGACATTACCAACAATCAGTGTCAGCAGCAGATCCTCGCCCCATAACAGTGTCTCATGACCACATTTTTTGCTTAAAATTTTATTTTCCTATTTTCATCCTCTAAAACCAGGGTGCGTTTTATGGCCTGGTGCGTCTTATAGTCCGAAAAATACGGTATGTAGAGAATCAGCCTGATAGTGCTAGTATAGCACTGACTTTAGCTTATATACAAATATCCTGGTAATTGGTTCCCTTGAAGTTTTTATAAATGATAACTTAATGGAGGCACAAAGGATGAGATGGGGTAAAAAAATGCTCTTTTTTTTTTTTTTTTTTTTTTTTTTTTTACACAGAAGTGTGAATGTAGCCTTATTGTGTGAATTGTGGCAGATTTGCACGGCTGTTTTCAGTGAAGTGACTGTCTAAAATCTGGTGTGGACTTAAAGCATTTTTTGCCTCAAATCTGAAGAAAATGCTGTATAAAATGCTTAGTCATTACCTAGGAGCATGTACGTGGGCACAAACTCGCCTCCATAATGTGTCAAGTCTTCTCTGACACCAGAGTGAGAACGCATTACTAAGTGTTTGCCCTCATTTTGATTACGCAAATCAAATTCAACCCGTGCCATCTTTCCTGGTTACTGCCAATTTTCATCAAACCAAAATGCATAATGTTCTAGAACTTATTCCAATGCCATAGTCAAGTTTCCTGAATATACCGTAACTGTTGGAAACCAGTGGGAGACAAACTTTCTATACTGTGTGCTGTTAGCCGCATGGTTTTTGAGTATGGAAAAGTGTTTGCCCGGACCCTCACAGATGGTGGTGTACTTACAGGTATGCATTAAACAGATGAAGCATTCAGTCATCCACTACCCAAAACTGAGACACGGGGTCTTCTGGGTTTGGATGGGGGTATTTGGCATCTTCCACATCGGAAGGAGAATGTTGAGACGTCACTTCACCACATACCTGCTGGGACAGGAGAACGATTCTTCTAAACCTGTAACGCAATCGGCATCGCTCTCCTATCATGCAGAAGTGAGTTGCTCCAGACAACCTCATCAAATCCCAGAAGACCTCTGTCAGTTTTTGGGCAGTGGTTACCCGTTCACTTGTCATGTTTAAAAAGGTAAACTGGCAAGTATGAAAGCTAAAACAGTTTTTCCGTATTCTGCTATATCAGATATTACTGGAACCCAGAAGTGATACCTTGTTGTGTATTACAGCTACACTGTAGATTGGAAGGCTGAATCTCCCGATAGGGCCTCATTGTTTTCAGTGGGTGTCTGTTCCCAGGGGTCAGAGTGAAGGGGCCATAGTGCTTTATAGACCCTTTTAATCAACTTGCCAGGGCTTGTATCCCAATGATCAGACATTAATGGCCTAGCCTAATGTTAGACCATCAATCTTCAAGTTTTGGGATAAACAAGTTTGGGGTTTTTTGCCATTTAAGGGGCAACCTGTCAACTTGAGTGAACGGCCAGAGGCAAGTGATGGAGTCTGAGGAGCTGTGTTTTTTTTTTTTTCTTTTGGTAAAAATGAGTGAGTAACTTTTATATTCTATTTAAGCCTCTGTTCAGTCTGGGGTTAGTAGTCCAGGGGGCGGTCCTATTCAGTGATTTACTGCTGCCCACTTATACTCAGACTGTTAATCAGTAGTAGATACCACCCGCTGAACTATTAAGTTTAAAAACCTCAAAGTGGCCAACTTATACTTAATCGTTCCCGACAATACTATATTTGTGTTTGTGACTTGCTTTGTGACATACAGCATCTTCACATTGACTCCTTCACTATTAGGATATAATGATAGTTGTTTTTTTCCTTTTGGTGCAGTGAAGTATAAACAAGCTGTATATTGCTGTGCTGCTGGAGTAGAAAGATCAATTGCTGGATTTAATAATGATCCCTGCACACAAGGACATCCACTCTCCTCATATATTATTCATCACTGGACATTATTAGCTTGACAAGTGCTGTGTTATGGACATTTTCTATTCCACGACTAGATAAAGTGATGCCTGAAGGAAGCTTCCAGATCAGCTTTATGATCAAGCAAAATGTTTGGTGTATTTTGGGCTTGTTCCACTGCCCAGTGAGGAGTGCCGTCCTCTTTTATTTAATGCCCATAAGCTCACGATCTAGGAAAGGAGCTGATCGGCCCTCTTCATGGGAACAATATGCTGTACTAATCTTATACTTAACAAATAAAGGTTATTTACTAATGAAAAGTTATACATTCCCAACATACTTTTATATCGACTCCACTTTTTAAAATTGACATCCCTGCTTTGTCGTCTGTCTGATAGATAAATTGGGCACCTATGTGGTCATCAGATGAGCAGTACTGGAAGTGATAGGAGTTATACGATTTCTTTAAACCCATTTTCCCACTTTTGGAAACTGCAATTTCTACTTTCCATGTTTTCAACAGAAGTCTTGAACAAAGTGCATTATTTTTAAATGTCTGCCTTTTTTTAAAAAAAACTTTTTTTGGTGCGGATTTAACACCGCAATTTTTAATGAATTTTATTTGTGGATAAACGGTATATTCAGCTTTACATGTATTTTTTTTTCTGGTTCTCCATAGAAGTCTATGGAGAAGAACACAATTTATGTCTTTAAACTCACATTGTGCATACGTTTTCTTAAAACCACATCCAATCTGCTTTTAACTGTTGGGGCATATTCCTAAGTGGGCTAAACAATTTTTTTCCCACTAAACCAAACACAATAGCAATCTGCCCAGTTTTTTTTTTTAATTTTTATTTTATTTTTTTTTACATTCGGATTGTTTTTTATGCAGCGTTTTAACTCAACGTTTACTTTACAATCTTCATGATTCAGCACAAGACACATGAATTTCACATGCCTTTTTTTTTTTTCTTTTCGGATTTTTCCATAAACGTTTTTAAGGGAAAAAACTGTCCAGCAGCTTCTTTTGAATGTATTCTCACAAAATAACATTAACTTTGACTGAACTGTTAAACAGCAGATTTTTCACAGAACAACGCAGCATTTATGTTAGTCTGGATTATGGTCTCCAAGTCCTGAATAGTGTTCTCCTTAGATTTATTGTTTTTGTCATTCTATGTAAAAATACATCATTAAAGAGGTTGGCCACTACTTTTAGTTTGATGGCCTAGCCTTAGGATAGGTCATCAATGTCTGATCGGCCGGGGTCTGACACCCTCACCGGTCAGTGGATCTCGGTGCCAGTGGCGGCAGCTGGAAATGCTCCGTTTCGGGTCTGCCCTGTCTTTTGATAGTGATTGCAGCCGGGTACTGCACATCTACCTCCCATTCAAGTCAATATTAGGCGGATTAAGGCTGATCAAGACATGTTTATGTCTACTGTGGATCATATAAGCATCCTGTATATTATTCATGTCTACCTGCCTTGTTATTGTTTGGTTATAATGCCTGTTAAATTTCAATAAAAACTTTATGAATAATAGGAGGCGGATGTGCAGTACTCGGCCGCTGTCAGTTGACTGGGCAGCTCCAGAACAGGGCATCACCAGCTACTGGCACAGAGAACAGCTCATCAGTAGGGGTGCTGGGTGTCGGGGCCCGGCTAATCAGACATTGGTGGCCTATCCTATGAATAGGCCACTAGTGTTAAATTAGTGGCCAGCCTTTTGGGGAAATTTTAAAAAAATTGATTACTCAGACACAAATATTAACGAAACTGCTGGTAATGATCCTTTACCTGTCACTGAGAAAAGTAAAGGAGCTCTCTGCTGCGAGGACAGCGCCCTGTATCTCAGCTGCCCGGTTCCTGGTGAGTATGCTTGGTCAGGGAGACGGGTTCCTGACATACACACTGTCCCATATAGGTGCTCGGAGTCGGAGTAGCGGCAGTCACGTGCTTTCTTGTTTCTCTTTGAAGTCCTATGACAGCTGTTAATAAGCATGTGATTGCCATTGATTACAGTGTGAGGCTTTGATTGGCTGTTGGCTATAGAGATTGCATTGTTAAACCTCTTATTATTCTCTGTTGCTAGCTGTTTGACAGTCTCTGTAGAGGAACATTGCATAAAAGCAGGATTTCTATGGCAACTCCCGTGTAAAATGTTATTATATCAATGCTATTCCAGCGCTTTGCTTTATTCTCACCTCCACTCCTTCACCACCTCAATGGAAACATTTGCATTTACATGGATTCCTCTGTAAAGTGGGCTTCTCTTGCATATATCGGCCATATATTCATAAATGCATTAAAAGCTAGAGCCTACAGAACCGTCCTACCGGGTCATGTAATCACCCAGCCCAGTCCACTGGCAGGATAGATTGCACTCTCCACATACTGGTCAGTAGGAAGGAAGTGTATATCTGCTTTGTAGAAATCCCATCATCTGTGTAACTTAAGACCGTAACTTATGGCTTTTTTATGGTTATTGATCTTGTGTACTAAAACAGGAGGACGGCCTAGATGTTCTGATAAGATGTTGAATAGTTTATGAATACGATCTAGTAGCCCGGCTTTATATTTTATGTACATTGCCGTTAACGTTGATATTTTTTTTTTCTCTTGCGAACTTCATTTTCTTTTATTTACTTAGAGCAAAGTCGAAGAGATGACCTGGAGGCATTGGGACATATGTTTATGTATTTTTTACGAGGAAGCCTTCCATGGCAAGGCCTCAAGGTAAGATCT
Source organism: Anomaloglossus baeobatrachus (assembly GCF_048569485.1). Classification (NCBI taxonomy): domain Eukaryota; kingdom Metazoa; phylum Chordata; class Amphibia; order Anura; family Aromobatidae; genus Anomaloglossus; species Anomaloglossus baeobatrachus. The sequence goes on from NC_134356.1 coordinate 453,603,749, forward strand.
TTTTGAAGCCCCTATATTTTATTAAATGCTTTTGAGAAATTGTTTAAAAAAATCCACAGCAGATACATCCAGTGTAGATACTTGCTAAATAGAAATTCTGCAGTTGCGTGAGTTTTGCTGCAGAATTAGGCTATGTGCCCAAATTTGCGGAACTTGCCGTAATTTGTTTTGCGGAAATTCTGCGGATTTTTCAAAAATCTGCAGTACAGCGAGTCCCCAGCTATTTCTATGGCATTTTGGAACTTCTGTGCTCATGCTGCGTTTTTTTCCGCAGCAAAAAATAATGCGGATTTCCCTGCAGAAAAATCTGCAGCATGTGAATTATTCCTGCGGATTTCTCCGCAAGGTCCCATACTTACCTTCCTTGATAGAAGACACCGGAGTCACTTCCTCCACTGCAGAGGAGCACAGTGGAGCCAAGAGCAGGAAGGAGGAGGTGGGAGGGGCCTGCACAAACTCTGGTCATGTGACAGCCAGAGCTAGTTCAGGCCCGCCCACCTTCTCCTGCACAGTGCAGACTGACAGCCGGAAAGTGAAGTGCTGCGTGATGGAGGCAAGTATGAACTCCCCCATCACTCCACCCTTGTTCTGCATGGAGAATGCAGTGCCGAAGCCATGGTACTGTATCCTCAATACAGGACACCACAGCATATCTGCAGGACATTCCGCAATACATCCGCAGCATGTAAACAAAGTTGTGCTGCGGATTTCTGGGAGCTCCTATGGAATGTCCTGTGAATATATCCGCAGGACACTTTCCCCGTGGGCACATAGCCTTACTGTGGTCAGATATAGACCGACTGCAGGCTTCAGATCTGCAGAGGATGAAATTTAATAAAGTCTCCTCACAATGGTGATCTGGAAAATCTACTGCGTATTTTACCCATGTGAACATACTCTGAGGAAAAGTGCACAAATCTTATCGAATTAGGTGACGTATTTACTACAATAAATTGCCTACAAATCTGTTACATATTGGGTTTCTGTTTCCATACACAGAGAAAAGGTTATGCATAAACTCACAAGGCTGACATAATAAAGTTAAAAAAAAATATATATACCATACATATAATGTGTGTGTATATATGTATGTATGTGTCCGTCCGACCGACCAGTAGTTGCATCCAGGGCCATGTAGAGAAATTATACATTACACAATGGTTTCCACCCGTGTAATGTTTTGGCCTTGATATTTGTCTGGTGGTTGCCTCCATTTTTTATTTATTATTTTTTTTTTTTTTTTTGTGGCTGGCAGATTTCTTCTTAATGTCAAGTACCCTTTTATAGGGAACCTGTCACATCCATGAACTCTAATCCCATGTGTCCGGGAGTGAATGAATAGTGTGTGTGTGTGTGTGTGTGTGTGTGTGTGTGTGTGTGATGTAATCGTTCTCTGCCCCCCCTTGATGATTTTTAGCAAGCAGCTACTGGGAGGAAGCAAGTTAATTTTCTACCTGTAGCTGCTCCAGTACGACAGGCAAGCATGATTTTAACACTAATCTATTTGCTATATACTCTATGTGCAGGTAAATGGGATTTTATGGACAAGACAGCTTTGTGGTCAGATATTGTCACACCTCATAATTGTCATTTCTTTTGCTAGAAAGTTCATGGGGTTTTTTGTTGTTTTTTTTGTTTTGTTTTTTTTAATAAAGAGAATCCGTCACCAGGTTTATCCTATCCCATTTGAGGCCACTATAATATATGGACAGGAACCCTGGTTCTAGTGCTGGGTCACTTAATAGGCTTCTTTCTGTAATTTTGATAAAACGTTTTATCTGTTGCGGCTTTGCTAGTTCTCTCATTGATGAGCTGTTACTATGTAGTGTTCGTTCTTCATGAATTTCAGCTATCTCACCTTCCACCAACCACTCCTGGGCAGTTTTATGCCTTCAGAGTGTAGGAAGAAAACTGTCAATCATTGTTGCACTCACCCAGCCACATTAAGGAGAGGACTAGCTGAGATGCACAAAATACATAAGTTTTTCAGAACTTCAGCAGAAGGGACCAAGTGCTGAATTCAGGGTCTCTGCCACCAGAATGATGCTTCCCAATCTGGAGACCGCATTAAATAGGAACAGATTCCCTTTAATTTATCTGTGATTGATTATTGAGAATCTAGAAACAACTCTCGGCATTCTTCAGTCCTCAGTGACCTCTAACGTATTTTCACTTGACAGGTGCTATAGCATGATAACATTATGAATGTGGCAGGTTCTACATGTTTAAATGTCAGCTTATGGCAACACTCCAGAGTCTATTCATGTAGTCAAAGGAGACCGGAATTGTTCCCCGTGTTCTTAGAAATGTAGAGTCACAGCCTAAAATAAAGTGGCCCTGCAGTCATCTGATGAATATTTTTGTTGTATTTTTATTTATTTTAATTTTAGGATTTTTTTTTAATAAATAATAATATAGATCCTATTATATATTTGTACTCAGCAGTTTTTTACAGGAAACTTCTTGACCTGTTCTTTACATAGGGAAATAGTGCTAGGACTGTATAGGTACTTCTACAATTAAAAAAAAATATACATTTTTTTTTTTTTAGATTCATTATGTTGCTCGTTTTAAAATCTGTCCTAAAAGCCATTTGTAAATTCTGCTGGGGGTGCTCTTGGGGGGTGCTGTGTCAATGCAATTGAAAGAAACAGCACTTGTATGTAGCTTTTACACCAGGAATCTCATGGCTGGCACATTGTATCTCCACAAAAAAATTTATTTGGAGGACAAGCGCCTACTTATGTAAATGTGTGCTGACAGGTTCCCTTTAATGTGTCTTATTAGACTACCTGACATCATATTTAAAAATTGTATTTTATTTTTTTTAAAGGTAATCTTTTAGCAGGTTTTTGTTTTTATAATCTGAGAGCAGCATAATATAGGGTAAGAAAGCCTGATTCCAGTCCTGTGTCACTTACTGGACAACTTGGTGCAGTTCTCATAAAATCACTGTTTTGTGTGATGTAGATGTAGCAGAGCTAGACTTCTGGCCTGTGTATAACCCCACCCACACCCCTGATTGGCAGCTTCCGGTGTACACTGTGCATTGTCAGCAAGATGCTAATCCGTGGTGGGGGCAGAGTTAAGCTGGGTTTACACACTGCAACATCGCAAAGGACATCGCTGTAACGTCACCGGTTTTGTGACGTAACAGCGACCTCCCTAAGTCTCTGCTAAGTCGCTGGTGAGCTGTCAAACAGGCAAACCTGGCCAACAACTCAACAGCGATCCGGACCTGCAGAGCGACCTAGCTGGTTGTTGGGGACGTTGATAAGCAGCCTTTTGAAAGGGAAGTTGCTAACAAAGTCTCTGCAAAGTCTTCACACACTGAAACTTCATGCTGCACAGCGGGAAACAAAGGACCTAGGAATGGTCCTGAACGATTTGTAACGATTACAACTTCACAGCAGGGGCCGGGTCGCTGATAAGTTTCACACACTGCAACATCGCAAACAACATCGCTATTGCGTCACAAAACCGGTGACGTTACAGCGATGTCGTTTGAGATGTTGCAGTGTGTAAACCCAGCTTTACACAGATTAGCTGGACTGCTTTGCACTTGGAATGCAGTCCTGCAGTGATAATGTATTGAAACTACTGCACACAGCCTAATAAAGTGATAAATCCCTGCAGCCAGGCACTTGCATCCTCTCCATACTGGTGGTCTTCTTCCAGATTAAGAAGCAAAAACTGTGTGTGTGTGTGTGTGTGTGTGTGTGTGTTGCCTATGCATCTGAGCTTTTCTTTTATTTGTGTGTAATACTTTTTTGCATTGTTTTACTATATGCAGGCGGATACGCTTAAGGAGCGCTACCAGAAGATTGGAGACACAAAACGTAACACTCCGGTAGAAGTCCTCTGTGAGAATTTCCCAGGTAGGGGCATGTGATAATGATAAAGCATGGCGTCTGAAATACAACTTTTCTGAGCAGGAACCACACTGTACCTTTTAATATACATAACGGCCAAAAACTAGTGTGATATAAACAACAAGAACCATAGTATACGGCCAAAATCAATCAATCAATCAATTTATTAGCAAATTTTATTAACATGGACATATAACATACAGAATGCCAACAGGTATTGGGAGGACAGAGAATATTGCACACTATAATAGTAGATCAGAATGATATCCAAGGACTAATAAATATAAAGTGAGACAGTGCTTGTAAACATCCAAGGAAAGTTCTTTATATATTTAGCCTGAATTGCAGCCTATGGAGTTATAAAGTGCAAAAGTGCACGTTCTAGCAATAAACAAACAGCAGGGGGAGCCCAATCAATTGATTTATATAGAGATCCAAAGTAAATGGATAGTATAATTATGCAGAGCAAATCTAAGAGGATTCGGGCGATTGCAATGTGCAAATATGCTAAAAAGGATAATAACCAGCGGCAAAGCAGGGCACAACAGGCAAGACAATGAGAGATCTACAATTAACTAAGTAAATAGGCTTACAAGTAGTAGTAGGTTAAAGAAATGACCTCAAATTAGAGGATTCATTGTGCCCAGAAAGGGTTTGTTTGTTTTTTTGCTGTAAGAAAAATGGTACAAAGCTTACAAGTGTTTTCTACCTAAATTATACACTCAAACATCAATGTAAAGCTATTTTCACATGTTTTTCATCTGATTGTTTTTTCCCACCCATGTTTTGTATATAAATTTGCAAATGTTTTTGATCGACTTTCTGCATGTTCATGCTCCCCTTTCATTAGCGTGCTTTTTTTTTCTAAATAAATATTTAAAAATTTGAAAGACCATTTACAGTTTCATATGTTAAAGAATTGCAATGGATTTGTAACATAGATGCCAAGCTGATTGCCTGCATGAAATCCATTTTTTTTTTCTTCTTTACTGCACACCCATAGACTAAAATGGGCGAGTATGACCGGAGACAGGGAAGAAACTAGTGCATGTTTCAATTTTATTTTAATTTTTTTATTAATTTTATATCTACAGAATCGGTCAGAGAAAAGAAAAAAAAAATCCCCATTTATCTTAATAGCCCAATTGAATAGTATTGATCCCTGGGCTGTCCTTTTTTCCATTGACACCACTAGGACCAAAAGTATGCTTTGGTGAACCTACCATCAAAATGAATTCTGCCTACAAATATTGCATATGATCAAGGCTATAGGTTCAGCATAAAGCTTTAACATATTTCCCAGTGTATAGTTGAGCTTAGGAAAAAAATATGTGAACGGAGCTCACGAATTATCTCTTTTTAGGCCCGTTTGACACATGCGACTTTTGCTGGATCCGGCACACTCCAGTACAGTGTAATACAGTACAATGGCATCGTGGCACCCTCTGGTCACATGCTATCATGTGATTGGAGCTTGCCGCGATGCCATTGTACAGTATAACACTGTACTTGAGTGTGCCGGATCCGGCAAAATGCCGGATCTGTGAAAGGGGCCTTACAATGTAAGGCTTTTGAACCTTGTTTTGACGGACTGTAGACTTACATTGTAAAAGCCACTTCCTTGGTCATGAGGAGCAATGTGTCACCTGGAGAGTTTAAAGAACAGTGACGTAACTGAGAAGAGGAGCAGAACAGCGCTGGATTCAGGAGACTGCGGTTAGTATATTCACACGATGAGAGTACACTACATACACGCATACACAGATTTAGTATAAGAAATAATGGGAGGGCTTTTTAATGGCTGTGTTAGCTTTGAAGACTGCATTTCTTTGTCGCTCCATTGGGAGACCCAGACAATTGGGTGTATAGCTATGCCTCCGGAGGCCACACAAAGTATTACACTAAAAGTGTAACGCCCCTCCCCTTCTGCCTATACACCCCCCATGCTCACGGGCTCCTCAGTTTTTATGCTTTGTGCGAAGGAGGCAGACATCCACGCATAAGCTCCACAACTTAGTCAGCAGCAGCTGCTGATTAGGTTGGATGGAAGAAAAGAGGGCCCATAACAGGGCCCCCAGCATGCTCCCTTCTCACCCCACTTTGTCGGCGGTGTTGTTAAGGTTGAGGTACCCATTGCGGGTACACAGGCAGGAGCCACATGCGGTTTTCCTTCCCCATCCCTTAATGGGCTCTGGGTGAAGTGGGAACCGGATCGGTCTCCAGGCACTGGGACCGTGCTCCCTCCGCAGCCTCTGGGTATCGTCAGGGACAAGGCCCTGCTACTATGAGGTACTCTGTGTCCCCGTGGGGACCGCGCATGGAGCGCTGGTGCCATACACATTACAGCACTGATGGGTGTGTTAGTGCGCCGGGGACTACCGCGCATGGAGCGCTTGTGCCATACACATTGCAGCACTGCTGGGTGTGTTAGTGCGCCGGGGACTACCGCGCGGCCGCGCTTATTGCCGGCCGTGCTTATAACTTTAGTCCCCGGCTTCTGCGGCCTAGTGTCGTATATTCCCGCCCACAGGCCTGCCAGTCAGGGGAAGGGCGGGACGCTGCACAGATCGTCAGCGCTGAGGGCTGGAGCATACATTAGTATCCTCCTCCCTCCTCACTCAGTACACTGGGGCACTAGATTCCCGCACTTTTCTTGGGCACGCCCACGGTCCCCTCCTCCCCACAGAACGCCGGCAGCCATTCCTGTCAGCGATTCAGACGCTGGAGAGGAGAGACAACACAGGGAGACCCAGGCAGGGAATCTGGTGATCACACAACCGCTCTGAGCGGTCGGTAAGCAGCACCTGTGGTGCTGGCCCCACTGAGTACCGAAGTGTATATATATATATATATATATATATATATATATATATATATATATATATATATATATATATATGTATGTATACATTTGCACTGTGCGGTCGCTCTATTGATTTTTGGCTATATACCCTCCTGTTGTTCTCAGAGGAGACAACATGTCATCCGCAAAAGGCAAGGGTGCCAAAGCACAGGAGTACTTTGCAACCTGTACCTCATGTAAAGCTGTACTACCGGCAGGTTCCACTGACCCTCATTGTGTGCAATGCTCGGCCCCTGTGGCACTTACTCAGCCGGAGCCTCTGCGACTGGTGGCCCAGGTGGAACCACCTGCTACCACTGTCCAGGTGACAGGGACGGAGTTTGCAGCCTTTGCTGACAAACTGTCTGAGAATATGGACAAATGGTCTGCTAAAATACTTGAAGCATTGCAGTTCAGACCGGTGATCCAGGCCCCGGGCACTGTCCAATCCTTGACCCCTGGTCCCCCTCAATTGGAACAGCAAAGTGCCCCTGGGGTAACCCATAGGTCCCAGGGTGAGGTCTCTGACACGGACCGCAGTCCCAGGCCGCCCAAGCGGGGTCGCTGGGAAATTCCCTCCACTTCATCACACTGTTCAGGGTCCCAGCAGGGGGACTCTCTGGAGGATGAAGCGGAGGTATCAGATCAGGATTCTGATCCTGAAGCCGCTCTCAACCTAGATACACCTGAAGGTGACGCAGTAGTGAATGATCTTATAGCGACCATCAATCAGGTGTTGGATATTTCTCCCCCAGCTCCTCCAATTGAGGAGTCTGCTTCTCAGGAGAAATTCCGTTTCAGGTTTCCCAAGCGTACATTAAATATGTTTCTGGATCACTCTGACTTCAGAGAGGCAATCCAGAAAAATCGAGACTGTCCAGACAAGCGTTTTTCCAAGCGCCTTAAAGACACACGTTATCCCTTCCCCCCCGAGGTTGTCAAGGGCTGGACTCAGTGTCCTAAGGTGGATCCTCCAATCTCCAGACTGGCGGCTAGATCCATAGTTGCAGTGGAAGATGGGGCTACACTCAAAGATGCCACTGACAGACAGATGGAACTATGGTTGAAATCCATCTATGAAGCTATCGGCGCGTCTTTTGCTCCAGCATTCGCAGCCGTATGGGCACTCCAAGCTATCTCAGCTTGTCAGGCGCAGATTAATGCACTAACACGTACATCTGCCCCGCAAGTGGTGTCCTTAACCACTCAGGCGTCGGCGTTTGCGTCCTACGCCATTAATGCTATCCTGAACTCGGCGAGCCGTACGGCGGTGGCATCCGCCAATTCGGTGGTACTCCGCAGGGCCATGTGGCTACGTGAATGGAAGGCAGACTCTGCTTCCAAAAAGTTTTTAACCGGTTTGCCATTGTCTGGCGACCGCTTGTTTGGTGAGCGATTGGATGAAATCATTAAACAATCCAAGGGAAAGGATTCATCCTTACCCCAGTCCAAACCAAACAGACCTCAACCACGGAAGGTACAATCGAGGTTTCGGTCCTTTCGGACCGCGGGCAGGTTTCAATTTTCCTCGTCCAAAAGGCCTCAGAAAGATCAGAGGAACTCCGATGCATGGCGGTCTAAGTCACGTCCTAAAAAGACCGCCGGAGGAACCGCTCCCAAAGCGGCCTCCTCATGACTTTCGGCCTCCTCAAACCGCATCCTCGGTCGGTGGCAGGCTCTCCCGCTTTTGCGACGCCTGGCTGCCACAAGTAAAAGACCGATGGGTGAGAGACATTCTATCTCAAGGTTACAGGATAGAGTTCAGCTCTCGTCCTCCGACTCGATTCTTCAGAACATCTCCGCCCCCCGACAGAGCCGAGGCTCTTCGGCAGGCGGTGTGCACTCTGAAGGCGGAAGGAGTGGTGATCCCTGTTCCTCTTCAGCAACGGGGTCACGGTTTTTACTCCAACTTGTTCGTGGTGCCAAAAAAGGACGGATCCTTCCGTCCCGTTCTGGACCTAAAACTGCTCAACAAGCATGTGAAAACCAGGCGGTTCCGGATGGAATCGCTCCGCTCCGTCATCGCCTCAATGTCCCAAGGAGATTTCCTGGCATCAATAGACATCAAAGATGCTTATCTCCACGTACCGATTGCACCAGAGCATCAGCGCTTCCTGCGTTTCGCCATAGGGGACGAACACCTTCAGTTCGTGGCACTGCCTTTTGGCCTGGCGACAGCCCCACGGGTCTTCACCAAGGTCATGGCAACAGTGGTGGCAATCCTACACTCTCAGGGACACTCGGTGATCCCTTACTTAGACGATCTACTTGTCAAGGCACCCTCTCTAGGGGCATGCCAACACAGCCTGAACATTGCTCTGGACACTCTCCAGAGTTTCGGGTGGATCATCAATTTTCCAAAGTCAAATCTGACACCGGCCCAATCACTGACATATCTTGGCATGGAGTTTCATACTCTCTCAGCGATAGTGAAGCTTCCGCTGAACAAACAGCGTTCACTACAGACAGGGGTGCAATCTCTCCTTCAAGGTCAGTCACACCCCCTGAGGCGCCTCATGCACTTCCTAGGGAAGATGGTGGCAGCAATGGAGGCAGTTCCTTTTGCACAGTTTCATCTGCGCCCACTTCAATGGGACATTCTCCGCAAATGGGACAGGAAGTCGACGTCCCTCGACAGGAACGTCTCCCTTTCTCGGGCAGCCAAAGCTTCCCTTCAGTGGTGGCTTCTCCCCACTTCTCTGTCGAAGGGGAAATCCTTCCTGCCCCCATCCTGGGCGGTGGTCACGACGGACGCGAGCCTGTCAGGGTGGGGAGCGGTCTTTCTCCACCACAGGGCTCAGGGTACTTGGACTCAGACAGAGTCCTCCCTTCGGATCAATGTTCTGGAGATAAGGGCAGTGTATCTTGCCCTAAAGGCGTTCCAGCCGTGGCTGGAAGGCAAACAGATCCGAATTCAGTCGGACAACTCCACAGCGGTGGCATACATCAACCACCAAGGCGGGATACGCAGTCGGCAAGCCTTCCAGGAAGTCCGGCGGATTCTGCTGTGGTTGGAAGCCACAGCCTCCACCATATCCGCAGTTCACATCCCGGGCGTAGAAAACTGGGAAGCAGACTTTCTCAGTCGCCAGGGCATGGACGCAGGGGAA